>NC_141694.1:1592654977-1593854977 GCF_964263255.1 Lissotriton vulgaris
CTGTCTGCTGGACCGCCGGTGCCCGCTCCTCCCAGGGCACATGGAGTACCCACTCCGGCTGTTAAAGTCTCATTGCACTAAAGTCACGTCCACAGGGTGCGGGTTTCACTCCTTCCATGTTTGTTAATGGCAAATAAATGCTGAACATTTGAAACGTGACATGTGTTGTCGACAGGACTCGGTATCCCCCTCCTCAGGCGCCAGACGTGGTACTGTCTTTGCTGTAACTTTACATTTTAATGATTCTAAAGAGAGTAAGGCATGTTTGATCAACAGGTTTCATTACCTGACAGGGTTTGGGGCCCCCACTCTAATGTCTGGGGGCATAAACCCACAGAAGGATTGCCCTGCTGATGCCAGCTCTGGTGGCGCTGCTGCGGTGGGGGCAGATTGGTCCGGTACCCCACCAGTGAATGTCCTCGCCCCCCTTCTGGCCCACCCCGGTGAGAACAGCCCTCTGCACACATCACCTTTTAGGCACCCTTGCATTCCTGAGAGGAAATGCTTTTCCAGGATGTTTTTGTGCAGTCTTTTCATGCAGCTGTGAAAGATCAGGCTGGGGACGGGATTGACAGCTGTGCAGCTGAGGCAGAGCGGGTTCCTCTGAGCGGGGCCTTTCAGATGACCTGCTCATATAATCCTTGGCCTCTCTGTAGCGCACATGTATGCCAATTGTAATTGTGACTCCATTCAAAAGTGTGTTATGGAGGCGCACTGCTGTCGAAATATTGACAGAGTGAAAGGTAAAGAAAATGCAGGGCTCAGAGGTGAGTGCTGCATTGTGTGTGGGGAGGTGCGGGGAAGGGAGCTACAAGGAAGTATGTGCAGAAAAGAGTGGGAAGAGGATGTGGACAAGGAAGAGGTGAGGTGGTTGATTCAGAAAGAGGTGGGGAGGGAAAGGGCATACCTGTCTAAGAGGGACTGTGGAGGAAGGTTGTCTCAAGGGGAGAACGGGAGTGAGTGAGACACTCTGAAGACCACTAGCACTTCCACTGCTTCACATGTTTAAATTACTAGGGGACATATTTATCGCTGCGTTAGGGGCAACTTTCTGCCGGTAATGGGCCTATTGCTAGGTATCGCCCGCTAACACCGGATTTCCTATCGCCATTGCGCTGATGTTAGCGGCAGTTTTCACTGCTGTTTCCTGATACTTTCGCCATGTAGTGACGCCTTCATAATAAGCTGCTAACATGGCGATAGTTTTCAGGGTTAGGCGGCGATAACAAAGCTGCTGCTAACAGGTGTTGGCGATAGTTATCGCCCATCCTTGATAATATCCTCCCCCTAGTGTTCACAGGGCTCCCAGAATGTCCCTGCACTGGTAGATATGCTACTAGAGAATGGTAATAAAAAACGGTATTGTTTGATGAAATGTTTATCAAACAATACAGTATAGAACCACTGCAGGTATAATACCACCCAGCATATGACAGTTAATTCAGCAATAAAAATGCTACAATAAAAAGGAAAATAAATATAAAACCGACAGCCTTACATAACACAGAAACTGAAATACTACTTTAATCAGGACGCTCAATATCGATTCCTGCTTTATTTCTTAATTTAATAGAAGCATAATGCATACGTTTCAATGGGCGACTAATATAACATTTAGAAGTCCCTTTAAAGTAAAGAGATGTTGATTTTACACTCCTGACAGCTGCTTAGTTAAAATATAGCCTCAAAAGCCTTAATCTACGGGTTTATAGAGAGAACAAAGACAACTCACGTTTGATAGTCTCTGTAAATGCTTTGCGTAATCTATGTAGTTTGTTATTATGTTCACTGAGTTACCAAGAAACATAAAATCGCAAAATTGTAATATAAAAAAATCGTAGGGGCATATTATCAAGAACGGAGTTAAAAATTATCGCCAGTTTACGGGCAGAAAACTGCTGCTAAAGCTGCGATACTGGGCTTGTAATATGCCCTTGAGAATTCCAATAGAAGTTAATGTGCTGGTGTGAACATGGTATTCTATTGGAATTCTCCAGGGCATATTATCAAGCCCATTATCGCTGCTTTAGCAGCAGTTTTCTGCCGCTAAACCGGCGATAATTTTAACGTAGTCCTTGATAATTTGCCCCTAAGTTGTATATAATCATGTTTCGCTTTTGCTTTTGGACTTGAAAATAAATATCCTTGTTTGCCAGAGGTATAAATATGAAGGGGATATGCATGAACTGTTACATTTAATGGTGGTGCAGACTTCATGGTCAATAATAAAACAGTGTTTCCTAGCATGTCCTTTTAATAAAGATTTAGGCTGAAGACTTAATAAAGGTAATCGGTTCTAAAAATTTATATACGTCTTCGTTCAGTTCAATTCACTGTCTTACTAAGGGACCAATTACGATGTGTGGATACTTTACACCCGACTTCTTGCCATATTTTATTCCTATCGACTCGCGATCGGCAGTTCCACACGACCGATTACGATGCTTCTGAACACCTTTTGGAAGGACTTCCATTGACTTCAAATGGGAGCCTGTGTTCTGACAGACAACACAGGGCCCTATGGGGAAAATGGGTGTCTGCAGAAAAACCTTGCACCCTGTCGTGGGAACCCCATGGTGCCTGCTACAAAGTGCATAGTTTTACAAGGGGGCGTCCCTTGTGTACTCCCATGTCCCCTAGCCAGAGCGCCAAAATGAAGGGGGGTTTGCTAGGGGCCCACAAAGGCAGTTTCTGAAAGCCTTTATGTGTCGGACAGACCAAGTCAGAAAGACTGTCAGAATCAGACATCGTAATCAGTCAGTCGGAAACTCTGTCTGTAGAGCTGTATGAATCAGCTCCGACTAATTCGGATTCTCTGAGTGCTGGTCAGAACCGATTTGGAATGACCGAAAGGTTTCTCTTATGACTGCAAGCATCATGATTAGCGGAATTGTTTCCGACCGAGTCGGGAGGATGGCTTCCGACACGGTCTAGGGGAATCCGACTATCGATCGGAGGCTTTCTGCACGACATCGTAATCGCCACCAAAGTGTTAGGTTCTACAGTCCTTATATCAGACCATTAGCAAAAAACAACATACCGGGCCAGATGTAGGTAATCCTATTTTACCAATTCTAAAATTCCAAATTTTACCGATTCGGTATTTTAGAATCGGTAAATGGGATGTAGCAAATAATTTGGTAAAATTTACTGAATCGGTAAAAATTATAATCTCCGATTCGGTATTTACCGATTCGGTATTCACCGAATCGGTAAATACCAATTCTGTAATTCTCATTCATTCTTATGGGCCTCCAGGCCCATAGGAATGATTGGGAATTACCGAATCAGTATACAATCGAGATACAAAATACAAGCAGTTGAGGATTCAACCAATCAAGTGCATCCACCTTACCTCACAACCAAGCAACCGAGTAACCAACCAGTCCTGTGCATCCACCCCACCCCACAACCAGGAAGTGGCCATACCCATGCAGGTGCAGACTAACTGAACATTCTGGAGAGCTATGAGACACTGAGCTACTGGCTGTACTGAGCTGAGCAGAAGTTCAGGATGGAATCCCAGGACTCACAGAGGGAAGTAGCAGACCGCAAAGGAAAATTAAAGGTCAGCACATGCGAACTACAGGTGCTAGTGGAGGAGGTGGTGAAACACCACACCCAGCTTTTTGGGAAACAGTCTCTGCAGGTAGCAGAGGCTGTGAAAAGGAACATCTGGCTGGGCATCCAGGTGAAGGTGCATGCCATAAGGGTGACCACATGAGAAGTAGATGACCTCAAAAAACACTGGTATGATCTCAGGATCATAACAAAGAAGAAGCTGGCAGCACAAAAGAAAGAGGCCAGTGTCACAGGGAGGGGAAGGAGCAGGACACCTGCCCTTACTGACCTGGGGCAGCTGGTGAAGTCCACCCTGGAGCCCGAGAGTGTTTTTGGGATCGGGGATGCTGACAACTCAGCCCGAGCTGCATCAAAACTAGGTAAGGAGCATGTCCAACAATCCTCCCCCCTTCCCCAATGTGGATGTGTGTTTCACACTCCAGTACAGGTTTTGGGATACACCAGCAATGCATCATGGGAGAGGTAGTCATTGAAACATACATCAGTACAGTCATCACACAAAACAGCATGGCATGCCACACACTACATTCAGAAGCAGTTGAGGACATTGATATTGTGTGACAGGATTGCAATTTAATATTGAAATACAGGGTTGCAGCATCACTGAGCCAATGTCCATATCTGTCCACAGGAGAGTTATCACGCAGGACAGCGCAGCAGAGGGAGAAAAGGGCACCCCAAATAGAAAGGAGTGAGGATGCAAGCAGGACAAAGCACTGAAACACCCCCAGCACCCACAGCACAGGCAGCTTCCACACCAGAGGCAGCCACAACAGCACAGCCATCATTGCCTCTGCTGTATGACTCACCACAGCAGGGCCCACCAGCACAGTCTCCCTCACCAGCTTCAGAGTCATTTGAAGTGGTAAGGCCCATGAGGCATGATGTACCTCCTCTCCAACTCATGGCGATGTCCTCTGAGGAAGAAAGGGAAGGTGACACCCAAACTGCTCCACCGGAGGCAAACAATGCTGGGCTGCAGTCCGCCTCCGAAGGTGTGCTCATAGGTACAAGACGCCGTAGGGTCCAGGAGAGCAGCACAACTGGGCATCGTGATGGGGTCTTCTGCGGGCTGGAGGCCACAATGGTGAAAGTGCAGCGCATGCAAGCAAAAGCCATACTATCAGTGCAGAGACAGATGTGCCACTTAAACAACAACATGGGCAATATGAACCTGGGCATCAGCTCCATGGTGGAGAGCATGAGGGAAATGGCAGAGGGAATGCGGGACATGTCCCGGTCTATGATGGCACTCTGCGATAAACTTGATGAGGACTGCACACAAAGGCGCCGGGAGACGCAGTGTATGCAGCATCACACCAAGGCGGTGAACCGTCTGGCAACTGCCACTTCCCTGCTTTGTAGGTGCTCTATGGCGATGCAAGAGGGGCTTGTTCACTGCTGCACAGATGTCTCCAGGGGGATGGGGAGGGTGACATCTGCAATGGAACTGCTGCTGAACAACCAGTCAGCCTACGTTGGAGATCTAGGTCTGGGGGACACTGAAGACACCTCCAGCAGGAGCAGCAGTAGCACACCCATACAGGGCATACGGAGGAGCAGCAGGCGCCAATCTGCAGGCCCTGGCTCAACAGCCAGTGTTGAAATCCAGCTTCGGGCATCCCACACTGTTGTGCGTGGGCGCAGACATTAATGCTGCCCACTCTCCAGAGAACATGTTAGGGTGAAGTAACCCGTGACTGACTAGTTAGGTTGTCGCAAATTGGACTACCATGGTGTGCCATTTGTCATTTGCCGTAGTGCCCATTAATCTACGTCATTCACATTCAAAGCCTGGCTGTGTCTCCTTACTTACTTAAAAATAGCTGCGTGTGATCTCTGCCCGTCTCAGTCTCCCGTCTGTTGCTGGCGCTACTCCTTCTGCATAGGGCTCTGGCTTTTCAGTTCCATCATCAATGTCCTTATGATAAGTTATATCAACTTCTGTGCCTTTCTTGGTGGCAAGGTTGTGCAGCATGACACAGGTTGCAATTATTTTACGGCAGATGATGGTTGTGTACTGACGTGCACCTCCGCTCTTGTGGAGGCAGCGGAACCTGCTTTTTAAGAGTCCAAATGTGCGCTCCACAACGTTGCGTGTTGCTCTGTATGCCACATTGTAACGTCTCTCACTCCGGGTTGATGGGTTCATGTAGGGAGTGAGAACAAAGGACCGCAGAGCATAAACGCTATTGCCTAGGTGGGAGAGAGAGTGCCATTAGTAACATACCTTTGGAAACATTCAGCTTCAGTAATTATCAGGGTGTGTCACAGTGATTTACCTAGCAGGTATCCTTCCCCAAATTCTCCAGCATCCAGGCGTGTGTAGATCCCACTGTTCTGGAATAAGTAGGAGTCGTGGGTGCTCCCTGAAAATTTGGCCACAATGTCAGTAATTATGTTGCCAGCATCACAGATCACCTGCACACTTATTGAGTGGGTGGACTTTATGTTTCTGTAAATGTACTCTGTGGCAGCAGGTGGGCAGATTGGGATGTGGGTGCCATCAATGCGGCCGATGAAGTGTGGGAAGTGTGCCATTTGATAGAAGTCAGTCTTGGTCTTGAGCAGTTCCGCATGTGTGTCAGGGAAGCTGATGTAAAGATGCATTCTCTGCATCATGGCCTCCAGGAACTTCCTGAAGAAACTGGACAGGCAGCTCTGGGACATCCCACCTACTGCAGTTATCAACCCCTGGTAACTCCCAGATGCCAGCAGGTGTAGACTACAGATCACCTGCACATGGGGTGGGATGGCATGCGCCCTTGGTGTTGGGTGCTCCAAGAGTGGGTGCAGGTCCCTGATTAAGTCCAGGATGGTTTGGGGGTGTAGCCTGTACCTTTTCAATTTCTCTGCCTCAGTGAGTTGGAAAAGCGTTATCCACTGTCAGTAGTCTTGCTCCTCTCGTCCTCCCGTCTCCAGACCCTCTCTCCTGCTGCCTGTAGCCGTAGCCGCCTTGCTATCACGTAGAATGCTGCCATTCTGGTCACACTGTTGCATTTTGGGGCCTCTTTTATAGCCTGCACCTGGTTACCACCTGCTTTCAATCCATGGTAATTACCGACTCTTAAATACCGAATTTCATGAAATTTGGTATTTAGTTAACTACATCTCAATTGTCATTTTTTAGCATTTCTTATTTACCGATTCGGTAAATTCTGAATCGGTAAATTCCGAATCGGTAAATTCCGATTCGGTAAATTCCAATTCGGTAAATTACTGATTCATATTTACCAAATCGGTCTTTTTTGATGTCCTACATCTCAATTGCCCAATACCGGTCGGTAACGGCCGAAAATCAGTATTTTTGGCCATTACCGACAGGTATTTCGCTACCTACATCTGGCCCAACATGTTTTAAACAAGACTTCCTCTGCCGCCCTTTCTTTACAGAAATCGGAACACAATGGTTGGTTTTTATGTAGTAAATTAAGCCAGCAGTCCTAGTTCCAGACTGAACTGAGCTTGAGGGAATCCTTGCCTACAGAATAACAAAGAAAAGTTTAAGTGTGACACTAGCAATCCAATTGTCTATGTTTTGTGACAAAAAATTAAATTGCCTCACAAATTTTTAAAAGAGAAGACCATAGTTTTAAAAGCAGAATGCAATTCTCCGATGGCAGGTCCCCTCAAAAAGCCAGTTGAATCACAAGGTTCCAGATACCACCAGAATGCATCTTGATTTTAGTTTAGTTAGATAACTCTTCCATTTTGGGTGTGTGTCTAACATCATATCCAAATAGCAATAAAGGGACACCACCTAAATATTTTTGTTATTCAAATGCCATGTGCGCTTCAAGCCAATAGGTGTGTTTGACACTGAAACCAATTCACCTACGTAAATTAAACAACGGATTGTTTTGTTGGAAATGGATGAAGGGTGACATGTGGGGTCATCTAAAGCCAGAGGTAAGTTTGTAATTTCAATACAGAACACAAAGGGTGCCAAATTGCATCCTTGTTTTAAGACATTGACTATGAAGAATATTGGTGACAGGCCTCATCCGTTGACTTTAACACTGACATAGGTTTTTCCATGGCACGGTCCTAATAAACTTAAAAGTGCCATAATAATCTCATGCCAGTCCGGCACCTTCTTCCAAACCTGCCCTCAGTTAATATGATCAAAGGCAGCACAGTGGATGATGAAACAACCATAAAGTGTTCTTTTACAAATTTCGCTGACTAAGGCCGATACTTTTAACGCCAAGATATTATCTAGAGTTGAACACTTATTTGGAAAGCTGGGTTGAGTAAAAATATCAAGCTGTCTTTCTTACACCAAGGTATTCAGTGCAGGAAGCCATATCCTGGCAAAATACTTTCCATCCACAACTAAGAGCACTATCAACCTATATCTTCTGGGATCAGACATAGAGCCCCAGTAATAGATGAGTTGGGGAATTGAACCTTTCCATTCTGGAGGAATGGTACCTGTAATGATTTTTTTTGTGTGCAATCTGTTTACTAGATATCGTATTGTACATCATTGTGTAATAAGCACAATACATTGACACATTCTATGTACACATGTGTACTACCTTCTTCCTATAAAAACTTGCATCCCACAGGCATAGAAACAAGACAAAAAAGGAAAGGTAAATTCCAAACCAACATTAAGTAAAGTGCAATCACATGTCTCTAATTAGCACCCTCCTGGGCCACTCGATGATCATACAGATTTCCCTTGAGGACCAGCCACCAGCCAGTCTACCAGATCCTCCTTTAATCTATCATCCCTATGGGCCTGTTTCATATCGTAATGATTATTTTAAGATAAAAGGGACAGAGTGACTTAGACCAGTTTTCTGCATCTGACTGAAATAATTCAGTGGCAATAACATTAGGTCTTAGAGTTCATGAAAAACAACATCCTCTTATTAGGTTATTGACCTCAGCAAAAAAAAAATGTATGTTTACTTTAACCATTTTCAAAGGCATAACTCATTGTGAAGCTTGTTCGCCTATTTATCTTTTCTAGCTATTGATACTGACAGGAAAATAAAGGCCAAGATGTATCAAGCCTTTTGCGAATCGCAAAGGCCGAAATTCGCAGAATTTCGGCCTTTGCGAATCGCAAAGGGTCTATTTGCATGTTTTGGCATGCATCAAAAATTCGCAAATTATTTTGCCATAGCATTTAAGGAATCGCAATTTTGCGATTCCTAAATGCTATGTATGTAGCATTTTACAATTGCGAATTTTGGTTAAGAAATCACAAATGACCACCAACTTCTAGTTGATGTTAATTTGCGTATTCTTTTAAAAATGCACCATTTGGCATTTTTGAAGGTGGCATGTGACGCACACACGTTCCCATAGGGCATGTATGTGCGCCATATGCACACACATGTAGATTTCAGGGGTGCAGCAGGGTGTCTTTGAGACATCCCTGCAGCCTTGAAATTATTCTCAATTTGCGATTATCAAAATTCGAATCGCAATTGATAATATTTTCACCATCATTCCTATGGGCCTCCAGGCCTATAGGAATGCATGGGAAAATATTCCTTAATTGCGAATTCGCAAAATGTGAATTCGCAAATAAGGAAGACTAAGAAATCGCTAAAATATAGCAATTTTCTACATACATTCCATTTTGCGATTTCTAAATAGCGATTCCTTAAAAATCGCTATTTAGAAATCGCAAAATGGAATCTTGATACATCTGCCCCAAGTCTTTCTTCAAAAGTACTCAAACTAAGCCCCACTAATTTTCAAAATTAATTTTAGTAAGTATTTATAAAAGAATTAAGCAAACTTAACCAAGCCACCTCTTCCTTGTGTTAAATGTTATGTAATGGAATTATGTATAAGATTTTTTTCTGCATGAATCTTGGCTACTAAATTATAACTCATACTCCACTTATGTTTCGATAAAATCTTTTTGGTCTGTTGATATTTCAATATAAGGCCTACAATATTACAATACTTTTTACTTGCCTAGTGTTCTTTCTATAGTTATTAACGATGGCAGCATGAGGCTTGCTCAAAAGAGTATATTTCTTTTGTTGGGTCTACCCAACAGGCTTGAGAAAGAGCATCCTTTGATTAAATATTTCCCTAAGTTGGAAATGTAAAACATTATAGTTGAAAAGCTGTTGTCTCTGTAGGGTACACTGCAGAGGTTAATAGCTTGATGTAGGGTTACCAGCCTGAGGATTGTGATGACTTTCTAAGCGACTTATTATGCTAAAATGTGAAACATCAGACAGCTGGGTCTAATACAAGAGTGTAGTTCAAGACAGTACTTTGGCCAAATGAACTATGGGTGTATTAAGAAGCTCTTTCACTCTCAAATCCTATATCGAGGACAACAATCCACACTTTTTGATAAGCCTTAAAAGTGGATAACAACTTTTTATTTGTTTGCCCCTGTGATTGAAATGATTAAATATGTAAAGGAATATCATCTAATTGCATATCATCCTCTATTTATTACAGGAAATGGGATCTGTTAAAATCTCCTGTTAAGATCAAAGTATATTCAGCATTGTTAGAAATGTTGTCTCTAGTTGGCAGAGGTTTGCACCCTGTCCAAGATGGAACACAATCCAAATCAGGGCAAATCAGATATGCAACATAAATTAACCTATGCTCACTCTGTGGTAGCTTGGTACAGAGCAGTCAGCCTTTACTTAAGAAGCAATGTGAAAAGTATTTGTGCAGCACTTAAATTACAGTAACACAGTGAAAACACCACAAAAACACTCCACACCAGTTTAGCAAAATAGAGATTATTTATGTGAGTAAAACAAGACCAATATGACACAAACAAATAAGTAGCACTCGAGATATGACTTTTTAAAGAATAAACCAAAAACAGTGCTTAGAAGTCAATTGCGCTAAAAGGTTACTTGAGGTTGCACTATACCAGGGTACATCCAAAGTTTAGGCTGACCACAATGGAGCAAAAAACACAGTTGATGGACAGAATGTAGAACAATGTCATACATTCACCCCAGTACAAGGATCTGGGCCTAAATCCATCGTTTTTTTGCACTCCACACCACCCTGGGTTAGACACTGGCTATATGCAAATCAGCTCTGACCCTGTGCCTCATGGGAACAGTCCAGTCCGAACTACCAAGCCATGTCTTTCCCAGACCGGAATCAAGCATCCAAGGACCGGTTTCTGGCTATCAGCCTTCTTCAGCCTGGATAGCTTGACTCCAGTGGTGTGGAGAGCCTGGGACTCACGTCTGAGCATACCCAGCACACTCGGGGTGGAAATTGCAAAAAACACAGTTGATGGACAGAATGTAGAACAATGTCATACATTCACCCCAGTACAAGGATCTGGGCCTAAATCCATCGTTTTTTTGCACTCCCCACCACCCTGGGTTAGACAATGGCTATATGCAAATCAGCTCTGACCCTGTGCCTCATGGGAACAGTCCAGTCCGAACTACCAAGCCATGTATTTCCCAGACCGGAATCAAGCATCCAAGGACCGGTTTCTGGCTATCAGCCTTCTTCAGCCTGGATAGCTTGACTCCAGTGGTGTGGAGAGCCTGGGACTCACGTCTGAGTATACCCAGCACACTCGGGGTGAAAATTGCAAAAAACACAGTTGATGGACAGAATGTAGAACAATGTCATACATTCACCCCAGTACAAGGATCTGGGCCTAAATCCATCGTTTTTTTGCACTCCACACCACCCTGGGTTAGACACTGGCTATATGCAAATCAGCTCTGCGGCCGCGAGCATTGCGTGGCTCGGGACCTGCTACCACCGCTTTGAAGTGCCCGGTCGATGCCGCCGACGGGACTATAAATTCGGCTACAGCAGCTGGGAGAATAACTGGTGGCCAGAATAAATGCGGTAAGTAGTAATTGAAATGGGGCACGCAGTACAGGGTGATAGCGCGGAGTAGCAGCAAAAATCAAGATGGCGGTGCCCATGTCCTAATACACACGCTGCCTGTAATTGCAGGGAGAGCACAAACCCTCCTCTGCTAGTCTGCATATTAAGGGGCCCAAATAGAGACTAAAGTACAGCGGAACCCTGTCTAATATAGCGACAACAAGGTGGTCACGCTTGAGCAGATCAACAACTGCTGCATTGAGGAGATGTGATCACAAAATGGCGGCGATATGGCGCATCATCAGTAGTATAGAAAGCGCGCAGTAGTAATAAATGGCCAGGCATCTAAAACCTGTAACACGATGATGTCATCCCTCAGCAAATGCGAAAAGTACCTGTGCAGAGCTTTGGGACTCATGCATGAGTTTTCCTTTATGGCCACTCGTGTACTGTAATTTGGAGGTATGGATAACAAGCTGATGAAACATTGTTGGACCCTATAGTTTACACAGAGGTACA
Organism: Lissotriton vulgaris; assembly: GCF_964263255.1. Classification (NCBI taxonomy): domain Eukaryota; kingdom Metazoa; phylum Chordata; class Amphibia; order Caudata; family Salamandridae; genus Lissotriton; species Lissotriton vulgaris. The sequence continues at coordinate 1,592,666,888 of NC_141694.1, forward strand.
CTAACGCAAAACAGGACTGTGCGCTCAATGTGAATGGTGACGGGGGACCTCAGAGGTAGTGGCACACCACCTGCTTGTTATAACCAATGGCGGTGAAGGCAATCTACAGGGGGGATGTCTGGAGAGGTGGGCGCCATCTTCCTTGCAAACCCCATTGGGTGTGCCATCTTCAGAATGCATAGCGGGAAGAAGCTGCTGTAAGAGTGGAAGCCCGAAGTCTCTGAGCAATTGCAACCGTTTATAACTGCTTCATTATCTGGCACATCGGATCCATCGGCTTGCTGTGAGTCACATAACATAATACTGAGGCATCGTGCGTCATTTCCCCCCCCCCCCCTGTGCACTAACTGTTATGTGGTTTTGAACGTGGCTGTGGAACTTGGCTAACTCAGCGAAACGCAAAAATTATAGCTGGCCCACCATTCGAACAGGACTGTATAACAATCCAACATGGGTAGACCGGACAAGCAGCAACCGAAGATTAATTTTGAAGCAAAGAAAACGCCAAAAGGCCCTGCCGGACAGTCGGAGAGCGAACTAACCTTAGATGCACCTGCAGAAAGTAGTATGGAATCCATCCTCAAAGCCATACAGTCCAACTTACAGGACATAAACAGGAAACTGGATCACTTAACGTGTCGAATGGACAGCATGGATGCAAAAATGGACAAGCAAGGAGAGCGGCTGGAGACTGCTGAAACTCGCCTTTCGGCGGTTGAAGACGAGGCGCATGACACAGTTGGCAAATGTAATGGCATGGAAAAGGTCCTCGAAGTGATTAAAGCCAAAGCGGAAGAATTGGAAGCTCGTTCCCGTCGTAACAACGTAAGAATAGTGGGGCTACCAGAATCAACAAATACAGGCCGCATGGAAACGTATATCGAGCAGTTATGCAAAGACATCTTCGGAGAAGAAGCTTTTTCATCGATCTTTATAATTGAGAGGGTTCGTCGATCTCTTGCACCAAAACCACCGCCTGGTGCGGCGCCAAGACCCATTGTAGCTCGAGTACTGAACTATAGGGATCGAGATAATATCTTATGGCTTGCACGTGAAAAAATTCAGATCACTCACCAAGAGAACAAGTTAGAATTTTATCCAGACTACACCGTTGCAGTTCAACAAGCACGACGAGAGTTCACCGCGGCAAAAGCAAAATTGCGAACATTGCAGATAAATTACGCCATGCTCTATCCTGCAAGACTGAAGGTAAATTGGGAGGGAAAAACGATGATACTATCCACCCCTAAGGCGGCGCAAGAATTTATAAAGAAAATAGCAAACAAGAGCAAGACCGCGGATAGAAGTGAGCGACAGCAAGATTCATGTTAACAGGCTGGTTTTGAACTAGTGACTAAAAGCAACAAATACAGCGACCTCTGACTTTGCTGTAAGATGGCCAGGTGTGCTTCACTGTATGACTGCAGATTGAAAGGACATCGGAGGGTATGTGGCCGATTCTAATGTGCGGTACTGGACACGGCTGAGTGGATTGCTCTGCGGGTGTGCACAATAGAACTGAGAAGTTTTCTTCATCATACCTGCTGATTGAATTTGGTACGTTTTTATGGCGGCAAGCAAAATGGCTTCATGGTACCCACTCAGTTAGCGGAAGTACAGATGGAGGGGCACGCACTTACACCGATCTGTCAGCAGTACTAGATGGTATATGGTGCTCTTGGACATATATGCAGAGCGTTTCCCGTTGTACATGTTTATGATATAGACGCCATTAATGACATGTAATCCCAACTGTTAGGTATTGGACGGGGATACGAGTCTGCAAAATATTGATCTACTATTGAGACACGAGCGCTAATGTTGTAAAATAACACACCTGTCTCTTTCAGGGAGTATGCGTCTATACGCTACAGTAAATGTCTGCCCCCATCCATTAAGTTGTGTGGTGAAGTGTACCCTCGGTGGACCTCCACATGGGTGATCACCATACAGGTTATGTTATCAAGGGTTGTTCCTTGGGGGCAAAGGCTTCGGCAGGATTGGGTTGCTGAAGTGGGTGGGGGTGGGTGGAGTTGGGGTTTTGTTTCAGTTCAAAGACCAGAGCATTTAAGATGCATTGCTGACATTCATGTTGTACTTCAATTGAGCGTAAAGGGTACTGTGTCGCAGTGGGGTTTTGTAAGCATTGAGAACAGATATTATCGCAATGTCAATGTTATGGTAATGTTACATGACACTGGATGGCTCATGGAGTAACGTCTGCAGGTAACGCGGGGTTGAAGTTCCTCACGTGGAATGTGCGGGGTTTCACAACCCCGAAGAAAATTAGACAGATATTTGCCTGTTTAGATAGGTGGGGAATCGATATAGCATTCCTACAAGAGACCCACATTGCCCCTAACACACATAAACCATTTGTGAAATCTCCAATGGGGTTAACCCAGTATCCCTAAGAACCTGGGCAGTTAGTCAATATTACAACAATTGGTTCCTTCGGGTGTAACACATTTCTTTTAGTCACTCATAATTATATGTAGTGTACAATCAGAATCCAACACCAATTATGTATTTATGCACTATTTTATGAATTATAGTCATTCACAAATACTCTTTTTGTAATTATCAGGGAACGATACAGCCTTCAGGTAGACTGATTAGGTGGTGTAGCTTGGATGGTTTGAACTGCATGTGTCTGTCTTTAGTGCGTGGAATACTCCCACAATGGTTATTCTTATTTTGGCGCTGTACTCACTTTAGTCCTAACTGGGTATTGGGATTACTCGTGTACCCAGTCGTGTTTCACCATATGGCTTGACACTCTTACTCGATTAACATTTGCCAAAGGAGATTTTCTTCCTTCTTTGCGTGATTCAAACAGCATTAAATGAAGCAGCTTCATCGTGGGAGTATTCCACGCACTAAAGACAGACACATGCAGTTCAAACCATCCAAGCTACACCACCTAATCAGTCTACCTGAAGGCTGTATCGTTCCCTCCCAGTCCTGAAGAAGACCCGTGTTTGACGCCACATGTGCGCATCTCAAAGGGTCGAAACGTCGACGAATAGTTGGATCTGGTGTCCCAATACCCTGTGCGGAAAACTGATTTATGTCGTATACAGTGGTATATGCGAAATTGCACAGACCAAAGTTAAACTATTGTATATTTCCTTGTATATAAGTATTGCATAATTTCTGTTCACTTTTGCGCCGCCAGCACTGAGCACTAAATGTCACATAATTGCACCTTTTTCACTTATTGTACAGCCTTTGTGATAATTACAAAAAGAGTATTTGTGAATGACTATAATTCATAAAATAGTGCATAAATACATAATTGGTGTTGGATTCTGATTGTACACTACATATAATTATGAGTGACTAAAAGAAATGTGTTACACCCGAAGGAACCAATTGTTGTAATATTGACACATAAACCATTGGCGCGAAATGGGCGGAAATGACACACACTTCCAACTATTCATCATACTCTGGAGGGGGGGGGGGGTCATAACACTGGTGCGGAAAGGCACGAATTTCAAAATACACGGGGGGATTCTAGACCCGAATTGGAGGTATGCCATAACCACAGGAATAATGAGGACAGCGGATCACGCTAGCTAACATATATGGTCCAAACATGACACGCCGGAATTTTTTCAAGAACTATGGAATCGCATGCATGAACTTCGTGATACACAAATACTGTGGGGAGGGGACTTTAAAATAGCACTAGTTGATCAAGTTGACGGAACCACACCGGAAGGTAAGAGCGAAAGTATTGAATATAATGACAGATTTACCTATAAGAGACTTATGGCGGGAGAGGCACCCAGATGCGGCAAGGGCAACGCACATTAATGTGACGCACAACAGCTGGTCCCACATAGATTATTGGTCGGGGTCAGATAACACCTTGCTATGGACAAGGGAACTTAGAATTCTGCCTAAGACCCTCTCGGATCATAATCCAGTTTTATTATCACTCCGGATACCACATTACACCCCCCTCCATTCAGCTGGAGATTTAACGCTAAAGCCCTCACGGACACTATATACGCAGACACCATACATAAGGCAATACGGGATTATTTCCAGTTAAATGCATCTACAGTTGAAGATCCGGGCATTCTGTGGGAGACGTTTAAGGCCACACTGCGCGATGTCTGCATAGGCACGTCAGTGGGGATCTTACGAGACATAAGGCAACAAATCAAGCGGTGTGAAAACCGCATGACAGAGTTAGAGACAGACTATGAATGCACGCAAGATCCGGCTGTGCTGGGAGAATTGAGACAAATACACACAGAGCACCAAACTTTCATCAAAGATAAGCTCAAATACATTACCAAAAGATATACTGCTAGGCAATTTGGCGAAGGGGGAAGACCGGCCAGGGTCCTGGCAGCTAAGATTTGTGGAGGTAAAGCACCTCAGGCAATTTTACAGATACAGGCGGAAGACGGTACATTGCATACACACACGGAGGGAATATTACAATCCTTTGTGAGTAATTATAGCGACCTGTACAGGTCCAGTCCACAGCGCCCCCAACAGAAGTCTTTAACTATCTAGAAGATGTGGCCATTGCATGGCTGTCGGACAACCAAAGGAAGTATCGGTTGTTGCCAATCACGGTGGAGGAAGTGACGCCAAGTGATACAATCATTACCAAATGGGAAAGTGCCAGCCCGGATGGGTTTAATTGAGAATTCTACAAAAAACATGTTGATATACTAGCCCCCCATTTGGTGGCAATGTACGGCAGTGCTTTCGATCAGGCAGAGCTACCTCCAACACTCCGTGAAGCGGTAATCATAGCCCTCTTGAAGCCAGCTAAGGATCCGGAAGTCTGCAAATCGTATACACCTTTATCGTTGATAAATGTCGATTCGAAGATCCTGGCTAAGATCCTAGCAGTCCGATCACAAACGTTGATGACAAACCTGATCCTGCCGGATCAGGCTGGTTTTATACCAACTAGAGCCACCTCCCATAACACGAGAACCCTCTTCGCCCTATCTCACTATTTAATACCCAATACGAAGGCAGTCATGGTTATGTTGGATGCCACTAAGGCTTTCAACTCAATAGAACGGTCCTATCTATTAACGATACTGGAGAGGATGGGCTTCCCCCCGATGTTCACAAAATGGGTGAAGCTATTATACACGAAACCTGTTGCTAGGGTACGGATCAATGGGTACATATCAGACACGTTCCCCATTGAGAGAGGGACACGGCAAGAATGGCCCTTATAGCCCTTATTATTCGCTCTAGCGCTGGAACCGTTGGCCTGCCTTGTCCGACAAAAACATAATCCTTCTGCATTACAATTCCCATATAGGCCTCTACATATTTCATTATATGCAGATGATATGCTTTTGTATGTCCACCACTGTTGAGGGAATACATAAAATTTGGCAGACATTCTGGACTTCAGATAAATTGGGCCAAGTCTTCGATCATCCCCCTAACAAGCACCACTACATCGTATGAAACCGAATTTCCTTTAGACTGTCAGACAAATATCTGGGGGTATGGTACCACAGAAATCCCGAAGTGGTCATTCGCACAAATTATGGGAGAGTAATATCCACTTTAGAGGAAAAAATTAATCGTTGGATGCAGCTACCGCTGTCACTGGCAGACCGCATAGCGATTGTGAAAATGAATATACTACCTAAATTTCTATACCTATTCAATAATATTCCCATCACCCCTCTGAGTGCAGTTTTTAAAAGTATTACGTCACTAGTGCTAAAGTTAATATGGGCGGGCAAGCAGGCGCGCATAGAGCTTAGAACACTAACACTGCCTTATGAGAGGGGGGGGATTCTGGGTACCTGACTTCTTATTATACTACTTATGTGGGCAGGCACAATATGCTGCTTACTGGTATCACAGGATACCTTATCTCACACATACTGCAGTGGAGGAGGGAGACGCGCTACCGGTGCCATTGACAGCCATAATAACACATAAGCGACCCCCCTTGCATGCAGAAGATATTAAAACTATTGACACTACAGCGAAGGCATGGCAAAAACTAGGACAACTAGCACACAAAGTACCATTGTATGCACCAGCATTACCTCTACACTTCCACCCGCAGATTTGGGTATCTGGGGAGGCTGTGGGCATGGGCCTCCTACGTCAGGTGGGAATCAACACAATGGGGGACCTATTTCATGAGGGGCAATTTCGTCAACTACAAGACTTGACATACATTCAAAACCAGCCCTTGCTGTTCCGCTTCACCTACTATAGGCTGCAAAGAGCAGTACAACAGTTATATCAGGAATACCCAGCTGAACCAGCATGCTTAAATACACTTCAACTTATATTGACGTCACCCAACACTACACATCTAGTGTCACGACTATATTCAGGAGCACAGGCAGAAATCCCGTATACAACCGATAAGGCCATGGCGAGATGGAATGTATTGCTCGAGGACCCACTCACGGAGAAGGAATGGCAAACTGCATGTGCTCTCGTCCAACTGCTCACGACTAACGGCAATTTACGTCTCATACACTTCAAATATCTCCACCAAACATATTACACGCCGGTAAAACTACAGCGCTACAGGATACAAACAGAGGCAAAATGCAAACGATGTGTGGGTAGATGGAGCTGATTTTACCCACCTGGCCTGGTACTGTGTGAAGGTTCGTGCATATTGGAAGGAAGTGACATCCAAGATTACGTCCATGATAGGAACAGAAGTTGACTGTACCGTATACATTTGCCTATTGGGTCTGCTGATGAATGTGAGAGCAGAGAAACGTAAATTCTGTGCCATATCGCTATTAGCGAAACGCCAAATTGCGCAGTGTTGGGGTGGCACAAAAGTACCCAATGTGACACAATGGTTTCGTGATACGACTTATTGTAGAGATCGTTTGTTGACATATGAAGAAGAACTACCGGCCCGATCTCGTCCGAAAGACTACTGGCAATTCTTTACTGACTATGTACGTAACACCGAAATGAATGAGCAATTGTAATTAGAAATGTGTCTCTTATTTAATACACGACAATTGTTAGATCCAGATTACCCTGAAGACTTTGTCTGATGCTACTATGATTGTGATGCTTACACATGGATAATGAATGCAGAAATGTAATGGTCTGAATTCTTGTTTTCAATATGACTTTGTTTTGTATTGTTGATGAAAATCAATAAACAAATTTAAAAAACAATGCTGTAGAATTCGTTTGTGTACAGCCAGTTTGGTGCTACCTATATACTTTATATGGCACTCGCACTCCAGGATATACACGCAATACTCTGTTTTGCAAGTAAGATGTTGCTTTATTTCTCTATTTGCCCCTGAAAATGCTGTTCTATAGGTTTTGGTATTGGTGCCAAACTGGCAAGCTCTGCATATCAGACATTTATAGAAACCCTTTCTAGAAGGTAGCCAAGTATCTTTCTTAAAGCTTTCCTGACCGTTTCTTGCCAACATATTACCCATGCTCATAGATCTCTGGAAAGCTATTGCAGGGTTGGAGGGCATCAGGTCGGAAATCACAGGATCATCAAGGATAAAGTGCCAATTTCGGCAATTTCGTCTTATTATGCTCCTCAGTTCTTTCTCTTGTTTGGAATATGTCAAGATCAGTCGGACCGCCTCAGCCTTTTTCTTTTCATCCCCCTGGGTTTTCTTAAACTTGTACATAAGAAGTTCCTCTCTTGATTTTAGTTGGGATTTTTTCATAGCGGCTTCCACTACTCTGTGGCTGTACCCTCTATCTAGAAACCTGGAGCAGCTCTGCTTCTGCTTCGCATCCAATGGGTCACTGCATATACGTCGGATGCGAAGCATCGCCCCATAAGGTATACTTCTTATTAAATGAGGGGGTGCGCACTAGTTGCGTGAAGCAATGTATTACCTACTGTGGGTTTTCTAAAAAGGGTAGTTGTTAAGACGTTGTTTTGAATTAAAACCTGTACATCTAAAAATGTCACAGAGTGCTTGCTGATGTTAAAAGTAAAATTTAGATTAAGATCATTCTGATTAATTTCCTCAATAAACTCTAACACGCTCTCCTCTGTCCCACGCCATACAATAAAAAGGTCATCAATAAAATGCAAGCAGGATACTATATGTTCAGTGCAAATATGATCATTGTTTCGCCTATGGACCAGTTCCTCCCACCAGCCCATAAACAAACAGGCATAGCGGGGGGAGAAACTGGCCCCCATAGCCACTCCCTGCACCTGCTGATAAAATTGACCATTAAAAAGGAAGTGATTATTTTCCAGGCAAAAGGACAACATATCAAGTAACATTCTGGTATGTTGAGCATATTCCATGGGTCTAGTGCTCAAGAAGTATTCAGTAGCCCGTAGCCCATCTCTGTGCCTTATACATGTATAGAGTGAGCTTACGTCCAATGTTACCAATAATAACTCCGAGCTCCATGATAAGTTTTTAATCTTTTCAAGGAAATTACTGGTGTCCTGCACGTAGGACTCTAGATTCTTCATGTGAGCCTGTAGAAAATAATCAATATATTTCTGAAGGTTTTCTAACGGCCCTTCACATGCCGCACTAATGGGTCTTCCTGGTGGAGCCGTTAAACTCTTGTGGACCTTAGGTATAAAATAGATATACGGTACCAACGGATGTTCTTTCTTGATACATTTATATTCATCCCAACTCAGGAGACCCAAACCCATCCATGCCAACAGACTTATAAACAATGTCTCTTGTATAGCCTTGTACTTCAAAGGGTTACTTTTTTTGTAACATTGGACATTGTTTAATTGGCTGTAAGTCTCCTTCAAATAGTCCTCAAAAGGCCACAGGACGACATTCCCGCCTTTATCTGAATTCCTTATTATCAAATCCTCCTGCTGCAGTTTTAAGATCAGTTGGTTATATTTTCTTTCTACATTAGAATATTTTTTCCTTGTTCTATTGTTTGCATGGGTCAATTTTTTAATTTGTACTACCACATGTTCACTAAAAGTATCCAGACCATCATGTGCTACCAGAGGGATACATCTGGACTTTCATTTAAAAGGAGTTTCTGGTTTCTTCTGTCCCCTTATTGTGGATATTTATTGTGTGTTGGCCCCATCCCCTAGGGCCAACTGACACTTATCCTGATACAAACTCAGGTCTGAGACCATTAATCCTGGGGTTTCATTTTCATTGCCACTTGTAGGATTCATTTGATGCTCCATTGCTGGTTTTTGTAGATGTAATTTTTTGAGCTTTAGCTTCCGGATAAACTGGTAAACATCTGCCCTTGTCCTAGTATATTTAAAGTTCGATTCTGGACAAAATCTTAAACCCAGGCAAAGCAATTGTTCTTCTGCTTTGGACAGATCTATGGTACCAAAATTGATTACAGATTTTGTTTCTCGGGTTTCCAATGTACTTTTCCCTTACGGTTTCTAGTTTCTCCGGGCACGACCCCGGCCCAGCTTCTTTGGTTCTCCATTGTTTGCGGGCCTGGCGTCTCCCCCTTCTCCTTTGGCATTTTGTTTTGCCACTGTGCCTTGAAACTTTGGTCTCAGTGTGGCCCTCCTGCTTTGTTTTAAAATGTCCAACACTTCCCCCAATGTCAGTTTAATTCCTGCAGATTTCTTGCACCTTCATTATCTGACTTACTTTCAGGTGCTGAGCTTGACATTATTCTGTTTGATGTTTTTCAGTCCCTTTATTCCCTACATTCTGTTTGCTTGCTGTTGCTGCCCTCAAGGTATCATAACGGCATGCAAACGTGAAAATCTTTCCATTAGCATAATCGTCTCGATCTCTTTTAAATTTATGGATCTTTCATGTCTTAATCTTTTCTTCTTCTTTTGCAATCTACTAGTCATTTCATCTCCCATTTTAGCTTCCTGTTGGGATTCTCCTTCCTGTTGCTTAATGCTGGCCAGGGCATCTATTTTTGTCTGTAGATCTGCCCCGTCAATTTCCGCATATTTGAAGACGTCTTGATGATTCGAGGTTGCACTATACATACACACATTACCACACACACATACACTATACTGCAGCATCCATGTTCCTGCTATTGTGACTTAACCTTCCGAATGCCCACCTGCGACTGATTATTACTATAAAGTGCATTTACCTTTCTGCACTGTTCGAGATTATGTTAATTTTCAGATTTAAAGAGTCTCAATAGTATGTGCAGGAATACACTCACAATAACCTCTTTAACCCAAAGTTAAAATCAGCATCCATGCAATATTACAAACAGGTGATTCATGCTTAGTTTTAGAAGCACTGGTGAGCATTTGGGTATACTGTCTCGCTTTATTTCTTTATTTATTTTAAGTATCCTATTTTAGCATATCTTTTACCAAGAGACAAATGTTTGGTAAAAAAATTGAATTGTGTGCAATATTTTTAGTGATGCATTCAGTACATTCAGAAAGTTGGGCATCAAATTTATTGGAACACGATTTAATGTTATTAATGTAATTTAATGTTATGGCAAAAAAATTCATTGTAGTTAAAATAGGATACATAGATGGAAGTTCCTGTGAACCCTCTGTAATCACTTTAGAAGTGGCTACCTCCTCATGCTTAACTAACACTTCTCTATCCCACCCCTCATCGGCTGAATGTAGTTTTTTTATACAATTCCCAGATTATTTATTAAGTAACACAGATAGGGTAACTTAACGATCTTCCAGGAGACGGAGTATGAAACTGCTTAGAGTTTGGTATAAAATAAGTACAACCTACTAAACTGAATACATCATCGTCAATAGAGAATAAAAGTATCTAAAAAGTTGTGCACTGTGTCATACTGATAGCAAACATGAAGAATTTATTTTAACAAAAGAATGTTTAATACTAAATCAGGAATATGTAACATTCTAAGAAAATGGCAGACCCTTTATATTCCAGGCCCCCTGATATACCTTCATAAAAAAAAGTGTTTTCCAGAGATTTTCACTTTTTGATTTGTGGTTTTGGATGATTACAAAAGTAATTGAGCTTGGGTAAACATTGCTGATCCTGGCAAATTTCTCTGGACGACCATTTTAAAAATGGTGGATGTGTTGCAGTGGTGATGTAATATTTCAGGAACCATGAGACCTACATACTTTATTTTGGTGTAAAAACGTAGGTTTTGGTGGTCAAGTAGCCTTATAAAGACAGAAAATAACTCCTCAAAGCAACCGTTCCGCCATTTTCCAAAATGGCAGCTATAATAGTGGAAGAAGAGACATATATAGAAATGAAAAAAAAATAACATTTTTTAATTCTTTTATGTAAGCCCTAAACAATGTTTATGATCTGAATATGACAAAAAAATTATGTTTATCACTCCTGAGTTAGACAAATTTTCATAGTTCACTTTATTTATTTGTTTTGGCAATAGCTTGTGTTACATTTGCAGAATGCGGAACATTTGAGAATAGCATATCGACAGTGCCATTTTATGTAACACAGGTTTTGTAAGTACATGTATGGGTAAGTTCTGTGGGTAGAGGCTTTAGCAATTTTGTTGGTTTTAGCACCCCATCAATATCTTACCAACCAAATTCACATATTCTCTACCCATGCATGATCCAAAACATTTACACATCTTCTGATAAAGTAGAATGCTCTTTTAATGTGTCCACACAGAATATGACGTCGGTGGAAGGTCACTTAGCGGGACTGATCTCATGAACTCACTGTACTGAAGATCATCAAGTGTGTGAGAGTCAGAGCTCGTTTTCACACATGCACAAGGTATTTTTCTATGTCTTTAAAATCATATTCTTCTTCTGTATAAGCAAATCCTTTTAGAAACTTCACAGGTTCATCAGTCAAAGCTCAAAGCTTTGTTCCAATTAAGCTCATATGTGCCCTGATAAGAACACTGGGCATTTCTGAGTCACGTTTCTTGTTCAGAATATAAAGCATATTAAGTGTCTTTTCTCGTCTGATCCATAACTTATCCATAACTCTGACAATCCTTGACTTATGAACATTGCAATAAATCGAAGTCCCACAATAATAACATCTGTGTCATTCGACAGTCCAATGACTCAATTAGAACCATTTTGAACAGCCCACTTAGCATGTGGAAGTTCCTCCAATTTGCTTTTACGTTCTTGAACAATATGGTTTGTACCTTTTGAATATTTCTCTGCTGGCATCAACTCCTCATTGACCATCGTTCCACTTGCAATAATTGGAAAGTCATTGTTCACTGAAAGATCAGCAATGTTTTGGCGAGTTAACATCTTCAAATTCATCTTGCTTGATGTTGATGACCAGAATGTATCAAGCTGCAGAGGTATATGTGTCAAATTTTTGATGCAGGCAAGGTCAGTTGCTCCACTTGTAGACATTTGTCTGATTCTCTCACTTTCTTTGACAGACAGTTCAAGATAACTGTCAAAGTCAGTGTGCAGTTCTTCCAAGGTGCACGCTGACTTTGATATCTGTAGAACAGTCTGAACGACCTCTCCAAAGTTTTGAATGGATGAAATCTTCACCAGTCACAATTGTGACATATAGCCAACAACAACAGTAGTTTTCAATGAGGACACTTTTTCAAATTTAAATTCTTCAGATGAAAGTGTTTTTTTCAAGCTCTTACGAGTTTGTGTTTCACTGGTTTGGTTGCAGCATCTCCATCAAATAATGTGTTTGTTGAAAGAAGATTATGCAACAGAATGTCCTTGATAAATTTACCCCTTTCTTTTGCTTCATCCATCTCTCTATGTGCTCACAAAATGTGTTTTTTTGTAACCTGTTTTGTAGTGGCTGGTTGGATGAGACTCTTACTTTGGCAATAAAAAAGTTTAACTTTAGTGATTATGTCAAACAGCTTTTTCTCTTTCAATACAAATCTCTCCTGCTTCAGTTCTGCGTATAGTTCTGATCCATGTTCCAGGACATCTAGTAGATGTCTCTTTATATCGTTATCCACATATTGTTTGGTCACAAAGTAGTGTAGTCGCACAGGCCCAGTCATTTCAAAGGGGCCCATTAATTTTGAATTTTTCATCTCTCTAAAAAGGTTGCAATAGAAAGACTTCCTGGTTAACTATCTGACATTGAGGAACATATTCACTTTTACATTGTCTGACCAACAATTCCCTTGGAGCTTTTCTGTGACCTCTGTATCATCTGTTCCAGTTTCATATCTGCAGCTGCAGCATTGAACCTTCCCTCTCTATCTTTCACCACAAAATGTCTATGGATGGATTTTCTGTAAAGGTATTGTTTTTCCACCTCTAGCTTCTTCACTCTTTCCAAATACCAGGAGCCATATCTCAGGTAGTTTATGCCATTAAATTCAAGAAACGCAGTAATCAGTGACTCCACAGTCTTCACATGCAGCTTCCAATCACCTTCCCAATCAGCATATACCACGTTTTTTTTACTAGAGCTATCTTGTGTAAAACATTTCCCCAGTACTTGCAACAATATCATTTTTCTTCACATTCTTTGACAAACTCTACAAACTTGGGTTTCAGATTTTCTAATGTTGAACTGAGTGTATTGAACTTTGCCTGGTTTTGCATTATGTCTTTTGAATCAAGTGCACCCTCTGCCTTGTTCACTTTTGAGATAAGATATGCAAAACCTAATTTTTCATTCTTGTTCAAAAAACCTTCCAACTCAATCAAAAATCAAATCAGGTACATTTGTATAGCGCAACACATCACTGAAAAGTCTAATGGCGCTTGCAGACGGCTCTGATTAGACGTTGACTTAATTATCAAATGAGCATAAGTTCAACTGTTTACGGAAACGGTTATGATCGAGAATGATACGCAGGTGGACAGGGAGTTTATTCCACGATGCTGGGCTGAGGAAGACGAAAGATCCTCCTCCTTTTCTGGCTGTGCGAATTCTCAGGAGGGTGAGCAATGATGCATTGCATGATCTGAGCTCCTGGCTAGGCTGGTACCACTGTAGTTTTTTAGACCAGTATTTTGGCCTCCTTCCATACATGTGCTTATGAATCAGACATAGGATCTTGAAAATAATTTGCTTCTTTACTGGAAGCCAGTGTAGTGATCTTAGGCAAGGAACAGAGGAGGTTCTGGGTGGAAGATCGAGAACCAGCCTGGCAGTCGTGTTCTGCACAATTTGGAGTCTTTTCAAAAGGTTTTCATTGATTGAGAACAGTAGGGCATTTCCATAGTCTATTTGGTTTATTATTTGCCCCTGGACTAGTGGTTTTCTGGCCTCAATAGGGATCCATTTGAAAACGTTTCCGAGACTACGCATCACTCCGAAGCAAGTGCTGGTGATGTGGTTGATCTGACTTTTCATAGACAGTTGGTTGTCCATGTAGACACCTAGATTTCATACTGTTGATTTGGGGTTGGACAGGGGCTGAGATTGGAAGGCTACCAGTTGTGAGACCAGTGCTTCTGGGCCTTGCCAAAAAGCATGATCTCGGACTTTCCTCCATTCAATTGGAGGCAGTTGGAACTCATCCATCTGTCAATGTGAGACATGCATTGTTTAAAACGCTGCTTTGTTTCTGCAGGTCTGGGCCATTGGTAACCAGAATCTGCGTGTCATCCGTGTAGGATATGACATCAAAACCGTAGAATCTGATCCCCTTGGCCAGTGGTGTCATATACAGACTAAAGAGAGTCGGGCTCAAAATAGAGCCCTGTGGCACCCCCATCGCAACTGGTCTTTCACCTGAGACATTTTTGCTCATTTGGACTGCGGTTACTCAGTCAGTTAAATAGCTCTTAAGCCGTTTTAGGGCGTTCCCCCTGATACCAATCTCCCACAGTCGGTGTTCTAAAATGCTATGGGAGATGGTGTCAAAGGTGGCAGACAGGTCGAGCAGGACAAGAAAGGCTGACTGGTGTTTGTCTAGAGCCAGCCTCATGTTATCCATAACTCCGACCAAAGCTGTCTCTGTGCTGGGTGCCGCCCTAAAGCCAGACTGTGAAGGATCAAGCAGTCCATGGCTCTCGAGGTGGGCAACTAGCTGTTGGTTTATAAGGGATTCCAACATTTTGCCAAAATAGGGAAGTAGGGATATGGGACGATAGTTTAGAAGTAATTTTGGGTCGGCTGTGTTTTTTTTTTTAAGATAGGTCTGAACCTGGCAGCTTTCCACATTGTAGGAAAAACAGCCTCCGAAAGAGATGTGTTAAATTAGCCTTGTTAGACTTTCTAGTAACACCTGTGCAATAGTGGGGAAAGATTTCGGAGGTACTGGGTCTGTTGGCGAACCTGATTTTATCTTTAACATGACAGTGGTGACCGATTTTATGTCACACTTTACAAATTCATTCAGAATGTGAATGGGGTCATGAGACAAACTAGGCACATAGTCAGAATAGGTGTTGTTATGTTGTAATGGAAAAGAATGATGAATGGCGGAGATTTTGTCTTCAAAGAATTTAGAGAGCGAGTCCGTCCAGTCCTGAGAATTAGTTGTAAATTCTTTGAAGATTTGATAAAGTTCTTTACAAACATTTTTTGACTGATTTATCCGATATAGAAAAAATTGTTTATTTACCGATTTAATGTAATTCAAAGAACTGTGATGAATGTTTTTGTAGAATTTACGGTCGTCACTTTTTTTGCTCCTCAGTGCGACACAGGAACTTAGTGGTCTTTAATTGATTAGTGAGCCATGGAGTGATTCTGGGCTTGATTTTAATATGGGTGAGGGGGGCTATTATGTCCAAGGCAGTCATGATTGCTTTGTCAAGGTCATGTGCTGTTTGATTTACACTGACTTCTTGGCCTAGGAGGTCTAGGCGAAAATGTTTGGAAAAGAAAAGAGAGATTGAGTAACTTTTCGCCAGTTTCTATAGCCTCAGATATGATGCCCTCAGATATGATGAGCATAACTTGCAATGAATGGGCATAATGAGTTCTAGTCAATACTGACTGGACAGTTTAGCTTCCAAAGATTTCAGCCTCAATAAGTGCATTGTGTATGCCAGATCCACTGACATGACTTTCTGCATACCGCAGCGCACATTTTGTCATGTGAAAAACGCCCATCGTAGGATAAAGACCATCAAATTTGACTAGCTTGCTCATAGAAATATCAGCTACAATACGGAAAACACCTTCATTGCAGAAAAATGGCAGGATAGGTTGGCCTTCAAGCTGAGCCCATACATTTTGGAACTTTTTAATAGTTGTGTTGGGTAGTTTGTGACTGGTGATGGTATTACTTATAACAATCCAACCTTCTTCAGTTGGACGGTATTCTGGGAGATCAGCGCATGAATTCCAGCCCAAGGAGGAACTGCCTATTTTTTCATCTTCCATTCCACACTGAATAAGCAATATGATAAATTTAGTTAAATCAGCTTTGCGGACTGCATCATCAGGTAGAAAAAAATCCATGTCCTCAGCCACTTTTAACATTTCTGGTAGACTGAGACGCGTTGATGGCTTGTCGGGATTTTGCACACGTTGGAAAGGCAGTTGGGTTTTTTTTTGTTGGTTTTTTTTAGTTTTTTTTTTTTTTTTGTATCCTCATTTGCGTGCATAGCTCCAATCTATCCAATCAGGAATATGCCACAGAGCTAAGAAAACCGGCTGCGCTTCTGTACCATCTCAGCGTTAGCTGGGAGGGAGATCTTAGTTGGAGGGGGAGGAAGCCAAATCCCAACAGTACATTCACACAAGCCTGGAAATTCTTGCTTAGGGCTGTTCATTGGAAGATAGTGCCCGTGACACCGTAACTCCATTTGTTCCATGTTAAAAACAATGGTTGACAATGCTCGCATTAATCATAGGACCCTGGGGAAAAAAAAAAAAAACCCCAGGCTCAATGCGACCGTGCCAACTGTGTCCAAAAAGCTCTCCTACTTGGATTTCCACCTCTAGCTAGATCAAGTTTGGAAATCTGAAGGACAGAGGTTCGCCATTCATGAATAGAAGGAGGCTGGGCGTCCTTCCAATGTCTACAGATCTCTCTGCGAGCTGCCAAAATGGAGTAAAATACAAGGTTAGAAGCAGCATTACGTACTTTGTTCTTCAGGCCAAAAATGACGAGAGCGAGATCTATGGAAAGGTGAAAGCCCAATGCCAAAGATAAATCATTTCCTATTGACAGTATGTTGTTAATTCTGGACATTCGTAGAACATGTGGATATCAGATGCAGCAACAAGTCGGCATCTTGGGCACGAGACCGGACCTGTCGAAGAGAATTTTGACAGTCTCAGCGGGGAGTAGTAGGCCCTGTGAATTGTGAAGATATGGTTCCGACGTAGCCAAGCTGGCTTCACCAGGTCCCACAGTGCCACACAGGAAGCTGCCAAAGCTCCTCCAAATCTATATCTGGCAATACGTCGGCCCATAATGTTGCAGGGAGGCAGAATTTGCCATCTATTTCCTCCATGATCTTCTTATACCAAAGAGATATTTCCTTTTTTGCAGGGGGGCTATCTAGCAGACACGTTACTAATTCGCTAGTGGCTCCTATAGGTAAACTGCTACTCCGGGATGTCTGTGTGTTGTATACATGGGACCAGCTTGAAATTTGTATAAATTTAAATCTGGATAAACTTGGCCCGACCTTATTTGTTAAGTAGTCCCAAGGGAGTAGTGTACCATCCATAAACAAGTCACCCCAGGTATTGATGCCGGCCGCTCTTAATGGTTGGGTTAATGTATCTTCTGCCCAAACTGGGGTCCCATATTGGAGCTCTCTCTAGACCAAGAATTGAATTGGTGGGTCAACACTGCACAAGATGGACAATGTGGGGGGAAACATGGCGGCAGTCGGCTGACTGCTGCGAGTGCTCCGCTCCGCTCCGCTCCCACCTCTAAATCTGTAACTCGTACGGCTCGCTATGCAAATATTGAAATATTGAATTTATTGCGAGCATTTCAAGGAGTTCAATGATGGCAGTTTAAAAAAGAAGTACTTCTTGGCTAAATCAGCGTTTTTCTTTTTCGTAATTACTCCGCTACGGACAGCACACGCCCCGATGTGCTTCAGAGAAGGCGAAGGAGGCGAAGGAGGCGTGCACCGAGGGTTCGGTAAGAGGAGCTCTGAGATCGGCGCTTTCAGCCACGGCAGCGGTCAACGTCCTTTGGCTCCGGCGGGAGAGCAGCACTCACCTGGGCTACTTCGTTGGAGGCAGGCCGCCCTGGAGCTGCGCTGGAATAGGCGGGTGCGGAGCCTTCGAGGCAGCTCACAAACAAGTATCGTGAGACAGAGCTGTAAGGACGCCCCCGCCTCCAACGCTTTACATTGTTTCTCTACGGCAGATACCAACACCGGGTCCCATGCAAAGAATCACGCAAGTATTACTCACAAGCAGGTGGTAGTAGGGGTTGCAGTTCGTGAAGGAAGCAAAAGTGAGGTAAAAGGGGGGTGTGATCTGAGTGAGGCAAGTTTATCTCCCGAATGTATGAGTGATACAGCGGCAGCTGTTAAGTCTGACAAGTCTATTAATGCTAACAAGAATCCCCAAAATAAAAGCATAGTTAGGGGCTTGGAGAGGGCTGGCGCCTCTCATAAAAGAAAGGACAAAGGGAGGACACTAAACTCAGAGAGGGGGCTGGTTAACGAGCAAACAGAGGAAGCTGACAACTCTCTAAGCTCAGCTAAATCTTTCAGTTTAAAAACTTTGAGAACATCTTCATACCTCTCAACAGAAGTCAAAGCAAAGAGAGGAAGAAAGCGAAATAAGATTAAGCCCCTTACAGATCCAAACACTAAAATCACCCCTTCTCTGCGATCCTATTTCAAGGTCATTCCACAAGTTTTGGAAATAGGACAAGACCACCTACAGAGGGATTGCACCCCTAAGGACTACTACTCAGGTTCTAGGGCTATGGCATCATGTGAGCAAGACCCTGCCTCAGCCTCAGCCCCAGCCTCAGCCTCAGCCTCAGTCTTGGCTCCTATTAACCCCATCAATCCTATAGATGCCATAGCTCTACAGGAAGAACTACAGGAAGAACTTGATTCTGACTCCACATTGCAAACAGCAGTACACCATTGCTTGGTAGAGAACGAAGGTGCACACAATGATCAGTCTGGGCTAGGAGATTCTATTGGGGTTCCCGCTGCTCTGATGAGCAGACAGGAAGACCCTCCTAACAACTTAACTTCTGAAGCCTCTGAAGATAGAGAAATTTCCGAGCCTCTTTCCGCTTCAGATCCACTCCCTAATCTTTTGGATAGTAATCTTCTACCCTGTCAGAGGGAAGAGGGAGTTCTAGTCTCTACCCTAGTACCTATTTCAATTGCCTCGTTGCAACAGATGTTTGCGTCATTGTCTGCCGAGATTAAGGAAGGCTTTGCAGAGTCAGCATCAAACCAAAGGGACATAAGGAATTTTTGTGAAACTCTTGACGAAAAGATTTGTAATTTGTCGATAAGAACGCAAGCCCTGGAAGAAACTGTGGGTCAAATATCCATGCGGGCTGAAGGCACTCAGGAAGACATACTAAAGTTAAAGAGGGAAGATCTGGCCATCTCAGAAAGAATGGAGGTTTTGGAAAATAATGCCAGGCGCAGCAACTTGCGTATTTTGAATGTTCCTGAAGGTAGCGAAGGAACAGATATCAAGAGCTATATAATTTCATTATTAAAAGATTCTCTCAACCTCCCCCATACTCCTGAGGAATTAGCTTTGGATATTCAACGAATCCATAGGGATCCTTTCAGACGCAATCCACAAAGGGCCAAGCCGAGAAAAATCCTTGTTAATTTTCATACTTATTCTGTTAAGGAGCACATTCTGAACTTAGCCCTAAAACAAACGTCGCTAGTAGGCAAAGGATTTAACTTTCAAATATGCTCTGACTTGTCAAGATACACACTAGAAAAACAGTGGGAGCTAGGAAGAAGAATGGATGCCTTTCGCAAACTGGGTGCAACAGTGCAGATGGGCTTCCCCGCATCCCTTAAGATAATGATGGATAATAAAATGCACAATATTCGCTCGGTACAGGCAGCTGACGAGCTCCTAATGTCTCTAGGTAGTAGGAAGGAGTAATAAAGGGTGCTAGCTTGGGTCAGCGAAAGGAAAAAAAAAAAAAAAAAAGGGGGGGAAAGAAAAATAAAAAAATATATATATACACAAATGTACACAAAAAAATATATATATCGCCACTCAACAATTGAAAACTCCCTCTACCAGAAGTCTCTTTCAGATAAAATGTAGGAAGTAAAAAGAAGACATAGGGATGAAGGGTTATGATCTAAAAATAAAAGGGAAAAAAAAAAAAGGAAAATAAAGACTAATACCATAATACCATTTAATTTACGCTCGCTATATATATATATAAGGCGAGCTATCACATTATACTAAATAGAGAGACACATGAGGTGGGGACGGGGGAGAGCTAGGAGCACTTACTTCCGGAATTTTCCGGGTAGTGAGCTCAGGGGTTTCCCATGGGAGGGGGGTCACGGGGGGTAGGGGGTGGTAGCAAAAAAGGAAAAATATCCATTATCGATAATGCTCCAATCATCACACTTTGTAGTTATTTTCTTCCAACTGTTCTTTTCTATTGTTGGCGGATAAGAATAGGCATGAGAACCTATAGGCAGGTATGCTTGATATTTAGTTCCTATTTTAAGAAACATGAGTAGGCCTAGGATTTTGTCCTGGAATGTTAATGGTCTCCGCACCAAACCACGGGCTAACAAAATCATGCAGTACCTTCGAGACGTGGATGCCGAGATCATTATACTCCAGGAGACACACTTAACTGAAAGTGAGATATCTGAGTTAGTGAAGAAAAATAGGTGGATACATTCCTCTATCTCAACATCTCAATCACTAAACAGGGGGGGGATTACAATTTTATTTAAAAAATCTTCAAACTTAAATTTAAAAAATTTTCAACAAAAAGTAGATAATGGAGGGAGATGGGCCATCACAGCTGTAGAGATAGGTGGGGCGTCTATAACGTTAGCTGGTTATTACGGGCCAAATTGCGATGATCCTTCTGCATTAGAATCCTTATTCCAACACCTTTTGAGTTTTCCTGAGCCGGTGATCATAACTGGCGATTTCAATATCACTATCAACCCTTTACTGGACAAATCTACAAATAGTAGGCAACATGTTCCCTCCAAATCTAGAAATTGTTTACTGGGTTTAATGAAACAATATGGATATGTCGATATTTGGAGCCTGAGAGAGGGCCAAAAACAGAGTTTTTCTTTTAGAAATCTTAAATACAGACAC
This sequence comes from Lissotriton vulgaris, assembly GCF_964263255.1. Lineage (NCBI taxonomy): Eukaryota > Metazoa > Chordata > Amphibia > Caudata > Salamandridae > Lissotriton > Lissotriton vulgaris. The sequence goes on from NC_141694.1 coordinate 1,592,687,989, forward strand.
AGCTCAAGAATAGACTTTATCCTAACAAGTAGATCTTTGGTTGATTCTATCATCTCAGTAGATTATATTCCATCTCATTTATCTGACCACTCAGCGATGAAGCTGGAAATTGAGTGGGGTACCAAGTCTTCTTCCCCGAAACTTTGGTCATTTGACAGGTCATTTCTTACATCAATAGAAGATATAGAATTCCTCCAGTCTGAGACTCGCGAATTTTTCACCTTTAACACAGATACAGCCCCTGCGGGTATAGTATGGGACGCCTTCAAATGTACACTAAGAGGAACAGTCAAGAACAGGGTAGCTCACAGAAGAAGGCAGTACAGGGAAGACATATCTTCTATTGAGAACAGTATGTCAGGTATCCAGTCTTGTATAGATACTGACAGAGCCTTAGATAATCATAACTTGTCCCTGAAACTCGCAGAGCTAAATGAGCTTAAAAACAACTTATCCTCGATAATACAGAATCGAGTCTTGCAGAAATGGGAGTCAAGCAAACTCTCTCATTTCCAGTATGGGGAGGGTGCGGGAAGGCTGTTGGCCTGGAAAATTAAATCAGACCGGGTTCGTAATAATATTGCCTCAATTACATCAGACAAGGGTACCCTTACCAGTGACGCTGAAATTAGAGAGACCTTCAAAACATTCTTCCAGTCAATATATCAGGAAGATCTCAATATCAACACTAACGATGTTGGCAACTGGTTAGAGGGCATCTCCCTTCCCTCTCTGTCACCCGAGCAGAGCAAACTTTTGGAAGAGGAAATAAGTGGTGCCGAAGTAGAGCAGGCTATAAGCGGATCCAAAGGGGGTAAGGCGGCAGGAACCGACGGTTTACCGAGTGAGGTATATAAACATCTGATCTCAGAGATATCTCCAATCTTAACGGTTCTGTTTAATCAAATATTGAGGGAAGGAGTAGCACCGCCTGCCTCATGGGATAAAGCCTCAATAACGCTTATCTTAAAGCCAGGGAAGCCCCCTTCCGATTGTGGCTCATATCGGCCTATCTCAATCTTAAATGCTGATTATAAAATTTTTGCCACCATATTAGCCAAACGGCTTGGCCAGGTAGCCCCTGATATACTTCACTCTAATCAAAAAGGATTCATAAGAGGGAGACAATTATATGAGCTCACTTACGAACTAATAGGATCTATTGATGTGGCCATAAAAGAGGTTCTCCCCTTATCTATTCTGACGTTGGATGCTACCAAGGCCTTCGACAGGGTAAATTGGTTATACCTGTCGGAGGCCTTGAGAAAGTTTAACGTTGGAGATAGATTCCGTAGGGCAATAGATTTGTTATATCAAAGCCCTTCAGCTTCAATTCTGATTAATGGGGGCCTTACAGCGTCATTTAATGTAACCAGAGGAACCCGACAGGGTTGCCCCTTGTCTCCTCTCCTCTTCGATTTGTATATAGAACCTTTTGCACAAACACTAAGAGATAGCGCACTTATTAAACCCTTTATTTTTGGTGATTGGGAAAAAAAGGTGGTACTTTATGCTGACGATATAATGATTTTCACGTCAGACATTAATGCAGCATATCCAGAGGTGATAGACCTAGCTCTTAAATTTGGCAAAGTTTCTGGATACGAAGTTAATGCTTCCAAAACAGAGTCAATGACTTGGAACACAGACTTAACTACTTTTAATGAGTCATCTAGACCTCAATTACGATACTTGGGGGTAAATATAGTTAAAGACATCGACCGGATCGCTTCCTTAAACTTTTCTATAATAGCAGCACAGTGCCGTAAAAATATGAGGGATTGGTCACATCTTCCACTCACTAGGTTAATTTAGTAAAAATGTGTATTCTGCCAAAGATCTCCTTTTTATTTAATTCAATCCCACTTTTTTTGATCCCAAATTAATCTCTAAACTACAAAGCGCGATTTCAACTTTCATTTGGAATAGTAAAAATCCAAGAATTTCTTGGAAGAAAATAAGACGCTGCAGAGAGAAGGGAGGGTTAGCGGGACCGGATCTTCAGATCTATGCGTGGGCTTTTCAGCTTTCGCACGCACGCATGTTGCTAAAAATACCAGCAGCAACAGGGGTAGGCCATATGTTCTCTATGTTACTGAACTGTGAGGGAGTTGGACAGGGCAGTTTTTTGTTCAAATTCGGAGACCCAAAATTAAAAATAAAAATAAAACTAAAGACTTTAAAGGGGATAGCTTCCACATGGTACAGAATGAGGCAGGCAATTAAACTGGGATATTATCTAGAGAGTGGAAAGGCAGTTGGGTTACACGTTTGCAGCGTTGCTTGTTTATGCATTCAGCTGACACAGCTTGCTTTTCAGCAGCTACTTCATTGGTACAGTCTTGAAAAAGCACCATGGCAGTTGCATGAGTGCTGGATGTTCCAAACAAAGAAGAGCTGTCTTCAAAATCAAAATTATCAAGAGTAGCAATTGTAAATACTTTCCTTGTAAAGTGACTTGAAAGTGGTGTGCTGTCAGATTCACAAGATGTTTCAGCATTAGCTGCCAACAAGTTCCTCCTCTATACTATGTCATTATTACTTATTGCTACACCAATCCTATTCATTTAAGTGATTAGCTTTGCACTTGTCATAGATTGCATGGGCAGTCATCATGTGTAACAGAGTTTTCTTTTTGCTGTGATGTAATTCATAAAACATGATTTGGAACAGACAGTACATTTGCATAGATTATATACCAGTCGATTCATGGGATTGTCTTCCACTTCTTCGCTTATATCTTTAAAGCCATCATCAATGTTGTCGGATTCTGTTCCTAACTCAAGAACTTTAGTTTGTAACAGTTTTGCTTTGCTGATATTAAACAATGATGTTAAGACAACATCAGGCATTCTTGTTGACTCCCATGTTTTGTGGAGTTCTGAGGCATTACAAAATGTGTCATTTAATCCAAAATCTATTCTTTCAGGATGTTTCTTAAAATGTTTCCTGATGATTTGACTGCATCCTATGATCTTAGTTTGGCAGCAAGAACGTCATGTGTCAAATCTGCTGAGAGAACACATCAGGCATTCTTGTTGACTCCCATGTTTTGTGGAGCTCTGGGGCATTACAAAATGTGTCATTTAATCCAAAATCTATTCTTTCAGGACATTTCTTAAAATATTTCCTGATGATTTGACTGCATCATATGATCTTATTTTAGGAGCAAGAACGTCAGGTGTCAAATCTGCTGAGAGCACCACAAGTAGCTCATTCTTTTTGTTAGACTGACAAAAGCGAATTTTGTGATTGTACATTCTGACCGGAAAAATATTAATTTCATGGATTAATTTATGGATATATACAGTTTCAGCAATGCTGACCATTATTTCTCTGATCTCACGGAGTGTGAACCTGTAGCCAGCACTCCAAGAGTGGCTTTGCTTTTTCAAAGAGTGCAAACTTAACTGAAGGCTGGCAGTTATGTTGCTGTTTGGAGCTCATTGTACATGCATAATTTTTGTATGCACGCATGTGGTTCAGCTTGGCATACAAATCCGCTGCAGATACATTCACCTCGCTGTTTAGCTCAGCTACTCAGCTGAAAATCTTGAAGGAAACTAGCTGCAGATAAAAACATGTTTGCCCTTTGAGACTTACATACTCTGTACTTTGTTCTTTTGTCAATTTATTTAGCCCTTGTTCTGGCTAAACCACAGATAACACATTGTAGATCCCCTCCTTTCTGATCAGTTGTTGGAGGTGGAAGAGGGGTAGCCATGGATCTTCTAAGTGGATGGGCATTGGGTTTGGTTGTCATCGCCTTCTCAGAAGGCTCGAATTCTTGTTGTGATTCACTGGTTTCCACTATTTTTTGACACATTTTTTCCAGGCTTTTTTCCACTGTGTATGACCTTTAGCACTTATTGTTACAATTATAAAATATTTGATCCTCTTCCCCAATCAGTTTCAATCTTTTGTGAACTTTGTCTTGCCGTATTTCTGCAGCATCTCGAACTCTCTTCTGCCTGGCCGCAGTTGATATTAGCTTTTCTTTTGGAATAGTTTGGCCTAGGATACATTTTTCATTGTTGAAGGAGTCCTTGGATATTTGTAGTTAGCAACACTCTGTCAGGAGGTAAAGATCATCTGCTACCACCTACTTCTCCCATGTTTACACATTTGAATCAACAGAAAACCTGAAACAAAAACAATATTAAAATAAATTACCAACATGATAGTTAAAACCCATCAATATAGAGCCGCCATTTTGGAAAAATAGCGGAAGGGTTGCTCTGAGGTGTAATAGGTTATCTCTAGAAGACTACTTTCACCCCCAAATCCTATGTTTGGACACTAAAATGAAGTATATAAGTCTTGTGGTTCCTGAAATATTACATCAACACTGCAACACATCCGCCATTTTAAAAAATGTCATCCAGAAACATTTGGCCCGAATTAGCAAGGTCTACCCAAGCTACATTACTTCTCTAATGACACAAAAACACACATCAAAAGTAAAAATCTCTGGACAACAAATTTTTTACAGCGGTATATCAAGGGGCCAGGACTGTTATAACCAATATACTGAAGTAAACTGAAAATAATTCCTATATTGTAAGTAGCTTCACTTGATACCAACATACCCACATTTATTCTTATTGTTCCTGACTTATTCCTTCAGAATCTCCCTTAGCACCTACAGATTATTAAGTGTGTCATCAGATAGAGGAGTGATACTAGTAACAAATTCAAGTTTGAAAACATTCTCCTCCATACCATGCAATTATTCTACATCTAAACAAAGGGAGACTGACAACTGAGCAGATTTTTAAATGAGACTATGATTTGACATGCAAATTTGGGAATGTTGGCACTATACTAATCAGTATTTGGGTCAACAATATCATCAAAATACCTATCAGTTCCACTTTGTGTTTCAACATAGGGATCCCACCTTCCAGCCAGAGGGCCTTAACATTGCATTTTGCATTGAAATAACTTATCTGCATCACTCTATTTACAGCACTCCTAGGGAGTATCTTTCTATAAACAAAAGGTCTCAATGAGTCAACAATTCTTAGGTTCCAGGAGCTTGTCCATCTCCACACCTACTTTCGCACACTACACTTTCTTTACACTACACTTTCTTTACACTTTCTACTCTGTTATCCTGGTTCTGTTAGATCTGTCTGCGGCGTTTGACACCGTGTCATATGACATCATGACCACCAGGCTTGTTAACATCGGCCTGGAAGACAAGGCTCTGGCCTGGTTGAGGAGTTTCTTGACAGATCGCACCCAAACAGTCACCTTGGGTGCTTATCGGTCAGAGGAGTTGGGAATCTCGAAGGGGGTGCCACAGGGCTCTTGTTTGAGCCCTACTCTTTTTAACATCTATGTGGCCCCCCTAGCGAACATCATGAGATCCCATGGGTTCATCCCTGTGTCATATGCGGATGACACCCAACTCCTCTTTCCTTTTAAATCTCTCACGGATGAGGTCAGGAACTCCTTTTCCCAGGGGGTGAAGGCAGTGGCCCACTGGATGGCATCTAACCTCCTGCAATGCAATGTTGCAAAGACGGAGGTGATGCTGTTCGGTGAGGCCAAACTCCTGTGGTCCCCCGACTGGTGGCCGCAAGATCTTGCCCAGTCCCTGAGCCCAAGCAGGTGGTTAAGAATCTCGGTGTTCGTCTAGGCCAGGAACTTTCTCTCAAGCAACATGCCAATCAAGTGGTGGGGTCCTGTTTCCACATCATTGGGATGTTGCGGAAAGTATTCCCTCTGCTTCCTTACTCAACCAGGAAAACCTTAGTACAGGCCTTAGTGTTGAGTCGCTTAGACTACTGCAATGGGTTACTTCTTTCAGCTAACGAGGGAGTAATCTCTAGATTGCAGGTAGTTCAAAACACCGCGGCTCGCCTTGTTCTAAACCGGCCCCCCCGCACCCCCTCCAAACCCCTTTTGACCACTTTGCATTGGCTTTCCATCAAACACAGGGTGAGGTTCAAGGCCTATTGTATCATACACAAGTGTCTTCAGAGGAAAGGCCCCATGTACCTGTCTAATAAATTCTCTCTCTATGTACCCTCGCGATCCCTGAGATCTAGCGAACGGTCTCTGCTGCGGGTACCTAGAGCAAAAAAGGCAAGACAAGGCGATAGAGCACTTTCCATTGCTGGTCCAATGCTGTGGAATACCCTCCCACTTTCCTTGAGACTCTGTAAGGAGCACTTCCCCTTTAGGAGATAGCTAAAAACCTTTTTATTTCAAAATTAATATGTTACACTGCCAGTACTGTTTATTTGCAATAAGGCTGCCAAAGGCGCGGAGATACTCCTTCGGGACGTGATCCTAGCGCGATACAAACACACAAATAAATAAATAAATAAATTTACTGAAAGTGTGGGGAATCCTCTTCAAGAACACAGGAAGGGTCAATATATGTGAACCTGACCAATTCTAGTGACTAAACAGGATTGCTTAGTAAGGTGGTCCATGCAGCATTAATCGTACCAGCTCCATGAACGTGTGCAAGTTACTGTTTCTTTGTCACAGCTGTTTTTTTAATCTTAACCAGTCAGCAGTTCACAGGTTCCTGGGACATGAACCTCTCCACACTGCCCCTGTCACAATTTCCTTTCTTTACTAGCAGTGCAGAAAATCCTCCCAGAGGACACAGGAAGTGGCACAATAGATGAGCAATAGCTATAGCCAATATCCCTATCTATCCGAGAGAACTCACTCGCCAGGAAGTATCTACTAGAATTACTGGAGTACCTGGGATTAACAAACCTCTGGGAGTCATCCACAGACAACAAAAGCTTCAAAAAGGTGGTAACAAAAGTAACCAAAATGATATCATCCATAGAAGATAAAGAAACTCTGGCTAAGAGGGCACATGGGTGGACAGTGCTGAAAGATTATAAAGCTCTTAAACCGCAGGAATACCTGAAAACGGGTCTCACGCGGACACAGAACACATTTTTAAATCTACGCTTCGGCATCCTCCCAATACTACCCCACTTGGCACCTTGGAAAAGGGGAGCAGACGAACACCTTTGCCGTCTTTGCAGAACAGGGAAAGAGGACCTATTACATATAATTTGCATCTGCCTAAACCTGATGGACATAAGGCGCTCCCTACTCCGAGTACTATGGTACTATGGAACCAAAAGGGCATAACAAGTTGTAGGCAGGCTGTGATGCTGTGCTTTAAACCTGAAGAGATTCAGCTAACAAAGTATTTTGATATAGTGGCCAGAAGACTCAAGAGCTAGCCATACGGTTCATCCGAAATACAGCAAGGAACAGCATTTCAATCTAATAAAGGAACAGTCCGCTAAGACACTTGCCAAGTCACAACTATGCTTTGGCATACTGAGGCACATTCACTTTACAAACTTAGAAAAGGACTATACCGATAATGTAATTGAGACTTTTATGCTTTTATAGAGTGTAAAATACCTTTCTCTTCTTATTCTTATAACATAATTGTAAAACAAGGCTTAAATGATATTTTAATGATGGAAGTTTTTCACATTGTGATTTTTATTAACTGTACGATAAATCTATTCTATTCCTAATCTATCTAAAGAGGTTTGCTTAAAATAATGCATCATTAATTGCAGCAGCTCAGTGAATGTGTGCAAGTCACTGGGTCCTTGCGGAGATATCTTTTAAACCTTGAAGAATTAATCAGTATTTCTCAGGTTACAGGAGCCCATCCCTCTTGCCACAACCTCTCTAGCTCTGTCCTTTCTTTACAGGAAATGGGAGAGGGGAGTAGTCCTCCCCGAGGCCACAGGAGGAGGCAAAATAGTTGAGCAGCCTAGTAAATAGCCCTAACTAAACAAGAATACTTAAAATAAATTGTTCCTGGCCCATTAATAGTACAAGCTTTAGAATTAATTATATTCCTATGTAAAAGGCTGAAGATTTACATTATAGTTCTTATCCCTGCTGCTACAAGCTCTTGAAGTCCATAAAGATTCCTCTCCATATGTTTGTTTTATAGGCTTACAGTATTCCCAATTTGTGAAATGTGAGCACTGCATTACAGTTTTCCGTGTGTTTTACATTCATTGTCCCTCTGCTGGGTTTGCTTTACAATGTTAATTATTTAAAAAATTGTTTTAATTCATTACCTACAAATGTAAATGTTTGTATGGTACACAGAAAGACATTGTTATACGCAACACTATATTTTTTATTTTCTTACAATTAAGTCACAATACAAATGATTTTGAAGCAGGTGCATGTTTATGCAGGGAAATGCAACTATTTAGAGAAGTAAGTTGGCGAAGTATAAAGCAAAAATGAAATGTCCAAAAAGCGAATCCATTCAAGGTCTTACTCTCAATAGAACCCAAATGAGCTCCGGCTCCACATATCTTCATGCACCTCTAAAAAAATCTACTCCCATGCATTTAAATCAAATATTCTAAAAACGCTACCAAACTTGAAAAATGTCGGTGATTTCTGCAGCAGAGATGATGGATTGTCTTAGAAAGCAGAAGTGGAAATGGAATGCTCTGATTAAACATGTTTAGCCACTTTAAAAAGTGTATTCTTTATATGGGTAAAAACATATATACTTCCCCTGGCAGTTTGAAACAGCTAGTATCATAACTTAATTGATCCCCAATGCTCATTTACTTCAGCCTGCTGCATTGAAAAGGCTTTAAATTCAACAGTTCCCATTCCAGCAACATAGCCTCCAAGAGTGCTTCATTTTAGTAATGAGTATAGGATGTTAGCGCTCTAGTTGTTAGAACTCTTTGATGAAGATGGAGTAGAACACGACAGTCCACAGACTCTGAAGCAAGATGGCGGCTGCGTGAGCGGAGCCGCTGAGCAGCAGCAGGAGAGCAGTGCTACGGTAGCAGAAATCCCCCAGACACGGTGTTAATGTTCAGTACCTTTTAGGATGCTGTGGGCTGCCATCTGGTTGAACGCGTCTGGAAGTACAGCTGAGGCCGGCTGCGAAGGTTGCGGAGGTGGCTGGCCGGCGTTGTGACTCTGAGCCGGCAACAGTGTATCAGCGGCAGTAGCGGGGGGCGTGGCGGAGCTCTGAGGCGAGGCCGGAGAGACGCCGGGAGAAACGATGTGAGAGGCGAGCGGAGTAACGCTGCTGGGCAGAGCCGGGTCGCGGAGAGAATGGCACCGAAATTGGCATCAGGTGTGTCGCCAAAAGCAGCGGCCGCTGCAAGAAGGGAAGCCCAAAATGCCCACGCGGCAGAGCAGCCTGAGCAGGATCAGAAAAAAGACGCATCCCCAGTAAAGTCTTTTACGCCTCCAGGAAAGTCCTCAAAAAAGAAACATGCGACAGCTAGATAGCGGAAAGTTGCTCCCTCTATCCCGGAGCTGTTTGCCCGTAGTGGCAAAGGGCAGGGTGCTAAGGATCAAAGCGATGATACAGTGGAGGCAGCGGATGCGGCAGGAGCCACTGAGACCGCGCCCGGAACAGCGCCTCATGAAAACATGATAACAGGTATGATAGCGGCATGCACCCCCCTACCTGATGACGCAGGTGACCAGAATGATGAGCTATCGGAGATCCAGCTAACTGTAGAGGATATTTATTTATTTATTTTTAAGATTTGTAGAGCGCAACAAATACCACATGTGGTGTCTCGGCGCTGAGTTAGCAGAAAAAAGAAAAAAGGCGGCACTCCCTGTAAGTTATTGAGTAAATAGCCATGTCTTCAGTTTCTTTCTGAAAATCATCAAAGATGGGCTGCTTTTTATGTGGGTAGGCAAAGAGTTCCAGAGTTTAGATGCGGCCACAAGGAAGCGTCTGTCTCCCCATGTGACCGTTCTCACCCGTTGAATACATAGAGCCGCAGAAGAGGCTGATCTTAAGACTCTGTTAGGGACATATCTACACAGAGATTCCCTGAAAAACTCAGGTCCCAGGCTGTTTAATGCTTTGTAGGTTATGCATAAAGCTTTAAATTTAGTTCTCTTTCTGATCGGGAGCCAATGAAGTTGGTGTATAATAGGGGAAATGGAAGCAAACCTTGGGGTTTTGGTCAGAATTCGTGCGGCTGCGTTCTGTACTATTTGTAGTTTGTTGAAAACCTGCTCCCGGGCATTCAACAGAAGCCCATTACAGTAGTCCACCTTGGACAACACCAAGGAGGACATGAGGGTTTTTCCAGCCGGCAGAGGAAGGAATGGTAACAACTTTTTTACCTTACGAAGCGTAAAAAAGGATGAAGATACCACTGCGTTGGCGTGACTGGTAAAGTTCAACTTGTTATCAAACAACACTCCCAGATTTCTGACCTTCGGAACCGGGATAGGAAGATTACCCATCTCCGAAGGCAACCAAGTTGGAGACCAAGATGGCTGTAGATCTCCAAACACCATTACCTCAGTCTTATCAGTGTTTAGTTTTAGGCAGTTCCTATCCATCCATTGACTAATTGCTCTCATGCCTGACTGGAAGTTAGCTGCGACCTCACTCCCGTTTTTTTTCACTGCCAGCACCAGTTGAGTGTCGTCTGCATACGAAGTCAATCCTATCCCAAAGGGCAAACAGCCGCTAGCAACGTTATTGACGCTGTTAATGGAGTCACGGACCTAGGGGTTCATGGTTGCCAACTGGAGGCGGGACAGATACAAGGCACTGGTGTAGGTGTAGGAGTGGATGCAGAAGACCTATGTCCTCCACTGGCTTCAATTACTCTAAAGGAGAGGAGAGACAAGGAAAAGTATAAGGAGAAGGATAGCAGCGAGTGCTTTTTCTCTGTCTCCGAGGAAGCTGAATGGTCAAATGACGAAAGGAGTTCATCTCAAGAGGAAAGTGACCTTGAGACTGACAGCGAGATACAACAGAGTCCCCCCAGTACAGCCAAAAGACAAAAGGCCCAGGGGAACGTCCCAGACCAGTCGAGGCAGGATCTAACGTGGGATCATTCATCAGCCATGCCACTTCAGGGGAGCCCGAATGCTGAGGCCCCACTACCTCACCCCCCACTCTTAGACGTGACCTACCAGACTATCCTCACGTATAGGGAGGAAGCATGCCAGGATAATCGGAGGTCACAAGCAGCGATGCGCAAGATGCAAGGCGTGGTAAGAAAGCTTTCAAAAGCATATGTTAATGTGGGGGAGCGAGTAACAAACCTGGAGGAAAGGATTGTATCTACTGAATCTGAGGCAGCCACAGATATTACTAAAGTGGAGGCACAAAGCACTCAAGTTATTGACATCCAGTGGAAACTGGAGGACATGGAAAATAGGCTGAGACGAAATAACTTACGAGTACTGGGTATTCCAGAAGGGGCCGAGGGGTCGGATGCCAGGACCTACATGGTCAACCTTTTCAAAGCGGCATTCCCAGAACTTTCGGAGTGGAATTGGCTGACAGAAATTCAGAGGGCACACCGCACTCCATTTAGGATACGTCCAGGGGCAAGGAAAAGCGACAAACCAAGGGCGATACTAATATTTCTGGGAAACTTTGTACTCCGGCAATCTATAGCAGAAAAGGCTAGACCCGATTCAAGAAGATCCATCGAGGGAGTCTCTTTCTTTGTTAGGCCAGACTTCTGTCATGTGACCGTTGAGAGGCGCTGGAGACTGAGACAATTGATCAAACCGTTTCAGGACAAACATCTGCAAGTATATCTTGTTAACCCAGCGCAGCTTAAAGTGGTGAAAGAGGGTCGAACCCTATACTTTTCGTCAGAAGTAAAGGCAAAGGAGTTTCTGGACTCACTGAACTCTTAGGAAGTTAATTAATCAGTCTTAGCTTTGGTTAGGACTGGGGGGGCTTCTGGCTCAAGAGCCCGAGTCACGTATAGGTCTATGGTTGGATGTAATTAAACTTGTGGTATTTCGATAGTTTGTTTATTTAGATAAAGAAGGTTACTTTGCTGTTCTTTCTGCTGGGGGAAAGTATTTTTGGTATTAAATGCTTAGATGTAAGAGCACCTAGCTCACTGCGGCTGCACACACGCATCACAAGCACAGACCTAGGTCTGAGCACTTCTCATGGGTGGGAGAGGAGGGAAAGGGTACGGAGGGGTTCAGGTGGGGGGTCAGAGGGGTCAGGGAGGGAAAGGGGGGGTCTGGGGAGGGGAGCCGGGGGGGCAAAGCATAAAATGGGAATCTTTGGTACAATAGAGTATGGGTTTTCTAGTACAGGATATGGTACCTGTAAGAGGAGAGTTCTTTCTACTCAGGCAATGGCAATAAGAATGATAGAAAGGTCTAAAACCCTTAATGTCGCATCTTAGTATATATTCAATTAATTTAGGGGGGCTGAACGATTGGAGAAAAAGGGCCAGGTTGTCAGTTTGTGAAAACAGAACCAATCGACATCCTGTGTTTATAGGAAACACATCTACCATGGGCTAAGAAGCAGTTGCTTAGGTTGGTGGGCTATGATATTCTTGCATGTACATCACAAACATCAACGGTAAGGGGGGTGGCTATATTAAGTAAAACAGTACTGGGGGGTGCAAAACGAACTAAGGCGGATGCGTTGAGTAGATGGGACTTAGTGGAGATGAAATGTGGTTTAACAATATGCTGTATTTATGGTTCTAACCAGGATGATCCCGAATTTTTTGAGATACTGGAGAGGGAGTTGGCTACATGGCCTGCGCCAATTCTGGTATGTGGGGACCTGAATATTTCAGCTGACCTGGTTGATGAAAAAAAATGTTATGCAGGCCGTAAGCCTAGGGTGTACAGGGCCCTTTGCTCCCTGATGCAGTCTCATGGGCTGGTTGATGTATGGGGAAGAAAGGTGCCCGACGACCCTGGGTATACACACTTCTCATGCCCCTACTAGAAGTACACCAAACTTGATTACTTTTTAATTTTAGCCACAGAAATAACTAAAGTGAATATCAGTAAGCTCCCCAAGGTGTTATCTGACCACAGTCTGTTGGTAATAAGTTATGATGGTCTAGGACCAGTCAGGAAACAGAGGGCCTGGACATTCAACAGAAAACTACTGGCAGACACCCTATTTGTAGAGCATATGAGGAAATGGGCCCGGGAATTTTTGGAAGCAAACCGGTACAGTGCATCCAGAATTAGTGTATGGGGCGCATTCAAAGCTGCATTAAGGGGGGAGACAATAAGCTATGCTGCCCAAGCAAGGAAAAAGCTACTGATAGAAAAAGATAGGCTCCAGGCTAATTTGATAAGAGCAGAAGAACAGTGCTGCCAGGATATAATACAAGGGAAGGAAGGAAAGGACAGCCAAATTAGAATACGATCGGTAAGAGCAGAAATACAGGAGCAGTTGGCGGAGAAAGCAGCGGCAGAATATAGGACATACAGGGGGAAAATGTATGAAACAGGGGAACAGGCGGGCAAGCCTTTGGCACTAAGCATCAGGCAGGATAATACAAATAATATAATAACTGAAATTGAGGATAATGGGCTGGTGTTTTCTGAACCTCATGACATTCTTGGGGTATTCGCGAAATGTTATCAAGCACTTTATAAGGAAGAGGTAGTGGGTGAGGAGTGCCTCAAAAGGTATCCAGATGGAGGACCTAAACTGGGAGAGCGTGAGAGAGAAAAGCTGGAGAGCGATATCACGATCGAAGAAGTAAGCAAGGCTCTATCAGATCTTGCGGGTGGTAAAGCGGCTGGGACAGACAGCATTCCATTAGAAGTATATAAGACCCTGTCAAGTGAAGTGGTTCCAATGCTTCTGGATTTATTTAATGGAATTATTTATACCGGAAAAATACCTGAAACCTGGAAATGTACAAATATTGTGGTTTTCCATAAAAAGGAGAAGCGGAAGGAAAACCCAGGGTCGTATAGGCCAATTTTGTTGATAAATGCAGATAATAAACTGTATGCTAAAATTCTGGTAAAACGTTTGGGGAGGGTCATTTGTGGTCTGGTATCCCCTTGGCAGCATGGCTTCATTCCAGGTCGAGGTACAACAGATCATATCAGAAGGGCAATCTCCCTGTTTGAGGCTCATGCTGTCGGGGGGGGGGGGGGAAATCGCAATGATCCTCCTTGACGCGGAAAAAGCATTTGATCGCGTCAGATGGCACTATTTATGGATTGTTCTCGAGAGGAGAGGTTTCGGCCACAGAATTTTAATGGCTATTAATGCTATGTACTCAGACCCAGTTGCCAGAATACAATCGAATGGTGAGTACTCTGATAAAATCAAGATAGCTAGGGGAACCCGTCAGGGGTGTCCCTGATCCCCCATCCTATTCGCGCTATACATAGATCCATTGGTGAGACAGATTCTGGCCAATAATGAGATCAAGCCTGCGATCACCAATGGATTTGAAAGTAAAATATTAGCCTACGCTGACGATCTGGCAGTGATATCAACGGAACCTGCAGAGGCGGTGCAGATACTGGTGGAAATTACTAAAGAGTTCGGGCGCCATTCGGGATATCGGTTAAATGAGGGGAAAACCCAAATAATATGCTCAAAGAATATCATAAAATCTGATCACAGATATGTAAATTCGGCAACATATCTCGGAGTGATAATTAATGCGGCGACTGAATTAATCATAAAAGATAACTTCAACCCATTGTTAACAGCAATAGAGAAAGACCTAAAAAGAATGGATATGCTCTACCTGTCCCTTATAGGCAGGACGAATGTCCTGAAAATGACCATGCTGCCTAAAATCCTCTATTTATTTCGAACTATCCCCTTCTTAATTGAGGAGGGTATGATGAAAAAAACGGAAACAATATTTAATAGCTTTCTACGGCAATATGGGAAGATCAGGAGGTCATTAAAATATATGACTTTCCCACGGGAGCGCAGGGGACTAGGAGTCCCGAATTTAAGGCACTACCACTGGGCCTGTTTGTTGACACAGATGTCAATATTGTTTGACCCATCCTCAAGTAAAGGGTATACTAAAGAGTTGGCTCCCGAGGTCTATGATATCCCTGTTAGGGTTTGTGCACAGCAAAGAGCATGTCCCCTCTCATTGCACTAGTAGTCTCTGAAATAGCTCTCTTTAAACATACTACTGAAAGCCTTTCGTGTTATCTCAGCCCCTCCCTAAGACTTCTGTGGATGTTGCTCAATGTATTTACAAGTTTGGACATTGCTGTCTTGTTTGCACATTGGACCTTGCTTTTACCAAGGCTTATTTAGAAAACATTGGACCTTGCTTTTACCAAGGCTTATTTAGAACACTCCTCCCTAGGCCATGTGTTACTTCAACTCATTAGCATAATAACTGACGCTCTGCACACCTGCTTGTGAGAACCACACCCAGTTCTTCGAACTACACCCAGCTCTTCGAACCACACCCAGCCCTGTCTATAAAAGGCAGCCCCTGAGCCTCACCCAGTGCTTGTGCTCATCTACCTCCCACTTACCTGAGAACAGATCCTTCGGCGCTGGCACTCCTGCTCTCTCCAGACCTTCATTGACTTCAACGGGCGTGGCTTCTGGCTCTTCCTTCTGGTTTCCGGCTACTTCTTGCCTCAGCCCCTCTTCTGTCCACTGCAATCGACCTGCAAAAGAGAAAGAGGTCAAGGTTAGACTGATCAGTATCCCTTTTCAGCAACAAGTAAGTGCAAAACCTTTTATTACATGACAGAACTTTATCAGCGATTTCTGGATTCATGTAAAGTCAATTTGGAACAAGATATCTCCCACAAACTTTGTGGTTCAAACCCTTTGTTACAAGAATACTTTGTGGAACTTTGTGAAATAAACATTGTTTTACATGGAACTTTTTTAAGAATCGAACAGAGGAAACCATTGACAGCAAGGCAAACAGTAAATCAAGGACTTGCACAAATTACCTGCTGTATTTTGATGTGAAAGTACAGTATTTGTTTTATAAAAAGTCTGGAAATGTGTGAAAAGTGAGTTTTCTATTAAGAATTTAGGCTTTAGTTACATTAAGGTGAATGTTAGACGTTGGTAATTCTGATAATGATATTCGTTTGATTTTACAGAAGTTTTACAGTAATAGAAAGCACATCCCAGAACGGTAACACATTCCAAACCTGGAAGCTTGAGACCAGGATCCAAGAGGTACTTTTAGAAGAGAATTTCTAATAAGATTAAGGTTTAGTCAGGAACGCATTGAGGGATAGGTTGCACTTATCTGTTCTTTGTTTATGTTTCATTCGGCACCAGTTTCTACAGAAGTCAGAGAGGGCCGCAGATTTTAGCAGCTCTTCTACAGTGAAAACGCAAAAACGGTGTTGTCTCCCTTTTTTTATTTTATCCACTTCCCCCCTTCCCTTGAGCTTCTGGTTCTTAGTGCACTGTTCTAAAACTAGTGTGCTGAAACAAGCAGTTTCAGGGTGGGATCGGACTGTCTTGAACCTCCATCAGAACCGAACAGAAACTCAGGTGAGCTGGGCTTTGACAGAAGCACAAGCCTTCAAAATATTCAGTTCTGTTGGACGATGAATGCCGGAGAAGAAACAGAAATGAGTCCCTTTCTCACTGCACCATCAGGATTCAAGCAAGCCGGGCCGAAGACGGCTGGAATGCCAGAAACCGGTCCCCGGTAGCTTGTCTCCTTTCTGGTGAAGAATTGGCTTGGTAGTTTAGTCTGCCCTGTTCCCATGATGCACTGGGCCAGGGACAGACTGATTTGCATATAGCCAGGTTCTGAGCTGGGATGGTGCAGTGAGATAAATAACGGTGATGGATCAAGCCCTGATCTTTGGACTGGGTAAGAGTGGTCTGCTTAATTCAGACACTCTGTTCATCACCACCCCCTTTTCTGAATCGTTTTTGGCCACTATAGGTGTGGCAGGGTATACTCAGACATGAGTCCCTTTCTCACTGCACCATCAGGATTCAAGTAAGCCGGGCCGAAGACGGCTGAAATGCCAGAAACCGGTCCCCGGTAGCTTGTCTCCTTTCTGGTGAAGAATTGGCTTGGTAGTTTAGTCTGCCCTGTTCCCATGATGTACTGGGCCAGGGACAGACTGATTTGCATATAGCCAGGTTCTGAGCTGGGATGGTGCAGTGAGATAAATAACGGTGATGGATCAAGCCCTGATCTTTGGACTGGGTAAGAGTGGTCTGCTTAATTCAGACACTCTGTTCATCACCACCACCCCCTTTTCTGAATCGGAGAAGAAACAGAGGGCATTGACGTCACGGATATGGCGCAGGCCCTAAACGAGGACTTGGCCCATAATGAATCAGTGTCTGGCATCTTGCAACATATGCAAGAGGAAATAGAGAAATTAAGGTTGGAAAACACCTTTTTAAAACAGGATTTAAGCAGGTATAAACCTAGGGAATCTCAGTGGAACACAGCTTTTACGCCTTTGTTTAAAACCTCCTCAGAGACAGGGGTGCGAGCAAAACATGCAACTCCCCCCTCCCCCCCCACCCCCCAGTTGAGGTTACTGTTAATGTTCCTAATGCTGTGCCTTTAGCAGCACCTGAAAGTTTTCATGGAGATAGTAACAAATTACATGTTTTTATCAATCAATGTCAATTACACTTCCTTTGTAAATCACAACAGTTCCCTACTGATGCTACAAAAGTGGCATTCGTCTTGTCTTATTTGGGCGGTACAGCAGCCAATTCCTTTCGTGGATAGAGATGATCCCATTTTCCATAATTGGAATCAATTTAAACGTACTATGACCAGCCATTTTGCAAAACACACTTTTATACAGGCAAGCGATAATGAGCTTTTAAATCTTAAACAAGGTAACAAGGATTTATTGACCTAACTCACTAGTTTTAATCGTTTACTCACCGAGACACGTTGGCCAGAAGAAAAGCGTGTCTCCCTTTTTTATAAAGGTTTGAGAGACGAGTTAAAAGACGCACTGGCTCATATCGTTGATTTGCCAGAAGACTATTCTGACTTTGTAGATTTAGTCGTGAAACTGAAACACAGACTAGGAGAAAGAAAGGGAGATAAATCCAAACTGGAATCGCGGTTAACTTTTATTAGACATGAGAAGAAAGACACAGATAATAAACTCCCTGAAACTGAGCCTATGCAAATAGGGACACTCAGAGGTCCACTCACGTCAGAGGAAAAAGAAAGAAGGAGAAAACTTCAATTATGTTTATATTGTGGCAAGGCAGGACATTTTGCCAGAGAATGTCCAGTAAAACCTAAAACTTCAGGAAAGGGTACTGTTTCCTCTATCTCCTCAACTGAGTCGGGAAACGATTAAGCTCGACAAGGGGGGAGGTTACTTGTTCGAGAAAACATCTTAATCAAACCTCTAATTCTGCAGCCTTCATGGTACCGCACATACCTAGACATTTCATAATTCAGATCTTTTTAATTGTTACTACCCAAGTTAGACATTCTCTCCCTGTCCTACTGGACTCAGGAGCAACAGGAAATTTTGTGGATAATAAGTTCGCTAACACAGCAGGTCTTTTTATTTGCCTAAAGCCTTGTCCAGAAGCAGTATGTGCAGTGGATGGGTCAGAATTGACCTCTGGATTAATTACAAAACATGACAAGACCCCTTGTCATGGTCTGTCAAAACGGGCACACAGAGATGATTAGCTTTGATCTGATAGATACCCCTAATTTTGGCTTGATTCTCGGGGTACCCTGGTTAACAACTCATAACCCAAAAATTGATTGGGTGAACAGAACAGTTACTTTGGATTCCTCATTCTGTAGAACCAATTGCTATCAAGAAGCAGGTACAGAACAGAGCTCAGAAATACACTGTGCTAGTGTTACACAAGACGAACCAAGTCTCCTCTCTGAATATTCTGACTTTAAAGACGTTTTTGATCCAGTGTGTTACCCCCACATCGGTCATATGACTGCCGTATAGATCTCATTCCAGGGGCCCCTTTACCTAATAACAGAGTATATGCTTTGACTGACAAAGAGACCAAATATTTAAGAACCTACCTAGACGACCTACTACAGTCTGGGTTCATCCGACATTCCACATCTCCGGTGTCATCTCCACTTTTTTTTATCCCGAAGCCGGATAAATCTCTGCGCGTGTGTATCGACTATAGAGGACTAAATAAGGTTACAATAAAAAATAAATATCCTCTTCCTCTAATACCTGTGTTTTTGGATCAATTAAGACATTCTACTGTATACACTAAACTAGATCTGCGGGGAGCTTACCACCTGGTCCGAATAAAAGAGGGGGTGAGTGGAAGACAGCTTTCAAGACAAAGTTTGGTCTATTTGAGTACACAGTAATTCCCTTTGGTTGTGTAATGCCCCTGTGGCCTTTCAATTCTTTATAAATGAGGTCCTACACGAATTCCTGGAAGTTTGTGTCATAGTATACATAGACGACATCCTCATTTACTCTAAGAACCCAGAAGAACATACCCAACATGTTTGTGCAGTATTATCAAAGTTAAAAGAAAATCATCTCTTTGCTAAATTAGAAAAATGTACTTTTAATGTCATCAAAGTGGACTTTTTAGGATACTGCCTGTCACCTCAAGGAATAATTATGGATGAAAAGAAAATTAGTGCTATTACTGATTGGCCAGAACCATCATCTGTGAAGGATGTTCAGAAATTTCTGTGTTTCCCCAATTTTTATAGGAGGTTTATTTCTCATTTTGCAGACATTGCGGCCCCAATAACCACCTTGTTGCGGAAAGGGCAACAATTTCTTTGGTCTGATGGGGCGGCTCGCGCCTTTCAACTCCTGAAACAAAAGTTCACTTCAGCCCCAATTCTGAAACATCCTGATCCTGACTTGCCATTTTTTGTTGAAGCGGTCGCTTCACAAGTAGCTTTAGGAGGTGTTCTCTCTCAACAAGATGCAATAGACTGACAATTACATCCTATAGCCTTCGATTCAAAAAAGGTATTACCAGCTGAACAAAATTACACTGTGGCTGAAAGAGAACTATTAGCTATAAAAGTAGCCTTTTCTGAATGGAGGCACCATTTAATCGGAGCCAAGTACCCTGTTACCATCTTTTCTGACCATAAGAACCTACAGTTCTTTGGATCACTAAAAGCATTAACTCCACGTCAGATGTGCTGATAATTTTTTTTTAGTACATTTGACTTCGTTATAACCTATAGACCAGGTACACAACAAATTCAATCTGATGTGTTATCTGGATACGGACATACCTCAGACATGAAACAAGACAAAATAGGAGAACCCGTTATTCCTTCCCAAAGATTTTGGCACCAGTACAACAGAAGGATTTTATCACAGATCTATATAATGCACACATGTAAATGACACCTCAAGATTGGTTAAAGGATTCCCATAACTCAATACAACGAGGTTTATTGTATCACGACAACATGCTGTTAGTGTCAACCACAGAATTACAAACACAGGTGATAATTTGGCATCACGCCTCACCGTTGGCAGGTCATCCTGGCTGGGTAAAAATACTGGAAAATGTGCAAAAACACTTTTGGTGGGACAATATGAGTAAGGACATTAAGCAATTTGTCACTACCTGTCCAGTTTGTGCAAGATATAAATCTTCTCATAAGGCCCCTGACGGTTTGTTAATACCAATGCCTTCACCCAAACAACCTTGGCACACTGTGAGTGTAGACTTTATTGTAGGTTTACCACCAGCAAAATCCTTCACAACAGTATTAGTGATTGTGGATTTTTTGTCTAAAATGGCACGTTTTGTACCATTACGGAAATTGCCAACTGCGGCAGAATTTGCCGATATTTTTATAAGAGAAATTGTGCGTTTACATGGTTTGCCAAGTAAAGTGGTGTCAGACCGAGGTAGCCAGTTCAACTCAAATTTTGGAAAAAATTATGCGAAAAACTGAAAATAGATGTGGCATTATCCACTGCTTTCCATCCAGAAACAGATGGACAAACTGAACGACTGAACCAAACCTTACTACAAAGACTACGTGGTTTATTGGCTGATTATTCTAGTGAATGGTTGGAAGCTCTCCCTGTAGCGGAGTTTGTTTATAATAATACTTAGCATGCAGCTCTACTTTGCTCACCATTCTATTTCATGCAGGGGTATCATTCGAGAGCTATACCCATTTTATTAGAAGATTCCCTGTTGCCTACAGTAACAGATAGACTAATGAGATTAGGTGACATACAAGACAAGGCCAGGAAACATTTATTAAAGTACAAAGAAAACATGAAAAGACAGGCAGACAAACACAGATCAGAGGCCCCAATGTATAAAATCGGTGACAAAGTATGGCTCTCCACAAAGAACCTAAATATAGAGGGATCCCGAAAGCTGCAACCACGTTTCATTGGACCCTTTAGTATAACTGCCATAGTAAACCCGGTAACAGTAAAATTAGACTTACCAAAAGAATACCCAGTACATGCTACATTCCATGTGTCCTTGCTCAAGCCGTACAACCCAAATACCCGACCTGAACCACCACCTCCACCCATACCAATTAAGGGAAATCTAGAATATGAAGTGAAAAGCATAAAAGACGCAAAAAGAATTCATGGACGTCCGTTCTATTTAGTAGAATGGAAAGGATATGACGAAACTGAGAATTCACGGGAACCAGCGTTCTATGTACATGCACCACGGTTGATTAGACAGTTTTATCTAAAAAATCCAGGGAAACCCCGTCCAGTTGGAGGGCCTTTGAAGGAGGCGACTGTTAGGGTTTGTGCACAGCAAAGAGCATGTCCCCTCTCATTGCACTAGTGGTCTCTGTAATAGCTCTCTTTAAACATACTACTGAAAGCCTTTCCCTAAGACTTCTGTGTATGTTGCTCAATGTATTCACAAGTTTGGACATTGCTGTCTTGTTTGCACATTGGACCTTGCTTTTACTAAGGCTTATTTAAAAAACATTGGACTTTGCTTTTACCAAGGCTTATTTAGAACACTCCTCCCTAGGCCATGTGTTACTTCAACTCATTAGCATAATAACTGAAGCTCAAACAGTAAATCAAGGACATGCACAAATTACCTGCTGTATTTTGATGTAAAAGTACAGTATTTATTTTATAAAAAGTCTGGAAATGTGTTTAAAGTGAGTTTGCTATTAAGAATTTAGGCTTTAGTTATATTAAGGTGAATGTTAGACGTTGGTAATTCTGATAATGATATTCGTTTGCTTTTACAGAAGTTTTACAGTAATAAAAAGCACATTCCAAACCTGGAAGCTTGAGACCAGGATCCAAGAGGTACTTTTAGAAGAGAATTTCTAATAAGATTAAGGTTTAGTCAGGAACACATTTAGGGATAGGTTGCACTTATCTGTTCTTTGTTTATGTTTCATTAGGCACTAGTTTCTACAGAAGTAAGAGAGGGCCGCAGATTTTAGCAGCTCTTCTACAGTGGAAACGCAAGAAAGGTGTTGTCTCTCTCTTTTTTATTTTATCCACTTCCCCCCTTCCCTTGAGCTTCTGGTTCTTAGTGCACTGTTTTAAAACTAGTGTGCTGGAACAAGCAGTTTCAGGTTGGGGTCGGACTGTCTTCAACCTCCATCAGAACTGAACAGAAACTCAGGTGAGCTGGGCTTTGACAATCCCCTCAATATATGGGGATTAATGGGAAAGGAGGCGGTAGGCGATTAATGGGAAAGGAGGCGGTAGGCGCCCTGCTAAGAAAAACTGACCGTAGGTACTTTAAGAAATTGCGCCATAAGGTAGCTACAAGTGCCTGTGCACTGTGGAAAGCACTTCAAAAAGTACTGCAAGTCCCAAATATCAATTTGTATACGCCTCTGTGGAAGTGCGGTCACTTCCCGAACTTGAGTCTGGAAGGGGCATGGAAAAGCTGGGAGCAGCAGGGTATCCGGACGGTTGGGATATAATGAAGGAAGGTAATATTATGGCATTTGAGGCTATTCAGCGGAAGTATGGGCTGTCCAACAGTCAAATCTTCAAATATGCTCAGATCACGCAAACAATCAGAGCCATGCGACCACGCCTTTTCCCGGGTAATAGCTGCCCCATCTTGGAGTACCTATTAAAGGGGGGGAGAAGGATTAAAGATATATATAGGGATTTAAATGAATTAATGAATGACGATCTCGAGAAACAGGAGACGGCATGGGCATTGAAACTTCAGGACCCAGACGTAGATCTGGACAAGGCTTTACAAATGGATAAGAAGGTTTTAAGGTCCTCAAACTTAAAAGCTCAACATTTTAAAACACTCTATAATCTTTATTACACATCCTCTAAATTATTTGATTGGGGCATGAGGGTGGATAATGAGTGCCCAAGATGCCAGAAAGGGCCTGCAGATATATTGCACATGTTTAGTTGCTGTGATAAACTTAATATTATCAAAGGGGAAATCAAGAGATTTTTGGAGGGGCTGCTAGGCTCGAAGATCAGCCTATCCCCGACAATTATGATCCTTGGGAATGAAAGTAAGCTGGGTTTTAATAAGGAGATGGAAGCTTTCATCTTTTTGGCGGTAGCGGTATTACGTATCCTTCTGGCAGCAGCCTGGAAAGACCCGAACGCCCCCTGATTCCAGATGTGGCTGGCCAGGCTCCTTGGTAAACATAACATCGAATCCACACTATGCGCATAAGGGAAGGAAAACACGCGAATTTGGGCACAAAATATGGTTACCACTGAAGGTGTGGAGGGAGGGGCAATCATGAATTTAGGCCCTCTGTATGTATATATAGGTATTTATCTGTACGTTTAATGTATGCCGGATATAACAGCGGAATCTCATGTATTGTATATTGTATGTTTCTCCGGTTTTTATATGAATGTATCTATATATTTGTATCAACTTATCGTATGACAACTACATGTATTTCTTATACATCCTGTTTTAAACTTGTAAGATGAATTATCTCGGAAGTTAGGATGATGGATTTTCTGTTTTGTACCAATGTAAATTCCCAATAAAAATAAAAAAATAAAAAAAGAAGATGGGGTAGAACACCTGGCAATCAATTTACAGACTGCTGCTGCTTGTGGAAGTAGTGTTTCACTCAGCATGTGAGAGTTTTTGTCTCACATGGGTTAGGAAGATATTTGTGACTTTATACAAAATGCATCCTCTTTATAATCTCTGAATTACGAACCATAATTCTCCATGAGAAAATCATTTGAGAAAACAATTTTTTTCTGAGATATGCCTCATCAAATGCCAGAAGAGCACCAACATATTTCACAGGGTGAAACTGCTTTAGACCTCACCATTTAACTTTTTTTTTTTATTTAATCGTTTTACAGTGTAACAACGGTTCTTGGCAGTATACAGCAATCTGAGTTAGATGTCACATGGATTCATAATACTTTGGAAGAACATAATTGACATCACATACAGAGAGATGGTTCATTATAGATGTACAACTGCATGCTTATAAAAAAGTAAGAAAATAAAGGTGATGCATATATTCAAGGTGCTTATTGTTCTCCAGTACACAGCTTATTCAATTACTTACATATACCACAGCAATCCATGTGCAGCACAAATAGAGGTCAAACAAGTCTATTCAATATCTTTTTCCCTACAAGATATTGCTTGTATAATCCCAAAAAAAGTTTAGGACGATTTTGAAGAGGTAATAATTTGTTATAAATTTTGGTCTACGTATTACAATAGAGCATATCTTTGGACCAGTCTGCTATTTTCGGAGCTGGACCCCGAGCCCAGCAAATTGCAACTTAAAGCTTAGCGAGTAATAAATACATTGGTATCAACAGTCTGACCACCTTTCTTCAGATTGTTTGTGAAATCCATCAACGCCAGCATTGGGTCTGGAGTCAGTGAGAGCCCTGTAACCTTGTTTAAGGTATGTATAATCGTATCCCAAAATTCTGCGATCTTTGGGCAAAAGCAGGCTACTTGCATGAATCCAGCTATACCTTCCTTGCAGTACTCACAAGTTTATGTGTTCCTTAAACCATACCTAAATAATCTCTCTGGTGTGTAATAGAACCTGTTAAGAAATTTGAAATGGATACATTGGTGCCTCCCATTAAGTGGAATGTGCTGGTTTACTTCACAGCAGTACCGCCAAGTGCTATCGTCTAGAACAATAATCCAAGGTCACCCTGCCATTGCAGCCTTACTTTGGTGGATTGCGGCCTCCTAGATGTTATCGTCCAGCCATAAATAGTGGTTATTGTCTTAGAAGGGGATACAGAGTGCAGAAGAAATGAGAGGGACAACAATTCAGGGGGTTCCTGCATGTCGACCCCAAGCAGCTCTTGTAGAGCATGTTTGACCCTGCAAAAGTGATAATGTGTGAGCGGCGTAGAATCATGCCTCTCTGCTTCAATCTCAGCCCATACGCAAGCCCAGCCATCTGAAAATAGATCACCCATCTTATTAATGTTAAGTATTGCTAGAGCTTGCAGTACTTCTTGTTCTTTACTAACAGAAAGCCAATGACACCACTCCACCGGAGTCAAGGGATAGTACAGAAGTGAACCTGCCTGTCTGTTTAATATGGTCTGCCAAGCATGGACAGTGAAGTTAATAGAATCCAGTATGCCGGGTTGCCTGTCAGGGGCCATAAACAGCTTTTAGGGGAGAGTAAAAGGGTCTGCAGCTATCCTTTCTATCTATAAATGTGGAAGGTTCTGTGGGTTGTGTATCCAATAATGTGTGTATGAACACTGTGCTACTCTGTAGTATCATTCTAAATCTGGAGCACTGAGGCCTCCCATGGAATAGGGCAATGTGAGTATCTCCTATTTAAGCCTAGAATGCTTTCTCGCGCAGGCTATTTTTTTCAATAACGACCGAAAGAACTTTAAAAATCTGGTGTGGGAGTATGATTGGTATATTTTGAAACAGGAATAGAAATCTAGGAAGGACTACAATTTTCATAAGGGGAAATGCGACCTATAAAAAACCATCCTACCACCATATGTTCCATCCGAGGCATGGTTCCCCAATCGATTATTAGTTGTATATTGTGTAATTCTTTCTCATAGATTACTCATTACAGTAGATAATTGACAGACGTTCAATGATTATGGCATCAATAAATGTGTTCAGGACCTGCTCAAACGATACCTTGCAGTCTGCCATAGCTACTGTTGCCTCCCCATCTCTGAGTTCCTATTTATTCTTAATATTCATTATGAAATCCAACATATATGAACTCTGTACGTTAAACCTAGAGTTTTAAATGACCATTGCATTAGGTAGTTAAGTGTAAATCTTGGTTGTCAAATTCGCCACTGGGTGCTCTGTCTTGCTCGTCCAATTCTGTAGATCGCTTTTGTGTTTCCGACTTACGGTAGTCTTTTAGGGTCTGATGCAGCAGTTTGTGGTCAGTGTAGATTTTGGACCTGCCATTCATAGTGACCTTTAGCCTGGCTCAGTATAGCATTGTGTACTCCAGATTGTGCTCCTCTCGCTTGCACTTCATGGGTACAAATTGCCTTCTCGCCTCCTGCACCCTTGGGGTAAAAATATGTAAAGAGCAACAGCACGGTCCCTTCAAACTTAAACTCTAGCAGTCCTCTCGCTTGCCTCAGCACAGTGTCTCTACCCCTGTATTTTAGCAGCCGTGCTATCACTTGCGGGGGGTACCAGGAGTTTGCTTGGGAGCTAAGAAGCGATGAGCACATTCTACAGTGAACACTGGGTAGAATGTGTCACAACCAAGCCAGTTCACAAGCAGCTGGTCTGCGTATGCCTCCATGTTTCCAGTTTCTGTAATTTCAGGCAGGCCAATTAGGAGTATGTTGTTTTGCCTGGATCTCGCTACCAGGTCCTCGGCCTTGTCTTGCATTGCCGTTAGGAGCTTCCCCATTTGTTTCTGATTGTGATTCATCTCCATTTTGGCATCTTCTACCTCAGGCACCCTTCTTTCTGCCATATCTAGTCATTCAGCATGTTTGTCAGTCCGTTCAGTCATATGGTCCATTCGATAGGACAGGTAGTCTATTTTCCCGTGAATCGTTGTGAGGCTCTTCCGCATGGCTGTCGGTTTCTGACGTAAATCACCCCTTAGTTCATCAGTTGCATCCCTCTGCTTCAAAGCAGCTGATTCTGTCCCCTCTTCTCTGTTTCTTGATGTTTTGTGCTGTTCAAATTGCAATTTCAGCTGGGTTTTATCTACTTTCCCAATGGATGCTTACCTCCCCGGCCTCCCAGGATCTGCAGCTCACGCAGGGCCTGCAGGTCCCTGTGTAGAAAACTTTGAGCGCTGCAATTAGTTGCCGCTTGGGTGCTGGTCATTTCGCCCAGCGCCTGTGGGTTTGTAAACTGCAGAGACCGCCAGCCCATTTCTCGTGGCACTGCTTCCACTACTCCCTCTGAAATCTTACTGGCTGAGTATGTGTAACAATTGCGGCATTGGCTGTTTGTGACATGCAGCCTAATTCATCAAGCTGATATGCGCTCGCAAAGGGCCAGATTGTCAGAATCTGGCCCTTTGCGAGTGCGATTTTTGCATTTAGGATTCATCATCCCAAATGCAAAAATCGCTATTTAGAAACTCGCAAATTTGCGAGGAATAGCATTTAAGGAATCTCTATTAGAGATTCCTTAAATGCTATTCTTGAAACATTTTAAAATTGCGAAATCGCAAATTACGGCCGCTATTTACCGCGAGGTCAAACCTCGTGGTAAATAGCGAAAACTTAGAAAAATGCTTTTAAAAGCATTTTTCTAAGTTGCGTGTTACACACACACATGTCCTTAGGACATGTGTGTGCGCAACACCTGTTGAAATGTGCATTTAAGGGGTGCTACAGGGTGTCCTTTGGACACCCCTGGCACCCTTCAAATCGCTATCTTATTTGCGATTAGCAAATTGCTAATCGCAAATAAGGAATACTCCCCATTCATTCCTATAGGCCTTTTGGCCCATAGGAATGAATGGGGAGTTATTCCTTATTTGCGATTAGCAATTTGCTAATCGCAAATAAGGAATCTGTAGGAATCGCATTTAATTTTGCGATTCCTACATGAATCCCGTTTTGCGAGTCTGAAATAGCGATTCCTTATGAATCGCTATTTCAGACTCGCAAAACGGGTCTTTCATGAATCTGGCCGTAAGTGATTTAGGAGTAAGGGCCACAGCACTCCACTCGCTCTGCATTGTAGGCTTTATAATATGCTCCTTTCTACTAAGGATGCTCCACTGTTATTGTTGCAGCTGAAATGGGCAGAGGGAACTCCACCACTTGCCGCAGCTTCAGTGCCATTTTTCTCTTGCCCCCAGATTTATCCTGTACACACCAGCCCCATTGTGTATTCCACCCCAGGGTATGGAGCAAAGATCCAGTTACCAGCCTCGTCCCAGCTTATATTGCGGTGAAAGTCACAGGATACGAAAATTTCTAAATGGGGCGTGGTGCTATGCTCACTCACTGTGATGGGCTTTGGTACTACGAAGATCGGTGTTAAGGTACCCCAGGACCCCGCTCCTCATTCAGCCGTTCCCCCAGAGGTCACACACAACCTCCACCTCCCGGGGCAGGGGCAGTGGCAGGCTTTCCACAGCAAATAATGTAAGGCCACTCGCTATGATCAAATGAACCTGTCCGCTGCAGCCGTATATCCGGGATCCGCTAGGAGTCGTTGTTGCTTCGTTCCTCCCCGGCAATCATCTGGGTCGGTGCCACATGGATCGCTCTACGGTGAGCACCCCTCCGGTGTGGCTGCCACGTGGATCTGCTTCACCCCCATCGACCAGGTCCTGTCTATTTCCGCCAAGCTGCCGCCTTCGGCGGGCGCCTCCAGCTACGGAAAGCACTTCTATTTGTAGCACTTCACAAGTTCTACCAGCTGTAATGTATTTACTTCCAACTTCCAACAATACCATACAACTCATGATTATTGCTGTGGATTGCAACAACCTCATAGTTCAAGAATTTACTCTATCAGAAGTACAGGACACTTTGCAGTTAGTACTCCTTGATTACCTAATACATTATTTACATTACTTAAATCATTGGCTATCTACTCACTATCATATTTACTACAGCTTTTAGATGTAAAAATCATCAATGACTAATGCCATATAACTTTCTTCTGACATCTCGATGATAGCTCAATTGCTTTGCTTTCTTTTGTCTCTTTTTGCATGCAGTTAGGAAAAAAGTGTAATAATGTTGTGCCAAAGCTCCTTTCTTAGTTGGCAATGTGATTATTGCCGGAGGCATCATCACTTGGTTGTTTTGAGTAGTAACAATTCCTAGGCAACTGAACACCTGTCTAAAATCAGTTTTGACGCATACAGTTTGATAAACAGAAACTCAGTGTACTGACAGACAAAAGGTTAAAAAAGTTTTTTCGTTTTATTATGGCATGTATAAAAATCTGAGTTGTAAAACAATCACAATATCAAACACATAGCACAATCTGACAATACATATAAAATAATGTTTTCATCAAATCATAATATAAAAAAAGGACCCAAATGATAAAATAATACAAGGGTTGCAAAGTCTGAGTGCGTAAGATGACAATCTCTACGCTCGTTTCGGCGTAACCAACGCCTTCTTCAGGAGGCCCACTTGAATTTGTGTATGCAGGAAAAACATATAAATTACTTGACATTATACATACAACAATATAGTACACTGAGTCTGTTATGGATAAAACATGGTGCATGATACATATATAATAGGGTGTTACAATGGAGCACTAAAGTAGCAGCATTTGGCAAAGAACCAAGGAATGCAATTAAAAAACAGAAAGTAATGAAAATAAACCAGGTGTACCAGAGGGAGAAGAGAATGGCCAAAGAGGGACCACCAAAATGGTGACAAAGATCTTAACATATTGTGTAAAAAATGCATGGAAATAAAGAAGCAGATGGTATCCCGTGATGAAAGGCAGGAAATTATGTGACTAAAAAACATAATATAAGGTGCCCCTATATTGAAACTGATCAAGGCTTACCTAGAGATATTATATATTTAAGAGCCACTGGGAGCTGGACAACGGTCCCTAAATATGTAAAGCGGCTGCTAAATGGAATAAACAAGAAAAAAAAAGGCTATGAGAAACCCATTACATGGAGCATCCAAGCAATGAGGTTATTGTGACAGTGGATAATTACCTATCTGATGCTTTAAAAGTGCTGAGTCGAGGATATACGACAAAACGAAGTAATAAGATCAGGACTCCAAAATGAAAGATCTAAGAAAATATATATGTGAGACACATTGCGATTCTAGAAAAATAATTCACTGAATTACCTAAAATGGACAATTATGTAGAACTACCTGTTGACCCGATAATATCCGGTAAAACAACCGAAAAGATGAGTACACCGCCAAAGATGGGGTGCTTAGTCTGTTCAAGTGGAGAACTTTAAAAACCATTGAGTGTAACAAATAAAACTGAAACACACAAAAAAGGCGAGATATAATTAACGACCTCGTCCTATTTTAAAAATGTCAAACCGTCTTAAAAGGTAATTTGCTTACCAACATAAGTTTTTCTGGGCTTTAACTAAAAAGATGTAGATCCCAGGTCCTGAATGGACTACCGAATATATAGGTTTGATAAAAAACGTCAAAGGCGCCTGAAAAATCATAATCTAAAACAAAGAAAAAACAGAAATATTATAAAGGAGAGCGCAAGAATTGGCATGAACGAGGAAAATATAAAAAACGAGCCAATTCACGTCCCTTATAATATACACAACCGCCACATACAAAAAGTGACAGCGTTATGACCCAAACGGATATGATGTACCAATACAAAAGGTCAAATTAGGCATGACGGATATCAGAATTCCTTACAAGGGGGTGAAAATAAAAAATATAAAACGAAACAAAGCAGGCCCAAAATAATGCAGCTTGGCGGCAAGACACAGATAGCGGGAAGCTGAAACCGGACTACATTCTTAACTAGGGCCTTAAAATGCTCCATTATGAACACCGATCTAAAGCAGGGGGCAAATGGTATACTCACGGGCGGCCTCGTGTGTGAACATCTGACCGGAATCTGTAGCCGAAAGCAGGAACTCAAGAGTAGCGGCTACAGCAGCTTTTAAACATGAAGCCGCACCAGAACGCCCAAGCGCATAACACGTGATTTTGACGTTGCATGTAAAACTCAATGGTGAATTCAATCGCAGAAAAGCTAGACAGCTAACCTTACAGGGGCCAAGAAGGCATGAATGTGACTAGACCATGTATCACACTCTATGAATATAAAGAGTGCGAAACAACGGAGTACATGGACGGTGGCCCTAATGAACTATAGTTGTAATAAATCAAGGTCACACAGAGGGGTTAATTTACTAATAAGATGCACCTCAAAAGATCAAAGCAAAAAAGGTTCTGAAGGAATATGATTTCAAATACAATTGAGATCAGGAATTCATATAAATTAAATAAGCACTAGGAAGGAACTCGGGAGCCACTGAATCTCATATGAACATAAAAGGACCAATCATTTAGTATTGTACTTTATGGCATTCGTTATTCAGACCTTTAGTATTTGCTGACAAGGAGAAAATCCAAAAAAAACTCCCGTTTTTTGCAAACTTCCTCCATTTTAATGCTACCATCAGTATCCAGATTTTCAATGATAAACCAACGTATCTCATTGGATTTATGGTGACATTCTGAATAATGCTTAACCAAGTGAGCATTCATTTTAGAAGTATGGATGGCTGAGCGGTGTTCAGTTAAACGGATCAGAAAGATCTAGCAGTCTCGCCCACATATCCAAGTCCGCAAGGGCAGACCAAAAGATAGATAAAGGTTTTGGTCTTACAATTCAAGAACTTGCCGGGGCAGATAGTATAACCTCGATATGTGAAACTGGTACCCACTATCGCCATTTCACAAGCTTTGTAAGTCATGCATTTATATGTGCCTGTAATTGGCCTCGTTATAAGGACATGCTCCAAAAAGACTAAGGAATCCGACTCGGAAGGTGACTTCAAATTAACTGAATATACGTTAAAGCACCCATCTTCAAGAAGGAGACTTAAAAATCTCGAATTGATTAAAGAGATGAAATCAATACCAAACAAATATAAGAACTTTGTCCTGATGAAGGTGTTATAATGATACCGAAACGCTGCGTCGACAACTTGTACTATATGGTTCCCTATTTGTATTGATCACTTGTATTTTATGGTTCTTTATGTGAATTGTCACATTTTTAAAACTTTAGTATGGCACTTTTCTTATGCGCGTAATACTTTCTTGTATGCAATAAATTGTACAATTTTCTTAAACATTGTTTTTTATATATTGTTTTAGGTTTTATGTTTTACCATTTTACTTTTGAGGATGGATATGTTGTATTGATCGGTTCTAAAGTTATTGGTGGATAGAGAGTGTTTTCCCACATTTGGTAAAATAGGGATATACCATATTGATTATCTATTGCTCCTTGTCCCTAATTGGTTTTGTAAGGAGACCTCCTTGTTTCTTTGGCAATTGTCATAAATAGGCTTAGGCATTTTTTCATTTTCCTCTAAATTACTATTGAGGATATGCCAATTAGAATTCACAATATTGTGGACCGTGTTATTCATGGTCGAATGTCTGGTAATGCATACCAATTGATTTTTGGTAGCTGTAGGTTTGGGTTGAAGGAGGCAGTCACAGTCATAGAATCGTGCACGTTTGAACGACTCCAGAACTAGTCTGTGTGGATATCCGCGAGCGAGGAACTTAGTTTTCAATAAACCTGCCTGGATGTCAAAATCCTGAATATTTGAACAATTCCGTCGAAGACGGAGAAGTTGGCTGAAAGGAATACTTTCCTTCTGAGCCCGCGGATGGTAACTGTCAAAATGAAGCAAAGTGTTCCGTGCTGTAGGTTTGATGAACAGATCTACTACTAGGGCTCCTTCTTTATATCTTATGAGAATATCTAAAAAATTTACTTGGTTTCTACTAATGTGTGATGTGAAATGAAGATTGCTATCACACACATTAAGCCGCTCCAAAAATTCTGTCAGTTTTTGCTCTGTATCTGTCCAAATAAAGAAAATATCATCGATATAACGTGACCAGGTGGAAATGGATTCAAAGAAAGGTGCCACTTCATTATGAATATATATCACCTCAAATAGGGCCATATAGATATTAGACACTGATGGGGCTACGGAGGCTCCCATACTTACACCCTTTGTTTGCTTGTATAAACTTTTTCCCAACTCAAAGGTGTTCTCTGTTAAAACTATTTCTAAACATTGAAGAAGGAACATTTTTGGGCAAGAAAGCTGATTTTTATCGATAAACCATGAAGTGGCTGTAAGGGCTTTGTCTTGGGGAGTGTTACTGTAGAAAACATCAATATCAAGCGTGATGAGGATACTGGTGGCCTGATTAAACGGAAGTTGCTCTACTTTGTTAATGATCGCTGTGGTGTCCATGATGTAAGAAGGTATTTTTGATATGAAAGGTCTTAATAATTTATCTGAATATTTCGAAAGGGGTTCAGTAATCGAACTGATAGTGGACACTATCGGGCGATAAGGAGGATCTAATACATCCTTATGGATCTTGGGGATTCCATAGATGCATGGCATTTTAGGTTGAAGTTGATTAAGATAAGCAAACTCTGTACTACAGATGAAACCGTCGTCAAAAGCTTGTCTCATCAAGTTTTGAATTCTCAACTTTACTGGGGTGTAGGATCTCTATATAACAAAGAGTAAATGTTGGTATCATTCAAGAGGGACTTCATTTTTTGTTCGTAAATACAAGTGTCAATGACCACTATGCCACCCCCTTATTCGCAGCTTTTAATAGTCAGCGTCTTTTCAGTAGATAATTTTTGAAGAGATTGAAATTCTTCTCGATTAAATTATAGAGGGGTTTAGGTTCACATTTAGTTACCCTATTCAAGCAGTTGAGGACAGTGAGTTCAAATACCATAACTTCAGGTCCGAGTAGATCTAAAGTAGGAGTAAATACAGAAGGATTGGACATACCTGAAAGATTAATAGTATGGTTAAATGACTCTTCTTTATCCTTAAAGAATTTTCTGAACCTAACCTTCCGGAAAAAGGTTATTATGTCCTGATATAATTCAAAGATGTTAGCAGTTAATTGAGGAAAAAAAGATAGCCCTTTGGATAACAGATTAGTACTCGCAATGTCCAAAGGTTGAGAGGAAAGGTTGAAAATCGGAATTATGTTCCTCTCCTCCAATATTGAGCATTGCGAGTTTCTAACATTTGATTTCTGTTCTGCGGATGATATACATTTTGAGAGTTACCTCGAGTTTGGTTCTGGTATCACTTGGTTGTTACATACGGAGGCATCTTTTTCTGATGTCCAAGTTTTATATACTTTTACAGTCCATTTCAAGACTTAGGACCCTATTATAATGTCCTACGAACCGCCACCGACAGGCCATCGGTGGCGGTCAGTCTGACATCCAGGGGAGCGTTTTGACCACTGGATTAAAATGCTGACGGTCGGAGTGCTGTGGGCAAGGGGACAGACCGCTGCCTTCGACAGGTTCAGACATCCCATCAGGGTGGTGGTCGGACAGGTAATGCCGGAATTACAATGTCTCTTTCCCTCAATCTTTTCATGGTGTTCCGACCACCATGAAACGGCATACAGAAGTGACTTTGGGGGCCACTAGCATGTCCCCTTCCCCACGGTTCCTCCACTCTAGAGTCCAGAGGGCACCTTTGGTGCCCCCCGAAACATCCATGCACCCTGTGCCATGCACCACATGGTGCATGGATGTTTCTAAACATGCTTTTTTGTATTGAGGCTTGTGCTGCAGCCCGGAAAAGGGCTGCAGCACATGCCGCAATGCAAAAAGGTATGTTTCCAACTGCCTACACAGTGGTTGGATCATAATTCGGCGATTGGGATCGCAGACTACTTGTTGGGGAGTTCTGGGCCGGAAATGATGACGGTTGGCAAGCGTTCGACCGCCATCGGAATCAGCCCCTAACTTTGGTTATAGCTTCCCCGGTCTTTACTACTCACCATGATCTGCTTTACCTTTGCCACCCATATTCTGGAAATAACACACCCCCTTCCTTAGCCTCTGTTCATAAAATTGTGTTTATTGCAACACTAGCATTTATTTTACCGCCTTGAAAAAGTCTATGAGCTGTATTAATTTCTTCTAAAGACGTCTTCTACAATTACTGTACCAACAACTGGTTATATTCTATGACATTGCGGGTTCTTCCGTCATAAGGACTTTTTTATATATGCCTCTACAGCAGAAGCTGACATTTGTGGAACTGGAAATGTGATCTTTTCAAGACTGGAATAAACTGGAACCTGATCCACTACACTTATTTTGGACTTTTGATCACATACTTTATACTACTGTTTTAGACATTTACCCATCTGTTGTGCTCCATACCATTTCTTACTTGCTATACCTCTTGTTAGCTTTTCATCTAAATAGTACAATGGAAACACACACCATTTTAACATTTGGTGAATTTCTGCCCAAAACATAAGGGTCTGAATTGAAATATTGATTGTGATTTTCCCATCACCCATTGTTGTGAATGTATCTAGGACCCTAATTAAATATTCCAGATGTATGCCCTTATATGGTTATAATAAATCATGTCCTTATAAAGGCATAAGAGTCATACCCATATTTAGTCATAGCCCACGCAGCCCAAATACGGCAAGGCTACTTCCTTAGACTCCTAGAGAGCACAAGGAGTTCTTTCAACAAATCAAACCTCCAGCAACCTGGGAATTCCCCATGCCTTTGTTTTGATTTGTCATAGAACTCCTGCGAGCACTAAAAGAACGGCCCGTTCTTAGTGACATCTTTTATTGGCGTCTTATGTCCAACCTTACGTCAAACACGGCACCTTCCAGGTATAAATATACCAACACTTGCCTTAAGCAACACATGGTGGTGTGGAGCAGAGCGACTATCTACTCATCCGAAGCCCAGCTGATGCGAGAGCCGAAGGAAGCTGTCCCTCCCTTTGACACAACGGGAAAGAAGCTGCCTTTTCTCACGCCGAGAAATCCAGCTCCGGTGATTCCAGACACCCTTGCGGGTTACTGGGAGATCGAGTCCTGAGAACGAGATACAAGACCTCCTTCATTCTATAACCAAGGTACAGAGCTGATTCAAACCTTAAAGAGAATTCTTGATTCAGATTCTTGGCAAAAAACACAACCTAACTTAAAACTGCAACTTACTTACTCCTTCCCACGTATTAGGCTTAGGTCAGGTACACCGGGGTAGGCGTATCTTAGAAGCACCAGTTGAGTTTGTTAGTCAATGTTTTATGTATGTAAATATTTTATCTGTTTTAAAGTATTATATGGCTAAGAAACCATATCAATGCTTTTACAGTATTATTTCATAATACTCCTTTTACTGTACGCACTTTACTTCGTGATAATTATTGCAATTGTGGCAATTCATTTCTCTTGCATGAGAAAGAAGACTGCTCAATAAAATAACACCTTTTATTGAAAACGCCCGTCTCTCTATTTCTCTGCACCCTGGTGAAATTAAGCATGCACCATTGACTGAGTAAAATAGCTGTCTATTGTTTTCACACGACTCTGGAGATTTACTCCTTATTCTGGGGGAGCAAAGTTGTCATGTTATATGGTTGTCAGAAGTTAATCCCTTCTTGTCTAAATCAGGGAAGTTAACCCCTCCCTATTCATTCGAGAAAGTTTCTAGTGACCTCTGAGCTAGCTGGCAAAACTAATTAAGTCTAACATAGTCAGTAGAGACCTAGATCACCTCAGTCCTACGTCTACACTGCTGTTTATGTTATTTCAATGCGCAGAGCCTATTGGGAATATAGGAACTACACTACATGGCGCCCAACGTTTGGTAATGCGATAATCTAACGCTAGATACTAGAGTAACTCGGTCGTGCTTTTTCACACGGACCCTTTTTCCCGTAAAAACTCCAATAGACGTCTGGAGTGGGTGAAAGGTTAAATATCCGCCGGAACTTAGTAGGGTGAGAATCCTATGTATTAGTTTACGGTATAGTCAACGTTGAAGGATACAGTGTTCCAAAATATTGTGCACCTAATCTTTGTTTCCTTGAAACTTGATCCGTAACAAAAAACTTTGTGTCAGAAAAAATGTCAGACAATGAGGACCTGAGGGAGAGAGCTAGACTAGCAGCTCAACTCTTAGCGGATGACACAGTTATCCAAAATGACGACCCGAATGCAATACTCATTCCGATCAATATAAGAAAAACCATAACTATAAAACTTATAGAAAATGGGGTATCATCGAGAGGTGGTACAGTTGTATTTTTGGTAGAGGCCCATGAATATCGGCAGACAGAGGTATTCTATTCCTGGATAACTTTTCCAGCAGCAAATGCTGTGACATGTGAGTTCCACTACTATAAAATAGCGTAATCTCCAGAGGAATACTCTCCTTTCGAGGAAGTTGAAATTCCACTAACATACCAAGAGCACCTGCTCTTATTTAATGGCGCCCTAAAACATCAAAATCACATTACCAGGCTCGGTCCACTAGGTAGACCAGGAGCCACATGGCCGGTTCTAGCCAGCTACACACCACATCCAGACATTGAAAAAATGTCAAACGAAGAACTCTTAGTTAAAATAAAAGAATTAACAACAGCATATAGAGATTTAATTCAATTTACACTTGACGGTACAACCTACCAACTAAAACAACTAATTGAAAATCCTGAACAAACCTTTATTAAAAACAATCTCAATTCTCAAAAGAAGAAGTGGGAGGGTAATAAACAAACCACTCCCAGAGAAAAACAATTTCAGTCCAGAGGAAGGTCGCCCCAACGGAGAAATAGATCTTCAGAAGAGGGGGGCAAGTCTCCCCAAAGCAAGCCCTCTGAAAAAAGATACAACCTTAGAAATAGGGATATCAAGATATTGATACACGTCCCTCTCGATCTTTTCAGACTTCCTCACAGAAATCGTAAAGAAGAGGACGGTCAGAACACAAGGAAGAGCACGTCAAGTGCAAAGACAAAGAACCTGCTCATCAAAGTAAAAAATTCCAATTTCCCAGAAAGAAGGTAGCAAGTATTAAAATTAAACATGCCGAGAATCCTGAGGACACAACTGAAAAATGGGGAGTGGGCCCAGACAATGCTAGACAGCGCAGCAGAAGTGACCATAGCTCGCAAGATCCTGATGAATCTTCTGGAGACAGTGGACACGAATGAATACAATCAAGTGGAAACTGCAGACACGCGAGTTAGCGTGCCCCATAAACTATATGAAATAACATAACGTATAAAGGGAGATAAAACTAGGAAAATAAAGGTCTCTTTTGGGAGAATCTATCTAAAGGCTATGATATCCTTCTAGAAGAGAAAGACTGGCCACCAGAGTTTGTCAGGGAGTGCCCACATGGCGAAGAAATGATTATGCCTGCCTTCTCAAATCATATCCCATATCACAAAAAATACACATTTGCAAGAAAATGGGCAGTGGCCCAAGCCCCTGCTTTATAATAAAATCATGTAGGATGGCATGAGGATTCTCCTCCCCACAAAATCCAGTTAAAAAATCAACCTACTGCACAAAGGCAGTACCCAGTTAAACAAGAAGCTAAAAAGCAAGTCAGGGAGATCTTAGATCAACTTGAATATCAAGGGGTGATTGAAACATGCGCCTCACAAATGAACAATCCTTTGTTTCCTGTCTCCAAGCCAGACAATTCATATCGTCTAGTTTTGGACTACAGACATCTAAACTCCTGCTGTAAAACGTTTGCAGTTCAAAACTCACACAGTGCAGCACTAATAAATAACATTGTGCGCAAAAAATATAAAACGACATTAGATATCTCTAATGGATCGAAACATTGGACCTAAAAGCAGGTATTTGACCACTTTCTCAATAATGGGGTCGCAAAAACAATTCTGTCGACTCCCACAAAGATTCAAGAATAGCCCTGGATTATTCTCAGCAAGGGTAACAGAATTACCCCAAATGTATGATGATGAGGCATTATCCTATGTCGATGACATCTATCATACAGACGATGACCTGGAGACGCACTTGAAAAGAGTGAGCACCATAATACTTGGGTTCGCATCAGAAGGTTACAAATTCAACTTTAAAAAGTCAAGAATAGCCCATCTAACTGCCCTATTTTTAGGATATGAATTATCAAGTGAAGGCAAAAGCCTAGCAGACAATTTCCTAAGAGAAATGTGCAGTACTCCAAGCACCTAAAACGCTGAAGAATTTACAATCAATACTAGGTTTCCTGAATTTCGGAAGAACATACATTCTAAATTATGCAGAGAGGGTTAAACCTCTCTACGAATTAATAAAACCTGATTTCAAACCAATTAATTGGACTCAAAAACACACAGAAATTTTGAGATCATTACAGACAGACATGTTAACTAAAACAAAACTGCAAACACGCGCAAACGAACGCAACCTTGTAATCCGAGTCATCCTAGGAAGATGCGGATTCACATACCTGACCTCTAATGAGGGAGAAACGGTACCAATAGCTTACAAATCACATTTGTACACACAAGCTGAAATGAAATTCAGTTCTACAGAAAAAATTCTGACAGCGGTTCAAACTGCTGTAGCAAAAGAAAGAGCCCTCGCACAAGGTAAACGTATAATAATAGTTACACCTGTACCTGCTTTAGAAGCAGTAACAAGAGCAAGCATTCCAAATGCTAAGGCACTACATCCAAGATGGATACAGTGGGTTAATTCTCTTGCTGCACCAGACGTAGTATACGAATTTGTTCCTAATTTAAAAACACAAGAATTTCTCCAATATGAATATGAATGTCCTCTGCCGACCGAAATCCTGCCTCTAGAACATTACGGCTGTATAATATATACAGACGGATCAGCACAACCTGCAGTTGGGGGTAAACAAGCATATAGTGCTGCGTGCACGATTGTTAAAGGTCGTTGGCACGAAGGAAAATTTAGACCACTGGTCACTAAAACTCAATCTCTAGGAGATTGTACAGCTCAGCGAGCTGAACTACTGGCTTTTAAGATGGCGCTTGAAAATACCGATCGCGAATTCCCCACACTAATAGTGTGCGATTCATATTACTGCGTTCAGTCTTACAATGAATACTTGCAGAACTGGGTTCAAAATGGTTTCAAAGATGCAAATGGTGGCACAATCAAGCATAAAACGCTTTGGGAACAAGTAGTTCTTTTACAGAATGAACTACAAAAGACTCACGTGATACATACACTGAGTCATCAACGTGATGGCGTTCACGTTGCAGGGAATTCATTGGCTGATGAAGCAGCGAAGGCAGCTGTGCAAACGGCTTCCATAGCTGCTATCACACGGTCAAAAACAAAAATAGACAGAGATATAATGCAAGCTGTCAGTGCTTCAGTAAAAGATGATAGAAAAACACTCCCGAAAGGCTTTCCAGTAAAGTACTCCTACATAACTGATGCGAATAATGTTCCTTTTGCTCGAATCCCTGGAGTGGGGGATAGGGCAATTCCAAACATGGAACACAGGTTAGGACAAATTTTAGCGGCACACGGAGGGCTCGCTTCTGCACACGCTGGTGTTTCCGCCACAGTATCATTATTAAAGCAGAGATATTGGTGGCCAGGCATGAGAAAACAAACTAGGAATTACGTTCTAGAATGTGAAATATGCCAAAGAATGAAAGTATCAACAGTAAAACAACCAGCACAGACGCCCCTTCTAATCTCAGATAAACCATTAGCATGTGTTTACCTGGACCACTGCGGTCCCTTAGAGAGGGATGGCAACTATAAATATATCATGGTCGCTGTGGATTCCTGCACAAGATTTATTTGGATGTGGCCACAGCGCTCGGCTGACGCCAGAACTGTTATAAAAGATTTGCGAGTCTTTATCGGCACATACGCAATTGGCATGCTACATTCTGACCAGGGTCCTGCGTTTAGCTCTCGAGCTTACAAAGAGGCCATGACCAGCATGGGCATTGCATTGCGGTACTCTTCTCCCTTCTATCCTGAGGGAAATGCGGTTGTGGAAAGAAAAAACGTGACATAAAGCAATCTATAACAGCGAGGGTATTAGGTTCGGGTGATGGGTGGGTCAAACATCTAACAAGTGTCCAACGTAGTCTTAACAATCTGCCAAGAAATTCTCTAAAGGGTTTCACTCCATACGAACTATTGTTCGGCACTAGAATGAAAATCCAGGATTTAGATTGTCAAACTTCAGTGGTGGAAGAAAAAACCTTTGATATCAAAGATCGTTTGGCTGTTTTACAGAACTTGAATGAAACAAGAAAAAGTCTAGGTAACAAAGTCTAAGCCAACAACCACTGAAGAACCACCTGTCCCAGGAAGACCTGTCTGGATTCCAAAGATTGGGGATCTGGTCAGAGAAAAGATCGCGGTGAAGAAGGAATTTGGGCCTTCTTACAGAAAAGCAGTACCTGTCTTAGCGGTCAGCGGAACAAGATCAGTAGTACTACCGCCACTTGCTGGTAAAAAGGAGAACAGAGTTGTATCCATCGACCTGGTGAAACCAAAATCATGTGGCCAATAATAAACAGTAGGCCCAGTGGACTCCCAAGAAGTAGCAGAAGACCAAATCTTGCTACATTCCAAGAGGTTCAAACTGAGAGACTAATCACATTTGACAAACCGGCAGTGATTAAAAAAGGACTATGCAACAAAGCCATGGAACTTGTGCCTCTTGAAACCCAAATTGCAACAGTTCATGAAGAAACACCAGTCTACATCGATGTAGCCTCGGACTATACAAATGTAAGAAAAGAAAATGCAAAGATCAATGGAAATCCGGAAGCAATCTCACCAATTGACAGAACTGCATCTGGCTACTTTATCAACTTTGATGACTTTTCCGATGATCCAAGTGAACATGGAGACAAGCCAACAACAAAAACTTTGAAAAAGAAAATTACAGAGCTCTTTCATCAACTCAAAGAAACATATCTGATTTCCCCTTGGATTGAACTATGGATTGTGTTAGGTGTACTTTTCCTACTACTTTGGCTAATCATAGTTCTATGGTTGGGAACATTTATTGATGGAAAATACAGTACAATGGACACAGCAAGTCAGAACATCAACTTGGTCCTGAAACCACACAGATCCTCTCACATAGAGAAAAGAGAACTATCATCAGTGAACATCACAGCAAAGCCTATACCTGGTGGTATAGCATGGGAAAGAACTGACTATGAAATCTATGGCCCCGTAGAGCTCTTGAAATATCCACACCAATTCAAGATTTCATTAAGTAACTTTGTGACACCAAGTTCTTTCTCTGATGATTGGGACTTTGAAAATATTAATAATATGTCGTCCGATTTAGAAATGTCAGCAAAATTTACAGAACATGATTATTTACAGGGTTCATCGAATTATGAAGAAATGTATTGTTATAACCACTATGGTCATCATTATCTGCACAAGTCTGCAAATCCTAGAAATGTTTATACTTATAATCAATGGGAACATTGTCCAACTCCGCCAAAAAGCAGTTCAAAAACATTTTATAAAAAATTCCCATACTTTTCAGGGTTTAATTACACTGATCCAGAAACGTTTTATTTCAAAATGTTAAATAAGACAGGAATGAAAAACATGTTGACAAATACTAAATTGATTTATTCTAAAACAATTTATGATAAAATGTCTACATTTGGTTTTGAGTTTTGGAAAAACAACATTGAAACAAAAACCATCTGGCAGGTACAAGATCTAGAAGCATTATTCAGAGCCTGCATGATCTCAGAACAAATACTATTCCTGAATGATACCATTCAACAAACAACATGTCTGGGTTTAGCCAAGATAAAATATTTAAGTAAACCGTATATACCAAAGCCTATGCCTGATAAAAACACTACTACAGATGAGGGGTTAGACGTGTCCTATATTTTAAAACCAAACAGAACAATTCCTGATTGGAAAACATGGTTGATCTGGCCCATAGACACAAATACCTGTCAAAATAGATTCCTGAACAAAATACAGGGGTTCAAACAGAACAGGCCAGATCCTAGATATTCCCAGAGACAACATCAAGGGATAGTTACAACATATAGTGTAGGAAAACTATGCCTTGACTGGCTACAGAAATCCACACTTCCTGAAATTAAGCAACACTTAACTTTACTTAAAGAAGGTGCTGATTTGCGAGATTTCATAATGGGACTTCGCAAACAGCGTCAAAAACGTTTCATATACGCCGGTATATACGCAGCTTACAATGAAGCTTGGAAATTAAAACATATTGAAACTGCAGAAAAATACGAGAAATTGATCGCATTAATTTGGAGAA
This sequence comes from Lissotriton vulgaris, assembly GCF_964263255.1. Classification (NCBI taxonomy): domain Eukaryota; kingdom Metazoa; phylum Chordata; class Amphibia; order Caudata; family Salamandridae; genus Lissotriton; species Lissotriton vulgaris. The sequence continues at coordinate 1,592,731,013 of NC_141694.1, forward strand.
ATCATTTTCTGTTGTGGACAATGGGTTAACGACTGTCCTCCAGAATCTATTCACTGGACAGCATTGTATCATCTGCTATTGATATAATAGAGCAGGACATGCTAATGTTACAACATGGCCAGTCCCAATTATGTTCTATTGTACAACTAGGCTGGAAGTTGCAAAACCTGCGTTCAGGCTATGTGCCATGGCGTTTAATCAACAAAACGTCATTATTTTCTATCTTTAACCTTACTGATAAACAAATCAGTTTGGAACGAAAAGGAGCAGACTATACGATACTGAGCATTGAAAAACTTGAGAGATTACCATTGAAAATGTCAGAAAGACCTGTCATTGAATGGATAATACATGGCACCATTACAATCCCGATAACAACTTTTCAGTTTCAATACTGCCAAAAATATATACCAGCAGGCCTGTATGAAAGATTGGGTAAAGGATACATCAAATCAACCTGGAATTTACCTTATACATACAAATGTTACAGTGTAGGGAAAAAAGAGGTATTTCTTAGTGGTAATAATTGTAAAAAATTACTGAGCAGTACTCTCCTGTGTCAAGGTATTAACTTGCATGGGGCCTGCGAAGGTTCATCAAACAACCTTTCATGTCATCTGCAGGGCACCCCTACTACACAGATAGAGCCACTTTTCAGACAACTATCCAACGGTAGCTACGTTCTAATAAGTGACCACAGCTGCTGTGGCATGGTGCCAGGAAAAGCCTATCTCGTAACTGTGACGTCCAGGGTCATTTGCTGTATGCAAGTATTGTATCCAAACAGCAATCCAGACACCGAGGCGGCAATATGGCCTTATGTGAATATCTCTTCTATTCGAATTGATACTTTAAGCAGAATGAAGTCTATTCTTTTACAGACACCTGTGCCTTTAACCTCGTCCAAAGAAACATATGACCTGCAAGTTGCTAGGACAGCGGCAGAGATACATACCCTATTATCGACAAATTGCCCCGTGCATTTCGTAGAAATGTTAAGTCAAATCTTAAACATGTCAGATACCAGTGGCAACGCACATGTATTTAAGACAATTTTTTCAGGGTTGCTAACACCCTTCGAAGCAGCTCTTGGCATCTTCCCGAATTTTGTGCATTCGCTCTTCGGTGGCCTGCCTCTTATTTTGGGACTCGTAGCAGGAATTTTATTTTTGTTCCTTCTGCTCCGATATGGCAAGCCAAGTCACAGACAAAACTCAGGCTACGATGGAAGAAACGATCCTAGCAATACGATACCGAGAACGTATCACTAAAGTCCTCCGATTGGCCCGGCTAAGAGATATGAATACTACCTGGTTTCTTTCATTCAGACCAATTTGGCAAAATTGCATCTTACCTGTGCTTCAATGTCTTCTATTCGGAGAAAAATGCATGTTAGACGTTTGTCTTACACTACCATCAGCAGTACCAATGGATATCAATGCTTTGCTTTGTTCTGTAACAACTCATGCAACGTGTTGTCCCCAGCAGCTACCGATTCTGATGACGGCATTCGTTGAGACTTCACCATTACGATTAGGTGGCGGTGAGGTACGAGATGAAAGCGGCACCACACAGGTACAACCTTCTGTGAACATTGCTGATCCTGACATCGATGATGGCAATGCATAGCACATATGCACTATTTCCACCTTTTCGGAGTTGGCCCAACTTTCACCTACTGTTGTAGACACATTTTTTGCCGGCCTATCAGAAGTAATGTTCTCCCCTAACAACGAGAATAATATTTGAAAAAGCGCGCTCACAGCGTTCCCTGAACTCTGAAGTCGGCCTTCAGTTTTGATAAACAGAACTCCAGAAAAACAGTTGAACTATTTTTTTCTCCCTTCCCGAGAACTAAATTATTTTTCCCAAATTTCCAAAATATTTACCATTTTTTTGGCACATGGTACTCTGCTTAAAGTAGAGCTATTCTTAGAGAACAGAACTTCTAATTTTAGAGCCTCTAGAGACAATATTTTGAAACAGCCTCTAGCATATGTACAATCTTGTATAACTATGTGATGAAATGGTCTCGACCTTTTTTCTGTATTCAGAGCCATTCCATAAATATAATTTTCGTAATTCATTCAGCCAATATTTATATTTGCATTTCCTGAATGATAACTCTGCTTGAAAGCGTACTGTATAATACTCATTTTCGTGTATCTATACCATTTCAAATGCACCCATTGTATTTTGGGGTGGGCTGGAAAACACATGCATACCTACATGTTTCTATATTGCTTAGTATTTAGTAATGATGGACATTATACGTGGAGTGGGTGTTGTGAATGTATCTAAGACCCTAATTAAATATTCTAGATTTATGCCCTTATATGGTTATAATAAATCATGTCCTTATAAAGGCATAAGAGTCATACCCATATTTAGTCATAGCCCGCGCAGGCCAAATACGGCAAGGCTACTTCCTTAGACTCCTAGAGAGCACAACGAGTTCTTTCAACAAACCAAACCTCCAGCAACCTGGGAATTCCCCATGTCTTTGTTTTGATTTGTCATAGAACTCCTGCGAGCACTAAAAGAACGACCCGTTCTTAGTGACATCTTTTATTGACGTCTTATGTCCAACCTTACGTCAAACACGGCACCTTCCAGGTATAAATATACCAACACTTGCCTTAAGCAACACACGGTGGTGTGGAGCAGAGCGGCTATCTACTCATCCGAAGCCCAGCTGATGCGAAGCCGAAGGAAGCCGTCCCTCCCTTTGACACACCGGGAAAGAAGCTGCCTTTTCTCACGCCGAGAAATCCAGCTCCGGTGTTTCCAGTCACCCTTGCGGGTTATTGGGAGATCGAGTCCTGAGAACGAGATACAAGACCTCCTTCATTCTATAACCAAGGTACGGAGCTGATTCAAACCTTAAAGAGAATTCTTGATTCAGATTCTTGGCAAAAAACCCAACTTAACTTAAAACTGCAACTTACTTACTCCTTCCCACGTATTAGGGTTAGGTCAGGTACACCGGGTAGGCGTATCTTAGAAGCACCAGTTGAGTTCGTTAGTCAATGTTTTATGTATGTAAATGTTTTATCCGTTTTAAAGTATCATATGGCTAAGAAACCATATCAATGCTTTTACAGTATTATTTCAGAATACTCCTTTTACTGTACGCACTTTACTTCATGATAAGTATTGCAATTGCGGCAATTCATTTCGCTTGCATGAGAAAGAAGACTGCTCAATAAAATAACACCTTTTATTGAAAACGCCTGTCTCTCTATTTCTCTGCACCCTGGTGAAATTAAGCATGCACGATTGACTGAGTAAAATAGCTGTCTAAGTTTTCACACGACTCTGGAGATTTACTCCTTATTCTGGGGGAGCAAAGTTGTCATGTTATATGGTTGTCAGAAGCGAATCCCTTCTTGTCTAAATCAGGGAAGTTAACCCCTCCCTATTCATTCGAGAACGTTTCTAGTGACCTCTGAGCTAGCTGGCAAAACTAATTAAGTCTAACATAGTCAGTAGAGACCTAGATGACCTCAGTCCTACGTCTACACTGCTGTTTATGTTATTCCAATGCGCAGAGCCTATTGGGAATATAGGAACTACATTACACCATCAGCACAGGAATTTACTGGATCTCCCATTATTCCCTGCACAGGATGTGACCACTGAAGTTTTCATCATCCATCTGGGCAGTAAGTGACATTACTGGTTTCCCCACCAAAACCACTTTTAAAAGGAGAAGCCAAGCAAGAATACGTTATTTCCCACCACCATCAGCACAGGAAATGACATCAAGACACCATGCACTCCTCCCTGCTGCCAGGACCTTCTTAATAGCAGTTGCAACACGGGTGTGCAGCAGGCACGGCAAGGGCAAGCCTGTCTGCGTTCGTCCACAGCATCAGGTACCCTGGTCCGATCCCCACCCAGTGATACTCTGCAGCACTTCTTATGTCGCTAGACCCCGAACGCCATATCCCAACCCAACCCCAGTGGACTCATCGCTAACTTACCCACCACCAACCAACACGGCCACCTGATTGAATGGACAACCCTCACTAGAAACACAGCAGCAATCATGTTGACCTCCCACGCTTGGGCCTCAACAGACCCATATCCCCACCAAATCTACATGCCGGAACCATCAATCAGCACTACCCTCACCCACATCATCAACACCTCCATCATGTCTGCCACTTTCACAGATGAATAGAAACTTGCAGAAATCAATCTCTCCTCAAGAACTTCACAGCCGATCTAAATCAACTGAGCAAACTTGTCACCCATCTACCTGCTCCCTTTTCCAGCCAAAGTGATTGATAAAGCCATCAACAAATGGATCTGTCACTTCCTCACAGAAAGAACCCAAAGGGTTAGGGTGCCACCCTTTACACCGGAGTACAATAAACTGATATTTGGAGTCCCACAAGGATCATCCCTCAGCTCCATCCTTTTCAACATATACATGACAACGCTCACCAACATCATCTGACCACAAGACATCATCACCATCTCCTACACTGATGACACACAACTTATCCACTCCCTGACAGACAAGACAACTACCACCAGAACTATATTGACCAACTTCAGTTGATCAATATAGTTCTGATAGTTCTGGTAGTAGTCAGGGTGTGAATCAACTGCTTCAGATTTTAAAATGGTTGCATCCGAACACCAGATGGACCGTAATGCAAGCACTTTTCACCAGCAGGCTGGACTACATCAACACTCTCTCTGCCAGAATCTCCAAACAACACCTACACAGACTCAAGATTATCCAGAACACTGCCACAAGATTCATATTCTACTTCCCACGCCACACATCAGGAAGCTTCACTGGCTTACAATTCACAATTGCAGTCAATCAAACTTCTCACGCACACATACAAAGCCCTACACAACACAGGACCAGATAACCTGAACAGCCGCAAGTACTTTCACCAACCCACCAGACACCTATGTTCTGCCCGACTTTAATACACTCCCTACACCTGCAAAATCAAAACTGGAGGTTTCTCATTCTTTTGCATCGCAGACTCAAGACATGGATTGACCTCCATCAACACATCAGAACCTCCTCCTTACTTCTTGAGTTCCCTTGGAAGATTAAGACCTATCTCTTCGTATAAGCACCTTGGGGATCACACAGACCTGTCCAAGTGCCTGGATACCCTCATGGGTGATTAGTGCGCTATACAAATCAACATAACAAACATAACAATATCATTGTAATGTGTCCTAATTAAAGGAAATAAAGGAGTTGTTTAAGATAAAGCGAACCAAAAAGAAAAAGTCCATTGGCAAGACGCATTTTTAATGGAAGGATTAAGACACTTACTTTCTTGTTGCTACATGAAAAAGAACAACTGTTTCCTTTAATTAGGACACATTACAGTTATATTCCTGGACTCTATATTATGTGGTTCCAGCTACAGAAAAACCTGTGGTAAGCCATGTAGATATTTTATGTAAGTGTGAAATACCACATACACAGGTAGAGCCCATATCTTCTGTATTCTACATTGTGGTGAGCTAGCAGCTTTTAAGTATTCCCTGCAGGACATTTTTTACTCAATAGGTAGTGACTGAGAAGTCAATCTATATCCATAAAGGACCCATTAGGGGATCTATTGATTACACAGTATGTCCAGTATAAATATTCTTTACAATTTTTGGGATAACACACAATTCTATTTCATTTCAGGATGAGCTCCCTATGCTGTATACTTCTCATTGACATCCCTGCATCAGCTAAAGAGCTTTTAAATATATTTAGGTAAGAAAATTAATAGAGGGCTGTCCCCTGATCCATACACAGTAAAAAGCCCCAGTTAGAGGCGCAGTGTATATGCTCTGCCCATCATGTTGTTCAAATTTAGTAATTTAGTTATTTCTTCATTCATTTTTCATTTCTGATAGTGGGCCTCTTGACAGTGTATGTCATTTACGCAACGATGGGCATATGTCCATTCTTTTCCTGCCCGCAACTGCAGTTTGCTCACCAGAGGGACTTGGCCACCACTCCTGTAGGCCAGTACAACCCCCATGCTAACTTTAAGGTACTTTCTTATTACTCTAAGTTACCTTTTTAATTTTAAATTTAAGACACAGCATGGCATGCTCCATCGGTATTTTGATATGTAAGTTAGCTTGATCAAAGTTTATCATTCACTTTTTAGGACACAGTGTGCTGTTTATGCAATGAGTATCAATAGCTCATTTGTCCTCACTCCCTTTTTTTCCACTCACCAATTATCTCTTGCTACAAAAACACATCTATTGCGGTGTTTCCTTTGGTGGTAAGGACATCAACTGTTTTTAATCTATCTTTTTTAACTACTTTGATGACAAATGAATATTGTTTTCAATGGCAAATTTTAAACGAATACCACTGGACTACTCCTTTCCTTTTTTAAAGATTTTAATGTGACGGCTTCCTAATGAAGGCATTTCGCCGAAACACGCGTAGTAATTTCATCTCCAAGCCCTCCATAATATGATAGGTCACATGGTCATCAACCATTGATTATATGAATTTACACCTCTTACTGACAGACACTATCATGATTATTCGAAAATATGTCAAATTGACTGTATTTATATCAAAATACCGCAGTGGATGTCTATGATATGTAATCTTGCTTGACTTATCATAAAAGACGATTTTTGAACAGTTGCATGGATAGCCTCTCAAGAACATTTTAGCTTTCTCATTAATTGTGTACCAAATAAATATTTCTGATATTTTGAATATAAAACATTTTGAGTTTTGTCTATGTTAATGTTTGCATCAAGCTTTCTACCTTATATTTATGTGTTGATTTATGCCTGCAATTTAGCTGTAATAGTTCTTTCTCAAGATATTTTTTCAAGCTCCTTTCCTAAGTAATTGACTGAAGTGAAGAATGGCCCTCAGTTTTGCCCCTGGGCCATTCTGTGACTTTTACGATGGTCAATTACGTATAATATTGCCTTATCATTACATACTATTCTTCTACATATGATGCGAGTACAGATATTTTTAAAAATATAAACTGAATAAATAGTATATACATAAATCACTCACTCAAACTCTGTCAGGTTACCTGTAGCGGATCAAGACATGCTTGATCATAAAGATTGTGTCTTTATGGAAAGTCCAGCTGGTACATGTTTATGCCATATAACAATTCATAATGGTGACCATTTCAGAAATAAGGCCATGAAATATTATTTAAATATCTCTGTGCTCTATACACATTCATTAGTCAGATGCCAACCTTATTCGGTTTTATATAAAACCATAAAAGTAACATACATTTATATAGATCAAACTCATCAGCAACTGTATATTCTGTTCAATGCATATATAAAGTCTAAAACACCATAAAAACAAATAAAATGATAAAAGCTGCAAAATTTAAAAGTACACAGTTCTCAAACAAACCCCCATTCTTCATAGCAAAACTCATTAGCTGTCCAGTAGGGCTAAATAAAACTTCCAAGGGCCACTTGTATCATTTCAAATAGGAATTATCTATTTACGAATATCTGCAAATCCAAATTAGGTAATCACTATTTGAAAGTATGAAATTATTAGAGTTTCATTTAGCGTTTCCTAATGTGTCGCAAATCGACCTACCTCATTAACATTAGTGAGGCAGGTTGCAATTTGCGACCCATTGGGAATTGCTCAAATCACAGGAATGGTGGTCTGCGGACCACCATGTCTGTGATGGCTTTTAAATAAAGCAATCATTTTATATTTAAATGCAGGCTGCTTTCTTTAAAGGAAAGAGGGATGCATTTAAAAAATAAAAAATGTTTTCCTAGAATTTTTTAAGAGCAGGTAGTAGTCCTAAAAACATTTTTTATAAACATTCACAAAGGGATAGGGCTCCCTTGGGGACCTCTTCCTATCTGCGAATGGGTTACCGCCTACTTGAAGTAGGTGGCAAAATGCAAATGTTTTGTGAGCGCATTTTGGTCACAAAACATCCTACCTACTGCTGCGATTGCCCCTAAACACACCATTCCTAATACCGAATTGCGATTCGGTAACATATTACTCAATCGCTAATTGGAATTCATACATACCAAAAAGCATTTTACCGGTCACAAATGGCCCGATTCTGTGAATCGGGCCATTTGCAATGGGTAAAATGCATGATACATATGGCCACAAGTCTTTTTCTGATACTGATGGCATGCCTAATATAGGTATTTACTGAAACACATACCTCAGGTTTTATAATGAGACTAAAGCTTGTCTACCATTTCTATAATGAAGTGCACAAAACCAAAGTGCCTTGAATATTGATTTGCAATGCCATCAAAAGGACAAGCTACTAGTTGTCTAGAACGGTCTTGTTGCCTCGGGAATTTCACCAAGCAATGAACTGTATTCCATCCCAGTCTAGTTAATACAAATCTATGTTGAAGGTTTAGTACAAAATCCAAATAAGGCTGTAAACCTTCAGTCCACCACATGAGCAAGCAAGGTAACCCTGGCTTTATGACTTTCTATTTTATATTTTTCTTCTTTGAATAGTTGAAGACACAAATATTTTAGGTACACCTAACTGATCGAATTCAATGACAAAGTCAATGAACATTTAGGACTATTCAGCTTGATAGTAAAGATTCTTAGCCTGCGCCAGAAAAAATGGAGGGCTAGGTCAAAGTATAAACCATTTTTTTATTTTTTTTTTATAATTTTTTATTGAAGTCTTAGATAACCAAGCAAAATCAAACACTAACATATCATATGCTAGGCAAGATATACAGGTACCAAAACGAAATCGAAGACACACATCAGGCCGTCTCATAAAGATGAATCACAGAATAAAGAAAAAGAACCAACATAATCAATTTGAATCATTAAGATCGAAGTGCGAACCCCAGATTTTCTCAAATTTACGAATCGCCCCAACTCTTTGAGCATACAAATGTTCACTATTTCTGACTTTTTGCATTTTGTAACACCATTCATATAGATTGGGGCAATATTGTGAACGTCAGTTTTGTAGAATTAGCGATCTCGCTACAGCCATAGCTATATATAATAGTTTAACTAGTTGCCCCTCTAACATCAATTCAGGATCAAATCCAAACAAAATCAATTTAACATTAGCCGAAATTGATATTTTACACTGGTTTTGTATATATGCAAATATTTCTTCCCAAAAAGGTACGATTTTGGAACAATAAGCAACAATGTGAGACCAATTAGCAGGATTATAATGCAGACATCTATAACAGTTGGAAGAGCAGTTAGGATACATTTTACTAACCATTGCCGGAGTGAAGTACAGAAGCCATTTACTAAAAAACAGCCTTCTGCGCCAATTGGCACCTCTTAATATGGAAAAATTCAGAACATTAATTCTCTTCTATATAGCTGGGGTTAATACCATATTTTCCTGTCCTTGCCACTTATTGGTTGCTTTTAGACACAAATCCGGGTCCCTATTCACGGTTAAGCATCGTTTCCACTCCCCCGGCTTTCTTTCTTGTATTAAACAGAATAAATCATTAAATAACGGAGCAGGAGGAGGAGTGAAGGGTCTAGTTGGATCAAGATTCCATAAATCAACTTATACGATCCCAGCAATAGGAAATTACCTTGAACCAGGATTGACATATCAGACATCCTAATCCAAGCGCCATCTTTCATAAAATCGCTTAACATCTTAAACCCTTTCTTCTGCCATTTTTCTAGTAGATCCATACTAATATCCACTCCGAAGAATGAAAATGCCGAGCAGAGGGAAGAGGATGTATTAAGAAACGAAAGGGAGTATCTCTTCAGGAGTGCTGAGCGTCTCTTGAAAAACCAGTGCAGCACCTTATACCTGACTGTTTTTGGAGATTTAAATAATTTAAGTGGGGAGGGAATCTGGGATTCTTCACAAATCAAATCAATGAAAAAAATGTATAAAGAGTTGCTGATTATTGTCCTTGAATCTGGTCATGAATTGAGCCAAATATGCATTGTAATAGTCTTTAAGGTTGGGAAGGGCCAGCCCACCTTGTCCCTTATCTTCGAATAAGGTATTCAAGGCAATACGAGGCGTCTTTTTGGCCCAAATAAATGAAGAAAACAAGGCTTCAGCTTTAGAAAAAAAAGATCCCGGCAGAGCACAAGGTATTGTTGAAAATAAAAAATTAAATAAAGGGAGGACCGACATCTTAATTAGTGCAACCCGACCAATAATAGTTAATGGTAGAGGATTCCATCTTTCGAACATTGCTCGTACCTGCTGCAACAATGGTAAAAAATTCAAGCTATAAAGATCTGAAACTGCGGGAGAGAACATAACCCCCAAATATCTTTTCAGTTTGTTATTTATGCATGATCTTAAATCAGGGTGAATTACAGGATTAATGCCCCCGCATACTAAGATTTTTTATTTTTTTTGTTTATCCTATAACCTCCCAACGCCTCAAACTCTTCAAATATTTGAAGTGCAAGTGTTTGGCATTGCAATTCCGGCTTAATTAACAAAATTATGTCGTCTGCATAAAGTTTGATTTTAGGCATCAAATTAATTGGGGGGAATAAAAGAGGAGCTTTCCTAATTGCGGTTGCTAAGGGTTCGATGAAAAAGGCAAATAAAACCGGAGACAGTGGGCAGCCTTGTCTAGTACCACGTTTAACCGATACTAGCACCACAGACTCGGCATTGATTATAATATTAGCCCTAGCCCCTGAATAAAGATTCCAAATTAAGTTTATAACTACCTTTGGGATAGCGAAGTGCTGTAAAATAATAAAAAGTGTCTCCCATACCACCAAATCAAAAGCTTTTTCGGCATTAAATAATAAAATTAAAGCGGGGATCTTACGTGACTCACAAAAATACAAAGCCTCTGCTAAAAAATGAGTGTTAGTCAAGAGCTGCCTGCCGGCAACAAAGCCATTCTGGTCTGCGTGAATCAATTCTGAAGAAAAAGAGTTAAATCGTGTAGATAATAATTTAGTGGTAATTTAGTAATCTGTGTTAAGAAGCGTGATGGGTCTATAAGAATTTGGGTCGTTGGGGGGTTTACCTTTTTTAAGAAAACTTACTACTGTACCTTCCCTGAAAGAATCCGGGATATGTCCACCCAACAACATAAAGTTTAATAATTGGACAAAAACATCTGAGAAGGCAGTAAAAAAAACTTTAAAAAACTCTGAGGGAAACCCGTCCGGTCCGGCCGCTTTCCCTAGTGGAAACTGTTGTACAACTTTCTCTACTTCCTCTCTAGTGAATGGAGTTGCCATACTAAATTGATCTGCAGGGGAAAGAGTTGGAAGAGAGTACTTATCCAGAAAATTCAATAATTTTTGATAATCTATCGTCGATTGAGTATTATAGATCCTTTTATAGTGAGCGGTCATTATTTCTCCAATTTCAGCTGGGACCGATGTATCCCTAAGAGTGTCTGGAGAATATAGGGAGTGTATGAGATTAGTCGAGGCTTGCTCTCTGGCCTGCCACGCCAGGAGTTTGCCAGTGAAGTTACTCTCTTCATACATTTTTTGTGAGCTCTTGCGAAAGATCTCATCACTCTGAGTATAGAGCTCCTGAGAGAGCTCACGTTTGGCCGCATTTAATTGATCTTGAACCGATCTAGCAGAGTTTTGTTGCCTGAGTTCAGTCAAAGCCTGAATTTTTTGTTGGAGCGTTTTATTTTTATTCTTAACTGCTGAAAAATCTGCTGCATCTCTACCAATCACCAGGCCGCGAATATATGCCTTAAACGAGTCCCACACATAATTGAGGGGGGCAGTTCCTATATTCCGAGAAAGAAACGCTGATATCTCAGTTTTAATGGCCTCCACCCAGGTGTCATCAGTCAAGTATTTTTTATTAAAGACCCAACGTTTAGGGGTTCTTGCCCTATCTGCCAGTCCCAGTTCCATAATGATCATAGCATGGTCCGAGAACCCGTTGTGAAGCATCGTCTGTTTAGAGAAAATAATTTGACGTGAGATTAGAAAAAAATCAATTTGTGAAGAAGATTTAAAAAATCTACCGGACCAACAAGTATATTCTTTTTTGTGCGGATTTTGATTTCGCCAAGGGTCCCACAGGTTAAATAGCAACATATTATTCAAAATTGACCTAGGAGATTTAGGCTTGAATTGTGTCTTCGATTTGCTGGACGAATCCAGCTCTCTGTTCATTGTAATATTGAAATCCCCACCAATAATAATCTCACCCTTGACCATCAACAAAGAATGAAAAAACTCAAACCATTTTTTATTGTTGATCTACTAAATTTATGTTCTTCCTCAGTCCATACCCTATACCAGAGGAGAATAGGACAAGGCATAATGTAGTTTTCCAAAAAAGGATAGACCTAATGCATTATGGATCACGTATATGTGGGGCAGGTAGCGGGGAATGACAGCAGTCTTTGATAACAAACATTTTTGGAATTTGACAATTAAGGGATGTTTGCATACCCCCAGATGTCTTCTCTATATGCACCCAAAACTATTTACTTAGCCTGGGAAATTACTCTTATCTGTCCAATGAGTTTCAGCCAAATTTCCATTGAGAAAGCAAACAAACCAGTTACTGCCCACAAACTGATTCTGCTTGAGATTACATTTCCAAGTACAACCAGAATCAAATTGTACTCCCAGTTATCCAAAGGTCCTGGTCTGCTTTAACTGGGAATGCCTTCAGCTAAAATTACAGGAGGCAGGCCGGTAAGAATCACAGATCATAATATAGGTTTTATCCATTTTGAACCAAAGATCAAATACACCCATGAAAACTGTATAGGTATTCAAAAGTAGCTGCAGACTCCTTGTGGTAAGGGACACAAGCACTGTGTCATCCACATACAGGAGGGCCAACACTAAATGATGACCTTTCGGTGGCATGACCCTACATGTCTCAATCAACACCCTCTCCAATTTGATAAAGTATATTTAAAAGGGTAATTGGGCCAATCTGACTTGCTAATGCCCTATTTCCCTGCTAGAAGCCCTAGTGACAGTTGTGGGCTGCAACAGTAGAGGAAAGATAACTCTATGCTATCTGACATGCAATATTAGTTTCCCAGGGTCATAGGGACTGTTGAACAATGTCTGCATCTGGAACTCTGATTTCTAAATATGTACTGTGGCTAAAAAATATACAACATCTAGTCTTTATGGATCTGTCAAGTGCCTTTGAATGTGTTTCACACACTCTAAGCAGGGGCACTTAATGGAAAAACTGGGGTTGGAGACTCCAATTATCACACTTCTTTGAGATATCTATGTTGGCTAAAGAGTAAAGTATGCTTTAAATGGGCAATGCAATGAGGTTTTCAGCATGAGTAGAGGGGTTAAACAGGGATGTGTACTTGTGCCTTTCTTCACCTCCTCTACTTTAACAAATTGGAGAGGGTGTTGATTGAGAGATGTAGGGTCATGCCCTCCTGTATGTGGATGACACAGTGCTTATGTCCCTTACCACAAGGAGTCTACAGCTACTTTTGAAATCCTATACAGTTTTCATGGTTGAATTTGATCTTTGGGTCAAAATGGATAAAACCTATATTAGGGCAAGGTATAACAAATCTTGTTTTGTTTATCTACTAAATTTAGGTTATTTCTTACTCCATGCCCTTTACCAGAGTAGATGAGGACAAAGCCTCATGTAGTCTTCCAAAAAGGGTAGACCCAATTGATTATGGATCACATATGTGGAGCAGCTAGTAGGGAATGTGAGAAGTCTTTGAAAACAAATGTAGGGGGAATTCTACAATTAAGTGATGTTTGCATACTCCCAGATGTCTGCTCCATATGCACCCAACACTAGTCACAGATTACTCTTGTCTGTCCAATGGTTTTCATCCATATTTTCATTGAGAAAGCAAACAAACCAGTTACTGCCCTCAAACTGATTCTCGTTGAGATTACATTTCCAAGTACTACTAGAATCTAATTGTATGCAAAGATATGAAAAAGCCTTGGTATGCTTTAACTGGGAATACCTAAGACTAACTCCTCTGATCCTGCCTTTATTTTGAGCCTTGTATCCATGAAGATGTCTGCAACTATGGGCAACCCAGTCCTCTGGTGGGATGGCACTCTCTCAAATTGGAGCAATCGTACATATTACTTAGCCAGGTTGCACCATCACTTAAGACTCTTCCAATCAAGGCTTGTTTAAGCATGTTATTTATCTTTTTTACCACTCTGCGTGAATTGGGCTTTACAAGGTGGAAAAGTGAAGGTGTACTCTTCCTTAGGTGAGTGCCTACACTGATACTTAGATAGTGATAGCTGGCCCTTCATCTGAGTGAAACGTATACACTCACCCATTCCTACATCAAGTACATCATTTTTGCTATTGCACGAGCTGTAGTTTGGTGCTGTGGCCATACCAGGTAAAACGATTACAGGAGGCTACCACTACCAATATATATTTATATTAATTTACTGGTTTGAGCAGGCAAATGTGATGGGCATTTTTATATAAAGTGGCTGAACTGATTTTCAAGGTTTATCTGAGATGATCCTAATCTTGCTTAAGGTTTCATTAACTAGCAATTTTGCGATGTAGTACCTACAGCCAGGCCATCTTTGGTATTGATGTCCATCAATACCATTCTTGTAGTAATACAGAGGTGCAGAGATTCCTGCATTTTCTAAATCTAAATCCATTCCATCATAGCTGCTCTAATTAATTACAGCGTAATCATTAGAAATATCTTGTTCTACTACTTTATGGATTCTAACTTTAGGTAGACTAGATTTTCCAAGAAACAGATGTATTTTGCCTGAAAGCCTAGAGTTGGGTCTGTCCATTTGTATGATGATTGCATTGCAGAGTGCATTTTCAGGTTGATCTTAGTTTGTAGCCTGGTTATTACTACTACTGTATATACTTGTACTGCAGATTTATCAGCTTTGGTAGCAGTAGAATTGCCCTTTAAATGGGTTACCTCACTTTGGTGTGCCGGTATGTGCTGTACATCCACCATTGGAACCTGTTATCTAAAGTCACTTCAGGACAATGCCAGAGTGTCTAGATGTCCTATGTGCACAGCTAACTGTAGCAACTAGGCCTGAACTGGACCCTGCTGTTGGCCTCTGCCTGACACCCTGAGAGTCTAAGGTCCTGGGATATTAGAAGTGAACTTGTGTGGTTTGGGCACCGAAAGAAAGTTTGAAAATGTTTGAAAACGTCTCCAGAGCTTTCACTGAACAAAACAGAAAAAATATTCAGCTGACATTTGCACAGTGTCCAACTGGATTTCTGCTTGTTTTCACTTAAGGGTTTCTGCACTGCCTAAAAAAGTCCCAGTCTCTCGTTGAGCTCCAGTGGGATCAACCTGCTGGCACTGGTAAGGTCAAAGGGGAGCACACTAAACTGAAAGTGCTTGTGGCCCACAGTGAACCATAGATAGCGCCTGTGAGCTGGCAAGACGAGAAAATGGAAATAGGCATCCTGCAAGTCCAAAGCCACCATCCAGTCTCCGGGGTCGAGGGCAGACAGGACCTGAGCCAACTTGAGCATTTTAAACTTCTCCTTCCAGGGGAAGCGGTTAAGGGCTGTGAGGTCTAGAATAGGACGCCGGCCATTGTCCTTCTTGGGCATCAGAAAGTACCGGGAATAGCAACCATGACCTACTTCTGGTGCAGGGGCCCTCTCTATTACCCCTTTGGCCAAGAGAGCTGAAACTTCCTAGCAGGTAAGCGCAAAATGATCCCCCAACATGCGATCGAAAGATGGTGGCATGGAGGAAGGGGTAGTCCTAAAGGTGAAGGACTAGCCCCTGCAGACTATTTGCAAACCCACCTGTCTGATGTGTTGGATTGCCAGTGGAGTAGATGATAACGAATCCTTCCTCCCACTGGCCGTTGATGGTCCTGAAATGTTGGACTAGTGAGGTTTGGAGGCTGTGGCGGGGGGAGGGTGGACTTGCCTGCCCACTTGCTCCCAGACCAGAAGGTAGCTGGGTCCCACGTCTGCGGCCACACTGAGGCTGGGCAGCTTGCCTGAGCAGGTGGCTAGACTGGGCCCGACATAGTTGGGCACCCCTTCTGCAGCCATGAAAAGGATAAACAGCAGACTGGAGTGGACTAGAAGGTGTAGCTTGAGAATCTTTAAAACGCTCCAGCCCCAAGTGTGCTTTGTCACCAAAAAGATGACGGCCATCCAAGGCATGTCCCTTAAGGTTGACCGGACATTTACCACAAAAGCCAGATGTCCTCAACCAGGCATAGCGCCTAGGAGCTACCAACATGGTAATCATTCTGCCCACTGAGCCAGTAGTATCCAGTCCACATCTGTTTGTGAATTTGGCTGCGTCTCTTCCATCTGCCACTGCCTGGAAGAGAACGGCCTGGGTCTCCTCCGGGCACTGAGGCAACACCTGTGCAACTGTATCCCAGATGGTATGGGAGTGTCGGCGCAAGAGGCATGCGGTATTCACGGACCGCTGTGCCATGCTGGAGGAAGAAAACATTCGCTCACCAGGATGGTCCAGCTTCTTAGGATCCTTATCTGGAGGGACAGAAGGAAATGGGCTCTTTGTAGAAGAGGTTTGGGCCACCAACCTCTCTAGGGAAGGGTGTTGGGTTAGGAACACTGGGTCACCTACCGCAGGGAGGTGGCAGCGGGCAGTCGTCCTCTCCACAGGTCCCCTGTGCTGGCTTGGACCAGGTACCTAGGAAGACATCAGTGAGGGCTTTGTTAACCAGCAATAGGGGTTCAGAAGTGGACACTGCAGGCTGTAGCACTTCTGTCAGAAAGTTACTCCGGATGAACCCCAAAGATCGTTCTAGGACCAAGACCTTTGCTGCCCTTCTCACCACCACAGCATAGGACACTCCCTCCTCCGTAGCCATGGTAGGGGGAGAAAAGTAAGCCAGTGTCTGGAGAAATGTCCAGACCACTAGTATCACCCAGGTCCTCTTGACAGTCCGGTTCTTCCAGCTGGTCGGTTAAAGGGTCCAGCGACCCCTCCCAGTCCTCATCACCACACTCTGGTCGATCAGGAACACCAGGGATGGACAGGGGAACAAAAGTACCCTCTGGACATTAGTTCCGACATTGGCCCATGTCGGTCCGGCTCCAGGTCCAACTTGGGGATGAAGAGGGGGACAGCGTCTGTAGGGAATCGCGTCGGGGAAGGTCAAATTAGATCGACCGGCATCATAACAGATCAAGGCCTAGATCTGTGGGGCTTCTTTGTCCCTGGGGCAGGAGCTGCCGGCATCGAAGGTCCAATAACCCCAACCCGCTCCACGGGGCCCGAAGGCGCAACAGCGGAATCGTGCTGCCCAAAGACAAGGTGCAAGGCCTTGTAAAAGGGTCAAAGTTGAGCAGGGGACGCTCCGGTTCCCGGAAATGGGAGGGCGGAGTCATCCCTGAATCAGGCACCAGCTACGGAGCCTTCGAGCAACGAAGCTCTGAATCCTGCCTCGCGTAAACCGACCGACGGGGAGAAGGTGAACAGCCTTATGCTTTTTCGCCTTCTTATTGTGTTTGGACTTAACTGATGAACTCAACTATGTTAAGTGTGACAAAGAGTGGGGGCACAGCGAACCGGCCTCGACACCGTCCTCTCAAACGAGATCGGGAATGACGCGGAGCTGACCACTGGGCTTTGAACAACTTTTAGTTCTTGTGATGCATAGCCAGGCAATCGGAGCACCACTTTGGGTTGTGGTCACGCTCCAGCCACCACAAGCACTCGAGGTGTGAGTGTGTCACTGACAACATCTTGTGACAAGACCCGCAAAGACTTTAAACCAGTCCGACGCTGGGACAACCCTTGCGCACCAGGAGTCGATAGACTAAAAAAAAAGTCAACAAAATGCTGTTAAAAGGCCAGTCAAACAGTGACTAGGGAGAAGCTCTCTCCATATCTGTGCTAGGCTGGTGCACAAAAAGAAAGAACTGACATCAGCACACAGGGGCAGTGTCTAAGTAGGCACAGCAACATCATTCCTGTGACCACAGCGCTGACGACGGAAGTTGAGTCGACCGACGCCACCTGCCGACGCGCATGGGGTACTGCTAAAGAAAAATCTCTGGATACAGTCTGATGCCTGGGGGAAATTCTATTCTAAGGTAAGGAATCTACAACTATCTATCTCTTTCAGATTACCTGGATTCTCTGATGCTGAGGGTGACCACAGCAGTGGCATGGAAGGAGAGGCCACAGATCACAGCAATCCCAGGGCTCCAGCTTCGGCGCGGCCTCATTCAGAACACAAGCTAAGACACCCCCTCTTTCGGGCCTATCGAAGTAGCATCACAGGTCCATCAGAATTCTCATTATACTAGTGTTTTTAAACTCATACATTCTGAGCCAGCAGGACTATATCCTTTTCTATTTAATGAGGTGACCCGGGAGGGCACTGCCATACCACACCTTTCGTTTGTAGTTATGCTTTACTGGGAGTTTGTGTGACAGCTGCTTTTGGTGTTTAAGCATGGTGTGGGGGCTTTGTGGGGAGTTACTTGAGAAATTGTGCTGTTTTATTTTTACTTCCTTCCCTATTTGTTACACCCAAACAGCACATACACTCACATTATCGCAAGCGCTACATGCCCAATGTGTCCATCCCTTCCCACCAAGAGATGTCGGCACCGTCTGACCAGAACCCTCTGGTCGAACTGCCTGACCCATTACCCCCTTACATGATAGTAATGTTTAATATAATAACGTGTAATGTGAACTGCATCAATAACCGTATTTAACGAAGTGCCACTTCCCTGCCATACTACTCTTGCAAAAGACACACCACCTCGGGAGGACTCAATGCCCTGTCCTGACCCCTTTCAGTTATGACAGAGCCTTTCATGCAGGCCAAACCAGTGGACCCCAATGCACTGCAATCCTTCTCTACAAATGCGTGTCTATTACTCATTCTGCCTCTGACGTAGGAGGGACATATGTCGGGAGGACCCAATGCCCTGTCCTGACCCCTTTCAGTTATGACAGAGCCTTTCATGCAGGCCAAACCAGTGGACCCCAAGGCACTGCAATCCTTCCCCACAAATGTGTGTCTATTACTCATTCTGCCTCAGATGTAGGAGGGACATATGTCTGGGTCAAGTGCCTTCTAGAAGGTAAATACTACAACCCCCTAGGTGAATGTATTCCCGAACACCTGTCCAGGTGTTTCCTGGATTGCTTCAGGGACTTTGTCCTGGCTCTGCTGCCAGTACCCACCACTATCTGTGCTAATTTTAATGTGGTGATGGATCCTATACCAGATGCCTCCGGAGGACGGGTATTACAGCCACAACTATTGTCCACACTTGCAGACAGGGCTGCCTCCCTGGGCTTCTGTGATGCATGGAGGGCGTTGCACCCACAGGTGACAGAATACACCCATCCCTCCCTGGCCCACGGCAGCCTGTTCTAATACGTCATCCTCCCGGCCACGGATATCCCAAGTGTACGAGTAACTCACATTCAGCCTCGGAGCATCTCTGGCCATCGGTAATGCTACACATGGGAAGGCACCCTGGATTTAACAGAATGGTGCAGCGCTTAAATATCTGGTGCCTGGTCAAGGGGCAATGCACTGCCCACTTGATTCAGGAATTAAAAGTCTACTCGATCTTAATGTGGACTCTCTAAAATCCAAAGGCACCTTGTGGATGGCTGGAAAGGTGGTTCTGTGGGGTAGGGTCTCCCCATTCTTCTCTGAACAAAATTGTACGCTTCAGATAGTTTCTGATCTCGAGGCGGATTCTATGTCTCTCGAACACAGATAGCGCTGGGAAGGAGAAGACCATTCCCTAAGCCTAAAGGGGAAGTGCATATCTTCTCTTAATGAACCTCTTAATGATCTATGCATGGAAGAAGCCAAGCAATGCTAGATGGCCTCCACTAGACGTATTTAGGATCAGGGAGATAAAGCCAGTAAACTTCTTTACTGGCTTCTGACCCGAGAGTTGACTTACAGGCTGATTCCTACAAACTGCACTATATCCGGGCAGCAGCTTTATACTTCCTCAGAGGTTGTGGCTGCTTTTGCCTCCAACTACAGAAATCTGTATGAAGGGCAACACCCCTCTGTACATGAAGGTATCTGCTGCTTCACTACTGATCTACTCCTGCCGATCCTATCACTATATAGGGTGATATTATACTGCCCTTCCTGGCGGTAGCGGTTGTCGATGCTATTGGCGGGCCAGTAGTCAGGTAAAACACCAGGGCTGGACAGACTGAATAATAAACAAAAATCACATTAACTCTTTCCCCCCAATCTTTCGAATTTGTATCAGGAAGTTGCAGAGATAGGCCACATCCGTCCCAAACTTGGTACTTTAATAGTAACACAAACCTGGAACCCCCCCGGAGGACTGCTCCTCTTACTGCCCAATCTTCTTTTTTAAGCCAAAGCACAAAATCTTTCCTAAAATTCTTTCCAATCGCTTTCTACAGTTAGTGAACTCCCTCATTCATCCAGGCCAGTGTGGCTGATGGTCCTCGGCAGCACCCACTACTACATTCGCAGAGAACACTTTGCCATGGCACATCATCAACAATTCAAGGACCCACCTGTACTCATGCTCAAGGGGGGTGGTGATGAACAGAGTGTCTGAATTAAGCAGACCACTCTTACCCAGTCCAAAGATCAGGGCTTGATCCATCACCGTTATTTAGCTCACTGCACCATCCCAGCTCAGAACCTGGCTATATGCAAATTAGTCTGTCCCTGGCCCAGTGCATCATGGGAAGAAGAAGAAGAAGAAGAAGAAGAATTATTTATTGCTCAGTTAATTAAAACCATTGCAATCAGCATATTTACATGTAAATGAACTTAAAATAAAACTTTTGTCTAGTAAAATATGACTATCAAACATTTCAGTTAGATAAACTTTAAAATGTTCTAAGAGCTTACTTGAGCAAAAAAATATATGTTGGAAGACGATTAGGCTTTCGGTTATCTAAATGCTAAGTCATTTTGTAAACAGGAAGAGAATAAAGAAAAAAAGGCAAGCTCGCAGACTCCCTGCAGCCTTTACAGATTCTTTGGGTTTCGTAATCCATCCGTGGTAACTGTGGCTTGAGTTTGTGGTAGCGGCTTGATGGGACGGTAGTCGGAGTTAAATGTTGTGTGGATTAGTGTCTTCCGGGCTCTCCCTTCTGTCATTCTGCTTCTTACCAGCTTTTCCCAGGAATTTTACCAGATGACTTGCTAATTGGATGTTTTTTCCATCAAAGCATGCTTTGACTGCCTGCCGGCATGTCCTTATTCCCAGTTTCTTTAGGGTTGGCTTTAGATGTTGTCGGCGCTCCTTGTCCAGACCTTTGCAAATGCATATTAAATTAAGGATATCCTCTTTTGTGTCCCCACATAATCGGCAACTTGATGGCATTTGTGGCCGTTTCCACGGGGGAAGATGGATTTGAGATGGGAAGATGCCCAGCCTTAGTTGTATGAATTTCTCCTTTGTAGACCATGTAAAACCGGCTCCTAAGTAACTTTGGCATGAGCTGCTGGTGTAGTTTTGGATGACGATCCAGCCGTGTGCCCTTTTCGTTAATGCAGCTTCATGGGAAGAGGGCAGACCAAACTACCAAGCCAATTCTTCACCAGAAAGGAGACAAGCTTCCGGGGACCGGTTTCTGGCATTTCAGCCGTCGTCGGCCCGGCTTGCTTGAATCCTGATGGTGCAGTGAGCAAGGGACTCATGTCTGAGTATACCCTGCCACACCTATAGTGGCCAAAAACGATTCAGAAAAGGGGGTGGTGATGAACAGAGTTTCTGAATTAAGCAGACCACTCTTACCCAGTCCAAAGATCAGGGCTTGATCCATCACCGTTATTTAGCTCACTGCACCATCCCAGCTCAGAACCTGGCTATATGCAAATTAGTCTGTCCCTGGCCCAGTGCATCATGGGAACAGGGCAGACCAAACTACCAAGCCAATTCTTCACCAGAAAGGAGACAAGCTTCCGGGGACCGGTTTCTGGCATTTCAGCTGTCGTCGGCCCGGCTTGCTTGAACCCTGATGGTGCAGTGAGCAAGGGACTCATGTCTGAGTATACCCTGCCACACCTATAGTGGCCAAAAACGATTCAGAAAAGGGGGTGGTGATGAACAGAGTGTCTGAATTAAGCAGACCACTCTTACCCAGTCCAAAGATCAGGGCTTGATCCATCACCGTTATTTAGCTCACTACACCATCCCAGCTCAGAACCTGGCTATATGCAAATTAGTCTGTCCCTGGCCCAGTGCATCATGGGAAGAGGGCAGACCAAACTACCAAGCCAATTCTTCACCAGAAAGGAGACAAGCTTCCGGGGACCGGTTTCTGGCATTTCAGCCGCCGTCGGCCCGGCTTGCTTGAATCCTGATGGTGCAGTGAGCAAGGGACTCATGTCTGAGTATACCCTGCCACACCTATAGTGGCCAAAAACGATTCAGAAAAGGGGGTGGTGATGAACAGAGGACTTTGAGAAGGCCTTGACTCCTTAGACTGGGGTTTTTTGTCCATTCTCAAATGGGATTTGGGCCATGTTTCCTTTCAGTTGGTAAAGTGCTCTAAAGCAATCCCAGAGCGCAGGTTAAGGTAAATGGTGGTGACTCGCTCCCATTTCGGATTGGTAGGGCCACCAGACATGGATTTATATTCTTGCTACTGCTCTTTGCCCAAGCATTTGAACCCCTGGCAGCCTGGGCGCCCTGCTACACCAAAATTTGGGGATATCAGTGGAGGGAAGGCCTGAAAGAGCGAATGACACTATGCTGATGACGTCTTGCTATTTCTTTGTCAACTGCGCCACTCAGGGCCACACCTCCTCCAGCTTTTTTACCTATGGTGAGGTATCCGGACTTGCAGTTAATTGGTCTAAATCGCTCCTGGTCCCACTACAGAGAAGCCGAGAAGTGATTGGCTGGCAGACCCCACCCCCATCTGCAGACTGAGTTTCCAATATCTGGGTGTATGTTATTGCGCTGGAGCCCAAGCTTACTTTGAGTCTCAATCTTACGCCATTTCCAAATCAGGTCCACCAGTAAATGGCTAAATCGGTCCACCTTCCCAATAATTGTCCTAAACCACCTTGCTTGGAAAAAGTAGGGAGCGGCCCCACTACCCAAGAGAAGGGGTACCACAGGTAAGGAAAATAAAAAGTACTCTTGGGAAGATCCGAACATTCACAGTAACACCTAATTCTCTCTCTTGTGCCACTCCGTTCACCAGCTACACACATTCAAGCAAAAAGACCGCAGACCCTATTGACAATTATAATACATGTGAATACAAAAAATGCATTAAAGGAATTTCTTATTATTAAAAACTGTTTATTTTATCAAGTTCCCTTGATTTCATTCGAATGATTCAATTAATCACAATACATTAAAAATACATTTAAAACACAATATTAAATCAAAATAATGAGAGACAAAAACACACAAATGCAACCTATTAATCACATCTTGTTTCGGTTGTTCCCTATGGAATTTGTTCCATTATTTGTTAAAATGTCCACAGCCCTTCATATTCTATTGGATATAAATAAGTTCCCTGGATAAAACCATATAAAAGAACAAAGGCGTCGACGAATTTCAGTGGTATTTTTCAGATGTAAACCACCTTCTTCAAGACTAAAAATATGTAACAGTCTCTCTTGCGTTAAGACCCGGAAAAAGTCCTATTAAAAACATAAATATACATAAAAAAACAATGTTAGACAAATCCGTTTGTGTTCCATTGTTTTACCTAATTACATTTGGCATAACCACATATTTAATGCATTTTAATACCAACATGCATATTACTTGTTCTACAGAGGAGTCAGTTTATATATGTACATGTCCATAATCTCTCATAAAACAAAAAAACAAACAGACAAGGTATATCTCAAAGTGTACAATAACAATTCTCTTCCTCACCTCAGTGTCTAAACACTGGATTACCCTATATAATTGTCACTTAGGGTCCCAACATCCATACTACTAAGATCCCACATATCCCGAGGAGAGTTCAGTGCCACTGCTGCATTCATACCCCCATACGAATAATTATCTAACCCACCTTAGTAATCCCAGTGATGGATCAGAACCTTGAATTCTTTAATCACTGTAGGCGGGGCTCCATAGGGCTCCGAACGTCAATTTAGAACAGTTTCTTGAAATAAAAGACAAATTCTTACTATAAAATCCATTATATCCCAAATCCCCATGAGTACATGGACCATCATCCAACCACTCAAGCTATGTAGGACCTACCTAGTGTTTGGGTGCAACACCCCGCCTATAATGTTGAAAGTGATGGGGGTGCACTCAAGTGTCCCCTACGGCCTTGATCCAATGGAGAAGTCCTATGGAAATAATTTTGAGTATAAGCATAAAGCAATCCCTACACGTATTTCCTATTAATACTTATAATTATGTAAACCAGCCACAACACCAAAATTCCTTGTAATTATAGAACACTATGCTGTTGCTGGAAATCTGTGAACTTGTTTGTTCATATGTATAGGGTTCCAAACTGTAGTCACTTATAGTGGAACCTATGAATATACATGAGGATAATAAATGCCCTTATCTTTCAATTCTAAATCTAATTTTATCTGTTCATTCTAAAACATTTTTAATAGTAGTATTTTTCTACTTCTATATTTCTGGAGTGCAAATACCCGATAGAAGTTTAAGTAAAGGTCGTAACCCAATATGATGAACCCAGGAGTCTGACCGATCCCTACCGATCTACCCCTCCCCCTACGTAGTATTTAACAGCTGCTAACGGTAACAGCGGATTGGTTCTAATGATGCCCAGACACTATGTAAAAAAGCTACTCTTGCTAACACAAAAATGCGTGTGTGTAAAAAACCCCACATTCAAAAGTCAAATAACTAGATCGTCTTTAGTCCCATCAGAGATAATGAGGAGTAGGATTGCTCTTGCATTCTCTCTACTACCCATTATAAGCATTATAAACCTTCAGATTGCCTGGAGGAGCGGTCTTCACCAGTAAAATGGCGGCTGGAGACAGCCTTTCCATGGTGGTGGAACCGCCATGAAAAGGGTGGCGGGGATTGGGTTTGGGGGCCCGTTACGGGTCCCCCTCACGTTGGGCGAGGCCAGGGTGCACTTGCGGGGTACCCATGGTACCATTTCACAGCAATACCTGGCAGGCACAGTGTGGTGCCTGCCACATAGGTATTTTCGTATTGCGGCGGGTGCTGCTGTTAGCAGCAACTGCCGCAATGTTAAGATGCAGTATCCGACCGCCATAGTGGCAGTCGCATCCTGATCCAGTGTGCAGGACCGCAGCATGCATGGAGGACGGTCCCAGTTTACACCATCCTAATGAGCCCCTCTGTACTGTTTGATATCCTCTTTATTTTATGTCGAAAAAAAACAATTAACATTTTGGTTATAACATTTTGTTTTGATAAATATTAAGGTACGATATTTGAGAAAGTTGCCTTTAATCAAGGTTTATTTGCATTAAGATCCAGCTGCAGCCCAGCTCAGTCAGGTGTCAAAAGTGCTCCCAGAGCAGAAGACAAACACTTGGGTGTGACAGGGTGTTTTTTTCCTCTTGGAACTTATTTAACTTCAAAGGTGCCTCCTTTGTCACAGGAACATGCCAGATGACACCTGCACTAGCCTCTTCTTTGTTATCTTAGACAGAATATCGAAAAAAAATATCCTGATACAAAAATATTGTGGTATGAAAATATCTACAAGAATATCGATGTCACGAATATCGATTTTAAAAATATGTCATTAATATTGTTTTCACAAATATAGTTGTTTAAAATATTGTTTTTTTAATTAGTGTTATGTATTTTAGTATATATTTTAAATGTATGTGCTGTAATTGTTTTAAACTAATTAATCATATGTTGCTAATATTAATTAACTAATTGATAATGATGTTAATTGTGTAATTTATTTTTAGGTGCGGTTTGTGAGGTTTACAGGGGTAAAGGGTGGGAAGCAATTTATTTGTAATTAATTAAGAATTAGTTGTTTATTCATAATATTTAATTCATTGATAATTATGCTAGTTGTGCAATTAAATAGGGGTATAGGGTGGGAAGTTAATTAATTGTCAGCAATTAACAATTCAATTGATTTTAATTATTAATTTAATAATTAATTATGTTAATTGTGTAAATCATTTTGGGAAGTACATTAATTATAATTAATTATTAATTCATATTGAATTAATGAAAATTAGTTTGTTGATGAATATTTATATTAGTGTAAATCATTTTTAGGTGCAGGTTGTGAGTTTTGTTGTTTTATAGGGTGGGAAGTCTGTAAACTAAATGTATGTAATAAATAATGTTTTTGATAATAAATAATTCCTAAATAAAATATTTATTTGTATGAACATTAATTTTGTATTTTATGTATTGTAATATTTGTACGTATTTGTGATATGTATTTAACATTGTAATATGTTTTTTATATTACATATTTTTATTTTAGTTTTCAACATATATATATATATATACATATATATTTATATATATTGCACCAAAACCTTCGTGTATTTTTCGAAAGAACGGAGCCCAAACTTCATATGCGTGTACGTTTTTTAATTAGTTTCCATCAACGGCAAATCCTTGCCCGACGCGTTTCGGAGCCCAGCTCCTTTGTCACGGGTCAAATTCATTTGTTACAATAAAGTATTTAAAGAAAAAAAGTAAGTGGAAGACATTACCAAAAACTTTGACATAGGACTACTACACCACACCAATGGTTAAGTGAACATAGCCGCCATTTTATAGTGTTGTGCAGATTTATAAAAGTACTGCTTAAATCATAGAGAGCTCATGTATTCAAATAATTTTTTGAAACAAATTTATCATTATTGGATATTTCATCATTCAATTTCAAATTATATTTGTGAATGATATGGAAAACAATTATTTACAAAAGTAAATGAAAAATTCATTTTCTTTTTATATTTTTGCAACAATTCTGCCCCAGTGGGCTAACTGATTAAAGTTCCAAGATAAACATTCAAGTACTCTCATTTACATTTACAATATGTACACAATGTTTTCATTATTTACAATTCTGCCCATGTGGGCTACTAACTGTATATGGCAACACTGGCTTCTTATCAATTTTCAATTTTTGTAACAGATGATGGTGTCTCCGTCTCCTATAATAAAAAAAATATATATGTATACAAGTGATCAGTATTCATCTATAACATTTCTATACAAAACAAATTAATTACAGGCTACTTTAATTCATAAGACAGTGCATGTGATTATCTCAAATGGACTGAAAGTTCTTCATCCTTATTTAACTCTTAGGGATACATCGTCTCATATTTTATAATCATTTTGGATTTGCGGCGCCTAAGTTCTATTAGACAATTCCCTCCTCTTTCCCCTTTTGGAATCCTGTCTAATGCACAATATTTCAAGAGATCTACATTTTTATTGTGCATTTCTTTGAAATGCCGCGCTATCGGATACTGTTTATCCTCATTTTCGATAGCTCGTCTGTGCTTTTACCTGATGTATAGTGCTAACTATGTAAATTCTTGGGCAGAGACAAATCAGGGCATATACACAGAAATCATACTTGCATGTTAAATGTTTATCAATTATAAACGGTTTCTGGTGTATAGATATATCTATTTGTTTCATGTTGTTGCTATTTTTGCAAGCTTTGCAAGCCCTACAGGTAAAGAATCCCCTTACCAATTGTTTCTCACTTGTGTCCCTCAGCTCATTGCTAAATAGCATGTCTCCTAAAGCTGTGCATTTTCTGTAAGTGATTTTTGGATTTTCACCTACAAACTCTTTAAGGGTACTGTCTGTTTTCAAGACATTCCAAAACTTTTTTAAACAACGCCATACTTCCCAAGCCTGGTTACTAAATGTTGTGATAAAACGTACTGGAGTTGCTGTCTTCATCTTTATCCACTAACAGATCTTTCCTATCTATTGGTTGAATTTTGTCACATGCCTGTTTAATAATCTTTTCTGAGTAGCCTCTACTTCTGAAGCGCATAGACATGATTTTCATTTCATCCAAGAAGCTCTTTTCCGTGCTGCAATTACGTTTCGCACGCAACAACTCCCCAAACGGGATGCTGTTCGCCAAGTTTCTTGGATGAAAACTGTCAGAATGAAGTAGGCTGTTACCTGATGTCTTCTTCCTAAACAGCCTGCTTTCTAACTTTTTCTTCACTTACTGTGATCTCTACATCTAGGAATTCTATTCTTTTTCTGTCAATAGTGCTTGTGTCAGGGTGCACTCCGCAGGGTTCAATTGCAGCAATATGGGCTCCACCTCCTGACCTCACCAACACCATGATATATGTTATGTTATGTTATGTTACTAAATTTATTAAGCGCAACAGCTGCCCCAACAAAGGGGCGTCCCGGCGCTGCCAAATCTTGGAACAGATGGGGAGGCCATCCAGAGAAAGTAAGGTAGGAGACTATGATGATGGGAATAGAAAGGTTTTAATGGCCTTCCGGAATTGCAGCAGATTGTCGATGCCACGGATGGAATCTGGCAGAGAGTTCCATAGTTTAGCTGCCAGCACCCGGAAGGAGCGACCACCCATGAGGCATAGTTTAAAGCGCGGCACCTTCGCCAGGTGTTGCCCCAGTGAGCGCAAACTGCGTTGCGGGACATACCTGGTCAGCAAAGGGCGTAGTAAGGTCGGGCTCTCAGTTTTAAGAATCTTGAAGGCCATGACCAGGGCTTTAAACTGGATCCGGGATGAGATCGGTAACCAGTGAAGTTTATTCAATGTAGCTTTCACTGAGCACCAGCGAGGAAGCCCTATCAGAGTTCTTGCGGCCATATTTTGAACTCTTTGGAGTCGTAGGATCTCGGATTTGTTAGCACCCAGGAGCAACACGCTAGCATAATCCAAACGTGAGGATATCAAGGCTTGTATGATGATTTGCCGTACGTTCGGTTCAAAGTATATAAGGATAGGCTTGAGACCTCTCAATAGACCCACGCAAGTAGCAGCCACTCCCTTAGTATGGGTCTGGAAGGTAAGTGAGGAGTCCATCCAGACTCCCAGATTCTTAACAAGGGTTGTTGGTATTGGCATTTCACCCAGCGATGCCGGCCACCAGTGCTCATTCCAGAGAGCAGTGTCCTTCCCTGCCAGTAAGACCTCCGTTTTACTGGCATTCAACTGTAGGTAGTTATCCGTCATCCATTGGGCAACGGCTGTCATTCCATCTCTGAACCTGGTGGCTGAGTCAGATGGTCCTTCGGATATGGTAATGACCAGCTGGGTATCGTCTGCATACGATACCAGCGTAAGGCCCCACTTTTTTGCTACATCGGCCAGGGGTTGCACATAAAGGTTGAACAGGGATGGACTGAGTGCAGAGCCCTGCGGGACCCCCTGACCGATGTGATGGGATTTAGAGATGAAAGGTGGGGCTGAGACCCGGAAAGATCTCTCCTCAAGGAAAGAGCGGAACCACTCTAAGGCAGCTCCCGTAATCCCTATCGCTTCCAGTCGACACAGAAGGATGTCATGGGACACCGTGTCGAAGGCAGCACTGAGGTCTAATAAAATCAGCGCTGCACTTCGACCGGCGTCAAGGATCATCCTGAGGTGTTCAGCAGTAGCGAGTAGGGCAGACTCGGTGCTATGACCTGGCCTGAACCCGTTTTGCGACAGATCCAGTATATTATTGTTGTTCAGATATTGGGACAGCACTTCACTCACATGGGCTTCCGCAATCTTTGCAGCCCACGGAAGGAGAGAAATGGGCCTGTAGTTTGCTGACAGACAGGGGTCAGCTGTATAGATACACAGGGTGTTCGAGCGATCGGGCGAGGGAAATAAAGAACAAAAAACCGGGAGGGACGGAAGGGAGCAGCAGGGAAGGGACAGCTGTAAGACAAAAAACATACACAGTTATAATACTCATATGAACACTACTCTCAGTTCATTCTCGCTAATGTCTGTCTAGTCACCTGGCTCATATTCTCCACAAACGCCCTCCTGCTGCTGTATGTTGATATATGGATAATAAAACAGAATATGTTCCTGATCCCTAGTAACAGAAAGAACACATTATAACACATACCCATACATGTTTTAAGCACAACCACATTAGGAATGTTATATAGTGGAAACAAACGCACCCCCTAGTATTGTTTTCATACTATAAAGATGATCCATGTGCAAACTGTTTTTTTCAGTCGAATGCTTAACCTTTTTCTTAGGTTAGAAGTAATCCAAAGTATATTATATTCCCAAAATCCATAGAAACCAGGGTTACAATTCACCCAATCCAAGCAAACAAAGAATAGATTCCACAAACGGCAAGATGTAGCAGATTACTACTATCTCCCGCTGTAATAGTCCAGAGATTGTTTCCTTCACAATCCCTAAGAACCATGCATGGTATTTATAGAGATATCGAACTCCAAATACGGTGAAGTGTAGGACTACCCACTACTTCCTGCTTTGGCACTTGAACAAGAGTTCCAATATTCCCCCTATGTCGAGAAACAACTCCACTGTGCTCCGAACCACGAAGCAAACAAAATCAGGAAACCCGTCGGGGACACAGAAGATACTCGAACATTAATTGTCTTTAGAGCCTCAATACAAGCAGGAGGCTTTGTACTCACGCTTCACCTCGGGGCTTCGCTGCAAAACAAACGCTGTCTGGACTGACTAGCGGCCGCTCACCAGAGGAAACAGCGAAACAGCATGGAACCCGTCCCGGAAGCAAACAGGGTCTGAGGAAAGGTGCTAGGCAAGCACCGCGCTCGGAAAACCCTGAGCTGTAATCCAAAACTCGAAC
Organism: Lissotriton vulgaris; assembly: GCF_964263255.1. NCBI lineage: Eukaryota > Metazoa > Chordata > Amphibia > Caudata > Salamandridae > Lissotriton > Lissotriton vulgaris. The sequence continues at coordinate 1,592,761,720 of NC_141694.1, forward strand.
AGAAACCAAGGACCCTTCGAAATCAAGGGCGGAACACAGCAAGAAGAACTTCCTCACTGCAGCAAGTCAAAACTAGGATACAAGTCAAAATCACGCACGCCGTCTCCTGGACCCGCCCATATTTATACTCCAGGGAACACACAGGGCTTATGGGGCATGTAGTCCATAATTCAGGTAGCCGCGGCTACGCAATCCTGACATTATGTCCCCGTCCCTAGCGCCTTCCAGGGCCGGGTTTAGCAGGGTTCCTCCTATGGAAAGATCTAACCGCCCTTGGAGCATGGACATTTGACATCGGCTCCCAGGAGTCGTCCTCGGCGGAATAGCCCTTCCAAGACACCAATTACCAAAGAACGCCCCTACGCCACTTTGAATCACGGATACTCTTTACCTCATATTCCAGCCCTTCATCGCTCACCACAGGTGGAGGAGCCACCGTTCTAGAAGCAAAGGCGGGCTTCAAGAGTTGCACGTGAAACACCGGGTGTATTCTCAATGACCCCGGCAACTTCAATTTGTAGGCTACAGGATTAATTCCCTTCACAATAGAATTGAGGCCAATGTAACGGGGGTGGAATATGCTTCGGAGCTTGAAACGAATGTTTTTTGTTGACAACCAAACCTTGTCCCCTTCTTCATACCTGTGTTCCTTCATGCGGTGCCGATACTCCCACTTTTTATACACCTCTTTGGCCTTACTCAAATGCTCATGCACACATTTGTGTATTTTTCTAAGGAGCTGCACCTTTTCCTTCACTGCAGGTTGATTCTTCACCTCATCTGGTATGTCTACTGGCAAGGTATTGGCATCATACCCGAAATTGGCCTTGAAAGGAGACATACCTGTGGAGCTGTGCCAAGCGTTATTATAAGCCAATTCAGCCATCCACAGCAAATCAACCCATGACTCATGAGCCTCTTTCGAATAGCATCTCAGATATTTCTTCAGCGTCTGGTTGAGTCTCTCTGTTTGGCCATCCGTCTGGGGATGGAAACTAGTAGAGAGAGCCGACTCAATGTTTAACGCACGACACCACATGCGCCAGAAACGGGCGATAAACTGGGGACCACGATCAGAGACGATCACTCGTGGAATCCCATGCAACCGTATGATGTGGTTGGCTAACAGCTGGGCTGTCTGTCCTGCTGTAGGGAGGTTTTTACAGGGTATAAAGTGCCCCATCTTTGTTAAACTGTCTATCACCACAAGAATGGCAGAGTAGCCCTGGTCGGAAGGCAAACCTGACACAAAATCCAAACTAATGTTTTGCCAAGGTCGATTAGGTGTAGGCATAGGCATGAGCTTCCCTGCTTTCTTGGTGTTTACTCCTTTTGCTCTAGCACATACATCACATCTTGACACCCACAATGTTGCATCCTTAGACAACGTTTCCCACAAGAAATGTCTTTGCATCGTAGCTATGGTCTTACGTATGCCAGGATGTCCTGCCAAGGGCACTTCATGGCACCAAAGAAAAGCCTTTCTCCTTAACTGGGCGGTGGGCAAGAACAAACGATCATGCTGAAAAGGCAACCCTTGCCTCACTGTTCTCTCATTCATTCCAGCAGCCCAGGAATTTCAACCCCCAGGGAATGGATGTATCTTCACCTCCTCTAGGAAGCATTCAGCTCTCGCCACACACACCACTTTATGGGCTGGGATTATGGCCTGGGTGTCCTCATCTTTGGGCACAGCTGGCATTATCTGTCTGGACAAGGCATCTGCCTTGCGATTCTCCCTACCCGGCCTGAATGTAACTACAAACTCGTATTCAGCAAAAAACAACATCCAGCGCATCTGTCTTTGCGTGAGATGTCTGGCAGATGACATGTATTGCAGGTTCCGATGGTCGGTGTATACAGTGATGGCATGACGGGCCCCCCACAAATACTGCCTCCACTCCTGGAAAGCTCTCTTGATGGAAAGGAGTTCTTTCTCCACTATGGTGTAATTGAGCTCAGCAGGACTCAACTTTCTAGATAGGTAAGCTACAGGATGGAGCTGTCCTGTACCAGGGTCTCTTTGTGATAGGACCGCCTCTATTGTCTCATCAGAGGCATCAGCCTCGACCACGAATGGACGTTCCAGGTCAGGATGGGAAAGCACAGGAGCAGTAATAAAAGAGGTCTTTAGACTCTCAAATGCCTCCCCAGCCTCTCTTGTCCACAGGAACGGCACACCTTTTCTCAGTAGTTTGGTGATGGGAACTGCCACCTGCGAGAAATGCTGAATGAAGCGGCGATAGTAATTAGCGAATCCCAGAAAACTATGGACCTCTCAAACGTTATTTGGGGTAGGCCATTTCTGAACCGCCGCTACCTTGCGTTCTGACATTTGTAAACCATTTGGACTGAGCATCACCCCCAAGAACTCGCCTTCAGTTACCCCAAATTAGCATTTTCTCAGTTTAACGTACTGTTGGTATTCCCTCAACTTGTCCAACACCTTACACACCTGTTCTGTGTGACTAGAAACTTCCATGGAATAAACCAAGATGTCGTCAATATAAACAACTACAAATACATCTATGTACTCTTTTAGCACATCGTTGATAAAAAACTGAAATCCGCCGGGGCATTACATAGGCCAAAAGGCATGACCAAATACTTCCACAGGCCGTACCGCGTCCTGAAAGCTGTTTTCCACTCATCCCCCTCACGGACCCTGACCAAGTGATAAGCACCCCGCAAGTCCAAGCGGGTATAGACCTTTGCCTCCCTCACCTGATCAAGTAATACTGGTATGAGGGGGAGAGGGTATCGGTTACGGATGGTGTTTTTATTCAAGACGCGGTACTCAACACATGCCCTCAAATCCCCATTGGCTTTCGCACTAAAAAACAAGGGAGAGGCGGCAGGGTAGCGGGAAGGTCTAATAAGCCCTATGCTCAGGTAATGGTCCAGGTACTGTTTCGGGAACAGACAGGGCGTATACTCTACATGAAGGAATATTGGCGCCTTCCACCAGATCAATGCGGCAGTCATACTCCCTATGAGGAGGCAATGTTTCTGCTTTGCTTTCACTGACCACCTCATGGTAGGAAGCATACTCCACTGGGAGTACTACCTCCTTCTCTGCGGCAGTGGCCACTACATAAGGACTTGCTAGCACTGCCACCTGCGAAACCACACAAGGAAAGAAATGTTCCTGACAATATTCCGGCAAGAACTGCACTGTCTTAGCTTTCCAATCGATGGAAGGGTTGTGGTAACTCAACCATGGCATCCCCAGTATAAGCTCGTATTGAGGTGCATCTATAATGTTTAATTCCAGCACCTCCGTGTGTCTCTCATCCTGTACATCTATAGACACCACCACTTCACCCGTCTTTTCTGTTATGAGCCCCGACTTAATAGGCTGTCCATCGACTGCTAATACCTCCTCTGGATTTTCCCTAGGCACTCTAGGCAGAGACAGTCGAGATACCAATCCGTTATCAATGAAATTGCCAGTGGCCCCGAGTCCAGCATTACTAGCACTCGATGGGACTTCTGTTCACATTCTAAAATCATAGTGAGTACCAAATGTGACTCAGTCTCCCCTATTCCTTAAGTATACAAAGACGTGAGTTTCCAGTCCTCAGTACCCTCCATGCCTGGTCTTGCACTAGCTAAGCTTTCCGACTCCTTTACAGTCGAAGAAATAGCCACTTTCTTATTTCTATTCCCATTATTAGGCCCCTTGGGTTTGGCAGGGCATTCTCGGACATAATGCCCCTTCTTGCCACAGTACATACATAGGCCCTGTATTTTCCTACTTTCTCTTTGCTCTCTAGACAAGGGTGCTCTAAGTGCGCCTATTTCCATGGGTTCAGGACCTGATTCTGCGGTGCTCATTACCTTGCGTCGGAAGCGATCATAATGGTATGAGCTCTTTTCCCATTTCCTCCTGTCGCCTCCTCTCTCAGCCATCCGGCTGTCCAGTCTTAATGCTAGATTAATCATATCCACGCACGTGGTAGGTTGAGGATCGATCTGTGCTACCACATCTTTCAACTCATCTCTTAAACCTTGATAAAAGATAGACATACGCTACGCTTCTGACCACTCAGCCTCCGCTACCAAACGATTGAAAGCAGTAAGATAGGTGATCAACTCTCCCTTCCCTTGCTTTAACTCTAGTAATTCTTTATCAGCGCAAAAGGTAGTGGCTCTGCGATCAAAGACTCTTTCGAACTCCGTCCTGAAAGCCGACCAATCAGACAAGATAGCGTCATTATTTTTTACCAAAGGCACTGCCCAATTAGCCGCATCCCCCACCAGATATGATATGGCGAACGCAACACATGAGTGGTTAGTTGGAAACGAAGCTGGCTTGCATGAGAAATGTAATAACACCTGTGTAAGGAACACCTGAATTTTACGGGGGTCACCAGCATAACGCTCTGGGTTCGCCAAAGGGATGGGGGTGGAACCGTGACCTGAATCTGTGAAGTACCAGCCGAAGCATTAAAGGGATTTTTTGACAGTTGTTCTACCCTATCCTTCAAAGCAGATGTCTCTGCCTTGGAGGATGCTAGTTCCTGCTGTACTAAAACTAGAGCATGTAACACATCCTCTATGGTAGCCATATGTGCTACAACTGAACCAGGCGGAATGTAGTTCTTGGGTGCGTGATTCTGTCAGGGTGCACTCCGCAGGGTTCAATTGCAGCAATATGGGCTCCACCTCCTGACCTCACCAACACCCTGATATATAGATACACAGGGTGTTCGAGCGATCGGGCGAGGAAAATAAAGAACAAAAAACCGGGAGGGACGGAAGGGAGCAGCAGGGAAGGGACAGCTGTAAGACAAAAAACATACACAGTTATAATACTCATATGAACACTACTCTCAGTTCATTCTCGCTAATGTCTGTCTAGTCACCTGACTCATATTCTCCACAAACGTCCTCCTGCTGCTGTATGTTGATATATGGATAAAACAGAATATGTTCCTGATCCCTAGTAACAGAAAGAACACATTATAACACATACCCATACATGTTTTAAGCACAACCACATTAGGAATGTTTTATAGTGGAAAGAAACGCACCCCCTAGTATTGTTTTCATACTATAAAGATGTTCCAGGTGCAAACTGCTTTTTTCAGTCGAATGCTTAACCTTTTTCTTAGGTTAGAAGTAATCCAAAGTATATTATATTCCCAAAATCCATAGAAACCAGGGTTACAATTCTACCAATCCAAGCAAACAAAGAATAGATTCCACAAACGGCAAGATGTAGCAGATTACTACTATCTCCCACTGTAATAGTCCAGAGATTGTTTCCTTAACAATCCCTAAGAACCATGCATGGTATTTATAGAGATATCGAACTCCAAATACGGTGAAGTGTAGGACTACCCACTACTTCCCGCTTTGGCACTTGAACAAGAGTTCCAATATTCCCCCTATGTCGAGAAACAACTCCACTGTGCTCCGAACCACAAAGCAAACAAAATCAGGAAACCCGTCGGGGACACAGAAGATACTCGAACATTAATAGTCTTTAGAGCCTCAATACAAGCAGGAGGCTTTGTACTCACGCTTCACCTCGGGGCTTCGCTGCAAAACGAACGCCGTCTGGACTGACTAGCGGCCGCTCACCAGAGGAAACAGCGAAACAGCATGGAACCCGTCCCGGAAGCAAACAGGGTCTGAGGAAAGGTGCTAGGCAAGCACCGCGCTCGGAAAACCCCGAGCTGTAATCCAAAACTCGGACAGAAACCAAGGAGCCTTCGAAATCAAGGGCGGAACACAGCAAGAAGAACTTCCTCACTGCAGCAAGTCAAAACTAGGATACAAGTCAAAATCACGCATCCGTCTCCTGGACCCGCCCATATTTATACTCCAGGGAACACACAGGGCTTATGGGGCATGTAGTCCATAATTCAGGTAGGCGCGGCTACACAATCCTGACAGCTTGTGAACTTGAGATTTAACTTGTTCAAGGTTTGAATGAATTCCAATGCTTCTTGTTCAGAACTTCGCCAAATGCAGAAAACATCGTCGATGTACCTGGCCCAGAAGACGAAATTATGGGTAAAGGCATTGATCATACTCGCCACCTGTTCCTCCCACCAGCCCAGGAATAATCCTGCATAACTGGGGGAGGAGCAGGTTTCCCATCGCCGTCCCCTGGGTTTGGCAGTAGATCACATGGTTAAACAGAAACAAATTGTTGCTTAAACAAGCCTCCATCATGTCTAACAACATGGCGGTGTGTTTAAAGTAAGACAGCCTTCTGTTTTTAAGGAAATATTGTCTAGCTTCTATACCTAGTGAATGAGGTATACATGTATACAAACTGTTTACATATAATGTTACCAGCAGCATTCCATATTCTCATATAATGTTGTCAATAAGTCTTAAAAAATGCACTGTATCCCGCACAAACGAGGATAGGGACTGAACATAGGGTCCTAGAAAATGGTCAATATATTTGGAAGTCATTTCGTGTAGGCTCCCTATAGATGATACTATTGGTCACCCTGGCGGTTTCTCACTGTTTTTATGAAGCTTGGGCAACAAGTATAGGGTAGGTAACTTTGGATGCTCGCAATATAAAAATGTGAACTCATCTTCAGTAATCAATATTTCACTTTTCCATTTTTTCAAACAATTTTTAAATTGCTCATTACTCTTTTCGTTACATGCCCTAGTTGTTACACAATAGTTTTCCTCGTCTCCCAACTGTTTTAACCCTTCCTCCAAATACATTTTCAAGGGCCACACCACGACATTTCCACCCTGGTCGGATTTCTTTATCACTATCGAAGTGTTATTTTTCAGCTCTAAAATTGCTTCATTCTGTTCAACCGTGGGATTGTGGTTCGTTCTATTTTTACTTTGGCTCAATTTTCTGAACTCTTCTTTAACACCTTTTTTAAAAATGTCAATGGCATCGCAATGAATTTGGGGCATAAATATAGACTGAGGTTTAAAACCACTGCCACTGCAATGATCAATAGTTAACTGTTCCTCAGCTGCCACCATGATGGGATTATAGTTTTCAATTTCCTCATCTCTTAGCTATTGTAACGTGGTTAAATCTCCAATCGTCAAATTCGTGTGGTCCCCACAGGTTGGAACCTGTACAGATTTCTTATACTCATACCATTTTTTAAGTTTAAGTTTCCTTGTGAAGTGAAAGAGATCTATTCTACCACTGGTATAATCAAATTTTCTTGTTGGACAAAAAGTTAAACCAAGGGATAAAACATTAGTTTGAATGTCTGTAAGTAAAATAAAATTTACCACTGTTAGTTCTTCCATCATTTGGTTGCTGCTTTTCCTCGCGTTGTCATTCCCACATAAGAGTCTAAGTTCCCTTGTTTTTTGGCGCCTCGACTTTTTCCTCCTCTGGCGCCTCAACCACGTCCTTTGTTCCCTAGGGGTCCTGGACTTCCTGGATTTGGATCTTGTCTCGCTATTGCCATAAGGTCAAATTCCTTAAAAAATTTGGATTTTACTTCAACTTGTCCACTTGTATCAACGTCATCTTCAACCATGGTGTTACTGATAATTTGATTATTAGGTACTTGTGGCCCAGAATTTCTTACTTCAGTTTCTTCCACTGTTGCTACATTTCCTGCTGCCACGACATTGCTTCCTTGTTTAGATGCTCTCAAATGATCAAATTGTTTTCCAAAAGTAAATATCTGTCCCAAATCATAATCTTGTTGGTCTCTGTAGAATTTGCGCTGTTTTATTATCTTGATCTCATCATCTGCGTTTTGTAGGCGGAGATTGACTTTTTCAATTTCTGCATATATATATATATCCATCCTGCATGCCTCAAGCCACCATCCACGCCACCTGATTCGCAGTATTCCCTATGGTGAGTTGCTGCGGATCAGGCGGATCTGCAGCAGTGATGAGGAGTGCGAACTAGCACAGGAAGCCAGTATGAACAGATTTCTGGCTAGGGGGTACTCCAAAAGTGTACTTGAGAATGCTCAGAAAAGAACTAGGCTTGTATCCCAGGAAGTTGCATTATTACCGAGGGCTAAGGAGGCAGACACATCCCCGGCTGGGGAGGTAATCAGGCCCGCATCTATATTGCATATAGCTGACAGCATTCTGCCATTAAAAGAATTTTCAATCGAAACTGGAACTTGATACTAGGAGATCCGGTTATTGGCAGCAAGGTGTTAAATAGACCACTCGTCACATTTAGGAGATCAGTATCCATGGCTAGATCCCTAGTTAAAAACACTTTGGAACCACAGATGTCCAACACCTGGAAGGCCCTGGGGAGGGGTTTCAAAAAATGCTCGCAGTGCAAAGCATGCAAGCATGGGATCAACAAGACCAAATATACTGTCCCTTTTTCTGAAACTCCCAGAGAAATTTCAAAGCGCCTCAACTGCAAAACAGACTATGCAGTCTATGTGCTTGAGTGCAGTTGCGGGCTCCGGTATGTGGGTAGCACCCGCCTGCCGGTCCATCAACGTGTGCTTCAGCACATTAGAGCCATCAAGAACAAAGACCAGGCCTATCCGGTGGCTAGGCATTTTGAATCAGATCACAATTCCAATCCAGTTCATCTCACATATTTTGCAGTAGATACAGTTTGGCCCATGAAAAGAGGTGGCAATCGAGATGCGAGGCTTCGTTTACTCGAAACCAGATATATTCTGGAAATGAATAGTAAGCAACCGCATGGGTTAAACGCAACTGAAGATTTGTACACGTGTCTGTAAATGATTAGGACCACTTTATACCTTTGAGCATATGCTTCAAACCTGAAGGATGAGACCTGACAATAAGACTAAGGTGCAATGTTAAAATTATAACCTGGTTTAGGATAGCATATAGCTCTGCTATTTAGAGGCATACTAATAGTAGTGTCATAGATAGTGTGGTTACAGATAATTTGAAGTAGGGATTTTTCATACATGGAATGCAAATATATACATATAAAAAAAAAAAATTGTTTGTGCTAACTGCTCTGTCTGCGACAAATTCATTTTCAAGTAACATGTGGTTCAGTAATATATACTGCCTTTTCTTTCTGTATGTATTTTTGAGAGCAACATCAATCAAAGAGTGCAACCTTGGATGGCTATCCATGGAGATATTGGTAATTCAATATCATATAGAATGACTGTTTTTAATCAGCACATGCACTAACACAGTATAAAATGATAGAAAAAAAGGAAAAGAAAAAATATGTAATCATGCACTCACTGTTTTGTGCCGAGAATTTGACTAATAACCAAAGAGTTCAGTAATGATTTTTTTCTATGAAGTTGATGCTCACATGAGCTTTATTCTTTCAAATAATATTTGATGCTGCCCACTTGGGCTTTATTCAAAACGTTTGATATTGTGCATACCGTGTTTGAGAGAGAGCAGAGCAATCTGCAACTAGAATGAATGGAGTAGAGGATTTGATATCTTCTCACTTCGTGTCACTATAGTATTTATACAGTTATAATGAAATACAATGTGAAACTGGTTTGTTTTTTAAAAATATTTAAATACCTATTTATTTATATATTTTTTATACATCTTACGGTTGCACAAATGGAATGTATAATGCAATATTATTTCTTGCATCTAAGCATGTGAAACAAAGTATTTTTTCCATGTTGTTTACTTCTTGAAAAAATAATGCGCGCACTGGCACTTTAAATCTCGGCACTTGCTCTCAGCAACTCGCCATGTGACCAAGCTTTGCAAAAGGCGAAACGCGTAATGGCGGCGGCAGGCTTGCTGGAGAATAAACACTTCAATTGAGCACTCAATCTGGGTCTGTTCCTTCGTCATTTACAAGTTGTGTGCTGGGGCGGCTGCTTCAGCCAGTGTGACGAATTTCCGTATATATATATATATATATATATATATATATATATATATATATATATATATATATATATATATATATATATATTCACTGAAAAAACCATAGGTTATAGACCATATATAGTTAGGAATTTGCATTTACAAAACCTTATTTTACTCACACAAAACCATTGAAATTCGCATATATAGTTAGTTGCACTAACTATATATCGCGCAACCGCAATCCACTGCTGATCATGTCACATATTACATCATTCATGACATGGTCAGTGACATCACTGATGACATCACTGATGACATCTTAAATGACATCACTGATGACATCACTGATGACATCTCAAATGACATCACTGATGACATCACTGATGACATCACTGATGACATCTCATTTGACATTACTGATCACATCACTGATGACATCATTCATGTGATAATACGATGAACCTCTTCAGACTCTAATATAACCTTAGATACACTCAGTGTAAACAGACACTCACAGACTGTCACTCATCCATGGAGTTACTCACACACCTAGTCAGTCATGCAAAGAATCAATCACACCTCCATTTCCTCAACTATACAGTTATACACACCTTACTTATTCAAACATGTACTAACACATATTTACTCTCTTATACAATCCCTGATACAAGTTCACAATGATCCATACAGCCACTCACACATTCACTGGCTCTTATGCACAGTTATTATTATTATTATTATATCTGATTTTGTAGACCGCGCAGCTACCCGTGGGTTTCCCGGCGCTAGGAGAACAGAAGTAATAGAGGGCAGACGGGGATATAAGGAACAGGTTACAGAGAGAACAGCCAGGTTTTCACTCCTTTGCGGAACTTAAGATAACATGTTTCAGACCGCAAAGGGATGGGAAGCGAGTTCCAGAGCGTGGGTGCCAGGTAAGAAAAAGAGCGCCCACCAACTCTAGCACGCTTGAAACGGAGGACAGAGAATCTGCAGTGAGTGGAGGATCTAAGGGTGTGGGAGGAACAATATTGTTGGCTAAAGTGGATAGATAGTGAGGGGATTTTCCAGCTTTGATACGGTGCATAAAGCATAGTGCATTAAATTTGGACCTGGATTCTATGCGCAGCCAATGCAGGCTACGCAGGGAAGAAGAGACTGAGGTAGTTCTAGGCAAATTACAAAGTAGACGGGCAGCCATGTTCTGAAGCACTTGGAGCTTCCGGGTGACCTCTTTGCAGGCACCCAGAAGAAGTACATTACCGTAGTCCAGGCGAGATGTCACTAGGGCCTGGACCACTGACTTCTGGGTGTCTGGAGGAAGCATCCATGTGATTTTCCTCAACCACCTGATGATGGTAGTACAGGTGGCTGAGACTTTGACCACATGTTGTCTCATGGATAACTGATTATCAAAGAGGACCCCGAGATTGCGTGCTGTAGTTGCTGGGGCCGGCAATGGTCCCATTTGCTGCGGCCAATGTTGCGGGCCCCAGAGAGCAGAGTCCGGCCCAAACAGGAGAAGCTCTGTTTTGTCGCCATTTAGCTTTAGTTTGTTTGTCAGAATCCAGTTGGCGATGTCAGTGAGTCCAGAACGAAGAGAGTAGGAGGGGGAGTGCTGATTAGAAGAAAGAGAAAAAATGATTTGAGTGTCATCAGCATAAGAAAAAATAGAAAGTCCAGCTGTTCAGCAAGAAAAGCAAGAGGTCTAACATAAAGGTTGAAGAATAAAGGACTAAGAATAGAACCTTGGGGGACACCATATGGAGAATTGTGAACAGTGGACACAGAAGAGGGGGAAAAAACCTGAAAAGTGCGATTAGAAAGAAAATTAGAGATCCAAGCAAGAGCGGAGCCGCAGATACCAACGGACTTCAAGGCAGAGAGAAGGATGTTATGGGAGACGGTGTCAAAAGCGGCACTCAAATCCAAAAGGATGAGTGCCACTGTCTCCCCTCTATCTACCTGGCGCCTAACTGTCTCCGAGACTCCCAGAAGGGTGGACTCCGTAGAGAAGCCCGCCCGGAAACCTGACTGGGAAGGGTGGAGAACGTTCGCTGATTCAATGTGGCTGGTGAGGTGACGGTTAACATGCTTCTTCAACACCTTCGAGAGGCAGGGAAGCAGGGAAATGGGCCGGAAGTTGGCAGGGTTGCAAACATCCGCATTAGCTTTCTTCAGAAGTGGAACCACCATCGCGTGTTTCCAGATGTTAGGAACAATTGCCTCCGTGAGAGAGGCATTCAAGAGAGTCAAGATACAGTCCAGAGGGATGGTGGCTAAAGTACAGAGAATCTGGGGGGGCATGGGAGCCAATGGAGAGCCAGATTTGATCTCTGCCAACAGTTTCCGGAAAACCGGCATAGAAATACGTTCCCACTTATCTAATAAAGGAGAAGAGGGTCGTTCAGGGTCGTCCTGTGTGGATGGTCGGTCGTATTGCTGAATAGATGACTTGGGTGAAGCGGATGGTGAAGCTCTAAAACCCGCATAGATGCTGTCAATTTTCATTGTAAAGAAGTCTGCCAAAGAAATACATTGATTGCTATCCAGACAGGGAGCTTTGGGGGCACATGACATACCAGATAGTTCCTGAACTGCCTTAAAGAGGGCTTTAGGACGATTCTGGGCTTTCAGTATCGTGTTATTAACATGATTGGCCCTGGCAGTATTACATAAAGTGTGATATTTATGTAATGCAAGTTTGTAGTTTTCTTTGTCTGCCGAAAAATAGTTGGATCTCCAGATACGCTCCAATCTTTTGCAGCGGGATTTTTCCATTTTAAGTTCTTCATTAAACCAAGGGGCAGGTGGGTGCAGGAACTTTTGTTTACATTTACGTGTCGGAAGGCAAGAATCAATAGCAGAGGTAAGCCAGGTGCTGATTTTACCCACATCATCCGTAGAAATATTAGCAAGAGGAGGTAAAGTTTTTTCTAAGGAATTATTAAGTAGCTCCAGATTAAGTCTTTGCCAATTTCTACTAGTTCTAAGGGAGTGTGGGCTGCCAAGGGGGCAGGATGCACCCGTTATCTTAATGTGAAACTCTACAATAAAATGATCCGACCAAGTAATAGGTCTGGAAGGTAGGCAGGTAACAATGTCTAGATTAGCAAAGATTGGGTCTAGTAAGTTGCCGCCTTTATGAGTAGGACCAGAGTTTAGGAGACTTAAATTGAGGGCGGCAAAGTCCTGTATAAGATGAGTGCTAATAGGGCAGAGAGTGTCGTTAAAGTGAATATTCATATCACCTAATAACAAGAAGTTATTAGAGTCCAGCAAAAGGGGGGCAATAAGTTCCGGAAGGGCAGCTGCCCATGTGCCGGCCGCGCCAGGCGGGCAATACAAAAGAGCACCAGACAGTGTGAAATTCGGGGATAATAGCAATTTAAAACTGCCTGCTTCACAGTTAGGGATGTCGAGGTCTTCCCACTTACAGGAGTAGATCCTTTTGAAAATAATGGCAATGCCACCTCCATCCCTGAGAGGTCTATTACGCCCCACAAAGGTGTATTCATCAGGGAGGGCGGTGGCAATATCCGGACCAGAACAGTCCTTGAGCCAAGTTTCAGTTAGAAACAAGGCCGACGGACTAGATCAAGTGAGGAGATCAAATATGTCCCTCCTGTGTTTAGGCAGAGAGCGACAATTTAAACTAATAAAACTAAAAACAGGAGAGGGATTGGACAGATGAGCATTCACTGGGAGAGGGGTATCAATCCAGAAAGGGGAGGGGGGAATACGCAGCTCCGAGGGGAGAGATGTAAGAGCCAAGGCGCATACAGGGCAGGATAGAGGGGCATCATGACCACGCATGCGAGAGCAGTACTTACTGGGCGAAGGTCGTAAACTATACAAAGTAGAGCGAGAGTAAGTGAGTCTGGGGAGAATAGAGCCAGAAGCAGGGGGGTGGCCCCAGGTCCCATCCGGTCGCGGACGGGTGCAGACGGGCTTAACTCAGGCGCAACTCCGGCACGCCTGCGTCGCGCCCGCTGCGCTCGTCCGCTGCGCTTCCTGGGGGGGTGCCATTTTGTAGGGTTGAGGGCGGGAGGGGCCGAGCGCTAGTCCGCTCGCCTCCGCTCCACTCCAGTCTCCTCACCCAAAATGGCGGCCAAAGTCGGGTCCCGGGCAGTGCTTTAATCGCCTGCCATGGGACAAATCTGGGGCAAATGCTCTAAATGTGCAAAATGCGCTTTTTAAAAAGAACCTGTACAACAAAAGGAGGATTAAAACACAATGTGCAGGATTCGCTAAGAATAACACAATTCCGATGATAAAATGTCACGTCGCCTCTAAAGTACACACGGAGCCCGGTAGAACCTCGGGCGGCCGTGAACTGCTATCAATTTGGCCAGAAGACTGATTGAGTTTTTGTAGGGTTGAGGGCGGGAGGGGTCGAGCGCTAGTCCGCTCGCCTCCGCTCCACTCCAGTCTCCTCACCCAAAATGGCGGCCAAAGTCGGGTCCCGGGCAGTGCTGTAATCGCCTGCCATGGGACAAATCTGGGGCAAATGCTCTAAATGTGCAAAATGCGCTTTTTAAAAAGAACCTGTACAACAAAAGGAGGATTAAAACACAATTTGCAGGATTCGCTAAGAATAACAATTCCGATGATAAAATGTCACGTCGCCTCTAAAGTACACACGGAGCCCGGTAGAACCTCGGGCGGCCGTGAACTGCTATCAATTTGGCCAGAAGACTGATTGAGTTTTTGTAGGGTTGAGGGCGGGAGGGGCAGAGCGCTAGTCCGCTCGCCTCCGCTCCAATCCAGTCTCCTCACCCAAAATGGCGGCCAAAGTCGGGTCCCGGGCAAGGCTTTAATCGCCTGCCATGGGACAAATCTGGGGCAAATGCTCTAAATGTGCAAAATGTGCTTTTTAAAAAGAACCTGTACAACAAAAGGAGGATTAAAACACAATGTGCAGTTATTTATATATGTCAACTCACATGTACTGTGTTTTACATATGTACTTACTTTGACATGTAGCACTGAGATATCCATTCACTCACCAATACACTCATGCACACAGTCAACCGCCCATACAGCTGTTTACACATGCACTTTTGAACCCATACATCTAGTGAATCAACTGCTCACACATCTATGCACAGAGTCATACACCTCCCAGCCACCCACACACACACACACTCAGTCTCCCATACAAATACTTGGGCAACCAATCAATAACCCATATAGTTACTCATATAGCCACTGATCAACACATGCAGCAGTTTACAGAACAACAGACATAATGATGCACAAATTAAGACAGTTTAGTCACTAACCCATGCACTCAGTGAGACACATTTAATCACTCACTCATACAGTCAGTCATGCACCTACTAAATCCTTCATCCAGACACTTATAAATCCACTCATTCTTCAATATGTAAGACATATTTTAACTTTACAGAAACATACAGTCACTGGATGTTGTCATCAGTGATGTCATCAGTGATGTCATTTGAGATATCAGTGATGTCATCAGTGATGTCATTGACCATGTCATGAATGATGTAACATGTGACATGATCAGCAGTGGATTGCGGGTGTGCGATATATAGTTAGTGCAACTAACTATATATGCGAATTTCAATGGTTTTGTGTGAGTAAAATAAGGTTTTGTAAATGCAAATTCCTAACTATATATGGTCTATAACCTATGGTTTTTTCAGTGAATTTTCAAGGTTTTGTAAATGCTAATTCCTAACTATATATGGTCTATAACCTAAGGTTTTTTTCAGTGAATTTCAATGGTTTTTTAATAGCAAATATCAAAAGCTGTAAAATGTATTCTTCTTTAAAAGGAAAAATATATTTTATATGTATTTAATATAATTTTTTTATGGATATACATTTTTTGAGGGAACGAATTTATCAACTATCATGCTGAAGAAGAGAGTTAGGGAAAAAAACAAAGATGAGGACTAAGAGGAAAGAACAATCAGTTCAAAAATACAATTGCTTTAAAGCATGAAGTGCTTTTCCACACATTTACATTTAAATAACTCATATTAGAACATACAAAATATCTACAGAGGAGACGGTGTACATTGAATTTTAAACTCTTCATTGGTACCTACATACAGAGCTACCCTACCTCAAAGCACTCTAAAATATTATTTTAATATTTCCCTTGTTTTTTTTTTTTTTTACATATATGGGCCTCCTCAGCCACCCTCAGAAAACCTAGGGGGTCAGGTTATGTCTCCCGTGCCCCCTTATACCCATTCCCAACATTGTTTATCCTCCATCTTGTGACTAAATTCGTCTGAAACACAAGATGGCGGACTCCCGTTACGCTACCGGTGAGCTACCCGGATCGCGTACCGGGTAGCGCTTCCACCGCGAAAAATCGAAAAAAAATGTATTTTATTTTTTTGCCCCGCCGGGCCCTTTAATAGCCCTCACATCAATCCTAGGGGGTCAGGAGGGGTCTACCTTGCCCCTTTCATTCATTTCCCCCTTCGTTTATTTCCACCTCTTGTCTCTCGATCCTACCGAGAGACAAGATGGCGGCCGCTCCGGACTGTTTAGAATGTTGAGAGTCACCGGAGAGCCAATCCGCTTCTCCTCGCGAAGTTCCGTTACGCGTCTGGTACGCGAACCGGGGCGCTAACCTGGACGCTGTCACAGATATATATATTTTTTTGAAAGTTAATTTCTCAAAATCCACTGGAGCACATATCTTGAGACCTAGCAAAGGCACATCGGGCAAACAGTCTCTACAATTTTGCCAAGTTTCATAGAAATCCATTCAGCCGTTCGAGCTAAAAGTGAGTCTAACCGCCCTATGGAAAACTCAATGTTAAAAACACGTTTTGGGACCCCCCTTTTTTCTTGGCCCCCGCTTGACGAAACCCCCCCAAACTTTTTTATGGCAAAATGAAACCCCTCATTTTGTTCCTTTGCAAATTAAATATTTTAAGTGTTAACACTTTATTCCAATCAAGATGACTTCAGGTGTGCCATACTTTTGTCATAAGTAAGACTGTTAGCGCTCTAGTTGTTCTTTAGAACACTCTGGGACATTCTGTCACTGGGCTATAGTTGGGCTACATCTGGCTGATATTTGGACTACATTTGTTTTTTTTTGTCTCTGGTGGCCTTCTTTGGGCTACATTGGGCTACACTGGGCTACATTTGGGCTCTAACATATAAATAGCCCAACAAACCAGCACTTTCCCTACTGTTACACTCATTGGGGTGGGAAATATACATTTTACCCCTCGGCAATCTAGCACTTTACCTAGTGTTGTAGTGATTGGAGAGGGAATAGTACAACAGTTTTCCTACTGTTGTACTGATTTGAATAGGTACAGTAATTATTACCTATCCGCAATCCAGTGCAGTTTTATAATTTTTGAGTTCTGTGAGGTGGGAGTAGTATATTTGTTATATATTTATTTTAATAGTTTGCGTATCTTTCTATAAATTGTAGTGGGAATAGTATTTGTATTACATTTTGTATTATATAATTTATTTTATGCTGTTATAATTTATATTATGTTTTGGTTTATTTAAAATTATAATATTTGTAATTATTAATATTTTGAATGTGTAAAATAATTTTTACTAAATTTAAAGAATTTTAAGTTGTTTAATTTTCTTACTTATTTTTTGAAGATTTTAGGGCCGATTACGATGTCGGTCTGAAAGTTTCCGCGGTCGGATGCTTTACGACCGACACGGTTGGTTTGCAGTCCAACCTCCGAATTATGATGTCGGTGGTCAGAGCGTAAACCGGCCGGTCATGTCATCCGTCTCTCGGAGACTTCCAGCCAGTCGGACCCACACCTTAATCACCTATGGACAGTGTTTCTGCCTTCGGGATTACGATGCTGGTTTCCAACAGCCTCTATGTGTCAGACTTTCTGACACAAAAGGCTGTGAGAAATCAACCTAGCAGTCGCTCCTCCTCACGCTGCCTCCCCGACCTCACTGCGGTATCGTGCATTCAGCTGCTTTGCTGCTTTCTGCTGAGCCCAATTTGATTACTAATTTAATTACATAGCGCTCCATCAAATTAGCTGTTGTGCAGTTTGTCTGAGCAGTTTATTTTAGCAGCGTAGCGCTAGTCCCAATTGGACTAAATTGCATACTAGCATAACGCTAGCCCTCCATAGCGCGCTGTAACGCTGAGCTTTGTCTGTGGTGCCTTGCTTTCACTATTTTGTCTCTCTGTGCCCAAATAGTAGTTTCTTAGCGTGTGATTGAAAGTCTGTGCCCCGACTGCCATCTTGTTTACTATCTTGTTGTTGTTTAGCCTCCCCTCCCCGGATATCCACCCCGCCTCCCGCCTCCCAGCTGCTCCGCCCTCGCCCCTCCCCCCCACTATCTATATATGACTGATGTACTTCCGCGCAGCGGTCGCGCCCCATGCGCGCCGAAGGTGCGCCAAAGGTAAGCCCGTCTGCGCCCGTCCGCGCCTGGACCGCGCCCAGCGCCTGTCCCCCTGGTCCCCGCCGCACCCAACCCACTAGAGTCACATATGATGCCGCTACTCTCCTCGCCCTCAACCCAGGACGCGCACCACAATGCTGCGAAGCCACCCCAGGACGAACCCACGGACCATTCGCCTGCCTCTCCTGCAAGTTCACCTGCTTCAGGACCCTCACCAAATCCATCTCCTCCAAACACACCCCCGACTCTAACAACCTGAAGTGCATCCTGCTGAACACCCGCTCGGTCCACAGGCACGCTACTGAACTCTGGGACTTACTCGACACTGCGTCACCGGACATCCCCTTCCTCACAGAAACATGGATGAACACATCATCAGCACCCGACATCGCTATAGCCATACCGGACGCTTACAAGATCATCCGAAAAGACCGCACCAACCAAACAGGAGGAGGCATTGCGATCATCCACAGGAACACCATCAAAATCACGACCAGCTTCGACGATAATCTTGCGACCGCCGAACATCTCCACTTCCAGATCCACACCAACCCTAGGACCACACTTTGAGGCACCCTCATCTACAGGCCTCCAGGAACCCGCACTCAATTCAGCGATGACATTACGGACTTCGTCAGCCCACATGCCCTCGCCTCAGAGAACTACATTCTTTTAGGAGACCTCAACTTCCACCTTGAAAACAAACACGACTGCAACACCAACTCCCTTCTGGACAACCTGGCCAATCTTGGACTCAAACAACTTGTGAATACCCCCACCCATATAGCCGGGCACACGCTCGACCCTATCTTCACCTCCAGCAAGCACATTTCCTTCGACCGCACCACAGCTCTCCATTGGACAGACCACAGCTGTGTTCACTTCAACTACAAAACCACCTTGACCCACTACCACCCACAACCTATTCCTCGCAGAAACTGGAACAAAATCACCTCCGACCAACTCCTCACATCTCTCAACCAAAACCCTCCCACCCTCTCATTGGACCCTAACCAAGCGGCCACCAAACTCAAGCAATGGATCACACACAGCACTGACGAATTGGCACCCCTGAAAAAGCACAAGTTCAATTCATGCAACAAAAAAGCTCCCTGGTTCAATGATGGCCTTAAAAAATCCAAGAAGCTATGCCGCACCCTTGAGAAAACATGGAGAAAAAACCCAACCTCCGACAACATGGCCACCCTCAAGGCAGCCACCCGCAAACACCACCAACTGATCCGATCCACCAAGAAATCAGCTTTCAAGGATCGTCTCGACAACAACGCCCACAACAGCAAGGAACTTTTCAACATCGTCAAAGAATTCACCAACCCCGCCGCAGCATCTAACGACATCACTCCCTCCCAAGACCTCTGCGATGCATTATCCTCCTTCTTCTACAACAAAATTGCCGACATTCACAACAGCTTCGAAAACACTCCCGGCGAACAACCCTCCCCACCTCCCTCTAACCCATCACCACCAACTAACATCCTCAGCACATGGAACCCAATCACCACTGAAGACACCATCCGCCTGATGAACTCAATCCACTCCGGATCGCCAAACGACCCCTGTCCCGACCACATCTTCAACAAAGCAGACTCCATCATCGCACCCCACCTCCGTGATGTCATCAACTGCTCACTCAACTCTGCCACCTTCCCAGAAAGCTGGAAACACGCCGAACTCAGCGCCCTCTTGAAGAAACCCACAGCCGACCCCTCCGAACTTAAAAACTACCGTCCCATATCCCTACTCCCCTTCCCCGCCAAAGTCATTGAGAAAGCCGTCAACAGCCAGCTCGCCGCCTTCCTTGAATCCAACAACTCCCTCGATCCCTCTCAGTCCGGATTTCGAGCCAAACACAGCACCGAAACAGCTCTCATTGCAGCAACAGACGACATCCGAACACTTCTGGATAACGGAGAAACAGCGGCCCTCATTCTTCTTGACCTCTCGGCCGCTTTCGAAACAGTCTGCCACAGCACCCTTATACAACGCCTTAGCAACATCGGGATACAAGGAAGGGCTCTGGATTGGATCATCTCATTCCTCGACGGGAGAACTCAAAAAGTCAGACTTCCCCCATTCACCTCAGAGGCCACTGAAGTTATATGTGGAGTACCACAAGGCTCATCACTCAGTCCCACCCTCTTCAACGTCTACATGAGTCCACTCGCCTCCATCGCGCGTCAACACAACCTCAACATCATCTCTTACGCCGACACCCAACTAATCCTTTCCCTCACCAAAGACCCTAACACCGCCAAAACTAACCTCCACGAAGGCATGAAAGAAGTAGCCGAATGGATGAAACATAGCCGCCTAAAACTCAATTCAGACAAAACGGAGGTGCTCATCCTAGGATCCTCCCCCTCTGCCTGGGACAACTCTTGGTGGCCTTCTGCTCTGGGCACAGCTCCCACACCCACAGACCACGCACGCAACCTTGGCTTCATACTAGACTCCTCTCTCTTGATGGCCAGACAAATCAATGCAGTATCATCCTCATGCTTCAACGTTCTTCGTATTCTCAAAAAGATCTTCCGCTGGATCCCCCTCGAAACAAGAAAGACTGTCACCCACGCACTAGTCACGAGTCGACTGGATTATGGTAACACACTATACGCCGGAATCACAGCAAAATTACAGAAAAAACTCCAACGCATCCAAAACGCATCAGCGAGACTCATATTGGACATCCCTCGCCAAGATCACATCACCGAACACCTAAAAGACCTCCACTGGCTTCCCGTCAACAAGACGATTACATTCCGCCTTCTCACCCACGCACACAAGGCCCTCTACAAACTAGGACCCGAATACCTCAACACTCGACTGTCCTTCTACTCACCCACCCGCCAACTTAGATCGTCCAATCAAGCCCTCGCAGCAGTTCCGCGCATCCGGAAATCCACCATGGGTGGCAGATCCTTCCTGGCGGCCAAGACCTGGAACTCACTCCCCACTCACCTCCGCCTCACTCAAAACCACATCTCCTTTAGAAAAGAACTCAAAACCTGGCTATTCGACAAAAACTGAACCCCCCCTCCCCAAGCGCCTTGAGACCCTCTGGGTGAGCAGTGCGCTATACAAATCCTTGAACTTGAACTTGAACTTGAACTCCACTGCATATGGTTAGTGGTTGAGGCGGTACTTAGGGTGCCCCCTTGTAAATCGCTGCACTGTATAGCAGGCACCATAGGGTGCCTGGCACAGGGTGCAGGGTTTTACACACACCCCCATTGCTTCATGGGAGCCTGTATTATGTCCGGTTTACAGCCATTGCACAAGCTCCCAAAGACAAATGGGAGTATGCAACCAAACAGTGCTCGTTTGCATCCTAATCAGGTGGTCTGAACGGTCCCGAGACCGCAGCGCTGTCGGTGTCGGTCAGAGGCAACTCTGACCAACATCGTAATCAGCCCCCTAATGTTAATGATATATGAATATATATATTTATTTTTTTTACATTTGTTTCAAATTCTAACATAAATTAAAATTATTGGTTTAATCACTTTTTTTGTAAATATTTATAATAATTATTATATATGTGGGTTTAACTTTTTTGAATTAAGATTATTTGTGATATTTGTTAAGATGTATATGAAATATGTTTTATTTTTTAATTAATGTTACTATTAAATATATTTAATTATTATTCTATTTAATATAGATTTAAAAATCAATTCTTAATATAACTATATTAATTACAATGATGTATTTTTTCCAATATTTTTGTACTTATAAGTATAGGTTTGACAATATTTTTGACATCAATATTTTGGTCACGATATAGTGGTATGGGGATAATTTAGGGGTCAATATTTTGTCAGTAAAACTAGGGGGTGATTACGATGTCAAACGAATTTCAGCCGTCTGCCATCGTATCAGGGAAAGGGACTGCCCACCTACAAGGCGGCGGTCCCACAATAGGTATTACAATGCGACCGCCACCACGGAGGTCGCAATGCCTAACTTTTAGATTGCATCAGGCGCTTCTGGCTGCAGCTCCCACCACAATGTAAAAAAGGGACAGGTTACATATCCCTGCATTGGCTGGCACATGGTGCAGTGATATGTAGGGGAGCACCCAGGTCCCATGTCTGAGGGCCAGGGAGAAGGGAGGCCTGCTGCGGACTCCCAATGTTCCTTCCACCAGCTTTTCCATGGCAGGTGAACCACCATGGAAAGCCTGGTGGGTAAGGGACATTGTAATCTCTACTGTGATGCCTTCCATTGAAGGGACTACAAGCCCCTCTGCCACACCGTCAGGCTATGTGTGACAGTCGGTCATTTCAACTACCAGGGAACTGCCCGCTATTGTAATATGAACGGGGTGATGGTGGTGGTCCCACTGCCATCATATTCACCTCCTTGTCGGGCAGGCTTCAACCCCGATGGCATGGGAGATAGCCCCAGATCTGGTCTGAAGTGACCACAGAGAGAGGGTTTGCTCATTTCTCTGACACCTCTGGGGTAGACACTTAGGCTCTACACAAGGAAAGAAGGGTTGTTTCATCGCGGATTTAGGCACTGGGGCTCCGTGGGTGTGATTATATTAGGGCACACAGAAAATGCTGCAAATGGGGGTAGGGTAACCTCTGAGAACATTTGCTCCATTATTTAGGAAGGAGCCAAAAAGCACCTGCTGGCTGTGCTGCGACCTCTGAAAACTCCTGAAGGGCTGAACCTGCTCTGGTAATAACCAGGACAAAGAAGTGGCTGATGTCCTGTTTAAGACACACAGACACAACAAGCTACAAAAGTGCTTTCATGCAACTGTCCAGTTGACCAGTTCCAACTGGAACTGCCCTGCTGTTGGCATGTGCTGGAGTGAGCCCTGACCCCCAAAGGCTGTTCGTGAGGTCCTAGACACCTTGGCTGTGTCTGGCTGGACCGTTCCTACCACCCCTGAAATCCCGGGACATCTGGAGGGCTGAGACAAACCTGCCAAGCTGAACTTTGCTGCTGGGCTAGAGAGTCAGGCTTCTCCCACTCTCTGATTTACCGATTCAGTGGGAACTTGTGCAAAAGGTATCTGGCCTCATGAAGACCTCTTCAGTTTGTCATGCTGGAAGAATATGAGCTCCAATAAAATAACTAAGTGCGAACAAAGAAATCATGAGCGGGTCAAAGTGCCAAAAGAATCATGCTGGAAAGTGACATTCATTGGTCGCGAAAACTGAATTTCTCCCGCTCTGAGCTTTTGAATCAAAGAACATCAACGTCACTGGGGAAGGGTGACATTGCTTGTGTTTTTTTATTTACTTTAACTGCCCTAGTGTGCCACAGGCTAAATGTTTAGTCTCAAGGTAACTCACTCCAGATTGCTTGAGGCACTGGTCCTGCTTCATGCCCAGGCTTGTGACTCTTCCTCAGTTCTTCCTCTTAATTCCATCGGGAGCGCTGAGTCGCTCGCCTTCACGCTCAGACTGTCCCCGGGCCAGGCTCTGAAGGGGTTGTTGGTTTACAGACCACCAGGCCCTTTGGGTTCCTTCCTGGAAGATCTGCAGACAGCTGTCTCTGAGTTGGTGCTGACCTCACAGCACTGCGTCATGGCTGGTGATTTCAACTTCCACCTTGACGTAGCGGACGACCCGGACGCGGTTAAACTGTTGGATATTACATCTCCACTGGGATTGATACCGTGCGTGTCGGGGCCAACTCATGAGAAGGGGCATACCCTGGATCAGGTGTTTTCGTCTGTCCCTCTTATGGAGGTTGACACCCTGCCGGTGCTCTGGTCCGATCACAGGCTAATCAGATTTTCGGTGCGGGAGAGTGCGCGGCCGGATAACAGTGCCTCGGTCTTGTCTAGACCGGCCTCGAGAGCGCTGCACAGAGTGACACCTGACATGCTGGAACAGGCGCTTCTGGATCACCCATGCCATCTTTCGGGCGATCTGGATAGCGACACTGAGGCTCTGCAGCGGTGGCTCATTGATAGGCTGGACGATCTGGCCCCCAAGGCAGCCCCCCGATCCACGATGGCACGGCAATTTGCACCGTGGTTTACGGAGGCTCTTCGTGTGGCTCGCAGCCAATGTAAGGTGGCCGAGAGGGCCTGGCGACGTTTGTATGATGGGGAGGCTAAACTCGCCTACAAGGCGGCGGTGAAGGCCTACCATCGGGACATTCTGGGAGCTAAGAGGGACTATTTGGCTAGGAGGATCGAGGCATCCGCGAACTCTTGTAAGGAGATCTTCACCATTGTGAAAGAGTTCACGACCCCTAGTTCCCAATCGCCCCCTCTAGTTTCTTCAGATACGTGGGCAGGTGATCTTGCCGGCTTCTTTACTAATAAGATCAAGGGGATTCAGGCCTCCTTTGTGGAAGGACCGGAGGATGGAAGCGGCGTCACCGGGGCTGGGTGCGGACTTCCGCACACACCGACGGCGGTGCTGTCTGATTTTCCTGCTGTTTCCAGCGATGTGTCCAGGCAGCTGTTGGCCAATTTGAAATCTGGCTCCCCACAAATTTTTGGCTGGGATGGCGGAGGTGGTGAATCCGCTGGTTAATCCCATCCTCAACGCCTCGCTGAGGGAGGGGAGGGTCCCTAGCTCTTGGAAAAGAGCGATGGTGATCCCCCTCCTAAAGAAACCGGGTCTCGACGTCGAGGTTCTGGCCAATTATAGGCCAATTTCACTTCTTCCGGCCCTCACGAAGATCACGGAAAAACACGTCCACGGTGTCCTGTCGCGCTTTCTGGAAGCTAACAATCTGCTCCATCCGTCTCAATCCGGTTTCCGTCCTAATTTCAGTACGGAAACGGCATTGCTAGAGGTCACTGAGATCATCAGGGAGACTCTTGATGTCGGCGGGAGGGCCATGCTGGTCATGTTAGATTTATCGGCGGCCTTCGACACCGTCCCCCATAGGGCGCTCTTAGCGAGGCATTATGACATCGGCCTTAGGGGGGACGGCGCTCAGGTGGTTTACATCCTTCCTTGAAGGCCGCCGCCAGACGGTCTGGGTTTCCCAGAGCTCTGCCGAGATGCCGCCATTGGGAGTTGGGGTTCCACAGGGATCTGTGTTGAGCCCCACGTTGTTTAACATCTTTATGTCCCCTTTGGCGGCCTTGGTGGAAGCATACGGGGCCCAGATCGTCTCTTACGCCGACGACACGCAACTCCTCTTCACATGCGGGAAAGACCAGGAGTTTGATGGAGGGAGAATTCGGGACTGTCTTACATTGGTCTTTGACTGGTTCCAACGGAACAGTCTAAGGGCCAACTCGAGCAAGTCCGAGGTTCTATTCTTCGGTTGCGGTGTCGATCCGGAGTGGCAGCACTGGTGGCCGTCCGACATGAGCCCTCCTGCACAGTCTTCCTTGGTGGCTAAAAACCTGGGTGTCAAGCTGGACAACCAGCTATCGCTGCGAACACATATTCTGGGCCTGGCTGGCACCTGTTATGGAATTTTGAAAATGCTCCGTAAATTCCTGCCCCTGCTGTCTGAGGAGCACAGGCGTATTACTGTGCAGGCTCTCGTCGGTTCTAGGCTTGATTATGCTAATGCCCTCTTCCTTGGCCTCCCTGATTACCTAGTTCAGCGCCTACAGGTGGTACAGAACTCTGCCGCCCGGGCTATCTTTGGCCTGCGTAGACGAGCCAGAGCTTCCGGGCTGCTACAGGCGCTACATTGGCTGCCTGTCCGGAAGCGGATCCAGTTTAAATCCCTGACTCTGATGCACAAAGCCCTGTTTGGATCAGGGGCTGGATACCTACGGCGGAGACTAGCCTTCTATCGACCAGCCCGCTCCTTGCGCTCGGAATCCCTTTACAAAGCGGTGGTCCCTCTGGTGAGGAAGGCCCGCACGGGAGGGCGCTCTTTTAGCTGCAAAGCCCCACAGCTGTGGAACTCGCTTCCTCTTTCGCTGCACAGCACTGCCAATTTGTTCCAGTTCAGGAAGAGCCTGAAGACCTGGCTTTTTAATCTTTAGGCTGTTCTTATTGTTTCAGTTTTAGTTCTCTCTCTCTTTTTTTTTGCTGTGTTGTGTTATTTTTATTCTGAGATGCAGGTGGAAAGCGCCGGGACACTCTTTTCGAGTAGCCGTGCGCTATACAAGAACGCTGTAACATAACATAACATAACATAACTCTTTAGACACCAGATACCAAACTCTAATCACGGCCAAGCCTTTGTCAGTTAAACACAGGCAGGGGTTTACACTGCATAGACCTCGCCAAGGACATTGTTACAACTGCAATCTTACAAATCTTGAGTCACGGCTGTGGGTGGAGGCAGCGACCGGTAAGCAAAGGCATCCTTTCTGTTTTTTCTGTTGGCTTTTTTCTTCTTTTGATGAACAATGACCTGTGTAAATATATCGAGGCACATCAAGCCCTCACAGCAACCATAGATTGTCACCAGAAGTAAGACTTTTTCCATTTAGAAATAGGTGGAGGCTTCCATCAGCAGTCAGAGACTGTCTTTTTACCTCCTTCTCTGCTTCTACACCTGTACCAGACAAGCCCACCTCTACATTCATGTGAGGGCAATAATGAGTCAATGGAGTCTACACCAGCCACCAGCATCTAGAATCTACTGAAATATTAGGATACAACTAGGGCAGCAGGAGGATAAAGCTAATAAGGTGGGGTGAAACCAGGCATGCCAAAATAATCACAGTTCAAGCCATTATACAGGTTCAACTAAAACAACCTGACACAATTAGCATGAGATCACTCACTCCGGCCCAGCAGCAAAGAAATAGTATCCGTGGAGTCCACGTCACACCCTGTTGGAATAAACCATTCTTCTCCCACGGGGGTGCTTTCTCACAGTGTCCACTACAGGGTACTAAGTATCCTCTCATTGATTGCGACACCCAGCTTGATTACAGTCTCTCTTCACTGCTCCCATGCATCTACTAGTGCTCATAGGTACCTTGGTCAAAAATATGAGAATCCTCAGCACTTTGCCACCATCCCAATCAGATACTAGAACTCCCACAGGGAATCAAAATCATGAGCAGCTGCTCTAGCATCTCAACACAGTACAGGGGGTAACTTCGATTTAAGGGCTGTGATTATTTCCCCCCCCACAGGAACAATGAATGGATAATATGAACAAGGAGGCATTACCAATTTCATCTTCCATAGAAGAGATTAAACCACTCACACAGAAACTGAAAATCATGTTAAACTCCCTCACAGTTATAAGAACCAACACCAAAGTGTATCCAATATCTGAACACAGCAACAAGAGATCAAACTTGCACGTACCCCGTACAGGGAGTCCTGAGCTTTGGCCCACTTCTCCTTCATCCTCTCACTGGTTGTGGCAGTGTACACATGCAAAACCACACTCTTCCCTAGTATATGCTGAGTGACAAGAACTTTCAGTTGCACAGTTAACGAAAGTAAGCAATGGCTGTGTTGCAAAACTAAGTTTGGGATGGGTATGCTCAGACATCCCATGCTCTCCACACCACTGGATTCAAGCAAGCTGGGCTGAAGACGGCTGGAATGCCAGAAACCGGTCCTCGAAAGCTTGTTTCCGCTTCAGGGAAGGCATGGCTTGGCAGTTCGGGCTGGACTGTTCCCATGGGGCACAGGGTCAGACTGATTTGCATATGGCCATGTCTGAACTGGGGTGGTGTTGAGTGCAAAAAAAAGATGGATTTAGGCCCAGATCTCTGTACTGGGGTGAATGTATGACATTGTTCTGCATTCTGTCCATCAACTGTGGTTTTTGCATTTGTCACCCCGAGTGGGATGGGTATGCTCAGACGAGAGTCCCATGCTCTCCACACCACTGGATTCAAGCAAGCCGGGCTGAAGACGGCTGGAATGCCAGAAACCGGTCCTCGGAAGCTTGTTTCCGGTCCAGGGAAGGCATGGCTTGGCGGTTCGGGCTGGACTGTTTCCATGAGGCACAGGGTCAGACTGATTTGCATACGGCCATGTCTGAACTGGGGTGGTGTGGAGTGCAAAAAAACGATGGATTTAGGCCCAGATCTCTGTACTGGGGTGAATGTATGACATTGTTCTGCATTCTGTCCATCAACTGTGGTTTTTGCATTTGTCACCCCGAGTGGGATGGGTATTCTCAGACACATGCTCTCGACACCACTGGATTCAAGCAAGCCGGGCTGAAGACGGCTGGAATGCCAGAAACCGGTCCTCGGAAGCTTGTTTCCGCTCCAGGGAAGGCATAGCTTGGCAGTTCGGGCTGGACTGTTGGCATGAGGCACAGGGTCAGACTGATTTGCATATGGCCATGTCTGAACTGGGGTGGTGTGGAGTGCAAAAAACGATGGATTTAGGCCCAGATCTCTCAACTGTGGTTTTTGCATTTGTCACCCTGAGTGGGATGGGTATGCTCAGACGTGAGTCCCATGCTCTCCACACCACTGGATTCAAGCAAGCCGGGCTGAAGACGGCTGGAATGCCAGAAACCGGTCCTCGGAAGCTTGTTTCCGGTCCAGGGAAGGCATGGCTTGGCAGTTCGGGCTGGACTGTTCCCATGAGGCACAGGGTCAGACTGATTTGCATACGGCCATGTCTGAACTGGGGTGGTGAGGAGTGCAAAAAAACGATGGATTTAGGCCCAGATCTCTGTACTGGGGTGAATGTATGACATTGTTCTGCATTCTGTCCATCAACTGTGGTGTTTGCATTTGTCACCCCGAGTGGGATGGGTATTCTCAGACGTGAGTCCCATGCTCTCCACACACTGGATTCAAGCAAGCCGGGCTGAAGACGGCTGGAATGCCAGAAACCGGTCCTCGGAAGCTTGTTTCCGCTCCAGGGAAGGCATGGCTTGGCAGTTCGGGCTGGACTGTTCCCATGAGGCACAGGGTCAGACTGATTTGCATATGGCCATGTCTGAACTGGGGTGGTGTGGAGTGCAAAAAACGATGGATTTAGGCCCAGATCTCTGTACTGGGGTGAATGTATGACATTGTTCTGCATTCTGTCCATCAACTGTGGTTTTTGCATTTGTCACCCTGAGTGGGATGGGTATGCTCAGACGTGAGTCCCATGCTCTCCACACCACTGGATTCAAGCAAGCCGGGCTGAAGACGGCTGGAATGCCAGAAACCGGTCCTCGGAAGCTTGTTTCCGGTCCAGGGAAGGCATGGCTTGGCAGTTCGGGCTGGACTGTTCCCATGAGGCACAGGGTCAGACTGATTTGCATATGGCCATGTCTGAACTGGGGTGGTGTGGAGTGCAAAAAAACGATGGATTTAGGCCCAGATCTCTGTACTGGGGTGAATGTATGACATTGTTCTGCATTCTGTCCATCAACTGTGGTTTTTGCATTCGTCACCCCGAGTGGGATGGGTATGCACAGACGTGAGCCCCATGCTCTCCAACACCACTGGATTCAAGCAAGCCGGGCTGAAGACGGCTGGAATGCCAGAAACCGGTTCTCAGAAGCTTGTTTCCGGTCCAGGGAAGGCATGGCTTGGCAGTTCGGGCTGGACTGTTCCCATGAGGCACAGGGTCAGACTGATTTGCATATGGCCAAGTCGGAACTGGGGTGGTGTGGAGTGCAAAAAAACGATGGATTTAGGCCCAGATCTCTGTACTGGGGTGAATGTATGACATTGTTCTGCATTCTGTCCATCAACTGTGGTTTTTGCATTTGCAAAACTAACAGCAACTCAGGAACCCAAAATGGCTGCAGCTTATACATCTTTGCAAACCCTCAAACAAACAACTATTTGCACCTGGTGAAGAGGCTAAGACTTTTAGTATTAAACACAAAAGGAGGGCACCAAGGGCAGTGGGGGGCAGTAGGCAATTTACCAAAGGAAATCTTTGCTCTTGAAGACACTAACCGAGCACAAACTGAGGGCTTAATTGTCCAGTGGTGACATCCACGTTTCCAATGGAGATCTGTCCTCGTTCGGACTCTTGCCATCCCCCTAGGAGGCACGACAAAAGACCACCCACTATGCAGTGTTATTGCTACTACACTGCTATTTTTACACCAGGACACATGAAAAAGGGGCACCATGATACACTAAACAGAAGAAACATTCTTAATCTGTTAAACCACTTACCCGATACACACTCACTCATCATAAATGACATTCTCTCTAATAAACCTGGGGACAGGGTAGTGTTCCCTGGCAAAGAGTGCATGAGGGTCACCTGGAGGAGCAAAGCTGCCTTACAGCAGGTCAGGAAACACAAAGACATACTGAGGACCTGGGAAATTACTCTATCTTTACCAGTACATGTTGGGTATCCTAACTCTTTTGAAACCATCCGTACAGTAAATTCCTTCACAAATAATTCAGTCAAATTCTAAAAGATCAATTCTAAAACATCATGTAATTGCATCAGAGACCCAACAGTCACACACTGATCTGATATTAAAGTGCACAAGGGAAACAGAGTTATAAGCTATAAGCGTGATCCAAAAGGAACGCTTTAATTCATCAAAATTCCCAAATTAATTACTCCAATAACTTGAGAATTTTGATGAATTAAAGCGCTCCTTTCGTCCTTTTGGATCAAGGTTATATTGTGTTTAAATTGGTCCAGTGGCGGTGGGACCACTGAGAGTGGAGTGCGTCCTAAAGAATTGGAAATAGTTACCAGGATTATACAACTGTGTGCCCGATTCTGGCCGGCACCGCTGGACGTTGTGTTTGAGTATTTGGAACAGAGTTATTTTTTCAAAAAAGACGCATCCTCAGCCGTCGAATGAGGATTGGAGTTTGCTAGCATAAATACTCGAGACACCGTTACTCGTACCAGAACATTTTTTCTGACCGGAAGCCTGATAAGGTGTCTTCAACAGCCATTGCCATTCTACCACAGACTAACTACCAATCTCTTTCTGTGTTATCCTGAAATGTTGCAACTTTGTCCAAAATATTGAAACCTGCTGAGTTTCGCTCTTTTCTGGAACAAGAATACAAGAATCTTGGCTCTGCTTCAGAAACTGGGCTTTGGACCTGCATTTATGTCCTGGATTAGGTTGCTGTATGCGACACCACAGGTACAAGTAATAGTGAACAACAAACGCTGTGGGGCCTTCGAGCAGAGCTGTGGTACTCGTCAAGGGTGTCCACTGTCACCATTATTATTTGCTCTATCCCTTGAGCCTCTGGCAGCCTGGATCCAACAGGACCCCATCATCCGAGGACTAAAAAGGTCAATGGATTGGGAGGATCACATCTCGCTATATGCAGATTATATACTACTCTTTTTAGCCTACCCTTGTAGTTCGCTCAGGAGTGTCCTAGACATTTTCGCAGTATTTAGGTGACAAGACTTGCTGCAAAGACTGCGGCAAGGCGTCGCCACCTTGAATGGGCAGCTTTATTTAAAATTATGTCTCTATCCCCTTTTCTGTACATGTTGCAAAATGCTCCTAATCCAGTACCAGCCAGCTATTTTATGGAAAGAGCGAGTTTACAGCATGAGCTGATCTGGAACGGGAGACCTCACATTGCAAATAAGAAATTAGTCCTCAACTGATATGACGGTGGCATAAGCCTTCCAGATATCAGGAAATACTACTGGGTTGCCCACCTTGCAGGCATTAATCAAGCCACTTATCGCGACCCACAAGATTCGGGATACGCCATGGATAGATGGCTCCTTCCGGGCAGAAACTTCAATGTAGCACTGTACTCCCCCAAGACCAAATTACCGCTCACTGGCCCAACCAACCATGCAGTAAGGATTTGGCACGGCGGCCACAAAAGTTTAGGTTGGAAGGACAGGCTAACTCTTGCCACCCCTCAATGGGACTCGGAACAACTAGGTCGGCTTAGGACTTCTAAAGGTTTTGTTAAATGAGACCTCATTGGAATATCGCGCATAGATGATCTCTGGTCCAAGTGCGAGGTAGTGCGTTTTCTGAGTTGCAACGACAATATGAAATGGCAGGCAAAGAATTCTTTCGATACTTGCAGATCCGCCACGCTCTTTACGCGGCCATACTAAAGGGCGCCTCACTCCCTGACTCCTCTCCACGAGAGGATAGGCTCCTGGACGGATACTTGCCTGGGAAAGCAGTCTCCCTTACCTATAAGAAGCTGTTGCACAACACCTCAGACCCCCTAGAGAAGCTTAGGGAACACTGGGTGACAGACGGCCTGGAAATAGATGACGAGGAGTGGCGTGGGGATGTGGTGTCCCCCCGGGAGGTGGGCATCTCTGCACGGTTATGGTTGGTCCAACTCAAGATCCTCCATAGGATTTATATCACAGGATCACCGTTGGCACATATGGGGAGAGACAGTGGGAGTGAGTGTCGTAAAGGGTGCGGACGGACAGGCACCTATATACACATACTTTGGGAATGCGATCACGTTCAACAGTTTTGGCAAGTGATACACCGGACCTTTAGAACGGTCCTAAACAAAAACGTGCACCCCGAGGCTAAACGTTGCCTCCTCAACCAATGGGAGCCTACTAACCTTACCAAATCCAAAAAACCTGGGTGACACTGGGTCTTACAGTGGCAAAAAGGGACATTGCACAAAACTGGGGGTCTGCCACACCACCAGCAACATTGTCAAAATGGAAACAGAATGTCGACTGGTGTGTGTTCAGGGAGAAGACTGTGTACGCTGCACGGGGATGTCCTAAAAAATGGACCTCAATTTGGGGCGCCTGGAATGCCTAGAGAGGAGATATATGTGAGGCACCCATAGTACACACAGTGTTGTTTAAATGCCCCTCACACACCAACAGGCCCCTTGGTGTCATGCTTCATCATCGGGGCCTTCGCACCCCTCTACGGGATGCGGCGTGCTACGACTCGCGAATACGCAGGAGCACTTGAAGTGAACTATGTGTGGGGGTGTGTGTGTTTAATACCAAGATGTGAGTGAGGTGAGGTGAAAAAAGTGAGTGGTTTTAAAAAATACCTGGCACGTGGGAAGAAAAAAACTTTATTAAATCCCCGGCTGGTATTATTAAAATTAAAGTGCAAGGCGTGGTTTTTAGAAAGATACGTATTAGGGTATCAAACCACTGTGTTAAAAGTCAACATGTTTCGGAGGTCAAAGCCCCCTTCTTCAGGACAAGGGTGAATGCACTTACCCTCCCCTTACTCACATGTAAGATGTAAAAGTGAAAAATAAAAATTACCACAATGTGTAATGTTCCTCACAATGTTATATATGTATGTGAGTGTAGTTGCGCCCAGTTGGCGTAAGAACCTGTGAAAACAAAATCATAGATAAACATACAGATCTAAGTATCACAGTTTTAAAGGAGAAGAATAATGCTTCTCTGAAAAAACATCAGGTTGCACCCAAAGAATAATTGGAACCTGGAAACAAAAAGTAAAAAGGACACTACAAACATACACACACGCAAACCAACACAACTCACTGCTCAGATGGAATGAGAGCAGAACAGTGAAGACAGAAAGATCTTACTTAAAGTTCCCAAATACAGGACTTCATGAGCCTTTAACGTATATTGGGGAATCCTTCCTTTCTAATCAGAAACCTAGGAGATCAATATCAGGGATTTAGTAGAGGGACTTAATCATCAGAGTGCCAAAACTATAGTATGAAACTGCTTCTCATGGTGGTCTTATAACTCACGGTTACAGCAACAGCTAATCGCCTGCCTTCCCTCAACGCGGCTCCGATGAAGTGAGCTGCAAAGGGACTGGGGCCTTTTTATATGCTTGCCTGTCGGTAATTAGTGGAGATTGATTGAATAATGCAAGCCGGTATATGCCCAAATACGGAGAGAAATCTCCAAGTGTCCGGTTGTGCGCTAGCGCCATACGCTGATCCCCCGTGCATGCGCACAACAGTGCCCGACAGACGCATGCGCGGCAGATCCAGCAAACGCGCCTGCGCCAACGGAGACGCTTCGTAAGAAACACGAAGCTATCGGTGTTATTTAAACGCCTGGGAATGGATGGCGATCGGGATAAAAAAGTCCCGGAACGTGAAAACCTGAACCAAGAACACACTGATAAGGCAAGGAGGCAATTTTGGTCCATGCTCTAATAAAATAGGCACCCTTAATAGCAGGAGTAAATCAGGTTAATAGTGTACCCATAGTATGAAGAGCTACTCTCACGAATGTGTGGAACATGCAATAATTCAGAGAGAGCACAAGACCCGCTCCCGAAGGAGTACAACATATATCCACAAATTCGATGGTACCACGTATAGGACCATATAAGTCCAGCAAAACGCATTTGTTGTGTGTGACCATACGTGTACACCAACCAAAAACCCTTTTACCTGAGAAGGTTCCATGGAATGGAGTCATTCAGTCCAGTGGTGTCGGTTCCCAACCGAAACACCCACCGTTGTTCTTTTTCAAGGAGACCTATCTCTGAGGGTAGTTGTTCAATTATTGTCCACTGTAGCTCATTCACACAGTGTTGACTTTCGATATAATGGGTTGACATTTTGGTAGTCAGTTTCCTGCACCTGATGTTACTCTTATGTTCGTTCAACCTGACCCTAACAGGTCTGGTGGTCATTCCCACATATTCCTTTCCACATGGGCAGGTGATTAAATAAACTACATTCTTACTGTTGCAGTTAGTAAAAGCACGCTGTTCCCATGTAGTCCCATTGGTAAAAGTGAGGTTCTGGGTCTTTTTTGTGAGGTGGCAGTTATTGCAGTTACCACATGGGTAATGCCCATGTATGCCTTGCAACCTTGTCTGATCCTTGACAGGAGGAGGTGGTCGAGTGTGAACGAGCATATCCCTCAAATTCCTACCCCTTCTGTGTGCAAAGAGAGGTTTCTCCAAAGTTAAGCCACCACTTGTTAAAGTGCGCCAATGTTTGTGGACCAATTTTGTCACTTGGTTGCTGACCGGACTGTATGTAGTTACACAAACCGTCCTGTTTGCGGCATCATCCCTACGTGGATTGTCCTCCAAAAGGGCATCCCGGTTATTGTTTCTTGCTCTGGTGAAGGCTTTACGGATCACAGTTTCCGGGTATTTTCTCTGTCTAAGTTTTTCACTCAGATCCTTGGCTTGGGTCTTGTATCTGGCCACATCGGTGCAGTTCCGCCGTAGGCGTAGGAACTGCCCATAAGGGAGGTTCTCTCTCAGATGACGAGGGTGAAAGCTGTCAAATCTGAGGAGACAGTTCTTAGCCGTAGGTTTGAAGTGTGTTTCCGTTTTTAGCCTGCCGGCTTCATGGTAGATATTTAAATCTAAAAACACCATGTTGGTATTGGATGCCTGGAAAGTGAATTTCAAAAAGGCATTCTGATGGTTGAGCCAGTCCATGAAATCAGTTATCATGGTTGCATCTCCATCCCAGACAACCAGGATATCATCTATATACCTTCGCCAGGTGCGAATCCTCGCCCTGTGGGGATTGTCGGGGTGCAAGATTTTCATGGATTCCAAATGGTGGACATACAGTCCAGCCAGGCTCGGGGCAAAAGTACTGCCCATACTGGTCCCATGCTTCTGCCAGAAAAGAGTGCCCTCATATTCGAAAAAATTCTTTGTGAGTGCCAGAGAGATGCACTCCATCACTACATTCCGTGGGGTGTGATATTCCCAGTTCGTAGAGTGCAGTACCTCTTCAATGATTTGGATGGTTTCATCATGGGGGAGACTCGTATAGAGGCTCTCCACATCCAGGCTCAGCAACATCTGGGAAGTTGGGTCAAAAGTATGATCATTCAGCAGTTGTAATACTGCTTTTGTATCTCGTAAATAGGTGTCAGTTGCCTGTACAAGGGGTCTCAAGAAAGCATCCGCAAACTTGGATAAAGGTTCCAGGATAGATGAGATTCCCGAAACAATGGGGCGACCGGGTGGGTTCGCCAAGTTCTTGTGCACCTTAGGGATGGTGTAAAAGTAAGGGATGCGAGGGTTCCTCTGGGTCAGGAATTCGGACTCCTTTTTCGTAATCCAGTCATGTGTGAGTGCCTCTTCCACCATACCACCTATTTGAACTCTTAGAGATTCAGTGGGATCCTCCGTGAGGATCTGGTAGTTCCTGTTGTCAGAAAGAAGCCGCCTACATTCTTGGTCATAGGCTATGGTTGTTTGGATGACAACTGCACCCCCCTTATCTGCTGGTTTTATAATCAGGTTTTTGTTCATCCTCAGTTCTTTAATGGCCTCATTTTCTGTTCTGCTCATATTCTGAAAGACCTTCTGTCTGGTTTCTAGTCCCTTCAATTCCTGCATCATTGCTTTTTCGAAGGCCAATACTTCCACAGGAAGTTGATTATCAAGTGGAGTGAATGTTGATTTGGGTTTTAAACCAGTATCAGAAGTCTCTGTTGGTAGATCCTTATCTTTGAAGAATGCCCGCAATTTTATAGTTCTTATAAACTCCTGCATTTCCTTATGTAGTAGGAAAATGTCTGGTCTATTGGTGGGGACATAACCCAAGCCTTTATTCAGTACCTCTTTCTGCAAATCTGTCAGGGGCCACGGGGTTATATTGATGACTAAGTCCCCCTGTGGCTTGTTGACGCCTGATTGGCTGCCATGCTCCTGGTTACGACCCGCGGGTCTGCCTCCTCTGTGGGCTGCCAATTCACATTGTTGCCCTTCTTGTTCCGCCCTCTGCGGGATCCCTGACCCCAAGATAAAAAAGGTTGTTGATTTTGGGGTGCATTGGTTTGGTCTGGGACCCACTGGGGGTACATTGGTCCCATTTGAGGTGGGACAAACTGATACTGCGGGTATTGAAAAGGAGGTTGATAAGGGTTATATTGAGGGCCTTGGAAACCACGCCAACCTCTCTGACGTGGGAATTGGGCTCTTTGTTGACGAAAGCCGCCTCTTTGCTTTCTCTGTTGAAAGCCTCCCGATTTGTTGCTAGAGTTACTGCCATCCGAGTTGACACTGTCTGTATCACTCATATTGTCCTTCATGACATAATCTGCACGAGTATACGGGTAGGCTCTCTCAGGAGTAAAGCGGTCTTTGTCTTTTTTTAGTTTGTTGAATTTGCTTTGTTTTAAGCCCGCCTCAAATTCTTTCATCTGTTGGTTCAGTTCCTCTAAGCCCTTTTTAAGATCCGCTGGTGAAATAAAGGCCTTAAGCTGAACTTCAAGTCTTTGGATCTCTACTTTCAGTTCAACTGATTTCCTGGCTGCAGTCTGGACTATGAGTACTAGCCAATCCCTGGTGCAGTGCCAAGAGATAAGTGACCATGCCTTCTTAAAAACAAGGTCGTCTTGGAAGATAAACGGTTCAATTTTGACCAATAGACCTTGTGGGGCCATCTTATTTCTCAGATACTCTCTCATCAGTAAGCCGTGAAGGGCTGTCCTGATTTGAATCTTGCGGGTGTTCATTAGTTCATCCCAATCAGCTACTGCGGGCCCTGGGTCGCTACTACTAAGGCCTTCAAAAGGTTTATCATCTGCAAGAATGCGATCGATATCATCCTCAGTAAAAGTCAGTCCGTGTTCATCCTCCATTTTGACAGATGAGGAGGGCAGGAAGGTATTTCAAAGGTAAAGTGGTTGCGTGTGAAAGCTATGCGTGTAGGTCCAAAGGGAAAGGGGAAGGGGACTCCCACAGCTGTGCGCTGTCTTTAAACAAATTCTAACAGGAGGGGGGAGAGAGAGAGTCAGTGGATTCAGTCTCCCGAGTCATATAAATAAACAAAGTGGAATCCACTCAAGTGATAGTGATCCCTAGAGTGATGGGGAACACACAGTGTTGTTTAAATGCCCCTCACACACCAACAGGCCCCTTGGTGTCATGCTTCATCATCGGGGCCTTCGCACCCCTCTACGGGATGCGGCGTGCTACGACTCGCGAATACGCAGGAGCACTTGAAGTGAACTATGTGTGGGGGTGTGTGTGTTTAATACCAAGATGTGAGTGAGGTGAGGTGAAAAAAGTGAGTGGTTTTAAAAAATACCTGGCACGTGGGAAGAAAAAAACTTTATTAAATCCCCGGCTGGTATTATTAAAATTAAAGTGCAAGGCGTGGTTTTTAGAAAGATACGTATTAGGGTATCAAACCACTGTGTTAAAAGTCAACATGTTTCGGAGGTCAAAGCCCCCTTCTTCAGGACAAGGGTGAATGCACTTACCCTCCCCTTACTCACATGTAAGATGTAAAAGTGAAAAATAAAAATTACCACAATGTGTAATGTTCCTCACAATGTTATATATGTATGTGAGTGTAGTTGCGCCCAGTTGGCGTAAGAACCTGTGAAAACAAAATCATAGATAAACATACAGATCTAAGTATCACAGTTTTAAAGGAGAAGAATAATGCTTCTCTGAAAAAACATCAGGTTGCACCCAAAGAATAATTGGAACCTGGAAACAAAAAGTAAAAAGGACACTACAAACATACACACACGCAAACCAACACAACTCACTGCTCAGATGGAATGAGAGCAGAACAGTGAAGACAGAAAGATCTTACTTAAAGTTCCCAAATACAGGACTTCATGAGCCTTTAACGTATATTGGGGAATCCTTCCTTTCTAATCAGAAACCTAGGAGATCAATATCAGGGATTTAGTAGAGGGACTTAATCATCAGAGTGCCAAAACTATAGTATGAAACTGCTTCTCATGGTGGTCTTATAACTCACGGTTACAGCAACAGCTAATCGCCTGCCTTCCCTCAACGCGGCTCCGATGAAGTGAGCTGCAAAGGGACTGGGGCCTTTTTATATGCTTGCCTGTCGGTAATTAGTGGAGATTGATTGAATAATGCAAGCCGGTATATGCCCAAATACGGAGAGAAATCTCCAAGTGTCCGGTTGTGCGCTAGCGCGGGGGATCAGCGTATGGCGCTAGCGCACAACCGGACACTTGGAGATTTCTCTCCGTATTTGGGCATATACCGGCTTGCATTATTCAATCAATCTCCACTAATTACCGACAGGCAAGCATATAAAAAGGCCCCAGTCCCTTTGCAGCTCACTTCATCGGAGCCGCGTTGAGGGAAGGCAGGCGATTAGCTGTTGCTGTAACCGTGAGTTATAAGACCACCATGAGAAGCAGTTTCATACTATAGTTTTGGCACTCTGATGATTAAGTCCCTCTACTAAATCCCTGATATTGATCTCCTAGGTTTCTGATTAGAAAGGAAGGATTCCCCAATATACGTTAAAGGCTCATGAAGTCCTGTATTTGGGAACTTTAAGTAAGATCTTTCTGTCTTCACTGTTCTGCTCTCATTCCATCTGAGCAGTGAGTTGTGTTGGTTTGCGTGTGTGTATGTTTGTAGTGTCCTTTTTACTTTTTGTTTCCAGGTTCCAATTATTCTTTGGGTGCAACCTGATGTTTTTTCAGAGAAGCATTATTCTTCTCCTTTAAAACTGTGATACTTAGATCTGTATGTTTATCTATGATTTTGTTTTCACAGGTTCTTACGCCAACTGGGCGCAACTACACTCACATACATATATAACATTGTGAGGAACATTACACATTGTGGTAATTTTTATTTTTCACTTTTACATCTTACATGTGAGTAAGGGGAGGGTAAGTGCATTCACCCTTGTCCTGAAGAAGGGGGCTTTGACCTCCGAAACATGTTGACTTTTAACACAGTGGTTTGATACCCTAATACGTATCTTTCTAAAAACCACGCCTTGCACTTTAATTTTAATAATACCAGCCGGGGATTTAATAAAGTTTTTTTCTTCCCACGTGCCAGGTATTTTTTAAAACCACTCACTTTTTTCACCTCACCTCACTCACATCTTGGTATTAAACACACACACCCCCACACATAGTTCACTTCAAGTGCTCCTGCGTATTCGCGAGTCGTAGCACGCCGCATCCCGTAGAGGGGTGCGAAGGCCCCGATGATGAAGCATGACACCAAGGGGCCTGTTGGTGTGTGAGGGGCATTTAAACAACACTGTGTGTTCCCCATCACTCTAGGGATCACTATCACTTGAGTGGATTCCACTTTGTTTATTTATATGACTCGGGAGACTGAATCCACTGACTCTCTCTCTCCCCCCTCCTGTTAGAATTTGCACCCATAGTACAAACAGATGATTCAGACCTATCTTCTTGAGTCCAAGAAATGATGATGTACTACACTGTGATATTGAAACTTGCTATATGTGTATTGTGGAGAATTAGTGTATGGTATTTTTTTACTGTGATGCCGTGGTCTCTTGATGTTTTCAATAAAAAGAATCAAAAAGAATCTTGACTCTGCACGCCAATGGCCCTTCCAGGGTACCATATTTCTTAAGTGAATGCCTTAAAGGGATAATGTGGAGGCAGGGTTAAGGGTTAAGAGTGATCAATGTGTCTTTATCACAAACACACTGGACTGTAACCCTGCTAGCATAGATTCTGGTTCTGACAATATTCAGGTAATTATCATAACTGCAAAAGAGGGCAGGAGCTCCTTCCCCGGTCTTGAAAAACATATATATTTGCTCTCTAATGCTAAGCTTAAAGCTGAGACCATCAAACAATTGGTGACATTTTCTTACTAATCGCAGATCCAAATGTCCAAATGCATTATTTATTTTAACAGGTGACTTCAATTTAAATCTTGCATATAACACTTGGGGGGTTCCCTGGCAACGTAGTAACTAGACGGGCCACCAGCTAAGCAGGTAGCTACATGCTTATATCCTACACGTTTTAAATGGAACGGTGGAGGGTGACATCCCTATGAAATGCGCGCACTCCTCTAGATTCAGAAATGTAAACTTATACTATAATTTAGAGAGAGAATGGGTTTGTGTTAAGAGAGCAGGAAGCAGTGGCGCTCTGAGCAGTGTGATCTTGCTGCTGAGATGGTTGTGCGGTAGGCACGCGGTGCAGAACAGGACAGGGGAACACAAACCCAATAGGAAAAACAACCCCTGAGATGGTGTAGGGAGGCCTAAACAAAAGGGAAGAAGAACAAATCCTGTGCACACGCAAGTGTAGTCTGTAGTCCTAGTGTGAGGACTAGTAAATCTGCTTGAGAGAAAATTAATGCTTCAAAGTTCAAAAATGCCAGCTACAAAGGTTCATGTGAATGAAAGTTGTTTATAAGTCAAATATTGGTCAGTACAGAAAATAGTAGCCAGCCGACACGTGTTTCATCACACCGTGAAGGAGATGTGACTCATCAGGGCTGAAGGGCTACGGTACGTGGAGGCACGGAACGGTGGACTGCCAGCCACGTCCATGAGGTGCCCTTGGCAAAAGGGGACCGCACCCGATACGTGCGTCTGTAGGTCGTGCGAGGTCTGCATAATGAGATCCATTATCCGGACCTCGCACGAACTACAGGCGCACGTATTGGGTGCGCTCCCCTTTTGCCACAGGCACCTCATTGAAGCTCGGGACGCAACCGTCCTAGCATACTACGCCTGCTAGCTTAGCAGCTCTCTGGTGATACTTTATTCACAGTCCACACAGACGTGGCTGGCATTCCACCGTGCTCCTAATGTCAGATTATTCGTTAATGTGTTATCTGAGAAGGCTTGGCTCCCGCCCCATTGCACTCAGTGCCGATATAAGGCTCTAGAATTTGGTACGCTTGCTTTAGTAGCTACCTCTAATTTCTTGCCTTGTGCAGTGATTCTTTATTTAATGATGGCTGTTTGCATTGCCACGAGAATGTTCTCGGCTGAGCGAAGCGCTCCCAAGCTGTAAAATATAAATGCTGACTTGCATACAACATGTGTTGTCTCACCTTAATGCATTACTACACCATTCATCCGATCGGCATGAAACTTTGGGAAGTTGTTGAGTATACTCCCGTGAAGGTTTCTGCCTAAAAAAAAAAGGCGAAAAAAATAAAAAAATTTAAAAAGAAAAAGAAAAAAATGTTTTAAAAGTTGTTGAGTACACTCCTGCAAAGGTTTCTGGCGAGAGAAAAAAAAAGAAAAATGTGTTAAATATCGGCCCCCCGGCCACCCAGGGCCCTCATAATCTTTCCAAAACTGAACGCTTACACTTTCCGGTGCGACTCGCTTTTGCAATGACCATCAACAAAGCACAAGGACAATCGCTGCAAGTGTGTGGACTAGATTTGGAGAATCCGTGCTTCTCACCTGGACAACTGTATGTAGCCAGTTCACGCGTCGGAAAACCTTCTGATTTATTTGTCTACGCACCAGATGGAAAAACAAAAAATATTGTGTATCCACAAGCACTCAAATAAAAAAAACAGAATTAAAACAACACTTTGAAATGTTTTCCATATTAAAATGAATACGTTTCAATAAAAATGACACAATGTAAATTGAATGTTATCATAACAAGTTTTCTTAAAGTTCCTTTCTTCTGAGAATGCAGCAACGCGCGACGTGTAAGCTAGTTATTATTATTATTATTGTATTTCTTATATAGCGCCAGAATCGACCCCCGAAGGGGTATCTCCGCGCTTGCCTTGGGAACCCGTCCTGGTTTTTCCCTGTGAGATAGCCCCTACAGGGCATCCCCAAGGTGAAAGCCAGGCATCCCGCCGCGGTGGGGCCGTTGTGGAGATTAAGCAAGCTTAATGCCCAGAGTTGCAGAGTGTGAACCCATGATTAGGTCAGGCACCGAAGCGAGAATTATCAAGTCCATGGACATTTGAGCTCAAGACCCTGCCGCGTCGGGAATTGAACCCTGGTCCCGGGTCTGACCTCTGCTTCAGGGTCTGCCTGCTCTAACCAGTGAGCCACACTTCTCCAGTTGTATATGAACGTAAACCATTATTGACTAGGAACGTTTCTTAATACTAACTTATATGTGTTCTCCTGTGTCTGTAAACCTGCTGTTTAAGTCATGTCTTCATGTAAGTCCCTTAGGATTTGAGCATGTTCTTCCAGTACATTTCATTAAAGGTAGGGTTGATCAGTTAGTATAGTGGCTTTACTCTCTATGCATTATATGGGAGGTTTGTCCAACATTCCATTCAGAAATTGCATTAAAGCTTACAGCTTTATGAGAGTATTTTGGGGGTTTATGTCCCACAATTTTCTAGGAACTCTGGTGTGAGTCCTATCTCATTGCAGGTTAACTCATATCCTAGAAATAGTAGATGTAAATACCTTATTTTGGAATTTCTGAAATTTTGTTTGTAATCTGCTTCAACTATGGCAACTATTTTGTTTACGTGTTGAAGATGTTAATTTAATTCATCACCTGTATTGCATATATCATCTATCTAAGATACCACACTCATGTCCTCCTCCAACAATTCAATAATGCACACAGACTCCCTTCCCTGGCTATTTTTATTATATTGGAGTAGTCTAGTAAATATACGTTATGTCTCTTCAAATGTGAATAACATTAAGTGATACAATCCAGGAGCTATGTTTACGGTGACGTACCAATTCACTATGTCCATTGCGGTTTTGTTTTTAGCGCATAGAGTCATTGATCCAGTACTATGCGCATTCAGTACATTATAGGATTTACATTAGTGACTGAA
This sequence comes from Lissotriton vulgaris, assembly GCF_964263255.1. Lineage (NCBI taxonomy): Eukaryota > Metazoa > Chordata > Amphibia > Caudata > Salamandridae > Lissotriton > Lissotriton vulgaris. Next base: position 1,592,805,208 of record NC_141694.1, read on the forward strand.
ATTACAAAAATCCAGTTCCTACCTGGTTTGAGAACTGGGAAAGGGGGTGTTCATGGTTGGTTGGCATGCTGTGACTATTCTCTGATATTGCAATTGATCCAGTATGCATTTTAGATACTGCCTTGATTAGAGTTTCCTTGGATACTGTTTTGGAACCTTCAGTGCCTCACAAGATCACATGTGCAACAGCATTTTTCCCCAACCTGCTTCAGTCTTATACAGCACTGTAGCCATTTCTAAGGCCCACTTTGATGCATACCATTTCTTGAGTAGGTGGGGCACAAGCAAAGAGAGGTTTCACATTATAACTTCTCCAGTTCAAGCATTTATAGAAAGTGTGGGGGCAGTCTTCCTTAGCAGGTATAATAGCAAAGGAATCTGTCTTGTGAGTCCAGAAAATCGCAAGGATTTTCTACTCAATGTCCCCTTTAATTTGGATCTGATGGTTTCTAAAGTAAATCTCAATTGTTTAAAAGCCCATCAGGTGTATCCACCTGAAAATAGGTATCTTCCTTCATGATCAAGAGTTGTGTGAGAGTCAAATGGCCTATTGTTATTTCCGCCCCACTGTCTAGAGTGGCTGTTGTCCATTCCCCATTCTTCTGTAGGACCCTTGTTTTGTAAGGCTTCTTGTTTTCTTGTTTCAGATTCTTCATTCTTCTGGAAATGTTGCTTCAGTACCACTCTTCGTACTCCCTTCGTGGCTGGTAGGTCTGTCCCTTGTCAGATCCCTGGGAAGAGGGCCACCTTTGGGGTTAGCACTCTTATGTCCACAATTCCGTAAAGAGTGAGAATAATCCTCATCAAAGGATGGAAATCTCCCTGGAGTCCTAATTCCTTTCCTATTCTTCACATTTTACCCTAAATGCGATTTGTCTCTGCAATAACATTGGAATTTCTATTTCTTAAATCCACCCAAGTTATTTGCACCATCCTCTTGGCATATCGAAAAACCCTTCTATGTTTCATTTCCAGAATTAGGTTTCAACTGAGGCTTTTGTACCCATGGTGTCTCTTTCTGTGGAGTCAAACTTTAGAGACAATTTCTGGTAATGTCATCTATTTTGATCTTGTGGAGTTTAAACATAGCTTTGGCATATGGCCAAAAGAGCCACATTACTTATTTCAGCTACAATATCCAAGGTGCCTATCAGTTTCAGATCCAGGTCTACTGCAGGTGAGGCACCATGTGCTGGCCTTATTTGCTTTAGAACTTAGGTAACACAACTAGTGTAAATATGCCATGTTGGTAGTGTATACGGTTGTGACTAAGCTTCCCCATGACTGGCACTATTATGGGTTTGTCGTATTACCATTGAAATGTAAATATTAATTATGCCTTGTTTATCCTGTGGGTTTGAGTGAGGATAAACTGCCTTCAACAGATGGGTCTTCCCAGCTACCAAAATCTCGATTTGTTTTGTTTAGCTGGGCATCACATCATTACTGCAGTTATAGTCTGTGGATTAATGACACTGGCTTGTGCATGTGTAGGTGTTTCAGTCGTGGCTATGACTTCAGTGCCCGGCTGCTCTAACACACACAGGGTCAGATGTACAAAGGCAACATTTTCCCTACTGTTGCACTCACTGGAGTGTGAATAGTAATGTTATCCCCTCCGCTAAACAAAACTTTCCCTACTGATGCACTAACTGGAGCTGGAATAGTAATTTTTACTTGTCCGCTAACCAACACTTTCCCAACTGTTGCACTCTCTGGAGTGGGAATAAATAGTAAATTATTCCCCTCTGCTATCCAACACTTTCCCTACTATTGCATTCACTAGAGTGAGAATACAAATGTTTACCTCTCTGCTATCCAACCCTTTCCCTACTGTTGCACTCACTGGAGTTGGAATAGTAAATTTGAACCCTTCACTATCCAACACTTTCCCTGCTGTTGCACTCGCTGGAGTGGGAATAGTAATTTTTACAAATCCGCTATCCAACACTTTCCCTACTGCTCATTACTATGGGGGGCAGACATTAGTCTGCCCGCCATCGCTGCGGTGCTGGGGACCGGCCGCCGGTAAGGCGGCTGTCCCGCTAAGTGAATTAGGATGTGCCCGCCACTATGGCGGGTGCATCCAGGGCCCTGAACATTGCGAACGGTGCTGCTGGTTGCAGCACCGTTCGTAATGCGTAAATGCCACGTAGTGCACTTCCCTGCACTACATGGCAGGCACCACTTTGTGCCTGCCACTTTGTGCAGGGAAATTCAGGGGGTACCATGGGTACCCCCTCCCTGTGCACAGCCACCCTCCCCCCACACAGAGGGACCCCCAAACACAATTCCTGCCAGCCTTTTCATAGTGTTACAAAGTACAAGGGATACCCAATTGAGCAATTGGTCAGAGACCTTGGGTGCATATACTATTTCAAAGAACAATGGTCCCCAAGCAGTCAAGGATAGTTGCAAGAAATAAATATAGATCAAAATTGGAATCTATATTGTCTGTCCAGCGGACAGGGTTTATTAACATATATCATAGTGTGGGCAGTTATCTGTACAATATCAAGTGGGACACGGCCTGTGTCCTACTACCACATAAAGACAGGTGTGACATACAAGAAGGTATCAGGCAAGAAAAGGCAATCTGCATACTGTAAAAATTTTGCAGATTATTGATTCAGAAAAGACACTATTGTGACTTTTCAAATAATGCAGTCTAAACATATAGTGTAAAGTGTCGAAGGCATTTCGATCCCCATTCTAGCATAACAGAATCATCTTCAGGACATTGTGATTCATGCCTTATTCATATTACTACCAAGATTCAAGCCCAGACATTTAAAGAGAAAAACACAATACAATTTATACAAGACAAGATGGACAAAACAGGGTGGGTAATGGGGGGAAAAAGGGGATATATACATGTGTTACAGTACGTTCTACAAAGCAACATATATTTCAAACATGTCTAACCAAACGAGTTCTATCTCAACTATCGGAGTGACTGTTGGTGGCTAGAAAATTCTGGAGGCTAGGTGTTGTGCGCATGCACACAAGAGTATAAAACTACTGAAGATGCAATGCGAATGCCATGCTGCGCTGGTTCGGCCCAGCGAAGTTAGAATACCTTCTTGTATGTCACACCTGTCTTTATGTGGTAGTAGGACACAGGCTGTGTCCCACTTGATATTGTACAGATAACTGACTACACTATGATATATGTTATTAAACCCTGTCCGGCTGGACAGACAATATAGATTCCAATTTTGATCTATATTTATTTCTTGCATCTATCCTTGAATGCTTGGGGACCATTGTTCTTTGAAATAGCCTTTCCATGGCGGCACACAGCCGCCATGGAAAGGCCGGTTTAAACATGCATCCTAATTTGATGGACGGTGCCTGCTAGGCACCACCACCATTTTAGGCACCCTGCACAGTCTGCCAGGCAATCGGACCGATTGCTTTTGGCGGTGAAGTGGTGGACTGACTTTGTGTCCGCCGCGGTACCTACCGCCATCCTAATTGGGCGGTGGGAAAATCCTGTGCGATGTCCCGGCGGTGGCGGTTCTTCCGCCATCGGAATGAACTTCCTGCAGTGGGAATAGTATTTTTTACCTATTCGCTATCCAACACTTTTCCTACGGTCGCATTAGCTGGAGTGTGAATTGTAATTTTTATCTCTCCGCTATCCAGCACTTTCCCTACTATTGCACTCGCTGGAGTGGGAATAGTAAGTTTTTACCCCTCTGCTCTCCAACACTTTCTCTACTGTTACACTCAATGTAGTGCAAAATGTAGATTTAAAAAATATTAAATATTGTTATATTTTAATTTATAATGTAATGTGTCTAAATTAATGTTTATGTTACAGGTGTATTTATATACATATTTATTAATAATTTGTAATATATTTATGACATTTTAAAAGTACGTATTAGGTATTAATTGTTTTAAGTAAATATGTATATATTACATTGTATATATGTATGTTTCATATTTTTTAAATACTTGTTAACAGTTACAAATACATCTAAATAATGTTTTTAAGTTACATTTAATATTTAATTTATTTTACAATATTTTATATACATATAAAAAAGATATTTTGAACATCAATATTTTTTCCGATATTTTTGTTCCGATATTTTTGTAAACCATATTTATGTCCTGATATTTGTGTAAGTCGATATTGTGATGGTCGATATTCTGTCAGTGAACCAACTTGACAATTTTGTGAACCTCTAGTATATTGTGCTGCTTTAAACATTTAAGGCAAGAACAGGAAAATAGTGTTGGCACTGTGAATTTTCTTTCTTCTGCAATGCAACTAAAGCCCTGATTTAACAAAAAATAAAGTCACTAATCGAGCACACTCATTGATCTTATGAATACTGCATTTAGTTGTTCCTGGATGACTTCGCAATGTGAAGTGCATGCTCAATGGAAATACTAAAGTGCAGTTCAGCACCTAGCAAGTGAAAACATTGATAGATATGGGTATAAATATGGATCAGCACAGTAAAAGATAATCTTGTTTTCCCTAAATCTCCAAATTGACCCCACTGCATTTTAGGTGAGGTTTTCATTGTACTCATAGATGTACACTCCTGGGCATGTGTTGCACCTTTTCTATTAGTAATATCTGATGCAGTAAACAGTGTTGTGGTAATCTATGCAGAGTTGTGTTTAACACAAGTTAGCATTTCTTCTTCTTTAACATTTGTTTTCACACCACAAGGATTTGGTTGATCCACTGAAGAAAGCGTTTATCATCTGGAAGTCATCAGTTTTAATACAGTAAAAACACACAAGCAGTAAACATCTTAGCAATTTTAGTCATGTTTTGATAGATGAAATAATATAATAAATTATTTTACAGCTGTATATTTGTCGTTTCTAGGAAACTGTTCAGAAACGGATTTGTAGACATAAAAAGTCATGCATTCAATGGGACAAAGTTGGATCAGTTGTAAGTATTTCCTCTCTTAAAACTCAATTGTGTTTCAAATTGCCAAACAATAAATAATAATGTGATGTGGGATGAAGATCTTAAAGGACCGTTTTGGAGGATATATTGCTTGGACACAGAATGTGCTATTTCACAATATCAATAAATCTACATTTCAATGCTTTCAGGACACTTGGCAGTCAGAACTTGACAAGTGGATTATGCATCATCGTTTTCAATGTTTTAGGCCAAAGCAAAAGTGCTACAACATTAGAACTGCATTTCCCATGATTCCCAGAATTAGAACCACAAATAGAAAACAATGGACAATCACTAGTCATCACAGCCAACAAAGTTTCTAAAAGGAATTTCCATCCTTCTAATTTTGCTGCTAATCAATTGAGATATTTGATCTTCCCTGGGTTAGGCATAGATGATACTTCTTGCCACCTCACCTCCCTCACCAATATTTTTAGGTCAAACTTTAGCGGCAGCGCACATACGCTGCTCGCTTTGCGAGACTGCGGTAGTAGAGTATGGGAGACAAGCTGCCCCACTCTCCGTCCATATTTTTCATTGAAAAACCAAAGGGGGTGATGGACGGAGCGTTGACAATACAAACACTCACCCCCAGTCAACTGATATGGGTTTAATCCATCACCGTTCTTTAGCTCACTCCGCCACCCCAGTTCAGACATGGCCATATGCAAATCAGTCTGACCCTGTGCCTTATGGGAACAGTCCAGCCCGAACTGCCAAGCCATGTCTTCCCTGGACTGGAATCAAGCTTCCCAGGACCGGTTTCTGGCATTCCAGCCGTCTTCAGCAGGGCTTGCTTGAATCCAGTGGCAAAGTGAGCAAGGGACTCACGCCTGAGCATACCCTGCCAATTTAGGGCGAACAAAGAAAAACCAAAGGGGGTGATGGACGGAGCGTTGACAATACAAACACTCACCCCCAGTCAACTGATCTTGGTTTAATCCATCACTGTTCTTTAGCTCACTCCGCCACCCCAGTTCAGACATGGCCATATGCAAATCAGTCTGACCCTGTGCCTCATGGGAACAGTCCAGCCCAAACTGCCAAGCCATGTCTTCCCTGGACTGGAATCAAGCTTCCCAGGACCCGTTTCTGGCATTCCAGCGGTCTTCAGCCGGGCTTGCTTGAATCCAGTGGCAATGTGAGCAAGGGACTCACGTCTGAGCATACCCTGCCATCTTAGGGCGAACAAAGAAAAACCAAAGGGGGTGATGGACGGAGCGTTGACAATACAAACACTCACCCCCAGTCAACTGATCTGGGTTTAATCCATCACCGTTCTTTCGCTCACTCCGCCACCCCAGTTCAGACATGGCCATATGCAAATCAGTCTGACCCTGTGCCTCATGGGAACAGTCCAGCCTGAACTGCCAAGCCATGTCTTCCCTGGACCGGAATCATGCTTCCCAGGACCGGTTTCTGGCATTCCAGCCGTCTTCAGCCGGGATTTCTTGAATCCAGTGGCAAAGTGAGCAAGGGACTCACGTCTGAGCATATCCTGCCGACTTAGGGTGAACAAAGAAAAACCAAAGGGGGTGATGGACGGAGCGTTGACAATACAAACACTCACCCCCAGTCAACTGATCTGGGTTTAATCCATCACTGTTCTTTAGCTCACTCCACCACCCCAGTTCAGACATGGCCATATGCAAATCAGTCTGACCCTGTGCCTCATGGGAACAGTCCAGCCCGAACTACCAAGCCATGTCTTCCCTGGACCGGAGTCAAGCTTCCCAGGACCGGTGAAGAAAAAGAAAACCTGATCAGTCGTGCTTTCAGAGGCAGTATCAATGCCCCAGTAGGATAATTTGGTAAGTATTATTAGTTTTCCTTAGCAAGTATTGGGGCATACAGGCATGACTATTCCACAAGTGGTGCAAAACCATGGGAGATTTGTGGATTCTTCAGATGGTGATGGGGTTTCATATACACTGTAGTGGTGCTCCACACTTCTTTTCACATCAGAAATGCATGCTTTTAGACACAGAGGTGGCCAAGATGAAAGTTTAGGAGGCTATGTATAGAGCCTCTCCCCATTTCAGGAGAACTTATTTTTTGATGGGAAAAAACAAAAGGAACTCTGTGCATTATTCAACCTTGTACACTTCAACTAATGTTTGAAACACCAACATTTCAAGATAAAGGACATCCTCCTTCTAAGAGAAGCTCTGTGGCGATGTGACTGGAGGTTTCAGCCAGATCTGAAGGACACATACTTGTCTGTCCCCATTTTTTCTCTGCAACCTGCATTTTCTTCAGTTTGCGTAATGGAACCAAGTGTTTGATTTCACAGCATTACCCTTTGGCCATTTTTCATCTCCATGGTGCATCACCAAGCTCCTCAAACCTATGGAGGAGTTTTTGAGTTTTGTGGAGTGAGACTTCTGATGTGCTAGGATGACATTTTGTTCATAATCCAATGCCCAACGAGGCTGACAGGGCATGCGAACAATGTGACAATAACACTTCTACAGAATTTTGAGTGTCAATCAATAGGGAAATGTTGATGCTGTCTTGATCTCAAGTGATAATTATCATGGGATTCTTCCTATACTCGCCATTGTCTGGCTGACTGTAATAAAGGTGGTAAACATTAAGGATGAACTGAATGGAGGAGTCCTCAGGGACAGGTTCTTGTTCAGACAGGTGGTCAGAATCGTTTGGCTGCTGTCATCACCAATCATGCCCATATTTCTGAGGTCGCTACCCCACAGCATTCTGCGGAGACTCAAAGCTTATCATCATTAGAGGGGCTTCATCAATTTGGAGCTGGTATCATCTCAGACTGCTCCAGGTCAGGGATTCTGTGGTGACTGGAGAATTTCAAGACAAGCTATCATTTTATGCTAGCTGATGGTTCCAGGGAGCTTGAAAAAGGGATATCTCCAAAGAGAGAAATTGGTCACATCAAGTGCCTTGAGATTCTGGTATTCTATTTTGTGGTCAAGGGCATAATTCAGGATAAAATTAACTGTTGCAACCTGCTACAAATGGAAACTATGTTGTGGATTCCTTGCATAAGCTACTACAGGCCACTTAGCCCATGATATTGGTAGAACTGGAAGATGATTTTTGGCAATTATGCCTGAAGTAACACACTCCGGGTGACAGTAAAATACCTCCCACAGATATAGAACCAGACTGCAGATTGGACCTCTAGATTTCTGCAGAACACCAGTGACAGGCAACTATATTGATGGATCTTTTCAGACACTGTGATGCTGTCTTTGCAAGATGGATCTCTTTGTTTCTTGACTGAACTAGGAGATTGGTCAAAGACATGTTATGTTAAATGTTATGTTAAAGATATTTATACAGCGCACTTACACCCAACGCTAAGAACAAGATGCATTACACATGTCCCCCTCTTTGCCATAGTTTGCAGGTTTATGGCCTAAACCAGAAGACAAGTAGCTGACTAGATTTTAGTGATAGAGATTTGGAGGTTTCGAGCATGGTTTCCAGTTCTAGTGGAATTTTCTTAATTTTTCCAATCCCTCTTCTCCAGGATCAGGCAACTATGACAAATTGTTAGGGGCAGTCACACTAATTGGTTATAGCCTGATCACTATGCTTAATGACTTAAACAATTAAAGGGAAAGTTGGATGATTACAGAGAAAGCTGGATGATCACAGTCATTTGAGAGGAAGGTTTTTATTTGCATGGAGACAGTAGTCATGTAGGTGTTTGGCACCCTGCTTCAGCTTATAGGACAATCAATCTTTTAGACCTGTCAACCAATGGTGGTCATCGGCTAAACATTTTTCCTACTTGCCTCCAATTTTGCTGATCTTGTTATGTTGGGTTTAGGACTCTGGGCACTTAACATCAGTACTAAAGTGCATGTGCTCTCTCCCTAAACATGGTTTGATTGACATGTCCACAATTGGCATATTTAATATACTTATAAGTGCCTAGTAAAGTGCACTACATGTCCGCAGGGACTGTACCTTAAATGCTAGTAGCCCTTCAAAACATGTCTCAGGCCTGCCACTGCAGAGTCTGTGTATGCAGTTTACACTGCCATGTCGACTTGGCATTTCAACCCCCTTGCCAAGCCTTGAACTACCCTTTTGTTAAACATAAGTCACTTCTCAGGTATGCCATATGTAGCCCATAGGGTAGAGTGCTGTGCAATTAAAAGGAAGGATATGTACTTTTAGGTTTTACATGTCCTGGTAGTGAGAAACTCCCATATTTGTTTTTCACTAATGTGAGGCCTACTCTTCCTTAGGTTAACATTGGTGATTCTTTGTTACTTATAATACGTGTAATTCACAATTGGAAGGAGGAAGAGATATCATGCTTAGTACCTATAGAATTGTAATAATAAAACCTGTTTAATGGCAAAGTCAAATTTATCATTACAATTTTAAAAATGCCACTTTGAGAAAGATGGCCTTTTTCTGCTCAAAGCCTTGTGTGCCTGCAGCCTGTCTCCAATACACGTCTAGGGTGGGTGACAGATGGGCTTTTTGCATTCCCTCTAGACAGCCACACAGAAAAAGAGTTTATGTGTGACTGATAGGCCATCCTCTTCCTGATGGTCTATCCTGGGCAGGATGGGACTGAGAAGCTGGTCGTTGCCTTAGACTTACACCTGAATAGACCATGTCCTGTCCCCACACACAGGACTGCTTATCCCCCTGCAGTGAGTCTGGAGCCAGTGCAGGAAGGGAGGACCTCTGTGCACTTAAAAGCCCCTCTCTGAAGTCTACCCCACTTTAAAGGCACCACTGGGTATAAGAACTGGAATTCTGACCCTACCAACTCAGTACACTTTGGGACCTGAGGATACTCTGCAAGGGCGAAGAACTGCTCAAGGACTACTGCTCTGCTGGACTGCTACTCTCAATCAATCAATCAGGAGTTTGTTAAAGCGCAACTACTCACCCGTAAGGGTCTCAAGGCGCTTGGGGGGGGTGCAGGTTCCATTCCATCAAGGAGGGGGTCTGTCGAAGAGCCAGGTTTTGAGGTTTCTAGCGAAGATGGGGAGCGATGTTGTCTGTCTGAGGTGGAGCGGAAGGGTGTTCCAAGCTTTGGCCGCGAGGAAGGAGAAGGAGCGGCCTCCCGATCTGGTCTTTCTGGTGCCGGGGACCTCGGCGTAGGAGAGCTGGGCTGATCGTAGGGTCCTTTGGGGTGCGTGGAATTTGAGACGGCTGTTCAGGTATGCTGGTCCGGTGCCGTGGAGGGCCTTGTGTGCGTGGGTGAGCTATTTAAAGGGGATTCTAGCCTTGACGGGGAGGCAGTGGAGTGTGCGCAGGTGCTGGGAGATGTGGCAGTGTTTTGGCAGGTTGAGGACCAGTCTTGCGGCGGCGTTCTGGATGTTCTGTAGCTTGCGGATGAGGTTTTTGTTTATTCCGGCGTAGAGTGCATTGCAGTAGTCGAGTCTGCTGGTGACCAGGGCGTGAGTGACTGTCTTTCGGTGTTCGAGGGGGATCCATTTGAAGGTCTTACGAAGGAAGAACTGCTTTCTTGCTGTGCTGACCTGCTGCCCTCCTTGCCTGGGTGAGAAGGACTGGACCCACATCACTTGAACCCAGAAACAGGGTGGTTGAATGGCTTGCTGGCTTGCCTCCTGATTAGCACCTGGACTCTGCGAGTCTTGCCCTGTCAAGTGGTGCCAATCCAGTCCTGAGCCCTTAGAAGTGGGGATGAAGTGCTGCTACAGCAAGGCTGGTCCCTATATTTGACCCTCGCCCCATTTCGGTGGGACTGTACTTTTGGATTTGACCCAGTCTAGTGTGACCAGATAGCCCTGGTTGGTGCTTTATGCTTTTAAGCACTACATTTCAGTTTATTCTTTAAAAAATCATTACTTTGGTTCTACTTGTTAGGTTTTTGTTGTTCTGCTCTTGTTTTGTTCATTAAATTGAGTGGTATTTTTCTAACCAGGTGTGATATTGTTTTGTGTGACATTTTTACTGCTTTACTGTTCGAAGTGGTGCACAAATATTTTACAAATTGCCTCCAAGGTTAAACTTGACAGCTCTGTGCCAAGCTACCAGAAGGTATGTGTTTGTGACTTACGCTGCCTAGGAATTTGGTTCCTGTTTGGACAGAGAGCATACTTCTGCCAACCAGGAAGCCAATTTCTAACACAATCCTTTTAGGTCAGAGGGACAACAGCCTTTTAATGAAATGCTAAAAGGTGAAGAATTTGTGGTGTGTGAGGTGATATGAGGTGTGCGGTAGGTCCAGATCCTCAGTATTCCCATGTATGAAATGTTTTTTAGGTACTGAATCTCTTTATCTTGGCAACACAGTGAGATAAGCATTTTCAGCCAAGTTAGCTTTGGTCCTCAGTCTGATGCCATTTTGAATGGTCTCAAATGCAATGTTCACCATTGACAGGATGACTATGTCTAGTTCCTGGCCTTTCCAATTTCCGTGTCATTCGTGGGCCTCTAAAGCTGTGGTGACTAAACAATGACCCAACAGGGTGCACCAGTGTCTTGTCTCTTCCACCCCATCACAAGATGGCTTCAGTGGGTTATGCAGGAAACAGGAATGTATGTCTTGGTTTGAAAAGAAAGTTCTCATTAGGAGGTTGTTAGAAGGACATTATGGTTGTGGCCGACTGGTCAGTCGATTCAACATTTAAAATGTTTTACATTCATCCAAAAAAGGAATGGCTTCTGACAAGGGTAGTAAGCTCTAAACATGCATAATCCTCATCTCTGGTCCTGCCACAAACTGTAAAATGGTCTACATAATGAGGAGGACATTTTCAGTTCTCTACTGGGACACGAAGATGAGGAGTATCCCACCAGATGTTTTGACATATTTGACAGCCCACTGATGGGTAAGGATTCTTTTTCCTTGGCTAGGCAGCCTTCGTGTTTGAAGTTAGTAGGGTTTTTCCTTTTCTGGGGATGTCACAGTCTTAATGCATCACTTTCAGGGACATGGTTTATTTGGTTTGTAGCCCCTGTTTTAATTTCTTCATTTCCTTTGAAATAGCACTAGGGCGGAAGCAAGAATAAGGATTGAAGTGAACAGTGGAAGTGGAGCCTGGCTTCACTAAAGGAAAGAGGGATGGAAACTCTAGTACTTTGGCAGCTTTGAATGATCGGCCACTGTCTTCTATTGGTTGTTCTAATTTTGTGAACCAAGAAGCATGCATGTACTTCAGGTGTTTTCAATGTAAGCGCTATGGGTGAGCTGCTGAGCCTAATAAATGAAGATGATAATGCATAATCCTCGCCTACATGTCCTTAATGGAACAGAAACATGTTATTCTCACCAGCCAGGATGTTTTACATTCTTTCTAAACTAGGTATAATGATCACTGCCAGCTGGGTACTTCTTAAAACTGGAACAATAGTTATTTTAGAACTTACAATTTTGGTGTACATACTGTTAGGCACATGGCAGCGGACAGTGCAGAACAACTGTTTTTGGTATTTGGTTGCTAAGTCTTTTCCCCAAAGAATACTAGGCTTTCTGGCATTTTAAATGATCGTGTGTATGCCTATGTAAGTTTATTTCCACAAATGATTGCTTGGCTATATGTGTGTCCTTTTTGTCCCATGTTGGAGATTCTTAAGACAGCTAGGATTTGTGACTAATCCTGGAGGAGCCATTTGACAATGAATGGCAACAATATATTTTTTTTAAAAGGGAAGACATGGTCTACAACAAGCATTACACTGAACACTGAAAGTCGGCAGCCTCGCATCTGCTTTTAATGTGCTAATCTGAACACATGTGGTGTTGCCTGCACAATTAATAACTAACATATTCCGGATTTCAATATGTAACAGGTTAAATAATCACGAAAAGAGACCGTGCCTATACATCAGAACATAAAATACGTCCGCCGTAAGCTACCGGTAACCTAACACTACATTATAAAACCTGTGTGGTGGTATGATATGCTACCTGTCACTCACAGTGTCACAACCTCGCACCCCGGGCTGCTTTTACTCATGCTTGCTGTCGTACGCGCTTGTCTGATTGGTTCATTGGAAGCAGACCACAATTATGACTCCCAGAATGCACCCTCAGTACAAATAAAGCCCAGGCTTGGGGACATAGTGCTGTGATGACATGGAGTGAGGTTGTACACCCAAACAAGTGCTGGCTTAAATAAATACTACGGGAAAACATCAAGGTAGAACATAAGCATAACACAACACAGCAGCAATGCATAACATAGAACAGAGTACTGCAAAACGGCCTACTGTCGCATGGCTTAAACACCGCAACACAGTAACACATAACATACTAAAGCACAACAAAAGAATATAGGGCAGTGTAACACAGAAAAACAGCATAACACAGCAAAAGAGAACACAACGACAAACCACAATTTAGTATAACATAGTAACAGGCAGCAGAATAAATTGTAGGATAATTAACAACAGCAAACACACAGCCAAAGCACTAAGATAACATTGCAAAGTATACCATACTTAAGCGTTAAATAAGCATAATACTACCTACCAGCTCACACATGTGCACCCAAGCATAATTTAAGACAACGTAACCCGGCAAATCAAAACATGGCTCGCACAATGCAGTACAAGACAATAAATGGTGACCGCTCCTTTCTAGCAGTCTCAGCCGTTCCTATGGGAATATGCGTTCACTTTCCTGCCTTTAATGGGCATACGCGGAAGCAGCAAAGTGAAACGTGTGCCCAGAAGCCTTTGCATAAACGCATTTGGGTTTTGGGGACTTAACTTGAAATAAACTGACTTGGATTCCATGGCAAATACTGGACCTTGTTATCAAGAAAGGCCCGCCTCAGAAGTTCCTGGGTAAATCATTAGAATGAATAAGGAAACGGGGTGCAGGTGTGCTCTCCCTTATAACACATTCCTAGCGCTTTGATCATGTTGTCACCGGTATAGTGCACACCCCATAAAAAATACCTAACAGAGTGATACTTCTAAAAGGTATGAAAGGCTGAGACGGACTAATCAGACTCGCTCTTTCATCCGTCTCCTTATGTCATGCTTTTCGTGCAGCGCACACCCCATAAAACAAGCAGCCAGCTAACAAACCATAGAATCCCAGAAGCAACTTCTGTGGTCCATTCAGCAATGGAAATGTGAGTGCAGCGAAGGAGGTAAGTTACACGAAACCCTAATGTATCCCAAAAGAGGCCTGCTTGCCTCAAGCATTAGGTGAAGTGAATTAAGTCTGAATAAGGCACACAGTTAAACACAGAGCTATAGTATGACAGTAACACTGCATACATGCGTGCTTGAAACCTCACAAAAGCAGGGCATCTGAAAAGGTCAGAGCAAATGCCAGCACGTGGTAGTGAAAGGTGGCATTTCCACGCCCAAGACTAAATTCAATCACTTCATGTCATCTCAAAATCTCACACAAATAATAACAATGGAGGTAATGGAAACAAGGACACTATTTACAATGAAAATCTAGAATGTTCCATTCTCAAAACAGTAGCAAGCTTGAAAGCTCCAAAGCTTACTGGCTGCGTTGCAAGATGAAGACACTGGGCATAACTCGCAAAAGGGCCAGCCAGCTGGGCTGCGCACTCGCCCTACACGGCACGCTAGAGCCACTCAACCCCATAATTATCAGGAGGATTAAAAATGGTTACTCACGTAATCGTGAAAGGCTTTGGCCTCACTGGAATGTTCAAAAGTGTCTCGCCTTTCTGGGGCTGCACAGTACAGGTCCCAAAACACACTGTAGCAAGAAAGGAGAAAAGGGGAGATCACGTTACTAATTATTACTTGCCCAGAAAAAAAAGGCAAATAATTATCAGAAAAAGCAGGAACACAGCACATTAAATGATTGCAGCTCCTCCTTGGGGCTTTGAGGAGTTGACAAAACTATAAAACAGCCTGGCCTGCTCTAAGTGAAATTAAGGCAGCATTATGAACCAATGACAACAGTCTTTGTTGCACTAAAAAACTTAAATAAAACAATTAAAACAGCGTTTCCAAAGCAGTGTTCTCCAAAGTCAGTCCTGGAGGGCTCCGATCCAGGGTAAATCTTTAGCATTTAGCTAAATGCAGTTATCTTCAAATGCAAGATATCTTCAAATCCGACATGGATCCGGCCCTCCGGGACCGTCTTTGGAGCACCCTGCTCTAAAGCATAAGCTGATCCAATTCAGCTTTGAGATTACTGGTGGGAGGTATACAGTAAAATTTGAATACCTTTACATACTTACCAGTCCTGAAGCATAAACATACGCGCAAGACAGCAAGCTGCCCCCGCAAATTTTCATAATGGTTTGTTAAAATCAAATAACTCATCTACTGTGACCTGTAGCACCCAGGTAGCTAAAAGGGGAACTTAACCAATAAAGGTTCAACTTAGACAATAGGGTGATAAAAAGTGGAGGCACGTAATTTATAAACAAGCATTCCAATGCCAAAAGTTCGGAAGTTGCCGGACAGTATTTTTGCCTGGTCAATGCTGGTTTTGTTTTATCGTGGATTTAGCAAAAAGTTATTTCTGAGCATCTTTTCTGCCCTCGGCAGTATATATATATATATTTTTTACGCCGACTGAAAGCAAAATAATTTTTGGGTCGCACAAAGCACACATTGCCATAAATGTCTCTGATATTATAGGAAACTCTTGGTGTGATTGTGCTTATTGTCCAAAAGCAGATGCCATCAGTCACAGTGAAGTTGGCCAATGACTGAAGTGGGCTGACTTACTGCTCCATGCTATAGCGGTTTGAAGAAAAAATGTGCATGACAACAAACCAATGGACGGCGGTGACTAGCTGAAATCTCCTACGTATGTGCATGTATATATATATTTTTTTTAAATAAGGTAGTTCCTAATGCCATTCCAAAAAAAGGAGTCCAGATCAAAGGGCAAAAACTGAATAGCAGTCTTTCACAGCCAAATGATAAATGCCTTGGTAGGTGGTTGGTTGTGCGGGGGAAAAAGAAGCGATGAGGGTACGCTCTTTGGGTGGAGGCTAAGATAAAGGTAGCAGAAGCGTGCCCTTTCTTGCATGACAAGTCGCAGCCCTCTCCTCCTTTGGGGACCGGTGTAAACCCACTCCTGCGCCCCCCCTAAAACTCTCATATGAACCACTTCAGAAATTTAATTAATGGAGGGCATGGGTCAAGCCATTAGCAGTAGAAATGGACCAATCACTATTTCTCAGCCACATACCATATGGCCATGAAATATTAACCTGCAGCACCTAACAAACGATAACAGTAAGTAAAAGAGTAACTACAAATACACTGTATTCCTATGTACCCCAGAAAAGCTTTCTATACAGAACTGCAGCTGGTACAGATTATGCAATCGCAACCAAAACTGTAAGCTTTACACCTTCTAATGGGCCGAAACGGTTCAGAAACAACACTGATGATCAAAATGGTGTTTACCCCACCTGGCCTTCATTCAATTAGCCTAAACGATAAAAAATGGTCTGTTTAGGATGTGTGATTAATGCAGCATCAGCACCTGTACTACAACCAGCTGCACACACAGTTAGGGCGAATAACTATCCCCTTCAATTACACAATATCGAAAACAGGTCATATGTGGTTTTCCAGCAAAGCACCCAAACAAGTTTAAGTCAGAACACGTATAATGAACAGATCTGTGACCCTGAATAGCCAAAGAGATATCCCATTCAATCAGGTGGTATTCATCAAGCACAGCTTGTCACCCCGGAGGGTCTTCAGGCGTTTGCTTCTGGTCTCAGTTGAACAGCCAGGTTTTGAATCCCTTCCTGAACTCGGCCAGTGATGGTGCAGTGCAGAGGTGAAGGGGTACTCCAATGAGCTGCTAACAGTTGCCACTCAACCAAAGCAGTGATCGGAAGCTCACAAGTTCACACCCCGCAAAGACGACTTAGCCTCACATCACTTTAAGAACAGCAACCCATTACGATAAATTGGGCGGAAATAGTAACATCTGCTAGGTACACTGCTTACAAATGCAGATCTGCAGTATCAAGTCTTATAAAAGAACCAACTAGTAGCCACTTACCACCACCATGAATGTAAAAACCCAGGAGGTTCCCCATACGTGATATTTTTCTCCCACCGGATCTACAAAACAAATAGAAACAGGTGAAGGGTTGACATGTTCATTCAACGGCCATGGAAGTCATCTAAAACAGAGTAGCACAGATGCAAACCCAAGAGGAAACAAAAGTGACCAATGGTGCAAGCAATACCCCCTGACTTGAATGAAAGTTCAAAGTAAATGGAGGACACCTACCTCTGACAGGAACGTCTGTGCGGACTTCTGGGCTCCGACATGCAGCAAATACTCAGACGTACAAGGCTATTCTGTGGAAGGACAATAAAGAGAAGCAGCTGAATAAATAGTATAACCATGTTACATCACAAGTCCCCGTGACCCCCCTGAAGACACACAAAACAGAAGAGACAGACTTATCAGGGATAAAAGCCTTATCTGGGACAGAACAGTCTCCTTTGTATATGAAAGTGCCTCTCCCCCAACAGCACTGTCAAACAGGATGTGGTTCTCAGCCACCGCCTGGATCCACCCCTTCTTCAGTTAGTATTTGCATTACCAACAAATTCTGAATTCTAAAGGTTAACACATTTGGCGAGGATTACTGTGCTTCTTTGTTCTGTACCCCTCACTACACACATACACCCACAAGTAGGGCGGTCTAAACACAGGGATAACAATGGAGCCTGAGCGTCTTCGGCCACGGGGGTCAAAGCATCAGAATGAAGAGCACAGGAAGACATACACGCTGCTGTGCCTGAAAGGTGTCGACACCAGGCCTAAAACAACTACTACCCCCACTTCAGAAAACCAGCAGCTTCAACTTCGTACACCCCCTACAAATAAAAACACATCTAATGGAGCAGGAATGAAATAACCCCTTTAACTAAAATCCAGGCAATGCACAAAAATACACTGAGTCTGGGGCAACAAAACCAAGCCCTCACAAAAAGGTGCAATAAAAGGGCTTGATAGCGCGGAAACAGGGCGCTCGGTAACTCCTCTAATAATATAAATACGCAAGATGAGCCCCCAACGTTGAGACTTGTAAGGACGTCCCCACCAAACAACAGAGGGCTGCGAACAATAAAAGCACTGTGGGTAAAACAAAAGAACAGTGTATACAATCACCCAATAAAACAAGGAGAAATGCAACACCAAAAAACTACAACAAACCACACACCCAAGAGAATTAATTCCAAAACTGCCCGGTACCGCGGGGGCTAATACTCTTCCTAACCTAGGGGCTTCAATAATAAACATGCCACCCGGTGTGACGGGTTGTAGGGGACATTGCAAGAATGACGGACTGAGGAAGGCTACAACAACGACTCGCAGCGTAGGGGTCAAAATGTGCCCCCATCCCCCATGCTTGGGGCTCAGAAACAGTGTTCCATGGAGGAGGTGAGCAACCCCGTTCACGCCAGTGGAGACCCTCAATCCAGGGGCCGTCAACACGTACATGTACAGGATCAGTACATGCCCCCTCCAAGCAAGCATTGAACAATGCCGTCCCCTCCATCCAGGGAGGTAGCAGAGGCACCAAAGGGGTCCAAGAAGTGAGCAAGCCCCCCCTCCAGCCATGAAGTAAACACTGCCCCTCCATCCAGGGGGTGCAGTGACCCGTCCATTCACAGGGGTGTTCAATGGGCGCTGCACACAAGGGGTGAACAATCAGATCTCGGTTGGGGCGCCCTGTTCCTGCCCGTTCGAAGGCACCGCCGAGCCGGACATGGTGCTGGCGTGGCTCCTGCTGAATTAAGCCTCCGGCTCCGCTCGGCCTCGATCCTCTGTGCTCGATTATTCCCTGCCTGGCTGTCAGAGCGGCCTCCTGGGCCCGGACCCCATCCTCTCTCCCGGAACTTTCGCTGCTCTGCCCGGCACAGCAACACTTCGACACCCGGCAGCGGCGGCGGCTCTAGAACACCCACTCCAGCGCGCACAGGACGTGGGCGAAGCCAAGCAGGGGACGCTGATACTTCCGTCAGCCAATGGGCGACCGGCGACCAACGTGCGCTATCCCGAGGGCCCGAGAACGTCAATAAAGAACGTAGTTGAATCTGGTGGTGTAGTCCAGGGAAAAGAAGGAAGGGAAGGCCTGAAAATGGAGAGGAAGGCAGAGGGAAAGAGGAGAAATGAAACAAATGGAACCCATGGAGAACGAGGAAGGATGATAAACAAGCTGAGGATCGCGAAACACGAGACAAGACGCAGTGCCGTGAGCGTGCACATCAGCTGTAGCGGCGCAAGCTGAAAATCGCCGGAGAAGACACGCCGACCTCCGAGTCTGCCTGCTGCGGAGAGCTCAGTGAGTGGGGTTGGGGGGGTTGGAGGGGTGAGTGTGTGGGCAGAGAGGGAGGGGATGTGTGTGTGTGTGTGAACAGTATGCAATCTCTGGTCTCACTGTAAGCAGTTGAAACAATGCTGGTTTGCCTGCGGGACAGGAGATGTGCGCGCGCGTGTGCCTGTAGGTGGGCGTCCACGGTCCGAATCGCCGCGCGTGCCCCGGGCTGTCTCCCTTGAGAGCCGACTTAACAGCAATAGGTCTCGAGCAAGACCTAAAAAGGTGTGTGGTAATTGTTCTAAAAGTCTTGTCAACAAAAGATTTTTTGTGCTAATATTACCCTCTTTAAAGCTAACAGACACGGGCAAAGAGAATTTTCTTTTTCACAAGTAGTGGATATTATTTCCTTTGTTTGCGGTTTCTCCCTGCTTTCAGTTAGTGGAGGTTTGTGGATGAATCAAGACAACTGCTATCAATTTCTGAAAAGTGGACAAAGGGTACTTTGTGAAGACTGGTGAAGGTTATCCCAAACAACCCAATCTATGAATTCCAAAAATGTAATGTTTATTTGTATAGCGCACTAATCACCCCACAGACTATCCAGGTGCTTGAGCAGGTGTAAAGATCCCCTAGGTGCTCATATGAAGAGCCAAGTCTTCAGATTTTTACGGAACTCTAGAAGTTAAGATTGGGGGTTTGATGTGTTGAGGGGGGGGTTGTTTCATGTCTTAGATACAATGTAAGAGAAGGAGCGACTTCTAGTTTCGCTTTTGTGGATGCGTGGAGTGTGTGAGAGTAAGGCAGTGCCTAGGTGTCTGGTGGGTTGGTGAAAGTGTATGTGGTTGTTCAGGCATTCTGGTCCTATGTTGTTAGGCAGCAGTGTTCTGGGAAATCTTTTTTTTGAAAGACCTTTATTACATTAATTGCAGTTACACAGCTTGTGGCCTACAACCCAACGGGCCGGCCGCAATCGTTGAATCAGAAACACATATGGGTCATAGCACACAGCCAGAGTACCGACAGCCAAAGGCCCGGTGGCGTATCAAGCAGCATCAAGCAGTACAGAGCTCGGAGCCGAACTTGGGTGAGCAATAAGGAATCCATCTGAGGTCTCATTTTTGCTTTTTTTTTAAAGAAACAATAGGCAACAGTTAGAAACAACGATAACCCCCCCCCAGCCCTCCCCCCCCGGGTGTAGTACAGCAGTTGTGCGAATATCGCATGGGGCAACAGACTCGATGCGAGGGAACCTCACTCCATAGGAGAGAGTCATAGCAGGATAATCGCCAAGGCATACATTAAGGGAACCTAGGAATTGCAATAGTTTGGGGGGGTCAACCACAGGCAGAAGCTACGCAATCAACAGCATGACACCGGCCAGGCGACCAGCGTATATCCAAAGGCATCAGCACGAAGCAGCAGTCAAGAGAACAGGAATGGCCAGCAGCGTGCCACCTCTAATCTGGCATCTCCCCATGCAGAACAACTCTCACTCAGAGATATGGGATAGACTAGTCATCATCAGACAATTGCGCCAACATATAGGTGGTATACGGTCCCCAGATATCGCGGGGGAGGGAGCTTGCTGGTAGTTCCTCATAATAGCATGTCAATTGATCTCGACAGTATGCCATTTCCTGCAGCCAAGTCTTCACCTCCGGCGTCCTTCTCCCCCCCCAGCAGGTCGCCACTACGCGCTTGGCCAGCTGCAGCGCCAGCGCCACCAACCGCCTCACACCCAAAGGAACACCAGACACCATGCCCAGCAAACATACACGTGGTGTTGCCTCAATGGTCGCCGAGGTCATAGCAGACAATGCCTCAGTCACAGCTATCCAGAACCTAGACACACGTGGGCACGTCCAAGCCAGATGCGAAAAATCAGCCACGGCAGCCCCGTAGCGCACGCACGCAGATGAGTCACGCAGACCGAATTAAAAAAGTTGCTCCAAAGAATAATACCATTGTTGCAAGAATTTATAATGCAAGAGTCTAAAATTCCCATTAGCAGCAAATTTCCCGGTCATAGCACAGCATTCCACCCATGCATCCTCCAAGAGTGGCTCCAGCAAACACGCATCCCACCTAGCCTTTGCAGCTACATCCATACCACACTCCTCATCCTGTGAAATTTTGTACAGCCTCGAAACCATTTTGACTCGAGAAGTAGATGTATACAGGAACTGCAGCGCAGCCAGAGCGGGCGGCTCCATGGGGAAGGTCGGAAAATGAGCGCGCACTGCAGCTCGTAACTGGACATACGTGAAGGTAGCCATAGTGCCATTGTTTGTTTGGTCCAATATCGACGGTAAAGCCAGAAAGCGGCCCGCCGGGAAGATATCCCCCATTGTAGTCATACCGACATCCTGTAGTAGGTGGATAGCCCCTATCTCACTCGAGACCGATATATGCTCATGATAGAGCAAGGGCATGCCCGGCGCATAAAGTGGCAAGGAACCCGCGCACCTACCCAACTCCCGCCACGCCCTCACCGTGCTCTGCACCGTGTCCACCTCGCCCCTCTCATATACAGAGTGTGAGTTTACAATCATCGCTTTTAATGGCAATGGATGTGTCGCTGCCGCCTCAATCGCCACGTGTGGCGTATATGGCGGCGCCGAGATCCAGTACGAGGCAAAATGCGCCTGCGCACATAAATAGTACAACTTCATGTCAGGCACCGCAAATCCACCTCTCTCATATGGTTTGGTCAGGGTATCCCATTTCACTCACGGTTTCTTCCCTCCCCATGCCAAGGTAATTAGCAGGGTCTGCAACATTGTGAAAAAACTAGACGTCAAGCGGAGCGGAATGTTGACGAAATAATATAGAAATTTGGGAAGTACCACCATTTTGATCAGAGCCACGCGGTCCGCGAACGACAGGGGCAATCGAATCCAGCGCGCTACTTGGTCTTCTAATTTGGAAATGGCCACACCGTAGTTAGCCCGAATCATTTCTTGGGTATCTCTATGTATCCATATTCCCAAATATCGGACAGGCTCCTCAGCCAATTCCAAAGGAAATTCTAATGGAAACGGGCGGGTAATATCGGTCAGTGGCAGCACTATGGACTTCCCCCAGTTTATCGACAGGCCGGAGAAACGTTCAAACCGCACGTATTCCCTGAGCACCCCATCTAGATATCTATCTGGCTCTCGAATATAAAGCACCATGTTATCCGCGTACATGGACACCGCCAGGGAGCGGAGACGAAAACACAGAGCTGAGGATGCGTGCCGTTGGCGCAGAATAGAGGCTAGGGGTTCCAAAATGATTGCGAACAATAAGGGCGATAGTGGACACCCCTGCCTTGTGCCCCTCTGTATTGCAAACGGTTCCGACACCCGCCCATTCACTCGCACACGGGCCACAGGATTAGTGTACAACAAAGCGATCAACGACGTGAAAAAGAACGGCACACCCATGCGATGCAGTATTGCCATCATGTATTTCCAGGCCACAGAGTAGAATGCTTTGGCAGCGTCCAATAGGACCGCCACCGCAGCTAAGTCAGGTTTGAGTAGGTGTAGGACAGCAAAAAGTGCTCTTAGGTTATGCGTGGTGGAGCGCGTCGGTACAAATCCAGATTGGTCCGGCAACACCATTACCGGTAATAGCAGTTGCAATCGCGTGGCTAGCACTTTGGTAATAATCTTAACATCTGTGTTCATTAGTGACAACGGCCGGTATGACTCACAGCTGTCTAATGGTTTACCCGGTTTCGGGAGTACCACCAGCAGAGCCTCCCTCAACGTCGCAGGTAGTTGCCCTTGTTCAAAGGCCTCCTCCAACACCATCGCCAGATGTGGCAATAATAAATCCACATACTCTTTATAGAATTCAGGCGGTAGGCCATCCGTACCAGCAGCCTTGCCGTTAGGCAAAGCCGCAATCGCATCCCTTAGTTCTCCCTCCGTGACATGGTGCATCAGAAAGTCCTGCTGTCCCTTCGAGAGCCAGACAAGTGCGATATCTTCTAGATATTCCGAAATTTCCCTCTCGTCTGCCGTGTCTTTATATGCATACATGTCGGTATAGTACCGAGTGAAACAGTCCAAGATACCTTCCGCATCAGTCACAGTCCTATCGCCCTCCCTGATCTCCTGCACTGCACAATGTTTAGCCCAGGGGTCCTTTAGCCTATCCGCCAGTCCCCGCCCAGGCCTACCACCCTCTCCATAGTACCATGCTCTAGTGCGTTTGGATAGATATTGAACTTCCTGATCTGCCAGTTTATTGTATTCAGAGACCTTCAAGCATATGTCAGCCAGAAGGTGATCAGAGGGCCGCTGCTCGCATTGTCGTTCCATACACAGCAACTCACGCTCCAGCCGTTCCATAGAGTCCCTGAGCGATTTAAGTACCCCAGCCTGCATACCAATACATGTGCCCCGCATTGACACCTTAAACGCCTCCCAAATCACACCCGCACTTGACACTGACCCAGCGTTCTTATCGAAAAACAGTTCAATCGATTCACGCAAACTCTCCCGCAGGACCTGATCCTTCAAAACACCAGGAGGCAATCGCCATGCAAACGGGACATGCGCATGTGTCGGGAGCTTAACTTCCATCAGCACAGGGGCATGATCAGATAATGTGCGAGCCAAATGTGCGGTCCTCGCTACCCAGCCGCTCACATCCTTCGTCACCAGCCAGTAATCCAATCTCGAGCAAGTGTCATGGGCGGAAGTATAGCAGGTGCCCTCCCTCACTCCAGGATGTCCCAGACGCCACACATCTACCAGCCCCAGCACCTCCATCCCATCCCTGACAGCACCACACGCACGCTTCATAGAGGACTGGCGTATTTCCTTTTTATCCAACCCTTGATCCAGCGTCACATTCAGATCCCCTCTGCAAATAATCGCCGAGGGAGGCAGCTGACAAACCTTATTCCACAACATGACATAAAAGTCTGGATCATCAATGTTAGGCCCATATACATTAACCATTGTGATTAGCTTACCACACAGTTTTCCATGCAAAATGATATACCGACCTTCCTTATCTACCTCCTCATGCAAACTCACAAATGGAACATCTTTTTTAATGAGTATCATATCGCCAGGGCATAGGAGGAGTACGAGGTGGCCACTCTGGTACCAGCCCAACGGCAAGCAACCGCGCCAGCCGCCTGTCCGCTGAGATGCGTCTCCTGCAGGAAGACCACCTGCACTGCATGCCTATTCAAATATGCAAGCATCTGCCTAGTCTTTTGTGGTCTGTTAAGACCCCGCACATTCCACGTTATCCAATTCAGTGTCCCCCCCCTAGAAAGAATGATAGTTAATACATATACCTATCCATCTGGTCTCAAATGTACTTTCCAGCCAGTGAACATTGATAGTTGTGTTCATTCCCATGTCCCACCCGAGGCAGCCCCCAGCACAACATAACAGGCCCTCTTTGCGTGCACCCCCATGAGTCAACCTCCCTCCCCAGAACTGCAACCCATGGCAACCAGATTCCCGCCCCCCGCCCACTTCAGCACCCACAACCTGCCAAAGCCATCCCCAACCCCTCAGTGCCCAAACCCCGAACTTTGCACCAAACAAATTGTGGAGAACTCCCATACGTGGGGGCGTAGAGGTGCCCAACTTCCACCAGTAAACTAAGCAGGAGAGGATCGAGCAATTTGTCTGAACGTCCATCCTCGTCCTCCCCGCGATGCGACATAAATCAGAACATTCCAGCAGCACCCAATGGAGGAGGCAGCAGTACATCTATCGGTGTGTGCCAGGAACAGACAAATAAACAGTGCAACAGAAACGTTTCCAGCAAATAGCCAACCCCTAGACCTCATCCGTAGGTCTGGTACATCCCTTCCATATATGATAGCACAGAGGTCTAGCAGCCGGACCTCGATAGACAATGTATCAAACAGCAGTGCAGCATAAGTCCCCATCCAGGGCTTTGGCGTCACCATTGGATTTGAACAGGTGCTCCGGCCCACCACCCACCAGCAGTAGTGAGAAAAGTCTATCCGCCGAACTCCAACAATTAGTAAATCAATCAGCACAGTAGTCTCGAATCTTTAGCCAGGGCACTGGTGGCACCGTTGAAGGTGCAAAGTCGCACAGGCCCACCACCCACCAGCATTAGTGAGAGAGAACTAACTTGTCAACTATAAGAGTGGAGCGTTAACGTGTAGCAATACCCCAGCATGTATGACCAAGATTGACGATTATGCTGGAGAAGTACGTAGACCTATCAACCTTATCACGTAAATCCTCCTCCCTGTCCTGCGCTGCATTGGAGTCTTGTTTTCTTTTTTTCTGCTTCTTCGCATAGTCCATGGCTGCCTTAGGAGATGTAAAGATTTTATTATCTGACGGTGCCCCAATCCGGAGGCGGGCCGGGTAGAGCATGGCATATGGAATATCCTCCGCCCTGAGAAGTTGCTTTACCACATGAAATTCTTTCCTCACTGTTTGCACCGCCACTGTGAAGTCAGGATAAAATTCAAGTTTGTTGCCCTGATAGTCTATGGTGCCCTTCTTCCGTGCCAGGTGCAGAATCACATCCCTGTCTTTATAATTGAGTATGCGGGTGATGATGGGACGGGGCGATGCTCCAGGCACTGGTCGTTTCGCTAATGAGCGATGTGCCCGCTCCACGATGAACACTCGGGATAACTGATCCGCTCCAAAAATATCAAGCAACAATCGTTCCATGAAATCTTCCATTCGACCCACATTGGTAGACTCCGGCAGTCCCGTGACGCGGATGTTGTTGCGACGGGACCGCCCTTCCAACTCCTCATTTTTAGCCTGGATGACCTCCAAAACTCGCTCCATGTTGAAAACCTTGGTGGATACGGTAGCCAGACCATCCTCAGTGGCAGACACTCTCTGTTCATCCTCTCCCATCGGTTCATTCTGTCTCTCAAATTGCGTAGCCATATGATCAAGTCTGTTATTCACTGCTTCCATGGTGCCTTCTATGGACTGCAATGTTTTTTGCATAGCCACAAGCACGGCCTCTAAATTCGGCGTACCCCCAGACGCCCCAGCGGGCTCCGTGTCCGGCGGCGCCTGCGAGGTCGACATTGTGGTCTTCTTAGCGTCGAAAGTTAATTTGGGCTGATTCCTTTCAGGCCTGCCCATAGTGCCAGTAGACCGTCACAACCAGCACTCAAAGTCACTGTAGTCAACACCAGCTGTTTGGAGCAGTATCCGCAAGAATGAAGGGCAAGCAGTCTCAACACCCAGGGAGAGGGAGCTCCAGAAGCCAAACAGGCAGCACCTCCAGTCTGAGAGTCACGATCAAGCAAGGCCCAGCTTGCGCCCCTCTGGACGCCAATCTCACTTCCTCAGGCCTCCAGGAGACCCAACTGCCAGATCAGATCACAGGCGCCACAGAACCTCCGGGCGCTGTAACGTGCAAGCACAGAGCAATGCAGCAATGGTAGTAGAGCAGAACTGCGGTCCCGTGAAATGCCACATTCAGTGCTGATGGTCAGGAAGGTAGAGCTGCAGGCGCCCCGTAGGCCCCACCACCAGTCAGCAAACTATATGGCAGCGAGGCCCAAGCCACTCTCCCGCGGCTAGTGCTCAGCCGCAGTCCCGGGCAGTAGGCTTCAGCGTTTCTCCAGCCACCACGGAGCCGCCACTATTCCGCCTAGCCCTCGTAGTCGCACCTGAGCGCAGCCCGCCCCCACCAGCCGCAGCTCGCGCGGAGTGGCCTAGCGCCACCTCCGCAGCGCCGGGCTTTCCCAGGCCGCCACCCCACTCACTGCAACCAGCAGAGATCAGGACCGGCCCAGGCGACGGCCGCTCGCCTCCGCCACCGTGCAGAGCCCCTCCCCTGGCCTCGATGAGACTGTCCGGCCGCTCGAGCCGCTCCCGGTAGCCACGCCAGGCGACGCAGGAATCCTCCATAGCAGGCAGGCCTCGGACGCGGGGCCGTCCCGGAGCACCACGGTGTCGGGACCCAGCCAGTAGGCCAAACGGCAGCAGTCACCTCCGGAGAAGGCTAGACAGCCAAAAGTAGCGCCAAACAATGCCGCCTCGCTCCTTGCAGGTATTACCGCAACGCTGGTGAGTTACGAGGGCAGGACGTGAAGGATATTGAAAGGATTGTGGCTCGATCTGGCGGAGCCTCACATACGTGCGGCCATCTTGCCTGGCGCCCTCTAGCACCCCCCCGTTCTGGGAAATCTTTAGTCTCTGTAGGAATTGTTTGGAAGGTCTGGCATAGAGAGTGTTGCCATAGTCTGGTCTGCTGGTGATGAGTGCTTGCATAATTGTCTGTTTGGTGTTCTGAGAATACCATTTGAAAATCTTTCGCACCATGCATAGGATGTGGAAGCAGGAGGTGCACACTTCATTGGCTTGAGCAGTCATGTTGAGCTTGTTTTCTAGGTTGAGCCCTAGATTTCTTGTGTGGTCTGTGGGTTTTGGTCCTAGCTCAGATGGCCACCAGGGAGTCCCACAGGAAGGTCTTGTTGCAGAAGATCAGTACTTCTGTCTTGTCAGAGCTGAGCTTTAGGCAGTTGGTTCGCATTCAGGCTGCTACGATGGGCATGCAGCTGGTTAAGTTGGTTCTGATGGTGGTTGTTTTGTCCATCAGGGAGAGGATGAGTTGAATGCCATTGGTGTAGGGGATGACTGTGATGTCTTGTGATCGGATGATGTTGGCGACTATTTACATGTATAGGTTGAAAAAAGTGGTCTTATGGGGTGATCCCTGTGGGAATTTGCATAACAGTTTCTTGGTCTCTGATGTAACAGGTGACAGCCTGACCCTTGGGGTTCTTCCCCTGAGGAAGAAAGAGATCCATGTGAGAGTGGATCTTTGTATGCCAATCTCGTGGAGTCTTCTGATAAGGGTGTTGTGTGATACAGTGTCGTAGGCTGCAGAGAGGTCAAGAGGATGAGGTCTGCTGTTTCTCCTTGGTCCAGGATTATTTGAATGTTGTTGGTGACTGCAATGAGTGGTGTTTTGGTGCTCTGGTTCTCTCTGAATCCTCATTGGTTGTTATCTAGAAGATGGTGAAGTTCAAGGTGGGTTAAAAGTTGCTTGTTGATAGCCTTCTCAATCACTTTGGCTGAATAGCAAAGCAGAGTGGTGGGTCGGAAGTTGCTTATTTGATTCAGGGTAGCTGTGGGCTTCCTGAGGAGGGCATTGATTTCTATAATTTTCTATTCATCCGGGAAAGAGCAGACATGATGGAGGTGTTGAAGATGTGGATCAGGGTGGTGCTGATTGGTGATGTTCCCAGATTGTGGTGGTGGTTTAGGCCTCTAAATGGATGGTCTGCATGATTGCCACTGTTTCATTTCTGGTGAGGGTTGTGCATTCAGTCAAATGGCCATTTTGATTTGGTGGGTAGGTTAGTGATGAATTATCTGGGGTTGGGTTAGTGTGCAAAGTTAGTTTGGATATTAGAAAATATGCTGTGGTATAAGTTGGTTAGGTTGTCACAGAGTTTTTGGGAGGCAGCAATGTTGTTGAAAGTGGCTGAGGGTGAAGTTGAACCCTTGACAATCGAGAAGATCTCCTTGCAGCTGTTTGATCTTTCTTCAAAGCGGTCCATTAGTGCTTTATTTCTTGATATCTCTTATTTGCTGCTAATAGCATCTGAGTGCTGCTTTGTAAGTAGTTCTGTCGGTGGTGTTGTGGCTGGCTTTCCATTTCCTTTCTAGCAGTTTACAGTGTTATTTGAATGTAGTGGAGAGAAGAGACAGTTTCAACAAGTTTTACACCTATACGTTTTGGCAATGAAAGCTTATCTACAAATGTACTGCACCACTACATTCATCGGACTCTTCCAGTGACACAGAATAAGCCAACAACCAAACAGTGACTTATCATGATCTTTTAATATATTCCAGTAAAGCATAACTTGACTATAAAAAGTGAAATGAATATAAATTAAATATCAGGGAAGGCTGTATATTTTTAAAATGTACTTCAGAATTTGAATTTAAGTTTAGGCATCATTCAAACCTTTCAGAAAACCCATAACACTATCAGATTGTGTTGAGTTTATTGCAAACACTGTTTTTTGTTAACATTAAAAATAAGAAGATCAAACTTTTGTGAAACGTAATTGATAATAGCAAATATTCTACCATCCAGAATTTTCATCAGGGGGTGTAACCAAGGTAGCAGCATAGACGGTCGAGAATCTCCATCTCTCTATTCCGCAAACCTGAATGATGAGCTCTTCCCTAGCACGGAAACCTTTGATTCTCCATGAGTTCGGAGGGGCTGGGCAATGGTTGATGTGCCTGGATCCCCTCTGCCAGAGCCGATATCTCAAGCTGCCCCGAGAACAAGGCAGAGCCCCAAGATGGTAGCCATGTCCTGAAAAAGAAAACACCAGCCAGTGCCCTGTTCTTGAGGAAATGATCTGGCAGGAAGGTGTGACTGGCCTCTTCGGGTCATATACGCCTTCAGGGAGCGCACAAATGCCCATCGTATAGGGCCCATCCAGAAACACTGTTGGCGCTAGTCTTGACAAGAGCCGGCTGACTGCAGAGGCTTTATTCTTTTGGCGGAGGCCCATGGGTGAGCTGGCGTGAGGTGGAGTTGGAGGTGGCAGCAGAGGCAGTCATTGGAACCTGTGAGTGATGCAGCAAGAAGCGGCAGCATGAATAAGAGGAGCACCAGAACCAGATGCTAGCCTTGAGTGCTGACGAGCTGGCAGACCCTCGACCAGCAGGGTAGTGGCCAGGGTGCAGAGGTAAGGAGACACACTGGAAAGACAAGGCGAGTGTAGGAACTGTACTCAGGGAGCCAAAACCAGCACTACACCTCTGCTTATCCTATGGTACCGCCATTGCTGCCCACTGAAGGATGAGCTCTTTCCTGGGTATCAACCATTGGGTAGAATAGCTGGTGAGGTGGCCTGGGGGAACACCACTTCAAGGGAACACTGCTTCATCCCTGGCAAATGTTAGTGCAGAGTGCAGATACTAGACATATTACTGAGCCAATAGATTGTCTTGGCTGCTTCTAGATTTTTTGCCCCTAGCTGATGAAGGCCAGGCATGACCTAACTTGCTCCCCCCTTAACTATCAGCAGCCTGAACAATGACTTGGAGTGACAAGAGGACTCCAGACAAAGGTCAAATGTAGAGCATTCTTTGGACATTTGGTCGAAGCTACCCCAAGTGAAAGAGGACATCTGCCAGAAGGACAAACCAGTGACCCCCAGAGGAAGAACTAGTAAACGGTCAGACAAAGAAGCTAATTAGGCACTGATAATGCATCAATATTTTGTAGGGTTATTTACACGCCTCAAGAAGACCCTGATGTTACAGGGATTCTGTGCAAACACAGAACTGTGCACAAAGACTTAGCACCTCAGTGAATTAGGGTGTGTCAAAACTCACCTTAGTACCCAAAATCCCCTACCAGACTAGCAATCAGTGTCACATTAGCTCTTAGTCCTATAGGAAAGAAACCAATGATTAGACAACCTGGAACATGCGACTTAGGACCATCTCAGAAATGGTGGGAAGTGAGAACACTCTTTTTTATACAGTCATACCAGTCCACAACAGGAGTAAAATAGAGACACAATAAGGTTAAAATATTTATTTTAACAACGTGATCTCAAGCGCAGTATTTTAATCAACATAAGCATACATATGATTAAGAATAATACGGTCAGCATGGTTACAATTCCATAAAATACAAAAGGTGGAATCATATTATAATAATAGTGCAAACAGGTGATAAAAGCGCCTATTGAAAGCATCCCCCCTATGACTATGTATTATAAAACTATAGAAGGTCTCTGGAGTATTCTTTAGGGGGACCCCATTTACCTGTCCGCTCTGTAAGTGTAAATTACATCAGGATCGGTTAGTCTCTCTGCATGCCTGGAATCTTAAAAAGTATTCTATTCTGGCAAGTGTGCTATGATAAAGGCGCCAGAATCCTACTCGGCTTGCAGCTGCCAAATTGTTGTGTCTAGAATGTGTTACACGAACACGCCGAAAAACAGGCTCGCACGTTATGATAACCTTGGCAGCTAAGCACTCACTGTACAGACTGGGGACACGATGTATGTCTAGAGATGTCGAAAAACAAACCTTTTCCCATGTATAGACCTTCTTGAAAGCTAACTCTGCAAAAACAGCTAAGCAGTGTTGTGTGCAAAATAGCAGCAAAAGGAAAAATAGTGTTTAAACTCCTAATAAGCCATGCTAACTTAACATGTACGCAGAGAGAGGCCCATAAACCATACGACACTGGGACATCTCCAGATAGACATTAACAAAGAGCTCATGAGACACCAAAAAAGGGTGTCAGTGACTACGGGAGTGCTTCTCCATGCTGAGAGAGAACAAAGATGAGCAAGCCAAAGAGTAGGAATTCATTACACAGGAAATTCTACAGCTACAAGAACAACTTATATTGCTTCAGGGGCAATTAGAGGACTTGGACAACAGATTCTGCTGCAACCACATCAGACTCTAGAGGTCCAGACCAGAAAAAATTGATTATTACCTGGTAGAGTTTGTGCACTCAATTGTGAAGGATATACTGGGTCCTGATGCCACCCCCCAGCCTCCAGCTATCAAATTGCATTAAATGCACTAGGCCCAAACAAGTACATCCTCCCATCTTCCCTGATGTCCTCATAAGAGTCCACCTATATGTCCTAAAAGAAAAGACCGTCACATTGGTGCAACAGAAATGGGACATGAGCGAGTACCTTTCCCAATCTGCTGAACCCTATCAAAGCCTTACAAGACCATACAAAAGAAGAGATCTTAAATCCCTAATGGACCATTTACAAAATATAAATATCAAGGACTGCTGGGGCCATAATTTTCACCTCATCTTTCAGCAACAAGGCAAGATTTGCTCCTGGACAGAGGCTGCTCTAGCCAGAATTTCGAGTCGAGGAGCTTAAACTGCTGGAAATACAACCAGTGACACCAGCAAAGAAGTCTCATGCAAGACGTTGGAGCAGAGTTGGCGACACTCTGATGGATCGAATGCCCTCACCTGAAGACACTAAAAGAAGTGACTTGATTAGTACCTTCAAGACAGTGAGCAAATAACCAATTGGAATTGGGAGTCCAGTACTCAAAGGGAACTCGGCTCCGAGCATGACTATCAGCAGCAATGGCATGATGGTGTTGAGGTGCCGGGGAAGATATTGGATGAAGGGGTTTGGGGAGGGGGGCAGGAGGCGGGCTGATCTTTTGTAAATCCCTGTAGGATATGTCTACTGGAAATCGTTATCTAAATTGGTTGTACTCTTCTTTGCAGGTTTCTGAGCCCTGGTGTTATGTGGCTTATGTTTAGTCCTCATTTTAGTATCTCATTTTATTTTGCAATCATTTTATTAGCGGTGTGTACATGTTTTCCTTTTGTGAGAGTGGCCCTTGCAAACAAATATTCCTGAGCAGGCATTGTCGCCCTGGAGTCTGCACATTTAGTTCCAGGGTCGCACAAACTCAGAACATGTAGCATTGTTTTATTTTCTGTGCTCGCAAGGAGATAACTTTTCTGCTTTAGTCAAATTTAAGGGCTGTTCTGCGCCTCTGGCACAGTGTGATAAGCTTGCCATTTTATTATAAAAACAGAGTCCGTGCTGAAGTTGGTGAGGAGTTCACTTCCTGCCAGAATCATCACAGAACCCTGCTGTAACATGCAGTCCTGCTGTCCCCGAACTTCATCCTGAGAAGGAACATAGTTGTACACTCATACGGAGGTGCATTCATGGATGCGCTAACCCTGGTTTTCTGGCATTCAGTACCAAGGTATGTGGTTAGGTCATTCCAACAGGCCTGGCAGATGGATACTCTCGATATGCTCTCTTTAGCATAGAGGCTAGTAATAGATAGAAGTAACTTTAGCAACATTATAAACAATTACAATGATTATATTGTTTGTGTTTTTTTCACTATTCTAATAATGCTTATTACAAGAACGTGTCTTATCTTACTTACAATTGCAGTTCATGTTTTAAATACAAAGATTGGAGCTTTTCAATAAACTGTTGAAAATGCAATATTGTATCTTTTCTTTGTGAACACTTTGGGCATGCAATGCATGCTTACAAAAATGAAAGGGTTAGAACTGTTACCATGATTTCCTTGGGGAGTCAATTTCTAGGTTATTGACAACATTTATACCTCTGGAGGTTTAGGAGTTTAGATGGCGTACTGTGAGATAGTCAAATAGACCAACATTTACTGAATATATAAGAAGACGTTCGTCGTTCCATATACACAGACCTACTAGATTCGTAGGAACTGTTAAATACTGGATATTGAATTTCTATTTGGGATCAGTATACTACTCATTTTACTCTGACTTAATTAAGTGTAACATGCCACATTCATTTACTTCACCAGATATTGACCTATATCTTAAAGGTGATCCAACTCAACATATGGGGGTTAAACCTGTCTAATAAGAGGCACAAATTCTTGCATTAAATACAGCAACATGAACAAAACAACATTCCTCCAGGAGACCCAATTGCTGCACATGGACCTCTTTAGAATTAGGAATAGGAAGTACCCCATACCGCACTGAGCAGCGGAACCCACTACAATGGCAAAGAGGGTGATGTTTAGGTAAAAATTGTTGGCAGGTGAGAAGGTGACAGTAGTGAGAAATCTTAAGGGGGGGGGGGCATCATAAAGGTGCAAGTGCTGGTCTTCCACCATCTACATAAATAGCTAAGCCCCAAACACTGAACAGCATCACTATTGGTAAATTTATGTAGGAACAGGAAAAAGGAGATTCTGGAGGAGATCCCTACTTTGGTACGAGCAGTACGGGAAGCCAAGCGACTGGGAGTAAGCTCCTGTCAAAATCAGCTTTGGAGAATTCCTGGCACATACTGCACCCAAATATTAGGGACTTCTCTCTCTCCCTTGTCCACTGAATCTACAAAAGGATCGATTTATGTTCCAGACCCTAATGCACAGAATAATATCTGCAGCTATTTCAGCAATCAGATCCTGGCCATGATGAAATTACCTGGGACATGTTCGCTTGTGTGACTGGGAGCCCACAGGTGAATCTCTGCTGAAGTGTTCAGAGACTTTGTAATGAAGCAGGAACTGACTCAGAGGATCACAGTCTTCTTTACAGGCATTATGAAAGACAGCACCTCACTATTTCCAAAGAGAAGAAAAGGGAAAAACACACAAAATGGAAAGAAGAAAGAGAAAGTGGGAAAACCAGTCACAAAGGGAGAAAGCAGGAACCTGCAAGAGTGAGATAAAGGGGCATGGAATGTCTAGTAGTTGATTAAAGAGCCATTAGGTGGATTTCAGACTACAAATGCTAGGTATTCTGTGTGCCAACATTTAATCGCACTGTCCATTTGCTTCTGAGCAGAGCACTGGAACCAGCATTCATTCTTTTACAAGTTAGGCACTGGCTGAGAGGACACTGTTGAAACTGGGCTGTACTTTCTATGAAGGAGCAATAATGTGCAGACCCTGTTGACAACGCAGGTAAAAGTGCAGAGAAGTCAGAGATTCGTAAAAAAGATAACAATTGAGAATGGGAATGTTGCAATAACATACCCAAAAAATGAATGTATAAAATTCTTCATAACTTTGTTCTCTCGACATATACAAGATGACACAAAGATTAATATTATTTGCAGTGCTGCATTGTGTTTTCACAAACATGACCCTGCCCCAATAGAAACAGTCCAGCTTGAGCTGTTAAGCAAGGTCTTCTCTGTATCGGAGCACAAGCAACCCAAGACCGATTTTGGACTGATGTAAAGCCCTAGGTGGCCAAGGCTATGCCTAGACGTGGGTGCACGACCAAGACTGATTTGTATATGGCTGGGTCTAATCTGAGGAGGCATGGTCGGCAAAACAACAATGGGTTGGATTGATACCTAAAGTGATTTACAGTGGCTAGACTAATAATGCAAGCATCCCCCTATCACCTTTTGTATGTTTGATTTAACAATGCAAGTGGTCAAGGGCATGTCCAGATGTGGATCCCTTGCTCACTGTGCCACTCAAACCAAACTGCACTCAATTGAAGAGCCCCAATTAGGACAAAACCGGTCTTGGATTGCTAGCGCTCTGGTTCAGAGAGAGCCTGGCTTGGCAGTTTGACTGACCTGTTCCCATTGGACCAGAACTTAGACTAATTTGAAAATATCTGGGCTGAACCTGAGGTGGCATGGTGGGTAAAAGAATGATAGATGTGAATGCTACCAGAGTGATTGCCAGTGGGTAAACTTATTGCTAGCATCCTTCCATCATCTTTTGTGTGCTAGGTTTACATAGCAGTTTAAAACTGTACTATAAGCTGCAATCGTAGGCCCGATACAGGTTTTAAAGTCCTACTTTAGTGAGTGGTACAGTGTGTACTGTAGGTCCACTAGATGCATTTTTATTTACATGGCATTAAAAGTAAATGAAACGTGCCAATCAAAGCGTAGGGCCATTTGACCATGTTTTAGGGAGAGAGCACCCTGAGCCAGTCAGCTGAAAGAACGGAGAAATATTAATGCTCATGTGAGTTCTAATAACTAATGTGGAAGAACCTGGAAAGATTGTCAGCGTTGGAGTGGTCAGTCCCAAGACTGTGTTCCACTGTAGGGACATAGACCACCTCACAAGTGTGGGATTCTCACCCTTATGTGCATTAACCATCTGAAAGGTTTATGGTCTATCTGAGCTTGGACCTGAGTCCCAAACAAGTATGGCCTCACTGTCTTCAGTGTCCAGACCACTGCAAAGGCTTCACTCTCAATTGCACTCAGCCTCAGTTCCCTGGGAAGTAGCCTTCTGCTAATGAAGCCTACAGGTTGGCCTAAGTCCTTTTCCTTTAGCTGTGGGAGCACTGTCACTATGACATACTCTGAGATGTCTGTCTGAATAATAAATTCCTTGGAGAAGACCAGGGCCTTGAGTGCTGCTGATGCACACATGGCCTCCTTTAAGGTGTCAAAGGCTTTCTAGTAGGCCTCTGTCCAGATCACCTTGTTGGATTACTTTTTAGAGATCAGTCTGTCAAGGGGGCAACAATGGTGCCATAGCCCTCTACAAATCTCCTGCACTATCCATTGAGGCCTAGTATAGTCTGAACCTTGGATTGGAGGGGCAGCACCATGCCCCTCCCTACTTAGTGTCCCAGGCAGACCACATATCTCTGCTCTCTTTGGCAGGCAAGCTGGTACCAGATGGCCATTTCCAGGTTATGGTGATGTCGTTTGGGATACAGAATGCCAGCTTCGATAGTCAGGCCATCCTGCTGCATGCCCTGAAACACCTCTTGGATGTGGAAAGGTGGTCCTCCCAGTAGGAGCTGAAGACTGCAATATAATCCAGTCAGATGGCACTGAAGGACCCCAGCCAGGACCCTGTTGAGGAACCTCAAGAAGGTGATGGGGGCATTCTGTATCCCAAACGACATCACCATAACCTGGAAATGGCCATCTGGGGTGGAGAATGCAGATCTGTCTTCAACCCAGAGGTGAGGGTAATCTTCCAGTCTTCAGAGGTCAAATTGAAGGTACTTAGGAACTTAGCATCTATTCATCAGCTCGGGATGGGGTGAGGAACAGTCTTGGTGACTGGGTTGAGCTATCTACAGTCTACACAGAACCGGAGTTCTAGGGTGGGCCCTGGTGGGGAGGCCTTACATACCTACACCACTGGGTTGGATCAAGGGATGTGCTCACTAGCATCTGGTTTCAGCATCTTGGAAACTTCCACCTTGATACTGGCTCTCACTTTGTCAAGATAGCTTGAAGTTCCTATTCTTCTCAGGCATATTTTCTCCTTTATTAATGTCATGGGTACACAAAGCCCAGGGCTTGGTGAGAATGGAAAGGCAAAGTGCCCCAAAAAATGGCAACAGTGACTTGGTTTCTCTGGGGTCAGAGTAGGGGAATGATTGAATCTTTCAATCAACTCTTCCTGCCCCCTGAAAGACAAGAGGTTGTGGGGAGGTTCACTCTCCTCTTAAGCTCAATCATCTGTTATCAGGAGCATGGTAACCTCAGACCTCACAAGCTGGGACTTGAGGCGGTTGACATGCAGGACTCTCAAGGGGTTGATCACAGTGTTTAGGCCTACAATGTAGGAGACCTCCTCCTTGCACTCCTTCACCCCAAGGGTCCTATACCTCCAGTAGGGTCTAGAGTTCATCTGGGTCCAACACCCACACTTTTTGGTCAGGCTGAAACTCAACTAGAGTTTCATAAACCCCTGACTGTCTTCCAGGTTCTTCATAATCTTGTACCAGAAGTGCTTCATCTGTGTCTTGAGAGCCAACATGTAGCTGACTAGATACTGGCAGGGGTGAGGGGGTGTTTCTTGGGAGCTTGCTCCCACTCCTAATTCACAAGGCATGGCAAGAGGATGTCCCACTTCTGCCTCAAGGGCTATGACAGGTCCATAATCAGGCCTTGGAGGGTCTTGTCGATGGTCTGGGGTGATAAGGTGCGGAGAACTTGTAAGTTACTCCACTCTTTTCCTACATTGACTTCATGTAGGCTGACATGAAGTTGGTACCACTGTCGGACACCACTTCTCTGGGGGAACACACCCAGGTAAAATTCCCTTTCAATGCACTGGCCACTGCAGGTGCTGACAACATCTTCAGAGGTATAGCCTCTGGTTACCTAGCGGCATGGTCCACCAAGACCAGGGTGAACCTGTTGCCCAGGGTAGTCTTAGGGTACAAGGGCCTCACAACGTTGATGCCCACCCACTTAAAGGGAATGCCTAAGACAAGAAGGACAGTCCTTTACTTTCCATTGGCCTGGCATGTAGGACAAGATCTACAGAATACTGTTGAGGCCATTCTCATTTAGGGCCAGTAAAAGTGGGTGTAATGCCTTGAAAAGGTCTTGTATTGCCCCAGAGGTCTAGCCAGGAGTATATCATGAGCCCGGCCCATTAGGAAGGCCCTGTAGCACTGAGAAACCACCAACACACAGGATGTCCCATGCTCAGAAACCTTCATCTCTCTATATAGAAAGTCTTTCTCCCAGTATATCAGGTGATCACCAGAGGTGTTACCAGCAGCCTGGGCTTTGGCCTGCCACATTAGGCCCTCAAGAGTATGGATCTTCTTTACAGCTTTACTGAATTTCTCCCTGGTGGGCCATCTCTCAGCTTGCAAACCAACAAGCTCGGATACATTTCCCAGAGTAGCAATGTTCTCTCTCTGTAGTCTCCAGGGTGTCGCTCTCAGGCTCAGCCTCATCTCGAACTGTGGGAGTTTTAGAGGTCAACTTCCTATGACCCTTGCCCTTCCTCATTTCGGCAGACACCAGGGCTATTTTCCAGGCTCCTTGTCCTCTTGACATTCCATTGGCCCTATCTCCTTGTCACCCAGGGACAGCAAGGCTTTCTCTGCACAACCAACCGTGCTAACTGGGTCAACCTCTGCCTCAAGCACTACACTAGGCATCCCTGGTGTCTGTCCACCACTCGGGGGGAGGGGGTAGCACCTTCTTGGGGCATTTGGCACTCCCCTTATATACCCATACCTGCAAGACTCATAGTATTTGGGGGGAGAACTTCCGCGAGGACCTTTATTCAGGGAACCCATTCTTCTTTTGGTCAGGTTGGGACTGGGAATCCTTCCCCTGAGAACTGCATTTATGGGCCATGAGAGAACTTTGTTTTTATTTTGCTTCTATCATCTTTCTTCTGGTGAGGGCTTTGCCCACCATTTTAGTGATTCTCCCCCTCCTGTGATAGGTATTTGGACACTCTGGTGTTGACCCAAAGGTCAGCCTCCTAGTCAAGCTCTCTAGGTAAAGTGAGCTTGCTTACAATCAGTGTTGGAAAAACTCTGTAAGGCAAGTACTGAGCATGTGCTCTCTCAGCATCAGGTCATACAGCTTATTAAAATTGCTCACTTTGTTGCCTCTCACCCAACCACTCAGGACCGTACTGTAGTAATCAAGGAACTCCACCCAAGACTAGTTTGCCAGCTTCTGGTTGTCCCAAAATCTCATTGTGTACTTCTCTAGGGCATGCCCAAACGTGCTGATAAAAAATAGTTTCCACAAGTGCATACCTAACTTGGTCTCCTAACTCTAGTGTTTGCAGGGTATTTCTCCCCACTGTAGGCATGTGTTTCTAGAGACTATCCCCAATCCTATTGTGGGGCCCTATGCATCCTAAGGGCTACCTCATAGGCTAAAAACCATTAATCAATGTTATCCCTTAAAACATAGCTAGCATCATGTCTTTGGGAATGCGGACCCTCACATCTGCAGTAGACACAGAAATGTTGCCACCACCATTACTGTTGGACCTTGTACATTGCTTGGCTTTGAGGTCCAGCTCCTTCAGACTCACTTCCTGTGCCAACAAGATTATTTTCTGCTCGGAGGCTCTTTCAGGTTTCTTCTGCTATGCCAGCATTTCCTGTAGGAACAATCTTCTAATTCCATCTTGGCAGCTGCCTCCTCCTTAGCAGCATCTGGAGCCAATTTGGCCAGCACCACCAGCGTGAGCTCCCTCTTAGCCTTCCTCTCGTCAAGTTCCTCAGGTGACAGGTTGCAGGAGCACACACTCCTCCCTGTCCTGGCAGGGGACTGTAGGCAAGTAGTTCTCCTTCTCCTTAGAATGTTGCAGCTCTAGACCTGTGGCCAGACCATTTCCATCCTACTCGTCCTCATCTATGTCCACCCCCATCCTCATACTTCTCCTGCTTATTTGTGGTGTTATGTATCCTCTTGACTTCCTCAAAAGAGATGATACTATCTGGAGGTTGACCTTAGAAGCTGGAGGCGATTTTCTTTAGCTTTATGGTTTGTGTGACCTTCATATTTTGTCTTTCATTGTCTCTCTTAATAACCGTAGGTCTCCGTTACCCCTACAGGGGACTGGTAATCAGTGTTGTACGCAAGTGTCAATTTAACTTTGTTGAAATATTGAAGTTTATTTGTCAATTGATGTGGTTTTCCTGAGGGATCAGAAAGCTTTTTGTTTGGCCATCTGGGAGTTGTCTGCGGTCCTAGTAAGCGTATTCCTAATTTATAGATGTAAAGTTTAAACAAGATGAACCCACTGAGTGCATGGTGTTTGCAAGTGTGTCATGGACGGCACACAGAAACACTGGGCACATCTAGACAGAAATTATGATACTGGCCACAAATCGCATGCAAGTAAATATAAAAGAGAGAAGCACGTTGACTGTGTTGCAAGCGACAGAGAGGTCAAGTTACAGGAAGATAAGCACGCCCTACCCAGTCCAACCAATACATGATATTGTACACCGAGTACATAATTACCATATGAGTGCTGTAGCCAAGACAGAAAACAGATTAATAGATTTTAAGAAGTGATTTAGAAGTGTGGTGTTATTGTGCTGCTAAAAAGTATTCAACACTTCTCTGGAAATGACAAACTTGAGGCTATTCACAAGATCAACATTTCCTGTTTTAAACTATCACTAAATGCCCACTAAAGATTCATAAATTCAGTCTAAATAAAAAAACAGAGAGCTTTAGATCGTCTACTTTTGATGGCCATAAAGGAGAAAACAACTGCTTCAATCTGCAGTTTTAAATCTTTCCATTCAGTACGAGAACAAGCAAAGTGTTAAATGCAGAAATGTGTGGTATTTTGAACAGCAATGCAAATGTCCTTCATCTTAGTGAAGAAGTAATTATTAACTTAACATACATGCTCACCAGTAGAGGCCACTCCAGGGATCAGTAATGGATTTAGCCAATATTTCATTACTGATTTTGAAGGATTTAGAGCTGTGTTGATTTGCTGTTGGTGGATACATCCTTTCAATTTATCTAAGATAATACATAGTTCAACATATATTAACATATATTAAAGCAGGGCACTCACATGGATAATCAAACTATTGCTCTGTAGTCACGATTTCATAGCTCTTAAGATTAGTAAGTAATTCGGGCACATTTATAGGGGCCATCTCATCATGTATACTATTTGCAATTTGCTTAGACTGACTTGTTATGTCATGGCTGTGACTATTTGCTGAAATCTTGTAGACTGGAATGAAAGTATGCAGCTTTAATAATAATACCTTTATTAATAATTTGGGGTTTCACAGGTTTCTTAATGACAATCATAACCTTGGACTAATGCACAGTGATGTCTTCAAGGGTGCGACAGGACCAAATCGTTTGTAAGTACAACAGTGATGATGAACATTTGCTTTCTTAATATCCTGTTTGAAAGTGATGTTTTATATGATACTAGAGAACAAGTGGTCAGTAGAATCTATGTGAATGACATGAGCCTTTTATACGTGACTGGAAGTCATAACCGCAGTCCTAATGTATTCTACACACCCGCTTCATAGCAATGACGCCTCCTGTAAACTTGACCTCTTGATCATGCCTGACAAATGGTTAACCGATGCATCCCATAATTATTATGGATGCGCTCCAACCATCCAACGTCTCTCATTCAACTACAAAGCAAAGGTAAGTCTGAAGTAGAGTTGGATTTATAATAAAGATTCAATCCAATATAGATACAACATTGAAATGTCTCAAAGTAGAGTTTAAATCCTCTACCTTTGTACGAAAGTGACTCAAAGACATTTTATACTCACTAGGGAAAAACTGCACAGTCGTTGAAGAATGCACTGATAATGTTATGACCCTTCTGACATTATCTTTCTGGATGACTTGAATCTTCAACCCAGACGTACCAAGGACTGATCCTACCCATTACCTTCCTGGAAAACAAAAATGTACTTCCTTCTGTAACACCTTTTCTGATAGAGGCTTTATTTAACCGCAGATTCCTCACCTTTTGAATGCCCTCAGCTATCAGATTGGATTCGAAAACATTTGCATAGCAATTCCCTCCCATGTCGGCAGGTGGCGTCATGTAAGTTCATGCCACCTTGTATCACTCTGTGACTCAGGACCAGTATATACAGGTCACCAGCTCATTTCCTTTCTTTCTGTAGTCTGTCTGTCTCTGCCAACAGACGTGGAACCTCAAGAAACCGAACATTAAAATAGTGTGCAGACTTACAGTATGGAAATCTTAATATATGTATAAAGGCCTATCGAAACCACAACCCAAAGTCAAAAACACTCGTCAGCAGCAAGGAAAAAACACGCAAAGTGACTCATCCAATGTTACTCCAAGTTCCGATCCAGAAACAGAATCGGATTCTGACCGCCGCAAACAGGAACAGGCGGGAGGAGCCCCGAAACCATCTCCTGGCCAGGAAATTACTTTTTTATGTCAGGAAAGACTCAAAACATTAAGGTCCCACACACAAAGAGAACAAGGAAACAGCGGGCCAACTACCGACGACGCCAGAGGTGGGGGGCGGCAAAGAGGAGGATACCAAAAGAGGAAAAGAGGCGGAAGGGGACGGGGATCTGTCACCCAACAGGATTAGTAAACGCCACTAGTCGAACAATTGTCAATTTAACATCATTAAAATTGACAACGAAAGAAGAGGAAATCCTCAAATTGGGACTCACTTATGTGGCACCTTGCAATTTCAATTATCCAGCAACAAGATGCGATATTTACAAGGCAGTAAGAAAACTTAAACTTCGAAAATTCTACACTATGAAGGAAAATTCTGAAGATACACAACATAATGCACCCACTAGTAATAATAACAATACCAATGCATCACAAGGTACACGTATTATTACAGAACTATGGGAAACTGACGGAGAAGGTTATGAGAATACATGTGGCACGAACATGAAAACAAATGAGATTGACCAATGGGGGAACAGAATCTCATTAAACACCCAATTTAGGCCACCCTCAACCTTTTACCCTATCCTACCACGTGACAACCTTGATATATTTCATGAGAATGTGGTTGTAGATATAAAAGAACTTCAAATGTGTATGGGCAAAAATAAAAGACAATTTGACAGCCAATCCCAGCAATATACAGCACTCACCAACAGATTGAGAAAGGAGAAGGATCTAGTGGTGAGGAACAGTGATAAAGGTGGGAATGCAGTCCTAATGACCAAAACTGACTATGATAAGAAAGCATACATTCAGCTGAATGACCAAACTTGTTATGAACGCATTCATACTCGCGTATTGATGACCATCAAAGAGGAATACCATCGTAAACTGTCAAAGTGGAGATCTTCTAAATTAATCACAGAGACTGAATTTAAATACCTCAGAAATGACAATCCCATCACACCAATATTGTACTTTATACCTAAAGTACACAAGGACCCCTTGCACCCACCGGGAAGACCTATCATCTCTGCCAGAGGCAGTCTCCTGGAACATACTTCTGTTTATATAGATTATTTTTTACAGGGGTATGTGAAACAACTTGGGTCATATGTTCAAGACACAGGGGACTTTTTATTGAAAATCAAGGATGTGGAATGGGTTACTGGGGATTGGCTAATCGCCCTTGATGTATCATCACTTTATACAAGTATAGCTCACAGTGATGGCTTGAATGCAGTTCAACATTACCTATCTAGAAGGGGCCCTGAATGCAATGAACACAATGCAATGCTTCTAGAAATGTTAGAATTTTGTTTGGTCAACAATGTTTTCCTGTTCAACCAGCAATTATACCGCCAACTACAGGGAGTAGCAATGGGGGCCAGCTTCTCCCCAAGCTTCGCATGTTTACACATGGGGGCTTGGGAGGAGTTGGTCCTTGGCTTTGAATACCAACACAACATTCGCAACAACTTGGTGGCATGGTTTCGTTTTATTGACGACTTTTTGGTGATTTGGAGGGGTAGTCAGGATGATGCACTTAAGTTCATCCATGACATCAATGAAAACAAATTGAATTTAAAGTTCACAGCTACCCTTAGTCAGGAGAAGGTCACATTCCTTGACACTGAACTTTATATTAATAATGGACACCTAGAATCCAGAATTTTCCGCAAGGCGACTGCTGGTAATAGCATTCTTCATGCTGCATGTGCACATCCGGCACATTTGGTTTCCAGCATCCCTTATGGGGAAATGCTACGACTACGACGAGTCTGTAGCAACTCTGTAGATTTAGAGAAGGCTCAGGGGGAAAGC
Organism: Lissotriton vulgaris; assembly: GCF_964263255.1. Taxonomy (NCBI): domain Eukaryota; kingdom Metazoa; phylum Chordata; class Amphibia; order Caudata; family Salamandridae; genus Lissotriton; species Lissotriton vulgaris. The sequence continues at coordinate 1,592,849,355 of NC_141694.1, forward strand.
GAATTGCGCTTTCTTGAGCGAGGATATTCGAGCCAATTAATAAAAAGGGCCAAACAGAAATCCATGGTATTATCTAGGGAAGAACTCCTGGTGAAGAAATCTGATCGACAGACAATATCAACTAGTGATACACAGAATGTAGGGAAGAAGGGAGCTAGTTGTGTCCGAATAATAACAGGATACAACAAACAACATCGGCAAGTGCGCAGGATCATTGATAGACACTGGCCATTGGTGATGAAGGACAATATCATTGGTAAAGATGTCCCCAAAAGAGTATCCCTCACCTTTAGCAAAGCTCCATCCTTACGTGATCACATAGTGGTAACAAACCCGAACCCTTTGTAAAATCTTCATGGTGGCAGGAAAATAAAGGCTTTTATAAATGCAAAACCTGTAAGGCCTGCCTCCATGGGGTAAACACAAAAACTTACAAAGATGGCTTTTCAGATATTCAACATCAGATCACACAGGTCCTTACCTGCAAAACGGAATTTGCAGTCTACATTTTACAGTGCCCCTGCCAGCTCAGTATGTGGGCAGCACCAAACATGCTGTCCACAAACGCATCCTCCAACATCTGCGTGCAATCACGAATGGTGACAACACCTATCCTGTGGCACGCCACTTAGGGAGTGTCACCAGAGCAACAATACCAGCCTGAAATATTGGGTGATTGACGCAGTCATGAACAGTAGAAGAGGAGGGGACAGGGACGCAAAACTCAGAAGGCTCGAAACCAAATACATCCTCTTACTCAACACAAAGACCCCTGCAGGCCTTAATGTTACAGAAGATCTATATACATGCTTGCCTTAAGATCTCATGAATAAAAGTCTTTTATGTCAGAGGTCTCCTCCCTGTGGATAGCACATATAGGAGTCACCCGGCTGGATGACTATATTTGTGCATCATGGGGAGGCTGCGACCTGACATATATCCGAGAACAGTAACTGATTTAAGCTGCTACTTACATTGATATGACATTGATTTTAAATTCACCACTTTGAGCACTTTATACAGATAGGGACTGTGTGGACCCTGATATCCAATCAGTCCTCTGTGATTTATTGTTTTAGGGATTTTTTTGTGTGGTTTCACAGAATATGGACTGGAAACATTGTATTTTGATTATTTTGAGACTGTGAATTATGTGGTTTGTTGAAATGCACAAATGATAGAGAATTGACAGGTTTTATATTAGATATAAATTTGACAAGTTTTTATCTGACGATACCAGGCGTATATTTTATTCTTGACTTACTGGTTATGAAAGTAATATCAGCCATGAAGGTGGACTTAGGTCTGGAATTAGAGATAATAGCGTATTTTGCACATATTGATGGTGGACAGTATGCCCAATTTGCCATATTTGCACAGTTTGCGATATTTGCACATGACTAAGCACTGAAAGCAATATTTGCACAGCCTTAATTATGCATTTGCACTTTATTTTCTATCCTTGACCATATGTCCAGACAATCTATTAATTCATGCAATACTTTTAAATGTCAGATAAATATTATCTTTTTAAAGTTTTGTAAAAAATGTAAATACCTGAAACATGATATATTAGATAAAAATGAGCATTTTACTGTGATTTCTTTTTCTAGCGAACCACGTAATTTTGCATTTTGTGATATTATAATATCAAGTGTATTTATCAGGGTATTATACTGATATTATAATGAAGTAACTATATTTTGGTTGCTTTAGGTTAACTACTAAGTGAACGTAGTATGTTTTCTATGTCCATACTAAAAATGCACAGGTAATGTTAATTTTATTCAACACTTGCACTTTAAAAGGGCTGTCCTTTCAAGACAACATTGTCATGTGAACAAGGCTCCGTTGAGCCGAAACGTCTTTGACTATTCTCTGCGAATAAAGAACTTCAGCACCTAATTGGTCCGTGTCTGTGTCTCCTTGCCGGCTGGCAAGACTCCAGAAAGTGTTTGGAAGCGGAACGAGTGATATATATCTATATATAATATAAAATAGTATCATCTGATTTTAACTCACAATAATGTACGGCTAGTAATAGTCACATTTTCACTTTTTACACAATGGGTATGTTACCATGATCGATTAAGTTTTGTCACTGTGTGCAACAGCGGTAGTCCTATTTGATGGATTAGAATTTGGGCACTGGCCCTGGATTTTCATTCTGGTATACAAGTTATTAATAATATAATTTTTTTATATTTTTTTCCATTTACCTGGAACAAATATGGTAATTCTGTTTAAAAACAAATGTAAATACGATTTGGTGAATTACTGTTCTTGAAAGGACTGCGTTGTTCCAATAATATCTTTGACTGTTTGCACATTGCACTTTATATGTGATATAGTCTGCTTTTTCTGTCCATGTAAAGGATGGGAGGGGTTATATCGTTTCATGGTATATATGGGTGTTATTTTCCTAAACACGTCATGTGATCAAGGCAGGGGAAACCTTGCTGAAACGCGTCATGTTGTGGAATGGCTAAATAAACTGCACTATTAAAATTCCAACCTTTCGTGGTGGTCCGTGGCAGTATGCAGTTCGAGCAATAGGACTGTGCTCTCCTTTCCAGGATTTGGCTTATATATATATATATATATATATATATATATATATATATATATATATATATATATATTTGAGACCCCCTCCCCTACACAAACCAGGGAGGTGGGAGGGCAGGTGAGGAGTTAGATCAAGATTCTATCAGAAAAGGCGCTAGTGAAGGTATGTAACTTGTTCTTTGGATGAAGATTTATAAACTCAGATTATTCACCTTTTGAATAGCTCTCAAAACAGTACTACTTATGTGTGGGTCTGTGGAATGGCTGAGACCAGGAACTCCTGCAGGACCAAACATGCAGATTTTCAAGACTGGCACACCACATGTCAACTCTCAATCAATCAATCAATCAGTGACACTTATAAAGCGCGCTACATACCCGTAGGGTCTCAAGGCGCTGGGGGGGGGGGGGGTGCCGCTACTGCTCGAACAGCCAGGTCTTCAGCTTCTTCCTGAAGGAGAGGTGGTCTTGGGTCAGGCGCAGGTCGGACGGGAGGGAGTTCCAGGTCTTGGGGCCAGGTAGGAGAAGGACCTTCCTCCTGTAGTCGCTCTTCGGATGCGGGGGACGGCGGCGAGGGCGTGGTTGGCTGATCGGAGGTGGCGTTTGGGAGCGTAGAAGTTGACTCGGCTGTTGAGGTAGCTCGGGCCTTGGTCGTGTAGGGCTTTGTGTGCGTGGGTGAGGAGGCGGAAGGTGATTCTCTTGTTGACGGGGAGCCAGTGAAGGTCTCTCAGATGTCCGGAGATGTGGCTGGATCGTGGGATGTCGAGGATGAGTCTGGCTGAGGCGTTTTGGATCCGCTGGAGTCTCTTCTGGAGCTTGGCGGTGGTCCCGGCGTAGAGGGCGTTGCCGTAGTCCAGTCGGCTGGTGACGAGGGCCTGGGTGACGGTCTTCCTGGTCTCTGTGGGGATCCACCAGAAGATCTTCCGTAGCATGCGTAGGATGTTGAAGCACGCCGAGGAGACGCTGTTGACTTGCCTGGTCATGGAGAGGGAGGAGTCCAGGATGAAGCCCAGGTTTCGTGCCTGGTCTGTCGGTTTGGGTGCGGTGCCCAGGGCGGGAGGCCACCAGGAGTCGTCCCAGGCGGAGGGTGAGGAGCCCAGGATGAGGACCTCCGTCTTGTCCGAGTTCAGTTTCAGGCGGCTGGTCGTCATCCACTCGGCTACCTCTTTCATCCCTTCGTGCAGGTTGGCTCTGGCGGCGGCGGGGTCGTTGGTCAGGGAGAGGATCAGCTGGGTGTCGTCGGCGTAGGAGATTATGCTGAGGTGGTGTTTGCGTACGATGGCCGCGAGGGGGCTCATGTAGACGTTGAAGAGGGTGGGGCTCAGGGATGATCCTTGGGGGACGCCGCAGATGACTTCGGAGGCCTCTGACTTGTACGGTGGTAGGCGGACTCTCTGTGTTCTTCCGTCGAGGAAGGAGATGATCCATTCCAGCGCCTTGTCCTGGATTCCGATGTTGCTGAGGCGCCGTACTAGGGTGCGGTGGCAGACCGTGTCGAATGCCGCGGAGAGGTCTAGGAGGATGAGGGCCGCTGTTTCTCCATTGTCCATCAGGGCTCGGATGTCATCGGTGGCGGCGATGAGGGCGGTCTCGGTGCTGTGTTTGGCTCGGAAGCCGGACTGTGAGGGGTCGAGGGATCCGTTCGTCTCGAGGAAGGCGGCCATCTGCTTGTTGACGGTCTTCTCGATGACTTTGGCTGGAAACGGGAGAAGCGAGATGGGGCGGTAATTCTTGAGGTCGGTGGGGTCCGCTGTTGGTTTCTTGAGTAGAGCGCTGAGTTCGGCGTGTTTCCAGCTTTCAGGGAAGATGGCGGTGTCGAAGGAGGTGTTGATGATGTCTCGCAGGTGGGGTGCGATGACAGCGTCGGCCTTGTTGAAGACGTGGTGAGGGCAGGGGTCGGTCGGTGATCCGGAGTGGATGGAGTTCATCGTGCGGATGGTGTCTTCGGTGCTGATCGGGGTCCAGGCGTGGAGGGTGGTGGTGGGGGGGGGTGGCTGGTCGGTCGTGGTGTGCGTTGGTTGGTTGTTGAAACTGCTGTGTATGTCCGTGATCTTGTTGTGGAAGTATGAGGCGAGGGAGTTGCAGAGGTCTTGCGATGGGGTGATGTTGTTGTTTCCTGCGCTGGGGTTGGAAAGCTCTTTCACGATGTTGAAGAGTTCCTTGCAGTTGTGTGCGTTGTTGTCCAACCGGTCCTTGAATGCTGTTTTCTTGGCGGCGCGGATCAGCTGGTGGTGTTTCCGGGTGGCAAGTTTGTAGGAGGTCCTGTTGTCCGGTGTCGGTTCCCTTTTCCAGACTTTCTCGAGGGCTCGGCAGTTCTTCTTGGAGCTCTTGAGTTCGTCGGTGAACCATGGGGCCTTCTTGCTGCCGGGTCTGCTAGGCGGGGTCCTCAGCGGGGCGAGTTCGTCCGCGCAGTTGCTGATCCACTTCGTGAGGTTGTCGGCGGCCTGGCTGGGGTTCGCTGAGCTGGCAGGAGGGTGTTGGCTGAGGGAGGTGGCGAGCTGGTCTGCTGTGATCTTGTTCCAGCTTCTGCGGGCGGTCTGTTGCTGGTGTTGGTGGGTCGTCGTTCTCTTGAAGGTGAAGTGGACGCAGCTGTGGTCCGTCCATTGAAGCTCTGTGGCGTGGCTGAAGTCGATGTCTGTGCTGGATGAGAAGACGGCGTCGAGTGTGTGTCCGGCGAGGTGGGTGGGGGTGGACACCAGTTGCTTGAGTCCCAGGTTGGCGAGGTTGTCGAGCAGGGTGCTGGTGTTGTGGTCGTTGTTGTTCTCCAGATGGAAGTTGAGGTCTCCCAGGAGGATGTAGTCAGCGGAGGGGAGGGCATGCGGGCTGATGAAGTCGGCGATGTCCTCGCTGAATTGCGTGCGTGGTCCAGGGGGTCGGTAGATCAGGGTGCCTCTGAGGGTGGTGTTCGGGTTGGTGTGGATCTGGAAATGCAGGTGTTCGGCGCTGGTCAGGGTGTTGTCGGTGCTGGTCGTGAGACGGATGGTGTTCCTGTGGATGATGGCGATGCCTCCTCCCATCTGGTTGGCGTTTCGGTCCCTCCGGACGATCTTGTAGCCCTCTGGGATAGCGATGGCGATGTCGGGAGCTGAAGAGGCGTTCATCCAGGTCTCCGTGAGGAAGGCAACGTCAGGGGCTGTGGCGTCTAGGAGGTTCCAGAGTTTGATGGCGTGTCTGTGGACGGAGCGGGTGTTGAGCAGGATGCACTTGAGGTGGGTGCTGCTGGAGTTCGACTTGGCGGGTGCTGGTGCGGGGCTGGTCCGGATGCAGGAGAACTTGCAGGCGTGGCAGCTGAAAGGTCCGTGGGTGCGTCTTGGAGTGGCTTGGTGGCATTCTGGGAGTCGGCCGGTGTTGAGAGCGATGAGGGTGGCGGCTGAGTACGTCAGGCGGGTAGGTCGAGGTCTTCGAGGTCCAGGGGTCCTGGCGCTGGTCGCGATCCGGTCGAGGACGGGCGCAGACGGGCTTACCTTTGGCGCGCCTTCGGCGCACAATCGGCGCGCCCGCTGCGCGTGACCGCTGCGCGTTCGCACGGTCGCCATTTAAGGCGAAGTGCGCGGGTGGGCGGAGCAGCTGGGAGGCGGGAGCGGGGAGGGTTACAGAAGACAAAAAAGGGGCGGGGACAAGCGGCGGTGGCGGGAAGGGAGGGCGGGGGGCGGCGCGGTAGGCGGACAACAAGGAAGGAGAGCAAACACGGGGAAAAATGCAGATACAATCAAACAGGCACAAATTAACGCAAAAACAGGGCAAAAAGAGAGTTAAACCAAGTGTACACAAGCAAGCACAAAAAACCGTCAAAACAAGGGCAAAAACACTCGCAGCGGCGGCAGCCGGCAAACGAGGCAGCAGCGAGGCAGAGGGCAGGCAAGGGGCACACGCAGCAGCTGGTGGCCGTGCGGCGCGGGGGTGTCCCACAAGTACTCTGTGGTAGTAGCCTTCGCTCTGGTGGTATAAACGCTCTTTTTCCTTTGAGGGGTGAAAAGTAAAAGCGTGCATAAAAGGTAGATAGAGTTGTGGACTGACCTATCTGAAAAGGTCATTAGTAACAATATTTGTTGGGTGCCAAGAATAATTCAAAGTATGTCAGTAAGGTTCATTCCTTTTGTTTAAAATCGATGACCCTCATGTAAAAACGATATATTCTTGGAATTAAATTATACAGTCATTCTGGGACTAAACAGGTAGCACATATCCATGGTTACAACATAAAGATAATTTAGTATCACTCAAATATGTAGAGCCAACTTGACATCTTTCATCCAACACATGTTTCGTGGCAGACTACATCACTTTTTCAAGGCTGAAAAGAAATACACTTATTTTCATTCTAGAACTGAATTATTTTGAGTTTAACTAAAAGGTTGACATAATTATACCTGTACATCATTTATTCATGTTAACTATGAAAAACCTTTCTTGAAGATAATAAAATATATTACAGCCACTTTGCCCAAAACACTTTCAGAGAAAATATAAATAACAATTATCTTGGCCATTTCTTGATGTTAATTAAAGTCCCAATAAAAATAAACATTGGAACAGTGGAAGCACAATAGACACAACTATCTTATAGAAATCACTGCATAAAATCTATTGGTGGTTTCATTCACCTAGCTACATATGCTGCAGTGTATCATACAAAAAGGTTTCCCCAAAAACATCAATTAATAAGTTGTGTGTGACTAAGTTGATTGTATAAAGATTTCAAAGTGGTTTCCCAGGTACTCTGTATCAAAAAAACACAAAATGTTCTATTTAAATACTAGACTTGACGTAAGTATTTGCAAGGAATTTAAGAATCTAAGTTAAATCAATAATTTCCTAATCAGAGATGTACCAAAGAGTTAGCAAGTAGGAAGAGCAACAAGATGCCACTTATATGCATAAGTATATCTAATGTTAATATTCAAGAGGTTGTGTCTAGTGCGGGACTAGATAATAAATAGTGCTAATGGGGATTTTCTTCTAAGAAACATAAAGAAAGGGCATAGTACGTGAACTTGAAGTATAAGATTTGCTACAAGTTTTCTAAATGTAAGAGACCAAGTAAATAATAGTGCCTAGAGTGGACCACGTGTTTAGTACTTATAGTATTATGCAGATCTTTATCTGTCAGTAATATCACCCAGTGTTTCTTTAGAATACCTAATATTTTCTATTTTCAACAAAGAACTTAGTAATAAATCTTACTTTCTGATCTAGCATTTGTTGTGTTTTCCTCTGTTTATGAATACCGGTTTTAAGAAGAGTATCCCTAGATATAGTCTGGGCACGTTTTGCTAAATATAACATAAACTTAGATGGATATTGCCTTGCAGCAAGTCTTTCTAAGGCTTCACACTTCTCTAAGTGGTATCATCTTCATTGGAGCAATTTCTTTTGTGTCTAAGAAGTTCGCTGTATGGTATGTTTCTCTTCTGGTTATGCTGGCGTTCTGATTGAAAGGCTAAAATGCTTTTGCTGGCTGTTTTTTTCCTAAACAATCCAGTGCCAAGGGTTTGGATTTTCGTTTAGACTTCCAAGTCAAGAAATGTGATGCTATTCTTACTATATTACAAAGACATTACATTTACTTAATTTGTATTAAAAAATGTGTGATAAGTCAATAGTCCTTCCTTAGTACAGTCCCATATCACCAACATGCCGCCAATATACCAGACCCACAGAAAAGGTGTAACCTCCCCTTGGGAAGGAATGCTGTCTTGGTCTGAAGGACCAACTGGTCCAGAAAGAAGACAAAAGGAGGTACTGCTGATACAGCCTGAAGTCCATTCACTCAATTTGCCAATGTAAGGGTGATGAGGAACACCATCTTAAAAGTATGCAACCGCAAAGATCAACTGTGCATTGGTTCGAAAGGAAAGCACATTGGGTACGTTAAGACCAGGTTTGCATCCCACTGTGGCATTACATAGGGGATAGGTGGAAATGTGAGCCAAAGTTTTCAAGAAACGCATTACAACAGGTAATTTGAAGAGAGACAAGTGATCTGGTAAACGAAGAAAGGCCAAAATGGCTGACAAGTAACCTTTAACTGCGGCCACAGAAAGGCCTTACTGGTTCAATGATGAACTGAACAAAAGAATATCAGAAAGGGATGCTTGTAACGGTTGGATAAGACCGGAAGAACACCACACCACAAACTTCAGCTAGTATCCTGCATAAGAAGTGCTGGTAGAAGGATGCCTGGCTGCTAAGATAACACCAACTACGTCAAGAGTGAGATCAAATTATCAACTGTTGCTGCTCAATCTCCACAGACAGAGGAGTAAATGCAAGCTCAGGTGCAGAACTCGACCCTGTTGCTGCGACCAAATGTAGTCCCATCAAGGCAATCAAATTGGAGGACAGATGCTCATGGTCAGAAGTTCCAATTACCACACTCTCCTTGAACAGTCCAGAGCCACTAGGATGACTTGGGCTCGATCTTCGTTTGATCTCTTTGAGCACTCTGGGAAGGCAGAGGAAGGGGAGGAAAGGCATACGGGATCCTGATCCCCAATGCAGGCGGAAGGCGTCCCCCTTGGAATACTGCCTTGTGAAATTCAATGTTAATGTTAGCCATACTTTTAGAGCGCACGGCTACCCCAAGGGGTGTCCCGGCGCTTTAGCAAAGAGGCCCCTAGAAACAGAAAAACCAAAAGGTAAACAAACTGCAGAAACGCGGGTTACTAGGTGAAGAGCAGAGTCTTCAGCTCCTTCCTGAAGGCCAAGAGATTATTTACTTTCCGGAGGGAAAGAGGGAGTGCATTCCACAGGCAAGCTGTAACGTGTTGGAAGGAGCGACCTCCCATCCTCACACGTTTGGCCACAGGAACCTCCATTTTGGCCAGATCCGCAGACCGCAGAGACCTCCGTGGCACATAGAAGGCAGTACGCTTCCTCAGGTAGAAAGGGCCGGTCGCATGGAGAGATTTAAACGCCAATGTAAGGAGTTTAAATTTAATTCTCTCCGCGATTGGTAGCCAGTGAAGCCTGGCTAGGAGCGCTGAGGCTCTTGCTCTCCTCGGCAGGCCATAGATGGCTCTGGCCGCCGAATTCTGTACGACCTGCAACCTAGATAACAGATATTTAGGAAGGCCCGCGAAGAGCGCATTGGCATAGTCCAGGCGTGATCCCACCAACGCCTGAACTATATTCCTGCGGTACTGCAGAGAAAGCAGGGGCAGAAATTTTCTAAGCATCTTGAGGATGCTGAAGCATTTCCCGGCAAGTCCCAGGATGTGGGGACGAAAAGACAGATCATCGTCAAACACCACTCCGAGATTTTTTACCTGAGCTGATGGTGTCTCAGGGGGGAACATGTCCTGGGGCCACCACGACTTCCAGTCCGGGTCTGGGGCACAGCCAAAGAAGAGCAGCTCAGACTTGTCTGAGTTGCATTTCAGGCTGTGCTGCTGAAACCACGCAAAGACTGCGCTCAGACAGTCCTTAATTCTGCCGCCGTTGAAGACCTCTCCCTTCCTGCAGGTGAACAAAAGCTGGGTGTCATCAGCGTATGAGAAGGTGCAAAATAGGTGACACTGTGCATTCTCTACAGTGGCCAATAAATTGGTACAGGGTAATTCTCATTGTTGGGAGGCTCCCTTTGCCACCTCTGAGCATAGACACCATACATAATCCGTTAGGCAATGAAAGCGGGGTATGTCTACTGTGGTATTTAAAGAACTTGTCAGGTGTTGCCTTAAAGTTCAGCCACTTCCAGAAGTGTAGAATTTCCTCGCATACCATTTCTGACCCCACTCCACATAAGGATTTTCTTCTCCCACCTTCCCAAAATCTAGGTCAGGAACATATATAGGTATTTCGAAGAGTACCTTGTATGGGATGCAACCTCCCAACACTCCGCTAGGCACATTATTTAATGTTTTCTGGACTACACACAGATGATGGATCCAACTAAGACCTGTACACCCGTTCGCGCTTCCTTAAGCATGTAGTTAGCACAGTCCACTAAACCATTAGCATTCCTTTTAATGGATAACAGAATTGGAGATACATCACCACCAAACTAACTTCACAGCTGTAAACCTTTGAGGCAAACTCTAGGCCATTTTCTGAATCTAATACGTGCACCCTGCTAGTGGCAATCAGACACGCAAAACCTTTACAACTGTTTTAGCATCGGAAAATCTTTCAGCCCACACCAATAGCAACCAAGAACATGAATCTACTACAGCCACTAAAATATATTGTAAGCAGTTAGCAGATTGTAAAGGACTTCGACGGCCTAGATACAACATTTTGAATGGTTTATTGGAAATCAATAATGGGGTTTGCTCAGACCTCTTAATGATGGATGTAAGAAATTGGGTTACTGGTTGAGGGCGGTGAAACCCTTCTTAAGCAGCAACCACGATTCTTCTCAGGGTGAAGTCAAAAGCAACTCTAAATTACCTTGTGCTCAACCCTTGGGTAGCTTGTTACAGAACAGTCAGGCTCAACTCAGAGGCAATGTGTAAAGTATTTGCGCAACACTCCTAACAGTAACACAGTGAAAGCACACCACAAAAGGAGCCCACAACAGAATTAGAAAAATAGAGTTGTTTTTAATAAATAAAACAAGACCAAAATGACAAAATACAATCAGTAGAACCAGTGATATTCAATTGTCAAGGTTTTAATAAAAAATAGAGCCAAATGGCGTAAAGTCCCAACTGTGGATATCTTGTCATGCAGACAAAGTCACATGTCCAGGCTGACCACAATGAAACACTGGCCAGCTACTGGGACCCAGTGAAGCCAGCTGAACAAAGTACCTTTAATTCTGGTTTGCGGAGCGTTGTGAGCTGCAGTGCAAGGTCCAGTTGAGTGAGCCTCACATGTCTCCTCGATGAGGGATTGTGATGCAAAGTCTGGAGTAGGGGATGTGTCACGCAGTCGGAGCAATGTGTTTGTTCTGAGGAGCTGCAAGGCTGCGCTGCTAAGCCGCCATCCTCGTCGTAAATTACGTGGACTAAGGATGCAAGGGTCTGTGCTGCAGATGCATTGAGCATAGGCAGTTCCGAATGTGATTAGGGCTGCAGTGGCGATGCAGGTGTTTGCAATGGGTCCAATCCATGCAACAGCAGAGATGCATCTATTCTGCTCATGGTTACGCTGCGCAGCAGAGGAGATGTGTCAGTTCCACTGGATCCACAGAGGCTGGTAAAAGCACCCAAAATCCATGTCCAAGAGTCAAGGACTGGGCTGGTACCAATTGGCAGGGTAAACCCACAGATGGCAGAGCCCAGGTGCAGACACAAGATTGTAAGGGCCTTCTGTACCTGAGGCTCAAGTCAGGAGGACAGCCAACTAGCCTGTGGAGTCGCTCTGGGGTTCTGGGCTCACAAGATGCAGGTCCAGTCCTTCTCACCAAGGCAAGAAGGCAGCAGAGCAGGAGCCAAGCAGAGTGGCAGTCCTTCAGCAGAGTATCCACACGTTCAGCAGTGTACTAAAGTGGTGGTGTTGGAGGTCCAATATTTATACCCAGTTGTGCCTCGGAAGTGGGGGATAAAGATTCTAGAGGTTTGCCTTTACGACCCAAGGCTTCCTGCCTTTCCTGTCCTGGCTCTAAACTACCTACAGGCGGTAGGCAGACCTTTTGTAGAGGCAGGGCACAGTCTATTCAGGTGTTAGTGGGGTTGTGCCCAGCTCTACCCTCCCATCTTGTCAGTGATGGCCCATCCAGACACGCCTAAGGTCCCTATTGTGTGTGGCTGTCTAGGAAGAATACCTAAAGCCCAACTGTCAGCTAAACCCAGTCATGTAACAAGAGAGAGGCACTAAATGAATAATGTAGCAAAATACCAACTTTCTAAATGTGGGATTTTCAGAATTGCAATTTAAAATCCAACTTCACCATAAGTTAGGATCTTAAATTGTGATTCCAGAGACTCCAAACATGAACTGGTTATCTCTTCCCATTTGTAAAATACACTCATAAAAGGTAATAAGACAACTCCAATATTATCCTATGGGAGAGAGGAGTCTTGCAGTAATTAAAAATGAATTTAAGAGTTTTTCACTATGAGGACGTGTAAAACTTAAAAGTACATGTCCTACTTTTTAAATACATTGCACAATCTCTCTGGGCTGCGCTGGGCCTACACTAGGGGTGGCTTATACAAAGGTTTGGGCCTGGAAAAAGATGTACTTCTTCCCGAAATGCATTGGGCATTCATCACAACTTTATGAGAAAACATTATTTTTTGTTAAATAGGAAAATATGGAATGCTTTTCTCATTAGCCTATGTTGGAGTCAAATACACATTAACGTAGGATTTATCTAATACTGTTCATTTGAAAAAATTACTCGCAAGGGTGGAAAGTCACTTCAACAATAAATAAAGTGAAATACATTGGAATATTTTCTTTGTTCAAGCATTACGATTTAAAACTAGTCAAATATTGTTTGACTTATCCTAATGCCTTGTGGCCAGGTAGCAAGTGACCTTTTACACTTATCATGACACAATTTGTTCATGAGGTAGGCAGCCTCATTCCTGACCAGCACGTCAAACAAACTGAACACATTAAGAATCAGACGAGTGAGTTCTTTGAGTTAGGTAAATATAAATAAAAATGGGTGTGTGCAAAACACTATATTAAAAGATTTACTTTGCCAGGTCAAAATGGCAGTTTAAAACTGTACACTTAGGCTCTGCAATGGCAGGCCTTAGATGCATTTAAGGGGCTACTTGAGTGGGAGTCACAATCAGTGCTGCAGGCCCACTAGTAGCATTTAATCTACAGGCACTAGGCACATGTAGGGCAACTTTACTGGGGATTTACAAGTAAATTAAATATGCCAATGGGGTATAAGGCAATGTTTTTTTAGAGGAGCATACAAGCACATTAGCCCACTGTTTAGCAGTAGTAAAGTGCAGAGTCATAAGGCCAGCAAAAACGAAGTCAGTAAAACTGGAACAGGAAGGCAAAAGGTTGTGGGGAAGACCACCCTAAGTCTTACATGTATAAGAGTAGATTTTTTTATTTGCTGGCAAATATCACATAATCGCACATCATCTTTAGCTTATTGGGATAATTCCTGCCACAAGTAACTTTGGTGAGGAAATTAAACTGTGGCTCCCATTCCAGCAAGTGCAGATGTTAAAACCTCTGGGCTGCCTTAATTAAATATAATCTAGATGGCCTATTCTTCCACATGCGCGAACGACCATTACTTAAGGGGAAATCAACACCATACTTGGCCCTACAAGGGCCTGGCATGCAGTTAGGATCCAGCAAACAAGTCCCCTCTATACGTACCAGCATTACCGCTGCTGTTCCATCCGGCCACCTCAGTTGCACAGGAGCCCAAGGCACTGTCCATACCATCGGCGGAAGGGTTGAGAACAATGGGAGATATTTACCCGGGAGGAAGTTTTATTGAAACAGATGACATAGTGCAAACACAGCTTTAGACCCCGCTGCTGATTTTTGCGTACCACCAACTCTGTGAAACGCCCACACTGGGGGCAATGTAGACACTACTCACAAGTAGCACCAATAAAAGTCTCATTACCAGATTATACAATGCCTTCCAAAGAAAGAACCAGCCGAGGCCCGTGGAGGGAGTTGCGGTGGGGCAGACAGGCGGGGCGGGGCGGGGCGGGGGAGGGGCAGGGTGGGGGGTGATAAACACCGGAATATGGATGATTGCAGGTAAGTAAACAATTAAATGAATAAAACGAATTTCGTAGCGCGCCCTGCATCGCTTTTTGTGATGCAGGGCATGGAACGAAATTTGTTTTATTCATTTAATTGTTTACTTACCTGCAATCATCAATATTCGGGTGTTTATCACCCCCACCATGCCCCTCCCCCGCCCCGCCTGTCTGCCCCACCGCACCTCCTTCCATGGGCCGCGGCTGGAAAGAACTATAGGCCTGAGCTTCATACTAGACAAACTGAATAGCCTCCTGGAGAACCCACTCACTGTACAGGACTGGAGCTTTACTGCACACTAACGAGCAGACTAACATCTAATTGTAATTCAGGGGTTATACATTTTAAACACCTGAAACAAATGTAATATACTCCTCTTAAATTGCAAAAATATGGGTTCTGCACAAACGCAGAAAGCGTTTGATGTTGGGCAATGGAGGTGGACTTCTTTCACTTTGTCTGGTCGTGTGGCCCCATTCATAGTTTCCGGGTATAGGTGACACAAGCCCTGTCTGATATGGTGATGGAGCAAGTAGCATGCACCCCCCTCTTGTGTCTCCTAGGCCTTGTTAAGCCTCTGCAGCCACCAATCGTTAGCTGGTGGCAGTAGCTTTCTTACTAGCAAAAAGGAGGATGGCTACTCACTGGGGTTAGAGAGCAGTTTTTAAACTCGATCAGTGGAAAAAGGACATGACATACTGCAGAGTTCAGCTGGACTTTTACGCTGAGGATCTCCTGCGGCCCTCGAGACCAACAGATATATGGAGTATGTTTACAACTTACCTTTTGTTGACATCAGTTGAGGCCTACAATAGTATAAACATCACCTCTTTGAACCAAGGTACACAGGAGCAATATATTCAAGTTCACTGTATGTTGCATTACATGATGCTTATGATGTGTAACTGGTATTGGTAACGTGATGATACAGACATTGTTACGCATACTTAAAAAATATAATTAAAAAAATAAATATAATATATATATTTATTTATTTTGCCCCCAACAATCCTTTGTCCAGATACACACAGAAGACACCGAACCTACTTCCTTATAGCGTGTTATTTTAATGACACATGTGGAAAAACAATACCCGACGCGTTTCGGCGCAGCCTCACCTTGGTCACTTCTTTGTGTAGCTGGACAAAGGATTGTTAGAAATTGAATGAGGTTTGCAACCTCGATTGAGCCCGCCACCCTGAAGAGGCAGAGAGACTCGCGAAAATAATTTTTACCTCCACACACACGCACATATACATACAGCTTTACAGCTTATAAGGGATTCCCATCTCCTACTCCGGGTAAGCACATTATTGAAATGTTTTCTAAACTAAGGGTGTAGGAGTGCTTATGAGGAAACGCTTCTACCGTTCTGGAGGTGTTTCACCCTTTGAAGTTGCTTCAATGACAGCTAAAATGTCTTTGTCCACAGTTGTCTAAGATAAGGTCACAGCAACTACTTTTACTGTCTTTACTACTATTTTAACTGCAGAGATCCATAAAGCATGAATTCCATCACATTGGTGTCCTTATGTGTGCCACACATGAACTTGTGGAAGAGCATCTTTTAAGATGTCATCCTTTTACACAGCTTTTTTATGTTTAACTGGTTTCTCTTTCAAATCTTTGAACCCAATACTTCTCTAAACTGGTAAATCCACGTTTTAGGCCTGCACACAAAGGGAAGAGCCGGACACTTTTAGTGTGAGGACTCCACTTCTGACGTGTAAGCAACAATACATGCATTCTGCAATCTGTGCGGTGCAGTCACCACGAGTTTAAGATATGGTGTTATGTGGTTCAAATGTACTGTTTAAACTATTCCCTGCACCACTGCACACACGGCTGATGATATTTTCTTGTTCCAACAGCTGGTTGCGCTGAACAATACATAAAGATCACTCTAATAGTTTTCAATGGGTAACAATTCTGGAATTATAGGCAACCTGGGCTCGTATTGGATGAAGCCCATTGAATAAACCTATGGTGTGGCGCGAGCATTTGGAATGCGTGCTTTGCTGGCAGCCTATAGGGCAGGTATGGGAGAAACAGCAATGCTTTGTTTTCCCTGCACCAAATGACGATCTTTTAGAATAGCTGACTGAAACATTGAAAGATTTTTCTCAGTGACTAAAAAAACACGATCCTGCCTTTGAGTATAAGAGCGTTTTGTATCATATGGGAACTGTCGGCACCTCATTATATATTACATAGAAGTAACCAGAGATGCTTGCTTCAAAACGTTCCTTAAGTGCAATGCAAGCAAACCTGCTCTGCACAGCTATTCACATGGAAAAATTATTTTATACTTGTATGGGAAAAACATTTAGTAGTTAATTATAATGTTGAAGCATTGCAAAAAATATTGCTTGAACCACTTGAAATAAGATACAAGCTTTGTATTGAACAGCTTTTAAAAGAGGAAACTTGCTGGACTGTAGAATTATTTGTGTGGGAGTGAAGCTTGCTTCACTTGTGCAAACATTTCAGTATAAAATATGTTCATTTAGCCTAAAAGTGCTGAGACAAAACCATTGCTAAGTTTGTTTTGTCTCGGACATGTCTGTTTTCAGTTCATGTGAGATTAAAGCAAGTTGTTGTCCAATGAATTTCAGAAAACAGGTTTGGAAAAAAATTATTTAAAAGCTTCACTCGCTCAACCCAAAGTAGAAAGTAAACTCCCGATGTTATGAAATCTCTATCAGGGATCCCATTTTCCTAGCATATACTGAAAAATCACGTAGTCTGGTGCTGCATAAATCGCAGATAAGCAAACTTTAATTTAAATGCGCAGGTTTGCATTTTTAAGTGTTAAATGTGTTACTATGTGTGGTTGTAATGATACTAACCTGTCAACCCGAGTCAGATGTTCAGAAAAGGTAAATCATCATTTGTGATATAAATATTTTATTTGTGAGCTAGCGCCTTACTTTGGAGTTTCTTGTGGGAGTATTAGCATTGATTTATTATGATTTGAAACTCAAAAGTGGTCCACGAAATATAAGCTAAAAAACACAAAGAGCAATACAAGGACACATACATTAAAATATATACAAATGTATCAGTAGTAAGAGATGCCATACGGCTTAGTGCCATGCTCTACTTCAAGACCCCAAAACTGATACTGCGCAAATGAATCAGTTAAACATTAGTATGCGATACTCGAACGATACCAGAAACTATGTATCCTTGAAACAGTACAACAGATAAATAGTGCAAAATGACATGGAAGAGCTGAACTAATGGAAAAGAAATTCATTCAGCTTTTCAAATCAATAGTAGTACAACGCTTGTGTTACGGGATAAGCAGTCTTTAAGGAACCCTATGAAACCCCATTCAAACAGATGCAAAGACCAATACAGCAAATATTAAAAATGATAGTGTAAAGCGGTGTGCTGTTCTTGGAACCATAAACCACAGGACACGAGGTGTCTGTGCGTGCCTCTTTATTTATATATTTATATAACGGGAGAGCGCGGAGCGTCCTGCGTTCTCGGAGGTTTATTGCGATCTGTGCGCATGCGCAGATGCTCCCAAAATGGTGTCCTCGCGCGCTACGTCGTGACGTAGGTCGTGAAGACTGGAGCGAGACTCTACATATCTCCCTCTTTTTATTAACAACAGAAACAAATGTCACTCAACGTCATTCAGGAAGCTAATTTTCCCCCACTTCAAAGTCTCGGAAGCGGGTGGACCTTACCACCACTCTGCCTGCTCTGGTGCATCTTACCGGAGTGGAGAGGACTTCCCTGGTACAGCTCTCTGCAGGGATCACCACCTTGTCTCTCAGGGTACCCGGCTCTTCTCTCCTCTGGGTCACCTTCTCCCCTCCAGGTTGTTCCTCCTTCTCCGGCATACCATGGTCTTCCAATTCCTCACAGCTTCTTCCTGCTCCCAAGTCCTCTTCTTCAGCAGGGGTACTCTCTTCCTTCTCTCTTGGTCTTTCGCCTTGTGGTGTCCTCCCGTTCTCCTCAGGGAACCATTGTAGGATCTCGTTGCATTTAGACATGCGGTCTTGGGACCATACATTCCCGTCGCTGAGCAGTGCTGCTCCATTATAAACTTCTTTCACTTGTAATGGTTGACTGCATTTGCTGTCTCCTTTTTTCCTTAGCACCGCTAATTTGACTCTCACCCATTCCCCTCTCTCAAGGGCTGTTTCCTTCACATGTCTCCTCTGGTTGTAGTGCTCGGTATATATCCTCTGGGCATTCTCTAGGTTGTGCTGCACCACTGCAGGAGACCACTTGCTGGTGATCGTCTTCTCTCTCCATGCTACGTTGTGCTTGGTGAAGGGGTGTCTTCTTCTCAGTTTTTGGAAGGAGCTGTACCCTGTGCTGGTGGGGGTGATGCGGTAGGCCCACATCATACTTTGGACTTCTTTCTCCCAATCTTTACCCATCGTGATGGCGGCTTGGATGGACCCCATTATGACTCTATTGAACCGTTCCACCTGTCCATTACTCGAAGGATGGTATATGGAGGTATGCTTGATTTTTATCCCATTCCTCTCCGCGTACTTATGCCACTTCTCCGAGGTGAATTGCGGTCCATTGTCAATCAGAATGGATCTGGGAATACCTTCCCTGAGGAAGACGGAAGTAAGGAACCTAAGCACTGTCTCAGTGTCCATCTCTTACTGTATGTGCGCTTCCGGCCATTTCGAATACTTGTCGACGAGGACGCAGAGATATTTAGGCGTTCCTTGGGTGTCAAGTACGGGTCCCAGAATGTCTACAGACACTTCTTCCCAGGGGTTACTCGGTTGGGCAAACTTTCCCACAGCCGGCCTTAAGGGCTTCAGAGTTTTGTCTGCTCTTTGGCATTGATCACACTCTCTCATGTGCCTCTCCACTTGAATATCCACTCCAGGCCACCAGTACATCTGTTTCGCACTCATCTTGGTTTTCACGATTCCTAGATGTCCTTCGTGCAGTAACGCCAACAGGTGAGGAACCAGTGTTGCCGGGGGGACTACTTTATCACCTCTGTACACAAATATTCCATTGTCACTCACCGACAGTTCCTCTCTGACTTCATAGAATTTCTGGAGCTCTTCTCGCAACCTTCTCTTCTCTGGCCACCCGTGTACTATGCACTCCTTGACCTCGCTGATGTACTTGTCTTCTTCATACGCTTGTGTCCATTCCTGGTTGCTTATCACCCGTTCTCGATCTCCCATCTCTGCTACCATCTCTTCGTTCTCAGCAGATGGGTTGGGAGCTTCTTCCATAGCTGAAGCTCTACTGAGTGAGCCTGCCACTTTGTTTCGTGTCCCCGGTATGTATTCCACATCATACCTGTACTCTAACAATTTCAATGTCATCTTGGCAATGCGTGGTGTGGCACTCGCATGCCCACTCGAGGAGAGCACTTTGACCAACTGCTTGTGGTCTGTCTTGAGTTGGAATCTCGTGCCCCATAGGAATTGGCGGAAAGTCCCCATGGCCCATACCACCGCCAGCATCTCCTTTTTGATCAAACTGAATTTCTGTTCAGTGGGCGATAGGGATCTCGAGGCGAAACTGAGGGTCTCCATCGTCCCATCTTTCCTCTCCTGCATGAGGACCGCTCCCAGTCCTTTCTCGCTGGCATCCGTCGTTAATATCGACTGTCCAAGAGGGTCGTATCCCTGTAGTGGTACAGCTTGACTAATGTCATTCTTTAAGGCTTCAGAGTCTCTACTGTCCACTTGAACACCGTTTTGTCCTTTATCAGCTGCCTCAGGTGGTGCGTCTTGGTGGCAAAGTTTTGTACAAACTTGCTATAATATTCAGCCATCCCTAGGAAGGATCTCACCTCCTCTTTGTTGGTTGGGGCCATGGCATCGCAGATTGCTATCACATTCGCTCGTGTAGGCGTGATGCCGTGACCTCCTATTTCATGTCCTAAGTAGGTGACCGACGTCATTCTGAGCCAACACTTCTCCCATTCTGCTGTCAGGCCATTGTTCTCTAGCACTCGCAGTACTTTGTCTAGCTTCTTGTCATGATCCTTCCGGTCTGTCCCCATCACCAGTATATCGTCCTGGAAGTACTGGATACCCTCGATGTCCTTGAAGAGGCGGTGCATTCGTTTCTGGAACACTGCGGCTGCCGAAGCAAGGCCAAGGGGCATTCTGCAGAATTGATAGCATCCGAAGGGTGTTATGAAGGATGTCAGTTTCCGGCTTGTTGGATGTAGGTCTATCTGGTGATAGGCGAAAGTAAGGTCAATGGTGGAGAACCACTTTGCCCCTTTCGTCTTAGCCAGCATTTCTTCTATGCGAGGCAACTGGAACTTTTCCACTATTAGGCACTTGATCAGTTCTCGAAGGTCTACAGAGGCGGACCTTGCCGTTAGGTTTCATCGCTACCACCAAGGGTGCCAGCCACTCCGAGCTGTCTATTGGTTCGATGATTCCATTTTCTTCTAATCTGCGCAGTTCTTGCTGTACTGCTTCCCTTACAGCTAGGGGCATGTTCCTGACCTTGTGGGATACAGGTTTAGAGTTCTCCTTGAGTACAATCTTATGTGTGAACTTCTCCAGCTTGCCGACCTTCCCGCCAGACACTTTCGGGAAGTCGCTCTTCATCTTCTCCAGGTCCGGCCAGCTCTCGGGGGCTGTCATCAGCACTTGTATGTCCCCCCCTGGGTCCAATTTTATCCCCAGATCACCCTGGTCCATCCATCCGAAGACTGATGGGCCCTTCTCAGCTACATACAGTTTGCACTCCGCACTCCTTTCTTTGAATTCGAATTTTAGAGTTCTGTATCCAACCATGTGGATGAGCGCGCCTGTGTACGACACCAGTCGTATATCAGGTGGTTCTAATCTTGGGTCCAAGCTGGGCCTGAATTCTTCATTCCACACTGCTCTCTGGACAACGGTGTACGGGGATCCAGAGTCTGCTACGATCTTGATTTTCACTCCTCCTATCACCATGTCGCATTGTGGTTTGCGGGAACGCTTACAGTCAATGCCCAGCACGTGTTGTTCCACACACGGTACATTGTCCTCCTCGTCCAGTTCTTCTTCTTCCTCCTGTTGATCCTGCATCACGTACTTCACTATGGGTCTCTTCATTTTTCGGCGACATACCTTTTCGTAGTGACCTACTATGCCACAGAACATGCATTTTGCTCTGAGCGCCGGACGTTTGTCTTGGGCTGCATGTGCCTGGCTTCCGCACCTGTAGCACATGGTCTTGCTTTCTTTGTTCTGCTTCCATGGTTGTCCTGGTTTCCCCATCCACTTATTTGGCCCTTTTCTTTCCGTCGTCGTGGCTTTACTCCTTCCCGGTGGCTCTCCGTGGTCCACCTTGTTCACAATGGTCCTCTGGACAGTCTCTCTTTTAGCCGCGTCGGCACACCGTTTCGACAACTCTGCCTTTTTTACCATGGCTATTACTTCCTTAAGCGATGCCTCTCTGTTTACCTACAATTTGTCTTGTACTGTCTTGTTGGTGATGTGCATGACTATTTGATCTTTTATGAACTCGTCGTGCAGGGCCCCATACTTGCACCTTACCACCAACTTCCTCAACGCTGCGACGTAGTCATCTATGGATTCGCCGGCTTCTTGTTTCCTCTGCTGGAAATTGTAACGGTCGAACGAAACGCACACCGCAGGACGGTAGTGGGTGTCGAGGTCTTCTATGGCGTGCTTAAATATGTCATCGTCTGCCTATGTTCTGGGTGTGGGCACCAGGTTCTGATAGACCCTTATTCCTTCCGGGCCTAGGTTGTGCAGGAGTATCCTTCTCTTTCTCGCACTGGGGAAAGCCTCCCCATTTTCGTCTTCTAGGGCTTCAATATAGTTCTTGAAGTACTCTCTCCAGTCCTCCCACTTGATTTGAGGTTCTCCAGACTTCGGCAAGAACGGGATCGGTGTCGTGAGTGGAGACGCCTGCGCGCTCATTGTGGCACGTCCTTCTGGTTCTGCCCCTGGACCTCTCGGGCTGCCTGGCGCGTTCACCCTCTCACCTTGTGCTTGGTTCGGTTGGGGCTCTCCTGCTCCCCCTTCTCTGCGTCCCGCTAACTCCGCCAGGGCCTCTGCAGATCGTCGCTATTCCCTCGCTGTACCTTCTACTGCTTGTGCCCCTGCTTCTGGTACCTTGACGTGTGGGAGGCGTTCTCCCCTTTCCTGTGCGCTTCTGTCACGCTCCCCCGCTGTACTGTGTTGCCGCAGTGACTGTCCACCTACTTGCAGCTCCTCGTGGTGGGCCTCTGACTGGGGCTATGCCTTCCTGTGCTGTTGCTGGGTCCTGGTGCTTACTTCCCCCTCGTTTTTCTTCCACTCACATCCCAGCCCTCGTCGCCAGGTGTGCTGTGCTTGGAACCATAAACCACAGGACATGAGGTGTCTGTGCGTGCCTCTTTATTTATATATTTATATAACGGGAGAGCGCCAAGCGTCCGGCGTTCTCGGAGGTTTATCGTGATCTGCGCGCTATCGCAGATGCTCCCAAAATGGCGTCCTCGCGCGCTACGTCGTAACGTAGGACGCGAAGACTGGAGCGCGACTCTACAGATAGTAAACAAAACATTTTGACAAATATTTTTAAAAATGTAAAACAATGTGTGCAATCTGTTTCAGCTAGAGGGCTAAAGAGGCACTGAAGAACTCCCTCTGCTGAAGTTGAATTGTACTTTATAAACAATGGACTTAACGATTGGCGTCGCAATGAATGTAGGAAGGTACCTACAAATAACACAATTCCAATCTTGGACACAGTTCAAACAAAGTTCACAAAGCCTCTCTACACTAGCAAGACCTTCCCAAGCCCCGGTAACCAGCCGGAACAACGGAAGCAATTTCAACCTTAGTTATAGGATAGTTCTAAGCACACCATGGGGAAGGTTCTTTGAAACATGCGTTGAGTTTTTGTTTTTTAACATATGTTACTCTCAACTAATATTCCATTCCAAGCATGCTTGGCACAAAGTAGAATGTCCCTTTTCCAGCTCACTTCATTAATACATTTTTTTATCAGGTTTTTTCTAGAAGCTTGTGAGAGGTGCCATCTCATTATGACCAATTTCGAACATATCCAGTGCTTCTAGATAATTTGAAAAAAGGGCGCTTCTTTCCATCAAGCCATAAAATATTTCATGTTGCCATAAAATATTTTATGTTTTAATCCAGCACGGATAGAACCTGGGTCACTATTCAATAAATTGTTCCCCCACTTTAGAACAGCTGTCATTACAAACACACTTGTACAGAGGAGCCCACACTCAAGCTGGAGGACGGAAGAAGCAGCTGAATGATTCAAGTTACAAATTTGCCACCGGATACACCCTTTCACCTTCTCAAAATTAGGAGCAGTTTCATTCCCCTATAACTTCACAGGCATAACTCAGTGGAGGCGGGATTTTAATCTTATAGACAGCAGAACATGGGAACAGTGCCTTTGCCCACAACACTTATATAGTCTATGAACAGCTGAAGCTTGAGGCAATGCCTTTTTTCTGCACTGACTAAAATGGTCTTTATTTAAACAATTGCTGGAAAAAATCCTGCCAGTGGATACATAAAACTTCACCACTTTCAACTTATCATTCTCCAAGAACCAATTTAAATCTTTCCTAATTCTACACCCACGAGACCTGAGACCCACACCTTTAGCCTTAGAAATGTTTATTTTTAGAAAATGTTCATCAGCATAGTTTCTCTGCGCAAAGAGACGCCTCTGTAATCCTATTGGGGTTAAATCCAATACAACAAAGTAATCATCATATAATAGACATCCCTCATCCATAAATCCACATTTTGGGGGGTCCCCTTTAGTCTGTCCAATTCTGCCTGGTAAGTCGTGGGTGCAAAAAGAGAATAGAAGGGGCGCAACCTGGCATCAAGCCATTATGTGTCCCTACTTTGCTAGACAAACCCTGAATCGCTTCCATCAAGACCTGAGACCAAGTTGACTAACGCAGGGCAATACTTAGCCTAAGGAGGTGAGCAGGGGGTCCCCTGTACAGACAGATGCCTCCACAGCTTCCTACGGGCCAACTAGTCGAATGCTGTGAAGAAATCGATAAAGGCAGAGTATAGAACCGTGCCCTTCACCACAGGGTACTTTTCGATAACTGTTTGAAGGGCCGTAATATTATCTAAAGTTACACAGTTCTTGAAAAACTAGCCTGCTCACCTGGAACAATAATATTACCAAAAGCCCAATCCAATCACACCCAGTAATGCAATCTGCCTAAAGGTGACTGAAGAAGATTTGGGACACTTTTTTATATAAAGGTACAACAACTCTTACCTTCCAGGAGGTAAAATATAACCCCAGTCAGGTAACAATATTCAAACACTGGATGCAAAAAAACAGCCCACACAGAAACTTTGTGTTTAATCAGGGACATCAGACTTTCATCTGGGCCCAACGCCCCAGAGGACCTTGCACCCTTAATGAAACCTTCCATCTCCTCACAATAGGCCAGGCCATATACATCCAAAGGAGCAGCCTCAATGTTTAACTACAGCTATTATTAGATATGTATAATTGCGAAATATATTGGGTTCCCTCTTCAACAGATATAGGAATGGCCTCTGCCTTAATTTTGGAGTCACAATATTGGGCTATTAAAGACCAGTATTTATGTGAATCACAGCAAGCAGCAGCTTCTCTCAACTTAATCCATTTCTGATCCTCCTCTTTTCTTCATTCAGACACCTTCAATCTAGCTCCTGCACACTTCTACTAGTTGATTTCCCTTTGCCTAATTAATGACAGCAACTTAAATGGTTTCCTCACTGGGAGTTAATATCACGGTTTACTTTTTTAAGTGCCCAAGAGATATTCACACAGGACTTCACATTAGTAATTCTATTTTTTCTCCCAAAGGTTCGAAAAGGAGACACCTACTTTTCAAACTAAAGGATAGAGTTATCCGATGGGTTATCAAGGGGGCCTAAACCCGCTGTTTCAATATGAGAAACCAAGTTCAGTATATTATTACTTGACCAAAAGGTACACCCATTTGTTCTATAGACTACATTGCCTTTTCTGGAGTTCCAGGAGTTGAGCACCTTAAACTCAGAGTCAATAACCACCGAAAGAATGCAGGGATTGCTTAAATCTGTTCTCAATACCTCAAATGGAGTACAAACACCAAACATTTGGTAAGATCACCATATAAATATAATAATAATTGCCCTTGAGAGAAATGAAAAGTAAAGAAGGCTGGGGAGTCCTCTGGAAATTAAGTAGAATAGTTATACCTCCACTGGCGTGGCCTTTTACGGAGGATTTTGCTGTGCAGCAAAAGACAACGTTATTCTCATATTTAAAATCAGAACATGTCCAAGTCTCCTAAAAGAAAATTATTAGTTATTTAATTTAAAATTAGACTGTCCCAGCCCAGCAATTTTCAAATAAATAATTTCAGCAAAGGCGCTACCTCTGCAACATTGGAAGTTTAGTCATCATTTTTTAAGCATTCAAGGCACCTGCTACCCAACACCAGGGTGCCAACTCTTCTTCTTTCCCAGATTCCCTGGTGCACGGGTCCTCATATCCCACAATGTTTCTCACTCTCCTCCCTGTGTCTCTACCAACAGAGATTGTGATGTACTACAAACTTGCAGCCCACCTTCATCTGTGTGGATCTCCTGAGAGACCAAACTCAGGCTATCATACTTAGGAGCTGCAATCATCGTAAATGGAATGACATCAATGTCTTCTCCGGAAGTGGTCTTCATTGCATATGATCACTATTGCAAATATCCTAGAGCTAACCGTGACCCTAGAATTCGGAAGGGGAGCAGGGGAAACCAAATACAAACAATCAATATCTCTGTTTTTTACCAGACTCAGGGCCTCAAAGTTCTAGTAGGAGTTGTAGAATGAAGCTTGTTGGACTTGGCCCTTCTGGCAGGTTCACCCCTGAACTTTTTGCCTAGTGATTTCTGGTCTTTGCGCACTTTGACACTGTGGCGCAGTGTAAAGTGCGTGCTCTCCCTGAGTGCGTGTGTGAGATTGGCCTGCTCTCCCATAGGAATGCATGGGGAATGTCTGTGTCCCTGGTAGTTCCTGATGCGTGAGACGTGCATGGTCAAGTTTGGTATGTGCGAACTCGTGAGAGTGAATGCTGCGCAATGGTATGTGCGGCGTGTATGTGTCTTGTGCGGAAGCGCCACTTCTAGACATGGCTGAGTATGTGCTGTGAAGGTGCTGGCGTGTGATTGGCTGGAGCTGGCTGCGATGCCAGGCTCCAGGAGTCTGTGTGGGTCTACCCCGGTGGTGAATGGAGAGATTAGCATGCTGATGTGAGGGAGGGGCTGCGCCTGTGTCCTGAATGAGGCTGGGTTTCCCCCACACAATGCTGGCTCCGCCCCCTGTGGTGCGACTGATGACCCTAGCCTGCCTGATGAATGAAAGGGGTGGTTGAGCCATCAACAGTGCTCACAGACCAGCTGCGACTGGTTCTGCCCCCACCCTGCACCTACAGACAAAGGAAAAGGTGTATAAAAGAGGGGCTGTGACCCCATGAAAATTTTCTTGTTTTTGACTTGGATCTACCAGGGGCATGCTGCTGCTTGGGCCCAGGGGAAGGCTTGCCCCCCCCCTGGGCCCTGCCCAGCCCCTGGCTTGCTGATGGACCCCACAAGGACTTGCTGGAACTCTGTCCTGCTGAGGGCACCTGGGAGCGCTTTGGATTTCCCCTGTAGTGCTTGGGAGCACTGTATTCCTTTGCCTAGCGCTGGGAGCGCTTTGTTTGCCCCTCTAGCGCTGGGAGTGCTTGTTCTTTGACCTAGCACTGTGGAGCGCTGTGTCTTGCCCTTATAGCGCCTGGAAGCGCTGGACTTTTACCTATAGCGCTTGGGAGCGCTTTATCTGCCTAGAGCGCCTGGGAGCGCTTTATTTTCCTTTTGCGGCTGCCCACGCCGATTTTAACGTCCCCTGGCAGGTGCCCACCCCGCCAGGGACCAGGTGCCGTTGTTTGGGCCCCCAAGCGAGTGCCCACCTCGCTGCACGATTTACTTTCTGAGGGAGCTCACCCCTCGAAAATCACCGCCGTCGGCCCGTGGATGAGTGCCCACCTCGCTGCACGATTTACTTTCTGAGGGAGCTCACCCCTCGAAAATCACCGCCGCCGGCCCGTGGATCTGCTCTGAGGCGCTGTCCCGCCTCCATCCCCCCAGGGCCGCGCTGCCATTGGCGGCCCCGGAGAAGGGATTGCCGCTTGGTGATTGGTCCACGGCTGCAGGGACTCCCGACGCGTCATCTTGAGGGCGTGCAGGGATTAGACCGACCTCGAGGGCTTCCCCAAGCGCGACCCGGAAGTGCCCGCGGACACAAGGAAGGAACCGGCTGCATTGGCCGGCAAGGCTCTCACGAGGGAGAGCCCCGGCCGCCGGCGAACAGAGGCAAAGTCCGGCTGAGAAGAGCCACCGAGCAGAGGAGACGCGCTACTCCCTTAGAGCAGCCGAGGAAGCATCCAAAAGAACCCGGTGAGTGGCAGACAAGGGAGAGGGGCGTCGGGACACATTGTCGGTGTCCGCCCCTACCCAGTAGCACGACCTTGCGCTTGTGATTATTTGAAACCCTGAAAAGGGCTCCGGGCCATATTCCTTTATCGAGTCCCCCGAGAGGGACTCCACCGCCCTGGCCAGCTGAATTGGAGCCTAGGTAGGCTCTGGGGGCATTTTCCTTGGATGCAGAGTCCCCCGTGAGGGACTCCCACGTCCCACATTTGTTCTGTGGAAGCCACGAGGCTCCCAGGGGCCAGTTCATTTGTTATAGAGTCTGGAGAGGCTCTTTGGCTGCCAATTTGTGTTCAGAGCCCAGAGGAGGCTCCCGGGGGCATTTCCTTCTGCCCCAGCCATGTTCTTGAGCCTGTGAGGCTCCAACGTTGCCCGCATCTTCATCACAGCTGCCCAGCACTTTGTGGGCAGCTGCCACGTTTAGGCCCTGACATTGGGACACAGGGACTGCCACAGGTGGTGGCTAATGTGATTTTTGCGCTATTGTGTTGTCCTGCACCGCTGAATGTGTTGTAGATGCATCATGTGCCTTTCTCCTTACACCGCTGAACGTGTGTTGATGCGTCATGTGTTCCTTACACCGCTGAATGTGTTGTTGATACATCATGTGTTTTCCTTCCCTACACCGCTGAATGTATGTTTATGCATCATGTGTTTTGTCCCCAGGTCTATACCCCTAAATGTATGGTGATATTTAGTTGGTTGTTCTTGCTAGTACAGGTGGTGATAGTGAGGTCCTGGTTCTCTGCGTGACCTGTTCCTAAGGTGGTTAGGATTGCGTAGGGAGTACTTACCTGATTACCAGTAGTTACTTGTTTTGTGCTACAGTGATTTTCTGTTATGTTCTAAGTGATATTCCAAGGGCTTGATACTGAGCTCGCCCCCTGACCAGAGTCCCAGGACCAGTGGACTCTAAGGTGCCTTCTCTGACAAATTGCTGGGACTTGTCTGATCTCCCTTGGGCCCCTGGGGCCTCGCTGAAATGTGCCTAGCTCATTCCCCTCGGCAGCTCGTGCACGACAGCCCGTCCAAGCCTCGAGCAGCGCCGCTCTACCCTGAGCTGTGCCCCTTCGCTGGGTCGCCCGCATCCTGCCCCCCCCCCCCCTCTTCTGAGCCGCACACATTGGTCGCCCCAGAGAAACGCTTGTACCTTGCCGGCCGCCCGCTCAAGCCTCGAGCCGCACCACTCTCCCCTGAGTCGTGCCGCTTCGCTGGGCCGCCCGCTCAAGTTTACTAAGGAGGTCACTCGCATTATCCCTGCAACCAGGTCGGGAGGTACTGTCCGTTAGGCTCTATGTTCTAAGTTCTAGGCCTACAAGTATTGTATTCTAAGTTCTAAAAGTGCTGATTCCTGACAGTGGTCCAGGTGGCCCTGTCTTGTACATATCCCTTGTAAATTCTGCCCGTGCCTGTTGGCACATTGTAAAATGTGTGTTTCTATCTAATGTGTTTTGGTGTAATACAAAGGCTATTTTTTTTATATAACCTTGTGTGGAGTTTCCTTTGTGGTGGGCCTTGGGTGTTGTTGCTGGGGTGCGTGCGCAAATACTTAACTCATATCGCCTCCAAGTTTAGCCTTGCTGCTCGCGCCACGTTACCTAGAGGGTGAGCAGGGGTTATCTTGGCGTGTAACTCCCTTGCCCTGACTTAGGAGTGGTGGTCTCTGACTGACTTTGGCGCAAGCCCTGGCCAGCCAGGGATCCCATTTCTAACATTGGACGCAGCGGTGAGGATAAGGATTTGTGTTTGCGTTGTACCTTAGTGCCAACTGGCCGCACTACAAAGCTCTGCATTTTAGATAAATCACATTTTGGGGATTATTGTATGGTGCTTTTGCTAAAAATGTCATTTCTGTGGAAATGTGTTTCTTGTGCACTTTGAGTTAGGTGTCCCTAGCTCGGGAGGGTAGATCATCCCCCTAAGTGCAGTGTGTTTTCTGGATTCACCAGAAGGTAGGATCCAGTGGTGGCAGCATAAGAGTGTTCAGTGCATGT
This sequence comes from Lissotriton vulgaris, assembly GCF_964263255.1. Taxonomy (NCBI): domain Eukaryota; kingdom Metazoa; phylum Chordata; class Amphibia; order Caudata; family Salamandridae; genus Lissotriton; species Lissotriton vulgaris. The sequence goes on from NC_141694.1 coordinate 1,592,879,035, forward strand.
GTCCCCCGTCCCTGCCCTGGAGTAATGGTACCTGTGTCACGTGTGGTCAGGTTGAGAAATCAGGGGTGGTAGAAACTGCCTTACCAGTCTGGGGAGGGGTGTGTGTGGATGAATGGTGTGGTGCACTGGACAAGTGGTGTGAGTTCTCTGGATGGGGAGCTTGCTGAATGCTTGTGTACTCTTGTTTTGCTCAGATACCTAAGTTCCGTGTGTTAAACTTTTCCCAAGAACATCTGCAGACAGTGGAGTCGGCTTTTGATTTCTGTGGTCTATTTAGAGACAGATGTTTGGAGTTGGTAATGTTCTGTGAGGAGAGAGGCATAGGGGATGGAGTGATTCCAAAAGGAGTGGCTGAGGTGTCTTCCAGCCCAGTGTGGTGGAAGAGGTTAAGTGTAGCCCAGCTAGGTCTCGGTGTAGGGGCTCACGTCCTGTCTCAAGAGGAGAAGGAGTGGGTGGGACTGCATGTCTCCAGGTGCCCGAAACCCAGTGTCAGGGCCTGGAATGTTTCTGAAGGGAACGTCAGGTCGGGGGCCTAGGCTGTACCAATAGGTCATTTGAGGAAGATCTCCCAGAGTGTTTGAAGAACGTAGAACATCAGTGAACAGGATTTCATGGGTGGGCCTGAAGCTCATGGGAGTTTTCCCTGCCCCTGTGCTATTGTGTTAATTGTTGGGGAGTGACCCTAAGGAAGGTTCTGGTCTTCCAGCCCAGTGTGGTGGAAGTGGCTCAGAGGAGCACAAGCCTGGTCTTCGTAGTCTGGGTGTTTTTTTTCTTAGGAACACCAGGTGAGGGAGCCTAGCATGTCCGCATGGAGCGTCCTTCTAGGGAGATCTCCCAGTGTGGAGAGAACGTGGAGCGCCTGTAAGCAGGGGTCTAGTAGTTCTGTTATCTGGCAGTACCGCTCCCGTTAGGAGGGTGCAGAAGTCCAGATGGAGGGGTGCGAGGGGGATAGGTTCCCCAGTGGAGTAACCAGTGGGTCAGGGGCCAACCAGAAGGGTTGTGTCACCAGGGAGTGACCATGGTGATGCCACTTCTGTCCTGAGTGTCAGGCAGACTTGTACACGACACATTAGTTATGTGTCACCCTCAAGGAAGTCCTGGTGCGCCAGGCATCTGACCAAAGGGGTACGTCCCTCGGTTGGGGAGCCAGTAGCCGGTGTGACCGGATCTGGACGTAAGGGCAACTGTACGTAGTGTCCTGAAGTTACAAGAAGGAACTCCTGCCTGAAGAGAAGGAACCGGGTAAGCTGTATGGGGAATTGACCTGCAGTGGTTGCCTTGCTGCTAAAGGAGGAGAGAATTTGAATCCCAGGTGGGAGAGTTGTGTTCTGGAGGGTGCTTCAGAAGTAGAGGTAGTGTGGGGCATTCTTGCCCATGACTTCTGGTCAGCCTGAGGGTGCGGACCCTAGGTTGAAGGATCAGTGGTAGTTTGGAACTACACTGAGAAAGGGAGTGGAGAATGGCTATTGTAGGCCAGGGGTTACTACCCCCCACTCTGTGGATTGGCAAGGACCAGTGGTATCTGGGTGGCCTAGGGCCTGGTCCTAGCCGTGGACAACTAAGGAGTACCAGTGGGGTAGCCTAGTTGGGCCTGTTTTTTTTAAAGTATGTGCTTGTCTTATGGATCAACGTGGCGTAGAACCAGAGGGTGTCCCTGCAGTGCGGGCCCGCGTCCGTGTTCTATCGCCTCAAGCAGGGAAGTCCATCACGGTGGTGATTGTTCTCCCCTGCGTTTTGGCTGGAAGGGGGTTGTGTTGGACTTGGCCCTTCTGGCAGGTTCACCCCTGAACTTTTTGCCTAGTGATTTCTGGTCTTTGCGCACTTTGACACTGTGGCGCAGTGTAAAGTGCGTGCTCTCCCTGAGTGCGTGTGTGAGATTGGCCTGCTCTCCCATAGGAATGCATGGGGAATGTCTGTGTCCCTGGTAGTTCCTGATGCGTGAGGCGTGCATGGTCAAGTTTGGTATGTGCGAACTCGTGAGAGTGAATGCTGCGCAATGGTATGTGCGGCGTGTATGTGTCTTGTGCGGAAGCGCCACTTCTAGACATGGCTGAGTATGTGCTGTGAAGGTGCTGGCGTGTGATTGGCTGGAGCTGGATGGGATGCCAGGCTCCAGGAGTCTGTGTGGGTCTGCCCCGGTGGTGAAGGGAGAGATTAGCATGCTGATGTGAGGGATGGGCTGCGCCTGTGTCCAGAATGAGGTTGGGTTTCCCCCACACAATGCTGGCTCCGCCCCCTGTGGTGCGACTGATGACCCTAGCCTGCCTGATGAATGAAAGGGGTGGTTGAGCCATCAACAGTGCTCACAGACCAGCTGCGACTGGTTCTGCCCCCACCCTGCACCTACAGACAAAGGAAAAGGTGGATAAAAGAGGGGCTGGGACCCCATGAAAATGTTCTTGTTTTTGACTTGGATCTACCAGGGGCATGCTGCTGCTTGGGCCCAGGGGAAGGCTTGCCCCCCCCCTGGGCCCTGCCCAGCCCCTGGCTTGCTGATGGACTCCACAAGGACTTGCTGGAACTCTGTCCTGCTGAGGGCACCTGGGAGAGCTTTGGATTTCCCCTGTAGCGCTTGGGAGCACTGTATTCCTTTGCCTAGCGCTGGGAGCGCTTTGTTTGCCCCTCTAGCGCTGGGAGCGCTTGTTCTTTGCCCTAGCACTGTGGAGCGCTGTGTCTTGCCCTTATAGCGCCTGGAAGCGCTGGATTTTTACCTATAGCGCTTGGGAGCGCTTTATCTGCCTAGAGCGCCTGGGAGCGCTTTATTTCCCTTTTGCGGCTGCCCACGCCGATTTTAACGTCCCCTGGCAGGTGCCCACCCCGCCAGGGACCTGGTGCCGCTGTTTTGGCCCCCAAGCGAGTGCCCACCGCGCTGCACGATTTACTTTCTGAGGGAGCTCACCCCTCGAAAATCACCGCCGCTGGCCCGTGGATGAGTGCCCACCTCGCTGCACGATTTACTTTCTGAGGGAGCTAACCCCTCGAAAATCACCGCCGCCGGCCCGTGAATCTGCTCTGAGGCGCTGTCCCGCCTCCATCCCCCCAGGGCCGCGCTGCCATTGGCGGCCCCGGAGAAGGGATTGCCGCTTGGTGATTGGTCCACGGCTGCAGGGACTCCCGACGCGTCATCTTGAGGCCGCGCAGGGATTGGCCCGACCTCGAGGGCTTCCCCAAGCGCGACCCGGAAGTGCCCGCGGACACAAGGAAGGAACCGGCTGCATCGGCCGGCAAGGCTCTCACGAGGGAGAGCCCCGGCCGCCGGCGAACAGAGGCAAAGTCCGGCTGAAAAGAGCCACCGAGCAGAGGAGACGCGCTACTCCCTTAGAGCAGCCGAGGGAGCATCCAAAAGAACCCGGTGAGTGGCAGACAAGGGAGAGGGGCGTCGGGACACATTGTCGGTGTTCGCCCCTCCCCCGTAGCGCGACCTCGCGCTTGTGATTATTTGAAGCCCTGAGAAGGGCTCCGGGGTCATACTCCTTTATCGAGTCCCCCTAGAGGGACTCCCCCGCCCTGGCCAGCTGTATTGGAGCCTAGATAGGCTCTGGGGGCATTTCCCTTGGATGCAGAGTCCCCCGTGAGGGACTCCCACGCCCCACATTTGTTCTGTGGAAGCCACGAGGCTCCCAGGGGCCAGTTCATTTGTTATAGAGTCTGGAGAGGCTCTTTGGCTGCCAATTTGTGTTCAGAGCCCAGAGGAGGCTCCCGGGGGCATTTCCTTCTGCCCCAGCCATGTTCTTGAGCCTGTGAGGCTCCAACGTGGCCCGCATCTTCATCACAGCTGCCCAGCACTTTGTGGGCAGCTGCCACGTTTAGGCCCTGACATTGGGACACAGGGACTGCCACAGGTGGTGGCTAATGTGTTTTTTGCACTATTGTGTTGTCCTGCACCGCTGAATGTGTTGTAGATGCATCATGTGCCTTTCTCCTTACACCGCTGAACGTGTGTTGATGCGTCATGTGTTCCTTACACCGCTGAATGTGATGTTGATACATCATGTGTTTTCCTTCCCTACACCGCTGAATGTATGTTTATGCATCATGTGTTTTGTCCCCAGGTCTATACCCCTAAATGTATGGTGATATTTAGTTGGTTGTTCTTGCTAGTACAGGTGGTGCTAGTGAGGTCCTGGTTCCCTGCGTGACCTGTTCCTAAGGTGGTTAGGATTGCGTAGGGAGTACTTACCTGATTACCAGTAGTTACTTGTTTTGTGCTACAGTGATTTTCTGTTATGTTCTAAGTGATATTCCAAGGGCTTGATACTGAACTCGCCCCCTGACCAGAGTCCCAGGACCAGTGGACTCTAAGGTGCCTTCTCTGACAAATTGCTGGGACTTGTCTGATCTCCCTTGGGCCCCTGGGGCCTCGCTGAAATGTGCCTCGCTCATTCCCCTCAGCAGCTTGTGCACGACAGCCCGTCCAAGCCTCGAGCAGCGCCGCTCTACCCTGAGCCGCGCCGCTTCCCTGGGTCGCCCGCATCCTGCCCTCCCCCTCTTCTGAGCCGCACACATTGGTCGCCCCAGAGAAACGCTTGTACCTTGCCGGCCGCCCGCTCAAGCCTCGAGCCGCACCACTCTCCCCTGAGTCGTGCCGCTTCGCTGGGCCGCCCGCTCAAGTTTACTAAGGAGGTCACTCGCATTATCCCTGCAACCAGGTCGGGAGGTACTGTCCGTTAGGCTTTATGTTCTAAGTTCTAGGCCTACAAGTATTGTATTCTAAGTTCTAAAAAGTGCTGATTCCTGACAGTGGTCCAGGTGGCCCTGTCTTGTACATATCCCTTGTAAATTCTGCCCGTGCCTGTTGGCACATTGTAAAATGTGTGTTTCTATCTAATGTGTTTTGGTGTAATACAAAGGCTATTTTTTTTATATAACCTTGTGTGGAGTTTCCTTTGTGGTGGGCCTTGGGTGTTGTTGCTGGGGTGCGTGCGCAAATACTTAACTCATATCGCCTCCAAGTTTAGCCTTGCTGCTCGCGCCACGTTACCTAGAGGGTGAGCAGGGGTTATCTTGGCGTGTAACTCCCTTGCCCTGACTTAGGAGTGGTGGTCTCTGACTGACTTTGGTGCAAGCCCTGGCCAGCCAGGGATCCCATTTCTAACAAAGCTTCTATTTAGTGGGCCCAATTAATTATCAAACAAAGAAAAACAATTGAAAGTGTTAGAGACGTTGCCAAGCTCTGATCCTCTAGCAGAATTATTATTATGTTTTGGCCAAGCCCTCAAAAGGGACAGCTGTGCTGATGTAAAAAAAGGAGAAGGTTCCCCATTGAAGATTCTATCAAACTTAGGAGCAGTGCATTGAGACAATTCCCCACAGGGGGAGACTAATGATGATCTTTCGGGGATCCTCCCAACCTCTTGAGGGACTGCACAACCAGTTGACATCTGCAACCCCTGCCTGATAACCTCTTTCACTAAACCCACTTCTGTGCCGCCCCGATTACTATGAACAGTTGCGTCCATATGCAGAGTTAACCCCTTCTGCTGGCAGACCGAGATTGGTACTTCTAGGATATTAGAAAAAGAATGCATACTAATTATTTCTGGAGAATCTCACTGCAGACCTAGATGTAAGGGGCCATCCTTATGAATTGCTGCTTTAGGTGGCTGATTATTGGGCGCATACTCTTCTAAAATGTTTGAAAACCTTTGTTTTTTAGATTTTCATTTCGTAATGCACCAGGTTCTTTTCTGTTTTCCATGCAAGTGTTTATCCCCATTACATCCCGAAAGAGCCCCCTTCGCAGAAGAAACACCACTTGTTGAAGCACTAGGTAAATTAACACAGAATGATCCTCTAGGGCAGTGGTTCCCAAACTTGTTTGACCGGTGGCTCCCTTGACCTAATTGGCAGTTGGCCGTGGCTCTCCACCATTTTTATACCTGCGCACCGGGGTGCTGCGGCGTACCCTTTGAGAACCACTGGTCTACATGAAGTATCAAGCCTAGACGTGATGAAGGATTCAGAGAGTAGCCATCACTGTCATAAAACTTTATTTGCAATCACAAAGATCTTATAAAGTACATGTCAATGCATACATAGAGTAGTATAAAGCACTCCCACTAAAAGTAACCAGGCTAGAGAAAGGCTCCAGAAGCTCTGTGGCGTTACAAGAAGTTTACGTGAGGTGGGCTCTGATCATGGGTATCCGGGGGGGGGGGCACATTTTTAACGTCATCACCATCCCCCTTGCACCCTTCCCCCTCTGCCTTACACCCTTCTCCCCCTCCATCTTGCACCCTTCTCCCCCTTCCCCTTGCACCCTTCTCCCCTCTGCCTTGCACCCTTCTCCCCTCAGCCTTGCACCCTTCTCCTCTCTGCCTTGCACCCTTCTCCCCTCTGCCTTGCACCCTTCTCCCATCTGCCTTGATCCCCTCTGCCTTGCACCCTTCACCCCTCTGCCTTGCACCCTTCTCCCCTCTGCCTTGCACCCTTCTCCCCTCACACTCTCCAACGTGCAGCAGTCACGAGTGACGACCCCTCAATGAGGAGTGAGGCAGACAGAAGCTGGCAGAGTGCAGCTGCATCAGGGCATAAGGCGCCCACCCAACGCTCTCCACCAGGCCTCTCACCCTGCACCCACCCAATGCTCTCCACCAGGCCCCTGAACCTGCACCCACACAACGCTCTCCACCAGGTCCCCCACCCACCCAATGCTCTCCACCAGGCCCCTGACCCCGCACCCACCCACCCAACGCTCTCAACCAGGCCCCCCACCCAACACCCACCCACCCAACGCTCTCCACCAGGCCTCTCACCCTGCAGGCACCCAATGCTCTCCACCAGGCCCCTGACCCCGCACCCACCCACCCAACGCTCTCCACCAGACCCCTGAACCTGCACCCACCCAACTCTCTCCACCAGGCCCCCCACCCTGCACCCACCCACCCAACGCTCTCCACCAGGCCCCCCACCCTGCACCCACCCACCCAACGCTCTCCACCAGGCCCCTGACCCCGCACCCACCCAACGCTGTCCACCAGACCCTGCACCCACCCTACGCTCTCCATTAGGCCCCTGACCCCGCACCCACCCACCCAACGCTCTCCACCAGACCCTGCACCCACCCTACGCTCTCCACCAGGCCCCTAACCCTGCACCCACCCACCCAACGCTCTCCACCAGGACCCTGACCCTGCACCCACCCACCCAACGCTCCCCACCAGGTCTCTCACCCTGCACCCACCCACCCAACGCTCTCCACCAGGCCCCTGACCCACCCACCCAATGCTCTCCACAAGGACCTGACCCTGCACCCACCCACCCCTCTCCACCAGGCCCCTGACCCCGCACCCACTCACCCAATGGAGGAAGACAGTCACTTTATGCGTATCTGTGCTCCCAGAGAGAACACTGGGATAACCCCACAGGTTTATTAAGCAGCGCATGAACACCCTCTCTCTCTCTCCCAATAGTTAAATTATTCCACCATTTAAAGAATCCAAAATATATGTCATCAATAATGTGATTTTTCTGTCTGAAAATGGACTTGGTACAACGTTGCACATGAATTTGAAAAAGCCGTCATAATAGGAACGCTCGTGAATGTCATTTGACAGTTGAAAAGTTTTACCCTTTTTCTGTGTTTTGGTTGGCTGGATTATTATTTTTTTTTATGCAGATTTATATAGCGCAAACTCGACCCGAAGAGCACCAGTCACGTTACACAAGGATACATTCATGTATTCTGTTTTTGTAGGCGCTACCCACTTTGGAACTGAGGAATCAGGTTTGATTCTGGTTTTGGCTCAACATCCTGTGATCCTGGGCAAATCACTTAATCTCTCCGTTTCTAAAAAAGGAACATGTCCTTATGAAATGTCATTGGTGCTCATGTAAAGCACTCCAATACGTTTGGGTGGGTTTGCTCTATATAAAAATTGAGGGGAAAAAAATGAAAAAATTAGTTTCATTTACTCTTTCAATGCTATTTGCATCTAAATAACCAAAGGTGCTCGTGACTCCACAAGGATCATGACCGCCTCCTGTGCTGCAACACCTTCCTTTCTGCCACTGACCAGCATCTCTTTCACAGCTCATCAGCAGCTGCAAGAGTTGATTGCCTATTTAATGGTTAGAACTGCCAGGCGCAAAAATGCCGGATTATGGGCATCATCTTTTGCCTTTACTAAGAAGTGCCTGGATCTTCATTTGCAGGCGGGCCTCACAGCTATGTCTGTAGCTGAGTCCTGTGTGCGATTTTTGTGCACCCCCCGCCGCCGTGATGCTCTGCTTCAGAAAGGCAGAGACTAGGGGCAGAGCAACCTATTCATCACGGAGGCGGGGGTGGCGAAAGTGACACAATCTTAGTGCGACTTTCACACTTCCTTTCCCACATCGTGCGCAGCGCCCCTGGCTCCTGATAACGGCGCATCAGGGCGCCACGGCACACAGTTTGGAAACCACAGGTCTAGGGGGACAACAACCCAGAAGGAGGGGGCAACCCTTTTCTAAAGATCAGAAAAATAAGAAGGGGAATCTTAGTCACGGTTGCATTGGCACTTTGGGCCTCTTGACAATGCTCTACAGACAAGTGATTAAGAGAAGAAAAACAAGCATTTACAATGCAATGGTCTCGGCATTATTAAAGGTAGAGCTATTAGCATTGCACATTATTATTATTTTTTAATTATAAATAAATGGCATTGTCATTTACATTGCCAATAGCACAATCAGGGGGGCAGAGGCAAGAAAAATGTCACAATTAGGGGAGCAGAGGCAAGAAAAATGGCACAATCAGAGGAGCAGAGGCAAGAAAAACTAGTGCAATCAGGGGGGCAGAAGGCAAGAAAAGTAGCACAATCAGGGGGCCAGAGGCTAGAAAAATGGCACAATTAGGGGAGCAGAGGCAAGAAAAATGGCACAATCAGGGGAGCAGAGGCAAGAAAAACGAGTGCCATCAGGTGGCAGAAGGCAAGAAAAATGTCACAATGTGCATTCATACTTTTACCACGAAATTACATGGTTAAGGCATGCTTTGTTAAGATGCATTTGTTGTTTAGATTGCATGGTAGAGGCACGAGTGGTTTAGTCACTCGTGGTTCCATCATAAAACTGAGGACAACATAATGTAACTACAAGTCCCAAAATCCTTTATATCTAACATGAGTATTTTATTTGTGTGCTCAATAAGAGAAACACAGTTTTGAATAATAAAAGCTCGCAACAATGGGTGCTTCCCTAAGGGTCCATTCCACTCGGTGTACGGAGGGAGGGCATGCTGACAGCTGCTTAGAACTGCCTGGGCGCTATAAACCGAGGATTCAGCAAGATCTATCTTTAGGGCCCACATGCAAAGTTCTATCACTTTATTTCACATCTTACCCAGTAATTCTTAAAATTGCAAAGGACAATGACACTCTAATTCTAAAACTGATAAACGGGTCCAGTTAGTTTTTATCTACAGCTTTACAGCGATCCTTTAATTTTCTTTTTATTTTTGGAAAGGAAAGTCTATCCAAAAGGGAGGGGGCTGTGACTATGTGAGATGGAGTGAGGAAAAAAATGTACCATGAACATACTGTAGAATAATATTTAATATGAACAACAGCGAGTAGAATTGGGAAGACACATTGAGAATGCAGCAACAGAGAGCGGCAATTGGAAAGCATTAATACTCAGAGATGCACTGTTTTAAGCTTAAGGTAATTTACAGAGGAACATCTGTGTACCAGTGCTCATAGCAGTAGCATTGCCCTCACCATTCAACCACTGTGCTGTGAAGTAAAGTCTCCAGAACTAAGTTACTTCATCATGAGGTGAAAGCAAGCCAATGTATGGTAGTAATGTGCCCTTAGGTGGCCAACACATTTAAATATGGAATACATCTGCTTCATTTTGACACATTTAGATATAGTTTACGTTGTTTCCAGTGAATGGCTAGATTTACAGAATCAGGCACTACTCTTATTTGTACAAAATACAACAACAAGAGAAGGAAAGATAAACATTGTATGTGGTTCAACTCCAACATTTGAACAATTGAAAGCAGGATTTTCCAAAGTTGGTCCACAAAGGTAAGAAAGTGAAAATGTGACATCCTCGGATAATGTAAATGATTCACATCTGTGTTCATTCCATGTAAATTGATTGTGTGCAAATGTTGACAATCTGGCATGGCTTCAGCCTTTGTGGACCAATGTTGGAAACCCAGGATTTAACAAAAATGCTACTCTAAGGGAACTAAGAGACCGCCGTATATATGTCATGTACCAGACAAAAATACTACTATGGTTCATGGCTGTAACCATATGTAAAAAAAACTGAAATATTTAGCACCCACATCCACTTCAGGTTTTCTGAATGCCACAGCACGGAAGAAGAACCAGACAGTAACACTTTCCTGCGGCTACTAATAGCAGCCCCTTTATAAAAAGAGCAAATGTGTTGACAGTGCACAGAATAGTAGGACAATATCAAGTACAGTAGGACACCTGTAGTAGGGTTAACCTACGGTACAAATGACAACAGCCCTAGCAGGACGGGACTAAGAATACCCCAGAGCGACCGGAGATTACCATTGCTCTCCGAGTGCTAATGGGCCCAGAAAGTACAAGCTCTTTGGGGCCAATGGAGACGCGGAACGCATTCAGTGCCATCATGAGCAGATTTTAGGACCCTCGGCCGGACCTCGGAGGGGACACTGCGGGCAGCTTACCTCGGAGGCGAACTCTCCCTGCTAAGCTTCGAAGGAACTGCTCACTCCAGGGGGCGGGAGAACAGCGGGGACGAAAAACAGCAGCGGCCGACCTAATCAACGGGAGGGGGTCGGGAACAAAGACACGGACTGCGGGAGGGGTCGGGAAAAAGACACTGCGGGGAAAGAGATTACAGCAGCGCCCGACCTAATCAACGGAACAAAGATACGGACAGCGGGAGGGGGGGCGGGAAAAAGACACGGCGGGGAAAGAGAACAGCAGCGGCCGACCTAATCAACGGGAGGGGGGCGGGAACAAAGACACGGACAGCGGGAGGGGGCGGAAAAAAAGACACGGCGGGGAACGAGGACAGCAGCGGCCTACCTCATCTTAAGGAGCAGGAAAATGGCGGCCGCAAAGCTCCGAGCATTTTTGGATTCGGGGGCGTGCTTTGGCGTTCTGAGTGACGGATGACGTCACAGGTGGAAAGCACGCCAAAAACACGCCCCCGAATCCGAAAGAGACAGGGCTTGATTGGAGTGATGCCCCTCTCCTTCAATGGCTGGCCTCCGTTTAGGAAGCCAGCCAATGGAGGAGAGGTGGAGGAGAGAGGCGGGTTCAAGCCCCGTCTCAAAAACATTAAATCTCCGACCAAAGACTGCGCAAGCGCAGCCTTTAGGTCCTCGACCTAAAAAAGAAGTGGGGGGACTAACCTAGTTAGGCAGTATGCAAGTGACATGATGCGTGACATCACAGCAAATGACATCACATGTGGCATCACAGAAATTTATATCATAGGAAGTGGCATCACAAGCCACAACTTTAATATGTATGTGTGATGTAAAGCGCTCCGACACTCTGCTTTGGGATGAGTAGCGCAATGCAAGAAAAAATAGTGGTACTTAAATTATTTCAAAGCCTCCTCAGGGGTAGTAAGCTCTATATAAATTATATTTATTTTGTGTAAATACTGGGAGACCAACACATCTGATCCTACAGTGCATGCATATCTAGTAAACAGAGCCTGAACTAAGTAAATAGCTGCCTCTCAAGTATGTGTGAAGTGCTAACCTTTGTTTCCCCTCTGCTGCGTTTGCTTCTAGGTGTGAGGCTCCTGACTGCTCCCAGCCAAGAGACTCAAACAAAAGGAGGCCTGATGACCCCTCAAATTCGGTCTTTGTTATGGGCCCAGCAGGAGTTTAAAATAAGAAAGCCCTGTCCCCTCCTGCACGTTGATGCTTGTTGCAGATGCAAAGCAGACAACGTGCAGGTGCTGCTGAAAGTGTCCTGGTGTTTGGAAATGACACCAGGGCATGTTCAGCACATTATTTAGTGGGGCTCAACTTCTTGGCAGGGTGGATGGAGTTCAGTCTGCGAAAATAGTGGCTGGACGCCATCCCCCCGGTGTACCCCTGACTCGTGCCCTGGTCTCGCTCATGCAAGATCTATTGGCTTTCTCAGTGTATTTTTTTAGCCATATTGTACAGTAGCGCTAGCTTCAGTGCAGCATGGCAGAACGTTTTTAACATTTTTAAATTCTGGCTGTCATACAGCTTTTTTCCCTTTACTTTCAGCCATGTTGCACCTTAGCTAAGAAACCTTGGCAAAGCCTATAGATCTCACATAGGCAAGACCTATGGGCTTTGCCAATGCTTCTTGTTTTTGGCACCTACACATTTCGAGATATAAGGAAACGGGCAAAAGGGATATTAAACGATTGCACCAGGATCACAGTGTTGTTTAATGGGCAAAGCCTCCATTCGAAAGCTGGTCCTCAGGTTCCATGGAGGACAATTTAGATGCTGGTGCACACCACCTTCTAACCATCTCCGTTCTCTTGCGCTACTGTGCATCAGTGTACCAAACACAATGCGTAAGCCAATCACGCTGATGAGTTGTTGACCCCTGTGACTGACCCCCACCTTCTCAGGAACATCATTTAGTCCAGACCAGAATACATTTGTAGACTTTTAAACGAGGCATGGATTATAACCCAATATTTCCTCTCTGTTCACACCGTGCGATCTTAGGCAAGTTGTTTTGTTTCCCAGTGCCTCGCTTGTTCTCTTACAAAACTAGGCGACCTTGGAAATAGATTTAAGCGCTAAATCAGAAAAGGGGCGCATTTACTTTTGCTGTTCTTTCGCTTTGTGTGGTCTGCTATAAAAGAACTAGGAGCTACAGGTATTGCGCATTCTGCATAACTGTGTGGTCGAAATCCTCGCATGCCAGCAATGTTTGGCACTAGCAGGTTCTCGCTAAACAGAACACCCTGCAGGATCCCTTTCCACATCCACCGCACCTCAGAATATCTTTAATGGGAGGCCGCCCATCCAGCCGTTCCTCACTGCAAACATGTGCTAGTACAGTAGTCTCCCCACTCTGCTGTCTATTTTTGCAAATGGGGGGTTGTTTTAGCTCGGATGTAGATGCAAGAGAAATAAGTGTTATGCTAACTAATTTTAACGACGATGACACCACTTTTACAACCAACAATTGAGTCCAGTAATAACAACAGTGTTATTAATTTGGACAACATATTATTTTTATATCCATCTCCCTGACACCGCTCCCACTTGTTAAGCTATGTGAACACGATGTCTTGTCATCAAATGTATTGACTGCAAGGATTCTGTACAACCAATCCGCCATCTCTGTAGCTCACAATCCGGTGGGACTGGCGTGACTCATCCCTTCAAGATCAATAAAACACTCGCTCCTTTCAACAGGCTACTGATGAGGGCGCCTAATGTGCTTCTGTAAGGCCGCCATCCCGAGGCAAGAAGTGTCTCATAGGACCGTGGTTTTAACATTATCATTGAGCAGTGCGGGCCTTACTCTCGACCAGCACCCCGTTGTGCCAGGAGCCACCCTTCCCCCACCACATATATATATGCAGCCTACGTACGCCACTATGAAAAGTAGTAACAGCAAGAACGACACCCTCCCAAACATGAAAGGAAACCCTGCAGCCTGCACGCTCACTCTAAGCGCTTTAAAAGTGCACCATTCCTAGTCACAACCTAAGCAGGGTTACAAAAGCCTCTTCCCCCAGACCACATCACTGCCTGTGAAACGGAGACTTCTGTGGTTCAAAGCACAGATTTCTTCTGAAACCAGCAGGACGGCTTCTCCGCTGGAACATCCTGTGATTATGGGCAAGTCACTTCTCTCTTTGTGCCTAAAAAAAACAAGGGAATAAAACATACAAAGGTGTGCAAGTCGGACAGTATGAATAGGGAGGACGAGGTCGGTGTGGAAGCAGATTGGCATATGTGATGAAGATGGCCCTCTCGTGTATAGTTCAGCAAGTGCATGACAATGAATAATAAAAAGGTAGTACAGCTACTCACTTTGCGACGAGGAGCTTGAAAAGCCGTCTCCGGCAATGAGGAGCAGAGAGTTGAAAAGCGGTGCTCTGCAGGACAGCACCTACTTCCGGTTTGGCCGGCAATGCTTCCGGGTCGCCGCAGGCAGCGCGGCGCCCCGACCTGCACGGGGAAGGGAGGCAGCTTTCGAGGAGGACAGCACCTGGCCGCGAGCGCGTTCTCGTGCGCGTGGCCTTAACAAATCGCCGCGCGCGCCAGTGCTGTCCTCCTGGGAAGCTGAGCCAATAACAATAAGGTCTCTGGCGAGAGCGAGCTTCGCTCGCTTCTAGCCGAGACCTAAAAAGGCACAATGCCAGCCCCCTTAGTGACTTCTGGATTACAGTTAGATTGCCCAAAAAATGAGACCTCAAATCCACTTGGGTCACCCACCTGAACTCCAAATTTTTCACCAAATATTTTGCAACAATGTTAGTTTTGGAGACCTGAGATTTCATTTCAATACCCTTTTATTCCCTTCCTCCCTTGGGCAAGGGCCAAAGGAGGTGAGGTGCTGCACCACCATTACAATTGGAGACAGCACATGATGAGAATTAGCAACGGATCTATCCAATACGGCCAACATCGAAAATAACACCTTCTCAACGCACAATAAAATGTCAGAGTGAGCCCGACCCTCTCCTGCCAGATTAAATGACTGCACAAGTACTTGAGGACCTACAGGCGTAGATAAATCCCAGTTCAAAAAGTTCATTGTACCCAAAAAACAGACCCTTGAGGATGGCATTGAACTATACAAGCCCGGTAATGATGGTCGGCTGGAAAGATAAAACAAAGTTGGGCTCAAGTCTGTGTCCGAGGAAATAGGTGGTCCTAAATTGGCCTCCATTATCTGATACTTTTCTGTGAGGGCGGCGATGTCTGGCAAAGAATAGTCCATGGACACACCAAAGTCCTTATTGCACAAAACCAGATAGGGTCCCCCATGAGACTCTCGAGAAATCTCCTTGAGTGGCAGATTTTCCAGTGCATGAACAGCATCTTGGCCACTGGCAGGAATTGTGGGACACTTGGGGCAGGTCCCATACTTGAAGATGATGCCAGCAATGTTCATCATAGGTACAGCCCCTACATCTGTTTCTCTCACTGCTTCCATTGAATAGTATGGTTTATTAGACGTGCTTAGGGGAGCTGGAATGTGGCCAGTTGGACTGACATGGCATGTGGAGATACTCTGGGAAAGAGCCATATCCGAACACATGTCATCTTCTTTATATTTGCCCAAAGCCATCTCCATTCCTTATCCCCTACCCAATTTCTATTCTTTGAAAACAGAGACAGAATGGAAGGGTGAGATTTCAGGAGAGACCGGTGAGAATGTGGCTTCTTACACAGAATTGTCTTCTGTTTTTAAAAGCTTATAAGAACTAAAGGAAGTACTAATTGAACCAGCGGTAGATATTAAATGACCTAAAATGAAGTAGGCCAGCTAAGAAGGACCAGAGGTTAACTGAGTTCAGTTGACTGAATTCATCAGTTTGACAATAATCAACAATAATCAAACTTGCTTGGTGACTTGCATAGTGACCTGCATATTAAGTTTGGAGGGCTTGAGATGTTTGAAATGCTTTGGGGCCTGGGAGCGCTAACTGCTTGAGGTGCTAGCTGCAAAGTAGGGGTGGAACCAGCACAGACTGAGGAAACTGCCAAGGAACAGCCAAAGCCTTAGTTGGGAAATTATAGGGTGCCTTACATTGTCTAAGCAGCTCGAACAATCTGCTATACTTCCTTTAATTTATGTAGTCTAAGTATTTCACATAGAGTAGGTTAGCCCAACTGCAGATTAAACACCCATTGAGTATCACACACTTTTGCACCCTTTACAATGGAAGCAAGCCTTTTGAATTTAGAAAGAAACCCAGCACACACCCTTTTCTTTGTCCTAGAATAATTATTAACAAGCTACATATGTGTCTATTTCTTGATTGGCCTCAGTGCATACCCATCTCACTTGTACCTATGAACCTTGCCCATTTCTCCTTTTCACGCCAACCTATGAAACATTTTAATTTTTTAAGTGTTATAAATGTTTATAAAATGATATACATTAAAAACTGTAAGAGATAATAATGGACAATTATTTCAAGCATTCTTATGCCCCGATCCAGCATGATCAGATAACTCCCATTGGAGCTTATTGCTTGTAAGTGCTAGAACTCTTTTTATTCTTTAGAAATTCATCTCTCAACTTCTACTTATTGGATTTTTGTTATTTTGGTCTGGATTTCTTTAAAAAAAAACTGTTGGCTATTTTGCTAACCTGATGTGGATTAGGTTTGTGGTGTTTTCATTGGATTACTGTGTGTGTGGGTGTGTGTGTGTTGCATAAATACACATTGCCTCTTTAGATAAGCTTAACTACTGAGTAGGTTCAGGTTATCTTTTAGTGTGCATCTGACTTACCCTGACTGAATCGTGGTTACTGCTTAGACAGGAGCTAGTTTTGATTTGCGGCCTGACTACCCTTCGTGGCCGCACAACACATCTATGAGCAGTCAATGCTCTCAGGACAAGGGCTTTTAAATGATGGTTTCCGTCCTGTTCTGGATTAATACTCGGACATCAGCGAATATATTGAGTATCATCCTCAATACATGTTACCAAACCACAGTGCACGTTTCTTTGGCACCACGGACCGATTACCAGCTACTGATCCTCTATTCAATTTGTGTGGACGTTATGACATAGAGCTTCTTTTTTGCTCTTTTCTATACAAAACACTAATTAGGCAGTACAGGGTTTCCAACAACATATTTCATCTGTGGCTCTTCTTGAAGGAATGGTTTCACACTGAAAGCATATGTATATATAGAACTAGGGACCAATTCATTCATTGTACATTGAGATTTTAACCCAGTATAGATTCTATACATTTTACATTTATGTTATGACGTGTTTGAGTTAATGCATTATTTGGCATTGACACACATTTGAATTGTAGATTGTTGAAGTTACCTGGTTTATTGTGTATGAGTCTATACTTTTAGATGTGTTTTTTTTTCTATTTGTTCTATCTTTGTCCTTACTGTTTAAAATATTTAATATTTTGTTTGTTTTCAAATCTATCAATCAACTAAATGAAAGAAATAATAATCAATAAATAAAAATGATTAAATAACCTCATCTTCATGTTCACACAGGGCCTTCATTAAGTAATTACTACTAAATCTATCGGTTGCAAAGGGGTTCCTTATTACATTGTACTGCTTGGACAGGGAGCATACCCCTGCCAACCAGAAACCCAATTTCTAACATTGGTGATCAGCGGTGAGGATAGGACTGGTGTTTGTGCAATAACGTATAGTAACTCATTGTTCACTACAACTCTTTACTAAGACCAATTCAAACTCTTTTCAACTCTACCTAATTGGCTTTTTGATTTGTTGCTAAACCCCATCTCTCTCTGAAAAAGCAGTACATGCAGGAATTGATTTTGAGCTGGCCAAGTTAGAATTCTACACTGTGGCCCAGCTTAAGGATTTTTGCAAGGGATTTAAAGTATCTATGAAAGGTTTCAACTGGAAAGTGAAGCTGCAGAAGGCTTTGAGAGCCTGGGCAGAGGCCCGAGAAGCAGGGGCTGAGGTTCCAGAGGAGGACCAGGAAATTGAGGAGGAGGATGAGGAGCTCCCCCAATACTGCAGGTCTCCTGAGATTCTGCTTGTGTTGTCTGCCACCTGCTACCAGCGTCATTGCCTGTGCTCCATGCTGCCTTGTTTTTTTGTAAGATTGCCTCATAGCTCAGTCCTTCAGTCCAATCAGTAAGTAAGCATTCTTGTGCACCAGACTACCATTCTTTTCCTGTACCCTGCACCGCTGCCTATCTCTGAAGGCTGCACTCAGGTAGTCAGCCAGTGTAAGTTTAGCCGTTTGAGGTCTGTTGTCACCTTTTCTTCAACTTTCTGTATTTTTAGCCATGTCTGCAGTCCTAATTTTGCCTCCTTTTAACCCTGCTCCGCCACTCCTGCCACACAACGCCCCCCCCCCACCCCCCCCACCCAAGAACCTACTTGATGGAAGCTGCAACAAATGTGGGCCGAAAGCACCCCACAGGCAAGTCAGACTGCATCTGGTTGGGAATAGCCTTAGGAACCCTGGTTCACCTGCCAACAGCAGATACTTCACCGAAGAGCTCTAAGCCCTCCACCTCAGTTGCTGCAACAGCTGCTGCCTTGAATCCCTGCAAACAAAGGTAGGACCTTTCAGCTGCCACCACGGTTTCCTCATCTGTCATCCGCAGATATCTTAGATGACACCACACCAATCATGGAACACCTCAATTTCCAACTCCAAACCGATGGCAAAACAACCATCAGAGGTACCCTCACCATTCCCATTTCATCGCACCACTCACCATAGACTCCATCTTCCTCTGTGACCTAAATTTCTACCTCAAGGACTTTAAAGACACCAATACCGCCAATCTCCTGGAGAGTATGGGTAACATAGGCCTCACCACATGGGTCACCGACCACACACACAGCGCGGGACACATGCTTGACCCAATCTTCACAGCCAACAATAAAGTCCTGGACAGCCACACCACCCAACTCACTTGGACTGACTACCCCATAGTTCACTTTAGCATCATAAGAGACCCGCACTCTACCACCAAGACCCCCAGTACCCCCACCACAGCTGGAACAAAGTGACAGAGACCCAATTGACAGATGCCCTCAACACCACCCGGCCCGCATCTTCCATCGAGCAGGCAGTCAAGAACTTCTCCATCTGGACCTCTAACTGGGCACACAGAGTGGCCTCCATGAAATCCTCTAAGACCAGGAGATCCAGCAAACTGGTACACAAGAACTCAGGATCACGAAAAGCAACTGCAAACGCCTGGAGAGACAATGGCACACCAGCAAAGACCCCACAGACCTAGCAACCTTCAAAACAGTCCTCAACTACTACTATCAACACATAGAAGACACGAAAAAATGTGCCCTGGCAGACTGCATCGAAGACTCCTCCAACCACAACGAACTCCTCAACATTGTAAGAAAGTACTCCTGCCCATCAGTCATAGCTGGTTGCCTATCCCATGAACTCTGCAACACCATGGCAGACTACTTCCACAACAAGAGAACAACCATCTACAGTAACTTCAAACCCCAAACCACCTACCACTTCGGCTTCTTTATGCCGACATACCCCACCCACATGTCTCTGCTCACTAATTAAAAACAGCTCACCATGGCCATCATGAACTCCATCCACTATGGAGCTACCACAGACCCCTCCCCAATGGCTTCTTCAACCTCGGAAACAAGGAAATCAGCAGCAAACTCACCTCCATTATCAATGCATCCATTACATCCGGTGGCTTTCCAGATCCATGGAAATAAACAGAGGTCATACCCCTCCTCAAGAATCCCTCTGCCAAACTCAGTGAATTCAAGAACTACTGTTCCATCTCTCTACTCCCTTTTCCTGCCAAAGTCCTCGAAAAAAGCCATCAACCAAGAGCTCACTGAGCATATGCAGAACAACCACCAGCTCAACACCTCCCAGACCAGCTTCTGCATAATGCACAGCACCGGGACCGCCCTGATCTTGACCGCCACGGTATCCCACGTCATCCTCATCAAGCGACTCTGCCACATCAGGATTCAGAGAGACACCCTCAACTGGACAACCTCTTTTCTCACAGGAAAAACACAGAGTCCGCCTTTATTCCTCCACATTCGAACCCAAGACTGTCATCTGAGGTGTCCTGCAAGGTTCATCCCTCAGACCCACCCTGTACAACACTTATAGTATACCCCTGACTGACATTGTCAGAACCCAGGGCCTCAACATCATCTCTCTACGCAGAGGACACCCAGCTCTCACAGGACCCAGCCACCACTAGAACCAACTTCCACACCTGTATGACAAGCATCGCCGACTGGATGAAGACTAACTGCCTGAAGCTCAACACGGACAAGAAAGAGGAACTGATCTTTGAAAACAACACTCCTTCATGGAGCTGCACCCGGTGGCTACCCGAACTCAGACCTACACCGACAGACCACGCCTTCAACCTTGGCATCATACTGGACAGCAAATTCACCACAAATCAGCATATCAACGCAGTCTCCTCCGTCTGCTTCCACACCATTCAAAAAAATATGTTTCAATAAGTTGGACAGTATTCCTCATTGATGGAACCCACTTCTGCTTCAGATGTCTCCCTGTCACACAAGCCCTAGTCACCAGCTGGCTAAACTTTGGCAATACAGCAATGCACTCTACATAGGAATCACCCCCCCATTCTAAAGAGACTTGAGGTGACTCATAACTCAGCCGCCAGACTCAACCTCAACCTCCCCAAGCGGACCCACATTACCCTCACATCAGGAACGTCCACCGGATACTACTCAAGGAACAATATAAATTCAAGATGCTGACACACCTTCAAGATCCTCCACGACCAAGGACCATCAACCATTGGAGAAAGAGCACGCTCTGGCTGAGAGGAAACACGTTTTGAAAGAAAGGAGGCTTGCCATGGAGGAGGGAAAGATGGCACATTAGCTGAGCCTCAGAGAGCTGTAAATTAGAACCTTACAAGTGGGATCCAGCAGTAGTAATGGTGGCAGCATAACTGCAGTGTCTTGTACTGAAGTATGACTCTGGATACCAAAGGATTTGGTGCCCAGATATGTGTTGGGGGATGACATAAATAAGAGTGGTCAGGGTTCCCAACAGAAGAAAAAGGGGGAGATAAAAAGGAGTTTTCACAGGCTCCCAAAACAACTCACAAGGGAAAGGGTGTCATTGGCAATCTGGCCACCAGAAGAAAAACTACCCTAACAAAAGCAAGCAGCCCAAAACTCCCAAGTGCTCGGAGTGCTTTTAGTGTGGACAAGGGGTAAAAGCGGGAGCCCAAGTGCCCAAAAAGAGCACAACTTGCCACTGGGGGAAAGGTTCCAGGGGTGGCGAGTATAGTGGTGGGTGGAGGAGCCTGTCCAAGTTAATGGGAAGGGGGAGAGTTTAGTGGGGCTTTCCTAGTGTCCCTGGGTGACAGTGAGATTGTTCCTAAGATCCATTTGCCCTCTAACACTACTTAGTATAGGCAATGGGTCACCATCAATGGGCAAGGTGCTGAGGCTCTGAGGGATACAGGTTCCAATATGACTACGGTAAGGAGCCAGCTGGTGTCCCCAGAGCAGGCGATTCCTGAAGCCTTCCACTAGACTGACAACAGAGAGTGTCACTATCAGTGACCCTTGTTCCATTTGAGTGTGGGTGTGTGGGGTCGGAGGAGTTCAGGTCTCCTAAAAGTTGCAGTGAGCCCCACCATGCCTGTAGACTGTTAGCTTGGTAATGACCTTGCACACACTACCTGCTGGAAGGAAGTGGAACTCAGGGTTCACATGGAGATGCTGGGGTTACCTGATTGGATGACCCATGGTTTCCTAAAAATAGGCTACTTTCCCCACCTAGTGGTTGCACACTGACTACCAGGGTTTCTTTAAAACCTCTAGGGTAGCATTTGCCTGTTATAGGTTTTTATCTCGGACAGCTTGTGACCTCCCCTATCAGTTTTAACCCCCAACCACATACCACTACCCCACCACAGTTAACATCCCTACTTGCACTCATACGGCATCTCTTAAAAAGATCTCCGCCAAAGTGACCCTTCGGGGGACCTGTATGGCATTGCAGCACCGGCCCAACGAAGAGCACCGCCCTATGATGAAGGATGACATTCACTTGGGGTGTGTGAGTGCAACATCAGACATTCTTGTTGACTGTCTTCATGACCTTAGTCTAACACACCTGTTTAGAAAACTTTTTTCTGCAACAAGCATACCTGACTATTAAGGCCAGAAAGTACCAAATGTGGCAGGAGTCTGTGGTGCACTTGGGACATCTGGTGAAGACAGCCTTTGCTAATGGTTACCACCTTCCAGTGTAGAAGTACTAGCCTAAAAGCCTGGTCGATTGTGCTTGTGCATGCCCTAAACCCTGCCTGGAATTGCGAGATGTTATTGTTTTCTTCGGTCCACGAAAGGATACTCTCCAAGAGGACCCTGCCAACCACCTTCTGACCTGCATCGATAAGGCTTATTGGGCGGTAATTGGCAGGGTACCCCCTGGACCCCTTTTTGTGAATAGGGACCACTACTGCTCCTTTCCAGGAGTCTGGGACTGGAGACCCTTCAAGCAAAGCATTAATCAAGAATACAAAATAGGTGGCCCAATGCTCGGCGTTTGCTCTAAATAGGTCACCCGGTATACCATCTTGTCCCGGAGCCATACCATCTTGTCCCGGAGCCAAGTTTTGCTGTTCACCCTATGTGGGAAGGGTATGCCCAGACGTGGGTCCCTTGCTCACTAAGCCACTGGAGTCAAGCTATCCTGGCTGAAGACGGCTGATAGCCGGAAACCGGTCCTAGGATGCTTGATTCCAGTCCAGGAAAGACATGGCTTGGCAGTTCGGGCTGGACTGTTCCCATGAGGCACAGGGTCAAGACTGATTTGCATATGACCATGTCTGAACTGGGGTGGCTTGGTGAGCAAAATAACGATGGATTAAACCCGGATCTGTGACTGGGGGTAAATGTTTTGCCATTGCGCAACATTCCGTTCATCATCTTGTGTGTTTTGCTGTTCACCCTATGTGGGAAGGGTATGCCCAGACGTGGGTCCCTTGCTCACTAAGCCACTGGAGTCAAGCTATCCTGGCTGAAGACAGCTGATAGCCAGAAACCGGTCCTAGGATGCTTGATTCCAGTCCAGGAAAGACATGGCTTGACAATTTGGGCTGGACTGTTCCCATGAGGCACAGGGTCAAGACTGATTTGCATATGGCCATGTCTGAACTGGGGTGGCTTGGTGAGCAAAATAACAATGGATTAAACCCAGACTGTGACTGGGGGTGAATGTTTTGCCATTGCGCAACATTCCGTTCATCATCTTGTGTGTTTTGCTGTTCACCCTATGTGGGAAGGGTATGCCCAGACATGGGTCCCTTGCTCACTAAGCCACTGGAGTCAAGCTATCCTGGCTGAAGACGGCTGATAGCCAGAAACCGGTCCTAGGATGCTTGATTCCAGTCCACGAAAGACATGGCTTGGCAGTTCGGGCTGGACTGTTCCCATGAGGGACAGGGTCAAGACAGATTTGCATATGGCCATGTCTAAACTGGGTTGGCTTGGTGAGCAAAATAACGATGGATTAAACCCAGATCTGTGACTGGGGTGAATATTTTGCCATTGCGCAACATTCCGTCCATCATCTTGTGTGTTTTGCTGTTCAAACTTTGGTGTATACACAGCTGGCATATTTAATTTACTGTTATGTCCCTTGTAAAGTAGTATGCCATATACCCAGGCCCTTTAAATTAAATGCTACTAGTGGGCATAAAGCACTGACTCTGCCACCCACTCAAGTAGCCCTTTAAATATGTCTCAGGCCTGCTACTGCAGAGCCTGTGTGTGCAGTTTCACTCCCACTTTGATTTAGAATTTACAATCCTTTACCAAGCCTTAAACTCCACTTTTATTAAACATAAGTGACTCCTAAGGTAGGAAATGGTAGCCCATAGGGCAGGGTGCTGTTTAAGTAAAAGGTAGGACCTGTACTTTTGAGGTTTGCATATCCTGGTAGCAAAAAACAGATACTTTTGTTTTTCACTACTGTGAGGCCTACTCCTCATAGAATCACAGTGGAAATTTCTTAATACACTTTTGAGGCGTAATTACGGATGAGAAAGGAGTAGCTGTGTCGTGTTTTATTTGTTTGGAATGGTAATGATAAATCCTCTTTACTGCTAAAGTTGGATTTAATATAACTATTGTAGGAATGCCAATTTTAGAAAGTGTGTACTTACATTGCTTTTTCAAAACACTTTTCTGTATCAAGGAATACAAAACTTAATTATGTTCTATTTTATTTTCATCATTATTTATGAGAAAACACTGTATGTCTAATTATACAATATCTGTCATAAGCATCGGAATAACACATATTGTGACAAATCAAATCACATTTTTATGATGCCCAAATCACTGTTTACACATGCGGTGAATTGTTCTAAAGACAATAAATCATACCAAATCACAAAACATAAAACTATTGATACACATAAACATTGATGTCCTAGTTCTGAATTGTAACCATTGACAAGAGCCTATGATGAATTTAAGTGACAATTAAGGCTCATAGTCAAGCAGGCAAGACCAGGAGATTAAGGCTTATATTGTATCTACATTTAATGAAACAGGTGTTGCAAACATAAAAGTCTCCAAAAAACAAATTTCCTGTATGCCAAAGCTTCTTTTCATACACTTTCCCTGGTATATATGAGTGGCTGACTCACTTCAGAGTTATCACAAAGTCACAGGGTTCTCCTCAGGACCAGGAACTGTTGGACACTAAAGAAAGCAAAACAGAAAACAGCAAATATAAAAGTATCATAAACCTTAAAGAAATGAAAATGTTAAAGTAGCTTAGACATGTGCACTATAAATGTCTCCCACTAAAATATCTTACATATATCTTCTTTAATCCTATGCGCTCATAATCCTCTGCTTCCAAGCAGAATTATTTGCTTTGGGATAACTCTATAACAACAAAAGAATACATGACCAATTGGATATCCGTGCAACTCTGTACTTTCATGCTGCTTCACAACTTGATATACATTGTTAACTCCATGGCGGAAGCTCGATTACTTCACATCCTCTTAAACCCGGAATCAGTGCTCGGCAAAAGTCACTTTTAATTCCTACAGAGTAAAAAGATATTGGACTAAATTGCGATGCTGAAATGTATAATTACACACAGCCTGCTAGAACGTAGTGGCCACACCAGGGGAGAGGAGTGCATATTTCTTTGAACTCATGTTTCTTAAGAGGAGAAATACCAGACCTGCGACTTGCTCTCACTTTGTTATCTGGTTAGAAGCTTATGGATGGATTTATCTAATTAATCTTATGTCATATGTAGCAGGTGAGGCTAGGACGAGTGGAAATACACTGTCTCAAAGCAATTTAACAAACTGTACCACACAAGCATTTTAAAACAAAGAGGCATGTATATACAATTACATCATCTGAGCAGCAGCCTGTGCTGAGCAGGATAACAACGTCTTTCTCCTCTAAATGCCTTTTCCTGTACCATGTTTGGTGGTGGTCAGAGGCGACAATAGAGCTAAATTTCGGGGTGGGGCTTATACAAATTTCGGGGGAAGGGGGCTAATTCTTCTAGCAATAGGCAGAGTGGAGATGCAGGGGCTCTGAGGAGGGGTGAAAAAACAAGAAAGCCTTGTTAACAAGTAAATGGTCTTTTAAAGACCTGTGAAGTACTCAGTGTGGCAGCAATAAGATGAAAACCAAACCAGCCAGTCCACAGCAGCTCAAAAACTGTCTGAGAGTGTGCCCAGGAACGTGTCTCAGCCCAGGCTGACAAATGACAGGGGGGTTTAAGCTCTTTGAGCATTATGGGTGTTGCACACCTGTCTGGAGGTATGGGCAGACCAAGCATTTCTCTCTAGTGTAGTTGTCAATTAAGTTGGTGAACAGAAACAACTGTATTCTACGACCTTGGGAAACCATTGTGTAATAAATTCCAACTCTGCTTACATGGAAATTGCATAACAGTACCAGTGTCAATCCTAAAACTTCTTTGAATGGTGTAGAGCCCTTAAGAGAACCAGCGTGTATGTGTGTAACATTTCGACTGAGATTATCATATTGCTAATGAATGCCAAGTTGGAAATGGCAGAGTTGATGCAAGGCAACATGAGAGACTGGGCTCATAATGTCCATATATGAAATATTCCAGAAAAAAATGGCTCAATCCAGTTTCTGGCTAGGCTGAAGACCATATCTGATCACAGGTTCTACAGTTCTGTAATTTCATTTAGCCCATCAACCACTGTGTTAACACAAAGTATCAGTTGAGCCTTTTTCTGCACCAAGTTTCTTCCAAAATCACTGAAACAAGGATTTGGTTTGTTGGAAGTTAACACTGGCCAGTGGAAGTCGCCCTCTGTATGCTGTCTTTCAATACAATGGTTAACCAGGAGTGCTGTGATGACCTTTCTACATATTCTTGATTTATACTGAATGATTCTTTGTCTGATCTTCTGGTTGGTCTTATCGCTATACAACTTATTCCATGGACAAATAATGCTATATATTATGTTTTTGTTCGCAAATTGAGAATGCAGTGTTTCCACTTTGTGTGGTTATACCGAAACTCAGTGCTTTCAAAGGTTTGATTGTAGCCAACACATGTACCACATTTGTGATGACCTAGTGGTGCCAGGATCAGAAATTGTTTGCGATTACAGTCAAAAGTTGAGGGTGAGGGGGGTGTGGTACGGTGCACGCCCAGACAATTTGCCGGCCTATATAACGGTCTTTCTTGAGTGCAAATAAAGGTTGTTCAAAAGACTTGTCTATTTGCAAGGGTAAATGCAAATTCTGTAGAACCATTTTCTTAAAATGATTGGTTTAAAGGCAAAATATTGAAACACACACTAGTCATTCTTAATATGTTTTTGTTTTCCTGACCAGGAGAAATTCATGGGGAGTGAACCAGGCTCTTTTCATGGTGTTTTTAATAACCTGTGTGGATATCCCTGCTCCTTCAATTTCTCAAACAAATTTGAGGCATGGTGGAAATAGTTCTCCTTGTAATGATAATTCTGGCTAATTCTTAGATATTGCCCATAAGGTAGGCTATCTCCGATACAGCGAGGATGAAAACTTGAATAATGGAGAGCTTTGTTGAGTCTGTTGGCTTTGTGTGCCATGTTGTGACTAACTGATCATCTATAGCCAGGACTTCAGCATCCAAGAATGTGCTAGTTCTTTCACTACTGTTAAGTCAACATTGGAGATCTGTTGTTCAGTCAAGTAAAACATTGATTCAACTAATTTTCGAGTCTTGTCCAAATGCAAAAAATGTCATCTATATACCTCATCCAACTTGACATTTGGTTGAGAAAAGGGTTGTTCTGGTAAATTAAGCATTCCTCAAATTGGGCTAATACAGAACTGCCAACTCTGGAGCAAAGGAACATCCCATCGCAGTCCCTTTGACTTGGTAGAGCAAATCTTCACCAAACTTGAAATAGTTCTTCCTCAGGGCGAACCACGCCAAATCAATGATGAACTTGGTGGGCCCTTTTTGAAGTCTAGGTCTCGTCTCAAGATCGGTCTCAATTGCCTCTAATCAATCTTCTCTGGGTATAAAGTGATATTACGTCAAGAGTGGCCTGCCTCTGTGTTTCAGAATTAAATTGTAGGCGTTCACTTTTAGTGATGAAATCTATAGTGTCACACAGGTATGATGGAATCTGCTGCAAACAAGGTTTAGGAATAAATCAACATGTTGTGCAATAGGTTCCAGAATGGAGTTACAGCCGGAGATTATTGGACGTGACGGGGGCGATTTGTCTTCTTGTGTATTTTCGGGAACAGGTACATAATCGGAATCAGTGGGTTAATTTATTTTTATAAACTTCCATTCCATTGGGCCAATGTAACCTTCGTATGCAATAACAAAAGAGAGAGTAAGGGATTTTCCACAAAAGTGGAGGGAGGTACTCCTGGTCCCCTGGACCAGAATCTATATAAACAAATAAAGGAGTATTACCATTGGATCAAGTCAATGGTCCTAAATGGGATGTAGGGAGATGGAGAAGTAAAAAAGAAAAATATTCTTTTGTTAGAATACCCCTCACTCACCAACCTGGTTGGTGACATGCTTCATCATCGGGCCCCACCCGGACAGCCGAGTGCCATCCAGGTGTGCTGCGACACCTGACTACAGTGGAGCGGGTTGTTTTTTTGTGAATGTAGTGCAAGAAAAAAGAGAGGTTAAAAAAAATATTTATTCTAAAGCTACTGGACAATGTTAAAATCAGTTGTGGGATACTTCCGTTGGCTAAATTGACCAGCAGTATCTATGTGAATGTGAAATAAAGGTAATTTAACATTCACATAGATACTTCTCCATCTCCCTACATCCCATTTAGGACCATTGACTTGGTCCAATGGTGATACTCCTTCATTTGTTTATATAGACCAATGTAACCTTCACCAAATCTGTCTTTCAAGATCTCTGCGATTTGACATTGTGTATCCATCCTATTTCTACTTGGGGATATCCCCTCCCCACCCCAAATTATTTACACAAAAACTTAAAAAAGGTTTTTAATATGATAAAATCACACTTTGTGAATTGCAAAACTGAATTTAACCTTACCTAAAAATCTGTTTCCACTTGTACTGTAAGATACACAAGCAACAAGCTTTGTGAATTTGGCACTCTTCAATCATAAAGAGTAGAATGTTAGTTGGTTTGTGGGTACATATGTTTTTAATTATAAATTGTGTTTCAAAGTTTGATAGGATGACTTACGTTAAATGTAATGGAAGAGTTTAGGTGAATACAGACCACGGAGTAATAGGACATTTTAAGGTTGCAGCGTAATGCACAATATCATTTAACATTTTAACCTACTCTAACTTATCAGTTATTGCAATTTAATGCAGGACTCCAACGGTGCTACAATCCAATGCATCAATCCAAATACAGCAACTAGTGAACCTTTCTAAAACGTTACAGGTATTAAACGTATGTTTTCTTGTTTTCAGGGACATCTCTTCTACAGCACTAGAGTTTTTACCTAGCTACGGACTAGAGCCAATTCAAGTGTTAGTTGCTGAATCATCCTACTCCTTGAAGAAGTTGCCACCTTTGGACAGATTTGTTCATCTCATAGAGGCCAAATTGACATATCCAAGCCATTGTTGTGCTTTTAGAAATGTGAGAATGAAAGAGTAAGTACATCTTATTATAATTCAATCTATCCAGTTACCGAAATATTTCTAATAATTCATAATATGTTTTACAGGTAAAACAATTAAACAGGGCTATTGGTTTGGTCTCAAGAGGCAGTACCTAACCATTCAAACAACTAATCTGCATTAGACTGCATCAAACAGACAACTGACATTGTTTCTAGTTTTAGGTTCGCTAATATTTAAAATTGTGATAGACATGTTATATGAAGATTATATTTACGCTCATCTATAAACATATTAGGCCAGATTCACAAAACCCTTTTCCATGAACTGCACATGTCCAGATTTACAAAGAGAATTTGTCAGTTTTTAATATATGAGGTGACCGTGTAAAATGACGTGTACACAACCAGGGTATAAAAGAAAAATGTTTTGTGTCATTGGTTGTAACTTGGGCAAATTGCAGTGCATCTATCATTCACAGAGTTATGCTGGAATGAAAAATGTCCTAGCTATCATAACAGAAAGTTTCAATTCTATTAAGGACTTGGGGTGAGGATTATGCCTTCTTTCTTCACTTTTATTCAACAGCAGCCATCACAATTTTAAAGACAAAACTACTTTTCCCATGAAACCGTGGGATAAGTACAAAAACATCCAACAGGAACAGAGTGAACGTCCATTCAGAGTGCAAACAGTCCGACATAGTCCTTCTATACTGCTCACTCGTCCCTTGTCCTCTTGTCGCGCAAAGTCAGCCATAGGATCACCTGCATGCATCCTGTTTATTTGCATCAGATCCTGCAAAGACAAGGAACATTGTCACCACCAAGGTCTTCAACCACTAAAGCCTGTGGGGAGAATAACAGCAAAGAGCAAAGCAATACTGTGCAATCAAGACCAACGCTTTATTAGTCAATTGTAAATACAAAAATGACTTACTCAAATACGGGGAGGGTGATTTCCTTGAAGGAATCCCTAGGGTGGGATAATCCTTGCCTCTGAGTCCTTAATAGAATTGAAACTTTCCGTTACGAAAGCTAGGACATTTTTAATTCTATGTCAGGACTGGAGGCGAGGATTATGCTAGTTCAAAGCTTGCTCACCATGAGGTGAGCCATGTTAAGCACTGGCTTGAAGTAGAACCTTTTAAATGTTGAGTTTAAAGACCAGTCTGCCGCATTGAGGATATCCTCCAAACGGGCGCCTAAGCTAAATGCTTTAGAAGCCATAGCACCTCGAGCGTGTGTGCTCCAAAACTCCAAAGGTTGAACCAGCTTCCTGCATTACCAGTATAACCCACCTAGCTATGGTGGGGGAAGAGACTGCCTTAAAGGGTTTACGTAGTGCAATAAGTAGCTGTTGCTCCCCGGGTGGTAGTACCTCCTCGGTCATTTCGTCATATGCTTAAGCATCACACCACACCTAGTTTGGGAGAGTCTGGGAACTCAGGGTAAGAAATGACTCTCGTGTGACACTTTGTTCTCCTGTGGAGAGTGAAGTTACCCCAGATGGGGAAAAGATCCTGCCTGTGATGTCTAATGCCATCACATCAGAAGCACGGCAGCAAGATATGAGACAACACAACATAGCCAATTTGGCAGACAATTCTTTCCTAGACAAAAGACAATTTGGCTGCCAGGAAAGGAATAGATTGAGGACCTGGTTGACATCACAGAGAGTGGAGTGGTGAGGTTCTGGAGGAAGAGAGTCTGATACCTCATAGTAATCTGGATATTAGGGGGTGTTCTCCCACTGCTGTGTCATTAATCGGGGTATGTCCAGCTGAAATGGCAGATCGGCAGGTGTTAATTGATCTGTAAGCCAAACCCTTATGAGTTAAATGGGCTAGAAAATTGAGGATGGGGACTACATCTGTGTCCAGGGGATTAAGGTCCCTTCACATGCACCAATCAGACCATCTGCACAATATGGATCTATACAGTACTGTCTGCCCAGGCTCTGAACAAGAGGATCTCAGATTTTTCTTAAAGGCCCGGGACCTCCCAACGTCTCCGGTAATCCACCACGCCATGAGCCCAATTGAATTCTCCTGAATCAGTGGATGGGGAACTTGTTCGGGACTCAAGGAGAGTCAGAAACTGGGGGAGTAGGATTGAATAATCCCAAGAAAGTTCCAGTAGAACTTGAAACCAAACTTGCAACCTCCAGAGGAGGGTGCCGGCCCTTGTCTCCTGACCTGTGCTGTCACCCTTGTGATCATTGCAAAGGGGGGGGGGAAGCGTACCCTTTCTCCCAACTCCAGTCCTGGAGAAACGCAGCTATGGCCCCTGCTAAAGGGTCGGGTCTCCAGCTGAAGAAGCGGGTAAGCTGGTGGTTCAATCCGGAGGTGAACAGGTCCACCGAGAATGGACCCCAATGGGTGTGCAAAGTCGAGGAAAACACTTCCGGATTGGGTTTCCAAAGGCAGGAATCCTTGAAGTTGCAGGATTGAAAGTCCACTGCCTGGTTTTCGCAGCCCGGCATGTACTCCTCCATGACAGACACTTGACGGTCATGGCAATACTGCCAAAATTGGTCTGCCAGGTCCGAAAAAGCTTTAGCTTGTGTGCCGCCTAAGTGATTGATATAACGGACCGCTGAAATCTTGTCCATCTTCAGAAGGACACATGTCTTAATAGACTCTCTTGTCCAACAGCGAACTGCAAATGAACCTGCTAGAAGTTCTTGGCAATTTATATGTAACCGTCACTCTTCTTGAGCCCACAAGCCTCCGGTAGAAATAGCACTACACCGGGCATACCAGCCTGTTTTGCTGGCGTCGGACTCTATACCAAATCCGTTGTCGACCCAAAGATCGCTCGGCCATTCGAGGACTCCATGTGGACAAGACACCATTGGATTTCCTCTCTAGCCTCCTCGGACAGTGACACCTTGCGAGAGTAGGGGGTAACCTTTGCGTAAATGGTAAATGGGACGCTGTTAGATGTTGTAGGGCCGGGTAGTGGAGGGGCCCAGAGACGATGGCTTGGATCGATGCCGAGAGAAGGCCCACCATTCATGCTATCTGTCTGACAGTCACCTGGTGCTTGGACAGAGTACGCCTTAACTAGTGTCAAATCTTTGCTACATTTTTGGAGGGAAGACTTAGAGTAGGAGAGGTAGAGCGTATTACGAAACCTAGACATGGCAACTTCTAAGAAGGAAATAGGAGTGACTTCTTCTTGTTGTTCACGAAGCCTAGACTCTGCAGCAAATTCACCACCAACCGGAGGTGGGAAAGTAGTTGAAGAGGACATGGGTCCATTAGAAACAGATTTGTTAGATAAACAATCATTCATATACCTCAAGTCCTTAGATGTTCTACCACTGGCTTGAGCATCTTGGTGAAGCACCACTGAGATGAGGAAAGACTGATCGGGAAGGGATGCAAACTTGTACATCTGATGTTTCCAAATGAACTGAAGGAACCTGCTGTGAGGTGGAAAAACTGGGACAACGAGATAGGCATCCTTGAGGTCCAAACGGACCATCCAATCTAGGGGTCTCAGCACATCCCTGACAGATGGATCCCCCACATTTTGAAGTGGTGGTAGACCACCCACTCATTGAATGCACTTAAGTTTATCAAGGTCTCTGACCTCATCGGTTTTGTCGACCAGAAGAATATTGCTGATGAAACCTTGCGGGTGGGGGAATGAGGGAAAAATGGCACCCTTGGAGAGAAGGGACGCAACTTCTTGGTCCACCAGAGCAGCAACCTGTTGGGAAGATTGGATGAGGCGAGGATAGACTTGGAAGGATTCTCCGAAAAACTCTATGTGGAATCCTTGAATAGTTTGAAGGACCCACGCATCTCCCATGATGGAAGTCCCTACCCGGAAAACACTCACCAACCGGCCCCCTACTTATAAGTAGAAAGAGGTGAGTACACTCACCAGGGCTTGAGGAAGTTGCGGCTCCTCTGTAACCTCTGCCCTTGCCACAACGCCCCCTCGTAGGGTAGAAGTTTCCAAACCTGGTTTGGTCCTTGTACTGTCTGGGGTCTTGCCCTTTCTGATGGTATTTGTTGGAGAGACAGCTGATAGAGCGGCCCCTACCTCGACCGGCCCCGCAGAAAACCAGACGGAACACCTTCTTGGTGGTTGTCTGTGCCTTGTCTAGGGATGTGAAGGTGTTGATGAATTTCCCTAATTCCTTTACGAATGGCTCACCAAAGAGCCCTCCCTGTGCAACTTTCCCCGCTTCGGAATCGGCCAAATTCCACAATTTACGGTCCACTTTTATGAGAAAAGAGCGGCGAAGCTCCATTGATAGGGTACAATTAGCATTGCCCAAAAAAATGATAGCTCCTTGGGCCCATCGCAAAAGGGTCTCTGGGGAGATAAGGGCACCTGATATTTTTGCATCCTCAGCCATGTCGAGGATCTTGGAGGTGCCAGGGCATCCAGGAGTTTGTCCTGGCATGCACGCCAAGATCGGTTGATACCCTTCTTAGGGTCTTTCATAAATGTATGCAAAAAGGTGGCCATACGAGGGACAATCTCCTGGGTAAGGGCTATCTTTCCCTCTAATGGGGGACAAGGACACTTGGCACAGAGGCAGTTACGGGCTTCCTTTTCTAGTGGCCCGCTAATGCGTCCTGCCACTTAACATGCAACCTTGTTGGCCGGGGCCCATGAAGAAGGCCAAGGATGTATTATGTCTTCAGGATCTGGTATATCAGAAATGTCTTGAGAGGTGTTAGAGGGCCAAGAGGAGTGGCCTTGATTGGAAGGCCCAGGCTTGTTCTCAGGATCCACTGAACCCTTGGTGGGGGAAGGGATGCTAGGAGGTAAGCTCCATCTCCTACCGGTAAGGCGGGTTGAGTAGCAAGAAAAGCTTGACAGAGCCTGTCAAAGGCGTCCAAATCCACCCCTGCCTCACAAGTACATTTTGCAGGAGGGCCCGCTGAATCTGCTAGTGTAGGGGCAGTCCCCAAGGTACTGGAGGGAGGAAGAGAGGTCATGGGCGGTGGAGTCAAATTATCAAATGCTGGGCAATTTGGCGGGAGAGTCTCTCTTCTAAGGGGATCCTAGCCTCCTTTACCGCCCAATAGATCGATGCATCAACTGCGTCATAAAAATCATCATCCCAGGAGAGATCAGCCATAGGCTCCTCCACCCCTTGGGAATCATCCTCATAGTCCATAGTATAGTATGTTAGTGGACAAGCGAGGGAAGGATGAATTGTAGAAGTCTGTGTAGCAGCCTAATAGCCCTCTTCCAAAGTGACCACTTATTGGGGGACTGGGTGGCAGTCCGTTAATATTGATATGCGAAGGGTTTTGCAAGAATCTTGGTGGGTCTAAGCCCTGGGACACTAGCCCGGTGCTAGTACAGTTACAAGGAAGGCCGGCCAGGGTGTGTGTCTCAAAAGGCCACTTAGGACCAATAGTACAGACGCAAAGGGCGTAGAAAATGGTTTTTACTGACTCTGCAGCTCACT
Organism: Lissotriton vulgaris; assembly: GCF_964263255.1. NCBI lineage: Eukaryota > Metazoa > Chordata > Amphibia > Caudata > Salamandridae > Lissotriton > Lissotriton vulgaris. The sequence goes on from NC_141694.1 coordinate 1,592,913,253, forward strand.
ATTTTCCCCAGAGCTGCAGTGTGACAGGAATACGATCAACCTAAATTTTATTATTTAAATGAGGCTCGATCGTTACGGATCCCTCCGGGTATCTCCCTCAGTCCGGCAAGATGAACCGGCACAGCACGCTGAGTGAAATTCCTCTGAGAGGAATTTCAAACGAACGTGCTATGCTTGCGCCCCACCTCTAGCGCCCTCTAGTGGCTGGAGGCCAACTGAGCACCAGGAGGGGGACGTGTAAGAGTGGAGATCGCTCTTGCGTCCTGAAGCTGCCAAATTAAGGGGAAAAACACACAACAGAGGTAGCAGACGTGGTAAAGCCGCTAAGATCAAACAATTGAAATCAAACCGCTGATAAAAAGGAACACGTTCAAAGAGAAATGCGGACAAGGCAACACGCCTCACAAAGTGGCAGCGTTTCACAAAGCGGCAGCGTTATAAATAACCTGTAATAACATCAATAATAAGCGGAACATTATCACATCACAAATCTACTCAAACACAACCATACAATGGAGAATGGATTTAAGGACTTATCTCGGCTGCGCAGCAGCGAAGAAAGAGAGGCCAGTGAAGAAGGACTATGTTGGACTGTTTGCACTCTGATTGGAAGTTCACTCTGTTCCTATTGGACATTTATCCCAAGGTCTCATGGGAAAAGTAGTTTTGTCTTTAAAATTGTGATGGCTTCTGTTGAATAAAAGTGAAGAAAGAAGGCATAATCCTTCTGACATCAGTAGGACCCTAAGCGCAGTACAAAATTGTGGTGGTAGTGTTTCTCAAAGCTGAGAAAGCGTCAGCACATATAGGCAATACAGTTCTCTAAACACGTATACGTGTATTGTCACTTCTATATAGTTCCTAATATGAGGTGCACTGTTCACCTGTCTAACACCCACCACCTGGAGTGTTACACTTAGCAAACAAAAAGGACATTTTTTTGCTAATATTAAGTATCAAAAAGAGAACAGGCAAAAGTCAAGCACCCTCACAGAATATGTAACAATTCAAGTAATAATCATTAGTTGATCGAAAAAAGTTCATTAATAGCAGAAAAACTTCCAAAACACGGATCCAGAGCCAGGTGTTAGACTTCAAATCTTTTTATTTCATAATCATTTAAAAGTAATTTCCAGCTTGTCCTGCCGACACGTGTTTCGTCTCTTTGGAGACTTTTTCAAGGCCAAGAAGACGGAAGTACAGCACTGGTGTCAAAATATCACGGATCTTATTGTCAACAGTAGATGAAGCCAAGTTACAAGGATATATCTGTAGTATCGATCCTTAAGGAGATATATTTTGAGAACCCAGTCTTTGAGGTACGGATTATTGGTATGGAATCTTGGAAAGTATGAGTTGATGTCCAAGTCAACAGTTCAGAATAAGAACGGAAAGACTTAATTAAATTAAAGCCATGCTTCGTGGAGGTGAGTTCAAAAATTCTTAATTCCAATTGATGACCATGATAAGTCACTTGTGAGTCACAGCGTAACCCCGGCACCTCCACTGCTGTCCGCTTAAAATAACAGTAGTGTCCACCTACGGATCTAACACACACACATGACTTGATCAAAAATGCAGGCTCAGAGTTATTTATTAAGTTGGGATCTATAGTCCTTAAAATGCAGCTAAACATTTACAAAGGCTAAAATCCCCCACATATATGAGCATCTACACCTTGTGAACCCAATGAAATGGGGCCCGGTTCCCATATTGTTTCCCCAGAAACAATATGTTTGCCTATCTGTAGGCATACTCCACCACTCCTACAATGTGTGCGCAGTGGAGATTCGGGAACTGTTTGTTGCAAAATTACATTGCCACCTTAATTTAAGGGTGAAAATATAAATGCATGGATTGACACATAAAAGTCCTTCAAGGTTCGTAAATACCAATAGTGCTCCCAGTAACTTAGGCGTGGAAGCTGAAGGCATTAGCAGGCTCCACCATCATCTCTAGTTGTTACATGGGAGGTAACGAATAACAGAGCAGCATGTGAATACCTTCGGCTTTGTCACGAAGGGAGGAAAATGAGATTCTGTGCTCGTTATATTTCCCCATGGGTCTCTGCTGCTTAAAACTTTAGAGAAGGACGTGTGGACTCAAAATTTACTCACTTTTTGGGGAGCTGTTTGTACACACTTATGATTCACACAAAAAAAATAACTAATGTAAAATTGCTTGCAAAACTCAACATTTGTCTAAAAAACACATCAAAATTATCCATAGCAAAACAACCTGGTTTTGAAAGGGTGGGGCACCTGCATTTTTGGTCCCAGAGTCAACAGCCATCTACGGAAACCAAGACATTTCTGATAACTAGACACCTGTGGGAGTCCAGGGAGGTATTGCTTGCATAGATTCATCAACGTGTTCTTACCCAAAATCCCATACAAACCTCAAATTTAGCTAATAAAAAAAACGAAATCACATTTTCCTCACATTTCTGTGTGGGATGACCTCGCCCCCACAAATTTCCTACCACCCAGCGTTTTTCTCAATCTCTTGATACAAATGATACCTCACTTGAGTTGGAAGATTCTCCCTAGAGACAATGTAGACCATAGCAGAGAAGGACAGAAAAAACAAATAATACTGCATAGGCTGTACACACACATATTGGTTGGATTTGGCACGAGGGTGAGTGAAATGTAAAAAAATTATATTTTACTAACAAGAGATTTCACAAAAATGTAATGCACAGTTAATAATTAAAAGGTCTGATGGGTCGCCTAGTCCAGAACAAGTTGCAACAATGGATTGACGAAAAGAACATACTGTCACCCTACCAGGCAGGGTTTCGCCCCCTGACTAGTAGTGTTGACCAAGTCCTTTACTTCATAACTATCTATTGGAGAAATGTCACACTAAAAAAGGGTTCATTGTATGCCGTTTTTGTGGACTTAAAAGCAGCTTTCGACCTAGTCCCTAGAGAAAAAATTGTGGCAGACCTTGGCTGATGTAGGATTAAGCCAGGAACTCCTCACTCTCCTAGTCCGCCTCCACGAAAACAATTTTGCTAAAATCAGGTGGGGCAAGCAGGGAGAAGTAACAGACCCCTTCCCAGTAGAACGAGGAGTAAGGCAAGGGTGCGTCCTAGCGCCAACACTATTTTCAATCTATATAAATGGAATTGTTGACCATCTAAAGAAATCCCCAAGTGACGCTCCAATTATAGCAGGCTCCCACGTCCCAGTCCTAATGTTTGCGGACGACACGCTTTTACTTTCACGCACGCCGGGCGGTCTCCAAAAAGCGGTTGATGCCTTCGGTGAATTTTGTGATAGTAGGGGCCTTGAACTGAATACCACCAAAACTAAATTCATGTGCCTAAATTATCAGTCCACTTTCAAAGGTGTAATAAAATACAAAGGCACCCCTCTAGAGAAAGTGGATGCTTTTTCTTACCTAGGCATCATTTTACAGGGAAACATGAAGTGGAAATCGCACATTAACACGACAGTATTGAAGTTTAGCCAGCTCGCAGGCGCAGTTGCTTTAAAACATCGAGCCTCGCTAACAAAGCCGGTAAACTGTGCACTTGAAATCTATAATATGAAAGTACTGGGCGCCTGCTTATATGGATCCGAATTATGGGGGTTTTCAAACTTGGGAGAGTTGGGACGTGCAGAAAACAGATTTTTACGAGGGCTTGTAATGGTCCCCCAAAGCACACCCATAACTCCTCTGAAACTGGACCTTGGCAGAAAAAACATTGAGGACATAGCTAGACTACGGCCACTTTTGTATTGGAGACGCCTGATGGTGACTCCAGAGCTAAGCCATTATGCTGCAGCTCTGGCAGATGTTGTCAAGTTTGATCGTTTTCACTGTATTGAATGGCTAAAAGAACTACGGGGACTACTTGTAAAGTTAAAGCTGGAACACCTATGGGGCACTAACGATGTGGCTAGTTTTCCTTCGAAAGCAAAATTGAAAGAACTATATTGGGAGACGGTGTATGTAACAATGTTCTGTAAAGGATCCCAATCAAAATTGACAACTCACTTTTGTGATATAAAAATGTACCCGTCATGCGAAACATATTGGGATATAATTGAACGACCACATGACAGGAAACTATACTTCCAATTTCGTATAGGAACATTACCAGTGAATGCTTTTAAAAAACACTGGTCTCCAATGTGGGATGAACATTGCTATTATTGTAAGGATCAAATAGAGCACATTTCCCATTTGTTGTTCTGTTGCCCATTGTATGCCAGCCCTAGGCGCAAATGGCTAAAGCCAGTGTGCTCAAATATTGGTACCCGTAGTCAATCGACAGCCCTCAGAATACTAGAATCCGATTGTTCCATACCATTTGTAGTTGCTGTAGCTAAATTTCTCGCTTGGGCATGGGCAATCCGCACTTGCACTTTAATGTCAAATATAATAACAACATGAAATATGGCTGCTATAATTTAATCATTCCGTTGTATGAATTGTCTTTTTAAAAGAAAAATAACTTTTATGAATATTGGCAAAACTTTTTTGTATTTTTAACATGTATAGCATTCGACTGTCAATGTTTAATATGTGTTTTAGAAAGTATTTTTAGCTGTAGTATTTATTGTAATAGGGTTAGGAAGGATGCTTTTATGACAAATGTCGAATAAAGCTTTGAAATTTGAATTTGAATTAAAAGGTCAAAAAACGGAACCAATGACTCACAGCTCATGACATTTAAAGTGCAACAAGGTGCCAAACGCTTTACAGGCCACTCACACTCCTTTCATGTGTGACACACACAAGACCATTCACACCGCCAGTTGTGGGCCTCGCATATTACAATACTCACATCAACAGACAGGGCCATTCAAGGAAATCACTTTCATACACCCACATGACTGACAAAACAATCACACTGTCTGGCAGTGTGTGCGGCCCGTTGTTTGGCTAGTAGTGTGTGTAGTGACCAGCAGCAAGACACTACTCACACACTGCCAGCCAAATGCCAGTTCACACGGATGTATGGCGGTACAACGCGTGGTATTACAACGCGTACCGTTACAACGCAGGTTTTACAACACAAGTCGTTACCAAGACTTGCGTTGGGGGGCGCTGGATAGTGAATAGTTTAATTTACTATTCCAACTCCAGTCCCCGTGGATAGTAGGGAATATTCCCTATCCTAGAGCGCCCTCCAGCGAACTTTGTTGTAACGACTTTCGTTGTAAAACCTGCGTTGTAATGGTACCGCGTTGTTACAGTTTCGTTGTAAAGGATGTTCCCCGTTCACACACCGCAAGCCAAGCACCAGCTCACCCACACCACCAGCCAAGAGCCAGTCTATGCACACCGCCAGCCGAGTGCCAGTCCACGCACACTGCCATCACAATTTTTTGGAACAAAAAGAAAACACAAACCAATTGGAAATATATACAAAACTATACCTACAAACACTACTGCTATAACTAAATACATCACACTAATGCCAACTGTGAAATCTAAACAAAAAATATAAAAATACAGACTACTCAGTTTACATCACTCATGTTTTTATTGTAGTCTAAATTACACACAGATGTGTGCACTTCAGCAACCTGACCCCAGTCAGTTGAAGCTCTTTCATTATAGATGGTAGTGAGCATTTAGACATCTCTCATGGCAGAAGATTTTACAAATAGAATTTCATAACTACGCAAGGCACTGCACATTACCTTCACCAGTGTTTTTTTTATTTTTTACAAACAAGCTCTTTTGGGAAACTTTTACGGTTGGAGATGGTGGTGCCACAAGCAACAGTGTCCTCTTTGAACAATTTCCTGAACAATTGCACACCAGTGTAGAAGTTATGTACATATAAATGGTGACCATTTTTAAAAAGTCCCCTACCAAGTTCCCACACAATTTTCTCACTAACTCCAAAAGTGGACGGACAACTAGGGGGGGGAGGGTAGGGGGGACGGGGCAAAACTGGAATCCCTACCAGTGTACAACCTGAAATTGTAGACATATCCAGTACTACTCTCAGACGGCATGTACATCTTAATTCCACATGCCCTCTTGCTAGTAATGCACTAGCTAAAAAACAAACAGCAACATGAATAGGAAAAAAGACTTATCCACAGCTATTCCTCTCCCTGGAACATAGATCTCTGGAAATCGATATACAAAGCCATCAAGGAGAGGCCAAATCTTAAAAAGATGGTCACAATCAGGGTGAAGAATTATCAACAAAATGCAGCACCTGAAGAAGCAGCAAATACCAATCACAACTCATGGCTGCAGGAAATACAGCCATTGCTATCAAGGGACTAGTAGACCAATATGAAGACTATGAGGGCTTTCTTATCGAGCCCATCAAAAAAGTTAAACCCAAGAACTTTTTCAATTCATCCAGATTTGTGGGAGTCCATCGGGTAGCTCAAGAGTCTGGCACTGTTGTTCCTCAAATATTGTTCAGCGCATAAATTGGTCTGGTCAACAATCTCATCCAAAAATACATTGTCCACATATAACGGACAGAAATGTATAGGCAAGAAACTTTTAGCATTCACTCTACACCCTGTGACACCATTAAAGGCAGGAAACGTTGGCTGCGCCATATTTGGGGCAACCCAGAGTTCAGCTCTTCCAAAGGGAGCCTTTCAGTCCCAGGCTGCAATCCAGATACCTCTTGCTGCACTATCTGCACATCAGTGTACTCCTCTAAATGAGGCACTTCCTCCCCACTGAAAGTGGCCTCATCATCACATGATTAGTCAGGGACAGAAAATTCACTGCTAGAATCTGGAAGTTCCTCCTCTACCTCAGATGGAGAGTCAGTCTCATAATCATGGTCAGAGGAAGACTCGAAAAGCATATCAAAACCTGCAGAGAACTAATCCTGTGGATAGCCATAATCCTTACTAAGAAAAGTAAATTGACAAATAAGTCAACAATTCACAACACTGTGTAAAATAAGTAATGATAAAAGTGTGGCTTTATAAACCGGAAAGTAAATTACTGGTAATCTGAAAGGAAAAGTTAATCAATACAAATCTCACACAGTCAATATACTGAAAAACAATACCACCCACATGTCAGAAGACAGCAAGACTCACCAGCACCGACTCTGCACATACACAACAAGCACCAACATTATCCCCCTAGAAATAAATAATTAACAAAAGAAAATTACACACAAGACAACATGATACACATCATGCACAAAACCAAGGAGAATTTCACACACAATAAAACAGAAGCTACATTTGTTGCTATTATTACAGGATTTACAAAAATCATGTTTGTGCAGGGAAATTATACTCATTTACAGTAAACTGTATGAAAATGTTTTCTTACCAAACACATGCAACTACACAAACTGTAACTCTACCAGTGCCGAAACCACAAGCAGGAGACGAAAGCTATTGCACTAGAATAAAAAGGTGAAATAAGACATTACAAGCAAAAATGATCAAAAGAAATAAACAGCCAGAAACCAGTCGACACACACAGCCAGCAAAATCCACAATTCAAACACACCATCTGCCAAACGCCAGTGAGCACACACTGCCAGCCCAACACCAGTGCACACACTGTCAGCCCAGTGCTATTTCACACACACCGTCAGCCACACACCACCAGCCAAATGTTGGTTCACACACACCGCCAGCCAAGCGACAGTCCACACACACCGTCAGGCAAGCGACAGTCCACACACACTGCCAGCTATGTGCCAGTCCACAAACACCGCCAGCCAAGCACCAGTCCACGCACACTGCCAGCCAAGCGCCATTCCACGCACATTGCCAGCCAAGTGCCAGTCCACTCTCACCGCCAGCCAAGCGCCAAATTACACGGCATGCCAAGTGCCAGTCCATGCACACCTCCAGCCAAGCACTAGTCCATGAACACTGCCAGCCAAGTGCCAGCCTACACACACCGCTAGGGGAGCGCTAGTACACACACACCAAGTACACGCAGACCTTCAGTCAAAGTTTAGTTTAATTAAACCAACTGTTCCTGTTTTGCCAAATGACTTGTCTTTTGTTTTTTCAAGGTAAGTTTATATTCAAGCAACCCATTACTCTGAAGAGGACGATTAAGAGAAAATTATTGAATCATCATATCTTGTAGCACTCTTAATATTTTAAATATTGAAAAGATTACAATACACTTTAGATGCATTTGCCACATTGGTATACAACTGATCCTATAACTCAAACTTTCAAACAAAAGTATTTAAATTATGTCTACTCCTTGCACCCTTCGCTGATTTTAGATCTGCATGGAAGGGAACCACACAGTTTAAATGTCTATCCTGTCATCTCTGTGGAGCAAGGGAAGAGACCCTAACTCACTTACTCCTGATATATTTTTAGTGTTGCTAAGTGAGCGAAAAAGGTTTCTGATCTAGTTCAAAGTGTCTGTATCAGTGGTTTTATGCAACCTCTGATTGTTTTGATGGTTATGACTGGCAATTTATAGGTTGCTTGGTGAAATTCCTAGACATATCTATTTTAAAACTACAAAAAGAAGAGTTTCTTCTTAATTAGGTAGTATATAATTTGATACTTATTGACAATAATGCAATTTCAATTATTTTCTTCATTTACTATATACCAAAGGATTCGCACAAACAATTATTTTCATGTAAAGCAAAAACGTTGCACTAGGCTTGATTATCTAAACTCCTTTGTTTTCTGTAATCAAATAGCAGGGACTAAAATGTATTTTGTACTGATTAAGGCTGGTTTAAATATTGTTTAATATGTTTTGTTTTATCTGTTGTAACAATTTTAATTATTTGCAAAATAAATCTCTATCGCTATGTATAAGACAGGATTACCCCAAGCTTTCCTTTTATTTGGCTGCTCTAATTTTTGCCTTATCTGGTAGCCACTTGCCAGCATCACAGAGGTCTCTGCGAATGGTGCCAATTTGCCTATATATAATGCTAATACTGATGCATATTCTTTCTCCTTTCTTCCCTGTACTTTTCTGCTTTGTATTTATCAGTGGCTTCCCTTATGCTTTCATATGTCATGCTTTTGGGGCCTTTGTAAGCTTGGACTTTTATAGCGCATTGTTTGTTTATAAGCACTATGTATGCCCAGTCCTTCACAACTAGGCTGGGAAGCAGGTGCTTCCCCATCTTTACCCCTAGTTTTGGTCAGGGCCGTCTGCAGGTCTATATCTTTATTGCAGCACAGAATGACATATTCACATTTAATATAGTCAAGTAGGAACTTTTCAGATAAAAATGATACATTTTGTTAAATGCACCAAAGATTACTAAACAGTCAAATTTAGGAGATGGACCTCCGCCGGGAGCACCACACCAACCAATAATAGCAAAGATCCTTAACTTCAGAGACCGCAATCCCATCCTGCAGGAAGCCCGCTCGTGGACAGAACTCATTTATAAGGGATCCAAAATCATGATCCTCCCCGATTATACCAAAGAGGCCCATAGAAGATCCTATGTCCAAATCAAACAAAAACTTCAAGCCTTAAACCTGTCCTACAGGCTCATCTTTCCAGGCTGCCTCAAAGTGATATTCCAAAGTAAATCCTATTTCTTCGACACACCTGAGGCCACCTGGGCCTGGGCGACTGAGGAGTGTCCACTCCGCCTACCCTAAAATGCACAGGCAGCAACCCACCATAAAGGTTCAGTTGCTAAATGTAGGAGAGTAGGATCTACTTCTTATGGTTACCCCACTTTTTGCTGATGTTTCACTGTTTTTCGACTTTAGTCTGGCTGGGGCCCTGCTATCCAGGACCCCAGCCTAGATGCTTCCTCTCTAAATGGATTCAATGCATCTTAGGTACACCAGTTTGGTTACTGGGGTACCCTTATGAGTCCCTAGTATATGGTACCTTGGGTACCAAGGGCATGGGTACCCCAGAGGCCTACGTGGGGCTGCAGCATGTATTGTGCCACCCGTAGGAAGCCTTCCAAAATGACACCACAGGACTGCTACAGCAGCCTGGGTAAGGTGGTGCATGCACCCCTTACTTAGATATAGGTTACCTATATCTACCTTAAATCACTACACAATTAAAACTATCAGTCACTCCTATGGCAGGCCTTATCAATCCTGAAGGCAGGGTGCTGGGTTTTGTGTGAGAGGGTGCCCATGCATGAGCAGGGTCCCTCTGCAGCCTTCGGAATCTATTCTCTGGGGCTGTTCTGTGATGCCGCCAGACCATATACTCTTTTTTTAAAAAAAACATTTTATTGAAAAGTTCCCAGTCGAAAACAGCCATTTGCCTACAACCCTGAGGCCGGCGACTAGTCATAGTTGGGCAGGTAACACAGCTATTAGGCCAACAACCCAGGGGGAGGCAGCAATCATGAACTTGTATTTATAAGAAACATTATGTACATAGTGTTCTTGGTGCACACAAAAGCATCTTAACCAAAGCAACTATATCCCACTGCAGTCAAGAAATAACGAAACAGATATAAAAAAATTGAAGGTCTTCTGGATACCAATGCGCTGGTGGAGTGGGATCCCCATCAATTGGACTAACACAGGACCCGCACGCCCTCTCATCCAGTCAGAAGTGTCTCCCCAGGTAATCAAAGCGCCTTATATATAGGACGGCTAAGGTGGCTACAACTACTCCATGCGGCAGACAGCAGATTAAGTGGTCGTGACATTGGTATTGCCACCAAGGTCATTGGGGACCTCGCCGTCGCTGTCCGTGGCTTTGGCTAGCATGTACGTTGTGTAGAGTCCCCAGACGTTCTTGGGCCTGTACCGGGGGGAAGCAATTCACTGAAATTCTCGGTTTGTATGCTACAGTAAAGCATTTCTTGCGACCATTGGGCCAGTTTGGGAAGAGGGCCCCTTGACCAGCACATCGCAATTCCCCGTTTAGCCATGAGAAGGCCCATATCTACCAGTCTACGTATCGCCTTAGGTCATTGTTTGGAATACCCTAAAAGGGCCAAAGTCGGGTCCGGAGTAAGCTCTGTGTCAACAATTTCTACCAGCTCCAAAAAGACCAATTCCCAGTATTTATACATCCCCGGACATTGCCACGCTAGGTGGACAAAATATGCAGATTGTGCTTGACACCTGTCGCAGACTGCGCTCTCCCTTAAACCATATCCGTGCAACCTCTCTGGGGTGTAATACACTCTGTTCAAATACTTAAAATGTATCAGTCTGTGCCTACCGTGTAAGGAGATATGTCGAGTGTTGGTGCAGCAATAGGTCCACTTGGGGTCATCTATGGTCTGCTGCAAATCCCGCTGCCAGGTCAGCCTAGCTTTGGTAGAATAGTTCGCTCTGTGGGACATTGCTAGTTTGTAACTAGACTTAGCTCTGATAATGGAGGACAGTTCCAGCAATTCAGGGGGTTCCTGTAGATCATCAACTAGAATCTCATTCAGCGCTTTCCTCACCCTATGAAACTGAAAACATTGCAGCATGCTGCTGTTAACCGTCGGGACGTCTACCCCCTCCCAGGGTTTAACTGTACCGTCTTGAAACAGATTCCCTGCCGTTAGCATATTCAATGATTGCAACGCTCGGATAACCCCTTTATCCCTGCACAGAGCCAACCAGCAAGCCCATTTAATGGGCATGGCCAGGGAATACAACAGTGCCCTCGCTTTCAATTTCAGCAGGGTATGCCAAGCATGCCAAGTCGAGTCGAGTTCATGGAGTCCAATATCCCCGTCCTACGATCTGTAGGTTCAAAGATCGTGGCCGGAAGAGGGAGGGGTCTGCAAAAAGTTTTTCCATGCGCAGGAGCGGAATATCTGGCGAACCATGGATCCAAGAATATGCTTGAGCACCCTGTGCCACTCTATAGTACAAATTAAGAACCAGTGCTCCCAGCACCCCCGTGTGATATGGTAAAAGAAGTATCTGCCATTTCACACTCGCTTGGTTGCCTGCCCAGGCCAGTTTTATCAATGATTTGTTGACTCTATGAAAAAATGAACTTGGCAAACAATGGAAATGTTTGTGAAGAGAAACAGGAACCGGGGCAGAACTACCATCTTCATGCCTGAGATTCTACCCAATAGAGACAACAGCAGCTTAATCCAGGCTTTATCGTCATCCTCCAGTCTGCTGACTGCAGTGCCGTCGTTTTCTCTGAACACGATCTCAGTGTTCGTATGGAGGCAAATACCAAGATACCGGGTTGCGCCAGTAGACCATTGCAGCTAGAAATATGGCTAAAAAGGTGTAGTGACTGGAAAAATTAGGGACTTAGGACAATTAATACGCAGACCCCAAGCGCCCTGAAGTGTACTACCTCCCTCAAGACGGAGGAAAGATTGCTTTCCGGCTCGCGCACATATATTAACGTTTCATCCGCGTATGTTGACACTATGATCTTATAAGTTGGAAAACACACTCCCTTGTGACTATGGTATTAGCTTAATGCACACGCCAGTGGCTGAGCGACTAAGGCGTATAAAATGGGGGACAACGGGCAGCATTGCCTCGTACCTCTGGATACTATAATTGAATCCATTATCAGATTACCTATTCTGATACGTGCCGTAGGAATAGTATAAAGTACCCCAATCAGTTGCAGAAAAACAGAGCCTAGTCCCATCCTCATCAGTACCTGCCGCATGAAGGGCCACTCAACAGAGGCAAAAGCCTTCTCCATGTCAAGAAAGACCGCAACCGCTTTAAAAACCTGTTTGGTATGTTGAATGGTTCCAAACACCGTGCGAAGATTGTAGGTGAGATTCCTATCTGGAATGAACCCCGCCTGCTCAGGTGTGACCAAGACCGGCACCAGGGGAACTAATTGGATAGCAAGGATCTTAGCAAACAATTTGGTGTCAACATTGGAAGAGAGGCCGGTAAGATCCACACTCATCTAAGGGCTTGCCTGGTTTGGGGATGGCTACAATTATCGCCTCTCTCATCATTGGTGGCATTGTGCCTGAAACACAAGTCATCAAAAAGCACCTAGATATGTGGGAGTAATGGGGAGGGCGGAGCTTGCTCGGAGACGAAATGGCAGACTGAGCACTGAGCTCTCCCGGGACATCGTATAATACAGCAATTATCCTGCAGCTAACGCGGCTGCAGTTCCCCTCAAAGCAGCACCGGAGCGGATAATTAAGGTGCGGAGTGACTGACGGGACCTGGCGGCGGAAACGGAGCGTAGTGCGCGCTGATCGGACGTTGCACTAGATCGCGGTGACTAGGCCGTGGATCCCCGACCCGGAGTTGCGGGAGCGGCCGAGCAGCGTCACACAACGTGCGGCCTAAGAATCCTCGGCGGTGGCAGCCGGAAGAGGTGGACCAAAAAACGACGCGGTATTGCCATTGTGAGCCCTGAGGAGTGGCGCGGTGGGATGCGTGACTGCTGCGGGGGTGCGCTGCCCTGTCCTATGAGGCGGTGAGGATCGCACCTGGTGTGCTAGCGTAAAGAGCACTGCGAAGAGCCTGGGCGCCAGGGAGAATACATTGTGGACATAGAGGCGGAATGCTGAAAGGCGGTCAGTGGGGTGCTGCTTGGAGTGCCTAGCTGCCACAGAAGCCCACATTAATGCCCCGCCCTGACCCTGGTACACCCTCTAAGGATTGGAGCTTGACTGCTGGCAGAGTTCTGAATACCCTGTTCGGACCTGAGGGGCAAAGACTGACATAGCCCGGTGTTTTGAAGGGAGATATATGGAAGGCATGGAGGTGTAAAGAGAGGTTTGCGCCCTGAGTAAACGAAGCAGTCCTGTTGGCTCTCCTGGTGGAGATGGAACATGCGGTGGTGGCGCTGAGGCCTCCTCGACGTGTATAAGACACGCAATCTATTGGTTTTGCAGCTTGCACCCTGCCTACCTGATAGGAACGGGGGTGCTGCGCTACAGGTGGTCTGTGTCTGGAGCCCCGGGCCTGAAAACATCTGGTGGTACGTGAAGGGGACGCATCTGTGTGGAGGGCGCTGACCCACACTCGCCTAAACCGGACAGCATGGATAAGGGGGACATGACCAAATCGAGGCTGACCTTTGCAGTGGCGTCACTAGGGTTGGTGTCACCCAGTGCGGGTAACTCATGGTGTCACCCCCTCACGACTTACCCCATGAATCCATGATGGACCTACACCGAGTCCGCCAGTGCCAAATAACGGCGCCATACAGAATGGATTCAGTGCTAACTCCCATATTGCCCCATCCCTTGCCACCCTCAGTCCCCACCTCTCATTTTCCCCTATTCCCTGCAGGTCCGAGACCTGACAGCTTCAATACAGAAATGCTCTGCAGTCTGCGCATAAACCCCCTTCCCTCCTCTGATAAACAAACAGCCTCACAAGTCGCAACGCTCTGACCTGTCTATGGCTCACTTTCTGATCTCTGCCCTTCCTTTAATGAAATGTGTTTCCATTATTCGCCTTGTGCCTAAAAAAAAACATTGATGGAACCATGTGTTTTGTAACTGGTGGTCATGTATAGCGCTCCAATACCTTTGTGTCGAGTTTGCTCTATATAAAACTAAAAACAAAAAAAGAAAGAGCCTTATATCTTTTTAAATGACCTATAAACAATGATCAACCTAATTTGTAGAAAAAGCAATTGAGTCATGTCTAAAGGTCGGCAACAGACAAACTGTGGCTCTACACTCTGCATCACTCTGGATTATAACCCATACAATACCTTCATCTAGAAAATAATACCCGTTCTACAGTACCACGTAGTGTTAGGGCTTCATAGCTGAATGATGAAAAACACAGCCTATCACCCCTCCGAGCCTTGCTTTGAAGAGTTCAACGCGCCTCTTTTCTGTTTAACTGGACTCCACTGCGAATTTCTTAATCGGAGACCCTTTAGCTAAAAAATGTTTTGTTTTCAATTCTGTTTTGCACTCTATCTAATATGCTAACCAGTCCATAAGACAGTAGCCAAGGGGGCACAATGGGAAGAGAAACAACTCTTACACGGCGAAAATCAGATAGATCATCATCAGGCAGTTGAGGACCTGCTTAAAAGGTCTTAGAATAGCTTGGGGGTCAAGGTTCAACAATCAGCTGAGTCTTCCGTCCTTACGAAATAAGCAGACATGACTCCTGTACTACGAGGAACTAGAACACTTTACACTTTTTTTCATATTTAGTGTGCGATGTGCCTATGCTCTGCCACAAGTCAATGTTATACAGCATTTCCAAAAGCAATGCAAACTCCGATGGCACGCATCCGTAAAACTAGAAAGCGCTGCGCCTGACTCAGCTCGCACGGCCCAGTCGGATTACAGCGCTTGCCTCCCTGCGAGCACCAGACTGAGGCAAGAGGCTGCAGCTTTCATCATACGCCAAGCGCAGTGGGCCCGGGCCGGCTTTCTGACAGTTGCAGAGACTAGCAGGCCGGACAGGGCACTGCTGGGATGCAACGCGCCCACTCGCTCTGTCTCTCTCTGCCTTCGGCTCCAGGCACAGAGGAGTCACGCTCCGCCATGCCCCATCCCCGGGCGCTTCCTAACGTGCTGGTGATGATGAAGAAGAAACAGCAGTGGCAGTACATTTTAAGCACGTAGCGGTGGGCGTTTTTAAACACGTGTAGTGTGAGCAGTGGGCTGATGAAAACGGCAAGGGTGTCATGGTGTCACCCCCATATGATGGTGTCACCCGGTGCGGTCCGCACTCCCCGCACCCCCCTAGTGACGCCGCTGGACCTTTGAACAAAAGCGGGCGAAATCGCAAGAACTCGCATCGGACAGGGGCTCTAGAGGGGCGGCGCGTTCCCAAGATGAGGAGGTGCCTGATATCCGCAGCATGCTGAGAGTCATGGGGAAGGTCCTGAGAGTTTTACAGGATAAGACTGAAGAGGGCTCAGAGTTGGCCTTGTAACCCGACTTTACTGCCAGAGTTCAAGAAGCACACAGGCACTTTGTACCACTTAAGCAACAGTTGAGAGACATGGGAATGGATTACGCGATGGTGTACCCAGCGAAACTCAGAGTTCATCGACAGGGCAAATCGCACATTTTTACGGACCTTTCAGCTTTACAAAAAGCCATAAAGACCTGGGCGAAAGAGCGAGGGCCTTGCCTGGAGCAGTCCAGTTTGGAGGACCCGGAGAGGTCGATGTTGGATAAACAGGACTGAACAACAAAAGCTGGTAGCTATAAGAGTGCTGTGTATGGTGGGGGTGGTAGGGCGGTGTGCTAGTTTTTGCGAGGGTGCCATCCTATGTACAACTGCACTACTGACTTGAGCAATGTTGCTGATAAGTTGATTCACGACAGGGGCAGTTGGGATCCAGAGAGACATCAGGGATTGGATTTAACACTATTGAGCCTGTGAGCAGGGACAAGGGGTAATATGGCAGTGTTGAGAAGGCGAGGGCATGTTATTATCTGAGACATACTTGACTTAGCCACGGGTACAATGTTTGCATCACCGCAATAGTATTCAACGCTCCATTGCATAGGGTGTGGGGAACAGTTATGTTGTGAGTTGGGAAAGATGTTTGCAGAGTGCTAGCCTGCATAACTGGTCGCGATGTCTGGGGGGGCAGGCGCAGGATAACTCAGTTGCATGCAGTTTGCTAAAGTTACTCACGCTCACGTATGCCTGGCACTGATTTCTTTACCTTCTACATGTTGGTTAAGGGTATGGGGGTTATGAGGGGTGGGGGATTGGATTGGGGATGCATGCGACCATGTTGGGGGAGGTCTGCTGTGGGCGGGGGGGGGGTTGTTGAAGGGGATGTAATGCAAGGGGGAAAGGTTTGAAACAGGAAGTTCTGTATGTAGTTATTGTAAGCTTGGATGGCATTTTCATGTTGTGGATGCGCGATGGATTTCATGGCATAGCTGATATCACGTGAATCGTTTGACTCCTTTGACTGCGAGGGCGGGTTATGGGTCCTTTCCTGGAATGTCACTGGTGCAACACTGCGCAGGATATTGCCCATAGGAAGGCTAGCCTGCAGTGGGGATCCGAGCCTCCGGGTACAACCCACGGTTACCCTTGCTATCTGGAGGGCTGGGCTATGGAGAGAGTCTGTGGAGGAGCTCTGCCTGGCAGCTCCCCCTAAGCGTAAGAATGGGCACAGTAGACAGAGCACAGCCCTAGCTCTTTTTTGAACAGAAGTTATCTAAGTCGCATGACGCAAAGCGAAGGACTAGGAGGCGCGTTCACAACGCTGTAACCTCAGAGTCACTGGCCTCCTGGAGTCCACCCCAACTGGCAACATGGAACAATTTATTGAACGCCTGCTGGTCACGCTGCTGGGGGAAGGGGTCTTCTCCGCCATGTTTGTGGTGGAGAGGGCGCACCGATCCCTGGGGCCTCGCCCGCCCCCAGGTGCTCCGCCAAGACTGATCATTGCAAAACTGCTCAATTATCGGGACAGAGACACTGCTCTGAAACTGGCGAGGGAAAAGCAGTCATTGTATTATGAGGGCTCTGAGATATCCTTGTATGCAGACTTCACTATGTCGTGTTCAGGAGGCGTGCTGCCAGTTTGCCCCCATGAATCAACTGCTCCGAGATATGGGCATATACTACGCCATGTTGTATCCTGCTAAGCTTCGGGTTAACAGATAGGGCATTTCCCACATCTTCACTGATCCAAAGTCGCTGCAGAAGGCCCTGAAGGAGTGGTCCAAGGAGCGACGCCACAGCCCGGAACAACACCGGCTTGCAGAGGCGGCAGGGGGATCCCTGGAGGATCAGGACTGATGCAGGCGGACTAACACTGACCAATAGGTATAGTTTTGGGGCTGGAGAGGGCGGGGCAAATCTAGGGGTGGAGTGGGCAGTGCCTATTGAGATCCGGAGCTATCTGCCTGCAATTATCATGATGGGGGAGTTACACTTGCCCAGCCTGAAACTGGATGCAGGGATGATGGAGGGGCTATCAAAAGTGTTGAAGAAAGCGATCTGGAGCAATTGCCTGATCGGGCGACTATACGCGAGACATATTGAGACTGTGCCAGGATGCTGTGGGCGGCTTTTCCGCCAACCGCGGAGGAAAAGCTGCAGACGGAAACCGGGACCCACCAGTCATCCTAATGTGGCGGTGGGTCTTTGGTGGGTCCGCTGCGGATTTTCCGCATCCTCCGGGCCGGCGCTGGCTTCCGCCGGCCCGGAGGATGCGGAAAATCCGCAATCATAATGAGCCCCTTAGGGTGGACAAAATATTTAACAACAAGAGGTGGTGATGGACAGAGTTTCTGGATTAAGCAGAATACTCTCACCCAGTCAAGAGATCAGGGCTAGATCCAACACCGTTTTTTAGCTCACTGCACCATCCCAGCTCAGAACCCGGCTATATGCAAATTAGTCTGTTCCTGTCCCAGTGCATGATGGGAACAGGGCAAACCAAACTACCAAGCCAATTCTTACACTGGGAAGGAAACAAGCTTCCGGGGACCGGTTTCTGGCATTTCAGCCGTCGTCGGCCCGGCTTGCTTGAATCCTGATGGTGCAATGAGCAAGGGACTCACATCTGAGTATACCCTTCCACGCTTAGGGTGGACAAAATATTTAACAACAAGGGGTGGTGATGGACAGAGTTTCTGAATTAAGCAGAATACTCTCACCCAGTCAAGAGATCAGGGCTAGATCCAACACCGTTTTTTAGCTCACTGCACCATCCCAGCTCAGAACCCGGCTACATGCAAATTAGTCTGTTCCTGTCCCAGTGCATGATGGGAACAGGGCAAACCAAACTACCAAGCCAATTCTTACACCGGGAAGGAAACAAGCTTCCGGGGACCGGTTTCTGGTATTTCAGCCGTCGCGGCCCGGCTTGCTTGAATCCTGATGGTGCAATGAACAAGGGACTCACATCTGAGTATACCCTTCCACGCTTAGGGTGGACAAAATATTTAACAACAAGGGGTGGTGATGGACAGAGTTTCTGGATTAAGCAGAATACTCTCACCCAGTCAAGCGATCAGGGCTAGATCCAACACCGTTTATTAGCTCACTGCACCATCCCAGCTCAGAACCCGGCTGTATGCAAATTAGTCTGTTCCTGTCCCAGTGCATGATGGGAACAGGGCAAACCAAACTACCAACCAATTCTTACACTGGGAAGGAAACAAGCTTCCGGGGACCGGTTTCTGGCATTTCAGCCGTCGTAGGCCCGGCTTGCTTGAATCCTGATGGTGCAATGAGCAAGGGACTCACATCTGAGTATACCCTTCCACGCTTAGGGCGGACAAAATATTTAACAACAAGGGAGTGAGCTAAATAACGGTGATGGATCAAGCCCTGATCTTTGGACTGGGTAAGAGTGGTCTGCTTAATTCAGACACTCTGTTCATCACCACCCCCTTTTCTGAATCGTTTTTGGCCACTATAGGTGTGGCAGGGTATACTCAGACATGAGTCCCTTGCTCACTGCACCATCAGGATTCAAGGTAGCGGGGCCGACGACGGCTGAAATGCCAGAAACCGGTCCCCGGTAGCTTGTCTCCTTTCTGGTGAAGAATTGGCTTGGTAGTTTAGTCTGCCCTGTTCCCATGATGCACTGGGCCAGGGACAGACTGATTTGCATATAGCCAGGTTCTGAGCTGGGATGGTGCAGTGAGCTAAATAACGGTGATGGATCAAGCCCTGATCTTTGGACTGGGTAAGAGTGGTCTGCTTAATTCAGACACTCTGTTCATCACCACCCCCTTTTCTGAATCGTTTTTGGCCACTATAGGTGTGGCAGGGTATACTCAGACATGAGTCCCTTGCTCACTGCACCATCAGGATTCAAGCAAGCCGGGCCGACGACGGCTGAAATGCCAAAAACCGGTCCCCGGTAGCTTGTCTCCTTTCTGGTGAAGAATTGGCTTGGTAGTTTAGTCTGCCCTGTTCCCATGATGCACTGGGCCAGGGACAGACTGATTTGCATATAGCCAGGTTCTGAGCTGGGATGGTGCAGTGAGCTAAATAACGGTGATGGATCAAGCCCTGATCTTTGGACTGGGTAAGAGTGGTCTGCTTAATTCAGACACTCTGTTCATCACCACCCCCTTTTCTGAATCGTTTTTGGCCACTATAGGTGTGGCAGGGTATACTCAGACATGAGTCCCTTGCTCACTGCACCATCAGGATTCAAGCAAGCCGGGCCGACGACGGCTGAAATGCCAAAAACCGGTCCCCGGTAGCTTGTCTCCTTTCTGGTGAAGAATTGGCTTGGTAGTTTAGTCTGCCCTGTTCCCATGATGCACTGGGCCAGGGACAGACTGATTTGCATATAGCCAGGTTCTGAGCTGGGATGGTGCAGTGAGCTAAATAACCGTGATGGATCAAGCCCTGATCTTTGGACTGGGTAAGAGTGGTCTGCTTAATTCAGACACTCTGTTCATCACCACCCCCTTTTCTGAATCATTGCTTTAGGAGGAAGCAGTTCACTATAGAGTTCCGACTGCGTAGAGCAGTATAGCATATCTCTAGACCACTGATGCAGCGTCGGGCCGGCCCCCTCAGCCATCACATGCGACTCTCCTCTTGGCCATAAGGAGCCCCATGTCCACTAGTCTACGGATCGCCTTCGGTAGCGTTTTAGTGTATCCCAAAAGGGCCATAAGCGGGTCCACATCCAATGGAACCTCAACTATTCTACCAAGTTCTTCAAATATTGTTTTCCAAAATGCAAGCACCCCCGGGCACGACCATGCCAAATGCATGAAGTCCGCCACTGCCACCCTACATCTCTCCCACTCTGCGCACTCTCGCAAACCGTATCGACATGGCCTTTCCGGGGTATAATACACCCTATTGAGATATTTAAAATGCACAAGCCTGTGTCTACCATGCAGGGATATTTTTCTAGTACTGAGGCAACAAGAAAACCACACAGTGTCGTCCAGTTGGACACCTAAGTCGCGCTGCCATGCCAGCCGAGCCACCGTATATTTGTGGGCCCTGTGTGACATAGCAATCTTATAAAGAGCGTTGACTATCTTACAAGGAGATTCAGCCTTAATAAAGTGTGTTAATTCGCGCACCTCAGGAGGCTCAGCCATGTCTTCCCCTAGCAAGGCCCGCAGAGCCGTTCTGACTCAGTGGAAATGAAACCTGTTCATTGGCCTGTCGCTCTCCGGCGCCCCCTGCAGCTGTTCCACTGTGCGCACCGTTCCCTCGTGAAACAAGTCTCCCGCCACGTCTATTTTCATAGACCGTAATGCTAGTACCACTCCCTTCTCTGTGCACGGACCTAACCATCTCATCCATTCAATCGGCATGACCGGCGAATATAGTATCGAACCTGCTTGGTTGTGCAACAGCCAGTGCCAGGCATGTCTCGGCGTATTTAATGAATCCGCCAGAAGCGCCTATATTTTGTCTCCTACCCTCTCCCCACGACAGGCCACCCCCAACTCGGCCACGATGCATCCCCTGGACTCCCTAGCACACTCCCTCAACCCCCCAAAGCAATTAGATCTCCCCTTGTGTGATGCACTCGCGGGCGGATGTTGCTCGTCCTAGCAAGAAATACAATGAGAGCAATGGTCAGCACAAATGTACTCAGGCATTAGCAGACATATGGAACAAAGTAAGCAACTACCTATCCAGGCCCAGGTCTCAGCACCCCAAGGGTCCATGCCAGCCGCCCGCAGCATCCTGGCACAGTCTCAATATGTCTCACGTATAGTCGCCCCATCAGGCAATTGCTCCAGATCGCTTTCTTCAACACTTTTGATAGCCCCTCCATCATCCCTGCATCCAGTTTCAGGCTGGGCAAGTGTAACTTCCCCATCATGATAATTGTAGGCAGATAGCTCCGGATCTCAATAGGCACTGCCCACTCCACCCCTAGATTTGCCCCGCCCTCTCCAGCCCCAAAACTATACCTATTGGTCAGTGTTAGTCCGCCTGCATCAGTCCTGATCCTCCAGGGATCCCCCTGCCGCCTCTGCAAGCCGGTGTTGTTCCGGGCTGTGGCGTCGCTCCTTGGACCACTCCTTCAGGGCCTTCTGCAGCGACTTTGGATCAGTGAAGATGTGGGAACAGCCCTGTCTGTTAACCCGAAGCTTAGCAGGATACAACATGGCGTACTATATGCCCATATCTCGGAGCAGTCACTGCACCATCAGGATTCAAGCAAGCCGGGCCGACGACGGCTGAAATGCCAAAAACCGGTCCCCGGTAGCTTGTCTCCTTTCTGGTGAAGAATTGGCTTGGTAGTTTAGTCTGCCCTGTTCCCATGATGCACTGGGCCAGGGACAGACTGATTTGCATATAGCCAGGTTCTGAGCTGGGATGGTGCAGTGAGCTAAATAACGGTGATGGATCAAGCCCTGATCTTTGGACTGGGTAAGAGTGGTCTGCTTAATTCAGACACTCTGTTCATCACCACCCCCTTTTCTGAATCGTTTTTGGCCACTATAGGTGTGGCAGGGTATACTCAGACATGAGTCCCTTGCTCACTGCACCATCAGGATTCAAGCAAGCCGGGCCGACGACGGCTGAAATGCCAAAAACCGGTCCCCGGTAGCTTGTCTCCTTTCTGGTGAAGAATTGGCTTGGTAGTTTAGTCTGCCCTGTTCCCATGATGCACTGGGCCAGGGACAGACTGATTTGCATATAGCCAGGTTCTGAGCTGGGATGGTGCAGTGAGCTAAATAACCGTGATGGATCAAGCCCTGATCTTTGGACTGGGTAAGAGTGGTCTGCTTAATTCAGACACTCTGTTCATCACCACCCCCTTTTCTGAATCATTGCTTTAGGAGGAAGCAGTTCACTATAGAGTTCCGACTGCGTAGAGCAGTATAGCATATCTCTAGACCACTGATGCAGCGTCGGGCCGGCCCCCTCAGCCATCACATGCGACTCTCCTCTTGGCCATAAGGAGCCCCATGTCCACTAGTCTACGGATCGCCTTCGGTAGCGTTTTAGTGTATCCCAAAAGGGCCATAAGCGGGTCCACATCCAATGGAACCTCAACTATTCTACCAAGTTCTTCAAATATTGTTTTCCAAAATGCAAGCACCCCCGGGCACGACCATGCCAAATGCATGAAGTCCGCCACTGCCACCCTACATCTCTCCCACTCTGCGCACTCTCGCAAACCGTATCGACATGGCCTTTCCGGGGTATAATACACCCTATTGAGATATTTAAAATGCACAAGCCTGTGTCTACCATGCAGGGATATTTTTCTAGTACTGAGGCAACAATAAAACCACACAGTGTCGTCCAGTTGGACACCTAAGTCGCGCTGCCATGCCAGCCGAGCCACCGTATATTTGTGGGCCCTGTGTGACATAGCAATCTTATAAAGAGCGTTGACTATCTTACAAGGAGATTCAGCCTTAATAAAGTGTGTTAATTCGCGCACCTCAGGAGGCTCAGCCATGTCTTCCACTAGCAAGGCCATCAGAGCCGTTCTGACTCAGTGGAAATGAAACCTGTTCATTGGCCTGTCGCTCTCCGGCGCCCCCTGCAGCTGTTCCACTGTGCGCACCGTTCCCTCGTGAAACAAGTCTCCCGCCACGTCTATTTTCATAGACCGTAATGCTAGTACCACTCCCTTCTCTGTGCACGGACCTAACCATCTCATCCATTCAATCGGCATGACCGGCGAATATAGTATCGAACCTGCTTGGTTGTGCAACAGCCAGTGCCAGGCATGTCTCGGCGTATTTAATGAATCCGCCAGAAGCGCCTATATTTTGTCTCCTACCCTCTCCCCACGACAGGCCACCCCCAACTCGGCCACGATGCATCCCCTGGACTCCCTAGCACACTCCCTCAACCCCCCAAAGCAATTAGATCTCCCCTTGTGTGATGCACTCGCGGGCGGATGTTGCTCGTCCTAGCAAGAAATACAATGAGAGCAATGGTCAGCACAAATGTACTCAGGCATTAGCAGACATATGGAACAAAGTAAGCAACTACCTATCCAGGCCCAGGTCTCAGCACCCCAAGGGTCCATGCCAGCCGCCCGCAGCATCCTGGCACAGTCTCAATATGTCTCACGTATAGTCGCCCCATCAGGCAATTGCTCCAGATCGCTTTCTTCAACACTTTTGATAGCCCCTCCATCATCCCTGCATCCAGTTTCAGGCTGGGCAAGTGTAACTTCCCCATCATGATAATTGTAGGCAGATAGCTCCGGATCTCAATAGGCACTGCCCACTCCACCCCTAGATTTGCCCCGCCCTCTCAAGCCCCAAAACTATACCTATTGGTCAGTGTTAGTCCGCCTGCATCAGTCCTGATCCTCCAGGGATCCCCCTGCCACCTCTGCAAGCCGGTGTTGTTCCGGGCTGTGGCGTCGCTCCTTGGACCACTCCTTCAGGGCCTTCTGCAGCGACTTTGGATCAGTGAAGATGTGGGAACAGCCCTGTCTGTTAACCCGAAGCTTAGCAGGATACAACATGGCGTACTATATGCCCATATCTCGGAGCAGTTGATTCATGGGGGCAAACTGGCAGCGCGCCTCCTGAACACGACATAGTTAAGTCCGCATACAAGGATATCTCAGAGCCCTCATAAGACAATGACTGCTTTTCCCTCGCCAGTTTCAGAGCAGTGTCTCTGTCCCGATAATTGAGCAGTTTTGCAATGATCAGTCTTGGTGGCGCACCTGGGGGCTGGCGAGGCCCCAGGGATCGGTGCGCTCTCTCCACCACAAACATGGCAGAGAAGACCCCTTTTCCCCAGCAGCGTGACCAGCAGGCGTTCAATAAATTGTTCCATGTTGCCAGTTGGGGTGGACTCCAGGAGGCCAGTGACTCTGAGGTTACAGCGTCGTGAACGCGCCTCCTAGTCCTTCGCTTTATCCTGGAGGACACATAGGACTCTCCCGAGTTGCTTGTGTTCTGTATCCAGCGTAGTATGTGCTTCCTCCACCTCCGTGAGTCTCCGCTCAGACATGTCCAATCATTCAGCATGTTTATCTAAGCACTCAACCATTCTGTCCATCCTGTAGGAGAGGGCATCCATCTTTGTACCTAAAGAGGTGATACCGCTTTGCAGGTTTTTTCCATGGCTAACAGCATACTAAGGATATCGGGGCCAGTGTCTTCCGTCGTGGGGGATTGCATCCTGGTGGTCTCATCCGTGGATGCGTCATGCGACTTATATAACTTCTGTTCAAAAGAGAGCTAGGGCTGTGCTCTGTCTACTATGCCCATTCTTACGCTCAGGGGGAGCTGCCAGGCAGAGCTCCTCCACAGACTCTCTCCATAGCCCAGCCTTCCAGATAGCAGGGGTAACCGTGGGTTGTACCCGGAGGCTCCGATCCCCACTGCAGGCTAGCCTTCCTATGGGCAATATCCTGCGCAGTGTTGCACCAGTGTCGTGCACCCCAGTGTATGCGCTTAGCAGTGGTCACACAAACCCATGTGCTGGGCAGCCCGCAAGCAAGATGCGTCCTATAGTGTGTGATCAGGTCGAGCCTCAGTTACTATTCAGAAGGTCCACTGATGTATCCCAGGCTCCACCTCCGCACCCCAGGTAGCCCCATCCGATGCCAGTAAGACTCTGCTGTTGCCCCACTCTAGGTCAAACACCAATCCAGAATGCCACCCTATGTGCCATGGCAGCGGGCATCGAGTACAGCAATCCCAGTTGTGGGGTACCTTTCCTCGCCTATACCTCCTCAAGGGCGCTTGTCGTGTGCGTGAGGGCCGCAGATCCAAGATTTCCACACCACAGCAGCGCCATAGTAACTGTCACCCCAGCCTGCGCCCCACAAGGGTCCCGCTCTCTTCACTCCCTGTGATCGACTGTCACAACACTGCATCAATGACTCCCTTCAGGGCTATGCGGAGGGTGTTTAGCTCATGCATGACAAGATGGGGGCCCGTGGGACTGCAAGTCTCAACTGCTCAAGGCCAGAATACAGTACTGCAAGTGTCACCCACCTTGGGCTGATCTCCCCATGGGCCCCTTTCTCGCGGCAGCACTCCGTGAGGAACTGGCCGCTCCGATACTGCAGTCTCTCAGTTCCTTCTGCAGCCAATCGTGCCTCTGCTGGCTGGCCCCCGGTCTCCTCAGATCCTCGCACCTCTTCTCTTGGTGCGTGATCTGTCCCTCCGGAGTGCTTTATTGAACCGGGGCCCGCAAGGGCAGCGTGCGCAACAGGCTCTCCAGGGCCACGGAGCTCAAAGCAGATTTACAGTAGCTCTGCAGCGCTCCGCTGCTTCAGGTCCGCCTCCACGCTCAGGGGATCCAGGCCCGGGGATCCAGGCCCAGCTGTGGGGGCAACGTCTAAGTTTCGTATCTCCGCCGTTCTTGGACACTAGTGAGCCGGAGTTCAAACACCGCACTCCTGGTGAGTTCCGATGCTCAAGGCTCGTTATTGCAGTAACGTAGAGCTGCGAGGCTGCAGGATAATTGCTGGTTAGTTAAGCGGCGTCACAGAGCGAAAGGCTCAAGCGGCCATATCGGTCACGAGCAAGCTCCGCCCCCCCAGACCATATACTCTTAAGTGCATCATAACCTCGTGGTAAATGCTAACTTTGGCATGGATGCAGGGAAACATGTCTTGTTTGGGGTCACACACTTTGGAATCATACCCCCCCGCCAGACCTGGTGGCAGGGGTATGATTCCACCCTTCTAGAGGGCGAGACAAGTTCACACCGGTACACCCAGTACCAGTTTAAAAGAGCCCTGCCATCACAAAATGGATGCTGCAGCCACAGAGACGAGTCTGGCCTCCTGCTGCTGGACAAAACTCCGTCAGGGGAGGCCTGGACAATAGGTTTCATGTCACAGGGCGGTGTTACCACCTCCCAGACAGGCTTTATTGGAGCTGGGTGGGTGCAATCCAAGAGTGCATTGAAGTCTGCACTGGGGGCACATTTGTTTTCCCTGTGCATAGCCCAGTTCAAACCGGTGCTCTGGCACAAAACTGGACAAAGGAAATGGGTATAGCCACCCCTCTTTCCAAACCCTCCCATAGGTGGGTTCCCCAGAGTTAGTCCGACCCCTTCCTTGGGTATAAGAAAGGAACCCCTGACTACAGGAATTTAGATTACACCTGGATGAAACTCTGCTACAGAAATCCTGGAACTTCGATGATCTAGACGACTAGATGACTGAAGAATCTCCCTTGGAGTAAAGGAATTACTTCCCTGCTTGGCAGGCACCAAAGGTGCATCTGCTCAGTCTGCATCTCCGAAGCTCTCACCAGATTCTGAAGTATTTGCAGCCCAGGAGGTGGATTTCCAGACTTCTCCGAGGCCGATCTGAGTCCCCAGCAAAGTTGAGACCTGCAGCCCTCATGAGTACCGTGGAACCGGAACCCCTGGACACCGTGGACATTTGCAAGTGCATTAGCTTCTGGACGTTCCTGGAAGCTGTGCATTGGTTAACTTGTAGCCCAGACCCCGAGCACATTTTCCATTGAAGATTGCTGGCCTACACTCCACTAGTGCTCTGTGAGCCAGCCCTTTGTGTTTTCACTCGAGGAACCTTCGCAATCCCTGGTCCGTCGACTGGTGAGTCCCTGAGAAGGCAATTCTGATTTTCCTTGGGCAACCCTGGTTGCTCCAGATGTGCCCCGACTCTCCACCACTTGGTGAGTCCCCTCTACCTTGCTGGTCCGCACTGAAGCCTATTTTCTCTTCCAGTGTGGGTTGATGTTGCCAAGGGTTGTTTGGTCCAATCCAGGAACAGACATCGCAGCACTCAACATCCTTTGTGGGACAGCTCGAATCCAGCTCCTGGTCATCGTCAACACCTCCTGGTCCTCGTGGCTTCAGAGTCGAGCTTCACCTCTTCACACCTGAATCACCCGACAAAGGTGGGCATTCGTCTATCGTGCCCCTGGTCACTGGCAAGTGACCCAGACTCTGTCCCCTCGGTTGTCAGGTTCTTCACATCTTTGATCCAGGCTTGGATCAGCCCGGACACTTTCCACTTCGACGGCAGCAGCACTTCGCAGCAGATCGCCATGGAAATCAACAACGATTCCCGACACCAAAAGACACCTATGCACCCGGCTTCCCTGGGTGAGGTAATTCGAGGACTTCGGTGCTCTTGTGGGTGTTGGCCCTAGAACCCCTTAAATCTAAGGGGGTTTGCTCAAAGTCCTCTCCTAAGTGCTTAAACTTTAAATTTCCAACCGCGACTTTCCCCATAGAAGTGAACGTCGATTTGCGGCTTTGTTCTCACACTGCCCGCGTCCCCCGTGGGTCCCCTGTGTCACTACCTTGGGTGGTTCCTTTTCGTACCAGCGATTCTACAGGCTCTAGGCCTTGTGTCCAGTCAAGTCGTGGTTTTTATACCACTTTCTTAATATATTTTCCGGTTCTCTCCTGGGGCCTAACGTATATTGTGCTAATTTACTGTGATATATTAAGTGTAACATATGTGCCTTGACCTCTAGCCTCATAAAGAGACTAGTAGGGTGTGTTTAAGAATACATATATTTTATATATATACCTGGTGTGGTTCTCCTTTGATTTAGCCATTCAAGAGATTATAGACTGGTAAAACAAGCTGCTTTACATTCCTTCAAGACTTAGCCTGAAGGCTGCTCTCCATAGCTTCCACTAGGATAGTTTTCAAATAACCCATCACCTCTAAGAGGTTGTTTGGACTGGTGCAAGGTGCCCACTATAACTAGTGGACAGCATATGCCAGGCCAACTTCTCACACTAAAAAATCTGCGACTCCCCATGGGTGACGTGCGGGATCCGGTAGAAGATGCAGGACCCGAGAAAAACAGTCCCCATCACAGAGTGGCTCGACCCGAGACAGAGTTGAATCGCCAGAGACCAAGAAGACCGCAAATGACCTTGCCCGACTGGATGGAACAGATCCTAGGGGATCCCCTAGACCCAGCTCAGATGACAGTGATCTCTCCCACAGCCCCCACATTCGAACTCAAGCCCCACTAATTCAGAAGTCCACGCCAGCGGAACAATTATCCTCGAGCTTTGAGGGGCTCAGTATGCTGTCATCGACCACAACCCCTGATTAACTTGTTTGCACTCTAAGCCTTTGTTAGTTGGGCAACAGATGCTTCATTCGAGGAAGTATGGGGTGGGGGTTGATTAGCATCTTCTACTTGTAATGTTTTTCCAGACGTTGTTCATGTTAACTTGTTCCATGGTGACACTGTGCAATGTATGCAAGATTCTCCCTTCAACAGGTCAAATAACGCCCTTGAGCACATGCAGCTTCCTTCGGAAGCGCCAATATCTGATCTATTGGAGAACACCAAATGGTCGACTCCAGACATTGTCACACTGCCACTGCGTCAGACCCATATCATAGAAGCAAGCACATGAGAATCCTCTCATGGAATGTGAATGGCCTCTTAGATAAAATGAAATGGACAGAGGTTTTAAAGTATTTCCAAAGGAACACACCAGACATCTTAATACTACAGGAGACACCTAGTTGCGAACCACTGCCCTTACCTGGCGCATCAGGGATTTTACAGGGTATGGCATTCTTGGTTTTCCAAGGGGCCTCGGGGTACAGCAATCCTCGTGTGCCGTTCCTTTCTCTTCACAATGACCAAAGTGGTTAGCAACCCCACAGGCCGATTCACAGCTCTTTCTGGTACCTTGGGAGAGTCCACCATCAATCTAGTATCACTATATACTCCTCCGGCCAATTTAGAGCCAATGCTCCAAGCTGCACTGAAAATACGAACCGCTCTGTCCCAAGGCTTGACGACGGGGGTGAATTCAATGCTATTCCGGAGCCCGCGGAGGACGCTACGGGTTCTAAATTCTCTCATAGAAAGATGGGGGCCAGATGTCCTGGGGATTGGACCACTACACTTGGGTTCTGTGATGTCTGGTGCGCTTGGCACCCTAAGAGACAACAATATACGCACACCTCTGCGGCACATCACAACCACTCCTGTATAGACCTCCTGTTAATGTCCGCTTTTGATTACCGTGCCATTTTTGAAATCCAAATCCTAGCACGCGGAGTATTCGACCACTCCCTGCTCCTTTTGCAAGTGGGTGGGCCCACAATGACACTCATGCCCATATGGTGACTAAATGCTTGGTTCCTCCAAGACCAAGGATATAGAAAGAGTGTTGTGGAGGAACTCAATAATTACTTCCGTACAAACGAAGGTACAGTGCAGTGCCAGAGCACAATTTGGGAGGTGAGTAAAGCCACAATTCGGGCTACGCTAAAGTACTCCTTAAGCGTCAGACCCGTGACCACCAACTCGCTCAATTCGAAGCTAAGGCACTCCGACTGGAAAGGGCGGCAGCAACAGTGGAGGGGGATGTGGAGAGCCGGGAACTGCAATTAGTGCGGGAAGAAATGTGGAATATCTCCATTGAGTCAGCCAAACTAATTAGAAGATCTTCAGTTGCCAGGGTATATGGGTGGGGAGATAAAAATGGTAAATTGCTCCACTGGCTTGCTACTCACTCCATGACCAACCAAATAGTCTCTGAAATTTGAGACACAGGGCCAGACCTCCTGTACACCCGTAGCAATTGCGCAGACCTTTGCAAACTATTACAAGACACTATACTCAGCGGATCCCACACACACCAGGTGATAGTTCAGCCTTCTTGCAAAATGTCCGCCTTTCAAGACTATCAAAGATTGAACAGAAAACCATGGATAAGCCTATCACTACTGAAGAAGTAAGCAAGGCAATTTCCTTTCTTGCAGATCTCAAGACCCCGGGCCCAGATGGGCTCCCTGTGGAGTATTACGCAATGTTTCGAGAAACTCTGATCCCATGGCTCCATGCCTTATTTGAGGGAACTATAGAAGAGGGGTCCTTCTCCTCCATCACTGACACACCCACCATTGTGGTCATACCAAAGACGCACCCTTCCTCTGTCTCCTGTACACAATATCGTCTGATCTCCCTCATCAATACTGAAGTCAAAATATATGCAATAATTTTGCCCGCCCGGACAAAAAAAGTGCTCCACACCCTAATAGACCCTGACTAATGTGGCTTTATGTCACGCCACAGAACCCGAAATTGCCTTCGATGTCTGCAAGTGGCCCTTGCCTACCGGAACTTCCTTACACCATATCTGTCCTTAGTGTTACTTAACTTCGAGAAGGCCTTTGATGCGGTTAACTGGGGTTACATGCAAGACATGCTAGTAAGGGCAGGCTTCGGAACCTATTATAAGAAAATGATAGTAGTGCTTTATTCTGATCCATCAGTTAGGGTCCTTATAAATGGGAAAATGTCCAAGGCTTTCCCGGTTAAGAGGGGGACCCGGCAGGGATGCCCGCTCTCCTCTTCACCCTCGCGATCAAGCCTCTGGTCTGTCACATCCGGCCGGATGACCGAGTTTAAGGTTGGCGCTGGCCGGGATCTCAGGAGGACCGAAATGCATTGAACGCAGACGATGTCCTCCTGTACCTCGCTGACCCAGCCCGATCCGGGCCAAGATGTTTGAAGATCCTTCACTCCTTCGGGCGGGCGTATGAACTGTGCCTTAACCCCCTCAAATCCACGGTGGTCCTCCTTCATGCCTCCAGGGAATGCTTCGACTGGCAGACAACCATGCCCATATGAAGATTATCCTTTAAGTACCTTGGTATCTGGGTGGCACTTCTCCAGGGGTTGACGTGGTCCCTTAACGTTGGCCCACTTCTCCGACGCACTAAAGAGGACTTACGTCAACGGCAAAAACTCCTTCTCAACCCTCTCAGGAGAGTTGTCCTCTTAAAAATTATGATCCCCCCGCCTCCTATATATCCTCCAAAATCTCCTAATCCATCTCCCTTGCAGCTGTTTTCGCGATCTGGATGGGGTGGTTAGTAACTTCCTTTGGGGGGGTCCTCAAGAGCACGTCCGCCTCTCACGACTTGCCAATGTACTAAATACGAGAGAGGAATGGCCATGACAAATACCTTTTTAGGTCTCGTCTAGGCAGTGTTTGCACTGTCTCGTTGAGACATGCAGTATACACTATAGCGTGGAAGATTTGTTTAAACTCCGCCTATTCTCCACCCATTTTTTGTATTGGCTTAGGTCCTACATGCAGCCTTTCCATTGGTTTTAGGCTTGTTAGTCCATCCTCCTGACGGCCATGTTGTCATTTGTGTCCTTCCATGGCTATCAGCCCCTGTTCTGTAAACACTATTTTATTCCCGTGCCTTCCCCTGTCCCCTCCTGCAGTCCATGACTTCTTGGGACACCATTACCCCCCCACCGTACTCCCGTTTGTGCCTCTTTGCCCACCCGAACTCCCTTTTAAAATGCAAAAGGACTTGCGTAAATGCAAGTTCCATTGCATTACCAGGGCTTGTTTTTAAAGTAGTGTGCCCGCATTTTGGCTCATAGAGAAGCGGGAGCCCACCCTGCACTTACAAGTATTTAAAAGCGGGAGCCCACCCCGCATTTGCGAGCATTCAGAAGCCGGGGCCCACCCGCATTTGTGAAGAGCCACCGAGATCGTCCAGAACCATCGCCTTGAGAAATACGCAAGTCAGGCAAGGCTGCCTGACGTTGGGCAGAGCTTATGCCCCAGCAGAGGAAGATCCTGTGTGCTGGCAAGTAGAGGACGATACACTGCAACCGCTGCTAAGAGAGGACTGCATACAATTTGATGTCTGAAGGTTCCTTGGAATGTTTCCGTCAAAAGATTGCATGGGCCAGTGTGGATTCATTCAGTGCGTAAAATGTACAGTGCATAGCTCCTGCATAGTCACTCGGGTCCTGTGGCCTTTACGGCATATCTAATTTATCTGTGTAAATTAAAAAACTGGATACAAACTCCTCATATTTCCTACCAACATGAACACACTGTCTTTGAGATTGTGGCGGAACAGTAACAGAGATGAGATGAGCTCACAACCGAGATGAGAGTGAATGTAAAGATGAATACAATTTGAGTGGTAAATTAAAAGCCACCCCCGCTACGGCTCTGGCACTGCCCCTCTCCCGCTCTTTCCACTGCTTGCTCTCACAGGAGTTGCATTGCACTTAGCAGCAGCTGCTCACCACCCGACTCCTGCATCTGCACTCATCTGTGTCAGGCTGAGGGCATCGAAGTCACAGAGTATCGTCTTCCGTAGAACTGCGCAGAGCCTGGATAGGGGGGCTGCAGCCTTCAGGTGCAGGGAGGACCCCAGTCGTTAGTCCCCTCTCAATCCAGCTGTGCATAGTGCTCACTCAGGACACAGTGGCAGGAGTCGCCTGCTTCCTTTCCATCAGCCATGCCCCTGAGGGAGCCTGGCCTCTTGTTTCCCATACTGCTGATGCTGCTGGGGTGCGCCCTCCTGGGGGCCACCGGGCAGCAGCCACCGTTCCCTGGAGAAGGAAAGTCAAGCGTCCTGGAGGCACAGGATGGGGGAGCCGCCACCAGCCGGGTCTGGAGAAGTGGGCAGCAGGACGCACTCTGGGGATAGGTATCAGAGCCGCCTTGTGTTTCCAGTGCATGAGTTTTTCCCATCCCTGCACAAGCTCACCTCAATTCCAGCAGAACAGTAACAAGGGTGCATGAGCCCTGCCCCGTTTGAAGTTTTAGAAGTTGGCAGGGGCGCTGGTGTTCCTGGGCCCACCCTTGTGCTGAGTACAGTACGTCAACTTGATTTGGAGACTGACAGGAGAGTGACGAGATGATACTCCAGCATCACGCTGGCTTCCCTCCCGTGGAATGCAACTGAAAAACTCCCTAAAGGCATATGGTATGTATCGCGGTCACTTTAAAGTGTACATTCCTCTTGCATATGTCCTTGTCTTCTAGTTTCCCCGCTAATTGGATGAATTATTTGCTCTTCTGAATATAATCAAACCCTTCCCACCTGGTGCAGCACGCTCAGCACCAAATCAGCTGAGCTTACACTCCCGACCTCCCCCTCATTGGGTTACATTTCCTGCTGCACGTTGCATGGAGATGTGAATCTATCATATAAGGAACCGTATGCTCCCTAATCTTTCCTTTCCATCCTCAAAGAAGCGCCTGGAGACGATTCTGTTTGTCGTGAGTTCTATGAAATAATTTCTTTAATTCATTGTTGAAAGAATAGCCACAACGCAACATTGAGGGCAAATGCGGTTTTTGAAATAGATACAGGCAGTGAAAATGTGAAGAGGGGGCTATTATGTCTCCCATAACTCAAACACCTTGGACTTCATGGGGTCCCCGGACGGGTCGTTGGAGGGGGTTGTACTTCAGGGGCCTGGGTTCAGTCCCTGGTCTGCCTGTTTCCACTGATTGGGTGGTGTATTGGTTCTCAGTATCTTTTTTCCTACCTGTGTGTCTTCTCGGGGATAAAATGTGGCAACTGTCGCTACGCCTATTTGAACATGCTCCTAAAACCATTCTTTCATATGCTTTGCACATTTCCCACCACAAATCACCCCTTTTTATGTCCATAGCTTCTCCCAACTAGTTTCATATTTCCAATTAATCTCCTTGCTTCCTCCTATTGGTTCATTGTCTTTTACCCATCTACCGCTTTTTCCCCTCCTCTTGCTTCTGCACTTCCTCTGATTGTGCTTAATTTGCCCTTCTCGCTGCCCATTACTCTGGAATCCACCACCCTCACTCCTCACCTGCTTCTTCTCCCATTATCCCAAACACCAAGTTCTTTCCTCTGTGTCTTTTTCCTGTGTTCGTTTCCTATAGAATTGCCCTGCATCTGCCCAGCAAACCCCAGCACCCTACCATCTCAATGAACTAGGCAGCTGTGCTTATCGGAAATAAATCTACACCATCTGAATGGCTTTAGTGTTTAAAGTAAACAGTTTGGGGCGACTGCAGCTGGAGCTAAATGTAGCCGACAGAGCGGGTGAGCTCTCGTGCCACATTTTATACTTGTGTAAAAATGACGTGAACAGTTTTATCTTTTCCTTGACACATTGCCTTAAAAGTGTATTGGGAGCGAGGGGTTGGGGGGGGGGAGCAGACCACAAACAGAATTTGTGTGTAAAAGGCCGCTTTATTGGAACAGGTGCACATTACAATTAAAACTCCTCGGCCAATGAGTTACAAAACTAAACCTCACTAAATAAAACACTTACTTAACCCCGACCCCCCTCCCCCGCCACTAACATTTATTCAAACCCGCCCCCACCCGAGCATTACAACATTACACAATTACAAACAGTATAATTCAATGCATAAACATATAAGCATATAAATCAAAAATCTAAAACATCTGTTACACAAAAACTCCCCTGCCTGCCCCTTCACCACTTAGGATCACCCAACCTCTGTAAGTACCCCAACAATCAACCTGCCTAAACAATCCTGGTGTGTTGGACTTGGCCCTTCTGGCAGGTTCACCCCTAATCTTTTTTGCTTTTAATCTGTGATCTGTGTTGATGATTTTTGGTCTGTGCGCACTTTTTCCCTGTGTCCCAGAGTAAAGTGCGTGCATGTAGTTAGGCTGGCCTGCTCTCCCATAGGGATGCATGGGGAATGTGTGTGTCCCTGGTAGTTCCTGATGCGTGGGGAGTGCAAGATCGAATTTGGTATATGCGAGCTCTTGAGAATGAATGCTTCGCAATGATGTATGTGGCATGAGTGTGTCTTGTGTAAAAATGCCACTTCTAGGACTTGGTATATTAATGTAAAATATGCCTGCCGTGTGATTGGCTGGAGCTGGCTGGTGAGCCTGGCTCCAGGAAGGCTGGATGGGTCTGCCCGGTGGTGAGTGTGAGATTAGCATGTTGATGGCTGGGGAGGAGTGCACCTGGTCCCTGATGGGGCTGGACTTTCCCCCACACAATGCTGGCTCCACCCCCTGTGGTGCGATTGATGACCCTAGCCCTGCCGGTGAATGAAATGGGTGGTTGAGCCATCAGGGGTACTCCAAAACCAGCTGCGACTGGTTTCCCCCCACCCTGCACCTACATACAAAGGAATTTACAGTATAAGAAGGGGCTGTGTCCCCTAACAAAAGGTTCTGCCTTTGGATCCTAGCTGAGGGGGCTGCTGCTGTTGCTGGGGCCAGGAGGACCGCCACTTGGATTGTCTCCCTGCCTGGAGACCCAGTGAGCTTGCTCTGCGCCCAGCCTTGCCCCCTGCCTGTCTCCAGACCTTGCTGGAGCTTTGCTGTTGCCTTCAGCGCTGAGAGTGCTTTTCCTTTACCCCTTAAGCACTGGGGAGCGCTGTGGATTGCCTCTTGCGCTTGAGAGCGCTTTATTTCTATTTCAAGCGCTGGGAGCGCTTTGCATGCCCTAGCGAGTGCCCACCTCGCTTCTTTGTAATTAATTTGCCCCTGGCAGGTGCCCACCCCGCCAGGGACCTTGCCGCTATCTGCGCGGGCTGGGCGAGTGCCTACCTCGCTTTATATTTTAACTTAGAAGCCGGTGCCCACCCGGCACTGCCCCTCGACAATCACCGCCGCAGCCCAGGAGTGTGTGTAGCCCCCGCCGGGCCGCCGCGCTGCCTGCGACGACCCGGAAGTGCTGGGTCAGCCGGCCAATCGCTGCGCGGCCCGGGAGAGGCAGCCCGAAGTCCCGCCCCCGCAGCCGAGCAGCGAGGAGAGAAGCAGCCGGCCGTGTCCACGAGGCTCCCTTGAGGAGTGGAGAGCCCCGCGCTGCCCAGAGGAGGAGACCCCGCTACAGAGAGCGGGTGAGTGGGGCCCTGGTGTGCAGTATCCGGGAGGAGGGCGTTGGGGCACATTGCCGGTGCCCGCCCCTCCCCTCCAGTACCAGTGTCTTCGAGCCCGGGAGGCTCGCAGGGGCATTATTTGATTCTGAGTCCCCTGTAAGGGACTCCAACGTGCCCGTAATTGTATTTACGAGCCCCGAGGCTCCTGGGGGCGATTTGTGTGTTTCGAGCCCTGAGAGGCTCCAACGTCGTGCAGGGGCATTCTTCATTAGAGCCTGAGAGAAGGCCCCTGCCCCAGCCCACATTGTCTTTGAGCCCCGAGAGGCTCCCGCCCTAAGTGATTTACGAGCCTGAGAGGCTCTAGGGGCATTTCATTATTTTAGAGCGCTGAAGCTCTATAGTGCCAGCATATTTGTTTTGAGAGCCCTGAGAGGCTCTTAGGGGACACGAGTGTGGTTAGAGCCCCGAGGCTCCCACACAGTACTTGCCCTCACCCTTGTTCTTGAGCCCACGAGGCTCCAACATTGGCATCACCTGTATTTACAACTCTCCAGCACTTAGTGGACAGTTGCTACGTTTAGGCTTGTGTTCTTGGCTGCCTGCGCAGCCTCCCTGACATTTGGACTCGGGGCATTTCAGCCCTTGCGAGGCCAGTTGGCCTGAGGGACAGTTCTAGTGTTGTGCTACGTGCACCCTGCGCATTTAAGGTTTACTTGCTTATGTGATTCCTGCGCAAAAGTTCTACCTGCACCTCTGAATGTGTTTTAATGTCTCATGTGCAAGGTGTTTTATGTTTTATCCCGTTTGCTAAAAGTGACCTGCTTAGAGGATTGTTGATGTCCCATTACCTTTGCTAAGGTAAACATCGTTTACCACGAAGTTTTAACAACGCGGTACCTTTAGCACGCATCCCTTACAACGCAAGTCGTTACCACGACTTGCGCTGGAGGGCGCTAAAGGATTACAAATAGTAAATTTACTATCCCAACACCTTCCCTAGGGTCCACGGGGACAGGTGTTAGAATAGTAAATTATACTATTCGAAATCCGCACCCCCAACGCAAGTCGTGGTAACGACTTGTGTTGTAAGGGATGCGTGGTAAAGGGATGCGTTGTGACGGTACGCGTTGTACCGTCATACATCCATTTGCTAAAAGTGACCTGCTTAGGTGTTTTTATGTTTTATCCCCTTTGCTAAAAGTGACCTGCTTAGAGGATTGTTTATGTTTTATTACCTTTGCTAAATGTGACCTGCTTAGGTGATTGTTTAGGTGCCCCATTACCTTTGCTAAATGTGACTTGCTTAGGTGATTGTTTATGTTCCTATAGGTCCTGATATTAAGGTCCTAATTCCCTGCGTGAGTTTCCTACAGTGTTTAGGGTTACGTAGGAGGTATTTACCCTTACCAGTGATTACTGGTTGTGTGCTGCATTTACTATTTTAGTGCAACAGTCATTATATGTTTATGTGCTAAGTGGTATACCTACAAGTATTATTTCTGAAAAGTGCCTACCCCTGACAGTGGTCCATGTGGCCCTGTCCTGTACATAATCCCTTGTAAATTCTGCCCGTG
Source organism: Lissotriton vulgaris (assembly GCF_964263255.1). Classification (NCBI taxonomy): domain Eukaryota; kingdom Metazoa; phylum Chordata; class Amphibia; order Caudata; family Salamandridae; genus Lissotriton; species Lissotriton vulgaris. The sequence continues at coordinate 1,592,951,162 of NC_141694.1, forward strand.
CCTGTTGGCACATAGTAAAGTGTGTGTGTTATCTAATGAGTTTTTACTATAATACAAAGGCTAATGTTTATATAACCTTGTGTGGAGTTTCCTTAGTGGTGGGCCTCGGGTGTTGTTGCTGGGTGGGCGCGCAAACGCTTTACACATCGCCTCCGAGATTAGCCTTGCTGCTCGCGTCACGTTACCTAGCGGGTGAGCAGGGGTTATCTTGGTGTGTAACTCCCTTGCCCTGACATTAGACATGGTGATCTCTGACTGACTTTGGCGTGAGCCTTGGCCAGCCCGGGGTCCCGGGTCTAACATGGTGGATGACCCAACTTTAAACCAAACAACCAAAACTCTGTCAACCCACTTCCACTAATCCCCGCACAGCACCTGCTCCTAGCGACAATTGAGAAAACCTACCCTGCGCACCAGAACAAACAAAGAAACCAAATAGAAGAAGAAAGGGGAAACGAAAAGAATAGAACCCATATTTAAAATAGGACAATTAATAAAAATTACTGAAAAATTAATTTAAAGGGTGGGAGGATGGGGAAAAAACTTCCCTGACTAACGCTCCCAGCCACCAGGTCACCAAAGACAAAATGGTGGCTGGGAGCAGTAGCCCAACGCCTTTATACGTTGGGCTACTTTTGGGCTATTAAAAAGGAGCTCAAAAGGAAAATGCCCGCCTGTGCTCGGCAGACCCCCTCCCCCCGCCCCTCCCAAACCGCCTGGGGGGGACCTCCCTGCGGTCGTCCAGCCCCCCCAAGCCCCCCTTGGGAGGGAGGGGGGAGCAGACCACAAACAGATTTTGTGTGTAAAAGGCTGCTTTATTGGAACAGGTGCACATAACAATTAAAACTCCTCTGCCAATGCCTTACAAAACTAAACCTCACTAAATAAAACACTTACTTAACCCCGACCCCCCTCTCCCGCCCCTAACATTTATTCGAACCCGCCCCCACTCGAGCATTACAACATTACAAACACTATAATTCAATGCATAAACATATAAGCCTATAAATCTAAAGCATCTGTTATACAAAATCTGCCCTGCCTGCCGTTCACCACTTAGGATCACCCAACCTCTGTAAGTAGCCCAACAATCAACCTGCCTTGTCGATGACCCAACTTTAAAGCAAACAACCAAAGCTCTGCCAACCCTAGCAAACTTCCACTACTTCCCGCCACCCAGAAAGCCGGGGGGAGAAAACTACCCCCCTTTCTGCCCCCCAACCAGAACACATCATTTATGTCTCTCTCTAACGCTCCTGTACATTGAGACACCTGGATAGAACTTCTCTTACTTCCAACAAATAAAGGTTCGTACCCATCCTGGATAGGTGTACCCCATCGCCCCTGAAAAACTCCAGACTCAAACCGAATGTCCCTATGACACACTCTCTCCAAAGCCTAAACTCCTGCAAAATCTAGAAATCTCCAGGTTGACCTTCTTACACGCCCTATCAATTGCCCTGGGATTCCGAGCGCCCCTCCAAATCCTGAGCGGCACTAGCTCTGTCCACAGAACATGGCAACCTGACCACTGTTCCAGCAAAAGTGCCAAATCCCCCTTCATTGCACATAACAAAACAACACCTTTTACCCCACAGAGGTCATTCTCCCCCAAATGAATTAACAGAACATCCGGGCACTGGCCCCAACCAACCACTTGTTCAAAGCAGGAACAAACTCCTTCCACAACATCCCTCCCTTCCCTTTCCAAACAATTTTAAACAAACCCTCAGTAAACCCCAACATTTCCCCGAAATAACAACTGCCAGCTTGAACTTGAGCCCATTTTAGGAACGAGTGCCCCACTATCCAAATGGTCAATTCCGGGGAGCGAGTACCCGCTACAGAACCTGCAACGAGAAAACAAAATATGAGATTCATGTAAAAGAAGCTCACTCAAGCCCTTCCTCCACAGTACTCCGCACATGGTGTTGGAAACAGTTGGATGACCAGTGCCCAAGCCGCATAATATCCCCTTTAATAATAATAATAGACCAGCGCGATTGGACGCTTCTGTTGCTGCCCTGATTCTAAAGGAATGTGTCCCAAACTGAGACCCATCCAGACCAATTTGCCTCAAAGCTTTTTGCAGTGCCATGCGCAGTTGATAGTCCGTCACCCGACCCCCCTCAGCATGTCAAAAAACCCGTGCACTACCTTCCCCTCCCGACAGGGTCCTAAAACGCCTGGTCCAATGTAAAGGGCTTGTTGACACCGTAGAAGCTGCTTCCAGCATTACTCCTTTACCAAAACTTCTTTGGTCTGTTTTTGTGCTGGCCAGCCAAATATGAATCTCCCTCTCGGAGAAGAAAACCTCTTGCCAAGTGATACCTATTTTTAACCTGGCACCTAAAAGCTCGGAAACCATAAAGGCTTCAAAAACATCCAAACCATGAGAGTAGAAAACAAACAAACACGCTTTAAAAACATCCTTACAAACAGGCAACGCTGCCAGCAAACGCACTAAAGTCTGCCATGATAACGGCCTACGCTTTAAACGCTCCCTGCCCCGCTCCCTAGCCCAACCTTCCAACATCCTCCTCCCTACTTCCCCCGCAGAAAGGGAGTAGCCCCACAGAAGCACCCCCTTAAAAGAAATATCTGCCAATTTCCCTGCAATGGTAACCTTAGACAAACCCTTCTCAATGAGGTCCAGCAGAAATTGTATCACATCCTCCGATCGCCTCCATGCCTCCTCCCACCGACAGGCACCTGATGCTATGAATTAATTCCAGGCCAGAGCATAAGCTGCACGGGTGGAAGCTGACAAAGATCCTACCACCAACTGTATAACCCTAAGTTGCCTACATACCACAGATAGACCGGCATTAGGGTCGGGGTCCTGGCCGCCTCCTTGGCCAATCCATGGAATCGCTCCCACTGCGAACGAGACAAAGCATCCGCAATGTAATTGTCCACACCAGGGATATGAAGTGCCCTGAAAGCAATATCATGTCAAAGGCATCCGCAGAAACTTCAAAATCTGCTCATCTCTTGCCGACTGCCTGTTGATTTCCACCACTGCCATGTTTTCAATCCTGAACAACACCTTCTTATGTGCCAGTTCTTCACCCCACAGAGTCAATGCCACTAGCACCGGGAAAAGCTCCAAAAAGGCAATGCTCCTCCCACCATCTTTCCACTGGTCAGGCCACTTCTCCGCACACCACCTGCCCTGCTGGTATATACCAAAACCATCACTGCCTGCTGCATCTGAAAAGATTTGAACATCCCACTGAAAATCATACTCTCTGACCAATGGTATTCCATTAAAGGAATGCAGAAATGTTTTCCACATACACAGATCCTCCTTCACCACAGCCGACAGGCGGATATGGTGGTGTCCCATTCTCCTGCAAAAGGTCCGCCCTGCTCTGACTACCCTGCAGGCGAAATTGAGATGGCCCAACAAAACCTGGATGTCCTTCACCGTTACCTTATGTTTAGCATTTCTTCCAACAAATCCAAAATTGTTGCTTTCTTATCAACTGGCAGCCGTGCCTGCATTCCTACTGAATCAATTTCAATTCCTAAGAATGACATGGTCGTACATGGACCCGTTGTTTTTTCCGGTGTCAAGGGCACACCCAGCTCCCCCATGAGCTCATGGAAAGTGTCCAGCGCTACCTGGCACTCCGTGGAGCCCGGGGAACCAACAAAAAAAAAAGTTGTATAAGTAGTGTGTTACTAGCCCGTGACCAGTGTGCTCTGTGAAATACCACTGTAAGAAAGTGCTGAACACTCGAACAAAGCACAAGACATTGAACAACCCATCGGTAATCCCTTGCCATGTACCATTGTCCCTCAAAATGGATTCCCAACAGAGTCCAATCATCCGGATGTACGGGAAGCAAACAAAATGCAGATTTTATATCGCATTTCGCCAACTCTGCAGTTGCGCCTGCGGTCACAACCAGTGACATAGCAACGTCAACTCAGGAATATGACACTGAGGCTGCCTCCTCATCAATAAAATCATTAACTGAAGACCCCTCAGGCCACGATAGATGTTGTATTAGTCTGTACTGTCCAATTTCTTTTTTGGGAACCACCCCGATTGGATAAACAATCAAATCGTCCACAGGCCAGTCATCAAAAGAACCTGCCATCCTTCCTTCGCAAACTTCTTTGTCCAACTTGTCTTGCACCACTGACTTATGTTCAAATGCTGACTTCAAATTTTGTGCCCACCGCCTCTGCCGAGGCCCCTGGTAACCTAAATGAAACCCTTCTTCAAAGCCCTCCAAAAGTACCTTTTTTGCTTCCAAATCCCCGTAATCCCTCAAACCTGTCGCCAATGCTGCCAGTCTAACTGGTGTAGGAGCTTTTGGGCCCAGGCCCCTGTGATCCCTTACCTCCCCTACCACTCTTGCTGTGATGGCCCGGATGTGCTAGCCCCTGTCTGTTGCCACTGCTGACTTCCTTGCTGCTTGACTCCCCAATTTTTAACGAAGGGGTGTTTCTTTCCACACTGAGAGCACTTGTGCCTGAACTTACAATACTCCCTTGTGTACATGCCTTTATTATACTCCCAGCACACTCCTGACCCAGATTGTGTAGCTGTTGCACTCCCCACCCCTCCCCGGGTGGGTTTACCCTGAAAGGGCCAGTACACTAAGGGTAAACCACTTGCTGTAAATATAGTTTTGCCCCCCCCGACGGTGCCCCCATTGTGTGTTGCCATAAATCAGAGTCCAATTCCCCCCACTCTGCCTCCGGATTCCAAGCCATACAGGCCCTGAACTCCTAATCATATTGCGCCCATGCATACCCACTATCTGTGATCTGCGCTTTCCGAATTACGTGCATATATTTAAAAATATCCACGCATCGCTCAAGAAACTTTTCACAATATACACTGGCATATATCAAAAATGCCGCCGTCCAATTTTCAATTGTCAACGGCACCTGAGGCTGCTTGGCTAGTTCATACTCTTCCTCCTTCGACCGTTCTTTGGACCGCACCTTCCTGTGAAGTAGCTTCAAGATTTCAACGTATTACCCCTTCCAGATGCACTCTTTAGTGGCTAACATCAAATGCGCACCCAGGGGTTTCGTCATACCCATGTAAGGCAGCTTTTTAAACTTTAACACTTCACACCGTAACAGCTCTTTACCTGGCACTTCAGGTTCTGTATTCATTCCACTCTCCACTTTAGTGCCCGGTGCCACCACATCACCAGTCCCCCACCCCTTGATCTTTAACATATTTACCCCTATGGAGCTTACCACCCAGCTCCTCCCGTACATCCTCACCCCCTGTCCCCACCGACACCATTTTAGGTTTGGCCCGTGGGACAACATTCTCACCTGGCTCCAGCAAGGCCGCTCGACCAGGCACCTATCTCCATGCCACTTGCTCAACAGGGTCCACCGTCTGAGGAGCCCTCACTGAGGGGCGGTCCTCTCTTCTGGGTCCCAATGACACTGCCCTCCTGGGCTGCACCACCTCTGGTGCCTGTAAAACACTAGGAGACACATGAGAAGACTACCCCACTTCCTCATCGTCCCTCCACTCCCCTTCTTCAGGGCTGTCATCATAATCTAGTACAATCGCTTCCTCTATCTGTAAAGGATCTGTCACAAAACCAACATTGCGGGCCATAACCGACCCAACATTGCTTACACCAGCCCTAGCGGCCCCTGAGAATCCTCCTGGCGGGGGAGCCGACTGTACTGGCTGATGCTCCCTCCTGGGTTGACATTCTTTTTTTTAAAAAACTTTATTTTTGTTGCAGGAAGAACACGGATATCACCAGCCCTGAAACAGTATTATCATTCAACCCCCGTGTCCATACATAGGTTATATCCTGTAACACGGCCCTGCAGCCCACATCCCGGAGGTCGGGCGGCGTAGCTTTGATCAGTCACCGAAGCATTTTGCATACTCATCCATTCGGGCTTTCCATGTCATTCAGATTCCTGCATTTTATACTTTTATCCCCTCCCTCCCCCCCCCAACCGTGTTCTGTAAAACCAAGAAAACATTCCCCAACTTGTAACTCGCCACATCGTACCTTTCTTAGCACCTTAATGTGTAGTTCTTCATCTCCATAGCCAGAGTCTCGCACCCCTCCACCTCCCCCCTCCCATCAGCACCTCTTAGCACATTACTTTGCCCGTCTCTTCGGCAGCCCATTGGCGCTGCTTACCTCCCCTATCCATGTCATTACGGGGTCATTTTTGGTCTCAATCCTTTCTTTTACCGACAATAACCAACCTATTCCACCTTACTGTCCCCCTTCAAGACCATGATATTGTCTCCATTTGGCCCACACTTTTCTGAACTTCTTGGGGCAACCTCTTGCCTTATATGTCACCCTCTCTGCCACCATGTAGAGATCTAAACCCCTTCTCCATTCCTCTATCTCTGGTGTCTCTGTGGCTCCCCAGTGCTTCGCTATGTCCCTCTTGGCCACCACTAGTGCTAGTACCAGGAATATGAGTTGCGGGCATGGCAGGTCCACCTCGTTTGTCATGCCCAGCAACGCCAGCTTTGGGTCTCGTACCAATTCTACACCCAGGACCTTCCCCAATTCCGTGAAGATGTGTGCCCAATATACTTGTATTTTGTCGCAAGACCATATGGTGTGATAGAAATCCCCTCGCTGTTGCTGACATCTGAGACACGTGGGGTCAGTTATTTTCCCAGTCTTAAGGAGACGTACTCTATCGAAGTAGGTCCTGTGAAGCACATTCAGCTGAATGAGCCACAGCCGTGACTTGATCGCTACCTCCCGGGGGTGCATCAGGACCATCTCCCAATCCAAGTCTTCCATCTCCCCCACTTCCGCCTCCCAGATCCCTCTTAGTTTCATTAAGTCACCCAGCATGTTGTTCGTTAGTGTCTTGTATGTGAGGGAGACTGCCTGATGTACTATCTGTTCCTGAAGAAGTCTACCTTCTAGTGGCGCGTATTCCGGTATGTCCGTTAGTGTGATATTTTGGGCCCTCCACGCGTGTGCAAACTGGGTGTGTTTAAACAGTTGTGAACGATGCAATCCAAATTCTGTCTGTAGCATGTGAAACGATTTCAATTCACCCCTGCATATCACATCCCCAATATGTGAGATACCTATGTCGTCCCACCTTTGGAACCCCTTCAATTTATTTATTTCTGTCAGCCATTGGCAATGCCATAGCGGCGTCGGACGTGTCGGTCTCCCCTCCCATCCCATGCGTTTCGTGGCTCGTGTCCAGGCCCGCAGCGTGATCATTGTTGCCGGTAGGAGCGTCCTCCGCACCTTTCCCCCGTATAGGTAGTAGAGTATATTATTAGGTGACAGCTTATGCCGCTCCAGTGCATATGTCGGGTGGTCTGCTGGGGCGTGTATCCAGTCATTTATGGGTGTCAGGTGTTCCACCCAGTAATACGCCTCTAGATTGGGCAATGAGATCCCCCCACTATACTGGTGTCGTTGGAGTGTCTGGAGGGCAATTCGTAGTTGTTTCCCCAGCCACAGGAACGAACGTAGGTCAGCATGTATTTTGGGTAGTGCGGTGGCCGGGAGTGGGTAGTACTCATTCTGGAGTGCATAGAGGAACTTGGGGAGAGTTCTACATTACTGCAGAATGAAAGCGCCCTATCTAGAGTGATATACACGCCCAGGTACTGAAACCCTTCTGTGGTAGTGAGCAGCTGCTCGGGCAGGGCCCCCACTTGTCGGCCCCCTGTGGGTCGTATAGAACTGACTTATTCCAATTAATGGTGTGACCCGCCCTCGCTCCAAAGCCTTCCAGTTCCCTGAACAGCTCCGGGACCGAGCTCTCGGGTTTGGTAATGTACAGTAGCACGTCATCGGCGTACAATGATATTTTTTCTTGTGTTCCCCCTAACTTGTCCCACGCGAAGCCACTAATGTCGGGGTTTTGCCTGACCCTGGCCGCCAGGACTTCGATCGTTAGTGTGAATAGGAGGGGGGACAGTGGGCACCCCTGTCTCGTTCCTCTGGAGACCTGGAACTCTCGGGATAAGCGGCCATTTACCCTGACACGTGCTTTTGGTGCCGTGTACAATAGCCTTATCTATCCCTGGAATTTTGGGCCTAGGCCGAACCGCTGCAACGCCGCCATGAGAAAGGGCCAGTGTACTGCATAGAACGCTTTTTCAGCGTCCAGGGATAGAAACCAGTGGGGTTCCTCTCTGTCCTTAACTTCTTGGAGCCAATTGTGTGTGCGTCTAAGGTTTAGCTTAGTCGCTCTGTCTGGTAGGAATCCAGATTGGTCCGAGTGTATGAGATCTGGAAGCACCGATCTCAGGCGTACCGCCAAGACCGTTGCTAGAATTTTCACCTCCATGTTTAGGAGGGAGATGGGGCGGTACGAGGCGCACTCGTCCCTGGGCTTTCCCTGTTTGTAGATCGGGACTATGGTGGCCAATGTGAGGTCTGGTGGGAGGCGGCCTTCCTGGTAGGAAGCAGCGTATAGGGCTTTGAGGCGGCGCGTCAACAGATCCGATGTGCGTTTAAAAAATTCCGCTGGGAACCCATTTGGCCCCGGTGTCTTCCCTGTTTTAAGTTTGTTTATGGCATCCGAGATCTCGTCGAGTGTGATTTCCGCCTCTAGCGTTGAGCTGGTTTCGGCAGTCAGTGTAGGTAAATCGACCTCTCCCATGTACTGAAGTGCCTCTTCGTCAGTCCCGAGTTCCAGTGCCTTGTAGAAGCGTGCGTAGTGAGACGCAAAAGCGTCGGCTATCTCCCGTTCAGTATTCACCAGGTCTCCGTCCAACTTTCTAATCTGTTCTACCCATCTTGCTGCCCTCTCCTTCCTGCTTAACCAAGCTAGGAGTTTGCCTGATTTGTCACCTATGTCGTATAACCGATGGAGAGTTGCCAGAGATTGTGTCCGTGCCTCGTTAGAGACTATCCCCCTATACTCCCGCTGTTTGTCTAGCAATCGTCTCAGAGTATTCTCCTCTTTGTGTGTCTGATATTCCTCCTCTAAGTGGAGTATTGTGGTTTCTATTGTGGTTTCTAGTTCCGTTGTCTCTGCAAGTTGCTTCCTCCGTTCTGCCCTCAACCTACTCTGCGCTCTGTCCCGGAGAACCGGTTTCAGTGCCTCCTAAAAGGTTGACCCGGAGTCGACTGAGCCTTCGTTCTCTGCCACGTAGACTTTAATGTTGGCCCTAAGTCCTTGTACTATCTCCGGCTTTTGGAGGTCCCAGGCTGCCAGACGCCATTCTGAGCCTCCCTTTCCCCTTTCTGCCCCCACCTTTGCATATAATGGCGAGTGATCCGAGATTCCCCTCGCTTTATACGCCACCTCGTCACCCGCAGCGAGGTATTGCCTAGCTATAAATATGTAGTCTAATCTTGAGAATACTCTATGTGCCCCAGAATAGAAGGAGTATGCCTCTTGGGTAGGGTGTCGCCACCGCCAAACGTCCGTGAGACCCAGGTTAGTCATGTGTTGCGACAGCGCTGTCCGTGCCCCTCCCCTACGGGTTGGCCCTGTGCGGTCTAGCTCCTCCGACATTACATCTAAAGTCTCCTCCCACTATTTGAATCGTGTCTGCCGTCTCTAGGAGGATAGAAGTGATTGCTTTGAGTGTTCGCGCCTGAAGTTTCGGTGGAGCATATACTGAGATCACTGTGTATGTTTGCCTTCTCCATACTCCCTGTACCCCTGCATATGTGCCCTGTGGGTCGCTCCATGAGCGTGTCGTGTTGAACGGAAATGATTTATTAATCAGCACAGCTACTCCCCTCGAATCGGTCGTGTATCCCGCGTGTTTCAGAACCGTGTATCTCCCTCTTGCTATAAATGCACATTTCTCACCTCTTAGGTGTGTCTCTTGCAGGAGGACAAAGTCCGGAGCCACCCTCTTGATATATGCGTTTACCAGTCCCCTCTTTATTCTAGAACCCAGGCAGTTGACATTCCACGTGAGGAGTGACACCACCCTGCCTTCCTGTGGTGGGTCAGTTAGTGTACCTGCCATGGTGTGGAGTGACTCTTATGTTCCGTAGATGTCCAAGATATGTGCCAATAGTGGTGCTTCAGCTCGTACGATCGTGGCTGCCCCCCCTGTCTCCCCCCCCTGCCCCAACTTGTTGAATACTTCCCCCCCTGCAACCCCCCCCTCCCCACCTCCCTCCCCATCCAGGCTCATCCCCCCAGAGGACCGAGCTTTCAGTAGGAGTCGGTCTGTCGCCCACCCTCTCTCTCCCGCTATTCAGTTATGCCTCACTGTTCCCGCCCCAGCAGGATGTAGTATAGCACTGTAGCCGGGTTGCGCTCCCAGGCGCAGCTTTGGTCAAGATCTGAAACCTAAAAGAAATTACTTAAAACTGTCAACAGATACCCAAATAAAATAAGAAAAAAAGAAGCAAAGGGGTAGTGACAACTTGCGTGCCGCCGTTCTCCCCGGCCGACGTCTCCATTAGTCCACTTCAACAGTGTTCAGGAGTGCGAGTCTTGTGTAGACGTTTCTGCCCCGCTAATCTTGTCGGAGTTCTCCTGCTCCAGGTTGCGTATCACAGTCACTAGGGGATGAACAGAGCTCTGATGATTGTTCAGGTCATCTGCCTCGGCTTCCGAGTCTCTGAGTTCAATATCGTCTTCGTCGTCTCCTTCCGAGCATGTCTGTTTTCGATCCCCCGGAGTCGCCGGTCCGCTGTGCCGGAGGCCCCCGGAGACTCCGATCTCCCCCTTCTGCCTCCCGCAGATGCGTGTGCACGGTAGGGGATTCCTGTGGTGCGAGTGTATGTCCTTCTGGATTTCCTTCTCTGCTGTTTAGGCAGGCCCCATTGTGTCTTTTCTCTCACGACTTTGTCCAGTTCCTCGCGACCAGCCGTTTCCCTGCCATTGAAGATCGGTCTCTCCTCGAGCCACTGCCAAGCGTCCTCCGGGTGGTTAAAGAAGATTGCTTTTTCCTTGTAGATGACTGAGTTTTGCCGGGAAGAGCAGCATGTAGGTAATGTTCATGGATCTGAGTTTAGTCTTTACTGAGTTAAAGGAGCGTCTCTGTTTCTGTACCTCCTGACTATAATCCGGGAAGATCATGATGTTAGTGTTCTCCAACCGGATGTCTCCTAGTTTCCTCGCTTCCCTCAAGATCAAGTCCCTATCTGCAAAGTTTAGGAAGCATGCGATCACCGGCCTGGGTCTCGCACCCTCCGGAGGTTTCGCCAGTAATGCTCTGTGGGCTCTTTCAATCACGAAGCATGTCGAGAATTGTGCCCCCGGGAAGGTTTCCTTGAGCCAAGTGTGTAGGAACGCCGACATATTGGTCCCCTCAATTCCTTCTCTAAAGCCTACAAATCGTAGGTTGTTGCGGCGTGCCCTGTTTTCGGCATCATCCACCTTCCACATCAGTTGTCTGTGCGATGCTTGGAGTTCTGCCATCTCCTTCCGGATCGTGGTGATCGAGTTCTCCGCTTCTCCGATGCGTGATTCTGTCTCAGTCACTCTGGCCGAGAGGTTCCTGAAATCCTGGCACAGGAGAGTGACCTCAGTTCCCACCTCGCCAATCTTGACCTCCAGTGCCGCCCGTGATTCTTGAATGTCCGTTCTCGACGCCTGAATCGCTGCGAGTAGTATCCCAGTGTCAACGGGACCTTCGGATGATGCGTCCGGGTTCCCCCTGGCCTGCCGTGGCGCCGCAAAATTGTCCATAGGGCCCTGTTTCGGCGGTCTGAGTGGCGGGTCTTTTTACCCCATTATTGCTGTGTTGGATCGGTACTGCAAGGGAATAGGGGTGTACGACCCACAGTGCTAGTGGTGTAGTGGCGATCCTCTCCCTGTTCCCACCTGTGCCCGGGGGGGCCCGGTGTTTCTGCCAATCGCCTCCTTCTGAGCGTTACTTTCGCTGCCAGGTGATCGCGGTTATCCTCCAGGCGTGCCCTGGCTATTGCAGCCGTTAGCGTAGTTTGGTTCCGCCGCTACCGGTCTTACTGTTTTACTGTTGGTCTCTGAGAGATGATGCTATGGTGAGCCGCCTTGCAGTAGAGGTGTCCGCGACTTTCACTGCCCCCCTGAGTGTGGATCTCCGCTACTAAAAGTCTATGCTCAAGCCTCTGTCACAGGATGGCGTGTGGGGGGGGGGGGGGGGGGGGGAGGGGGGTGCAGCGATATGCAGCAGCTCCGTTGTTGTGTGGCCTCGGGTATGTCCCTTCCTGGAATCGGTTTGCGTCCCGGGCCACTAGCCCGTCCAAGAGGGCAAGGCTTCCTTCACCCGGGGGGGCCTGTTCTATGCCTGGGTGCTCAGTCACGGGTGACGGGTCGTGGGGTATCCCCTCCTCTGTGGCCTCTGTGTCGGTCGATACGGGGTGCTGGGCCTCCGCCTATTCACTGACTCACAGGCTGCACAGTGTCTTTCTGGCCCTGGCGTCGCTATCCCCAGAGCTAGCCAGCCGCGGCTGCGGGTTCTCCTCGTGGTGGTACGCAGCGCTGGTATCTGCCTCCCCACTCCGCCACCCCTCGCTGCCCCAATAGTGGTGGGCTTGTTGGGGGTGTGCGACCTACCGCCTCAACATTCGGCTCTTCGGGGTCACTCACTTCCTTGTGTGCTCCCTCTGGATCAGGCTAGACCCCTTCTGGTGCGGACCTCCGTGCTGTGGATGGCCGGCAGAGTGGTATGGCCGCCATCTTGGTGAAGTAATTACCGGGCTGCAAGGGGCTCCTCACCTTCGCCCGCTGCTCTCCTGGTGGCCTCACTGGGTGTCCCTCGCACTGTTTTGGGGCGCTGTCTCGCCGGGTGCCACCTCTGTAGTCTGCCCGTCGCGGCCGCCGAGTCAATCCGCCACTTTGGTGAATGGCGCGCGTGTACCGGCTCACCGCGTAGGCTTCTGGTGAATCGGGGGATCTGCTCTGTGGATTCGGAGTCCCATCAGCGGCCGCTGCTGTAGGATCGCTCGTTGACTTCTCGATTCGCGCTCCCGGTCGGCGACCCTAGAGTCCTCATTGCCGCCCGTCTTGATATCCAGGGCAGTCCGCCATCTTGTGTTGGGACGCCGGGCACCGGTACCTCGCACAACCGGGGATCACCGTTACTCTAGGTGCGGTATATCGTTGTCCGTGCACCGCCGGATTGAGCCTTCCCTGGGTCAGTGGCACAGGACCTGTGGCGCTCTCCTCCGACTCCCGGACACGGTTCTCACTGCGGGGCCGCCATGTTGCTTCACTGGGTCACCCGCCGGCCGCTGATTAAAACTCCGACTGTAGGGCTCTGGAGTCATCAAAACCTCCCGCGGTCTCGCACACTTGCCTCTGGGCTATCCGCCACACGTTTCTCGGCGATTTGGTGATTCGTGGCAGTATTTAACGTCGGATTCTGATCTTGTCGGCCGGGAGCTCCCGGACCACACGTCTAACACGGCATGCTGTTAGCCACGCCCCCCCCTGGGTTGACATTCTTGAGCGTTCCTGTCCAGTGGACCTGCTGACCATCGTGCCCTGCTGGACGTTGGGGCCAGCGAGGTCGCGCCGGACCTTCGGTGCTGGCCGCACCGGGATCCCCCGCTGGTCCGGAAGGTGCTGCGCAAGGCTCCACCCTCCCTTCTCCTCTGCGCAGTTTATTTATTATTTTATTTTAAGCATTTGTTAAGCGCACTGTCACCATCGCAGGCATCCTGGCGCTGACTGGATCAGATGGGGCAGGAAAGCGAGAGGAACATCAGGGGCAGGAGTTATCAGGCAATTGTCTTGGGGAAAAGCCAAGTTTTAATCCTTTTCCTGAAGAGGAGAAGTTCAGAGATGTGCCTAATTTCAGCTGGGAGCGTGTTCCAGAGCTTGGCAGCTGTTACCTCGAAGGATCTGCCTCCAGACCTGACCTTCTTAAATCTGGGAACAACTGCCAGCTTGGCTTCAGAAGAGCGAAGCTGCCTGACTGGAGTATACCAAGCAAATTTGGATTGGAGGGAGGCAGGACCAATTCCATGAAGCGCCTTAAACGCTATGCAAAGGGCTTTGAATTGTACTCTCTGCCTCACCGGTAGCCAGTGGAGTTTGCTCAGTGAGGATGATCCATTTGCTCTTCTAGGAAGCCCCAAGGCCAGTTTAGCAGCTGCTGATTGGACACTTTGGAGCCTATCCAGCAGGAACCCAGGGGATCCCAGAAAAAGGGCATTACAATAGTCTAGTCGACTAAGGATGGTACATCTTACCACTTGGGCACGTGCATGAATCGGGAGGAGAGGCAGTACCTTCCTTAGGGATCGGAGGATGGCAAAACAACAGGCAATAGTCTTTTGAATGTGCGTCTCCATACTGAGTCTCTGGTTCAGCATGACCCCAAGGTTGCGGATTGTATCCACAGGACGAACTGTGGTCCCAGTTTCAGGGGGCCAAAAGTTGTCTGGAAATGGCCGAGGAATCTTAGTGCCAGCGCTAAAAAGTACCTCCGTTTTCCCTGCATTGAATTGAAGGGAGTTGTCTTTTAGCCAGCGAGAGGTGTCACGTAAGCAATTGTGGAAGACCTCAGCAGAAGTGGAGTCTTCTCCCTCCAGGGAGAGGATCAATTGCGTGTCGTCGGCGTAGTTGACAATTTTAATGTTAAAGCTTTTAATTAGTGTGATCAGCGGTCTTAGGTACAAGTTAAAAAGAATTGGGCTAATTTCAGAGCCCTGGGGGACCCCATGCGAGATCAGAGTGAAAGCCGACTGAAAAGGGGGAGTGGACACCGCCTGCTGCCTATCCTGCAGAAAAGAGTGGAACCATTGTACAGCCGATCCTCTTACTGCCGCCTGAAACAACCGCTTCAACAAAATATCGTGGTTCACAGTATCAAAGGCGGCAGACATGTCAAGCAGGATCAAAAACGCTGCCTGCCTTCTGTCTGCACGCCTCTGAAGCTCGTCCATAGCGGTGATTAGGGCGGTCTCGGTTCCATGGGCAGGTCGAAAACCAAATTGATCAACGTCAAGAAGTTGGTGACGTTCCAGATGGGAAAGGATGTTACTAATCCAGCTTTCGGCAATTTTAGCAGGGAATGGCAGCAAAGAGATGGGACGGTAGTTTTTAGAGCAGTCCGGATCGAGAGAGGGCTTTTTTAACAGAGGGGATACTAACGCTCGCTTCCACTGAGCAGGAACAGTCCCGGTTGCAAGTGATTGGTTGCAGAATACGTGAAGAGAAGGAAAAAGTTCCCTCTCAAATTCCTTCCATATTTTATGTGGAACAGGGTCTAAGGGAGACCCAGAGGACATCTTTCTGGCTAATTTACAAAAGGCCTCATACGTGAGGGATGGAAACTCAAATAGAAGATCATTTGAGGCCAGGGTTGGCACTACTGGCTGGTTCACTAGGGGTCTCAGTCTCAGCGGGAGGGATAGAGTCAGGGGAGACTTCTAGGTCCTTAATAATGAGTTCAATTTTTTCTTTAAAGAAAACAGCAAGGTTCTCGCAAAGATCTTGAGACGGGACGATGGTATTTTTGGCACATTCCGGATTAGTAACGCTGTTCAGTATATTAAAAATGTTTCTGGAGCTGTTAGAGGAGTTACAAATCATGGAGGAGTAGTATTCGGCTTTTGATTTTTTAATCAAGTTCTTGTACTCCCGAACTTTATTTTTCCAGAGTTCCTTAAAGGTTTCTGCATAGTCTCGTCTCCACATTCTCTTTGCTTGTTTGCAGCCCTGCTTCAGATCTTTTAAGCTGTCAGTGAACCAAGGCGCGGAATTGGTGCCCTTACAGCTGCAGGTTTTTAGAGGTGCATGGACATCGAGGATAGTAATAATCCTAGAGCAAAGAGAGGAGTAATTGTCATCTACCTGTTTTTCCTCGTCAAAGAATGTTTCCAATTGGAACACTTCCCCTGAGGAATGCAGACGTGTGAGAGCTTTCCAATCTCTGCACTTAATTTTGTTGATCAACCCAGGAGCCTTATAGTGATCACCCTTTAAGTGCATAAAAAATTTGATGAGTGAATGGTCTGTCCAATCCATGGGTAAGGTTTCTCCCATTTCTACCAATTGGGGACCTGCGAACAGTAGATCTAAAAGGTGTCCGCCCCTATGGGTTGCTCCAGTAGCCAACTGGGAGAGTCCAAGGTTTTCACAGGAATGAAGTAGGTTACGGAGACCAGAGTCAAGGATGCCGTTCGGCCAGAGATTAAAGTCTCCCAGAATAATCAGTTTGTGATGCGAGAGAGCAATATTGGTCAGAGTGGCCAAGAGCGCTTGCTGATGCGGAAGGCTGAACGCACCCGGTGGACGATAGCAGACTATCCCGGTAACATTGGTCCCGGAGTGAGTCTGAATTGATAGACCTAAGAGTTCTGTTCCTTTGGTCGGATCTAGAACAAGAGTCTTAATGTTGCAAGATGCAGTAAAAATCACATCAACCCCCCCTCCTCTACCAATAGCCCTGGGGGTGTGTAGGAACTTGTACCCAGGAGGACAAGTAAAACCCGGATCGACAAGGCAGTCAGGGAGGGTCCATGTTTCCGTCATGAAAAGGACGTCTAGTTCGTGAGTTTCGATGAGTAATTGGATCTCGATACTGTGCCTGGGCAGGGATCTTACATTTAAAAGCCCACATTTTAACAGATTGTTGCCCAGGAAATCTGCTCGCGGGGAGGCCGCATCTAACAGTGAGAAGGCTCCTTTATCAGCATATAGCTTACCCAGTTGTAAGAGCGCCTCTCTAGAGTAAGGAGGGCCAGAGGGTAGCGGGCTAGGGTCGAGACATGCAGCGTAGCTGGCACAAGGCGCTACCTTGGCGCATACGGGCGCAGACAGGCTTGCCATAGGCGCTCCCGCTGCGCTCGTCCGCTGCGCGTCCAGAAGCGACACATGATTTATAGAGAGGGGACAGGGAAAGGGGAGGGCGTGGCCTCAGCAAGGGGCGAGGCCTCGGCGAGCGCCGTGATGGCGCCAAAAGTATCCCTGTTCAGCTTCCGCGGCAGCGCTTGATCCGCTGCGCGGCGTGATAAAGGTCAATAATGTTTTCTAAGAGGTGCTAGAGGGCAGCAGAGGTGAGTATTTAAAATACAACAGATTGTGACACTCAAATTGTTAAAAAACACAAGTCGCGCTCCCGGCTTTCCGCCTCAGGAGAACCAGTCGATCTGCTTGGCGTTTGTAGTCAACGCCTTTTAAAGGGCTCAGACGGGGCGTGGCCTCAGCAAGGGGCGTGGCCTCGGCGAGCGCCGGTGATGGCGCCAAAAGTATCCCTGTTCAGCTTCTGCGACAGCGCTTGATCCGCTGCGCGACGTGATAAGGGTCAATAATGTTTCCTAAGAGGTGCTAGAGGGCAGCAGAGGTGAGTATTTAAAATACAACAGATTGTGACACTCAAATTGTTAAAAAACACAAGTCGCGCTCCCGGCTTTCTGCCTCAGGAGAACCAGTCGATCTGCTTGGTGTTTGTAGTCAACGCGTTTTAAAGGGCTCAGAGGGGGCGTGGCCTCAGCAAGGGGCATGGCCTCGGCGAGCGCCGGTGATGGCGCCAAAAGTATCCCTGTTCAGCTTCCGCGGCAGCGCTTGATCCGCTGCGCGGCGTGAGAAGGGTAAATAATATTTCCTAAGAGGTGCCAGAGGGCAGCAGAGGTGAGTATTTAAAATACAACAGATTGTGACACTCAAATTGTTAAAAAAACACAAGTCGCGCTCCCTGCTTTCCGCCTCAGGAGAACCAGTTGGGCCGCACCTCGCCCTACCGAGTCTGCTATCCTGCTACACTCCCTACCCTGTGAAGAAAAAGTTTGGACTGGTGTGCTGGGAGCTCCCAAAACACTAACTGGCCTGCCGTCCTTCCTGACCCAAAAACCTGGCACCACCCTGCCCTGCGTACCTAGAACTCAATTTACTTACTCGGGGGAGCGGGGGGGAAAGGTTCCCCTCTCCATCATCCCCACTCCACTCCAAATTAGTTTGTACCCCTGGTACAGAAGGGGCCAAAACTTGGCAACCCCTCCCTACCCCCCCAACCGCCCCAGGGGACCCAGACCTCGCCCAGTCATCTCCCCCTAATTTACCCGCAGCTCTTAAAGAACACTCGCTCCGAGTGGGGCTAAGAAGTTCAGGGCGACCTCCAGCCCCCATGCCCCGCACTCCCTCCTCCCAGGACGGAAAAACATCCAAACCCTCCCATGCTTGACCCCCAATAGCCAGATCTAAGTGTGCCTCTGAAAGCCAGAAATCCCTCACAGGACCCTCCCACCCTCAATGGCCTGCCCCTGTGCCCCCCCCAAGAGGGAGGGTGGGTGGGGGTACCCACCCACCTGTGCGCACTTCCCCTCCCCAGGGGAGCTGCCACTCAAAGAAAAAACCTCCTCTCTAGAAGAATAGGAGGGGAAAAAAGAAGAGGGCTAACCAAATCCCTCCACCCACCTCCAAATCCAACCCAGCACCTTCAAGCCTGCCCCCTCGCTTCAATAAGGTGGAACCTACCACTGATGGGGCCCTCACCTTTGTGGCCCCCTCTGCAGCTTCCATTTGTCTCCCCATGCCCTGCTGAGGGGCAATCTGACCCTGCTGCACCCCCTCTCCTGCCCTGCTCGAAGGACCAACAACCGGCAGACATTAAAAAGGGGGCATACGACTGTGCTGCTCCCCTTCCTTTACCTGACACAATGCAAGGGGCGCGCCAAGTTCATCATAAAAAACAAAACGCCCATCCCCCGCTGCCACTGACATCCCTGAAGCAGCAGACAGACGCTGAGCTCCTCTTGCCGCCTCGGCCCACCCGGCCTTACTAACACGTGCGGAGGCAGATAACGCCTGCCGACCATGCGCACTCAAAGGCACCTCTACCGCCTAAGCCGCAGCACTCCCCCCGGCCGCCAAATCAGAAACACTCCACCCGGCCGCACCCCTACTCCCATCCCACCCTCCGAGGCTTACCTCTAATACAACGCTCGCCCCGCCCTGCTGTGAGCGTCGCACCGGGGTTGCCTTCCTCGATCGCGGACGGCCCCGCTCTAACACCGTGTGCATTCTGGGCCATTTGGGTGAACCGCAAGCAGCCACCGCTGCTGCCAGGCCCGCCGAGCCGTGGCCCGACCACTTCGCCCACAACCAAGTCCATGCGTCCAGCTTCACTCAGGAGCCTGAGGGCTTCGAGCACGCGAATATCCGCAGCAGCCATAATAAAATGCCACAGACACTAATAATGAAAACCCAAAATGCTAAAATATCGCTATGCAAAAACTTCCCTAACCCATGCTCCCAGCCACCAGGTCACCGAAGACAAAATGGTGGCTGGGAGCAGTAGCCCAACGCCTTTATACGTTGGGCTACTTTTGGGGTATGAAAAAGGAGCCCAAAAAGAAAATGCTCGCCTGTGCTCGTCAAACACTCTCCCCCCCCGCCCCTCCCAAACCGCCCGTGGGGAACCTCCCTGCGGCCATCCACCCCCCAAGCCCTCCTTACCAGTGCGCATCTGTCTAAGGTGAAATCAATGAGAAGAAATTGCGGACTTCATGCCATCAATTAGGCACAGTGAGGGTTGCATGTGCTAGAAGTGGCTGGTGATTGGTACCCCTTGCACCTCCGTTGCTTCTCCTAGTCCTATGGGTTTGGGAGAAGGTGGCTGGAACTGAAAGTAATATCCTAATAGCCTGTTTATTTCCTATATTTTCCGCTGTTTGTCTTCCCATAGCCCCTCCTCAACAAATAGGAGGCTGTTAAGGGGTGAGGTTAGCTACAGTCTCAACCCTGTAAATGACATTATTGGTCATTAGGTGCATTATTTCATTTCTGCCACTCCACACATTTTGTGAATTTTGTGTACGTGAACCCCACAACATTTGTTTTTGAGAAAGATTTCACAACGGCATCCATCACATCCAGTTTATCACAAAGTATTTTAACCAGATCAGTTCTTTTCTGATCACAGCCCAATACATTTATCGCCCATAGTCTGCTTCCAAGATAGACTTACAGGCTGAGCATGTTTTCAATTGTTCCCGAAACATCACGTCACTCGATGTCGATTGTCCCTTGCTGCGTTTGTGATGATGTGTGTGTGACATCCCTTGCCCATAGGAATAAACGGTCCCAGGTACCTGTAACAGTAAATGTTTCAGCACCCAGGCTAATATGCTGCATTGCTAAATACATATAAGGTCCCAAAGGCGAGACCGATGCAGTGCAAATGCTTGTTATACAATCTCGCCACTCACCTCCTGATAATTCATGATTGGTTTAACTGGGGATGGTCAATTCCATCATATTCACTTGAACTGGGAAGTCTTGGCTTCTCTCAGACACCGGAAATGCTGCACAGAGCCCCAATCCCTCAGGCCCTACAGGTAGTCACTAGTACAGCTTTCCTAGCATGGCGATCAGTATTGAGGCATATCCACTGGGACAACAGACTCACACTACAAACTCCGCTATGGCACTACACTTGGTTGCGAGATGTGGGGACTCTGACAGGATTACAGGCGTGGGATCTAATAGGCGTCTACCTAGGAGACGTCGGGAAGGGAGCACACATGTCCTCCTTTCAGGACCTACAACACACATACTCCTTATGTTCCACACAATTCTTTAAATATCTCCAGCTACGTCACACCCTTGCCTCGCACATCCCTTACCAAGATTCATTTTCCGAGTTCAGCCCTTTGGAAGCCAAAATTCTCATGGTTGACCAAGGTAAGGGAGCGATATCCCAAATATACCAAACCCTGATAAACAATACTCCATCAACGCTAGACCCTCTTAGAACCAGATGAGAAAGATGGATAGGTTCTCTGGAGGACAAAGATTGGAAGGACGCTCTCATGGCCCCCAGAACTCTCACCATATCTGCCAGACTTCGCCTTATACAGATATATTATCTCCACTGCGCAAATCTTACACCGTCACAACTGCACACAGCTGGACTTCTCTCAGCCCACAATATCCATGTTGTGAAGATGAGCCAGCCAACTTCTTTCATATGGTCTGGTCCTGCATAGTCATATCTAAATATTGGGCATAAAACACAGCTGAATTAAGAGGCATATTGGAGTGGGAGGTTCCCCTTTGTCCGCTTGCTCTACTTCTGGGGGTGATGGAGGGAATGGACTGCTCCCAAGCCGACAAATTGTTTCTAGGAACAGCCATGTTGATTGCTAAAAGAGACATTGCAATTGCCTGGAAGGACTCAAAATCTCCCTCTGTCACGAAATGGGGGAGAGGGGTCAATTGGTGTGCTATCCAAGAAAAAGCGGTTTACGAGACAAGAGGGTGCCCAAACAAATACAACTGGATATGGGACAAATGGATTTTAGACTATTTACGATTTACGCAAACTGTTGGGGAGATATCATTTGGATATATAATGAAATGTTGTACATGTCACAGTGATACAAATGTTACCACGGTTACCTTGTTTTTAGAAAATGCTGATAAAATTGATTCTAAAAAAAACTTAAAAATTAGGAGATGAGCAACTTTGTCATATTAAAAAATGGTAAGATCAAAGCTTCAACTATTTCTTGGTTTCATTTCAGACCCAACAGTCTTCTTTTGTTATTTGAGAATTTTACCAAGCAATGTGACAACACTCCGAGAATGTATACTAATGACACAATGTAAGTACTTCTCATGGCTTTATTCTATTTTAACGTTACACCTAGAATCCAGAAACGTATATTAGGATGCCCTAGGGTAGCCATGCGCTATAGAAATCCGTATTCATTCCTTCATTCATTCATAAAGAGATTCATTATGTTACTGCTCACTTTAATTAGCGTGCATGGCAAATAGGTACAAATTTTTACAATTCTGATTTTATAGCATAGAGAAATGCTCCTGCCGGATGGGAGTGCACATTTTTTTCCCTGCCTGCACACGTGTGTGCAGGGAAACAGACTGATTCCGCATTACGGAAGCAAAGCAAAAAACCTGCTCTCGATGCGCAGGAGCAAAGCCAGCTCCCGTTGCACCCAGGATGTGCACATGCTGGGGAGCCAGCCAGACTGCTGGGCATTATATAACCCAGGAAAGCTTACCATACTTCTTAAAAGCACTCTGAGCTAGAGCTGTATGCTCTTCAGCTGGAAGGCAGAGACCTCTAGTCGTTGGTCCCATGATTGTACTTTGTGCCTTGAAAAATGTTAAAAGACTAACAATTATTATTTTTTTTTAAATGCTTCATTCAAAATATTTTATGACCATCACTTTGAATAATACTTGCAATGTGTAAATTCATGAAATATAAATCTGATTAGTTATTGGTGACATTTTTTACAGAGTCAGTATGCTTGCCTTACAATTACACCATTTATATTGTTATACATAATCAGCTGTGCGTGCCATCGGAGGCTAGGGTGCGAGTTACTGGCGCGAGGCCATGCACCTAACTCCCTGCTCCTCTGTGTGCAGGGTGGGGATGGCTGCCAGCAAGGGTTGTGAATAGGGCCTGGCCATAGGGTCTTCATGCACAGCTAATTACCTCCAAAAATACATTACTCATTCTATGTTCTATGACCCTACTGGAAACATCACTGCAACATAAGAAATTACATCACTGAAGACAGCGTGTGCATATATGTACATTTTTTCTCAGAAGACTTTGGGGAATGCAGGGTGGGAGGAATCTTGAGGATCCATGCAAATTCAAGAACTTTACATCACAGAAATGTGAGGAAAATGTGTTTTTCTTTGGACAAAGTTTGAGGTTTGCAAGGGATTCTGGATAAGAGAACCTGGTGACAGACACACAAGTCACCCCATCCTGGATTCTCCTGGGTGTCTAGTTTCCGAAATGTAGAGGTTTAATAGGTTTCCCTAGGTGCTGGCAGAGCTAGGGTTCAAAATCTACAGCTAGGCACTTTGTCAAGAAAGGGTCAGTTTTCACTGTAAAAATGTGGTGTGTCCACGTTGCGTTTTGGGCCGTCGGGGGCACTAATTCTACCCACACTAGTGAGGTATCATTTTCATCGAAAGACTTTGGTGAATGCAGCAAATTTTGTGGATCCACGCAGATGCCAGAACTTTCCATCACAGATATATGAGGAAAATGTGGCATCTCTGTTGGGGGGTGGGGGCATTGGCATTCCCATTCTGGGCAGCCCCACTCCTGAATTTTAAAACAAATCTGCCCCTGGTACCTAGTGGGCTTTCTGATCCATGAGGGGGCAGATAAGGCGCAATTGCCCCCATATACCTCCCGGGGGCAGAAAGACTGTGGCAATTCTTTGGGGGGTGGGGTGGGGTGGGGTGGGAGTATTGGCATGGCCATTCTGGGCAGCCCCCACCCTGATGTATGGAAAAAAAAACTAAACTGGTGCCTAGTGTGCTTGCTGCCCCCTCCTGGGGCTAGATCAGCGGCTACTGCACCTACCCGTCTCCTAGGGGGGCAGGAAGACGGTGGCATTTTTTTTGGGGTGTAGGGGGCATTGGCATGCCCATTCTGGGCTACCCCCACCCCGACATATATATATAAAAAAATCCGTGCCGACTGAGCTTTCTGCCCCCCCCCCCCCCCCCAGGGGCAGATCAGGGGCTATTGCCCCCATCTGCCTCCTGGGGGGTGGGGGCAGAAAGTATTTTTCCTTATTTGGGGGGTTCGATGGTCTATACAAAAATTATCCCTTGCATCTAGGGTGCTTTCTGCCCCCTGACAGCCAGGGGGCAGATTGGGGCTACTGTCCCATCTGCTCCTCGGGAGGGCAGAAAGACTGTCTGTGGCAAAATGTTATGGGGGGAGCAAAGGTCCTTGCCCAAGGGTCGGTTTCCCCTCCCTGGTGGCTAGTGGGTGGATCCCTGCTTGAAGATCGCCCTCCTGGGGCAATCCCAAGCAGGGATCGACTAGGGAAGAGTAGCATTGAAAGAAGAGATTCTCCCTTTTCCAACGATACCTCTCCCATGTGTTACGGTGCAGGGGGGGCTAAGATAGCTGAACAAGCACCAAAACTGTGAAACTGAAACTAAGTTCCAGTTTTCTTTTCATTGTAATGACAACAGCGTGCCATGCGCATGATCATTATAACAATGAAAACACAAATCATGCTTTGGGAGGTTGGGGAAGCTCTTTCCCACCCCCCAAAGCAAAAAAAGGGAAATCCCTCTTCTGTTTACAGCAGAGGGATTTTTGCAAGTGTGGTCATGACAGAAGGATTCCGTCATGAGCACACTAGCACTTGTGGTCATGACAGAACCATTCCGTCATGATCATGGAAGTGGGTTCAAGCATTTTTTTTTAATGCACAGTTCTCCCTATACTGCTGTAAAACTGTACTTATAATTGAAAAATACATTAAAAATACATTTCTCTTCTGATTAACCATTTAATAAAGTGGTATTAGGTAGTAAACAACCATAGAATGTACTACTTACTTACGCCCCACAGGAACACTCAGGCGGGACCCTCGAGGGCTACACTCTCAATCTTCAAACCAGTTGAGGCAGATGATGTATTAAAACTTTTGTTGGCCACCAAATCAGGCTCACCCCATGACCCTTGCCCGACCTCTATTGCAAAACTGGCGGCTGCTCCCTTTGCGAACCAGTTGGCCCGCATCTTTAATTTAATGTTCGAGAAGGGGAATTTCCCTAAAATCTGGAAGCGGGCCTCAATTTGCCCGCTTCTTAAAAAACCTTCCCTTGATATTGCGGACCCTAACAGCTATAGACCAATATCCAGGTTGCCACTGCCGGCGAAACTGGTCGAGAAAATCATGAACTCCCAACTCTGTTCCTTCCTGCGTAATTCAAAAGGCCTAGACTCAGCCCAACATGGATTTAGAGAGGGTCATAGCACCGAGACCGCTCTTATTAAATCTATAGAGGAGATCCGGAAGGTGCTTGATGAAGGGGGCCAGGCAGTGCTGATCCTTTTGTACCTGTCAGCGGCCTTCGATACGGTCCACCATGCTTTGCTGGTGGATCGGCTGGAGGGCTGCGGGGTCCATGGTCAAGCACTCAACATCTTGAAAGCCTTTTTAACAGACCGGGTACAAGTGGTGGCCATGGGGGAGTTCGAATCAAGACCTTTCGAACTCCCAGGGGGGGTCCCGCAGGGTTCCTCCCGAAGCCCCACTTTATTTAACATCTACGTATCCTCTCTCGCCCCAGTTAACAGATCCTTTGGGTTTGAGTTAACATCATACGCCAACGACACCCAGATTGTGGTCTCGGTGCTCCCAGGGACAGAGGGGGGGGGTGGCAGGTAGGTTCCAGGACTGCATGTCTGCAGTCAGCTCCTGGATGGCAAAAAGCTGTTTAAAACTGAACTCCTCCAAGACTGAGGTGATTATCTTTGGCTCAAACACTAATCTTTGGAGCCCTAACTGGTGGCCTACTGACATGGGATCTCCACCCCCCCCCCTGTTTCAAAGGTGAAGAATCTTGGTGTCATTATTGACAACCTACTCACCTTCAAACCCCAAG
The DNA here is from genome assembly GCF_964263255.1 of Lissotriton vulgaris. Lineage (NCBI taxonomy): Eukaryota > Metazoa > Chordata > Amphibia > Caudata > Salamandridae > Lissotriton > Lissotriton vulgaris. Next base: position 1,592,976,428 of record NC_141694.1, read on the forward strand.
TCAAGGCGTTGAGCTCCTCTGTACATTGGACCCTGAGAATTATTAGGAAGGTTCTTCCCTTCCTTCCGGAGGGAAGTAGAAAGACGGTGGTGACAGCCCTGGTTCTCTCACGCATCGATTACTGCAATAGCCTTTTTCTTGAGGCACAACAGGGGGTGCTCAACAAGCTTCAAGTTCTACAAAATGCGGCCGCCCGCCTGATTGGGGGATTGCCCAAGTTCTCCTCAGTCTCCAAGGAGCTGGAGAAACTGCACTGGCTCCCGGTGCGGAAGCGGATTATGTTCAAGGCCCTCTGCATTGTCTTTAAGGCACTACACGGTCTTGGCCCGGTGTTTCTTCAGGATCATTTTCAATGGTACAGACCAGGCAGACAACTTAGGTCGGCCAGTCTAGGGCTGGTTAAAACGGCTCGGATCAGGAAGGCCCGCTGGGGTGGAAGGAGTTTTGTCAGGGGAGCTGCGATGGCGTGGAATTGTCTCCCTCTCTCCCTTAAACATAATGAGAATCTGATGACATTCAGGAAAGATCTTAAAACATGGCTCTTTTCCCATTAAGTACCCGTATTACCCGTTACCCAGGAATTATCACTTCAGCGCCAGGACACCGACTGGTAACAGCGCGCTTTATAAGTGTTAAAAATAAATAAAATAAATAAATAAATATCTAAGACCTTAACTCAGAACGCAGCAAAACACGGTCAAACTGTGCTAAGCACTACATGGCTGCCTTTTACCTTTGGTAAATATAGCCATTAGAATCACTTACTGACTTTTATATTAGGACCGGAGGCAAGGATTATGCTCCTCTAGGCAGTGCCTCTCCTTTGCGCAAGCATGTGCCAAAATAGCAGGGGCTCAAGCGGACCCCGCAGTGCCTCACGTCTCTTCAGAGGCCCCTCAACCCTCAGTGAATTATCCCACGCCAGCAAAGCGTTGCCACGAGGAGGGCGCTGATTTGGATGCCTCTAATAGGTTACAACAATGTTTTTTTCACCAGTTTTGTCCGCCACCTGGGACCCTGCAAGTTTGTTTACTGATCCCCCAACTAACCCGAGTTCCTCCTGCCCGCTCGGCTGACGATACCCACAGAGACAGACGAGGATACTAACGGATACGTTATAGAAAATGATGGATTAATTTCTTGACCAATTACCACTTTAATAAAGAAGTAATAGGTAGTTAACAACTATAAAACATACTACTTACCTATATCCAAGACACTAACTCAGAACACAACGAAACACAAAACATAACCAAACTTTGCTAAACACTACATGGCTGCGATTTACCTTTGGTAAACACAGCCATTAGCTAATCACATTCTGACTTCTTATCTGTATGTACCTCGGGACACTGCGAACTTACTGAGGTATACTGCCACACAATATATTTCTCACAGGTCTGTAAGGGACCTACCCACAACAAGGGCACCACCCTCAACCTTATCATAGCTAGAGGCAATATTATACAACTGGGTGACATTCTACCCTGTGACTGGTTGGATCATCATCAAATGTCCATCTACATCCTGGAAAAGTTCACGCGCAGACAAAGCCAACCTCTTAAAGCTAAACAACTGACTCGCAATCGGAGCGACATCAACATTAATGTTCTAACTTCCATCACCAAGAATAGGCTTCTGCCACCCCCTAACATGACCAACTTGGACGATCTTTCTGATCACTACATTAGCTGTGTGGCTAATATCTTCTAAACTATTGCGCCAAAGCAACTCAAGGATTCCACTCGAACAATCCAAACTTTAGTTTAATGGATCCCTAAATGATGAATGTCGCAAACCTAGGATCTCAGAGAGGCTTTGGAGAAACTTGCCCTTCACTACAAGCCTCATGCAATTAAGGAAGGATAGAAGTACCTACAACAAACACATTTGCATTGCTAAAACAGACCATTTCAGGGCTCAGCTGGATGGTGCTAAAAATGGACCCAAGAAGCTCTTTGAAATCATCAAGCAAAAAGCTAATCACTCTTCCAACCATACCTCAACACCCATGACCTCCATTCCTAGTGGGGCGGACTTCCCAGAAAAGGCAAGATAAATTGAACTAGAGCTACAACCTGCCACTCCCATTTTGTGGCCTCTGAACTACACCGCATTATTGGCTGAACTTACGGAACCTTCAGTAGTGTCCTTCCACATAGGTTGTGCTCCCAAAAATGACACCTCTTGGAATTCCTTTCTCCTTCCAGATAACACAGAGCTGCTTTACTCTATGGCGTCCACTACCTGCTTAGTTTTCTAAAGATCTCAATTCGGCCGTTCTCCCTCTTTGGTCCCGGATCATTCATGAATCTCTCTTGCAGGGGAGGATACCCGATTGCCTCAAGATTGGTCAAGTCACTCCCATCCCTAAGAAGCCCAACACTGATTTAGCTGATCCTAACAACTTCCGGCCTATCACCAGCATCATGACTCAAGCTAAATTGCTCAAGAAATGCGTCCACACGCACCTCTGCAAACACAGAGAAATGTCAACTCCTTGACCTCTACCAGTCGGCGCAGTACTGAAACAGCACAAACTCACATTGTTGATGAAGCCCTGAGATCCATTGATCAAAATGTCCCTTGTCATCTGATCCTTCTTGACCTGTCCTCAGCATTTGACACCATCAAACATGAAAACTTGATTGCTCTTCTTCTACATGGGATGGGTCTCTCGGGCCCGTTCTTAAATTGGTTTGCCTATTTCTTACATAACCACACACAAAGAATCAAAGTTAACCATTCCCTTGCAACCACTGTCACGATTGAAGTTGCTCAAGGATCCACACTCTTGCCCACTCTTTTCAACCTTCTTATGGAACCACTTACCAATATTCTGAACCGTTCTAACATTCATTACCATATGTATGCTGATGGCATGCAACTGTACTTGAAGATCTCATCTACAGAGGTCATAAAACCTTTAAATGATGCACTCTCACAAACTCAACAATGGCTAGCCCAGAACCATCTTTTATTAAATACTCTCAAAACAGAATTCCTTCTGATTGCCCCCCACAACCACTCTGCACCTACCCTGGACTCACTTAAACAACTCACTGCTCTTAACTGCACCCCTCATGTGGTTGACTCTGCTAAATCGTTAGGTATTACCTTGGTCAAATACCTAAATATGCAAGCTATTATCAGTGCAACTATTGGAGGAGCCAATTGTCAGCTCAAAAAATCAAGCCTTTCCTTCCGCCTGAGGACACCCAGCCGGCAGTTCAATCCCTGGTTACCTCTCATCTGAAATATGTTTTGGTGACGCTTGCTGGGCTACCTAGGGGTAGTTTGGCTCCGCTCAGAGCCACTCTAAACGCATCAGACAGGCTCATCACAGGCTCCAGAAAGCATGACCACATCACCCCTGACCTTATTCAACTAAATTGTCTTTCTATTAAAGCAAGGATACGTTTCAAGATAGCTTGCCTGCAGGCCCGGACTGGCCGTAGCGGGCACCGGGCAATCCCCCGGTGCGCCGCACGGATGGGGGGGCCGGTTTGGGGCCCCTGGGGGCTGTGTTTGTTACAGGGCCGTTTTTGCAGCATAGCTGCAAAATCGGCCCTGTAACAAAATCGGCCCTGTAACAAAATCGGCCGAAAACCGGCCCTGGCAAAGAGCTCAGTGGGGTGTGGGGGGACTGCCCAAGCACTCTGCAGGGCCGGTTTTGGTTCCCAGTCCGGCCCTGTTTGCTTGACGCATAAAGCCATACATTACAACACCCTGGTTTACTTTGCTAAAAAGCTTGAACTATCTGGCTCATGTCGGAACTTAAGAAGTACGTCTACCCTACTTTTGAAACCTACCATATTCAAAAAGAAAAGAACTTACAATCGTGCCTTCACCGGTCTTGCTCCAAGAATTTGGAACGCTCTTCCTCCCGAGATCAGATCCAACCCATCCACTGCATCTTTCAAGAAACACATCAAATGGCTAATCTTGATTGAACATAAACAGCATTAAAGACAAACAGCATTAACCTGTACACCTTCTCAAGCCCCCTCTTTCTACAGATGTGATACTTATTTTATACTGTTGGTTCAATATATTTTATTCTTGTCTGGTTACGTGTTATCTTGTTCTTTTTACCTTCTGAACCTGTACTGGGGCCCTCCAGACTGAATGACCTGACCTGGATTGTTTCCCCCCTTTGTTTGACAGTGTGTTTAACTACATCATTTGTGCCGTTGTGTTGGTTTATTCGTGCTCTCACCACTTTGTACAGCCCTCTGATACCCGTAAGGGTCATTTTCACGCTTTATAAAACTTTTCAAATAAATAAATAAATATATAACTACTTACACTATACACACACACACACACACACTACTAAAAATTACCATTTACACCTCGTAATGTATATTCCTGACATTAAATCTACATTTGATCGCACACTTTCATATTACCTCAGTTTCAATTACCACACTACACTCTATGCCACTGAACTCTACACTTATCCACTGTACACCACCCTAGTGTACACTATTACACTCTATGCCACTCCAGTCTACGTCACTCCAGTCTACAGCACTCCAGTCTACGGCACTCAACTGTATGCTACACCACTGTATGCAACTCCTTTGTACAACACTACACTCTACACTATTCTACTCTATGCCACTCCACTGTGCACTACTTCATTATACACAACTGCACTGTATTCCCACTCAACTTTATGATGATCCACTGTATGCTATTACACTGTACACCACACCGTTCTACACACCTCCATGCCACTCCACTCTATGCAACTACACTTTAAGTTACTCTCCTGTACAACACTCCAATCTACACTACTCCACCTTTTGTCACTCCATGCTATGTCACTACACTGTACACCAGGAGGCTCAACATTACTCCATTCTACACCGCTCCCCTGTACGTTACTACACTGTATGCCACTACACACTATGGTATTCCACTGTACGCCACTCCACCACCCCACAGAACACCACTACAGCCTACCCCTCTACACTTGACCCCACTCCACACCAAGGAATTCTATGCTGTTCTATCATACATCACTACACAGTACCTCATGCCACTATATTTAACGCTACATCACTCCACTCTACCCCACCCTAGTATGCACTATTCCGCTGCACACCAATCCACTGTATGCTACTCACCTCTATGTCACTGCACTCAATGCTATTTAACTGTATTTCACTACATTGTATCTCACTCCACCAGTCCACTCTACACCACTACATACTACACTGTATTCCACTACATACCAGTCCAATCTTCAACATGCCACTGCACAGTACACCACTCCACAGTATGCTATTCCAATGCACGACCCTCCACTCAATGCTACCCCACTCTATGCTGCTCCAAACCACTCCACTGTATGCCTCTCTACACTACTCCTTTGTATTACACTCCACTCTGTTGCTCTATCTCACTCCACTGTACGCAACTCTACTGTACACTATTCCATGCTATGCAACTCCACTTATATGCTATTACACTCTACACGACTACACTATTATATTTTAACACAGTCCATTCTACACCACTCCACTGTATGACACTCCACTCTACCCAACACAACTGTACACTATTGTCATCTACGCCACTTCGGTGTATGCCACAACACTTTATGCTATTTCAGTGTATGTTTCCCTACTGCACACTATTCCAATGTATGGCACTCCAGTCTACACCACTCTACCATACGCAATTCCACTGTATGCCACTCCACTCTATGCTTTCCCAATCTATGCCACTACGCACAACTCCACGGTATGCCCCTCTACAATAGTCCTTTGTACACCATTTTACTGTATGCGACTAGGTCATTCTACCCCACTTCACTGTACGCAATTCTACTGTACACTATTCCTCTCACCTATGAGCTATTCCACTCTACACCACTATGCTATTACATTTTACCACACTCCATTGTTATGCCACTCCACTGTATCCGCCTCCACTCTACACTATTCTACTATATGTAACTACACTTTGCGTGACTCAACTCAATGCAACTCTACTCTAACCCGCTCTAATGTATGCTATTCCAATATAAGATACTCCACTGTACCCAACTACACTCTATGCCATTCCAACCTAGACCACACAACTGAACACTATTGTAATCTATGCCACATTGGTGAATGCTCCTCCACTGTATGCTTTGTCAGTGACTGCTACTGTACTGCACACTATTCCACTGTATGCCACTCTAGTCTACACAACTCCACCATAAGCTATTTCGCTGTATGCCCCTCGACTCGAGGCTATTTTACTGTATGCCACTATTCGCTCAACTGTACACTTTTCCACTCTACACCACTGTACTCAACACTACTCCACTGTACGCTATTACTCTCTACCACACTCCATTCTACACCACTTCACTCTTTGCCACTCCACTGTACACTATTCTTCTGGATGCCAATCCACGCTACTAACCTCTTCAACATTTAACCGTACAATATTCTACTATACTCAACTCCTCTGTATAACACTCCATGGTACCCTACTTCACTATACTCCATTCCTCTCTTTAACACTCCATGTGACTCCACAGTACCCCTCTCCACTATACACCATTTGATTTTAAGCAACTACACTCTAACCACTCAACTCTACTCCATCCTATTCCACTATGTCACTCTACTCAACCCTACTCCAAAGGAACCCACTACAGTGTACCCCACTCTACTCTACACCTGTCTACTGAGCTCTACTCCAATCTATGCCACTCCAGTGTATGCTATTCCACTGTACAACACTCAATGCCACCTTTCTGTATGCTACTCACTTGTTCACTATATCAGTGTACGCCTCTCCAATCTATCCCACTCCACGTCTCTCGACTTTGTTATTCCACTGTACCCCTCTCGACTGTACACTAATCTATTGTACGCTATACATCGCACACTGCATTCTTCTTGCATCAGTCGCCACACTACATTAAATATAACTGGCCAATCTATCAAGCAGTATGTTCTGAGAACTTATGTCATTTTAGATGTCACAAGTCTTATTATGACTGCTATGTTATCACATGCTATAAGCGATCAAATATGCAATGGTATATACCAGTACATGGAGATAGGATGAGTGACAATTAATGAAGTGTGGTGATTGATGTGAGAGGAATGTGTATGGAGGTGCTCAATGTATACAAATTAAAAGTGGTGCGTGAATTATAAATGTAATTTTAGCGATGAGTGAATTAAAAATTAAAATTATAACCATAACTTTATCATTTGTGGGGGGCGGAGCTTGCCTGTCTTCAAGATGGCTGCGATCTAGGTGAGTTCTCCTGATCGCCACCAATGATCCTTCATAATCCTTGTGCAAACTCTTAAAACGCTGTCGCTGTGCAGGGGAATACTATCGACGCTGTTACAAGCTACTCAGCGCACAAGTCGCCGTCTGAATTGAAGCAGCCTAACTGAAGATACAGACTGTGACGCACTACGGACGCTGAGGTGAAAGAGGCTCTCCGGCTTTGCAGAGCACTACCACACCCCAGTCTGGTACATGATTACTGGACGAGTAGTCCCGCGGAGCGGCATGCAGAATGCAGCGAAGGATGTGGCGGTGAACCTGGCGCGATACAGCCAGTCGCTGCCGGATAGAAGGTGACGCGTCTGGAGCAACGAGGTGCCGTTTCGAACAGAGTGCCTGGGCCCCGAACTCCTGCAGTGACATTGGAGACTGTGGTAAGCGACATTGCGGGGCATGGCCGCGGATCACTTTGTATGTGGCCCGCTCCTAATAAATACAGGAACGGGAACGTTTTTCAGCAGCACTGTGCAGAAGGGTGCTTCTGAAGAAGTTGGGGAGCAAGCTCAGGCGGCATTTGAGAACACTCACTGTTGAGTCCTGAGCAGACGCAGGCCTGTGATCAATAAGGCGCAACAACTGGGACAGCTGCAGTGGCCCTTGAAGGAACGGAGTAAGGTTGGACACCACCTGAACATTAAGTAGCCCAGAGAACACTCCCGGAAAAAGAAGCAGTGGAGTGGGGACAGAATAATCCTATGAGGTCCAGTGCGCCCATCAATCCCCAGAGAGGGGGCAAAAGTCTGGGCAGCCAAAAGAAATGAGGAAATAACTATGAAACCCACACTGTTTAACACAGGAGATAACCGGAGGGTGACAATAAGTGAGTGCAAGTGGCGACCCCTGAGACCTTGCCTGCTCCTGATCTCCTGGCAAAGCTAGACCTCTGAGCACACACTGATTCACACTGGTGAGGCACCCTGACAGCACACTTTCACCACAGCAACCCAGACACTATGGGTAAAATTGATAAACTTCAGTCCAAGCTGCAATTTGACCTACGCAAAACCCCTAGATGATAGAGTCCACGCCTGTTGAACATGATTCTGCCTCGGACGATCTGGAAGCGGGAGCAGATATAGACATGAAGCACAAGTTACTACTTGTGTAACGCTATATCTGTAAGAGACATTAGTTAGTGATAGATTCCTTACCTTAGAATATCCCCAGACGTCAGACTGGAACTTTTGCGTAGCAATACCCCCGCGCGTCGGTAGGCGTCGTCCTCGCGTCTGTTGTCGGCGTCGTTAGCGCCGAAATGACGTCGCTGGAGTACTTAGACGCCGCCCTCGCGCCCTGACGTCAGTTCTTATACACAGCTTTTCTGCGCCAGATCCGCAGAGCCATGATAGAACACTGGTGCCATGAAACTAGGGCCCTGAAAGGGGATGACCTTAACCCTAGATATCGGTTCGCAGAACGGGGAGGATGGGTGGGTCGGTAAGGAATCTATCACTAACTAATGTCTCTTACAGATATATCGTTACACAAGTAGTAACTTGTGCATCTTAAAGAGACACGTTAGTGATAGATTCCTTACCTTACAATAGATACCCCAGCAATACCAACCCCGGTGGTGGGTCTGGGAACCTTATAATCACACCAGAAAGTCCTGGAGGATGGAACGGCCAAAGAAGCCATCCCTCTGGACTTGGCTGTTCAGGCAGTAGTGTCTTGGGAACATAGGCAGCGAGGCCCACGTAGCTGCCCGACAAATGTCCTGCAAGGGGACTCCTCAGCCCAGGGCAGTAGTAGTCGCCATGGCCCGAGTGGACTGGGCCCTCAGCCCAACAGGAGGTTCCTTCTTAGCCAAGGAATAACACGCTTGGATGCACAACACGATCCACCGAGAGATGGTCCGCTTGTGCACCGCCCGTCCTATCTTAGCGCCCACGTAACCAACAAAGAGTTGGTCATCCACCCGGAACTGGCGTGGAGGGATGCGGAGGCAGAAAGAAGGTGGGCAAGGTGATGGACTGCCCGATGTGAAAGGCTGTGACTACCTTGGGCAGGAAAGAGGGTTTTGTCCGCAAAATACCTTGTCCGGATGGACAGAAAGGAAAGGAGGTTTAGAGGAAAGAGCCTGGAGCTCACTCACTCTCCTGGCAGAGGTGATGGCAACCAGGAAAGCAGTCTTAAGGGTGAGAAGACGTAGAGGACAATTATGAAGCGGCTCAAAGGGAGCGCACATCAAGTAAGTGAGAACCAGGTTCAAGTCCCACTGGGGAATCCCGAAAGGAACAGGAGTGAACATATGAGTGATGCCCTTTAAGAATCTCTTTACAATGGGGGACTTGAACAAAGAAGCTGATCAGGTAGCCTTAAGAAGGCTGAAAGGGCAGAAAGGTAGCCCTTAGAGTGCCCAGATCAGAGCCCTGCTGGGCAAGAGAAAGAAGGAAGAGGTGAACCTCAGAAAGAGGGGCATTGAGAGGATACACAGCCTTTGCTGTGCACCATGCCACAAATCTGTTCCACCTGCAGGCATATACCAACTTTGTGGAGGGACGCCTGGCTGCCAGAATGAAATTACAGACTTCAGGAGGCAAGTCAAATGGCCTCACTGTCGCCGCTCAATCTCCAAGCATGGAGGTGGAGACTGGACAGGTTCGGGTGGAGGACAGTCCCCTGCTGCTGCGACAGAAGGTCCTCTTGAAGAGGCAGACAAATCGGGGGATCGACTGACATACTAGGGCCCAGTCGCGCTTGATTTTCTTCAGCACTCTGGGCAGAAGTGGTATAGGCAGAAAGGCATACAACAGACCGCAACTCCACTCGCGACGAAAAGCGTCCCCGAGCGAGTGCCGCCTTGGAAATTCCAACGCGCAGAACTGATGACATTGCGCGTTCTCTTCGGTGGCGAATAGATCTAACCAAGGCTCTCCCCACTGCAGAAAGAGGCCTTGCGCCACGTCTGAGTTCAGACGCCATTTGTGAATCATCATGCACCTTCGGCTGAGCTCGTCTGCCATGGCGTTCAGAGAACCTGCCAGGTTTTGAACCACGAGGGTCACGCCCTGATGAGCCAGCCAGAGGCGCAGAGCCTCCTGGCAGAGGGTCCACAACCCCACCCCGCCCTGTTTGTTGCAGTACCACATGGCAGTGGTGTTGTCCTTGAACACCTGCACTACACTCCCCCGGACAGAGGGGAGGAATGCCTTCAGTGCTAGACGAATCGCCCGCAGCTCCAGAAGGTTGATATGGAGCTGGGACTCCGCCAAAGACCAGAGGCCTCTGATCTCCGCCTCTCCCATGTGGCCTCCTCAGCCCTGGAGGGACGCGCCTGTCACAACTACGTGCTCCGGTTGGGGAAGGGAGAGAGATCTGCCGCTGACCCCATCAGGGACCGTGAGCTACCACTGCAGTTGTCTCGCAGTGCCCTCCGAGATCATGACATGGTCGGACAGGTTGCCCTGATGCTGGGCCCACTGAAACTTTAGATCCCACTGCAGAGCCCGCATCCGTCACCTGGCGTGATGCACCAGAAGGATACAGGAGGCCATCAGCCCCAGAAGCCGCAGCGTCAACCTGACCGAGACCCAGGATAAAGGCTGAAAGAGTGGAATCAGAGCCTGAATATCCCGGACCCGCTGTTCGGGAGGATAAACCCGAAACTGCGCAGAGTCAAGAACCGCTCTGATGAAGAGGAGCTTCTGAGAGGGGCACAGGTGTGACTTTGGCACATTGATGGAAAACCCGAGCTGGTGCAGGAGGTCTGCCGTAGTCTGGAAGTGACTGACGACTGTCTGGGGCGAGCCCGCCTTCAACAACCAGTCGTCGAGGTAGGGGAAGGCTGAAACCCCTAACCTGCACAGATGAGCTGCGACCACTGCCATCACTTTCGTTAACACCCGTGGGGCGCTGGTAAGGCCGAAGGGGAGCACCGTAAACTGAAAGTGCTCTTGGCCTACCGTGAACCGCAGGTAGCGCCGGTGGGCCGGCAGGACGGGGATGTGGAAATAAGCGTCCTGCAAGTCCAACGCTACCATCCAGTCTCCTGGGTCCAGGGCAGCTAAGACCTGAACCAATGTCAGCATTTTGAACTTCTCCTTCCGGAGGAAGCCGTTGACGTTCCGTAGGTCCGAGATAGGGCGCAGGCCCTCTTTGCCCTTCTTGGGTACCAGAAAGTAGTGGGAGTAACAACCACACCCTACTTCTGGCCCAGGAACGCGCTCGATGGCCCCCTTGGCCAAGAGGGCCATAACTTCCTCTTGCAGAAGTTGCAAATGATCCCCCGACATGCGGTGGTACTGCGGTGGCATAGTTGGAGGGGTCGTCTCGAAGGGGAGGGAGTAGCCCCTTCGGACGATTTGCAGCACCCACATGTCTGAAGTGACAGTGCGCCAGTGGAAGTGGTGATGGCGAACCCTGCCCCCCACTGGCGTCACATGGGCCTGAAAGCATGGACTAGGAGGGTTTTGAGGCGGAGGCTGCAGGAGAAGGTGTGGACTGGCCTCGCCGTTGTCCCCGACAGCGGCCACGGCGGTTTCCGCGGCCGTCACCGCGCTGTGTATTAGTCTGCGGCGCGTGGCTGGCAGCACGTGTGGGAACGCCCCTTCCTTGGCCACGAAACGAGCGAACGGCACCCGTTTGCTGGCGTGGGGCCGAGAGGCCCAAGTAGTTGGCCGTAGCCCTGGAGTCCTTAAAACGCGCAAGCGCATGGTCTGCCTTGTCGCCAAAGAAGCGACGGCCATCAAACAGCATGTCCAGAAGGGTAGCCTGGATATCAGCCGAAAAGTTGGCGGTCCTCAACCAGGCGTGGCGTCGAACTGCCACCGTCGTTGCCATCGCTCTGCCCAGTGAGTCCGTGGTATCCACCCCACACCGGATAGAATAGCGTGCCGCATCTCAACACTCCGCAAGGGCTTGGGCGAGTTTAGCCCGGGCCTCCTCCAGACATTGTGGCAGCACGTCCTTGACCGTGTCCCACAGAGTGTGGGTGTAGTGGCCCAAGAGGCATGCAGTATTGACTGACCCCAGTCCCAAACTCAGGGACGAGAACACCTTCTTACCAAATTGTTCATACCTCTTGAATTCCCGATTGGGCGGAGCCGTCGGGAATGCGGTCTGGGAAGTAGAGGCCTGGATAACCAGGCTCTCGGCGGTGGGGTGGGTGGACAAGAAGCAAGGGTCACCTGGAGCCGAGCATCTGGCGACGTTCCTATCCACAGGCTGACCTGTAGCGGGCCTGGACCAAGTGCCCAAAAGAACGTCACACAAGGCCTCATTAAACGGCAGCAGAGGCTCAGCTGAGCTTGCCTGCGCTTTAAGGACCTCAGTGAGGAGGTTAGTCCTCACGGCCGCGACAGGGAGCTCCAGGCTTAAGGCCTTGGCCGCCCGCGTCAACACTACACTGTAGGCAGCCCCCTCCTCCGTAGCCACGGTTGGAGGGGAGACAAAAACAGAGTCCGGCAAGTGTCCAGTCCACTGGCATCCCCAAGCTCACATGTCCAGTCCTGTTGAGACTGGCACTCCTGTGCCAGAGGGTCCACAGACCCCTCCCAATCCCCCTCGTCACAATTCACCTGAAATTCAGGGTCAAAGAAGGGGGCCGGTTCGTGGAAATAAAAATCTCCAAACGATGTCGAGAGCGGCGCCGAAACTGAATCGAGGGCAGGATTGGGGACGGCGGCGCCCGTAGGTGGCGCTGGGGGTGACACTCTAGAGGCCGGTGTGGGTGAGGTCGACCGGCGACAACCCGGATCCGAAAGCAGATCCAGTGGGGGCCTGTGGCGCCGAGACCGAAGTCACCGGCGGCGTCGGGGCAAAAGCACCTGGCGGCGGCGGAGCCAAAGCACCCAACCCGCTAGGCCCTCTAGCCGGTACCGCTGGGCCCGAAGGAGCCACGGACCCCGGCGGAGGAGGGAGGGACCTCATGGCCATGAGGTACCGCTCAACCTCCTCAGGTGTTGCATCGTGCCCATCGACCGGAAGGTGTGGGGCAGGATGCGGCGCCCGCGACTCAGTCGGAGCCGCGTGGGAGGTGTCACCCGAACCACCGGCCGCCTCGCGCGAGTGTCGGGGTGGGTCAGAAGAGCGATGATGCCTTTCAGACCTTTCATGCCTCTTACCTGAGGATTTTGATCCCGAAGACCAATGCTGACTCTCGGAGCTAAGAGGGCTCCGACCCCGCGACCGGTCCCTCGACCTCCTGTGAGACCGGGACCTTGAACGGCGCGGGCCGACTGCCGGATCTCGAGCCGCTTGCGGGACCGCTCCTTCCTAGCCTTAGATGTCAGGGCCCGGCAGTCGGAGCAGGTACGGTCGTCGTGGTTGAGGCCTAAACACTGAAGACACCGGCGATGGGGGTCGGTAACCAGCATCATTCTGTTACACTTGGAGCAGGGTTTGAACCCGGGCATCCCTACCGGCACCATAGGAGTCTAACGACTCGAGAAAAAACAGATCAAAAGATCAAAAAAGTTTAGTCAAAAAGTGACTAAGGGGTAGAGCCTCTCCGGATCTGCGCTAGCTGGCGAGGAAAAAAAAAGAACTGACGTCAGCGCGCGAGGGCGGCGTCTAAGTACTCCAGCGACGTCATTCCGGCGCTAACGACGCCGACGTGGAGCCACGGACGACACCTACCGACGCGCAGGGGTATTTCTACGCAAAAGTTTCCGGTTCCAGTCTGACGCCTGGGGATATTCTAAGGTAAGGAATCTATCACTAACGTGTCTCTTTCAGATACAGGCATTTCGTACTAATCAACAAAGCCTCTCAAGATAGACAGCAAGATTGATGTGCTTTCATTCTACATGGAAAGGATGTCAGAAAGACTGGACAAACATGTGGGCAGACTCGATGCAGCTGAACATCTCGGACATGGAGGCCGTTATCTGAGCAGACGTAGAGACAGATAAAGAGAGGGACAAAATCTTGCGAGCTCTACAAGCCAAGGCTGAAGATCTCGAAGCGATATCTAGATGGAACAAAGTCTGTATTTTGGGAGTCGCTGAATCGTCCAATATCAGCAATGTGGAGCAGTATGTGGAGAAGCTACTTGTTGAATTACTGGGCCGGAAAACCTCCCTGGACATACTAGTAGTAGAACATGCGCATCGTTCCTTGGCACCCAGGCTGATACTAGGAGATGCCACTTGACCTATAATAGCAAGATTATTAAATTACAGGGATTGTGATGCGGCTTTGTGAAAGGCTTGAGAACTGGGAACACTTCACCATGAGGGTACGAAAATACTACAGATAGGGGGAGTTTGTTCACTGAAATGCTCCGTTATCACAATTGGCTGCGGTAGGTGAGACTGTGCAGGTCTTCCAACTCATGACCGCATCTGTATGTGGTTTACATTATAATAGAACAGTAAGAAGAGTGTGGGCCTATTTAAAATGACACTCAGTGGCTATCGCAATACTACCGGAGACATCTCATCCAAGAGCGCAGAGGGGAAGTACATCGCAAATTACAAGGGATATGTTATTCTGCGGACTACACTTCCCATGCAAGAGGGTTCTTGATATGGATTGACAAGAAAGCGGGGTAGAGGTGACAGGCTTGCTTCAGGATCCGCAGTGTAGGTGTTACATTTGGGGGTCTCTAGTTGGCACAGGTAGGTACTTGTGACAAATAGGGACCCTTGCCTCTAGTCAGGGTAAAGGGGATACACTCCTAAAATAACCCCTGCTCACCCCCTTGGTAGCTTGGCACGAGCAGACCGGCTTATCTCAGAGGCAGTGTGTAAAGCATTTGTGACCACATACAGTAACCCAGTGACAACACTACAAATGGAGACCACACAGGTTTTATATCAAAAATAAGTATACTTTATATAGAGTTACCACAAGACCAATAAACAACAAAAATACACAATACTGTACTTTTAGATGGTAGTTTTAGTTTGGGTAAGTTCAGTTCTTAAGATGCAACACTTTGCGTCAAAAAACATTATGAGGTGTTGTACTTCCACAACAAGTAATTTTGCAGCGATGGAAATGCAGCAAAGTTCGGGTGCAAAGAAATAAAAACAACGCTCTCTCCTTTATGCGACACGCTTCCCGGTGATGCGGCGGCGTCTACTGCAACGTCGATCCTCTTCTCCGGCGATGTGAGATATTTTACAAGATGCGAGCCGCGACTGGCCCTGCGACAAGCTTCCCAGCAATGTGGCGGCGTCTGAGTCGACATCGATCCTCTCTACTGGCGATGAGAGTTGCTTCCACAACGATGCGAGCCGCAAAAGGCCCTGCGACACTCCTCCTGGTGATGCGGCGGCGTCTGCGGGGACGTCGATCGTCTTCTCCGGCGAAGAGCCGCGACAGGCCCTGCAACACGCTTCTCAGAGATGCGGCGGCGAAACTGATGCAACATCGTTTTCTCTCCTTCTCCCCTGCAGCACCCTTCCCGGTGATGCGCGGGCGTCTGCTGCGACGTCGATTCTGTTCTCATCATTTTTTTTTAAACACAAAAGGCAGCCTAACGACAACCTTTTCTGATTCTTAAGACTGTTTTTTAACATACTTTTCCAATTATTTGGGGTTCAACTTAAAGAAAGAAAAACATTTGTCTAAATAAATACTTCGTGCAGTCTGCTTCATATGCAGCCATCAGTTTGTCACAAGCTGCACAACTCTTCTCCCCTACAGGAATAATTTTACAACACTTAGTGCATCAGAGCCCGATATTCACACTCTCTTGAAGCAAAAGATGTTGAGGATTCTTCATCATCCTGCCATCTTTTCTTTGCAGTATTCAGTTGCCTGCTGTGCCACACACTGAGGTGCTTTCAGGAGTGCCAAAGGAGAACTTCTTAAAGGTACCCTAGCTGAATCCTTCTGCCAAAGATTTCATGTGACAAGTTTCGCAGAAACCTAATTTTCTCCAGGTGGAACAGAAAATAATTGCCTAAATGATGGACTCGAAAGGTCCTGGGCTACACCTCCTCATCTTGAGGGTCTGCAGATGTTCTCTGGTCCCTTCCAAAGGCTATATTTTCTGACTTCAGAGTAAATATCACCAAAAAAAGAGAACAATAAAAAAGAGAGAGAGACAAGAGACAACAAGATATGGATACACTCACATGCAAATCCCAATCGTAACAAAATGTAGTCCTATCAAATAATCAGATGTGGTTTTACTGTTAACTACCGCTGTACAACTTTTAAGTCCCACAGTAAATATATTGAAATATGTTAGGGGTGTCAAGGTATCCCTTTCCTCAAACCTTTATTATTTTTTTCATTTAGGAACAGTTGTCAGTACACAGGTAATCATCGATCATGGTGACCAATAATAGAGAGCTGTACATATCAAACGCGGTTTCATTATTGGCACTCGAAACACATTATAGGGCAGCAAACCACACAGAATACAATTCCAACTTCTGCACTGCATGCAGTATGGCATGGCAACATCCACATTTTCTACAAACTTGGTATTTGTTGGTCATCCTCATTACAGTCTGGCGGAGTCATGGATTAAGACAGAGGGAACCATAGAGTAACTTGTCATGTAAGTGAGGAATGTTCGGCTTCCACATTCAGGGCAGTGTTTTTGTGGTGGAGGAAGGAAATAAAGTAACCCTGGGCGGAGTTGGCGGAGTGGGGCTTCGCGGAGCTACGCGAAGTGGGCGAGAAACTACGCCCACCTCCGCACTCCGCGTAGCCCCACTACGCAAACACCACTGGCCGCCAGCCCCGCCACCCGCCTCCCTCCTGCCCTCCCTAAATACTTTAAATTAAAGGTGTCAAATAATTTAAAACGCACTTACCTTGCCCGCCGCTGCCCGCTGCGTCCCCGGGGCTCGCTATCTTCCGTCTTCTTTACTAATGCGCATGCGCGGGCGGCCGCGCATGCGCATTTCTCACGAGAAAATGCGCATGCGCGGCCGCCCGCGCATGCGCATTAGTAAAGAAGACGGAAGACGGAAGATAGCGAGCCCCGGGGACGCGGCGGGCAGCGGCGGGCAAGGTAAGTGCGTTTTAAATTATTTGATTCCTTTAATTGAAAGTATTTAGGGAGGGCGGGAGGGAGGCGGGTGGCGGCCAGCTACGCTCCATCTGCGGAGCGTGCGTAGTGCCGCCTGGCTACGCCCGCTCCGCAAAATGCGGAGTAGGCGGCACTACGCACACTCCGTGCACGGAGCGTAGCTGGCCGCCCACCCCTAAAATAAAGGGTTTCCAGATGTCACGGGGTCGAGCCCCCAGTGGCATCAGGTCCCAGTATGCGGAGTGTTCTTCATGACAGTATTCAATAAATGTGATCCAATCTTGCGACTTAGGGGCCTGGGATCTGCCCCAGTAGACTGCGACTGTACACTTCGCAAAAAGGAGCTTCAGGAAGACTAATCTACTAAACTTGCACAGCAAATATTTCACATATCCAAGTAGTCCAGTGAGTGGGGAGAGAAGAAGCAATGTGTTTGTGACATCCCCTATTGTGTGAAAAACTTCGGACCAGTAAGTAGAGACCGCTGGGCAGTGCCAAGCGAGGTGTATGAAGTCTGAATTAGAAATGTGGCAGCGTTTACAGTGAGAGTCGAGGGAGGGTCCCATCTGTGGTAGTTGTGTGGGCGTGCAGTATACTAAGTATAAATGTTTAAAGTGTATGAGGCGGAGTGAGTAGTTGGGGGACAGCATTGCAAGTTGAGTGTAGCAGAGGGATCGTTGAGCCTCAGTCAAAGGAGTAGCAATGTCCGCATTCCAGGCCTCTTGCGTCTTTGGGATTGTCACTTGAGCAGATTGTTGCATGTGATGATAAAGACATGTTATCAGCTTGCTCTGTAATGCTGTGTGTATATATGAAATGAAATGAATGAAATGAAATGAAAAGGTTCTTCTATAGCGCATGGCTACTCGGAAGCATTCCAGCGCTTGATATTAAACAGAAGGAGTGGACAAGGATCTGATATATAGGGGCCAATTCGTCTATGTTTTGGGAAATAATACAGTTTTTAGTTTTTTTCAGAATGCAGGTAGGCTGGGTTCTTGGCGAAGTGGAAAAAGAAGGGCATTCCACAGCCTGGCTGCATTTCGCGAGAAGAGACGATCCCCTGATCGGGCTCTGTTGGTCCTGGGGATCATAAGAAGGTTTTGCTGTTTAGAGCGAAGATCCCTAGATGGTATATATGGTCTGACCATATTGTTTAAGATTGGAGGGCCGTTCCCATAGAATGTTTTGTGAACCAAACAGAGAGTTTTGAAATGGACCCGCTCCTTTATTGGGAGCCAATGCAGGGACTTCAGTGAAGGTGCCGCTGAAGTACGATGACTGGTACCAGTAAGTAGCCTTGCTGCAGAATTTTGGGCCATCTGAAGATGTCGGGTGACTGAAATGGGGGCTCCTAGGTAGAGTGCATTCCCATAGTCCAGCCTAGATAAAATGAGGGACTGGACTATGGTTTTCTTTGCGGTTTCGGATAACTGAGGAAGGATTTTACGAATAGTTTTTATTAGACCAAAGCAAGTAGCCACAGTCTTTCTTGCCCGGGTTTTGAAAGACAATTCAGTGTCGAGCCAGAACCCCGAGGCTTTTTATCTCAGATTTTGGGGTGGGCCCGGGTCCCATGCAAGGAGGCCACATAGAAGGGATGTTAAAAATGGCCTTCCTCCCGAGCAGCATCAGCTCGGTTTTTCCCCCGTTCAATTTCAGGTGGGACGCATCCATCCACTCTGCAACCGCTCCCAAGCATCTGCAGAGATTAGTCGGGGGGATTCCACCTGGTTAAGGGAGACTACTAGCTGGGTATCATCAGCGTAGCTTACCAGCTGGATTCCGAAGGGGGCTACTACCTCTGCTAAGGGTGCCATGTACACATTAAACAGTGTGGGGCTAAGGGAGGAGCCCTGTGGTACCCCCCACACTGTAATGGCACTGGGAGGGAGCAGTTGGTTTCAGAGAAGACCTTAAAGAATCTGTTACTAAGAAAGGACTCGAGCCACTCGAGGGCCCTACCTGTGACTCCAATTCTCTCTAGACGGGCTAGGAGGACACGGTGGTTAACCGTGTCAAAGGCGGCGCTGAGGTCCAGGAGGATAATGGCCGCGCTGCCACCTGCGTCCAGAATCCTCCTGGAAGCCTCGACCACCCTCAACAAAGCTGATTCAGTTCCCTGTCCCTTCCGGAAACCTGTTTGGGTGGGATGTAGCAGGTCGTTGGATTCCAAGTAGGATGCAAGTTGTTTATTCACCCATTTTTCAGTAAGCTTACTGATGCCAGGAAGGAGGGAGATGGGGCGGTGGTTGGAAAAATCCTCGGGGTTGAGGTTTGGCTTTTTCAGCAGGGCCTTTACCATGGCCAGCTTCCCGTCTTGAGGTACTATGCCAGATTCCAGGGAGGTGTTGACAAGGTCAATGATGTGTTTGCCAACAAGGGGTAGGGCTAGTTTCAAAATGGACATGGGGGCGGGGTCAAGTGGAGAGCCGCTTTTTTATGGAGTTAAAAAGGGAGGGGAAAAGTTCGTCACTCAGCGGTTGGAAGGATGCAAGGTAATATCATCCCTTAGAAGAGGGTTGGAGTCAACTGCTGGAAGAGGAGGAAGAGAAAGAAGAATCTTTTCGATTTTCGTGGAAAAGAAGTTTGCTAGTTCATTGCAACGAGCACCGGATTCCTCGGGGGATAACTCAGATGTGGGGGGGGTCGGGGGCCCTTACCAAGGTTTTTACTATTCAGAACATTTCTCTGGGAGCATTAGAGGATTTTTCAATTTTCTCAGCATAGAAGGTGGATTTGGCTATATTAAGAGCAGCTTTATATTTCTTTATTGTAAGTTTGTATTTAATTTTCTTCTCTTTGTCGAAATGTTTTCGCCATTGTCTTTCCTTTCGTTTACACTCCTGTTTAAGGGACCTTAGGTCTGAGTTGAACCAAGGCTGTTTATTCGGACCTTTTTTATTTGAAATAAATTTTTTTGGGAGCACCCTATCCAATGATTGCTCTATCCATTGGTTGAAGTCTGTGTTGGCCCTCTCGATATTCTGATTGGCCAAAGGTTCGTTCTGTTTCAGAGATTCTATCCAGTCGCTGGGTTCTAACTTTGTCCAGCGTCTACCTAAGGTTTTATGGGAGGGTAGTTTGGTGCAGGGTCTATTGATTTTACATGAAAAGGGAATTACCATATGGTCTGACCAAGGGATAGGGTATGGTTCAGAGGTGGACAGTTCTGCAACATTGGAGAATATTGGGTCTAGGAGATTCCCTTTAAGGTGGGTAGGGTGCCGGACGATCAGATTAAGTTGGCATGCGGCTAAGTCTTTGGTTAATTCCGTGGCAATGGTGTCCAAAGGATTGTTAAAATGGAGGTTCAAGTCTCCTAGCACTATGAAATTAGAGACCATACTGGCTGATTCCAAGATAGTCTAAGTTAGCCCTTCTATAAATTGACCTATCAGGCCGGGTGGACGGTAAATTAAGAGACCTGAGATTGACAATTCTGAAGAGTGGGTGATGGAGAATTGTGTACTCTCACAGTCTGGGATGGTGCTGTCGATTAAGCGACAAACTAAATGTTCCCTGTATAAAATGGCATAATACGCTCCAGCGCTGTGAGTGTCCGTGGGTGGAGAGGAGGGGGGCAGGGAAAGTGCCATGAATTTCACAGCAAGGTGTCCAGCAGCACCGAGGTGGCATGCTTAGTGGTTCCCTAAGGGGTAAGGAAGTAGTTGTCAGGTTAGGGATCTGCAAATAAATGGATGCCGAGCCTGTTTGTATTACTGATTGCGCCTTTATCCAGCAAGGGAGGCAGGAAGGGGTGGTTGGCTACAGGGATGGAGGGGATGTGTGATGCCTGAACGCTTCCCAAGTCAAGCCTAGGCCCAGCGAATACATTGTGTAGTGTCGATCTCTGGTCCAGGTGGTTTGTAGGGGATGAACACAGCCTGGTGAGTGGCCCAGGGGAGACTCTATATAACTCCAACGTGGGGTTGCAATGGTGTGGGATGGGGCTAGTAATGCAGGAAGTGGGCCTGAGCGCACAGAGCATATAGATACAGATCTGGGGAACCCATCCCTCTCTGTGATTGTGGTATCGTAAGCAGTTCTCTTAAGGTGCAGGGTTGTTGGCCAGCCCACACCAGCATAATCAAATTGGATCGTAGGCGCTTGAAGAAGCTGACAGTGAGAGGAATTGGAATATTCACAAAAAACTGGGTAGTACAACCTTTTTGCTATGGCGATGCGACCTGCAATCGACAGGGGTAATTTAGACCACACTGGGATGCAATCCTCTAGCCAGTCCACGGCTAGGGTTTCTGCTATTCCAGATGCCAAGATATTTAATTGGGCTGGAAGCCAAATGTAGCGGGTATTTTTTGTAGAAGGCCGCAGTCAGCCCATCAAGGCCTGGAGCCTTGTCGGGGGGGGGGGGGAAATTGGTGATTGCCTGGTGTATTTCTTCCATGGTGAAGGGAGAGTTTAGGGATTCTGGGTGGGCGTCTGCCAGCCAGACCAGCTGTATAGTGTCCAGGTATGCCTGAAAGTCTGCAGAGTCTGCTATTGGAGTGGCAGATAAAGGCGAGCGAATAACGCTGCCATGGACTGCAGAAGCAAAAACGACAGTTGATGGACAGAATGCAGAACAATATCATACATTCACACCAGTACAGAGATCTGGGCCTAAATCAATCGTTTTTTTGCTCACCATGCCTTTCCAGTTTGAACCCAGCCATATGCAAATCAGTCTTGATCCTGTGCCCCATGGGAACAGTCCAGCCCAAACTGCCAAGCTAGGTCCTCCCTGGACTGGAAACAAGCATCCTAGGACTGGTTTCAGGCTTTCAGCCCTCATCAGCCAGGAAAGCCTGATTCCAGTGGCATGGAGAGCACGGGACTCACGTCTGAGCATACCCGTCCCACTCGGGGTGACAAATGCAAAAACAACAGTTGATGGACAGAATGCATAACAATGTCATACATTAACCCCAGCATAGAATTCTGGGCCTAAATCTATCATTTTTTTGCTCACCATGCCAGTTTGAACCCAGCCATTTGCAAATCAGTCTTGACCCTGTGCCCCATGGGAACAGTCCAGCCCGAACTGCCAAGCTAGGTCCTCCCTGGACTGGAAACAAGCATCCTAGGACCGGTTTCAGGCTTTCAGCCCTCATCAGCCAGGATAGCCTGATTCCAGTGGCATGGAGAGCATGGGACTCACTTCTGAGCATACCCGTTCCACTCGGGGTGACCAATGCAAAAATAACAGTTGATGTACAGAGTGCAGAACAATGTCATACATTCACCCCAATACAGAGATCTGGGCCTAAATCCATTGTTTTTTTGCTCACCATGCCTTGGCAGTTTGAACCGTGCCATATGCAAATCAGTCTTGACCCTGTGCCCCATGGGAACAGTCCAGCCCGAACTGCCAAGCTAGGTCCTCCCTGGACTGGAAACAAGCATCCTAGGACCGGGTTCAGGCTTTCAGCCGTCATCAGCCAGGATAGCCTGATTCCAGTGGCATGGAGAGGACGGGACTCACGTCTGAGCATACTGGCCCCACTCGGGGTGAAAAATGCAAAAACAACAGTTGATGGACAGAATACAGAGCAATGTCAACCATTCACCCCAGTACAGAGATCTGAGCCTAAATCCATCATTTTTTTGCTCACAATGCCTTTCCAGTTTGAACCCAGACACATGCAAATCATTTTCTTGACCCTGTGCCCTATGGGAACAGTCCAGCCCGAACTGCCAAACTAGGTCCTGCCCGGACTGGAAACAAGCATTCTAGGACCGGTTTCAGGCTTTCAGCCCTCATCATCCAGGATAGCCTGATTCCAGTGGCATGGAGAGTACGGGACTCACGACTGAGCATACCCGTCCCACTCGGTATGACAAATGCAAAAACAACATGGACCACAGAAGGTCAGATGGGGATAAATGGGTATGGCCTTCCGCGTCTAGTAGTTTGGATATTTGGGTCAAGGTGTGAGGCTTTTTGAGCAAGCGATCTAGGGTTTTGACGGAGGGATCCCCTTCCACATATCTACGAGCTTGAGAGTCCTTGCCCAGGTAGTGAGTTTTGCGTAGTGCCTATTCCTGCTAGTCAGACATTTTGTCACAGATGCTGGCCATCGTAACCGAATTGCTGGAATGGAAGATATCTGATTCCAGGGATGGAATATCAGTCTCTAGTCTTGCAAGCGTTCAGCAAATATCTCTAAAGATACCATTTCGTTCGGCAATACATGTGCCTTGTGTAAATGCCTTGAACGCTTCACAAAGGGTGAGCTGACCAAACCAGTGTTCAATCAATCAATCAGTCAGGGGTTTCTAAAGCACGCTACTCACCCGTGAGGTTCTCAAGGCACTGGGGGGGGCAGCTCCAGATCAGTCGAAGTGCCAGGTCTTGAGGTCCTTCCTGAACTTGTGCAGGGTTGGGGTGCGTCTGATGTTCACCAGGTGCTCGTTCCAGGTCCTGGCTGTGATGTAGGAGAGGGCTTTCACGCCTTTTCTGTTTCTGCGAATATGGGGGACCTCTGCCAGGGCGAGGTCGGCGGAGCGGAGGTTTCTTTTGGGTACGCAAAAGGATACCCTCTCGTTGAGGTATTTGGGTCCGTTGAGGTATTGTGGAGAAGTGTGGCTCAGTGGTTAGAGGCGGCAGACCAGGAAGCTGGGATCGACCGTGGACCAGGGTTCGATTCCCCGCCTTAGCGGGTCTCGGGCTCAAAATTCCACGGCCTCGACAATTCTCGCTCCGGTGCCTACTCGACTCACGGGGTCTCACTCTGCAACTCTGGGCAATAGCTTGCTTAATCTCCACGACGGCCCCTCGCGGCGGGATGCCTGGCTTTCACCCTGTGGACACCCCGCCGGGGCCTCTCACAGGGGAATACCAGGACGGGTTCCCTAGGCAAGCGCCAGGATGCCCTTTGGGTGACAGGTTGCGCTATATAAATACACCTACATTTACATTTACATAATGTTGAGGGATTTGTAGGCATGGGTGAGGAGTTTGAAGGTGATCCTCTTCTCGACGGGGAGCCAGTGGAGGTCTCGTAGGTGTTGGGTCATGTGTTTGCGACGTGGTGTCCCAAGGAAGAGTCTGACTGCGGCGTTCTGGATGGTTTGGAGTTTGTGTAGAAGAGTTATGTTGAGTCCGGCGCATAGGGCGTATAGGGCATTGCCGTAGTCCAGTCTGCTGGTTATGAGCACGTGGGTAACGGTCCTTCTGCAGTTGGGGGGATCCATTTGAAGATCTTGCGGAGTATGCGCAGGCAGTTGAAGCTAGCGGAAGCAACGGCGTTGACCTGGCGGTTCATGGAGAGGATGGAGTCGATGAGGATGCCGAGGTTTTGTGCATGATCTGTAGGGGTGGGTGGATTCCCAGCAGCAGAGGGCCACCAAGTGCATGGACCGAGGATGAGGATCTAGGTCTTCTCCGAGTTGAGCTTCAAACAGCTGTCGTTTATCCAGGCTGCCACGTTCTTCATTCCTTCCTGGAAGCAGAGTCTGATGTCTTCCGGATTCTTCGTGAGTGAGAGGATGAGCTGGGTGTCGTCAGCGTAGGATACAATGCTGAGCCTATGCTGTCTGACGATGGCAGCAAGGGTGGCCATGTAGACGTTAAAGAGAGTGGGGCTGAGTGATGATCCTTGGGGTGCTCCACAGTTGATGTCGGTGGGTTCGTAGAGAAAGGGGGGAGTCTGATCCTCTGGGTTCTGCCGGAGAGAGAGGATTGGATCCAGTCAGGGCAGCTCCTTGTATCCCTGCGTCGTGAAGTCTGGTTGTGAGCGTGCGATGTGAACTGCGGAGATGTCTAGAAGGATGAGAGCCACAGTGTGTCCCTGGTCGAGTAGCAAGTGATTTCGTCAGTGAGGCGAGAAGGGCGGTCTCAGTCAAGAGGACCCCCCCCGAATCCAGGAAAACAGTCATTCACACACTCATCACCAGCAGACTAGACCATGGCAACGCCCTCTATGCCGAAACCAACAAAATACTCCTCTGCAAACTCCAGAACACCACAGCTAGACTATTCCCTGATATCACAGAGGTCAACCACATCACCCAACACTATTGTGACCTCCACTGGCCCCTGTCGAAAAAAAACTAATCTTCAAGCTGCTCATGCATGCCTACAGAGCCCTCCACAACACCGGACCCCAATGCCTGAACTACAGAATCTCTTTCCAAGCCCCCAAGAGAAACTCCGCTCAGCCAACCTCTCCCTAGCCACCATTCCTTGCATCTACAGGACCCAACCAGGTGGAAGATCCTTCTACCTTGCAGCCAAGAACTGGAACAAACTCCCCCTTCACCTCCGATGGAGCCTGACACTGCACCAATTCTGGAAGGACATGAAGTCCTGGCTCTTCGAATGATCCTAAAGGAGCTGTCCACACCCACCCCAGCGCCTTGAGACTCTCAAGGGTGAGTAGTGCACTTTACAAATCCGAGTGATTGATTGGTTTTAATGTATTGCAGGGTATAATATTTTTAGACCTATTATCGTGTCATGTCAAAAAATTATGAGGTGAGCATCGCAATTGTTTTATCCTGTTAAACTACTTTTCAGATATTTGCCCCTTTCCTATCGGTTAACAGACAACCCCTGGTTCTAGTAGGGTTTCAGTACAATGCAGCTTACCAAGCGATATACACTTTCTCATGCTCAGTGGTGGCTGGTGACATTTGAAAGTAGTGAGCCATAAAAGTTGTATTTGACGTATGTAGTAAGCAAAGAGAGCAAGCTTCATAGACAAGCGTGAGGTTTGAGGGGGAGGGGGGGGGGGGGGGGGGTCTCCTCCTGAAAAAAAAAAATTGCAAATGGTTCATTTTAAAGCAAATTAATTTAGTGAAAAAGCAAGGTGTGTAAAAAAGTGGGAACATACACACTTAAAGTACTAAACACATTAGAAACTGCCCAATATCTTATTGCCTTCTACAGTTGCTGCAATGTGCAAATTGTACAACAAAACAAAACAAATGCCAATATTGAGTACAACTCCTAAACTTATTTGATATCTAGACCCAAGAAACTAAACATATAGGTCCACACTATTTAAATCGTTATCAATCTTTTTATTTGGCAAAATACTTTCATTGCTTTCAACCCACATTTTATATATATACATGATACATATATACAGCAAAAATATATAAAAACAGCAGACTTAATCATTCATCATCATTTCTATCTTTATTTCGATCACTGGATCATAAAAGATGTACATAATAGATTAAAAAAACATTTGTGAATAGTACATATACATAAAACAGAGTTAAAAGAAAATCATTACAATTGTCATCTTATTGTACAGGTTCAAAGTACTGGTGCAGGGTACAGATCCGACTGCTACATACTATGGAAAGTCACATTTCTAGTGAATGGTGAAAGCAATTACAGATCATTCCAATTTGGGCTAGTCTATACAGTAAGTGATTATGAGGCCTGTACCAAATCTGTATCAGAATTCTGAATATAGCGAGTGCGCATATGCCATATTGCAATTAAAAATGTAGCTATCGCAAACACAGTTGGGGGTGATAAATCCGTCTTTAGTATTCTGTAGGCTGGCATGCATTGCCTGAAACCTACGTTTTTGAGAAGAGGAACAAGCCAATACTTTCTCGGTTTTTCATGAGCTTTACAGAAGAATGCAACGTGTATTTCATTTTCTACCTGAGATGAACATGCGGGACATTGCTTGGTGGAGGAAGAAAGGGACCAGGTACTTGTAAATACTCTGAGGGGAAGAGTGCGATACCTCCACTGTAGAAACAATTTCCTAGTCAAGCCTGGGCAGATGCCATCAAGGACATGTTCCAGATGGTAGGAGTCTTTAAATTGGATAAATGACCTTGTCCAAGACCCCAACCGCACGTTCCCTAGTAAAATGTTTAATTTGGAATCATAATATTCCCTGGATAAGTGTTGCGTGTAACCTTGCTACAAACATTTTCAGGGTCTAACCATAACTCTGGCCTTCCCAGGTTCTCGCATGTAGTTTTTATATATTTTAACCAGGGAATCTTTGTTGCATTTGGAAAGCTTAAAATCTCCTTCAACTCCATCCTATATGTCAAGAGCTCTGGCGTAGTCCAAAGTCGTCGCCAGAATGATAGTGGTTTTAAACCCAATTCTTCCTCTATTGATCTGAGGCCCAAATCGAGTCTGAGAGGGCGAAGCGGGGTGCTGGAAGGTAGAGCTACCAGCTGCCTGAAGAACTTGTTTTCTGTGATCATCCAATTTAGTACAGATGTGTGCCCCCACAATTCTCCACCATGTGTGACTGCCCCCCCTTGCCTGCATTTTGTATATCTCGAGCACTGGGCCGAGGGGTTTATAAGTCGATCTATTTGATATCCTGGAGATCACACGTGTAAGCTGCGCCAATTTAAGATTGGACTTTGTTCGGTGAGTGTCCCAGGTCATATTTTGATTGAGAGTCACCCCTAAATACTCGAATGTATGGCCCCTCTCTAGTCTCGATGTGCCTATAGTTGGGATAGGGCGAGTTGAGGATGGGGGGTTAAAAATCATGTACTTAGTTTTCAAAGCATTGATCTCCAGCCCCCTCTCCCCGCAAAATGCCACGAAACCTTCCAGAACTCGTTGTATCCCCATAGGGGATTTGGACAGCAGCAGGGTGTCATCCGCAAACATGATTGGCATGACTGGGGCACCCTGCTGCCATTAAGCCTTGGGGCATCAATATCATTAATCCTAATTAGATGGTCGATTACCCCGTTGACAAAGAGGCAGAACAGTGTAGGTGCGAGCACACAGCCCTGTCTCACCCCTCTGTCAACGGGGAATCTTGCTGAAAGCATCCTGTTCCTGCCACACCTAACCCTTGCAAAGTTTTCTTGGTGGAGTCTTATCAAAATATTCAGGATGTCGAGTGGAACACCCAACTCCGCTAGCACGGACCACAGTTTGTGTCTTGGCACTAAGTCGAAGGCGGCACGCAGGTCTACGAAGACCATATATAAGCTGCCGCCTTCGATTGTAGCAGTTTTCCAGAATAGGAGATTAAGACGAAAGATCTGATCCGTTGTTGAGGTTTTCTTTCTGAATCCTACCTGATAAGGGCTCAGAATAGAAAACTCTGCAATCCAGTCTTGAAGGCTATCTAGTATCAGTCTCCGAATAGCTTTTGTGACACATCGATGAGACTGATGGGCCTGTAGTTGGCTGGTAGCAGAGGTGAACCCTTCTTATATATAGGGACAATCTCTGCCCCAGCCAAGTACAGGGCACCGCCATGCCCCTCAGTACAGCATTAAAGATCGTCAAGAGGTAGGGAGCCCATACGTCTGGCTCTTGCTTGAAAAGGTCACCCGGGAGCCCATCCAGGCCTGAAGCTTTACCAGATGCCAACCCAGAAATAGCAGCTCGGACCTCTTCCTCAACAAAGAGGTCCCCCTCCAGTTGTGGGCCACTAGTTGGCAATAGGTAAGTTAAGGCCCCAGCTGTATCCACCTCAGCTCCCGTGTAGAGGGCTTGAAAGTGTTCTTGCCAAACCTTAGCTGAAATATTGGGTTCAATGGCCGAGGGTGGCTCACCGGACCCTGTATTTACAATTTGCTAAAATTTACGGGAATCCCTAACTGCTAATGTGACGGTAAGATTCTCCCATTTCTCCAGGTCCCATTCTATTTTAGATTGGTTGTCAAGTGCTTGTAGTCCCTTCTCCTTGCCTGTATTACAGATCTATTGTTACCCTCCTTTAGGGAAATCAATAGATCTGCTTTAGCCTTTCGGAAGGCGGCATTGAACCACTTGGAAGAGTGGCGCATGCTGCCCCCGATTTTTACTGGGGAAAAAAAGGACAGTATTCTTAATAAGGTCCTCATGAGTGGACCAAAGTTTTTTATGCATCTCATGAGCATTAGATTGGACCACTAATGCACTCACCTTTTCTAGTATGGGGATAATGCAGCCATACAACTTTGAGACCTTTTCTGGGTTAGTGGCTAGTTTTTCCCACCTCACTCTACGTCTGTTATTTGCCAGAGACAACCCTATAGCGGCCACAACTTCGCCAGCCCTTCGTTCATTAGCTAGACCAGGGAGAGAGTATTCTAATTAAAGCGCATTGTGATCGCTGTCATCCCTTGCTATCACCCTGAAGTCCTTGATTTTAGACCAGGAAGACAATTGGACTAAAATATATCCAATCTCGACTCCATCCCAACTTTATTGTATGTACATTTAGGGGGGATGTCTGAATTCAGACGCCCATTACAGGTCCTAATAGCGTGTTTGAGGGTTAGAGTGGTGATCTGAACTGCCAAAGGTGTCCAGGCTCTGGGGGGAGGGGCCGCCGTAGGAGGCACCAACCACAGAGCGTCCTCCTCCATTATTGGTCCATCTAATAATCCTGTAAGAGGCTCAAAATGGCAGTTCAAATCACCCCCACCACAAAGGGTATATCCTTGGCAATATCATTGAGGAAAGTGGAAAGTTCCTCAACGGTACTTGGACTCCCTAGTGATGTTTACCGGCCTGGAGTAAACATTTACCACTGCTAGTTTGATGGAATTGGGCCATTCCATGAGGACGCATTGGACGTCCTCGGAGGCTGTGGGATAAGATGTTGCCTTGCAACCCAGGTGGGTTGCCACCCAGATGGCAAGGCCACCAGAGGGACGCCCCTTACCCCCCCATCGAGCGGGATGGAAAATACTGCAAAACCAGGGCGAGTATGTTCCTCTCTTGCCCAAGTTTCTTGAAACATACATACATCTTTCGAGTCTATGAATGTGCTCCAGTCTATGGAATCGAGCTTATTTTCCAAGCCAGCCAGATTCCAAGACAGTATCTTTACTGGAGCTTATTGGGATTAGAAGTGGAACTTGGAGTAACCCCCTGGCCGGATGAGCTAATCGGCGATGTTACGGTTTGATTTAGTTCCCCCAGTCCAGCTAAAGATTGCATGTTTACAGATAATGGCCCAGGTTGTTCCGGATTAGAAGGGGAGCATAGGGAGACCCCCTGGCCGATTGGGCTAGCCAGCGATGTTACATTATAAATTGGATCCGGCTGTCTATCTGGAAATTGCATATTTCTAGGTGGTGGCCCAGATATGGGGTGTTGGCATTCCTTGTCGTGCTGTAATGCTACACAAGACTTGATCCCTGAAGTACGAACAGTGCTTCGACTAGGAGAGGTGATCTTGCCCGCCTGTTCTGCCCTAGATGGGTGGTGGGTCACCCCCCCTCCTTAATGGGTGAAGTCAGTCAATCATGTCCAGACAGCTGAACCTATTATACAATGTAGGATAGGTAGTCTCTTGGACTTTCGGACGGTGGAGTTCTCCTCTCTCCTGACTTCCCCAACCTCTCCCTCTCATAGGGACTAAATCCCAGCCCTCCTCCTCCCGAGCATTGCACCGTGGTGGGTAAAAAAAGGATAGGGGCAAGGACTGGATGGATGTCCCCTGGTCACGGTATGGCCACCCACATATGTGGGAAACAGTCCTAGGGTCCCTGAAATTTATTAGGACACAGTCCCCTTTAATGGATTTCTTTGTGTTACCTAGCTAGGGAACGCTTTTTACCATAAGTACCTCACTCGCTATTCCTAGGGGAAGGGGTCTGTTTAGGGTGAGCCAATTGACCGCCTTGTTTTTTAATGAGGCGACAGATTCTTTGGTCTCTGGTTTTAGTTCCGGTATACCTGCAAGGATAACTACAAATGGGCTAGCCTCAGGGGGGAGATCGATAGACATGATATTATTTGTTTTGTCAGCTACCCCCTGATTAGATTTAATGTTAGACTCAGGGGGATTAATTGTGGTTACACCTTCCTTCGTCAGGGGAGTTACAGAGTGAGTGGTGGATGGCTGTGGTTGTGGGCTATTTGGAGCTATTATACCATCCATAGTGGAACTTACTATTGTTGTCCCCCTCTTGTTCTTGGATACGGCCCCACCCCTACCAGCCTTATTATTTATTTTAAGGCCGTCGACTATTAGTGCTGAGGTTTTTTCTATAGTTGTCAGTCTGACTTCAATCCTGGTTAAACGGGCTTCTAAGGGTCTGAGAAGTGAACTCGGGAGGGTGCCAATATTGGCGATGGTAATAGCACCTCCTTCCGTAGTTGTGGGACTGGAGTTCACCTGCTCAATGACTCGCATAGGTGGAGTGGTTAGGGATATTGTCGTAGTGTCGTTAGGGGGTAAGAATACAGTTTTACTGTGTTCCGAGGTATTAGCCTTGCCTAAGATGTTGTGCTTGGGAACCTTTGCCTTACGGCCCCCAGGATTTTGGGCCCCTCTCTTCCTTTTAGGTACTGCTCCTTCCCTGACTCCACGTTTCAGATGCCTGTCTCTAACGCTAGGGGTTTCATTAATTGGAGTAGTTGATACGAGGGAAGGAGAGGTAGGATGTAATTGGGCGGGGGATGGGGTTAATTGTCATGTGTATTCGGTGCCTAGGGGTTCTTTGTCCCTATGTAACGAGGTCGCAGTAGATACAGCGGACAAACCCATCGTCCCGTTATCCCGTCTATCATGGTCCGTATGATCATGTCCATTCCCGGGATATCTGGGTTGCGCTATGGTACCCATGGAGGATCTTCTTACCCATTCAATCTCCTGGGATATGCGCCTTTCCAGTATAGTAATTTCATCAATTAGAAGTGAACCAGCCTTGACAAAGTAATTGTCCAAAGTACCTGTTAGATTACCACCAGCCTGCATGGTTTTGCTTCTCGTTTCTCTAGTAGCCATAATCCTTTGGACGAAATCAGAGTAGGGAAAAAAGGCGGTGGAAGAGAAAAGCCAAGGAGGGTGGCCCAGTCCGGTCTCGCCCGTGCTCGAACGGGCTCACACGGGCCCGCCCTTGGCCCGGGCTGCGCGGGTGTGGGCGTTGCTAAAGTAGGTAGGAGGAGGGGTGCGGGAAGAGGACCCAGCTGTGGCCAATGATGACACGCAAGGCCCGCTGGTCCTCGCAGTCCCGAACCGGCTGTTAGTCCTGGCGTACTCTGCCCCTCAGTAGAAAGAATTCCCTTGCTCAGCCTCAGTTATTCCGTGATCCAAAGGGAAGGAAAGTTCAGTTTGCCCAGTGTCCACGCCTACGAGCGGCTCGCGCGGAGCGGGGGCCGCGAGGCGTAATATGCAGTCAGGGAGGAGGGTGCGGGAAGAGGACCCAGCTGTGGCCAATGATGACACTCAAGGCCCGCTGGTCCTCGCAGTCCTGAACCGGCTGTTAGTCCCGGCGTACTCTGCCCCTTAGTCGAAAGAATTCCCTTGCTCAGCCTCTGTTATTCCGTGATCCAAAGGGAAGGAAAGTTCAGTTTGCCCAGTGTCCACGCCTATGAGCGACACTTAATACTACTCGACAAGTCACGGAGACACAAGCACACACTCAATGCAACTCTTCAATCATACCTACAAGCAAACTCCACAAACACTTCAACCAAACACACAAACCATGCATCTGTTACACCAGGCCGGGCTCAGTTTCACAAAACTAAAATATTTTTTTTTTAATGGCCACGGACCCGGGGGACCAACTTACACAACCAAGGTCAAACAACCAAATAACTCCTAAAAAATCTCAATAAAGTGCACAACTAAATCAAGACTACCACAGTCTACTAAATGAAGCAATTATTTCCAGTGCACCTAGTGGACAATTTAAACAAAACTGGTTAGTTTGACAACACAAAAACACAAGAAGGTGGACGCGTTTCGAACCCAACAGGTTACAGGGTTCTCATCAGGACCATGTAGTTCTAAAAATGAAAGAAAACAACACATCTTATTTAGAAGGCTACAACCACCACTATTCAAAAGGAAGCAACCACCAGTACAAGCCGCCTACCTTATTCAAACTGCAGACCAAATCTGCTGTGGCAAGGTTGAAAAAGTACAGAATGTCTGAAAAAATAGATGCAAAACAAGAGACAATCTTACACACTGCTCAAGTCATGTTACCTTTGATACGCAAATGGAAAGTTACAGTAAGGTGTCTTGTGTATGTCTCCTACGAGAAGAAAGAGTAGTTGGGGGTCAGGTCCGGTCAAGCCTGCCAAAATAATGGCATCCATATAAGTGCTTGGAAGTTAATATCGCAAGATAGGCACTTAGTTGATAGACTGGTGAAAGTTTTACCTGAGTGAGGCTTAAGTGACCGGGACCCCGTACGTTCTCCACTTCACTTGTCTTGATAGTAACTCAATCTGCCAGCAAAAGCGTCATAAGTATAAATAAAAGACTCCAATCCTGAATTTCCATCATAAATTGAAGCGTAAATGCTACAAATTAATCACCTTTTGAGGCTTGGGTGTCCAGTACCCCATACACTCTCCACTCCACGTGTCTTGGTTGTAACTCAATCTCCCAGAACAAGCATCAAAGGATTATGTAAAGGCTCAAATCCTGAATTTAAATCACATATTGAAGCGTGAATGCCACAAACTGATCACCTTTAGCTCTTTTCCAACGACACCAGTCCACGTCTCCAAATTCCAAAGTGTGACTTCGGCTTCCGTAGAATCTTGGGAGGTGCAGGGAGATGGGAATTGGAATTTTTGACTCCACTCGAGAGTGACCCGTTACTGCCAGCATATGGAAAACAGTTGTGTAAACGTGATTGACCGCCCGCATGAGCGGCGCGTCAACAACCCGCAAAGGTTGCTGGGTATCGTAGTCAACACAAGCCATAGTGCGAATTAAAACTTTATTAGCAACACCAGTGACACAGCACGGGGTGACACAGACCTTAAGTGTATTGATGAATATATATGTGCATATAATTAGACTGGGTGATCATCCTACTTGGAAGCTAAGTTTAGAAGAGCATCAATTCAAAGAATAGTTACTCTGTCATTATCCGTGCTGTACCTCTACTCGAGTGCGACCCGTTACTGCCAGCGAATGGAGAACAGTTAACAGACCGTAATTGACCGCCCATGTGCGCCA
The DNA here is from genome assembly GCF_964263255.1 of Lissotriton vulgaris. NCBI lineage: Eukaryota > Metazoa > Chordata > Amphibia > Caudata > Salamandridae > Lissotriton > Lissotriton vulgaris. The sequence continues at coordinate 1,593,010,559 of NC_141694.1, forward strand.
TGGGTCAAAGACCCGCAAAGCTTGCTGGGTGTCGTAGTCAAAACAAGCCTTAATACAAAGTCAAACTTTATTAGCAGCACCAATGAAATGGCATGGAATGGCACATACCTTAGATTTATTGACAAACATATATGCGCATGTAATTACACTCGGTGGTTATTCTACTTGGAAGCTAAGTTGGGTAGAGCATCAATACAAAGAATAATTACTCACGCAATATCCGTGTTGTAGCGCTAATAGCTGCACTACTCCAATTCTCCACTTCAAATTTCCACAGAAGACCGCAGACAAAATAATATTTTGAACAACTGTACTCTCTATTCCAACTAGTCCCTTTCTCGGGGGACATGCATGGCCACACTAACCGTTCGCAATTCATATTAAGGACACATGTCACCAGACTTCAGTCCCATCCATGGACTGAACAAAGTCTCTGAAATTTTCAGAATGCAGTGAGCCATGTTGGTTCTACCAGAGTTGTTGCAGCCCGTGGGTCCCTCTATGCCCCTAGTTTATAGTTAAATTGCCCTCCTGTCTGGATGGGACTGAAGTCTGGTGACACGTGTCCTTAATATGAATTGCGAACGGTTAGTGTGGCCATGCATGTCCCCCGAGAATGGGACAAGTTTGAATAGTGAGTGCAGTTGTTCAAATTATTGTTTCGTCTGCGGGCTTCTGTGGAAATTAGAAGTGGAGAATTGGGGTAGTGCAGCTATTAGAGCTACAACACTGATATTGCTCGAGTAATTATTCTTTGTACTGATGCTCTACTAAACTTAGCTTCCAAATAGAATAACCACAGAGTGTAATTACATGCGCTTATATTTTTGTCAATAAATCTAAGATATGTGCCTTTTCGTGCCGTTTCACTGGTGCTTTGAATTCGTATTAAGGCTTGTTTTGACTACAATACCCAGCAACCTTTGCGGGTCTTTGACGCATGGCGCACATGGTCAGTCAATTACGGTCTCGTAACTGTTCTCCATACGCTGGCAGTAACGGGTCGCACTCGGGTGGAGGTACAGCACGGATACTGACCGAGTAATTATTCTTTGAATTGATGCTCTACTAAACTTAGCCTCCAAGTGGAATGACCACCCAGTCTAATTATATGGACATATATGTTCATCAATACACTTAAGGTCTGTGTCACCCCGTGCCGTGTCACTGGTGTTGCTAATAAAGTTTTAATTTGCACTATGGCTTGTGTTGACTACGATACCCAGCAACCTTTGCGGGTTGTTGATGCGCGGCTCATACGGGCAGTCAATCCCGTTTACACAACTGTTTTCCATATGCAGGCAGTAACGGGTCACTCTCGGGAGGAGTCAAAAACTCCAATTCCCATCTCCCTGCACCCGTCAAGATTCTGCGGGAGCTAACGTCACATGCCGGAATTTGGAGACGTGGACAGGTGTAGTTGGAAAAGAGCTAAAGGTAATCAGTTTGTGGCATTCAAGCCTCAATATGTGATTTAAATTCGGGATTTGATCCTTGACATAATCCTTTGATACTTGTTCTGGCAGATTTAGTTACGACCAAGACAAGTGTAGTGGAGAGCGTAGGGGGTCCTGGACACCCAAGCCTCAAAAGGTGATAACTTTGTGGCATTTACACTTCAACTTATGATGGAAATTCAGGATTGGAGTCTTTTATTTATACTTATGATGCTTTTGCTGGCAGATTGAGTCACTATCAAGACACGTGAAGTGGAGAACATACGGGGTCCCGGTCACTTAAGCCTCACTCAGATAAGCCTTTCACCAGTCTATCAACTAAGTGCCTATCTTGCGATATTAACTTCCAAGCACTTCTATGGATGACATTTTTTGGCAGGTTTGCCCGGACCTGAGCCCAACTACTCTTTCCTCTCGGAGGAGACACACACAAGACACCTCACGGAAAGTTTCCCTTTGCATATCCAATGACATGACTTGAAGGTAACATAACTTGAGCAGTGTGTAAGATTGTCTCTTGTTTTACATCTATTTTTTCAGACATTCAGTACTTTTTAAACCTTGCCACAGCAGATTTGGTCTGCCGTTTGAATAAGGTAGGCGGCTTGTACTGGTGGTTGCTTCCTTTTGAATAGTGGTGGTTGTAGCCTTCTAAATAAGAGGTGTTGTTTTCTTTCCTTTTTGAACTACATGGTCCTGATGAGAACCCTGTAACCTGTTGGGTTCGTAACACGTTGACCTTGTTTTTTTGTGTTGTCAAACGAACCAGTTTTGTTTAAATTGTCCACTAGGTGCCCTGGAAATAATTGCTTTAATTAGTAGACTGTGGTAGTCTTGATTTAGTTGTGCACTTTAGTGAGATTTTTTAGGAACTATTTGGTTGTTTGACCTTGGTTGTGTAAGTTGGTCCCCCGGGTCCGTGGCCGCTAAAAATATTTGTTTTGTGAAACTGAACCCAGCCTGGTGTGGCTGATGTATGGTTTGTGTGTGTGGTTGAAGTGTTTGTGGAGTTTGCTTGTAGGTATGATTGAAGAGTTGCATTGAGTGTGTGCTTGTGTCTCCGTGACTTGTCGAGTAGTATTAAGTCTGTTATTTGTATATATTTTTGCTGTATATATGTATGATGTATATATATAAAATGTGGGTTGAAAGCAATTAAAAAAGCGTTTTGCCAAATAAAAAGATTGATGGCACTTTAAATAGTGTGGACCTATATGTTTAGTTTCTTGGGTCTAGAATTCAAATAAGTTTAGGATTTGTGCTCAGTATTGGCATTTGTTTTGCTGTTATAGTGACTTAGCCTTACTGAGTAGAGTCAAGGCCCTTTGGTGTTTTTTGATGTGCAAATTGTACAGCAGGATCACTTCTGGCCCTTTAAAGTGTGTGCTTGCACTGCATGCGGCATCAACTTTGGAAGAGAATGCTCTAACCAGGCTACGGGAAGGACCCACAGCTGCTGGCTACAATCAGTCATATAGAAATATATGCTGACAAGTCTTTAATTGGGATGGAAAAATGGGGGCTCACTAAAGGGGACCATTTGAAATAAATTTCTGCGAGTCCCATAGTATACCACCCAACTAGGATTTTGGTTTCTCTCCAAGATGTTATTGCATCCAGATATAGAACACAACAACTGACATACACCTAGCACCTGCCAGTACGATTGTCTGTGTTAATGGCTGTTAGTTGTTTAAGATAAATAAGTAACAACAATGCTTTGTTACAGTCAACATTGGAAAAGTTTACATTCTGTAAGTGTGAGAATGTGAACTACATAATATTGAGGCCTGTCGAAAGAGTATTGACCTTTAGTTATGTGCGGCTTTAGGTTGAATATGTACGTCATTTTTCTCTACACATCTCATCCACATGCACATATTCAATTTAATCTCTTTCCTCTTCAGCACCCTCTTTTTATTCTCTCCTAAATAGAACTCCTTGCATCTGCCTCACTTCACCACCCCAAACATTCACAGCACTCACTCACATTTAAGCACTTTATTTTGTTTTACTTTCACCTTGTAAATATTTTGGCATCTGTGTACCCCCTTCACACACACTTATACAGAAATTCAATCGCAACTGGAATACATGACCATTTTTCTGTGTGTTCTGCAGAGAGGCAACCCCACTGACAGGCTTCAGCCTCAGATCGCTCAGTCAAAGCCCCTAATAAACACCTGGCACAACTCAAAGTATGCACTACGTAAGAATAATAAGATGCACAAAAAATACAGAAACAAATGATAAAATAGCCAACAATCTTGGGGAAAGCACAATGAAGTAAGATACCAAATAAAAGAGGAACTAAATCATTGCTATGCATTACCTTAACATTTTTAAAATTCATTGTTCGGAAATGAATCCATGTTTTGGCATTAATGTAAAGAGCATGAAGATAGGGACAGTTTTAACGCCATCCAGTGTGTAACTGTCTACAATAAGCACATACTTCTCCCTTTGCCTTTGGCTCAGATATTTGGATCAACTTCACAAGGGTACAAAACCCCTGCTCTCTTTTGGATCAATTTTGTGGGGTAACAAATATAGCAGTGACACGTTTAATGGGGCCAACAACTTGCAGGCAGGGCCTGGGATGTCACAATAAGGTGGTTAGCATAACCAGGGGTCTCAGCACAATATACACGACACAACATGCCATTATAACCCTTACCATTACTGAAAGCAAGGCAGTAAATCACACATGCTTGCATCCAGTCCTATGATGTGACGGATGGGAAAGGGTGGGATCTATGACTGTGAATGCTTGACGTCTGGCCACACACAGGGATGCAGATCTGACGCCCGATACCGGGAAGGTGACAGTCACTGGCCTACTGTGGATAGCACTGTAGGCTACAATGGCAATGAAGGCTTGTAGAAAGGTGAGCCCTGCATCAGACGTCACACTACAGAATGTTGATTTACTACCTCTCTTCTGTCTCCTGCTTCAGAGCGAGCCGGGGCGGGACAGGCAGCCCAGACTTAAATACATCAATTTGTTTAGAGATCAGATTTATGACGTGCATTGTGTGCCTCAAAAAAAAATCGACTCAAAATGGTGCTTATTTTATTAAGCATAAATTGGTGGCGGTGTGAAAACGAAAAATAACGACCATCATAGGGAACTTTTTCTTTTTTAATTTAACTTTCATGATTTTACTTATGCACAAAAGTGTACCACAAGATCTTTCCTGTGCCGGGCATGTCTATGGGTGCCCCCATCCCAAATTGCGGTGGAGCTGTTTTTTCATATTGTGAGAAAATCATGATTTAAAAAAAAAAAAATACGTTTTGTAAATGACTGGAAAAAATAAATCTTTCACCTGCCAATCATCATCATCAAATTCTTTATGTGGCTCTAATAAGCCATAAAAGTCATATCATATAATACACAATACAAATAGCCCATAAAAACTTCAGATAGGATGCATTAAATAATATATTAGCAACACGATACCAAAAAGTTCCAATATGAAATATTGTAGCCTCGTGGAACTTAAGATATAATTTAAAACAGCGATAATGACAGTTTTATTTCCCAGGCACTGCAAGTAAGAAAAGGCTGCTGTGTGAGATCTCGAGTCCAAAGTACGCAATATGGGGGGCACAAGAACTGTTTTATTTGATGTAGATAAAATGTGAAAAATAATGTAAAGTGCAAAGTGCTCTGTTCAGCAGGGATCTCACAATGACGGAGAGGTAAAGATGAAAACCAGGTACCTTTGAAGGGGTAACTCACCAAAAAGTGTATGATTTGTAGACGAAACCTTGGGAGTAGAAACTTCTGTCTTTCATCTACAATAAACTGTAAGCAAAGTGCTGGGTGTAATAGTGGAGCCTGAAGATTAACTCCGCCTTCCTTTCGGCTATCGTCCTTTTTTTTATTCAAATAGGTTTTTATTGGAAGTTTCAGTAGTAAATAAAATACACATAGTATCGTCCTTTTTTTGTGTGTGCTGAGGAAACGTTTGCCAAAAGGGTGGGGCTATGATAAAGAGCTGGGATACCCAAACTTTAGAACCTCTTTAACAGTTTTAGGCCAAGGAATGTCTAGGCAACTGTCCAGGTTCATACAATCTGAGAGTACTGATCTACATAATTGGCCTTCTGGGTTTTTCATTGACAATCACATTTGAAAGAAAATTCAAATGCAACCAATGGGAATCGCGATTTCCATAGCTGCTTTTTAAATGGCAGAGTTATACAAAAGTAATAAACCTTTAAAGCCTACCTGGCAACCTCTTACATCTCACAAACCTACTGAACAGATTAACGCCAAACTAACAAAAGCATGCTTTCTGAAAAAGTTCTATTTTCCTGTCGCACAAGTTACTACTTGTGTAACGATATATCTGTAAGAGACATTAGTTAGTGATAGATTCCTTACCTTAGAATATCCCCAGGCGTCAGACTGGATCCGGAAATTTTTGCGTAGCAATACCCCTGCGCGTCGGTAGGCGTCGTCTGCGGCTCCGCGTCCGCCGTCGGCGTCGTTAGCGCCGGAATGATGTCGTCGGAGTACTTAGACGCCGCCCATGCGTGCTGACGTCAGTTCTGATACACAGCTTTTCCGCGCCAGATACGCAGAGCCATGATAGAACCAACACTGGTGCCATGAAACTAGGGCCCTGAAAGGGGATGACCTTAACCCTAGATATCGGTTCGCAGAACGGGGAGGATGGGTGGGTCGGTAAGGAATCTATCACTAACTAATGTCTCTTACAGATATATCGTTACACAAGTAGTAACTTGTGCATCTGAAAGAGACACGTTAGTGATAGATTCCTTACCCTAGAATAGATACCCCAGCAATACCAACCCCGTGGTGGGTCTGCGAACCAATATCACAACAGAAAGTCCTGGAGGACGGAACGGCCAAAGAAGCCATCCCTCCGGACTTGACTGTCCATGCAGTAGTGTCTCGCGAACGTGTGCAGCGAGGCCCACGTCGCTGCCTGGCAAATGTCCTGTAAGGGGACTCCTCGGCCCAGGGCAGTTGTCGTCGCCGTGGCACGAGTGGAATGAGCCCACAATCCAGCAGGGGGCTCCTTTTTCGCCATGGAGTAACATGCCTGGATACACAAGATGATCCACCGCGAAATGGTGCTCTTGTGTACTGCCTTTCCCTTCTTCTCGCCCACGTAACCAACAAAGAGTTGGTCATCCACACGGAATTGGCGTGTGCGACCTAGGTAATAGGAGAGCGCACGTTTTGGATCCAGCCGGTGGAGCCTCTCTTCCTCTTTCGAGGGATGCGGAGGCGGAAAGAAGGTGGGCAAAGTAATGGACTGCCCGATGTGGAAGGCCGTGACAACCTTGGGCAGAAAGGAAGGTCTTGTACGCAACACCACCTTGTCAGGATGAACAGATAGGAAAGGTGGAGTAGAAGAAAGAGCCTGGAGCTCACTCACCCTCCTGGCAGTGGTGATGGCGACCAGGAAAGCAGTCTTCAATGTGAGAAGACGGAGAGGACAGTTGTGGAGCGGCTCAAAGGGAGCACACATCAGATAAGTGAGAACAAGATTCAAGTCCCACTGGGGCATCACAAAGGGAACAGGAGGGAACATGTGTGTGATGCCCTTCAGAAATCTATTTACAATGGGGGACTTGAATAAAGAGGGAAGATCAGGTAGCCTTAAGAAGGCAGAAAGAGCAGAAAGGTACCCTTTAAGAGTGCCCAGAGCAGAGCCCTGCTGGGCAAGGGAAAGAAGAAAGAGCAGCACTTCCGAAAGGGGTGCAGAAAGAGGATCCACAGCCTTTGCTGTGCACCATGCCACAAATCTGTTCCACCTGCAGGCGTATACCGACTTTGTGGAGGGACGCCTGGCTGCCAGAAAGATATCACAGACTTTAGGAGGCAAGTCAAATGGCCTCAACTGTCGCCGCTCAATCTCCAAGCTTGTAGGTGGAGACTGGACAGGTTCGGGTGCAGCACCGTCCCCTGCTGCTGCGACAGAAGGTCCTCCAGAAGAGGCAGACGAATCGGGGGATCGACTGACATGCTGAGTAGCTCGGGATACCTGTATCTTCGTTCCCAGTCCGGAGCCACCAGGATAACCTGGGCCCGGTCGCGCCTGATCTTCTTCAGCACTCTGGGCAGAAGTGGTATAGGCGGAAAGGCGTACAATAGACCGCAACTCCACTCATGACGAAAAGCGTCTTCGAGCGAGTGCCGCCTTGGAAATTCCAACGCGCACAACTGATGACATTGCGCGTTCTCTTCTGTGGCGAATAGATCTAACCAAGGCTCTCCCCATCGCTGAAAGAGACCTTGCGCCACGTCCGATTTCAGACGCCATTCGTGATCCATCATGCACCGACGGCTGAGTTCGTCCGCCCTGGCATTCAGAGAGCCTGCCAGGTGTTGAACCACCAGAGTCACGCCCTGATGTTCCAGCCATTGCCATAGGCGCAGAGCCTCCTGGCATAGGGTCCACGACCCCACTCCGCCCTGTTTGTTGCAGTACCACATGGCGGTGGTGTTGTCGGTAAACACTTGCACTACACTCCCCCGGACAGAGGGGAGGAATGCCTTCAGTGCTAGACGAATCGCCCGCAGCTCCAACATGTTGATATGGAGCCGGGACTCCGCCAGAGACCAGAGGCCTCTGATCTCCGCCTCTCCCATATGGCCTCCCCCGCCCTGGAGGGACGCGTTCGTCACAACCACGTGCTCCGGGTGGGGTAGGGAGAGGGATCTGCCACTGACCCAGTCGCGGTCCGTGAGCCACCACTGCAGTTGTTTCACAGTGCCCTCCGAGATCAAGACATGATCGGACAGGTTGCCCTGATGCTGGGCCCACTGAAACTTCAGGTCCCACTGCAGAGCCCGCATCCGCCACCTGGCGTGATGCACCAGAAGGATGCAGGAGGCCATCAGCCCCAGAAGCCGCAGCGTCAACCTGACGGAGACTCGGGATAACGGCTGGAAGATGGGAATCAGAGCCTGAATATCCCGAACCCACTGTTCGGGTGGGTAAACCCGAAACTGCGCCGAGTCGAGAACCGCTCTGATGAAGAGGAGCTTCTGAGAGGGACACAGGTGTGACTTCGGCACATTGATGGAGAACCCCAGCAAGTGCAGGAGATCGGCCGTAGTCTGGAGGTGGGTGACGACTACCTGGGGCGAGCCCGCCTTCAACAACCAGTTGTCGAGGTAGGGGAAGACTGATACCCCCTGCCTGCCCAGATGAGCTGCGACCACCGCCATCACCTTCGTGAACACCCGTGGGGCGCTGGTAAGGCCGAAGGGGAGCACGGTAAACTGAAAGTGCTCTTGGCCTACCGTGAACCGCAGGTAACGCCGGTGGGCCGGCAGGACGGGGATGTGGAAATAAGCGTCCTGCAGGTCCAACGCTACCATCCAGTCTCCCGGGTCCAGGGCAGCCAGGACCTGAGCCAAAGTCAGCATCTTGAACTTCTCCTTCTGGAGGAAGCAGTTGACGTTCCGCAGGTCCAAGATAGGGCGTAGGCCCCCTTTGCCCTTCTTGGGCACCAGAAAGTAGTGGGAATAACATCCACACCCTACTTCTAGCCCAGGAACGCGCTTGATGGCCCTCTTGGCCAAGAGGGCCGTGACTTCCTCTTGCAGAATTTGCAGGTGATCCCCCGACACGCGGTGGCATTGCGGTGGCATGGATGGAGGGGATGCCTCGAAGGGGAGGGAGTAGCCCCTTCGGACAATCTGCAGCACCCACCTGTCGAAGTGACTGTGTGCCAGTGGGAGAGGTGATGGTGAATCCTGCCTCCCACAGGCGTCACATGGGCCTGAAAACTCGGACTAGGAAGGTTTGTGGAGGCAGGTGCTGCTGAGGGAGGTGTGGACTGGCCTCGCCGTGGTCCCCGACCGCCGCCACGGCGGTTTCCACGTCCGCCACCACGCTGTTGGACATTCTGCGGCGCGTGGCTGGCAGTATGTGGGGGGGCGCCCCTTCCGTGGCCACGAAAGGAGCGAAAGGCACCCGATTGCTGGCGTGGGGCCATGAGGCCCGAGGACTTGGCCGTAGCCCTGGAGTCCTTGAAACGTTCCAGCGCATGGTCTGCCTTGTCGCCGAAGAGGCGACGGCCATCAAACGGCATGTCCAGGAGCGTGGCCTGGACATCGGCCGAGAAGTTGGCGGACCTCAACCAGGCGTGGCGTCGAACCGCCACTGTCGTTGCCATCGCCCTGCCCAGTGAATCCGTTGTATCCAGCCCACACCGGATAGAAAAACGTGCTGCATCTCGGCCTTCCGCAAGGGCTTGGCCGAGTTTAGCCTGGACCTCCTCCGGGCATTGTGGCAGCACCTCCGCAACCGTGTCCCACAGAGTGTGGGTGTAGCGGCCCAAGACACAGGCGGTATTCACAGACCGCAGCCCTAAGCTAACAGACGAGAAAACCTTCTTCCCGAACTGTTCCTATCTCTTGGATTCCCTGTTGGGCGGGGCCGACGGGAATGCGGTCTGGGAGTTTGAGGCCTGGATGACCAGACTCTCGGGGGTTGGGTGGGTGGCCAAAAAGCAAGCGTCTGGCCACGTTCCTATCCACAGGCGGACCTGTGGCGGGCTTGGACCAAGTGCCCACAAGAACGTCACACAAGGCCTCATTGAACGGCAGCAGGGGCTCACTGGAGCTTGACTGCGGTTTGAGGACCTCTGTGAGGAGGTTAGTCCTCACGGCCGCGACGGGGAGCTTAAGGTTTAAGGCCTTAGCTGCCTTCGTCAACACTACACTATACGTAGAGCCCGCCTCCGAAGCCACAGTCGGAGGTGAGCTAAATCCAGTGTCTGGCGAAGTGTCAAGACCACTGGCCTCCCCAAGCTCATATGTCCAGTCCTGCTGAGACTGGCAATCTAGTGCCAGAGGGTCCTCGGACCCCTCCCAATCTTCCTTGTCACCTGTGTCCTGCAAACCAGGATTAGTGGACAGGACCTCCTCGTGGACATAAAAATCCCCAAAGGCCGACGGAATTGGCGCCTGAGTCAGACAGGAGGAAACATTGGGGGCGGCAACCACAGTGGGCACCAGGGGCGACACCCGTGGGGACGGCGCCAGTGAGGTCGTAAGGTTGACCGGCGACGTCCCGGATCCGGAGCCGGATCCGGCGAGGTCCTGCGGCGCCGAGACCGAAGTCGCCGGCGGCGTCGGGGCCGAAGCGCCCGACCCGTTAGGACCTCCAGACGGAGCCGTTTGGCCCGAAGGCGCCACGAGAACTGACTGAGGAGGGAGGGCCCTCATGGCCATGAGGTACCTCTCGACCTCCTCCGGCGTCGCGCCGTGCCTAGGGACCCGAAGATGTGGGGCAGGAGGCGACCCGAGCGACTCCCGCGGAGCCGCGTGGGCGGTGTCGCCCGAGGCCCCGGCCGCATCGTGCGAGCGTCGGGGTGGGTCGGAGGATCGATGACGTCGCTCCGACCTCTCATGCCTCTTACCTGAGGACTTGGAACCAGACGACCGGTGTCTACTACCGGAGCTTCGATGACTCCGACCTCGCGACCTGTCCCTCGACCTCCCGTGGGACCGGGACCGGGAGCGGCGCGGGGTCGACTGCCTCAGCTCGAGTCGCTTGCGGGACCGCTCCCCCCTAGCCTTCGACGTCAGAGCCCGGCAGTCGGAGCAGGTTCAATTGTCATGGTCGAGGCCTAAGCACTTCAGGCACCGGCGATGGGGGTCCGTGACCGACATGAGTCGATCGCACTTCGAGCAAGGCTTGAACCCGGGCATCCCTGGCACCGATAGAGTCGAAGACTCGACAAAAAAGAGTGATCAAAAGAACAAAAAGTTCAGTCAAAAATTGACTGGGCGTAGAGCTTCTTTCGGATCTGCGCTAGCTGGCGCGGAAAAAAGAAGAACTGACGTCAGCGCGCATGGGCGGCGTCTAAGTACTCCGACGACGTCATTCCGGCGCCAACGACGGACGCGGAGCCGCAGACGACGCCTACCGACGCGCAGGAGTATTGCTACGCAAAAATTTCCGGATCCAGTCTGACGCCTGGGGATATTCTAAGGTAAGGAATCTATCACTAACGTGTCTCTTTCAGATAAGTTTGGCATGAACCCATCCAACGGGTTTTGCTGAAGGCACAAGCAATATTTCCTGTGGAAGCTGAAAGTGGAAAACACATCTTTTTTCACTGCCACCCTTAGCTTTTTAGTGGCAATCTGGTAACAGAGGGCAAATGTATAAATCAAAAATGCCCTTTTCAATGGAAAGCTGTCCTGAACCAAAAAAACTGAATGATGACTTTGGTATGTCTTCATCTCACTGGTTGACTAAAGTCACCATAATCCTATTCCCCTCTCCTCAGTCTGGTCATATCTAATTTGAAGCCTTCCATGACCTTATTTAGCATTTCACTTGTCAACAAACACCTTGTGGTGGCCCTCTATCATCTAATTCTGACACCTCCCTAACCCTGTATCACTTCATTGCCACTCACATTGATTTGGCCGCATATCAGCTGCAGTCCAGCATGATCTCATTCACACTTCCCTTTGGCTGCCTGCACCTCATTTGTGACACTATATAACAATTTATTTTCCACTCACTCAGTATGGCTCTCAGCTGGACCTTGTGTCATTTACTTCATTGAATAATTTTATTTCCATGCCCCTCGATCCAGCTGAGCTAATCACAAATTATGAGAAATATATAATTCGCTAATGCGTTCTAGTCTTGATTACAAATAAATACACATCATATTGTTTAAAAGTAATGAGATGTCAAATTGTCCTAGCAGGAACTATACTGCTTTAATATAGCTTATTTCATCCCTTCAAAGAGTTCATATTGTTGGAGAATTTCTGCACTCATTTAGCCACCCTTTCAGCTGTACACATACCATTTGAAAGGAGTTCAGGTTGGGTAGCTCTAGTGCATACGGATCTAGTTACCTCTTTGAGACTTTAGAAATCCTTCCGCATCTAGATGCTCACATGGTTGACCATCAGTGGTGTCACTTTCGGGATATTTTAACTTTCTCTAAGGGAGAAGCGTCAAGCTTACAATGTTCTATCTACTTGAAAGAGGCAATGACAATGAAAAATGTAGATTAAAAATCATGATTATCCCTAGCCCGTACTCTGAGATACCGTTCCGGCCGTGTTCTAGTACCGATTACTTCAGCAATTGCTGGTTTGCGAGGTGTACTTTATTTTTAAAAGTCGTGCAATTAAAGCACGATAAGGAAACAGAAGTATGCGAAAATCCTCTTTGTAGACTACTTAGCCAAATCAATGCTTTTTGGTTTGATGAATTCTCTTATAGATGACAATCTGAGAGCGAAAATAGCAAACATGTTTACGTCAAACAGTAAGCTTCAATGCAGAGCACTTCTCAAAAATTCGTAGCAGCATTAATTTGTAACAAGAGCATAGCAAATACAAACGCCCAGGTGAAATCCTAAAAGCATGTCCTGTGCCTGAGGACACTTTATTCGATATTATCCATTCACAAACTGACGTATGTTCTGCTAACATTTCCAGTTGAAGGAGGGTCCATAATTAGTGCATTCAGTTGTTGCAGAATAATTTAATACATAGACTGAATGGATTCTCACAGCACCCATAAATCCAAGTTCTATATCAAAATCCCAGAGTCATACAGGTTTAGTACTAACTAGCATACAAGATTTCAACTGCAGGAATCAACAGTATCAAAAATGACAACCGATGCAAATTGTAATAATTCTGTTACCATCTATCCTTGAATGATGTATCATGGAATCTTCTTATATATATGTCTAATTTCATTCCAGGCCTAAGGATGAGTTTTTCAACCTTTCCTCATGGTATGAAGAGCAGAATATATCCCAAACGTTTGCATCAAGTAACTTCGATGACGAGATACCTGCAGATTACGACTACATATGTAATCCTAAAAAGCTCACATGCATTCCAGAGCCAGATGCTTTTAATCCTTGTGAAGATATCATGGGATACGACTTTCTTCGGATCATGATTTGGTTCATTAGTATCCTTGCCATTGCTGGAAATGCAGTTGTTCTATTCGTGTTGCTAACAAGTCACTACAAACTCACAGTACCACGTTTTCTAATGTGCAACCTATCTTTTGCAGATTTTTGCATGGGGCTTTATTTGCTGCTTATTGCCTCAGTTGACTCTCAAACAAAGAACCAGTACTATAACCATGCAATTGACTGGCAAACAGGTAGCGGGTGCAGTGCTGCTGGCTTTTTCACAGTTTTCTCAAGTGAACTCTCAGTTTATACATTAACTGTTATTACTTTAGAAAGATGGCATACAATCACTTACGCAATGCAGTTAGATCGAAAAATCAGATTAAGGCATGCCATAATGATCATGTTTGGGGGTTGGTTATTTTCTCTTGTAGTTGCATTGCTCCCACTGTTCGGCGTCAGCAATTACATTAAAGTTAGCATATGCCTGCCTATGGACGTAGAAACCACATTGTCGCAGGCATATATTATCTTTACTTTAGTCCTTAATGTTGTTGCTTTTATCATTATCTGTGCATGTTACATTAAAATTTATATTGCAGTTCAAAATCCGGAGCTGACAACTACAAATCAAGATACAAAAATTGCCAAAAAAATGGCTGTGTTGATTTTCACTGACTTTACCTGTATGGCACCGATATCATTCTTTGCTATATCTGCTGCTTTTAAAGTACCTCTCATCACTGTGACAAACTCTAAAATTTTACTTGTTTTATTTTATCCAGTGAACTCTTGTGCAAACCCGTTTTTATATGCAATTTTTACAAAAGCATTTCGAAGAGATTTCTTTCTTTTGATGAGTAGATTTGGGTGTTGCAAAACCCAGGCAGAACTTTACAGAGTAAATCATTTTTCGGCCTATACCTCCAACTGCAAGATTGATCACTCATGTGGTGGGTCAAAAAAAACTTCTCGAGCAGACATTCATCTGACAACTTTCGATTGTCAATATTCTACAGCCACAATAAAAGTAACTGCAAAGAAGGAGGACTATAACTACTGAAATAGAGAATCATAGAATTTCAATTTCATACCTGCAAAGTCAACCCAGGGATTTAACACTCCACAGTATTTAAACAGTGTATTATAAAATAATGTGCTTTTACTTTAGATGTATACTTGAGATGTTTAATAGGTAACTTTATTTTTAAGTTGGTAAATGTTGTAAAAATTATTTTTGTATCTATGTTTAAAGAAATGGAAATCATTATTATGTGCTAATAAAAAGAATCTGTAAATTACAATTTCGATACAATTCTGCTGATATGCACTATACACTACGTCGCAAAATAAGCTTTAAATATGCAGGTAAAATGTGAATACATTCCTTTCTGCATAATCAAAATAGCCCCGCCGTTCCTCTTAAATTAGTCAAGCGAGAGAGGGTTCTGATGCCCCTTTCTTTGACATTGGTTCCTTAAAAAATAATACGGCACTGCATATTAACATTGACAGACTACTTCAAATTCCAATGCCGCTTCTGTGAGTGTCATGTTGGCCGCATCTGTTGCAGGCACAAATAAGTCACTGAATCAGTCTGCATAGAAGGATGGACTCCGTCTGCATGTAAGGTGAATAGGATGGAAATTCAAAAGTCACAACAATGGTACACTCGCTAAACGATCTGTAGTATAGAAGTAAATATTTTTACATAATAGTGCAGTTACTGCCTTCCTGTCAAAACGTGATAAATAACTCATGAGAAACAACAGGTTGACTCATCTGAACGTGTGGGTACAATCATACAACAAACGCTGACAAAGCCAATAGGTCTCGGCGTTATAGATTACTGCAGAGCTATTGGTTTTGCCAAAACAATTTTTTGCGAAGCATAGTTTTAAAAAAACGGAACTATTTCAAATTTTGGAGGAATACTGAATACATCTCAAGGTATCCCAAAGCCGAAAACTGAATTCAATATTTTCTATCTTTAGCAAGGGTATTTGAACGTCATTCGAAACGTCATTCACTAATTGAACTCCAAATAGCCAGTGGTGGCCAACTGTGAATGGAGGTGGTAGGACAGGGGAGGGATGAAAACATTTAAAAAAATACTTCCCTTCTTTGCCACCGCCGCCTCCTCTGCACGCCTCTCTCACGTCTCTCCTCCATCTCCTTCTCTGCTGGAAGAAGCACCGGAAGCAGAAGCAGCGTCATGATAGTGCCCGGGAAGGCTGGGCATGTTCTCCACGGGGCTGTGCAGCACAGCCCAATGGAGAACATGGCAAGTGTTCATGACAGTTTGGTCGGTCCTACAGGGCCAGTCAAAGCGTCATGCGCACATAGGGAGTGCAAACCATCACTGCTCCCTCTGCAGTGAGCCAGCCCACCCGCCCCAAAACAGCATTATGAAAAAGACAAACCAATGGGAATGGACTGCAGAGGTTTTTGACGTAACAATGATCTCATACATCCTTTAACTGGTCTACATGTTTCAGCCAAATGTGGTTTCATTCGGATGGCTTTAATCAGGACCAAATAATGAAAGCGACAACAGAAATTCAATCTTTGGTGTAGTGTGAACATGCGCGGGTAAGGTGTGTTTGAAAAGTGAGGAGGATTTTCCTCTATTTGTGTGAAACTGTAACTTATGGTTTTTACCCCACACGTAATACTTAATTTGTTTCATAAGCGAGTAACAAGGGCCGAAGTAGGTATGCAACACGGACAGTGGACATTGATAAAAGTGTGACTGCAGGCACCGCCCCCTCGCCGAGATCCATTATAACCTCAAAAACATCCGCAGTCCATTTTCAACCATCTCCCGGGTTCCCATTAATGAAATTCTCATATTTAGGAGGGGTTCTCTGGAGATAGTTGATAATTCACTTCTGACTCACAGGAAAAAAAAAATCCTACTCCGCTGTAATCAAGTCTCATAGCACACCTAGGATGCACTTGGCATCCTAGGTGGAAACCGTATTATGAAGTATGTCACCAACTAGGTTGGTAGGTGAGCGTTCTTTTTAAAAATCTATTGGTTTGTCTCTTTCATAATGCTGTTTTTAACATGGTTCATATTGGGAGCCCGTTCCTAATGTTCATTTGTAAATTCCTATGACGTGCACTTCTTCGCAGATACATTCTTTCTGTCAATCTGACCTGCTTACCAGTCAAAGATGTTTGCTGTTCCGAAGCTGCAGTTAGTTCATCACCAGGAGAAGCTTCTTGCCCTTCTAAACTCATGCACATATCTACTCCTCATTTCTTCATCTCAACTTCCCAACACTTCACCACATTCCTCACATTCCATCATTCCCATCCTCCAACATAACTGTAAACCTCACAGTTTTACACCCGCTTTGGTCCTGACCATTTAGATTAACCTTTTTTTACTCCACCCAAATATCTGCACATTACATAGTCCCTTTTCTTATACGCACCAACCACATCCTCTAACTCTTTAGATCCACATATGGTGTATTTCTTTAGTTTTTACTGTACTTACTGTACAGTGGGGGTCACTAGTTGGCAGAGGTAGGTACCTTTGAACTAATAGGGACCCTTGAGTCTAGTCAGGGTAAGGGCTACACTCCTAAAATAGCCCCTGCTCTCACCCTTGGTAGCTTGGCATGAGCAGGCAGGCTTATCTCAGAGGCAGTGTGTAAAGCATTTGTGAACACATACAGGAATACAGTGACAACACTACAGATGGACACCACACAGGTTGTATTATAAAAATAAGTATTTTTATGTAGACTTAACAAGACCAAACAACAAAAATCCGCAATACTGTACTCAAAAATAGACTCTAAAATGTTATAAAATAGCTCAGTTCTCTCAAGTTGTAAATGCAACTCTTTACTCTCAATGTACCTTGAATGCGTAACAAAGAAAACAAAAGGGTCGCAGGGAAGGTGATACGTTGGTTCCTTACACGCAGGGGAGTGGATGTTTTTGTTCCATACTGCTGTGCAGGGGAGTTGATGCCGGCTTCCTTACTGTGTGGGGAGGGGATGCGTTGGTTTCTTACTGCTCTCCGGAGCGATGCGTCAAGATGGCACCTCGATGCGATACTCTTTTCCTGTGCAATGCGACAAGATGGCGTCTTGGTTACGATACAACAACGTTGGTGAGATGCGCGCACGCCCGACCGCTGTGCAGCGACTCGATCTTTGGAGCCACGACAGGTCCTGCGACACGCTTCTCCGGTGATGCGACGGCGACCCATGACGTCTCTGAAAACTGTAACTCGACCCTCATGATAGCCAAGAACAATGCGTCTTGGGGCACCTTTTCCCCATTTAGTGAAAGTGGCATCGAAAAAATTCTACAGATTATTAATCTGTCTAACCACTTTAGTGACCCGTTGCCTCTGGTCATCTTCAAGGAAATCAAGAGCACTCTCATCCACACCTAGACCAGGATTTTAAATGCTTCTTTATCTCAAGGCTCAATCCCTGACTGCCTTAAAGCAACCCAGGTCTGACCGATTCTAAAAAAAAAACAATGCTGACGAATCTGATCTCAATAATTTCCGTCCTATCTCCAACATTCCCACCCTAGCGAAACTCCTTGAAAATGTATGCAATCCCAACTCTGTGCTCACAGAGACTTGCCAACTCTTTGACCAGCATCAATCTGGTTTTCGGAAGGGACACAGCCCCGAATCGGCCCTCACACTCGTTATGGATGAAATTTTAAAAATACTAGACAAAAATGAATCCTGCCTACTGATCCTCCTTGACCTTTCCTCAGCTTTCGACACAGTTAATCATGACATCCCCCTATCCATCCTACAAAACAGAATAGGTTTCTTGGATCGGGTGCTTTAATGGTTTTCATCCTTTCTTCGGCATCGAATACAAAGCGCCAAGGCAAATCACTCTCTCTCTCAGCCCTCTCCAGTACACATGGAGGTCCCGCAAGGATCCGCCCTTTCACCGACCTTCTTCAACCTTTTCTTAGAACCTCTAGCTAACGCACTAAACACGAACATTCTCTTCCACATGTATGCTGACAACACACAACTCTATCTGAAAATGTAATCCCCGGAAAGCATCATCTCACTTAACTCGATACTCGCGTTTACTCAAAATTGGTTAACTGAGAACCATCTCCTACTCAACACCTCCAAAACAGAGTTCATGCTCATCTCCCCCCCTCGCCCCCCGAACCACATCCCCAAGCTAGATCTCTGGCTGACTCACCTCACTGCTTTCAATTGCACTCCGATCATCATTGACTCAGCCAACTCGCTTGGAGTCGCCTTAGACAAGCACTTGAATATGAAGACTCATATCAGCAATGTATGTAAGGGAGCAAACCACTTGTTGAGAACCCTTAGAAATATTAAACCTTTCCTACCTCTAAGTGATTTCAAGCAGGTGATCCAAGCGCTTGTTTTGCCACAGTTAGACTATGGCAGTGCTACTCTCTGTGGCCTACCCAAATACGCCTTGGCCCCACTAAGGGCATCACTGAACACCGCTGCTAGATTGGTCACAGGTGCCAAAAGAAACAAGCGCATATCCCCAGTCCTTAAATCTCTCAACTGGCCACCCTTTGAAGCCTGAATTCAGCTAAAGATTGCAGTCCTGGCGCCCAAAGCTCTTCACCTCAATACTCCTACGCACCTGGCGCAAAAACTTGAACTATCTTGTGGGGAGAGGGCATCAAGAAGCGCCTCAACATTCCTCTTGAAACCTCTCGTCCTTAACAAAAAGAGAACTTGTCATGAGCCTTCTCCGGTGGTGCCCCAAAGATTTGGAACTCTGCCACCTGAAGTACGCAGTCTCTCCTCGACAACAGCTTGCAAATTGGAAGCCAAAAGATTCCTAATGAGCACATTCTTACCATAAGGGGAGGAGGCACACCTAATTCATCTGACTTTGCTGTCATCACCATGGTACCTCCAGCTACAATGGATCATCTCCTATGTTTTTCTTTTTTCTCATGTGTTCACCTGTTTACGGTTTTATCTTCCAATTTTGGTTGCTGTTTCCCAATTGATGTTTATACTATCCCCTTGTTCTTTCTTTCTGCCTATTGTAAAGCGCTCTGATACCCTTCGGGATCTTGTTCGCGCTATATAAAACTTTATAAATAAATAATCAAACTGCCCATTCTGGCCTATGGCCTTGCAATAGTGAAAAACGAAAATGGCTGTAATGGACTATAAGGACATGCCACACACATCAAGGCATGTCCTACCTTTTACCTACAATGCACCCTGCCCTCGGGCCTACCTTAGGGATGACTAATATGTATAAAAGGGAAGGTTTAGGGACTGGCAAGTGGGTTCACTTGCCAAGTAAACATGGCAGTACCAGACTGCACACAGGCTCTGCAATAGCAGACCTGAGACACACTTTACAAGCTGCTCCGGTGGGTGGCACAAGCAGTGCTGCAAGCCCACCAGCAGCATTTGATTTGCAAGCCCTGGGCACACGCAGTGCACTGTACTAGGGTCTGACACTAAATCAAATAAGCCATATTGGAGTCACTAATCCATACATCAATTTATAATAGGGGGAGCATAGGCACTTTAGCACTGATCAGCAGTGGTAAAGTGACCAGAGTCATACAACAGCCAACAACTGGTCAGAAAACATACAGGAGGAAGGCAAAAAGTTCAGGGATGACACTGCAAAAACGGCCAAGTCCAACACTCAGCAAGGCTCATCCACCCAGGAACACCACTCGTACAGAGCGTGTGTCCCTTTAACAGCAAAAATGGCAATACCCCAGTACTAGAATGTGGAGTTAGTCTATAATTTCATACAGGTTTTCTGATAATTTTTCTTTCCAATCTAATCCATTCTGCAAATACAACTGCACATGTTCTCCTAACACCCTAGTAAACATTTTTACCAAACCATTTTCCCATGGATGTCCAATGGCCATTGTCCCATGATTCACATTACATCGTTCCAAGTATCCCTCAAACTTTTCTGACACAAATTGGGACCATTATCTGTGACCATTGCTTCAGGGTATTCTTTAGGGTATCCCTCCCTTCTGAATACCGCTTTACAAAACTCAATGACATTCCATAACCTCCCTTCATTTAAAAGGCTCACCTCTGGGTATCTGGAATAATAGTCCACAAGAACGATGACATACTTCCTCTCTGTGTTCAACAACTCAAATGGACCATACACAACCATCGCTACCCTTTGCCATTTCCTTTCTAGAAACCTAATAGGTACCACCTGAGTTTCTTTTTCCTTATGAGACTTGTTACTACTTGCACTACTCACACACTCACAAACATTTTTAAATCCCAATCCAAACCAGGCCTCCAAAAATATTCATGTACCTTCCTTTTCATGGCAGACTCAGCACCATGCTCCTCATGCCAGATATCCAATATCCTACCATGCAACTCCAATTGAACCAACAATCTGTTACTGCTTCTCAAAATATCTTTTCGATAAGACAATTCATGCCATTTAGACTTCCAATCAATCACTTCCACCATCTCCCCGCAAAATATTGACCAACGTTGTAGTAAAACTCAATGATCTTTTGCATAACAGCATCCTTAGACAACGTCAGTTTCCTTTCCTCCTCAAATATGGCTCTCAAACCACCACACTTCACAACAGCTACCATCTAGTCCTCTTCTTGCTCAACATCACACGCTTGTACCGGCAATCAAGAAAAACAGTTAATATGCAATTACTAATCCAAGGTACATATTTAGGAAAAAAGAAAATTCTTGAAGCTGGTACGACCATTTTGCCTTCCTCACACCGTTGGTAGTAAATTCATGTATCAGAGATTTATGAACTGTCCTCAAACTTGATAGCTCCATTGGTAGTAAATACATCTACCAGAGGTTTATGAACTGTCTTCAAGCTCAATACCCCACACATAGTTCTGAAAATGTTGCACAAACCACCAGCATGGTAACACTTCTTTCTCTATGGTGGAATAATTTATTTCCACATCTCTCAAAGTTCTAGAAGCAAAAGCTACTACTCTTTCATTACCCTTGTTTATCTGAATTAACACTGTACCCAAATCATGCAGGTGGCATTCGTTGCCACAAAGGTGCCCTCATGTGCATCGAATGGCTTGAGTTCCACAACATTCACTGTACCTTCTTTCACCATATCAAACTCTTTTTGCCATTCTTGCGTGCACTCAAACTTATGACCTTGTTTCCTTAAAAGTCTCATTGGTTGAACTTTATCAGTGTAAATTTACAACACATTTGGCACAGTATTCTGCTAGTTACAAAAAGATCTTAACTGGTCCTTATATTGGGTACATGGTACTCAATAGCCTCCATAAGTTTAATTTTCAATGTTATGCCATATCTGGAAATACTATGTCCCAAATACTCACTTTTTCAACCGCATATTTACATTTCCCAATCTCCAGTCAGTCTTGCTTCTTTCAAGACTTTCAGTACTTTCTTCAACAAGTTATGATGACCTTCCTTACTTGCTGCCCACATCATACTGGAAAAAAATCACATTTTCAAGATCATCGGAAAACTGCTGCATGACCCTATGAATACCGTGTATGCAGATGCTGATCTAAAGGGAATATGCACAAAACAAAATGCACCCTGTGGTATAATAATGTCAAGTGCTTTGAGTCAAGATGCAACCGTATATGATGGTAAGTACTAGAGAAATCTAATGTAGAATTATACCATCTTCCAGTAACACTGGCTGGTTTTTCATCCATACTCGGCAGCGGGTGACAATCTGCCCACATGTTTTTGTTAAGTCTGCGAGGTCCACACACATTTATATCTTACCATTAGGCGTGCATCCAATAACAACTGGACTTAACCAAACATATTCTTCTATTGGTTTGGTGTTATTCGTGGTTAACCTATTACATTTTTCTTTCGAAGAACCCCTTAGAGCTAATTGTACACCAAACACCTTGTGCACCGTGGGTATGGTATCCTTTCTAAGAAAAATTGTATGCATGAATCTTCTCAGGCATTCCAAGTCACTTCCAAACAGTTTATGAAATTGACATACCCTTGCCTGGGTTTCATCCTGATACAAAATTAAAACTGGCTCTTCCTCATTAGGATTCAAAACAATCCCCAATTCTCTTTGTTCACCCACTACATACTAGTTCTCCCTCTTTTGACTACATACACTCGACCCGATGCAGATCTTCCCCTGAAACTCAAATTTGTCTCCAATTATCATATACCAGGCAATTTCACTCCACAGCAGCCTTCCCATTCACCACCTGCTCCCAACATATCCTTCAGACCCAATTTGCCCCACATTTCCTCTTTCACTAAAGTGTGCAGAGAGTGGCAATACCCCAGAGGGAGAAAGCAAACCCTAGAAATCATACAAGTGTGTTTAGGTCTAGCATGTCCTGCTGTAGGTCAAGGATCAGCGTGCATGCGGTGTCTGCAAGACCTGCTATAATCACTCTACAGTGTGTAATTACAGCAGCTGCTTGCCATTAGTTCATATCTCCATCGCTTTTGTTTCATGGCTCCTTATTGGCCGGTGCTCCAGATGAACAAGTTACTTACCTTCGGTAATGCATTATCTGGTAGATACTCTATCAAGCTGCAGATTCCTTACCTTGGAATTTCCCAGGT
Source organism: Lissotriton vulgaris (assembly GCF_964263255.1). NCBI lineage: Eukaryota > Metazoa > Chordata > Amphibia > Caudata > Salamandridae > Lissotriton > Lissotriton vulgaris. The sequence goes on from NC_141694.1 coordinate 1,593,033,515, forward strand.
GTCAGGCTGGATCCGGAAACTTTTGCCGAGCAATAACCCTTGTGCGACGTCGGGTGGCTCCATTTGGCTCCGCGTGACGTCAGCGGCATCAGTAGTGTTGGTTATGACGTTGCAGTGCTTATATAGGCACCACTCAGGCGTTCAGACGTCAGTACTTTTTGTATTTTCCACGGCAGAAGGGCAATCTATGAAGTAACTGACGTAGTCGTGTGCAAAACTAGGGCCCTGAAAGGGGGGCAAAACAAGCCTAGTTCTACCACATCAGTTCGCAAAGCGGGGAGGCATGGGTGAGGCTGTAAGGAATCTGCAGCTAGATAGAGTCTCTACCAGATAATGCGTTACCGAAGGTAAGTAACTTGTTCATCTGATAGAGACTTCTAGCTGCAGATTCTTTACCCTTGAATCAGATACCTGAGCCATATCATCCTGGCGGTGGGTTGCAGACTAATGATCTAAACTAAGAAGTCTTGCAGGACTGAATGGGCAAAATGCCCGTCCCTGCGCACCTGATAATCAAGGCAATAATGTTTTGTGAACGTGTGCAATGATGCTTATGTTGCTGTCCGACAGATGTCTTGGACTAGGACATCCAGAGCCAAGGTCTTAGTCGCAGCCTTTCCCCTGGTGGTGTGGTACCTTAATCTCTCAGGGGGCTGCTTCTTCGCCAAGGCGTAACAGATTTTAACGACCCACCGAGAGATGGTCCTTTCCTGCATTGGCCTTTCCTTCTTTGCTCCCACATACCCCACAAAAAGTTGGTCATCCAACCGGAACTCCTTTGTGCTGTCAAGGTAGAATGACAACACTCTTTTTGGGTCCAGACAGTGGAGAAGCTCCTCTGCCTTAGATGGATTTGGTGGGGCAAAGAAGGTGGGCAAAGTAAGGGACTGGCCCAGATTTTAGGGGGTCACTACCTTTGGTAAGAATAATGCCCTGGTGCGAAGCACCACCTTGTCCAAAAAGGATATAAATAAGGAGGCAAGCTGGATAATGCCTGCAATTCACTCACCCTTCGGGCCGATGTAATCGCCACTAAAAAGGCTGTTTTGGTGGTCAACAACCGGTGCGGACAATTATGCAAAGGCTCAAAAGGAGCACACCTCAGGTAACTGAGGACCAAATTAAGGTCCCATTGTGGCATAACAGGGCGTAGATGGAAAGAAATGGCCCAGCCCTTTCAGAAATCTATTTACAATAGGAGACTTAAAGTGAGAAGGCTGGTCTGGCAGCCGCAAAAAAGCAGACAGAGCAGATAGGTAACCCTTGAGAGTTCCCAAAGCAGAGCCCTGCTGGGCAAGAGTTAGAATGAATAAAAGGATAGAAGAAAGAGAAGCAGAAAGAGGGTCAATGGACCTTTCTGTACAGTATATTACAAATTTCTGTCAACAGCAGACGTATACCATCTTAAGGGAGGGCCACCAAAATAACGTTTCGGACTTCAGGAGGAAGGTCAAAAGCTATCAACTGTCACCGCTCAACATTCATGGAGACGCAGAGGTGACCAGTTCGGGTGGAGAACCCTACCCTGCTGCTGCGACAGGAGATCCTCCCGAAGGGGCAGCCTGATCGGAGGATCAACATTCATGCTCAGAAGATCTGGATACCAGACTCTCCGTGCCCAGGCCTGTACCACAAGAATGATTTGGGCCATGTCACTCCTGACCTTCAGAACCCTGGGCAGGAAATGCGTACAAAAGGCCTGAGCTCCACTTGCGACAAAAAGCGTCGCTGAGTGATAGCCGCCTTGGAAACTCCAGCGAGCAGTACTGCTGGTATTGCGCATTCTCTTTGGAGATCGAACCAACCTAACCAAGGTTCTCCCCACCGCTGAAAGAGACTTTACGCTACCTCCACAAACGAGGCCATTCGTGATCCTGAAGGCATCGCCGGCTGAGATTGTCCGCCCTGGCATTCAGAGAACCTGCCAGGTGTTGAACCACCAGGGATATGCTCTGCTGTTCCAGCCATGTTCAGAGATGCAGGGCCTTTCGACAATTCATCCACAACCCCACCCTGCTCTGCTTGTTGAAGTAACACCTGCAGTAGCCTCCCCTTGACAGAGGGAAGAAATGCTTTCAATGCCAACCAAATCGCTCGGAGCTCCAACAAGTTTATGTGGAGCACCGTCTCCGCGGGGGCCCAGTGACCCATGATCTCCACCTCTCCCATGTGCCTGCCCCATCCCTAGAGTGACGCATCTGTCACGACTGTGAAATCTAGTCGGGACAGGGGTCTGCCGTTGACCCAATCACGGTTCACCACCACTGCAGTTCCTTCCGAGATATGAACCACGCCAGTGAGATTTCACTGATGCTGTACCCATTGGAACTTTAAGTCCCACTGCAGAGCCTGCATACACCATCTTGAGTGTCTTACCAACAGGATGCAGGAGGCCATGAGACCCAACAGCCTCATAGTCAACCTCACCGAAATCCAGGATAGAGGCTGAAACATAGGAATCATTGCTTGAATATCCGGTACTCGCTCCTCTTGAAGATAAGTCCGAAAATGGGTTGTGTCCAGCACAGCTCCGGTGAAAGGGAGCATCTGAGAGGGAGTTAGGTGTTTATTTCAGCAAAATCAAAGAGAACACCAGCAAATGCAGAAGGTTCACCGAAGTCTGAAGGTGGGAGACGACTAACTGGGGCAAAGCTGCCTCCAACAGCCAGTCATTGCAGTGATTCCCCTAACCTGCGCAGATGAGCTGCAACCACCGCCATCACCTTGGTGAACACCCGAGCGGCACTGGTAAGACAAAGGGGAGCAGGGTAAATTGAAAGTGCTTGAGGCCTACCTTGAACCGCAGGTAACGCCTGTGGCCCGCCAGGATGGAAATGTGAAAATACGCACCATGCAGGTCCAACACTAACATCCAGTCTCCTTGGTCAAGGCAGACAAAGGGAGCATTTTGAATTTCTCCTTTTTGAGGAAGAGATTGATGGTTCGAAGATCCAAAATGGGCAGTAAGTAGCCCCTTGTTCTTCAGAAAGTAGCAAGATTAACAGACACTGCCTACTTCTGAAACTGGAACGCTCTCTTTAGCTCCTTTGACCAAAAGAGCTGTAACTTCTTCTTGGAGCAACTTTAAATGATCTCCTACCAGCTGTTCCCGACTTGGAGGGGAAAAAAAGAAAAGAAGAGAATAGCCCTCCTGGACGATCTGCAAGACCCACTTGTCTGTTATAGATCTCCAGCGGGGGAGATTATGACGAATTCTCTCACCCACTAGAGTAGTGTGGTCCTGTAGAATCAGCCTAGGAGTGCTTGGAGGCTGCGGCTGCTGGGGGCAGAGTGGAAGACAACTTCTGGCCTCCATTCCGAGGACAGAATGTACAGCGTCCGCATCCACGAACAGCTTGAGTAGTCTAAGCGGGATGGTGGCTAGGAAAGGGCTGACGGGCCAGAGACCCATTCCATTGCCATGAAAGGGGCGAAAGGGAGACTGACCACGAGGAGAGGCCCAAGGATCTGGCTGTACCTCGAGTGTCCTTGAACCTGACCAGGGCAGAGTCTGCCTTTTCCCCAAAAAGGCAGGTTCCAGCAAAGGGCATGTCCAACAAATTGGCTTGGACATTCCCGGGAAGCCACGGTCATTAAAATCGATCTGCCCAGCGAATCGGTTGTGTCTAAACCACACTTACTTTGCTGCAACTCTCCCGTCTTTGACGGCTTGGGCGAGCACAGCCCAGGCCTCCTCCAGGACTTGTGGCAGCACCTGTGCAACTGTCTCCCAAAGAGAGTGAGAGAAACGGCCCAATAAGAACGCAGTATTCACCGACCGCAATGCAAGACTGGAGGAAGAAAACATCTTCCCAAATGATTCCAATCTTTTGGATTCCCTATCTGGAGAGGCGGAAGGGAATGCACCCTGGGACGCAGAGGCCTGCACCACCAAACTTTCTAGGGTAGGGTGTCGGCTGAGAAACTATCGTACTCATGGAGCTGGGCGATGCCGGCGTGCAATCGTCCTATTCACAGGAGCCCCTATGCTAGGCTTGGACCATGTTCCTAGAAGGACGTCTGTAAGTGCCTCATTAAAGGGCAATAGGGGTTCAGAATTGTTTGCTCTGGACACCTTTTGAAACTCCTGATTCTGCTGTTCTAGTTTAGTTATTCTGGCTTAATTTTAATTGTCACAATTTATTCTTTAACTAAACTGGTCTAGGAATTTTAACTTAATTTTTTCTCAACTAGGACGTTGTTTTGTGTTTCTGTTCATCTACTGCATGCAGTTTTCTCTGATAGTAGCCTCTCACAAAAAGCAAGGCCTCCAACAGTAAGGTGGCGTGTAATGTTTGCAGTGCGGGGTGACGGTCTAGTTCACCTCCGCACTGAGCTCTAGTATACGCGCTGGCGCAATGCGGGCATATAAAATAAAGAGGCGGGCCCGGCGTCGGTAGTCAGGACAGCGATCCAAACTGAACCACTTGTGTCCCGCATATTATTAATGCTCGCTGAGTGCAAGCTGCGCTCAACAGGCGAGCTTTCTACACTGGCGACAAGGCGGTAACGTTCACATGCTATTGCGCAGGGTGAAGTGTGGCAAGGCCCCCCACAGAGGTACTGCTGTTTCTGCCATCAGCAAGGGTTCGGCTACCCTGCTACACACCCTTCGTGGAGCCGGCCCTGGGGTTCTGCCACCCCTATTTCACTCAAACAGTGCCTGCCCAGCCCAGAGTGCCACCCTGCCTAGTGGCTGCTCAGCCCCAGCTGCCCCCCGTAGGACATCCATGGCCTGCGCCGATAGGAAGCACCAGGAAGGACAGGCCTTCATGCTGCCTGGCCCCATCTGCCCTCGGTCAGGCGGCCGCCATTTCTGCTGGGGTGAGGCAGAGCTCGTGCCACGAAGTGAACCTCCAATGACGTACTGATGGCGGCGATCTGGGTGATCGAGCCGTTTGTAGTGGATGGCGCTGCCTCATCACTCGCCCCGAAGTGGATGGACTGGACTGAACGCCTTCAGTTCTATTTTGAGGGGGCAGGCATCGCCCGCGTACAGCACAGAGTACTACTCCTACACCTAGGTGGTAAGGACATTCATCGCATCTATAAGATTCTAGTGGAGGCCATGCCCAAGAGCTATGTGACACTGCTGAATGCCCTAAACGCGCACTTCGAGCCTATGGAGAACAGGGACTACGAGCGATTCATTTTCCGCCAAGCTAAACAAGCGGAGGAAGCGTTAAGACACCTTCCATGGTCGACTGAAGGAACTGGCCAGCACGTGCGGATTCCAAGAAGAACAAGAAGAAATGAGGGCCCAAATCATATAGGGCTGCAATTCCTCAAAGCTAAGAGAAACCATCCTCCAGGAGTCCGGCAATTCGTTGGCTAACATTCTCACACTAGGAAGGTCAATGGAGTTGTCGAAGGCCAGGGCATCGCACATGAAGGCTGTACTCCACCGCCCCATAAAGATTGAGCAAGCAAGTATTGTGAAGGCCTAACCAAGTCGTTTACCTGGCAAGCGTACACAAGGCAAAGGTAAAGAATGCGGGTACTGCGGAGGCATGCCCCACTGCATGCAGGACTGCCCAGCAAAAGGAAAAATGTGTAGAGTCTGCGGCAGAATAAACCACTTTGCGGCCGTGTGCAGGTCATCGAAGCCACAGAAAGAAATGGAACAAACAGTAGGTGTATCGCCGGACAGTGAAGATATGGATGACGACACATGAGACTACCCAATCCACTATGTGGTAGCAATGGACCATTTGCCGCGGAAAAGGCGCAAACTTCCGAAATGCCGTGTAAGGATTCACGACCAAGAAGTGCGAGCCCCCATAGACACAGGTGCTTCAATAGAGCTGATGGCCGCTAACGTGTACAGAAGGCTCAGTCCACGTTCACAGCTACGAGAGGCCAAAATCTGCATGTTTGCGTATGGGTAGAAGACGCCCATCCCGCTGTTGGGGTGTTTCAAAACCGAACTTCGACATCAAGGCTTAAGCATCCCCACCACAGTGTATGTGACAGAAGAGCGGCATGGTGGTCAGTGGCTACGCAACGGAAGAACTGTGACCAATTTCCTTCGCCCTCGTCGTTCCGGAAGAAGAATTGACAGCCATCATGGAAGAGTTTGACGATGTCTTCCAAGGAATAGGGTGCCTAAAAGGAAAAGAAGTCTCTCTCAACATTAACCACCAATCAGTCCAACCAGTGGTGCTGAGACGCCAACGCATTGCGTTTCACCTAAGGCAGAAAGTCGTAGAGGAACTGGAGGCGCTTGAACGGCAAGTCATTATAGAGAAGATCAGTGGGCCCACTCCCTGGGTGTCACCAACCGTAGTGGCCAAAAGGCCGAAGCAGCTAGGCCAAGTGCGCATCTGCGTAGACATGCGCCTTCCAAACGCGGCATAAAGAGGGAACGTCACGTAACCCCCACCATAGATGGCATTTCTAGTGAGTTAAATGGTGCTGTCTCAAAAATGCACTTACCCTCAGGGTACCACCAACTGCCCCTACATCCTGAATCCAGATACATCACCACCTTCTCTATCCACGTAGGCCTGAGAAGATATAAGAGTCTGAACTTCGAGATTTTGAGCGCAGCCGAGGGTGTTTTAGAACACCATGAGAGAAGTCCTGTGTGGGCTCCCAGGAGTCCTAAACGTCCGTGATGACCTGCTGGTCTATGCTACGTACCTGGAAGATCACCATAAAAGGCTCTTCGATGTGTTTTAAAGGATCCAGAAGAGGGAGTAGACCCCGAGCCAGACAAAGTCCGTGACATTCAAGACGTCCCGGCTCCCACCAACACATCTGAGATGCGGAGTTTCCTGGGACTGCTTAACTTCTGTGGCCGCTTCATCCCCGACTTGACCAATGTCACAAAGTCACTCAGAGAACTGACACAAACTGGCACTTCCGGGTCTGAAGATGAGGGTGGTGGGGAGGGTGAGGGTGGGCAGTGAGTCAGGGGAGTGCCTGACCGCACACGCACATGTAGGATACACCTGAGAGGAATTGGGGTTTGGTATCTGCAAGTTTCATGCCTAATACACGTAATGATCGCTGCTATTTTCTGCCGATAGGAGTGCCATAATGAGGTGAACGACCTGTGTACACATGTTTTAGTCACGAATGCCGAAGTGTTGGGGGGGAGGGTTCCATTGGGGAGTTGGGGGGTAACCTGTATAGAAAAAAAAAAGTAAAAGCAGATTAGAATATCCTGCCGCGCAGTTGCATGGCTAGGTTCAAGGCCTGGCTTCCATGCTACCACCTATCGCCGCCCGGCCTTCGGGTTGTGGGCTGAAGGGCCGTGTACACAGCAGTATGTTATTGGCCATAATGTCGTTGATTTGCTGTAACTGTCGGCGCAACTGTTATATACTATCATTGTCTGCGACAAAAATAAAGTTTAAAAAAAAAAAAACTGCCACTTCCTGGCAGTGGGGACCTGACCAACAACAAGCCTTCAGGGATACCAAAGCAGCCCTCTCGGCAGACACCACGCGGTCATATTTTAACCCAGCAAGGCCCACCAACATCGCGTGGATACCAGCCCCTACGGCCTAGGTGCTGTGCTCACTCAACAGCAACGCAATGAAGAATGGGCCCCGGTAGCCTAAGCAAGCCGGTCCCTGACGGAAACCGAGCAGCACTACTCGCAGATTGAAAGGGAGGCAATTTTCCATTGGCCCGTTCGGCAATTTCACATCTACGTATGTGGCCACCCGTTCACAGTTTCCAGAGACCACAAGCCACCTCTTCCAAGGGTCCAAATTGAACCCCCTCCTCCCCCCCCCCCTGAGGATAGAAAAATGGATTCTCCAACTGCAAGGTTATGATTACCGGGTAGACTACAAACCTGGTTCGTCCAACCCAGCAGGTTATCTTTCGAGGCACCCTAAGGCAACGACCAAAGCCAAGGAGGACGAAGCTGAAGAAACCGAAGAATATGTCTGCTTCGTGGCCGAACAGTCCCAGCCAATGCCAATGACAATCGAAACGCTGGTTCAAGCCGCAAAGAACGATAAGTGTCTGCAGTTAGCCATCGCGGCAATTTGAGCAAATGACTGGCGACCCATACAGACCAGTATGGCCAGACGGACAATCCCAGTGAAAGACACGCTAGAGCCGCTGATGACAGTCAAAGAAGAGCTGTCCACTGCCAGCAGCAATGGGGTCAAAGACTAGTCCTTCCGTGAAGCCTAACACAGCAGGCAGTGGATCTCGTACACCGAGGGCACCAAGGCATGGTAAAAACAGAAAGTCGGCTGAGGGCAAAGGTGTGGTTCCCAGGAATGGTCATGATGGTAGAACAGGCCGTCAGAACGTGCCAAGTCTCAGGCCAGTCGGAGCGACCCGCACCGGTCATCACAGAAGCCAATCCGCAATGACCTTGGGAGTGTGTTAGCATGGACTTTGGACACTTGCCAGATGGACCCTACGCCCTAGTAGTCCTAGAAGACTACACCAATTTTTTTTTTTTATATAGACTTTATTTTTTGAGTTTTCAACACAGAACAAGAAAAAAGGGTGGCAGTGTGATACATAGCGCCAGCATCTGTAGCATACATTTCAGTCAGAGCATGTTAACACAGCAATATCATAGGTCAGGTGCGATGCATGTTAAATAGGGACAACAGTCATCATTCACAATACATTACAGGGGTGTCGTAGATCAGCTCATCACAAAGGTAGACGGTAGTCAGCGGCTAGGCTTCCATGCAGAGAGATATTAGACAAAACCAATTCATGTGTAGTAATCATCTATACATTTACATGAGAGAACACGGTCTAGAAGTATTATCCATTGACGGCAAGTCACACATAACAAATCAAGCAGAGTCCACTTGCACATCATCACCAGTCCGTGCCTCTCTACCATTCAGAACATTATCATCAGTTCCCTGGGCTAGCAAATATGCGACTAGGGGAACCCAGATGTCGTTAGGTCTGCCGGAGTTCGGGAGTGTCTCAGCAAAAATAGCGGATTGTTCCTGACAATGGGTCATATCTGCAAGCCAGTCCTTAAACTTTGGGGGCCTGCCACGACCCCATCTACACGCCACCCAGCGTTTTGCAAGAAGCAGAGCAATGTCAAGGAGTTTCCTATAGGTCCTAGGGATATGTGGTGTATACCCCAGTAACATCAGCAATGGGTCTGGGTTTATCGATTCTCCGGTCATGGAGTCAAGGGCAGCATGCACCCATTGCCAGTAGGCATGGACCGGGGGACATTCCCAGGACAGATGAAGGAATCCGGCATGTTCCGCGCGACAGCTTTCGTATCTATCATCGCTGGACAAGCGGAACCTGAATTTTGTTACCGGTGTGTAGTATAACCGTTGTAAGAACTTATAATGAATTATCTTGAGCCTACAGCTGGCGGATATCCTAGCCGTGAGGTCACAGCAGTAAAGCCACTGCTCATCAGTAATCTCTGATGCCAGGTCGGTAGCCCAGTGTGATTGGGCCGGGTTTTCCAGTCCCAGGCTGGACGCTCTGATGAGGCGATACATGCCCGATACCAAGTGCGAGCCGTCTAGTGAACATAGCATGAAGTGCAAGGGAGGAAAGTTCTCAGGTTCATTGGGAAAGTCAGGGAGAATCTCCCTCATCCCTTGACGCAGTCGCATATAATAGAAAGAATTGAGTGGAGTAGGGTTATGGGATTTGAAGAAGAAATCTGCAGAGTTGAACTGGCCATTGGTGAAGAGGTTACCCCAACAGCTGACTTGTAGGCGCCGACAGAGCGACTGGAAACCCTGCTCCTGGAGGAGCACAAGTTTGGGGTGGTACGTCAGAGGCATCCAAGGAGAATATGGAAAGATACATCCCAGTAACCTCGCCATGCGGCGCCAGGCGTCCATAGTGCACGTGACAGTGGTGAACGGCGTTTCTATGGATAACACTGGGCAATGTATGAGCCAATTCAGTGGAGGGGATTTCCGATCCAGTCTTCGACCGCCAGTTGAGGCATGTAGGGTGTGGGGATCATCCAGTGATAAGCGTAGTGCGCCTGCGCACATATATAATAAGCCTTCAAGTCAGGAATGTCGAAGCCCCCTTTAACATATGGCTGAGTCAGCAGCGACCACCGCAGCCGGGGATGTTTACCCCCAGAATAGTCGACATAGTTCTGCTCTCAATGTCTTAAAAAAGAACGCGCCCGGGTGTTAAGGAATATTAAGAAAAAGATACAGAAAGCGGGGTAGCACCACCATTTTGATAAGGGTGCTCTTCCAGCCATGGACAGGGGGAGGGAGATCCAGCGATCAACCGATGTGATAAGGTTCGTGATCGCGACATCGTAATTCAAGCGCAATGTTTCGTCTTTATCACGAGCGAAGTGTGTACCTTCTGTCCGGAGAGGGTGTAAGTGTTGCCATACTTCCACCAGGTCACCTTCCGCGATCACACCCATAAGGACCTCCCTGGACTGAGGCTTATAATGTGCACCTCTGTCTGCCCTATCTAGGTGAGGCACAATTGCCACGTTGAAGTCGCCTCCCCAGATAACATGCCGGGACCCTACGTCAAGGATCTTACCCCACAATGTGGTGAAAAAATGTGGCAGATCTACGTTATGTGCATAACAGTTCACTAAAGTGATAATGTCTCGGCCTAGGCGTCCCCACAATATAGCAAAGCGACCCTCCACATCTGATAGCTCCCCACATACCTGGAATGGCACGTTGCGTCTAATCAATATAGCCACCCCTCTCGCGTATGTGGAGTAAGACGAAAAGGTGCAGGCGTTGGCCTATTTGCCTGCAAAGGTGCTGCGTGTCTGCGGTGACAGGTGCGTTTCCTGTAGCATGGTGATCTGGACTTGATGACGGTCCAAGTATGCAATCACATTTCGACATTTTCTGGCATTATTAAGGCCCCTGACATTCCATGACATACAGCGCAGTTGCGCATTAGGCCCTACCCCCGCCATAAGGTAAAGGACATTGTATACATATAACATGCCATAGCAGTATTCATTGAACCAACACTGCTCAGATGACGCAAAGCACCACACAGTCCAAACAACTGCATTACCCCCCTGTAAAGAAAAACCCTTCCCTCAACAATACTCTGCCCCCTCCCACTACGGCATCCCAATCATGCCAGCAGCCGCCTGCTCCCTCCCCGTCCCTCCCCCCTACCCTCCACAGCAATCCCAACTTGTCAAAAAAGTGCCCCAAAGATCCACCCACCTCCCTTCCCCCAGAGATTAGTCGCGTTCGAGAAACAAAACCCATGTGTGGGGTGCACCCGTAGGGGGAACAGCATAGAAGAACGCACAACCACAGCACCCCCCTCAAGCCTCACAACGAGTACCGCCCTTGGGTGGGGCTGAGGAGAGGCAGTGGACCCTGGAGTACATTACCACTGGGAGCAGGTCGCAGCTCCATGTCCAATTGACCGGACATGTCCACCAAAGAAAGCGAATGCCGTCTCAGCGACCCCAGAGCACCGCACCTAGACCGGTCAGTGCAGCATCAGGGACAGGTCAGGCGTCTGCACCCGAGTTCGGAGGATTGTAGTTGTGTGCCTCGCCTCGGTCGCGCGGCCCATTCCGCATCCTCTTGATCACTTTTAAGTAGTCCTCCACCTGCTGCGGATTGGTAAAGAACCGCTGCTTCCCTTGATGTGTGACCCGGAGTTTAGCAGGATATAGTAAGGCATAGTCCAGTTGTGCAGCACGTAGTTTTTTCTTCACTTCAATAAACTTGCGTCTCTGTTCCTGGACCACTGAAGTGAAGTCAGGGTAAATGGAGAAATTGATGCCATCATAGGATAGAGTCTGCTTGGCGCGTGCCGCTCTCAATGCCGCATTGCGATCGCGATAGTTCAACAAGAAGGCTATTATGGGCCTCGGTGGTGTGCCCAGTTTGGGCATCGGGCATAAAGATCTGTGTGCCCCTTCAACTATGAACTGTGATGAGAAGGCCTCGGCTCCGATGGATGTCTGAATCAGCTTTTCCACATACAGTTCCATCCTACCCTTGGCAGTGGATTCTGGTATGCCCGTGACGCGAATGTTCTTGCGTCTGCTGCGGGCATCCAAATCCTCATTCTTAACCGCGATGACCGGCAGCAAGTTGTCCATTCGGGCAAGCTGGGTGGTATGGGAAGCTGCGGCATCATCGATGTCTGAGATACGCTGCTCCATAGCCGCGATCCGCTCTTCGTGCCGATCGACTTTGTGCACAAGGGCGTCCATCCTCGACGATATCCTGTCCACCTTGTCCACCACTGTGGCAAAACCCTGTCGCATCTCCTGAAGGATTTGTTGCACATCCTGGGCGTCAGGGGGGGGGGGAGGGTGAGCAGTGCCGGTTGCTCCCGCGCCGCTCATGCTGGGCCTCTCGCCCGATACTTTTTGTACTTTCTTTGCAGCCTCAAAGGAGAGTTTCTGTTGGCGGGTGTCCTGTCGAACCATCGTACCTCCACACAGCGCTCGGTAGGTGTGCTCCTGGCCAGAAAACTACAGGACCACCAGAGCGTCTCAGACAGTGGACAGACCACCGAGACGCACCGCAGGTCCCCAGTAATTCGCAATGCTGATGGCATCAGAAATATATTTAAATCGCCAATGTCTCTGAAGGAGGTAAGGCGATGGAAGGAGCTATATGAATGGAGGGAACCACTCGCAGCACAGTTCTTCAGTAGGGTAAACTCTGGGGTGAAGGCCCCATAAGAGCGCCCAGGACTGGGCTCAAGCAACGGGTCCGCCACAGGGTAAAGCTGGGGAGCACAGAGTGTATACGCCAAGTCACCAAGGCCCAACATGCAGTCCAACCACTTGGTGTCCACAGTGATGTTACCTCCCGCCGCGTGGCGCTGAGCTCAGGCCCTCCACAAAGTCTGTGCTCGGTAATGCAGGATCTCACAGGGGTGAGGCCAGCTATCTCCCGCAATACTCTCCAAATGCACACCACTCATCCGAACGCACCAGCGCGCAGCAGGCCTTTCCACCCCAGCCCAGAGCTAGCCTCGTTAGTAACTGTCAAGGGGACCCTGGGCAAGCAAAGTATATAAGCGCGGGAAGCAGCGCCAGGCAATGGCGGAAGTCTCTCTCAATGGCGCCGCACCGGGTGCCCCAGCGAGATCGGCCGTCTCCACGGAGAACAGCGTCGCAGCATGATACCTGGGGGCACAGAACGGCAGCCGTGGGCGCCTTCCGTAGGGATCACCGGCAGGTCGCAGTGGCGGCTCCGATTTGCTTCCCAGCAGCAGAAGGCCGTAGACGCTCCTCGATCCCCAGCAGCGCCAATCCGATCACGGGGGTGATGGTTTTCAGTGCAAAAACCATAATAAAATGCCAGTAAGTGCAGTTATGAGTCCACAGCGAGCGGGGGGGGGGTTAAGAGTACCCCCGGATGAGGCCCTTCGTCAAGGCCTACCGCCTCGTGGCGATCCCCGGCCTGTCCTGGCCCCGGAGGCCCGTCCCCCGCCGCACAGCAGTTCCAGCGGCAGCCTCGGAGGGAGCGAGCGAAGCTCAGTGTGCAGGCGCCGCTGCTCAGATCCGCTCCAAACTTGGACCGAGTCAGGAGGATCGGTGCTGTAGCAAGTTGAGTGGGTTGCGGAGCCGCTCGGTCGCCAACAAGTAAGGATTAATGGAGGGTAATTGCTCAAGGGTACAGGAGCCTCACCGTTAGGCGGCCATTCTGTGTGCGCGCCCTCTAGTGCCCCCGACTACACCAAATATCTAGAGATAGAAATTGTTGGAAGCCAAAACGCTGGGGAAGTGATCAACTAAGTGGAAAAAATCATTGCCACATACGGGATTTTTGAAGTGGTAAAGACGGACAATGGCCCACCTATTCAAGGTCAGGAATTTGCTGAATATCTTGCATCCTGGCATAGGAAAGTAGCCCCGAACTGGCCTCAAGCAAACAGGGAAGTTGAGCGGTTCATGCGGATTCTCAACAAAGTCATCCGCATTGCTCATGCCAAGGAAGCGCCCCTGGAACGAGCCATATACAGTTTCCTGAGGGAATACAGTCTAAGGCCCCATCTCACAACAGAGAGAGCTCCGGGGCCTGCAAGCATGGGCCGGGTAGTAAGAGACACTATTCCCCATCACCCGACATGGGTCCCTTCCCATATTGACGGGGCTCGAGTCCTAGCGAACAGAACCAACACCAATGTCTGGTCCAGCATCAACAGAAAAGCGAAGGGTTCAAGCATCCATGCAGGAGACAAAGTGTATGTCAAGGACAGACATCCAGGGAGTAAATCCCGCCTCCCGAGCAATCTCCATGGACAGTAACTCGCCGAAGGGGCAGAATGGTCACTGCCGGGAAAGGCACAGAAGAGCTTACACGAAATGTGTCCTTTTTCAAGAAAGTATAAGTGGGAACACCTAATCTCCCAGTCTGAGAAAATGAAGAAAATCCAAGGCCGAGAACATCAGAGGGAGTTGACATCAGTGCGAGGAAGTTCCCAGAGCCCTTCCTGATCGTGCCAAGTCAAGAGTCCCTGTCTCCACAAAGAGATCCGGAGAAAGAGCCAGCCTGCTCCCCACCAGAATCTCCGGGTTGCTGCACCGAGAGAGAAAGGGTTCCTTCTCTGGTCCCATCAAGAGAAGACCATTCCCAGTATCACCAGCGGAGTAATTCTGCCCCCTCCTCCCATCTGGCAGGATTATGTGTGTGAGGGCCCACAGTCATGTGCATGGCTGCAACAGTGATCGGCGTCAGGTAGCTGGGTGGGACTGCTCTAGAACTGGTAAAAGAGTGTTTAATTTTTGGCGTTGTGTTTAATTAATGTGAAGAGGAATGTAATGTTCTTAGTGCGGGGAGACGGTCTAGTTCGCCTCCGCACTGAGCTATAGCGTACGAGCTGTCCCATGACGCAATGCGCGCATATAAAATAAAGAGGCGGGGCCCGGTGGCGGTAGTCAGGACCGCGTTACAAAGTGAACCACTTTCGTCCCGCATATTATTAATGCTCACCGCGTGCCCATGGCGCTCAGCAGGCGAGCATTCTACAGTTGAGATTCGTCAAAGAAGCCTATGTACTTAATGGGAATGGTATTGTTTTTCTTTTTTGGATGTCAGCAACAGCACGTTTCAGGGGTTCGGTTTCTATTCCCGATGCTTACACAATCTGCTTTCCAACAGCTATTAGCAACACCTACATATTTGCACTTTACAACAAAAGTTTCCTAACCGGAAGAGAGCATGCATTCACCACTTTGAATTTAAAAAGCGTGATTCCCTGATGTGTCGGACGGTTTATGCGTTCAGAAGATGGAAAGGCTGGTGGTGCACATGCAGCATTGGACTGCAGAGAGAGATGCTTTTATATTCATTCAGTGCACTACATGAGATGCCTGAATAGAAAAAGGAATAATACAAGTCTAGAGAGTCGCAAATGAGACACACTGTTGTTGCAGCCAGGATCTCTAGTAAAAGTTATGAAACTGTCTGTGATATCTTTTGGAATGCAAGGAAGACCCAACTGAATGCAGAAAACTATTCTTGGGAATCCATTTGTTTTGTGAGGATGAGCTATTTGTTAAAGTACTGTTTCATCACTATCCATTAAAGATTATAAACTTGTATGATCTTGCACACTTTGTTAATCTACATGAGAAACAGTAAGGATCTTCACCACTTACGAGACTTGGATATAGTTTCAATTGGATGCACATATTGTACAAAGGTACCAACGGAGGTCGGGAAAGGTACTGCTTGTTGTCCAAGTAAACTTTATAATTCTAATGAATGTAAGTGACACTGGAGTTGTAAGTAAAAATAACCTCAAATGTATTCAATTCAGGGTACGTGTTCTCATAAAACAGAGGATTGGTTTCTATAGCGAAAGAAGAACAATCACTTCAAATCATTTTAACATCTATTTCATAAATATTAATTATGTTCCAGTTCTTAGCAAATTCAGAATTCAATCAGAACTTAAAGACTCAAAAACACAGCGATTTTGAACGTATAATGTGTGCTGTAGCGAGATAGATAAGATATGAAAGATTTTTTTCTTGTCATAGATGTCAGCACTTTACCAGTTGAAGGCAATGCCCAGGTGGATGATTTGTCAGAGTGGAGATATCCAGTTTTCCTCTTATCCATTCCGGTTTCCCTAGGTCTACTGATAACCAATTAAAGGTATGGTTGACTGTGAATTTGGAGAGGGATTGACATTGTAAACACTTCAGTTGCATCCAGACTACAAGTTGTGTGCATTCTGGCAGAGGGATAGTCAGGCTTTCTCCCCAGGGTCCACAGCTATAGGGGTTAGGAAGTACTGAGAACATGTGAATGCTAGCTGGCCCTACTAACTGGGGCTCTAGGGGCAGAGCCTGTGATAGAAAGTTGTCCTCACTAAGCCTTTGTCACTCTCAAGGTTGACTTGGATAGGCAGTCAGCAAGCCAGTCTACATACAGTACAACACATCTATGAGTTGCCAAAAGGATGGCAGTGTATAGCCAGAGGTGTGATTGCACAACACTTTTAAAATAACTCAAGTTTTATGAATACATTTACTGGATAAATTGCAACTCAAATGATAGAATATTCATGAGAGAAATCACAAAAAATAAAACAATACATAATGAATGTAAATAATATGGAGAAAAAAAACAGTGGTCTCAGTGCGAAAAATATACTGTTCATGATTAATAAATGTTCATAAAAAACAATTAACAAAATGCAGTTATGACATCAATGAAAAAGGTTGTTATTCTGCAACAGTACAATAATTGTGATCAATAGATGACTGTGATCGAAATAATGGAAGATGGATAATTAGCTATCCCCTGCTAAAAATGTGTTTATTTGTTGTGATTTGGCGCCTTAGGCTGACAAAGGTGATTGCCTCTGGGGATCGTCTGGGACAGGGGTTCTCGCTAAACTTCTTAAAACTGTTATAGCACTTGTAAATTGAATTTTTTAACTGAGACAAACTTGAGAAAGCGCCTGGGAAAGGGCTTTCAATTACTTACATTACTGTGTATTATTTTAAATCTCGCCGTACTGCACTACATTTTTAGTCAAACTCACTCTAATGACCTTTGCACCCAGTGTTCGCTCCCTACCCGGTCCAGTACGGATTGTTCCGTTGGTCTGGAGGGAGGCGTCACTAAACCGGAAGTAAGGACACCCTAGGGCGGCAGGTTAGCGGTCTAGCCTAACCAGCATAAAAACACATATAGAGTCTGACGCGCAGCAGACGCGCTTAAGGCTGACAAAGGTGATTGCATCTGGGGAGCGCCTGGGAAAGGGCTTCTCGCAAAACTTCTTAAAACTGTTAAAGCACTTGTAAATTGAATTTTTTAACTGAGACAAGCTCGAGAAAGCGCCTGTGAAAGGGCTTTCAATTAATTACATTACTGTGTATTATTTTAAATCTCGCCGTACTTCACTAAGTTCTTAGTCAAACTCACTCTAATTACCTTTGCACTCAGTGTTGGCGCCCTCCCTGGTCCAGCACGGATTGTTCCGGTTGTCTGGAGGGAGGCGCCACTAAACCGGAAGTAAGGACACCCTAGGACGGCAGGTTAGCGGTCTAGCCAAACCAGCATAAATACACATGCAGAGTCGGACGCGCGCAGCGGACGAGCTGTCGGCGCGCCAAAGGCAAGCCCGTCTGCGCCCGTCCGCGCCAGACCGGGCCCTGCCCTTTTTTCGCCCGCACCTGCCCAATATTCACGGAACACTTTACTCCAAATTAAATACACCTTAGGTACACCGTGTAAATACCCCCATTCCCCTGGAGGAAAGGCAACAGAAATGCTTGCAATGCGCATACGAGTTATCCCCGAAAGCAGGAAACCAATTAAAGAATGGGAATCAGCTCAACATGGCACTGCTGAACTGCAGATCCACGCCAAGTCACGCCTTTGAAATTTAATAATGTTACAGTATACCGCACTCAATGTGCTATTCCTTACGGAAACCTGGCTAGGACCTAGCTCCGACCCAGATGTGATCCAAGCACTCTCCCCGGGATATCTGATCCAGCGCATCGATAGAACAGGCAGGAAAGGGGGAGGGATCGCTATCCTCTATAAAGACCATCTTGTTTGCCGCATCCTGGGCAGCCCTCTCTCAGTGAAAATGCCCACTTCTCCATCACACCCACCCCCTCAATTACGTTTGTCGGCATTCTCCTATATCGCCCCCCAGGAGCCCTGGGACAATTCTGCAACTCATTACTTGAAGTGGTAGTAAACTTAGCCAGCACTGCATCCAATTTTAATCTTATGGGTGACTTTAATTTGCACTTTGACATCCCCCCAGGATATAGTAGCCAAAGATCTTGCCCACAACCTTGCAGCATGTGAAATGCTCTTAAAGGTCCATCAAGCGACTCACACCAAAGGGCACCTCCTGGAACCGATCTTCTCAAACATTGCAGAACTTAAAGGGAAGGTACCTATCCCCCTCCCCTGGTCGGACCATTTCCTATTCCCTTTTGCATTGGGCAACTATCGTTCCCCCGCTTGACTGTGCCAACCGCCCGCACTCAAGCCCGCCACTGGCCCAAATAAAATATAGAGGAATGGACAAAGGAACTTCACTCTACAATACCTCCACATCACCCTGTTCTCGTAATAGCCAGTGGCAAGTTCCATTCATGGATCTAGAATTCATTAGACGTAGTACTCCCCAGGATATCCATTATTCAAAAAGCCGGCTCAAACAACACGGCATGGTTCACACTCAAACTCCGCAAACAAAAACAGAGGTGCAAAAGACGCGAAAGAGAATGGAGGAAAGACTTTTCAGCGGATACAAATACAACCACAGGGCATCCATTAACTCCTATAAAAGTTCAGTTAAATCCGTACAGGCAGCCTACTATGAGGAAAAAATATCTTCCTCCTCCAATGCACCTAAAGAAATATTCAGGATAGTCAAAAAACTTATGAAAGTCCCAGACCCCCCGCCCACCCGTGGCCCCAGACTCTACGGATCAACGTTGTGAGGAGCTAGCAGCTTTTTTCTCCACCAGAATTCAGCGCATACTTAACCTCCTTCCATTGGTTAATAATGATCACCTCTCCATGCAGCCCGAAACGCAATCCCAGAATAACCCCCCAAGCTTGAATCCTTTGTCCCACTTAACGAGGAACTTCTTCCTCCTATCCTCAATACTATCAAGAGTGGTTCACCGCTGGACCGGGCCTTTTCACATCTTAAAGTCCGCCCTGCCTGTCATTATCGCTCCTATTGTCAATCTGGTTAATGCCTCCCTAGAAGCTGGTTCAGTACCCCAGGACTGGAAGATTGCTATGGTAAAAGCATTACTGAAAAAACCCCACCTGGATCCCAGAGAGTTGTCCAATTTCCGCCCTATTTCTCTTCTCCCTGGCATCAGTAAAGTTGCGGAAAAATATGTGAACCACCAACTCTCTACATATCTTGAAACCTTCAAACTACTTCATTGCTCCCAGACGGGCTTTCGCCCGGGCCAGGGCACAGAGACTGTACTAGTGGCAGTGGTGTAGGAGTCCAGAAAGCTCTTGGACTCCGGAGGATCCGTAGCCATCATCCTCCTAGACCTTAGTGCAGCCTTTGATACAGTGAATCACCGTACCCTTGTACACTGGCTCAAAAAACTGGGCGTGACAGGTAGGGCACTCTCCTGGCTGGAATTGTTCCTTGAAGGAAGATACTTCCAGGTGTTTGAAGGTAACACCCACTCGCGACCTCTACCTCTGCAGTGCGGGGTTCCTCAGGGCTCCTCCCTGAGCCAGACACTTTTCAACGTGTATATGTCCCATTGGCTGAAATAGTCACACCCTTCGGAATTCAACTTATCAGCTATGCGGTCGATACACAGGTCATAGTGGCTCTGAACCAGGTAGAGCAGGCCCCCACAAACCTGAGCTCCTGTCTCAAAGAAGTTGCCAGTTGGATGAGTCAGTCCCATCTCAAACTCAATGGCGACAAGACGGAGCTCATGCTGCTGGGTAATCAAACAACTTTTAACCCACACACTCTGTGGCCATCGTGTATGGGACCAGCCCCCACTCCTAAAAAGGAAATAAAGGGTCTGGGCTTCTGGCTTGATCACAAGCTCACTTTTAAAGCCCACACCAGAAAGACAGCGGCTGCCTGCCTCGGTCTGTTGAGATCGACACGAAAAATACTGCCCCTTACCTGAGAACTCTAAAAAAAAAAAAATCTAATTCGAGCCCTCATTCTATCGAGGCTGGACTACGGCAATGCCCTTTACTTAGGAGCTCCAACCTCTGTCATACACAGACTCCAGAATTCAGCAGCAGGACTCCTCACAGGCACTAACAATTGTTCTTCAGCTAAACAGGCCTTAGAAACTCTCCACTGGCTCCCGATACAAGAGTGAATACATTTCAAAGCTCTCTGCATCGCACACAAAAAATCGGAAGGGTACAGGTCCCCCTATCTTCACCAACCTTATCAAACCGTACAAAGCAAGCATGAGCATTCGCTCTAATGATCAACTTCTAGATGAGGTCCCTAGAATCAGGAAGTCCCACAATGGAGGGCGCCTCTTCTCCTACAATGCATCCAGACTATGGAACTCCCTGCCTTTCCCCATCCGTCAGGAAACCAACCACCTCGCGTTCCGTAGACAATTGAAGACATGTCTTTTCCCATAAAACTCCATCTGCTCCCTAACGCACGTCGGCAGCGCTGGGATACATTCGGGTAGCCATGCGCTATACAAGAGCATATTCTATTCTAATAGTTTGCAACACTGACCACATACGTGCTTAAGCTCTTCTCCCCCCAAATCCTCCCAGCCCTGTTTTCTGCTTGGGGCAGTTTGCGCTTAAGCTTTCTTCAATCTTTTTTCCTCAAAATGTATCAATACCAAATTTGAGTCCTGTTCTAGCACACATGCTTGGGATTCTTACTGTATTTAGGATTTGTGGATTCCCCAAGTGTAAGTGAGAAGGTTGGTATTTTATTTTAATTGAAGAAATGTACTGAGCAAGAAAGTGTTTTTCTTTTTAGTTTCAATAAGGATGGAATCAAAAAAGGTTTTGCTCTGCTACTATCTCTATCTTAACAGCATTCAGAAACGGGCAGAGATGCACGGAAAAAAAACCTCTTTGTTTAAATCTGTTCTTGAAAGGTTCTACCTGGTAGTCAATTGTTCCTATTTTTGTGAATTCATGCACATACAAGATAGGAGAGTCTATTATCTACATGTGTTATCCTTGATAATATCATTAATATTTTTTTTTAGAAATTTCACATTTCCATAATTGATGATGCCCAGACATCATAATTAATGTAGAACAAATATATAGATTATCCAACCTGTAATAACTGGAGTGTACTTTAGCAATACATAGGAGTCACAGAATCTTGATGAAAAAATCTTGATTTACTTCTTTTTGTGGATGTAAACATGAATTTATCCAGCCAATGCTTTTGGTCCTACACGGATTTCATCAAGACAAACGATTATAAACACATTAAAAAAAGTTTTAATCAGATTTTTGCTTTCAGTATACATATTTTCAATCTAAATTGCCAAAATCATTTTTATACATTAATCAACAAATAATTATTATAAATAGACCTTGACTCCACCTGCACCAATGGATCATATGTATATTCATGCAGGATCAGATATAAATGTAAAAAGTATACTTGTAAAGCGCACAGCTGCCCATCACCGGGACGTCCCGGCGCTGTATAACTCTCTGGAACCCTTCCTGGCTCTCCCTGTGAGATGCCCCTCCTGGGCACCCCCAAGGTGAAGCCAGGCATCCCTGTGTTGTAGGGGCCGTTGTGGAGATTAAGCAAGCTATTGCCCAGAGTTGCAGCGTGGGACCCCATGATTAGAGTAGGAGCCGAGGCGAGAATTATCGAGTCCGCAGACAATGAGCCCAAGACCCTGTCGCGTCCAGAATTGAACCCTGGTCCCGGGCCAGACGTCTGCATCAGGGTCTGCCGCTCTAATCATTGAGCCACACTTCTCCACATCTCCATATCTATAATGGATATTTCCAAAATATTTCTAAAATACACTGATACATATTGAAGACACAATTTAGATAAGAAACAAAACAATGTGACTTTAAATAGATTCCTACAATACAAAAAAGATCAGGTTATCATGAGATTAAGACACTCCACATTTCATACTGCAGAAAATCAATTTCCATGACCCCAAATAATATAATCCCATTACGTAAAACTCACTTGTAAGTAAATGCTCAAACCAGGTGTATCATCTCTAGTTAGGCTGTGCGTTGTAATTGAGTGGATCCCATGCGATAGTCTGAATAAAATATAGAATACAATGTTTCAGGATCCATAAAATATTACTCCAATCATATTATGATCACATAAAGTTGTAATGTGTATAAAATACTTACATCAAAGATGAGTAAGCAAATATTCTATGTTCAACTCCAATATATTTATTCCAACCCTTCAGCTTCCTCATCAGAAGTGAATTCATTATGATCAACTAAAAAATATATATATATATTTATACAAGATAAGACATAACCTATCCACAACACCCAATGATTAATTAGGATACAACCCACACTACCTACAAGACACTTTTTATAAGCTGTTATCTACAGATCACTTGTGGAAAGAACCACAACAGATACTGATGGTAATAACTCCGCAAAAACTATAAATAATATATCTATTATTTACAAACACCATTTGCTACTGGCCCCTTGATAAACAATATTAAATGTTTTAAAATACTACACCAACATTCATTCTCCTATTTATATAATATATGAAGAACAAAGCCTCAAACACAACTACCATTCTATCATTTGCCCCCAATAATAAAATAAGGCCCCGAGGACTTACTTATATTGCTCTTCCAACAGCTACCATCTAACAGGTTCAGAGTGTCACTGAGCAAAGACGATCGTTCTTTTAGGCCTGTTGCCCGGCCAATACCATTCCAGTATAGTGAAGTTCCCATAGGCTTACTTGTAACAAAAAAAATATGATGTTTCCAGTCTGGCCCATCCAATCAATCCCACTATCAAATTCCTGCTACTAATGTCAACAGAGTTTATCTTGACATAGTGTAAGGTGACGTACCCAATTGGTAAATAAATGGGCCAATCATAATCTCTAGCACAGTTAGAAAACAAGCCTGTTACCTGGCTAATATCATTCAAGGATAGAAAATAACCAATAGGCCTTCTTGTCACTAAATAATGACGTATGGGGTTTCCACTCTGGTCCGTATAACCAATCCTCCTATTAAATGCTTGCTACTAAGGTCAACCGAATTCATCCTGACAGGATGTGAAAGGAGAACACCCAATTTGTCAGTAAATGAACCAATTGTAATCTCAAGATATCTGTATAGCCAAAATGCCCAGTCCCATCATATTGATAGACAACCAATCAGAAAGTCGTATTTGTCTTTTTAGCCAATGGTGAAACAATGTTTCAAACAAACACCTTTCCCTTATCACACGATGATAAGGCACCTCATCACAAAGTCCGATTTGCCTTTTTAGCCAATGGTGAAACAACCTTTTCCTCATCACACATTGTGACCGATCAAATAAACATGTTCACGTTCTGTTATTCAATATTTTCTCATTCAAATTATATTCCAGAGGAAAGGTTAGTTTATAAAAAAAAAGTTCTGAATCTAATCCACAACAATTATAAAATAGGGTCACCTCCCATTCTTACCTATCTAAAGGTCCACCTATTGTAATTTAATCACATACATATATTGACTACAAAAAACTTACGGAAAGGAAAAAGTTCCATTATGATAACAAATTTTAAATGTTCTAAACATAACATCACACTAAGCTATCCAATTGTCCTGTTGAGTAACCAATAAAAAATATCATATTTACCTATTTGAGCCAATGATAAAACAGTGCATCAAAAAGCCACCTTTTCTTCACCCAACCTTATATATGCCCATAAAAGAATAGTGAACAACCAATCCAGCTATCAACTACAGTCTGTGGACATATGCTGTTACCACAAAGAAACTGTATCCTGTTTTGACCATAGAAAAACTTCAGTGTACCTCTGATCTAAGGTGATGGCCTACGTCAATGACACCCAGCTGCTCTTCAGTTGGCCTAAGGAAGTGGACTCGGTCGGGTTGGCCCAAAATTGCCTGTCTGCTGTCTTTCGCTGGCTTTCTAATGCCCAGTTGAAATGTAATGAAGGGAAGTCTGAGGTGCTGTTGTTCGGCTTCTTTCCCTCTGATTTCAGAGAAAGGCTTTGGCCTTTGGGTTTGACTCGGCCTTCTGAAAGATCAGACGCGGTTAAAAATCTGGGCATTTGGTTTGACCAAAACCTGCACTTTGTGACGCACGTCAAGAAGCTGGCGGGCTCATGCTTTGGCATATTGAAGAGCTTGAGGAAGTTTCTTCCTCTTTTGCCGAGTGCCTCTAGGGAAACCGTGGTCCGGGCATTGATCCTGTCCCGCCTGGACTACGCTATTGCGCTCCTGGTAAGCTGCTCAGGGTCTCTGGTTAAAAAACTACAGGTAGTGCAGAACTCAGCGGTCAGACTCCTTATGGGGCTCTCTCCCAGAGATAGTGTGCGGACTCATTTGCGCGCCTTGCATTGGCTGCCAGTTGAGTCCCGCTTGAAATTCAAAATGCTTACCATTGCTCACCGGGCCTTGTACGATATGGGCCCCCTTTACCTACAGAGAAGATTTGCTTTCTATGAGCCTGGCAGAGTGTTGCGGTCCTCGTCCCTATGGCTGATGCAGATCCCGAAGTTCAAGCACCAGCGTCTCAGTGGAAACTCCTTTGTGCGTAGGGCTGGCCTGGCCTGGAATCTACTGCCTTTAGCCGAAAGGACTACCCAGGATCCAGTGCTTTTTAGAAAGAAACTCAAGACCTTGCTGTTTTAATCATGACGCACGTTCATTCTCTCTTCAGGAGCTAGCGCCGGGACACTTTGAGTATCTGTGCGCTCTATAAGCTTCATAAACATAAACAAACATAAACATCAAAGAAAGTAGTGAAACTAGTTTTCAATGTTCATTCCTAACTGCACTGTTCTCAAATGACTAATCCATTTAGCCTCTTCTTGCCGGAGTTTCAAGATCCTGTATCCTCCTCTTTCATCCTTATCTACTCTTTGAATACCATGGAATTTGAAACTGCGACTATTTGGATGACTCTCCTTTACGTGTTGGGCTAAAGGTGATCGTTCATCATAATTCGAAACTGATCTGTGATGTTCATGGATTCTCAGTTTCAACTGGCTCTTTGTACTTCCTAGATAAATCTTCGAACAGTTGCACACAATCACATATACCACAAAATCTGTGTTACAGTTAATGAACTGTATTATGTGGTATGTGCTCCTGGTATTACATGAAAACTCTTTATTTTGTTCAAACCAAAATGACAAGCTATGCAATTCCCACACACGAAAAATCCAATCGATTGTGATGGTAACCAATTTCAATTCGCGGAATCTACAGGTCTCAAATAATTTCTCCTGATTTTGTCCCTAATTGCCAGTCCATTTCTGTATGTGATGTTTGGTCTCTCATGTATATGGTGTAACAGTCCTGGAACACCCCATAATAGAGACCAGCTGTTGTACAACATTTTGTAGATGAGTGAATGATTTTCACTAAAGGTAGAAACAAAGCTAAGTCTGTCAAGACTGGCTTCTTCTTAATTTCTTAACCACTGTATTAGAGCATTGAGTGTTTTGAACTATTTTCTCTGCTTGATTTAGAACCTGTTCCCCATAATCTCTCATTTTCAATCTACTTTTCAAACTATAAATACAAGTATCAAAATCTCTCTCTTCACTGCAATTTCGTCTAACCCTAATCATCTCACTATAAGGTATCCCATTAGTTACATTATGAGGATGTGCATTGTCTGCTCTCAAAATATTGTTTCTTTTCGATGGAATCTACTTTGAATGTTGTCAGAAATATATAGCTCCATATCCAAAAAAGTTTATTTTATTGGGATAATGGCACATAGTGAAAGTAACATCATGACCATTGTTGTTGAGATACTCAAAATAATCCACCAGGTCTCCTGTGCTACCTGTCCAAATAATCAATATATCGTCGATAGAAAGACCCCAGAAAAAAATGCAGTTCATCCATTTAACTGTTGATGTTGCCCAGGCATGCTCCTTCTCAAACCATCTACCTACAAGCAGTTTGTGTTAGAAACTGGTTTGGAACCCATGGATTTACCTGAAAAGGTGTGGATTTCTTAAAAGTGGACAAAAATCTGTATTAAGCAAGAGGTCCTTTGAGTAGGTTGCTCATGGTTTTCCCAAATACATTAATAGTTTAAAACACAAATTATTGACAAACCAAACGTATAAATATATGAATGTGGTTTTGTACGATAATACCTTTTTTTCATGGTCACTCATTGCTTTTGCTCAATTTTATTGCCGATTTGTAGACTTTGCATACCGGGGCACTGCTGTCAAGTGAGGAGTGTGTGTGCTCTGACCGCTAAAACACAAAAATTGGCTAATCCCTGTTTGGCGTATTAACACTTCTATAAGGCCATAACATATGGTGTAGAAACAGCACCCACAGCATGGAAACTTAAAAGTCACCTGTAAGCTACAGTACATATTGTGCCTTACACTAGTAGAATATGGGAAACATGGCTTTAGGCTTACCAATGCGCCCAGGCTGCTGAAGTTTACACTCACAGTGTGACTTGTTAAATACCCCTTTTAGCAGGTAAACAACTCCCTTTGAAATATTAGTAAGTCATCCCTATGTAGGCCTTGTAGCCTGCAAGACAAGCTGCATGGTATTTAAAAGTGGGACATGTAGGGGGCGTGGCCAAGATGGCAGCCTGAGTGGACGCGGATTTGTGTGGCTCCCCGGCCCGAAGCCCCGTTGTGCCCCAAAATTAGCGATTAAGGCCCCCAACCGCAGCGACCGGTGCCCGGTAGTAAGGGGGCAGTTGGTTTTCATCCATTTGGCGGCGAGTGGGAGCGATGCCGCCCTTCGGGGGGACCCTTTACCCCGCAGTGCGGGGAACAGACAGCGGCCGCGGTGTAATGGCGGCTAGGATTGCGGGGCACCTCGCGCCGAGTCCCTGCTGAGGCGGCAAAACAGGAGGCCCCTTGCCGAGGAACCGGCATCCGGTGCTGACAGCGGGCGCCAGACAAGAACGACGAGGTAACAGCACCTAGTGAGAGCCGTGGGCGGCGGAGCGCACACTCGAGGCCCCGGTCTTGGGCCTAGGGGAGACGTGCGGTCACCGGCCCTCCCGTGGACCTTGCTGGTGGTCCCTGAGGCACGGGGGTGACCCGGCGGCACGCCTCCTGTGCCGCGCTACCCCCGAGACACGGACTGAGCCAACTGGAGAGGCGGAGCTGCGGAAACCCCGACCCCGGGCCTCGGCACCTGCAAGAGCCGACTTGCTTGAGGCGGGGGGCATTGGTGCAGAGCCTGACAGGTGGGCCAACAGAACAGAGAACGGCCTGTAGCAGCGGCGTGGCGGACGGAGTGTCGGGCCGAGGAGAAGCGCGGCCTACACGCCCTGGGGGTGCGCAGCCCTGACTGGCCAACAGACGGAGGTGAGGCGCAGGAAGAAGGGTCCCTGGCGGGGGTCGTCGAGGGGCAGGATCGAGCCCCCGGGGGGCGGGGGATCCTGGCTGGGCCTACAGTTGAGCCTGAAGACTAAACTACCCTGCTGGAGCTGTGAGGAGGCGGTGTGCGCCCCGGCGAGCCCCTGGGTGCTTGCCCCGGGGGTGGTTGACTGTCTGGGTCCCGGCTGGTGCTGTGAGTACCCGCCTGTCGCGATGCTGCGCCCTGGTGCTTGCATCTGGTACTCTGCCCCCAATTGCTGCCTGAGCCTTGCTGTGGACTGGGGGGGAGCCGTCTGGCCCCCCCGGTGAGGCCTTCTGTTTACCTACGGGCCCTTGGCGTGGTGGCCGATCCCCGGGGACCGGGTGCCTCCCTGCACCGTGCCTGGCCCTCATACTGCTGCCCCCGGGCCTTTGCCTTCACCCCTGACTCCCTGGAAGTCCTCGGGCCCGCCTGATCAACCATCTGGCCGTGCCATGGCTAACCCAAAGGGAAGAGAGCAAATCCGACCCTCCCGGAATTGCTGGCGAGGCCCCAACGCAAACAAGGCAAAGAACCACCCTCTCCAGAAACCGCAAAAATGTCACTGGAGTCAACTGACGACCAGGCGCCTATTACTAGGACCTTTCTGGAGACCCTGTTCAACTCTCTCCGGGAGGACTTCAAATCCCTAAAACAAGATGTGACCGGAGAGGTGAGGGAGCTCCGGAGAGACGTGGAGGGTCTTGGAGAACGTGTAGTCGCCATTGAGGAGACTGACCAGGCCAGGAGCAGTGAAATTGAACAGCTACAGCAGGAAGTTCTGCGACTTACGGATCAGCAACTGGATCTTCAAGCCCAGGCGGAAGACCTTGAAAACCGCTCCCGTCGCAATAACATACGGGTCCGGGGGGTACCTCAAAAAGCGGAAGGGGCGGACGTCACTGGCTATCTGCAAGACCTCTTTCGACACATCTTGGGAGAACCCGCCGACTTTCCCATTCAAATCGACAGGGCACAGAGTGGGGCTACCCAGGCGCACTGCTGCCCCACCGCCGGACATCTTGGCCTTCCTTCCCGACTTTCCGCTCAAAGAGAGGATCCTCCGAGAGGCCAGAACAGCGCTGCCGCTCCAATTCAAGGGGTACTACGTCGCCCTATACCAAGATCTCTCAGCCATCACGTTGCAAAAAAGAAAAGCATTCAAAGTGGCAACGGACTACCTGCGGCAACAAGGGGTTACGTATTCCTGGGGCCATCCGTTCCGGCTGATCTTTAAATGGAACGGGTCCCTACATCAAATGCGCTCCCTCAAAGACACGTGCGCTCTATTGGAACTGGACTGGGAAGAGGATGCACCACCGGTGAGACTCTCTCAGGGGCCCACTAGAGATGGATGGCAAACCGTGAACCGCAGAAAGCCCCCCTCGCAACGTTTGAAACCCTAGGCCCACATCATCACACAGGAAAGGGCGACTGCGGTGGCTAAAGTGGCCAGAGAAACTTCACCCTGCAAATGATTCTTGGACCTGCTGGGGGGTTACTTATAACACGTGACATGCTCACGGGCCAGGGGGTGCGGGGGGGGGGGAGGTTCCGGGCGGGGAGCCACGATGGGCGCCGCTGGACATGACCCCACTACGTAACTTTTCCATGGCCCTGTAAGGACTGACCGGTCTGGGACTACATGTTCTTGGAGTTTGGGTGTTGGGGATTGGGTGGTGGGTGGGGAGGGCCGGGTGCTTGGATCTGGGTATTGGGGTTCACGTTTTGGGCTCCTGGAGTTGGAACAAGGGAGGGGAGGGTGGGCCATGGGCTCAGTTGGAGTTGTTTGGGGACTGTGGGTGGGACTGTGGGCGGGAACCAGTGTGCCAAAAGTGTTTTGCCAATGATGGGTTCGCTATGTTCTTCTTTTGCCATCCTCGACTGGAGCGGACTGTAACCCACAGGGGTGTTGTGGGGGATCTGGTGCACCATGGGGGTGTTTCCGGGATGGAATTGTTATACTACACATTTGAACCCCCTGCTTAGATTGCTTCCTCCCGTTAGCGCCTCTCTCTCGCCCGCTTGGGGAGGTGCCCTTCCTATATGTGACGCTACAAGCATGTTCCTTCCTGGGGCCGAGGTTCCCGGGGATGCACATGGGCTGGCTTGATCCTTGCATTCCTATGTGCCACGAACACTTGAATCTGAGCTACCCCACATGCCCTACTTACCATGGCTGACTCCGCGTTAAAGGTGCTGACCATTAATGTGAAAGGGCTGAATAATCCTATCAAAAGGAGAGCTGTCATCTCCTACCTAGAAAATTCAGGGGCTGACATTTGTTTACTGCAGGAAACTCACCTTTTGCCAAAAGACTGGCATAGAATGCGCTCCCGCGCCTTCCCACAGCAATTCTTTTCCTCTCTCCCTACGAAGAAAGCAGGGGTGGCAGTTCTAATATCTAGACACTTCCGGGGACGGGTGGGGGACAAGGCAGGCGAGATTAAAGGTCGCCTTCTGGCCTATACACTTCTGATTGGCGGCACACATCTTATGGTTGGTTCTATCTACGCCCCGAATACGGTACAAGAGACATTCCTGAAAGGAGCAACCTCGGAGTCACTTCAAACCTCTAACTCACTTTTGCTCCTGGGTGGGGACCTCAACATAGTCATGGATACACAAAAGGATAGGTCGGGGCACCGCTATGGGGAGACAGGCGCTATTTCAGCGACAGGACTTGAGTGGCTGCGGGAGAGGGGTCTAGTGGACCTCTGGAGGGCCAAACATCCATCCGCGACGCAATTCACCTTTTACTCACACGTGCACCGCACATATGCTAGGCTAGACCATTTCTTAGGCTCCTCGGAGCTGCTCACAACCCTTGATGAGGTTAGCATAATACCTGCGGCCATCTCGGATCATGACGCTGTGGAATTGTCGTTTAAAATCTCTACGTCCCCTCGCCCCCGAGGCTTGTGGCGCCTACGCGAGACCCTATTACAGCGACTGGAAGTCACGAAAAGACTTAGAGAATGCATTGTTGACTACCTAGCCATCAACGACACTCCGGGAATATCTATGTCGGCGCTTTGGGGGGCCCTGGAATCGGTCACCCGCGGTGAACTCATTGCTATAGCCGCCGCAGAGGCCAAGGACCGTAAAGCGAAAAGAGATGACCTCACCGCTCGAGTTTCAGAACTTGAGAGGGTCCACAGTCGCACCTGCGCTCCACGTGTTTGGAGACAACTGAAAGCGGCCAGGGCCCAATTAGCCAGTCTAGACACTGATAGGGCAGAATTCGCGGCGCTCCGCCTTCGCCATACATACTACGACGGGGGTAACAAAACTGGCCGCTTACTTACCAGTGCCGTGAAGGCTAGGCTCCAAGATCTAACTACCAACTATAAAGTAGCAAAGGGTCGAAAAGAGATAAATGCTAAGTGTCTGTCGAACAGTGATCTCAACTGTGAAGGTTTGAACAGCGAAATATATCACAGGGTACTCTCTTGGTGCATAGAGAAAGTCCCATCAGAATCCCAACCTGTACCGCCCTACATCATTTGGGAGCCTTCACATTGCAGGTAGAAAAACTTACCCATTGGAAGATTTGGCCAGGTTCAGCCGAATCTACCATGTATATCCCAATGTTTGTATGATCTTAACTCAGTATCAGGTTGTGACTGAATAGCAGTGCTAACTTGTGTAAATCAAAAAGTGTTTAAAGTGCAATGGTATAAAATTGAGTAATAGGGAGGAAAAAGTATTTTAATGAACACCTCCTTATTCCCAACGATAAAAAACAGTGCGAATAGTAGTGTTAACAAATAACTACTAGAATGGAAAAATGGTCGACATGTTTCTGCAGTTTACCTTGGGCCTATTGGTCACCTACTGCTTCATCAGGACCTAATATGCTACTGCTAAGTATTGTGAAAAAAATATGTGAAGTAACAGAATTATTGTCACCTGAAATTCTCCTGTTTTCAAAATCCCGGAGTACAATGGACAGACAGACACACACACATATAGAGAAGAGAAATATGTACATATTATTAGTGATGTCTTTGTATCATCATATTCCTGCTAGTTTAGTTTAACAAGGATGTTGGTTGGTCTTCCGAAGTTTGTTTCTGTGCGTCGTACTATTCAGGATCTTCACTGGCTGCCTGTGGGGCAAAGAATCAAATTTAAAACCCTTTGTCTAACTTTTAAAATCTTGAAGTTGGCTTCTCCCCCTATTTTGTCTCAATTAATCTGTCATTATGAGCCATCCAGAGCTCTCCGATTCTCAGGGACTAACCTTGCTGTAGTGCCACGTTTTAAAAGAGCAAGGATGGGCGGACGCTCTTTTGCTGTGATGGCAGCAGCTCTCTGGAATTCCCTGCCTGCCTCTCTTCGCTCCATTCCTGATCTGCTCCCGTTCAGAAAAGCCTTGAAGACCTTTTTATTTTCCACTGTTTAGTCTTTTCTGGTCACTAGCTTCCGTGTTGTGTTTTTTACCTTCTCCTAAGCGCCGGGACGCCTCTTGGCTGCGGCATCCGTTGCGCTTTATAAATAAAAAATAACATAACATAACATAACATAACAAGTCAGGACTGTACACTGCAAAGTATCATGGTGCCTATAATTGGTATACCATGAGAACAATATCTATAGAGTATTTGTGTAAATATGAATTTTCACTCACCCAATTTGTAGGAGAATGTAGCCCACCTCACCTGGCCACAGCGCAGGTAAAACGGAGCACCGCTCTATTTAGGCAAAACAGAAGAAAGAAGTCAGAGGAAGCACTCTGATGCTACAGTCTAGAAAATCACTAGGCGCCTTTAATAGGCTAACTATGTTCGAATTAAAGTCATTTCCTAATGCAGGTTTATCGAGTATTGCCTCTTCACCCGCCGTCCTCAGTCTACCCGTAATGTAGTAAACGGGTTTCTTTGGACGCTTTGTCAGTGTCGATCATGCCGCATGTGATTGGCATGTACCGTTATGGTGGATAAAATGTTGGCGTATATAACGGTCAATCGCATTGTTCTAGCATCTTGCCCTGATTTTAATGCGATGAGTAATAAGCCATACGTGTAAGCTAAAGACCCAATATATACCTAGGATCACAACCCTGACGTTTGGCAATCTCAAAGGATTACCACCGTCCGTTCTTGTTTCACCTTTGTGTATTTCAGCATGTTAGCCCTTTTATTCTCCTAATGTAGCGAATACGAGTACGTAATCACACACATCTAAGGCACTTGATCCCGCTTACCTGTCCGTCGGTACCCCGGACGTCCTTCTGGGGTGTCTGTGGGGGGTACTGAACGGACAGGTAGTGGTCTATTTACAAAATTGTGTAATTGGCCCGTGCGTGTGCGGAATGACGTCATCTAGCCGCGCCTCTAGGGAGGTTGGGAAATGTAGTCTGGTGCCCTTGGTCACAGATAGTGTGTGTGTTCACTAATGGACGGCAGACAGCGTGAGCCGAGTTACATCAGCACGCCGCGCCTAAGGGGATTGCTGGGAAATGTAGTCTACTCCCCTCCGTGGCTGATAGTATGTATAATCGTTGTTGGGCTAACGATAGTCCAATGATGTGCCACTTATGATGGGCTTATGATAGAGAGTATTATTGGATGTTCACGCTCAAATCCGAGTTGAAATCTAGTACAAGCGTGCCAATGGTCGACAAGGTCATGTGTACCCAATATTTTATAGACAACGGCTATTAGGTATGATGTCATCCTGCTAGTTATACCAGTGCTGTGTCAGCTTTACGGGTTTTGAGAGGAGAGGTAGGGAGTTCTTTTGTCCGACAAGAAAGTTGTTAATAATATTCTATTACCTAGGAATTATCATACTCTTCTCAATCTTCCAAGGCAATCGTTACGATCCCATGGGCCAGACATGTGCTCCCGATGACCATTATGTCGTCGAACTTGTGATCTAGCTCCTTTCGTGGTAGTCATGGACATTGGTTATGTCAAAGGGTCCTGGTTATAATGACATCCAAGGGTCCTAGTTATAATGACATCCAGTGGACGGTACTCGAGCAGCCACTGATACCTACACACATCACAGATGTAAGTGCCTTCTTATTTAAACGGGAGCAGAAATGGGTATACAGGCTCCAGACGGACAAGCATGGACTGAACGAGAACATTCACAAATATGCAAAAACACATTTTGTTGCATACATTGACATTTACTGAGTAAGAAAATATCTCCCGATCTGGCCACCAGGGAAGATAACATGGACAGGTTACCACCACATTTTTTAAATACGTGAAATCATGCCAGGTATTTTGTATACTTTATACCTGGAGTGGGGGGTAAATACCCCATTTTGCACTCTAAGTCTGAAAGACTGCTGGGGGTTTAAGGCTGGAGGGTAAGACCAGATGCTTGGGCAGGTCATCCCAATCACATCCACTTTTTTTTTTTTTTTTTTTTTACAAACTTTGGAATCTAGTGGTATGAAATACCCATCTGACTCAGGTGGAGGGGGGTGTAATGTAAAATACTGTTGGTGCTTTAGATGTAGGGGTAACTCATGCTGCAAGCCTGGAGAATGGATCCACTAGGGAGGAATACCATGGGTAAGAGGACATTCTTTCCTGCAGTGATTAGTGCCGAGCTATGCCCCCATGCACACTCTATATCGTCAGAGTGCATGGCATGCTGCACATCACAGGGAGAGCGGAAGAAAAGTCTAGCATTGCAAGGGAAGCTCATTCTCTTGCAGCTCGAGATTTTACAGAAAACTGAAAACCCTTCTGGTGCTCACACCAGGACTGTCGACCTTCAGTGAAAGGACAAGATGTTCACATCCTCTGCTCTGAGGAGTTAAGGGTCCTGAACAAGTAAAGTAAGAAAGGAAAAAAAGCAATATCAAATGACAGTCACTGAACCTAGTAACATGCCAAAACAGCATTGCTAAGTTCAAAGCCGCATTTACTCACTCTAAGAACTTAAGTCGACTTCACACAACTTAGAATAAGGGTTTCAGTCATTGACAAGGGGATATTTCACCATATTAGGGCTGTAGGGGCTCTAGAATAGTGGCTCCTCACTCGGGAGCCCAGGGCAACAAACAAAGATGATGTGGCCACAAACACTGTTTCATACCTAAAAACAGAGGCCTCTTTCAATCTGACTAGCTAGGCCTTTACACACCCACAAAAGCAACACTCTCCAACAAAGAACAAAACAAAAAAGGCCATAATGTGTGTGAACATCCTTAACATGGTCAGCACAAAATTGGCACCAATCAGCACATGTTCATTTCCGAAGTTAGTTAATTGAGTATGATCAGCCTGATTGGGCAAAAAACGTTGTCCAATAAAGCTACTCAGTTGATATCTATGCAACTTCTAGTGAATTTTTCCATATAGCAGCTGGCAGAGTAGATGTTATATGCTTAGCAACATTTCCACCTCGTATTCTAATGGTCGATGATTGAGCCTCCTCTACTATAACCTTCTCTCCTATGGCTTGGTCCTTACATTCGATGAAAATCTTTCGATGGAGGGTCTTGATGTTCTGGGTCAAACTGCCCATCCCAAAGGAATACTGTGGCCCATTCTTCCCTTGAGATATCTGCAGACTGAAATCTTCATATTACGCTTGTCATACTTTCAAGGAAGTTTAACATATCAGACACGCAGAAAAGTTTATAAAGTGCAGCATCTTCTTCAACAATATGGAATGAATGTCCAGAAATGGTGGAGCAGAACATTTCAGAAAATATGGTGAAGTAGGTTGATTGACAAACACTTCTTCCTCTGCCCAATAAATCTCTGTATTAATGGAAAATCTTACAATTGAAGCCAAGACTGAAGAGCTCTGCCTTATAGGTCTTTATATTTCCAAAGCCTGATAAAAATTACTAAAACTTCCAACCTGTTTATAAACATACATATTTTCAAGGACTTTTGAGAGGTTTTGATTTAAAATGTGTATGTGAAGGAACACAATGTTTAATTTAGGTAGTTACAAAATATTTAATTAAACTGTGAACTGGTATTGAACACAGGGGTGTTTATTTTGATCTCTCGCCAAACACACATCACAGTCTCAAGATATACTTTCTTCTAATGGTAACTAGTAATCTAGGACAATCTGACAGCTTTTTCTTAATGCCAGGAAGGTACTTCAAGGTATATCTAAAATCCTATAATCGCAATGACTTCCTCGCAATCCTAGTCGTGTCATTACATAACCCTTACGAATACAAAGATAAACGCTCTACTTAAAAGGAACGCAACGAAGGGTTTGAGAATTGCCCTAAGAAATGTTTCCGAATCCATATGCATGTTTAACAACCAAACATTTCCGATCTCTAATACATGTTATTGTTTTTGAGTGTACTGGCGCATCTGCAATCCTGGGAGTCCTGAACGTCCAACAACCACAATAAAAGACTCATGCATTCATAGTCAAAATTAAAATTGGAAAATATGTGCATTAGCAAACCTATGTTCTACGCGCGTTTAAGAAACACAAGGATACGAATGCCCATTCCCACCTCCTTCTGAGAGCACTGGCTATGGCAGGAGACGTATGTCTGTTGAATGAATCATCACTTAAGAGTGAAGTATCTGCGACTGAAAAAGACCCGTCTAAATAGTAAGCAGGGGGGCGTGGCCAAGATGGCAGCTTGAACGGACGTGTCCTGCAGTGGCTTGCGTCCCGAACCCCCGTAATCGCAAATAATTTGCTTCTTGGCCCCCTGTGAGCAGCAATATTTGTCGGAGACCCGTGGGGTATCTGCCCGGGCCCGGCCGAGACCGCCCTTGCCTGTTCCTAGGGCAGTTTGAAGGACAGCCTGGTGCACGGCTATCAGCGGTGGGAGATCCTAAGGCGGCCCGCGGCCGAGGGCGGTCGGCGAGGCGTCGGAGAGTCTCGACTGGCCCCTTCGCGGGTTCGAGATTGCGGGGTGAGACGCCGGGGCCCGCCCCTACTCGCCTACGGGCGATCCCCGACCGAGTCGCCGCGGAGCAGGCGAGAGGCGCTATTTGAGGCCCCGGCTTGGGCCTAGGCAACCGGCATCAGAGCGCCCCCCCGGGAGCGAGACCAGCGGCGAGGAGCGGACAGAGAGGCACCTCGTCGTCGGAAAACAACGGGACCAGATCGCCCCCTCCGTGGTGCATGACCAAGGGGAAAGACGTCGGAATCCCGCCGCTGCCCAGCTGACAGCGATCCAGGCACAGACGCATTGCAGTGCGGACAGGAGGCGCTGCTCGGAGCCCCGGCTTGGGCCTAGGCGGACAGAGGCAGCGCACACCTCCAGAGAGCGGGACCAGAGGTGAGGAGCAAGCGGGGTGGCACCCCACACCAGTGACTCGGGGGGCAGAGAACCGAGCCCCCGGCGGGATCCACAGCCAAGCAGGGCCGCAGCTCGGCAGCTGCGGGGCCTCAAGGCGCGAGTGGGCCAAGGCGCTGCCGCATACCAGAGAGGTCTCATAGCGACCAGGCCTTAGCGACCATACGCTGGATCCCTGGGAGGGCCCAGCAGACACGACGTACCGGGTCCGGAAACAGCTAGGCACCTCCTGGGGGCAGACAACGGGCTCCCGGTGCCTGGCACATCTCGGAGGCCTAACAGTGCTGAACCCCCGCACATAGGGAGCCAGGAGCTGGGCCGCGTGGGCCCCTGGCGGTGATTAGGGCATTAGCTGCGGCCACAGCACCAGCCCCGGCAGGGCTTACACAAGCGGAGGCAGAGAGCAGGCCGGTGGGGCGCCGGAGCGCGGCGGGGCCTGCCCGCAGTGGCGCTCCCAGGAGGCCCCCATCGGGTGAAGGTCAGCGGCAGCGAGAGGCAAGCACAGCGCCCCATGGAGTTCTGAGGAGGAGACCGGGGGGCCTATCCGAGCACCCAGGGGACGGAGTTCTTGGGGCAGTAGGGGGGGCTGCACCATCCCCGAAATGCTAGCGAAGAACATATACAAGAGTCCTGACAAACCATCGCCATCCTCTCTGCCTAAAATCCAGGCCCGGGACGAGGGCGAGGCCCCAGCGACCAAATGTTTTATGGAGCCCCTCTTCGCCTCACTCAAGGCGGACATCCAGACTCTTAAGCAGGAGATGGCTGGGGGCTACAAGGAGCTTCGCCGGGACATAGACAACATTGGGGAGCGAGTTTCGGAGGTGGAGAACATCGGGCTAGCTAGGAGCGAGGAAGTCCATGTTCTACAGCAGGAAATCGTCAGGCTCCACGAGCAGCAAATGGATATACAGGCGCACACGGAGGACCTGGAGAACCGCTCGAAGCGCAACAACATCCGCGTCCGAAATGTGCCATCCAAATCAGAAGAGGGGGACGTTACGGCCTATCTACAAGGCCTTTTCAGAGACATATTAGGGGAGCCCGACGACTTTCAGATCCGCTTGGACAGAGCCCACAGGTTGGGCCTAGCACGGCGGGCGTCAGCGCCACCTCCGGATATACTAGCCTTTCTCCCAGATTACCCTCTTAAAGAACGGATCCTCCAGGCAGCTCACCGCAAACAACTGCTTCAGTATCGAGGCTAAGCGGTGGAACTCTTCCAGGACCTCTCAGCGATCACCCTGCAGAAGCGCCGGTCTTTCAAGGTGGCCACGGCGTTCCTACGCGTTAAAGGGGTCCCATATTCCTGGGGCCACCCATTTAGGATCATCTTTAAGTGGAACGGGGCCCTACACCAACTCAGATCTCTACAGGAGACCTGCGACCTCCTTGGCATACCCCACGACCAAGACACGCCCGGAGATGAGCCAGACGCTCATGCGTCCAACTCGGCGCTTTCATGGCCGTCCCGGGGTGGCTGGCAGAGGGTGAAGCGCAGGAGAGCAGCTAGGAAGAGCCTTAAGCCGGACCCAGCGACTGTGGCACGAGAACACAAGGCAGCTATTCAAGAGGTGAACAAAGACACGACTAGTGAAGAATGAGACGCTTTCACAGGGGTGCCTTTCTACAATGTCGCACTACCATGGAGGGGGTCGAGGCGGGGGCCGCTGGGCTGCAACTGACACATTTTCCCCCTAACTATGTACTTCTCCACAGGCCTGACAACTGCCTGCAGGCCTGGGACAATATTCGTCAGATGGTTGTTCAGGGTTGGGGGTGGAGGGCGGGGAAGTTGAGAGGGGGGAAGAGTTGGGGGGCTTGAGGGGAAGTGGGAGGGGTGGGAAGGGCGGGGGGGCCCCTCCTTGTCCACTAGTGCTGATAGGGGTTATCTTTTCCTTTTCACCACCACAGACCGAGTGCAGCGCGCTACAGGCCCGGCTGACCACTTAGGATGACACGCCCTTTGACTGTTCTCTCACTTAATGTGAGAGGGCTTAATAACCCGATCAAGCGCAGGGCGATTCTCTCTCTCCTAGAACACTCAAAGGCTGATATCTGCCTCCTACAGGAGACACACCTGCTGTCCAAAGATCACCATAGACTTAAATCCCGATCCTTCCCCTGGCAATTTTACATAAAATTCTTACATACGACCCTGGAGGCGGCCACGGCCAACACGCATCCACAATTACTGCTGGGGGGCGACCTTAACTTAGTATTTCATAATACAGCGGACCGCTCTGGCCAACGATTTGGCCAAGTGGGGGCAGTGTCCAAGGCAGGTCACACTCACCTTGCAGATTTAGGTCTGGTCGACCTATGGAGGCACTCTCATCCACGAGCCACGGCATACACTCACTACTCAGCGGCCCATAAATCCTACGCCAGACGATTACTTTCTGTGCTCCTCCCAACTGCTGACTCGCGCGCAGGACATCGAGATCCTTCCAGCCTCTCTGTCAGATCACTCCCCAGTGGTGGCGTCCTTTCTGGTCCCATCCACACCTGGCCACAGCGGCATTGGCGCTTACGGGACAGCTTACTACAGAGCCCAGCCACAGTGGAGCAGATCAAAGCTGCCCTCAGCCGATTCCTCACCCGCAATGCTAATGGCGACACTACCAAAGCCACCCATTGGGCGGCACTCAAAGCGGTCCTCCAGCGGGAGCTCATCTCACTAACCGCGGCAAATAATAGTGAACGTGCACTAAAGAGGGCCGAAATCGCCCAACGTGTGGAAGAGCTGGAACAGATGCATCAGCGCACTGGGGCATCCAGAGCGTGGCGTCAGCTATGTGCGGAACGGAAGATGTTAGCAGCCCTAGACCAGGATGTGGCCGAATACGCCGCGCTGCGCCTAAGACATGCGAGGGAACCGCTGCAGGAAACTGCTGGGAGCAGCGCCAGAAACAACACGTTCGGACCATCCAGCCTAGTGATGGTGCCCCTGTCACCGAGGACACGGCCATCGCCGCGACTTTCGGTGACTTCTATGCTGAACTATATGCTGCAGACCGACTCGATTTGCAAGCAGGTCGCGACTATCTGCAGGGGGCTGCCCTCCCGTCTCTGAGTGAGGCGCAAGCGGAGTTCCTTGATCGGCCCATAGGTCTGGAGGAGGTGATCTCGGCGATATCCCGGCTCAAACTGGGGAAGTCGCCGGGTCCCGACGGCTACTCGACGGCCTTCCAGAAAACGTTTTGTCCACAAGTGGCCCCTTTGCTACGCGACCTATTTAATACCTTTGATCAACCAGGTGCCATTCCCCCGGATCTGCTAGAGGCCGCGATATCAGTGATAACCAAAGGCTGGCCGGGATCCCACCAGGTGTAGCTCATATAGGCCGATATCCTTGTTAAACATTGACCTCAAGCTCTACACGGGTATCATCGCGAGTAGGTTAGCTCCGTATATGCAGCAGTTGGTGGAACCCGATTAGGCGGGCTTCATCCCGCAACGGCAGACTAGCGACAACACTAGGTGAGTCCTCCACCTAATCGAGGCTGGGATGTATGCTTCTCACCATTGATGCTGAGAAAGCATTCGATCGAGTGCACTGGCCCTACTTGGACCTGGCACTGCAGCGGTTTGGCATGGGAGAGACTCTCCGCAATCATATTTTTAACTGCTATCGACAGCCGACTGTGTCGGTCAGAGTTAATGGTCACACCTCCCCACGGTTCCCGATTGGTAGGGGGACTAGGCAGGGTTGCCCGCTCTCCCCCTCCTATTTGCACTGTACATGGAGCCGTTAGCACAGCGAATCAGGTGACACAATCTCATTAAAGGCATCCCGTTCGGCGGGGATACGCATAAGGTCAGTCTATACGCAGACGACATTTTACTCATACTGATGGAGCCGATGCGCTCTCTCTGAGCACTTTTTATTTAGCTTCATACTTTTGCGCTGGCCTCGGGCCTTAAGGTCAACGTGGAGAAATCGGAGGCCCTGAACATATCTCTGGCACCGGACGTATTGGTGGAAGCTAAGGCTGAGTTCGACTTGCAGTGGTCTGATTCTACTATTCCCTATCTGGGGGTCCTGCTGGCACCGACTGTGCGAGCCACCGCCGATGCCAACTACGCCAGGCTCGGCTCGCGCTTCAGCGAGGAAATTAGGAGATGGAGGCACCTCACGCTATCCTGGCTGGGCCGCATAGCGGCCGCGAAGATGACTCTGTTGCCACAGATCCTTTATGTCTTCCAAACTCTCACTCTACCCCCCCCCCCGGCAGGATTGCTCCAGAAGACACAGTCAGACCTGGCACGCTTCATTTGGAATGGCCGCCGCCAGCGCTTTAAGCATTCGATTGCAGTACTCCCTCCCGCGTATGGCGGAGTGGGGGTACCTGACCTGACTTTATACTTTCAGGCGTCCCAGCTCCGCACGCTGGTAGAATGGCACCAACTAGAGTCCAGCAAACATTGGCTCATCCAAGACCAGGCGGTCGCGGGCCGGCCACTCCAGGGTGTTCCGTTCTTGCCACGCTGCCATAGACCACCCAATCTCTACGTATTGTTGATCACGAGCACCGCCCTGGACATATGGGACAGGGTAGCAGTCCGGCACGACCTCACCCCCTTCCCTTCTCCGATGACGCCACTCTTCGACAACCCCGACTTTTCCCCCGGCCTCGACCCTCGTGCGTTCGGGGTTTGGAGGACTACGCCCTGCAGGGATTTGGGGCACATGTTTGACCTCAACGGCATCCTCCCCTTCCAGAAGGTGAGAGAGGACTATGGCATACCAGAGACGGATCGTTTGCCCTATCTGCAAGTCCGTCACTGGGCTTTACATCTGTTGATAAGACCCGGCGCGCAGCGCTTCGTCACACTGTATGAAAAATGGCTGCTGACGCGCACCTCCGATAGAAAGCTGCTCTCGGATCTGTACCAACACCTGCTTCTCACCAACCGCTACACATACAACGCAGGGAGGGCCAGGTGGGAGAAGGACCTAGGGAGACAAATCACACGCAAGGAGTGGGAGGGCATATACCACAGAGCCAGGCACTCGGCCTACCATACGGGCCTTACCGAAACACTGACCAAAGTGATCACCTACTGGTACCACACACCTGAGCGC
The DNA here is from genome assembly GCF_964263255.1 of Lissotriton vulgaris. NCBI lineage: Eukaryota > Metazoa > Chordata > Amphibia > Caudata > Salamandridae > Lissotriton > Lissotriton vulgaris. Next base: position 1,593,075,359 of record NC_141694.1, read on the forward strand.
CTGCACCGCTGGGACCCCCGCGTTAGCGATCGCTGCTGGAGAGGCTGTGGAGAGCTTGGCACACTGGAGCATTTACTATGGAGCTGCGACCGCCTCCAGCCTTATTGGAATTCAATCCTGGACTTGGTAGACATGCACTTAGACACTCAGCTCCCCAGATTCCCTGCCTACGTGTTGCTTGGCCTCCATAACACATTGATGTATCCCCTGAAATCCATGAGGGGAAGGCTTATAGCAATTGCACTAGGGGCAGCAATGCAGAATATAGTGGCTCACTGGAGAGACGCTCAACCCCCCGTACAACTTGGCTGGCTGCATAGGCTATGAGCGGTTTTGGGGATGGAGAAACTATCATTGACAAAAGCGGGGAGGAGGGAGGAGTTTGCAGACCTCTGGCGGACGTTCTTGACCCTGCTTACAGGAGAGTTCAGGGAGCTGAGCTGTCCCCGCTACCTGCGATTGCTGCGCCTCGCAGATACCCCACTTGCAGATCCCAAAACACGGCCACGCAAGCGAATGGTCCAAGGTTGAGATGCCATCCATGAAACCCTTTAGAGTGGTGGTAGTTTGTTGTTTTTTTCTTTGCTCGGCGGACAAGGAGGGGGGTGGGTGGGAGAGAGGGGGGATTGTTTTTTTTCTTTCTCTTTTCCGGTTTCATGATCTAACGCAGCTTGAGACTGTTTCTCAGCTTTTGAAACGCGGCCGGCCCGGATGGGTTGTAGGCGGCTTGCTGTGTCTAACGCTTTACGAATGGAACTCATTCCGGCCTTGCTTACATGAATGTAATGTCATTGGTCGGCCCATGCCTTTCCAATCACTGGTTGCTGTATTTGACGCAATGGTTTTTCTCAATAAAAAAGATTTAATACTAAATAGTAAGCAGCAGTAAAGCCCCTGTTTATCAGTAATACTACTTTCAAAGTCTTGCTCCCACTGCAGACTTGCCCAATTGCCGTCAGGAGGCCCAGTGCCTGGGTTAATTTGTAAAGTCTACAAAGGATACTGTAAGAAATTGGACTATTGTTGGGGTGGGTTTAAGCCCCATTCTGGCAACAACCACAACCCTTGCTAGGGGAACCACAAATGTCACTAAATTAAGCGGTCCCTAACACTCTGGTGGTTTGGCACAAAGCAGTCAGGCTTAATGTAGAACCAAAGTATAAATTATTTATGCAGCACACATACAGTAATAAAAAGAAAACATAAGACAAGGACAATCACAAACTGATTAAGAATAATAGAGTAAATTGCAATAAATAAAATTATACCAGAATAACAAAAACTAATCAGTAGAACCAGAGATATTACATTTTCAAGTTGTTTGAGAAAACAGCACTACAAAGAGCCACTTGCGATCACCTGGTTGAACTAAACCACGGAGAAGTCACAAGTCCAGGCTGACTGCAACGGAGCATAGCTGAATACTGGGACCAGGTAGCCCTGCTGAAAATGTAACTTCCAGGTTCCATTCGCGTTGGAGGAGGCAGCAAGGAGGAGGCTGAATGTTGAAGATATTTCTCTTCATTGGTCCCAATCAGGCTTTTGCCCATCTTGCAGTAGAGAATCCGCATTTCTATGGATCATCGAGTCTGGCGTCACATCCTGGATTCAGGTGGTTCCTCAGCAGTTATTATGTTGGACCTCAGCGCTGCCTTTATTACGGTTTCAAAGTATTTGTGTGAAAGAGGCATTGGCAATGAGGCTCGGCTTTAGTTTGCCTCTTACTTGCATGAAAGGTCATTTTGGGTCTCCTTAAAACTGTTTAATTTGAAAGTTTTCATATTGCAACAAGGACTTCCATCTATCTTTAATGTCTATATCCACCCCTGGCTGATGTAATTGAAGCCTTTGACTTCACTATTATCTCTTATGTAGACGACCAGCAGTAGATCATCCCTCTCTCCCAAAATATCAGTACTACTGCTTCTCAGTTGAGTCTGTGTCTCCTGGAAGTAGAAATGTGGATGGATAACAACTGCTTAAAGCTAAATGATGATAAGAGTAAGGAACTGATTCTGGGAAATCTACCCAATATCTGGTTCCTGCAAGGTGGCCTTCCAGTTTTGGCCCTCTACCACCCCAAACCAAAATAGTACAAGCTGTCATTTCACAAATAGGTAAATCTTCTAGCTGGTCCAAGCTTTGCGATGTTAAGGAGTCCTTAAGAACATCTCGGAATTCCTACTCCTGTTGGCCCAGAAAACTGTCACCCAGGTCTTGGTTATCTCTGGATTAGGCTACTGCAATATTCTATATCTAGAGCTCTCACAAACGAAACTTAACAGACAACAAAAAGTGAATTCAAAGCTCTGCTGTTTGTTTGTTGTTGAAGCTTCCCAGGCCTGTTTCAATAGGGGCCAGTATTGGTTTCTGATCAAGAAACAGATCCATTTAAAATCCCTTTGGTACTGTTACAAGGCTTTCTCAAACTCCGGTCCATGATATGTCCAATCCTTGATCTCACCATATGTCCCTGGGAGGAACTTAAAATCATCTGATGCTAGATTAGCTCAGGTCCAAAATTACATAAAGCCAGAGTATGAGGCAGTCCTTTCATATATTTGGCCCTCAAGATTTGGAATACCCTACCTTTAAAAGTTTGGCAGGCACCATCTGAAGCATTCTTTAGGAAACTGCTAAAAACCTGGCTTTCTAACCTACACTGCGAGCCTTCCATCCGAGTAGTCTTTCCCTTTTGGACAGAATCCTAGCGCTGGGACACTTCAATGGAATAGCCATGAACTCTATAAATCTGTATAATATTATTATTATATGACAACTCTGTTTGTCAATGGGAGAGATGAGCCTTGCAACAGTGACAAATTACTTTAGGATTTGTTCGTTGCAAGGACATATAGAAATGAAACCCACATGTTTTAATTTTTAAATAGTATGCACCCGGTCCTTTTCTAGGTGGTTAGGGCCTACCTTAGGGGTGAATTACAAGTTTTAAAAAGGAAGGTTTAGGCCTTTCAAAGGTTTTATGTTTGCCAGGTCGAGGAGTGACGCAGGCCTACTAGCAGCATTTATTGTACATGCCCTGGGTACATGTTGTACCATTTACTAGGGACTTGGAAGTAGATTTTATGTATCATTTTGTTATAGGTTAATATAACCATATTTGAAGGAGAAAGTACAAGTACTTTACAACTGGTTAGCAGTGATAAGTTGCACACATTCCTAAAGCAAACAAAAAGGAATGCGGCAAAACAGACGGGCTGAAGGCAAACGGGTTTGGGGGAACACCATGCTTAGCCTGTCAGGGTGAACAGATAAGCCACAGATCTTGTGCTTGATTCAAGTATGGGTTGTAGGCAATTGGGCTACTGGTTGAGTGGTGTGAAACCATACTCAAGTGGCAACGACAATTCCTGTTCGGGTAAAACATAAGCAAACCTCAAATTAACCTGTGCCTAGCCCTATGGTAGCTTGGCACAAAGACGATAGGCTTAACTTAGAGGCAATGTGTAAAGTATTATGAAGCACATCAAACAGTAATAAAGAGAAAACACAACAAGAGAAAAATCCCACACCAATTTAGAAAAATAGAGCAAAATGTAATAAAATATTTGAAATCAAAAATGGCAAAAATACAATCAATAGAATCAGAAAATTTTGAGCGAAAAGAGTGCCTAGAAGCACAAAGCGCCAACTGAGCTTATCTGGTCGTGCCAGACTAGGACGAAGTCACAAGTTTAGGCCGAGTGCAATGGAGCACGGGCAGGCTACAGGGACCAATCTACCTTAAATCCTGGTTTGCGGAGAGTTGTGAGATCTCGCATCAAGGCTGCCTCGCACAGAGGCGGAGCAGAGGAAGCTACGAAGCAATCCGGAGTCCTGTGTTGTCGTCGAGGATGCTGTTGATGAGGGCTTGCGATATGAAGTTCTGTGTCGAGGATCCGTCTCACAGTGGTGGTTCCAGAGAAGCTGCGGCACAATGATGCGAAGCCCTGCGCTATCATCGAGGATGACATAGATGAGGAGCTTGCGCTGTAAAGGCCCAGGCGGAGTATGTGTCACATAGCGACAATTCAGAGGAGACTTCGGGCTTGATGTGAGGTCTGGCATTGGAGATGTTCGCATTGCAGCAGTTCTTCTCAAAGGACCACAGCTGGGCTGGCAGACCACTTTCAGACCTCCTGCAAGGGCCAAGGAGTAGGGTGGCACAACTTGGGGGTGTAGGACTCACAGCAGACAGAGTCCAGGTGCGGGTTCCAGGTGGTTGTGGCCTTTTCTGTTTCACAGGCTCTGTTCAGGAGGCCAGCCAGCTAGCCCTTGGAGTCGCTCTGGTGGTCCTGGGTTCAAGATGCAGGTAACAAATAGCAGTTCTTCCTGCGGCGAAACACAACAGTCCTTGTGAGTCTTCCACAGGTCCAGAGGTATATTGAAGAGTTCAGTCTGAGGGTCCATTATTAATATATGGTGCCCACTGTTAAGTAGAAGGTTCTGGAGGTTTCCACCCCCAGAAGTTTTGTTATTTTTGCCTGCCATACCCGACCCCCAGCTTGTCTGGGGTCTCAAAAGACTAGTGCCAAACCATTTGTGAGAATGCTCAGCCACAGCCTTTGCGATGTGCAAATGTGGTAGGTGACAGACTCTTCCCCCCTCTTCAATACAGAAAGGGCCCATCATGTTAACATTTATTCCCTTTTTTCTGTCTGCGAGCAATACATAAAGACCAACTGCCAGCTACACCTAGTCATGTGACTCAAGATACAGACCATAGGCACCAAATGGTTTGGGACAAAAAAACGCCAACTTTCTAAAAGTGACATTTTCAGAATTGTGACTTAAAATCTAGCTTTACCATTTAAGAGGATTTTACATGCCAGTGCTTTAGACACCAAACTTGACAATCCAATCTGCTCAGACATGAAAGTTACCACTTATTACATGTAATAAAGAAACCCAATGTAAGTCCTATAACAGTGGTAGCCCTCACAGTACCGAAAAACACATTAAAGAGTTTTAGGTACCAGGACATGTAACACTTAAAAGTACAAGGCCAAAATTGTGAAAACACTGCACCCTGCCTTCTGGGCTATGTGGTTATTACTTTAGGGGTAACATATGTATCAAAAAGGGAGGTTTGGGCCTGGCAAGAGGGGTATCGTGCCAGGACGAATTTGTAATTTAGAACTGCACAGACATGCTGCAATGGCAGGCCGGAGACATCTTTAAAGGCTACTTCAGTGGGTGGCACAATAAGTGCCGGCGGTCCACTATTAGCATTAAATTTACAGGTGTAGTTTACACCCTACTCTAGGAACTGCAAGTTTGTGGACAGCATAACTGTTGGTATGGTGGCAGACTGATTCTCTGCACTCCCCTCAGGATATGTCGTCCTATGGGCCAGCTGGCTTACAATGCCACTACACGCCCCCACAGACCTAGTCGGGTAGCAAATGGTTCTGGCAACCACTTAAGATGACAACTCTGATTGCCAAGGAATCGTGGTAACAGACCTAGAAGGCTTTTGCTCAGTCACTCGTGCTATCTTTCATTCAGAGAAAAAGTGAGACGTTTTCAATATTTAATGAACCAGCGTGATTCTTCTATAAAATATATGTTCTGCAAAGATCAATAGACAGAAGCAAAGTAATGTTATTAGAAGTACTAGGATAGTGAACCGAATAGAAATCTGGCGTACGACTACTATGCGTCTCCCAACCTGTCTAGGGTGTGTGTGTGTGTTCTGCCAAGAATCTCCATATTGGATGATCCAACCCTTGTTACCTGAAGAATGTAGGTCCCTGTTGTGGTCACAACTGGACACCCCTTGCAGAAATGTCAATAGGCTGATGGGCTGAAGTATCGGTATGTAACGACCTTGCCAATACCTGCAAAGCGCTCCTCTGCCAACACCTTGAAGCAGATGTTTATTCATAGGAAAAGGCATCCCTGCCTTTGTCCAAGATCTTGATCAGGCTGACATTGTTTGTGTGTTATCGATAGCTATGTCGCCATATGTTCAAAAACAACAAGCACATTTGCACAACGTATATATAAATCGTGTACATGCTGTCGAGGTAGCATGATAGTGTTCTTCCGAAGTTGATTCTGTAAGCAAATATCGTTTCCAAGAAACTAATCCAGATTGTCAAAGATGCAAATGTGTGTCAGAAGTCATTGTTTACATGTGAAGACAACTTTGAGAGAAACCTGTGTACATGTAAAATGGTAGTGTTTTCCTCTAGGCCTAACTGGAACACATGACAGGGTGTATATATAGATACCACTTCCCTAGGGACTTACAAGTAAATTAAATATGCCAATTGGATGTAAGCCATTTCAACTATGTTTAACCGCTTCCGTGCTCATGACAGCTCCACGCCGTCATGAGTCACGGGCGGCATGTGCTCATGACAGCGTGGAGCCGTCATGCAACTGCCGCTCCGCCCACGCAGCACTGATTCCCCTCCTGTGTGGGCGAATTAGTGAGCGCACGCCGCCCGTGACTCATGATGGCGTGGAGCCGTCATAAGTAAGGGAGCGCCACGCCACCCCCTAGCCCCACCTGCGCCGTGGCAGAATTTTCACTGCAGCGAAAAGGTTAGAGAGAGCACAAGCACTTTAACAAGGGTGAGCAGGGTCCAAAGACCAGCATAAACAAAGTCAGCAATAACAGGAGGATGGAGCGCAAAAAGATGGGGAAAACCACGCCAAGGATGTCAGATCCAACATGGGGGTGGGGGGCGGGTTAAGAGACGGGTTCACCATGGAAATCTACCATGATGCTTCTAATCACTGACCAAAGTCTATATTACTGGAACACATTCGGTATCTTTTGGTAAAAAGGTATTCATGTTTGGATAAATACAGCTAACCTCAAAGTCATGCACATAATCTTGCAGGGAGGCATATATAGTCAAGTATATAAAGGTTGGCCAAACATGGGGCGAAGGTACTGCTGACCTGCATTTTGATATGGCATTCCAACACATTAAATAACAATGGTCATACCAACATCTATGTGACATTATGTTGCCTTATCATTTAGTGACAATGCCCTTTCGCAACATTTTACAACAGTCATACTAATAGCCAGTTTTCGCTTTAACTTTCTAAATTTTATGCTAGAGCTGTTTCTATTCCCTTAAAAATGGATTTATAAATGTCCATCAATACTCGCTACTAGATTTCAGAAAACTTGAAATGTTGAGTTTCTTGACAAACACATTTTAATATTTTCAACAAACTTTCCCAGGATACCTCATGAGCTCTGTGCCCATGAGGTCACTGATGCAAAAAGTGTTGCTTTGTGTTCTTACAAATTGGCTTAATAACCCCGCTATGAACTCTTACTGCGAAGGACAGCATGCTTGGTTCGAATCCAGAAGCATATGGTAAACTGGAAAGATTAGGGATAACTGGGCACATAGCTTTGAGTGTCATCATAATTTCCCAGTTCTAATAAATTGTACCTACATTTTTTTTGCCAAACTTGGGCACATCGCTTTACAGTTGATTACACCTCAAAATCGGAAGGTTACTACTTTGGAGACAAACTTCCAAATCACAGAAATCTCATTGCAGGGAACTAGATTTGGAGCTGGTTGCTGTCTGTATTTTGTTGAGCTGAAGACCAGGATTTGCATTTTCCTGGGCTTAATCAGGCTTAAGATCAACTGATCTTTTATCCAGCTTTTGTTGCTCCTATGGTTAGATCTTTGAAATATTTACATTTTGCAGATAGTTTGGTGTGCATTAGACTGATATTGGTTTTAAACAAGAAACCAAGGCATGAATGGCATTGTGGTTCTTCATCAACAGATCCATTTCCACAGCCTGCTCACATTACTCCTTGACTGGTGGTTCTAGATGGAGAGGTTCCACTTTGGCTCTCTTGGAGCTCTATTGTAGCTTTTTCTTTTCCATCTGCCATTTTTAAAGTAAATACTGTTCAACTTCAGCAGATTAGCTCATTAGATTATGAGTCTTATATCCTTTGGCAGATTTTAAATGCAGTTAAGACACCCCAACTAGATCATGGTTGCTATTTTGCAATGAGCAGTTCATATTTTGTTTAAATTTCTTTATTTGTATTTCTAGTACTAACAGCCCGTCCCAATGTTGTCCGGGCATGCTGTAGCCGACGCCACTGTACCTTAACACGCTCCAGCCGCGAAGGTGTTTTTCCGGTGTTCGCTCCCTCCCCGAACGTGTTTGGCCGTTCCAGCATGCTTGGCCGCTCCAGCCTACGCCCCTGCAATATGCGAACGTGTGTGTTTGCTCCATCCCCGAATGTATTTGGCCCCTCCAGCCTACGCCACTTAGACGCACAACATCGCGTCAACGTCCAACGCCCACAACAATGCTAAAGGACACGCCCACTCGTATTGGAACGCTAGTCCCACACAGAACGCTTCTCTTTTGCCGAATCCCACAACGCACACGCCCACAACGGACTACTTTTCACAAAACGTTCTTTTCCCCTTCTAATGTATATGTTGGGCTGCTGTATAGCCTATGCCCATCTGCTGATACTGTAGTTTGCAATACTGTATTGGGTGTTCCAATTGGTGCTGTAGTTCTTGAGCTTACCCGCCTCAAAGGTTTGGGCTCTCACTTTATTATATTAGTATAGATTATAGGTACAACGTCCACAGCAATACTTTACAGGATATATGGTAAATTTCAAGTGGCGGTCATCACTTTGCATAAAAGAAGGCATGTCAGTTTGGGTACATTAATTATACTAGGTGAGTTTCGCAGTTCCTGTTGAGTCTACAACATTTGCAATATACATTTGTGTTTAACGGAGATCGCAAAAAAAGTTTCAAACTTTCTTAAGCATATTATATCTTGAAAAACTTATATAGCAACAGATCATTTGCAGTTTAAACTGGGTCTGTGTGGCCAATATTTTCTGGATTGGAACAATGCGTTGTTAACGTAATAGTGGATTTATTGCAACAAACCAACACCCATAAATCAACCAGCCCATTGTAACAGTTATATCGTGAGGATGCTCTTCCCCAGCCCCCATGTCCCACCTCAACAGGACAGCCTATATTGAAGTTCGCATTCATCGCACCCCTGGGTTACCCTTGTGCATATCTCCTGTATGATGCCCATTCTCAATAGTGTTTATGAAGCCTGGAGTGTATACCATTTAAGTGTCTGTCTACCCTATGACCTCATTGCCATTTTGTGAGTTATTTCCCTCTGTTTCTTGGTCCGCATTATGGATTTCTTCCAATATTGTGTCCCAACATTGTGCAAAGGGGTATTTATGTAAGGTAGCTACCTCTTCCCTATGCAGTGCAGTGCTTTCTGTCTGAGCCCCATACCTTAAGCGAACACTTCCAGTTGTTAAGGATGGGGGGGGGTTGCCTATTTTTCCATTGTTTGGTGATTAGTCTTTTAGCAACTATGAGCCCTTAATCTATTAATCTTGTGGTATCTCTATGTTCTTAGATCTTGGGAATATTCCAAGTATGCATTCTTCCCAGGTGTCTATTTAGGGTTGATCAGTGTAAACTGCTAGCGCCGATATTACTTCCTGCCAATACATAAGCAGCATCGGGCAGGATCATGTCATGTCGAGGGGATCTGCCCCCACTTGGTTACAATGGGGGTATGCTGAGTTGGTTAATTGAAAATATTTGTTTAATGTATCAGGTCACAGATATGCTCTGTGTATGATGTACGTCTGTATAACACCAAATTTGGTGTTTCATGGGATCTGCATAGACCTAGCCAGGATTATGTCCTATTCCCTATCCATCCATGGACTTCCCCTGTCTCCACCCCACTGTGAATGCAGTTAGCGAGTGTGAGTTACTAAAGCTTCTATAATCTGACTCCCATTACGTATAGGTATTAAAACAACAGATGCATTTGTGGTTCAGTGTTTATATTCCCCACGCCGCCGTTAGTGATCTTATGATCGAGTTATGTAAGAGGAGTTGATCTGCTGGCAAGTCATTATACAGGTCAGCCTGTCAATGTGTATCAGTGTGCCGTCGTCGTACAAATCACCAAGGATGTGTACCTCGGCATCGTGCCACTGAACAAGTGCACCTCTTGAAGTGCCTGTTTTGTTTCTCGGAAAACAAATCAGGGGCTATGCTGTAGCATAGGGAGTTGTGTTTCTGGGGAGGTACAGGCTACGTCTATGACATCTGTTTTGTTTCTCGGAAAACCAATCAGGGTCTGTGCTGTAGCATAGGGGGTTGTGTTTCTGGGGAGGTACAGGCTACGTCTATGACATCGGTAAGCTAGGGCCAGGCCAGGCGGCGACGAAGTGGAAGGCTGGGCCGTTTAGTGGAACAAGTGGTAGATTTGGGAGAACGTCCACACTGGTTGTATTGTGGCTGTATCTGCTAGATTGAGCCCAGCAAACCACTTCGACACCCAATGCAGCTGTGCAGCCAGGTAATAGAGCTCCATGTTTGAAACAGCTGCCCCCTCCCCCTTGTTTGTAGCTGCATACAATTTTCCGAATGCTAATCTGTGGTGACTTTTGTTCCATATGAAGTCTTGAATCATTAGGCCAGCTTGCAACACTTTTTAGATGGGACATAAACGGGGAGGTTCGCGAAATAGTACAGCAGCTTGGGCAATATTACCATTTTAGTCAAAGCTTTTCTGCCCATCACATTCAATGGCAGCGTTTTCCAGAACTTTACTTGTGATCTGATGAAGGAAATAGCTCTGGTCAGGTTACCTTCTAAGATGTCCGTGGGGCTGTGGTAAATAAAAATGCCTAGGTATCGGAAGAAGGTTGGTTGCCAATTGAGAGGATAGTTATTTATCAGGGGATCTGAAGTCTCAACTCCAAAGGGATCCAAACACGATTTGGTCAAATTCACTTTCAGACCAAACATCACTTTAAATTGCCATAGTGTTTCCACTATGGTGTCTGGGATATTATGCAAGTCCCTTAGATACAGCAGGAGATCATTCACATGGAGGGAGATTGCATACATACCGCCCGCCAGTTGATGTCCCAGTCATCACTCCGCCACATAATTGTGTTGCTAATGGATCCATGGCTAGTGAGAACAGGAGACATGCTTGTCTAATGCCTCTGTTTATACGTACACTCTCCGATGATATACTGCCTGTGCATATCCTAATAATGGGTTGTGTGTAAAGCAGCTTAATCAGATTGAGAAAAGCGTCCCCGAAGCTGAAGTTGCCCAGTACCTCAAAGAGATAGGGCCATTCGAGAGAGTCGAAAGCCTTCTCCAAATCCAGAACCATGCACCCAGAGTTGGGCCAAGCATGTGTGGCATATTCTTGGATTCTAAAAAATCTTAGTATGTTCAGGGACGTGTTCCTAGTGGGAGGAAACCAGCTTTGATCGCACTGCACTAACTTCTTTACCAAGGGTGCTAGTCTTGCAGCAATGATAGAGGCTAAAATGTTAAGTCTATGTTGAGGAGGGCTAGTGGTCTATAGGAGCCCGGCAGTGCTGGGTCTTTGTCTGGTTTGGGGAGAGAGACCAACAGTGCCTCTTGTTGCGTGTCTGTGAGTGTGTAAGTAGTTAGCCCAGCGTCAAACACTCTTTTTAGTTGAGGTGCTAATAATGTGGCACAGGCTTTACAAAATTCAGGTGGCAGACCACCTGGGGTTTTCCCCATGGCCAAGGAGCACATGCTTGCCAGGATTTCTTACAGGTTAAGTGGAGTGTCAAGTTCTAACTTCTGTTCTGGAGATATTTTAGGAAGGATTATTTCCTAGAGATACTGGTGAATCTCATTTGCTGTTACCATAACTGTGGACTTATACAGGGCAGTATAGCATTGTGTGAAATCCTGGTGTATTTCCTGTTTTGAGTATAGTAATTTGCCTTGCGGGGAGCAAATGGATATGACAGGAGACCTTGCATCATCTTGCCTAATGAGCCATGCAAGTAGCCTGCCACGGTGTTATGGGTGCGTGCTGAATAATTGAGACAGTGGAGTCTTATAAAAGGCCGCTGTATTCTGCCCTGCTCTCTCACAATCTTATGCTAGTTAAAGGGTCAGTGGATACGGGTTTTTCAAGGTGGGCTAACTAGTTTTCTAGCTTGGTAAGGTCTGCCTCAAGTGTTCTACAGAAGCCAGCTTGTGTGCCTGGACAATGTCCTTGCACCTCATTCTTAAAGGCAACCAATTCAATGAGGGCGGATGATGCAGTGTCTACATTTTCAAAGTAGTTCATTACAGAGTGCCTAAGGATTCTCTGAATGATTTGTCTTCTAATGTTTTAGGTTGCATGCGCCATCTGGGGATTGGAGATGCGTTATTGTCCCATGTTATTTGTATCGTGTGTGGGTTGTGATCGGAATGAGTTCTCCCAAGATTTTGGGGCTCTGTTATAACTGATAATAAATAATCTGTAACTATTATTCTGTCAAGTCAGACATGAAACCGTGTGACCCTGAGTAAAATGAGTAGAATTGGTCATTGGGGTTTTTTATGCCGCTAAGCGTCTACCAGGTGGCAATGTGTGAAACAAGTGTTTAAGGCCTTCATGGCTGCCACAGTGGGTGTCCCAGGTAAAGTAGGAAAGCAGCGATCCAGGGACATGTTAAGTAGGCACTTAAAGTCTCCTTCAAGGCACAATGGGATTCCATGCCAAGTCAACAGTTTACTCAATAGAGAGTCAAGAAAGACCCAAATTAATGCACCTCTGGCAAAGGCAGAGTAACCAGAGGCGTGTAACTGACCTCTTTATCTCCTTGTAAATTCAGCATCTGCAGCTTTGTGAGGTGTGTCTCTTGGAGGAGAGCCATTTGGATATGATGTTGCTTTGGGTAGGAGTAGATTAGATACCTCCAGGAAGGAGTATGTATCCCCTTAACATTCCATGTGCATATACTACAAGTAGGCATATGAACCAAAGACTAGTGAGGGGCCCTGGGGCGTTCATGATGTCTGCGTGGGAGCACAAGGGTGGGGCCACCCAGCACATCCTATCCATGTAGTCATGCTGGCAAGTAAGTAGAGCTACCCAGGCGACGTGTTTCAGTAGAAATTAGAGAGTTTGTCACCCCCCCCTATTTCGTAGAGTAAGCAATCACCGGGACACTCTCGCAATTACATATGTTAAAGAGTCAGTCCAGAAGATATTCATATGAGTAAGAGTTGCCAGATCTTGTTGGCCATGATAACACATACTTTTGTGACTTGAGCGGGGTATTATGGCTGCCACAGTAAGAAAAGGAGTGAAGGTTACAGTACTATGCAAGTCGCTTAGTACTTGCGTGATCGTCGCTGCAGCATCGCCGCAGGAGTTGATAGGGCAGTCAACAGTTTATTATATTAGGTCATCTGCTGTTTGAGGCGTGATATCTGTCAAAGTTCCTGAGTCCTGCGAGTTCGAGGTTCTGTCGATAGATTACGCATTACTTGTTCTATCATGCAGGCTTCCCTCAAATAGTGTGTCGCTCCTGTGGCTTCCGATTTCAGCTGCTGCCGCTGCTTGAAGCGCGTTGCGCTGGTCCATCCTCATTTGCTACAGGTTGGGGCCAAAACTTTGCGACAGCATTTGTTTCTTACGTCTCTCCCCCCCACCTGCATTTTCTCAACTCCTAGCTCAATTGCGATCTCATAGATTTCCCATTGGATTGGGTGGCATTTCAGAATGTATGGAATCTAGCCACTCCCAGACAGCGATAAGGGTATCAAAGAATGGGTCTTATCTTTTGCGACCACTCGTAGTCTGGCAGGGAATAGCAGAAAATATTTGAGGTCCAATTATGAAGCCTCTGCTTGACCTCCAGAGAGGAGTGCCTTTGTTTTTGGACTAATGCTGTGCAGTCTGGAAAGAACATTACTGTACTGTTTGCCACTTTAATTTTCTTTAGCTTTCTGGTCTCCTTTGTAATTCAGTACGCAAAACAAAAATGGTCTGGGACCAGCACCCAGAGGAGGAGGTTAGGCCGGTACGCTGTGGGCTCGCTCTATAGCAAAGTGCTGCGATAGTGACCCTTCTGGTAACAAATCCCGGATCCATCCTCCTGTGTAGACTGTGGCATCTTTTGCTTCTTCGCCTTCCGGATGGCCAATGTTGCGCACATGGTTTCGTGTAGAGCAACCTTTGGAGTCTTCTGCTTGGTGTTCAAGAGGTTTCTCTCTGGTTGGAAGTTCTTTGGGGCATTTTTTTGTGTATTGCGCCTTAGGGGAAAGTTCCGCCACAGCTACTTCTAACAAGTGTGTTCGGTCTGCAAGTTTTCGATGCTCTCCGTGCAGGAGATCCAGGTCAATGGCTACCGTGTCAATTTTGTTTTCGAGTGAGGTCCATGTTAGCTGCATTGTGGTGCTTAGCTTCTCCACTGCAGCCAATGCAGCATCTAGTTGACTGGACATGGGATGTGCGGAAGTCTTGTTCAATGTTTTATCTGATTGGGAGCGGGACGGGGGTAGTTGGCCGGTCGAAACTCCTGCACCAGACCTTAGACGACCCATTTCAGACATGTGTGGTCAGTGTGCAGAATAAATTATGTAATCTTTGCTTTTGCTCTGATACGTGGCTGCTGATGCCCAGGGGCCAATTGCCTCGACAGCCTGACACAGAGTGGTATACTATGGCAGTGCAGTCCACTGTCTCTGTGCCAGGCACATCAGCAATGTTCCCACCCTTGGTTCTATGGAGCCAGCTATCGTTGTTTTGGCCCTCAATAGGACTTCTCTATTCTGCCACTCTGTGCTGTGGTCCGGAGCGTCTGCGCCAGTTCGTGTCTGCAGAGCAGGGCGCTTAACTTTGGCTGCAACCAGACCTATGTCCTGCCATGCACATCCCCGTCCCGCAGTCTCTATCTTCTGCGGGTCTGCCTCTGGCTCTTCAGAATGAGCCCTCCTACGTGCATAGGTAGGTTTCAGGAGAACTGCCGGCCAGGGGTGAAGAACATTGCTCTCTGTAGCTCTTCATACAACCACCGGGCCCCACACGTTCCCGGAGCGTCTCTGACACTTTGATTACATCGGCCACGCCATCCTTGTGCCCAAGTCTTGGACCAAGACTGTGCTTATGCTTATATTTTCTGTGCGCAGGTCCTCAAGGTATTCACTGTTAACCTCCCCGTATGCAGTGCTTCCCATTACATTCCGGGTAGGATCCCGGGTCCACTTGAACTCCTTATTGCCCGGGGTTGTGTTACATGGACCCACACCATCCAGGGCCAGACAAATGTGAAATGTTTATTCTGCGTCACTCTCGCACCGGCACCGCTCACCTCTAAGTTGTCCCAGAGACCACTCCGGTAGGATACCCTCCCGTCCGCTCATCTGGCAGCTATGCATGTCGCTGACTTCTGACGTTGGGCATCCATCCGCCTACGATGTGCGGCCAGTCACCATGCCGAACAAGTGTCCAGTGGGGCGAGGGGACCGCAGCCGCATCTGCTGCGTACTCATAGGTCTAGGCTTGCCGAGTACAGTGCGTGGCCTTGTACTTGCGTAGTTTCAGCAGGCCACGCCCTCCGAGCCAACTTTGCTGTTACATATTAACACACAGGCATTTTCAAGACTTACAAGTTGGTCACAGATGCCTTGGGTCTCTGCAGGGTTGCTTAGCAGCCTCTGGGACTCTTTGTACAGGATGATTTTGTCGGATAAGGGGGGATGAATGGCGGAGCTCTAACAGGGCATGTCTGCCATTGTTGCCTACGTAGCCACCCCCCCCCCCTTGCAATGAGCAGTATATAATTTCATTGAGGATACGCAGCTTTGAAATTCAATCAGAGAGGTTGTATGCAACACTTTTGGAGAGGTGTACTACAAAGGTGAGTGTTATGTTCATGAGGTTTGTTCAATAGCAAAGTCTACTTCATGAAACATTTGCCATCCCAAATGAGAAGCACAGTGAAGGAAAGTTTAATAAGTCTCAATTTAAGCACGCACTTTGCAAAGACACATTTTTGACAGTCGCCACTGAAAAGAAATTGCTCCAGTCTTCCTGGTCAGTTCTGCTCACATTCTGTGACTAAACAGATTTTTGCCGTTCTACTTCATGTTTGTTTAGACTTGGCCAATGGAGCACAGCTCTTGAGCCACTGTGTTCATGGGAACCAGTACCACTTTATTTTGGATTACTGTGCAAGAATGTTCAGTTCAGTTCAGTTCAGTTCAGGATTCTTTATTCGAATTCCATGCATTCATAAAAGTACATACAAACCAACAAAATATACACAATACATAATACAAACATACATATTTAAATCAGGCAAGACAACCTTCCCAATTATAAAATAGAGAGTAGTCAAGGATTGTCCATCATTTTTCGAGCACGTACCGAAATGTTCAGAAAAGTGCTAGTGCAACAGATTATTTCCTCATTTCCCAATGAAAGCAATATTTGATAAGATTCCCCCATAGTAATTGGTCTATATTTTTTAAAAAGAGGAATTAAAAAACATTTTATATATTTTAAATAGTATTTACAAGTAAAAAGAAAGTGCAAGTCCGTTTGTGAGCTTACTCCATCACAAGGGCATTTTAGGTTATCACCCATTGATGAATAACCTAAAGGAAAGTTCAACAAGAATCTTACAGACCCAGACCTCAATCTAAACAGTAAACATCTTTCCCAGTTTGTTATGGGTAGCATGAGGTATAACGACAAAGTACAACTAGGTGTTTCCCTGCCCATGTAAATAAGGACCGCAGATTTCTTGGATTCTTCGGTGATCCTGTCCCTTTCGTAAAGTGAATACAGTGTTTTTTTCAAATCGTTCTTATGTACGGATCTAGATGTACCCGGATCCAAAAAGATGTCCACTTTGTTGATACTGCACAAACTTTTATACACCCCTGATAACCAGGGGATCTCTAGCCCTCTTTCACAGCTAGGAAAATATTTTATAATGTCTTGGGTCAGGGTGGCTGCATCATTCCTCCAGACTGAATGCCAGAATAGCGCGGGACGAGCCCTAATAAAATCACTAATAAAAGACAAGCCTAATTCTCTATAGGAAAAATATTGGGAGGTAGAGATCGGCGTGCCCAGCAGCTTTCTACAGAACCGGTTTTCCTCCTGCTGGATACACCTGGTCTCCGCCAAACCCCATATTTCTGCCCCGTATGTAGCAACGGGACACACTGCAATTTAAAAATTCTTAAAATAGCCTCAGTGGCACCTATTTAACCTTGGTCGGGGGAGGCTCAAAATGGAGTTAATGACCTTTGAGAATTTGCCCGTGGACTGAGCAACATGCCCAGTCCATGAGCCATTCGCAGCAAAGATCATCCCCAAGTATGGGAAATTCTGGGTAGAAGTAAGTCTATTAATTCCTACGTGGATAGAATTAAATTATCGTTTCCCAGGGCCACAAGACATGATAAATGATTTTTTATAATTAACACATAAATCTAACCTGTCCATGTAGTCCACAAAACTTTGGGTCAAGGAGCTCAAGGCATTTGGAGTGCGGGCCATTAGGACCGCATCATCTGCGTAGAGGAGTACAGGCAGCAGGTTGCCATTAATTAGGGGACGTCTAAAGTTGCATTCTTCAAGTGGCCGCTTAATACATTAATATAAATAATAAAAAGGAGGGGTGCTAAAACGCACCCAGTCTAACTCCCCTTCCTATCTTGATGGCACATGACAATTCCCCGCCTTGGCCTATCCGTACCTGTGCCTTGAGGTCAGTATGCAGGAATGCTAAAAAATGGACTAAGGATTCGTCCAAACCATAATTTAATAAAATAGACCAGAGTTTGGACCTATTTACCAAATCAAATGCGGATGATAGATCCATAAATGCTAAAAAAATGGGGGAAGAGCGGGCAATATTATATCTATTAATAACCAGATTTAAATTCAGGCACTGTTCTACTGTGCCAACCCTGTTTCTAAAGCCCAGTTGACATGGTGATAAGATGCCACTTTCTTCTGACCATGTAAAGATCCTATTATAAATAATACGACCCAAGATCTTAAGGGTGTTATCCAACAGGGAAATCGGTCTATATTTGGCTGGCTCCGACTGGTTGCCCTTTTTATATATTGGGACAATTACACTTGTTGCCCATGAATCAGGCATAGGGGTTTCTGGGAGACTATTAAAAACATTCAATAAAACTAGAGCCCAGAGATCCGGTTTCCATTTTATAATGTCTATGGGCAACCCATCAGGTCCAGGGGCCTTGTTGCCAAGGCTCTGTGCAATAGCCTCCTCTACTTCTATCAATGTCACTTGTAAGTTTCCAGAGTAGCCCTGCACATACTGATCTGGGGTATGTGGTGGTGGGGTATTTTGGAAAAGTGATCCTCCCATGATTTGCTAGTAATATTGCAGATGATAGGTGTTAAGTGCTGACCCATATTTCGTAGCTCTCTAACTGCAGACCAAAAAGGTTTTCTAGTCGATCTTCCAGCTATTACCACAAGAGCTCCCCAGCGTTCACTCAAAAGGTTCCCCCTCCGCTCAGATATAGCAGTTTTATAAGCTTTCCTGGCTACTCTAATATCAGCATTAACTCTTGGTTTTGCAGTCAATGCCATGCACAAGTTTCTATTTGCCTTTGAGCAGTTATGGTCTTGAGTTTTTTCGCCCTGGACAGGCTGGTACTGATAATAGAGATCTAATCTTCGAACAGAGTTTAATAAAATCTGCAATTATGCTAGTGGAGGATGCTCTATTTGACAGACATGAGGTGATTAAAAGAGAGTGTTTTTCTAATAAAGTCTTAGTTATTGCCCCACTATCTACCCCCCTCCATTTTAATCTTAGTTTATCTATAGTCAAGGCTAGAACCCTCGCCCCTAAAGCGCTACTATACACAGGGCGTTGTGCTAGTCTTAGTACCACTATGAGCGGGTTATGATCCCCAAAATCAGTTTCAAGGACTTCTTTGGTCAGTAGGCAGTCTGCAAGTCTAGGAGTTATAAAAATAACATCAATAGTAGAGGCACTATCCCTTCCTCTGAACGTCGGTACTAGCTGATTAACGGGGGTTTGACCTAAGTCCATTACATTGTGCAAGATATGTTCCTTAAGTAAAGAATCTAGTTGCACTCCCCTCCGTTCTGCTTGATCAGTGTACCGTAAACTTCTGCCTTCTAGGTCCAAAGATATTTTCGCATTAAAATCCCCACCCAAAACAATCCCCATACCATCATCCCCGACTTTCTCTAATTTAGAAATTCATTTAAAAAGCCTGATAGAATTCTTTTTTGGTATAGAGTGAAAGTGATTGTTATAAAAGTGTATTAAATAAAAAGGTACTCGACTTTTAAACTCTATTGCTTGGAAGTTAAGGCTGTTTGTATGTACTATTTTAATACTTCCACCTAGCATTACACTAATGCAAATGAATAGGCCTCCAACAGCTCTTCCAAAATTGGGCTTGGGTGCCACTAAGTTAAAACAATGGAAACCTTCAAGACATAGATCACGTGTTGCCCACGTTTCCTGCAACATGACTATATCCTGAGAGGATATTATACGCAGCCAGTCGGTATTGCCTAGTCTAGGTTCTAAGCCAGCAACATTCAGGCTCAGGATTCTCAGGTCTGGGTTGTTTTTACTTCTAACCTTATTATAAGGTATTTGTGCTCTGGTGGATCTATCTATTTCTACAAAAGGATTAGATTCCTGTACCCTTGGCCATTAGGGATGCACGTTATAGATTCTATTGTACGGGTTATTCCATGTTCCTGTGCTTGCCCACTTACAGGTTTATCTTTACTTGTTATATCATCAGCTAAGTTTATGGATATCTCACGCTCCCTCATAGTCTCATCAGTCCTATTTAAAGGTCAATCAACCCCCTCCATTCCACAAAGTGCAGAGAAGCGGTTAAAAGTGGCGATGTTAAACATAGGGGTCGCCATGCTCCGAGTATTTAGGTGTTCTGGTCGCATGGAATTTCCTACTAGGGCCTTTGGATAAAAATAGCTGAGATCTTGAGTGGTTATGCCTCCCTCATATCCCTCAGGGTACCAATCTCTAATATGATTAGTCGCCCTGTAATCCTTAAAATTTATAATGACAATATCCCCAGGTGCATTCTTTGGTCTTCGGCCCACCCAGCCTAGCCTTCTAACATGTACAATTCTGCTGTCTATGTTTAGGGGTAATGGCCTATTCACTCTTAACCAATGCATAACCTTGTTCTTTAGAGTTTGGTGGCTCTCAAATTTCCCCTTTAACAGTTCTGGTACCCCAGTAAGTACGATGACATAAGGTTCTGACTCTGGTGGGAGATCTATGTGCTGAAGAGGACCTTTGAGCTTTGTGTCCATGTGGGGGCTCCTCTCAGTATTGCAATATTCCTTATCTAAATTTGTTACTTGTCTACTTCCACTTGCGTCTCTGGGCTTATTAGATTCGGGAATTGTGTTTGAGATCTGCGTGACTGTAATGTCATCTTGATTGAGGGATAGCAACTTAACACTGTTTGCCTGAATAGCTGGTTTTGGATCTATCACCGGTACGGAAGAAATCAGGGGGTTCCTGTTTGCTGACAATTCTTTAAGTAAAGTTGTATTAGCAGACCCAGTATCTTGAATAGACCCGAGTTGCTCCGCCTTTCTCTTTACCCTCTCAACAAGAGGCAATAATAAAGATTTAATCAGTTGTTGTATGTCTCTCATTAGATCTTGGTGAGAGGGCATGGTCAGGCATTCATGGGCAGTTTTATTCTCTGCCGGGCCTACAAGACTAATGGGGCTCGTGATAACTCTAGGAGATTTTGGTCGACTTCCCTTTCGCTTATTTCCACCCCGCTTTCTTTTTGTAGAAATGCCTAATCCTGGAGGTTTTGTTAGAATACTTTTTTTGCTGATAGTTTTGCTGGATGTAAGTAATGGTTGTGCCTCGGGGGAGGATTCAGTTAGTAATTCTAAACTAAGATCTGTGACATTGGTTTCCCCAGATCTCACTGGTCGTTCAGGTAGGTCCTGTAACTGAGGGGGGATACCTATGTCACTTGTCCGTTCTGTGCTAATGTCATCATGCAATGGGGTAGTTACCAACTGGATAGCCCCCAGGAGGAGCGTTTGTTCTGCCATTCAGAGGATATGCGCCGCTCAGTGTATGCGATCTCACGCTCCAACACTGAAGCGGCCCTCGTGATATAGTTATCCAATGTGCCTCTGACAGAACCCCCCACCAGCGATTTCTGGCCTATTGTGGTCATGATGTTCTAATTCTACAACATATATATAACAGCACCCGACTAGACAATAATATGTCAAACAGAGAGCCTCCTGGTAATGCGTATAGCGTTTAGATCTTACTTATATGTCCCGGGTAATCAAAGTCAAGAGGGGTGGCCCAGCCCAGCCACGTCCGGCCACAGACGGCCCGCCCTTTGTCCTGGCTTCGCCTGGCGCGTCCCGCGGGGCGTTCCTTAGCTTTGAGGCGCCTCCGGGCGTAGTGATGTTGTCAGCCGTGCGTCGTGGCCGCCGGGGCACCTGGGGATTGTAGTCCCTGCCCTCGCGGCGTTCGTGTGGCTGGTAACGCTGCCGGTTCCCCTCACGGGTGATGCTGGGACAAGAGAGGCAGTCCGCTCCCCTTGCAACAGTTTTTCAATGGAGCCTCGCGAAAATCAGCCAACTAGCCAGGTAGGAAGAGTTCCCAGTGAGTGATTGGCGCTCCTCAGCTTTCAAGCGCCTCCGGGCGCAGCGATGACGGCAGCCGTGCGCCGTGGCCACCGGGGCACCTGGGGATTGTAGTCCCTGCCCTCGCGGCGTTCATGTGGGCGGTAACGCTGCCTGTTCCCCTCAGAGGTGATGCTAGGACAAGAGAGGCAGTCCACTCCCTTTGCAACAGTTTTTCAATGGAGCCTCGCGAAAATCAGCCAACTAGCCAGGTAGGAAAAGTTCTGTGCAAGAATGGAACCTAGGGACATAGAGAACTGAGTGTGACATGGGGCCAAAAAGCACAATGCCTATTCATGTACTTTTTGTCAAAACCATTTTTACCTGGGAAGAAGGTTGTGATGGCCTCTTATAAACAAAATAAGATGTAGCATCAAATTGTGCATTGCTCATAATAATGCTGATTTTCCATATATTTAGGATAAATGGTACAGGTATACCATAATGATACTTTGGAATTCTCACCTTCTTTTGTAATGACAAAAATATACTGTTACATAGGAACACATGGCCTAAAGCAGGAAACCTCCACTGCACCTCCCATTCGACCATTTTTCTCCATCTTAGCTAGCTGTAGTATTTTACTTAAGACATTTTCATCAATTGTATCGGAACACTGTTTTCCTGATTGGATGTGTCTATTTGTTACTAGACATGTTTGAGCAAGGATGCGATTTAGAATATTTTGAGTTGCCCTGTAAATGGCTAGAATAGCCAGACATCCCTTTTGCTTCCCCTCAACTATTCAGGATCTGAATTACATTTTGCTCTTACTGGCCCATTGTATGCAAAAGCACTTCCCCTACTAAAATTCTCTGAACATATCTGGGCAGAAATAGTACATCAAGGTAGGTCTCTGTGTGTTCTAGAGGAGCCCTCCTAGTTAGAGCCCTTCTCCCAAAAGTTATTGAAGTGTTATTTTAAGGTTTCTTAGGATTTATTTAAACCCTGGCATGCCTTATTCCATTCCACTTTAACAATAGAGGGATGTATTCTGCTGCCCTAAAAGACTTCCAACAGCAAGCTTCAGAAATCGCGGACTGCCTGGCAGAGATCTCTGTGCCTTCAGAGGAGCTGCCAATATGCCAGCTCCACGGAAGCCCCTGTAGGTTTGCTGTGCAGGCACCCTCTTCAGAGGGAAGGCACAGCAAAGTCTTTTTGTTATACAAATACAAATTCCCCAAATTGGAATTTGCTTTTGTGAAACAAAAACAAATGCATCACGAACAGGAAAAGTAGGGTGGACGGTCTTAGGAACTTGACCTACAGCCCAATATCCATGGGGCCTTCGGTTTAAAGTTTCCATTGGAGGAGCAACAGTTTACTCAACTAAAAAGAGCAGGAGAACAAGGTGTTTGGCAGGCAGGTTACCCTGCAACAATATTAACTGGTGTGATTCAGTCAGTCCCAAATCATGTTTAACAAACTTCAAAATCCCCATTCTAATGAAGGA
Organism: Lissotriton vulgaris; assembly: GCF_964263255.1. Lineage (NCBI taxonomy): Eukaryota > Metazoa > Chordata > Amphibia > Caudata > Salamandridae > Lissotriton > Lissotriton vulgaris. The sequence continues at coordinate 1,593,098,355 of NC_141694.1, forward strand.
TCTACTACCACGCTGAATTATTACCAGAAGACATGCTGCTTGATAGCATTTAGTCACATACAGCAGTCCTACCTCATCGATACTAAATGGTATTACAATCACAACTTAAAGTTTCCGAACTTCTGACAGAATCCATACAATTACCTTTCAACTGTTTGAAAGACAAGGTTGTATAGCGTTTATGGGATAATATGTAGCAAACAGAGAAACCTAGGCCGAAAATGATTCAATATGGTTGTAGATATGGATTACATACGTTATTTTCAACTGGGGGTGTAACTCTGGGTGCGTGGTTGGGGGTAGGGAGTAGGGCTGATGTTAGCGTGTTGTTTTTGAAAGGCCTTGCTTGGGCGCTGTCTTATTATTGTAGTATTTGAAGATGTATGCTATGGGGGGATGAATGTGTGATAGCCATGTGTGGGGAGTTAGGAGAGGGGGACTGTGGGGGATTATTGTGCATGTTTGTGTGTGGGGCGGTGGGAATTGCAGAGACCGGCGTCACAGTGATGGCTCTGGGGGATGCAATGGGTGTCTTACTTGTTTGTTTAAAGCTTTGGAAGAGAGTTGCCCATTCCATGGAGATGTGGCAGCAACGCGTCCCTCATGCTTCTTCGAGTCTAATTGTATCTTCCTCTGCCGCACCCCATTTCATGACTGCTCCTCTACAGGCTTCTATCGGGGGACCCATAGGTGAACGTCAGTGTAATGTGATACTTCGTTTTGCTAGGAGCAAGGCTAACAATGCGAATCGTGTTTCTATTTTCCTGCCTTTCCGATGCCCGAATATTCCTAGAACGTAGGCCTCCAGTGTATTAAGGCCCGCTAGGCCTGTGTTCTCTTGTAATGTGTTGTGTATTGTCAACCAATAGGGCTGTAAGGTGGGACATGTCCAGAGCATGTGTATGAATGTGGCGCTGGGTAGGTGACAGCGCAGGCATTCAAATTGTGTCATAGGGTAGAATCGCTGGTTAGCAAGGAGTTCAGTTCACAGAGGAAGGCTTGTGGTGGGAATACTGGTACGTTTGCAAAGGGATAGAGGAGGCGAGGCACCACTACCATTTTCAGAAGGGATACCTTTCCTAGAGGTGCCAGGGGTAGAGAACTCCAAATGTTAATTTGGGTTCCGATGCCCCTTAGCGCTTTGTAGTGGTTGCCCTCAAGGAGGTCCTTCGGGGTGTGTTATAGCCTGATTCCTAGGTACCTAGGGACATCTCCGTTCTACGCTAGCCTGACCGCACCAGCGTGTATTTCTCGTGGGGGAATGTCTGGGTGGAGAGAATAGATAGTGGATTGACCCCGGTTGACTTTTAGCCCAGACGCCTTCCCAAATTAGTCCAGTGTGGTCCAGAGGGGAGACTGGTCCATGGTGATGTCCCTTATGTAGATTAATAGGTCGTACACGTTCAGGGACATGCTGTGAATGTGATCTTCTAATGGGATGCCCCAGTGTTCTCCTCCCTGGTAAAGCCTGATTGCTAGTGGTTCCATTGCGAGGGGGAAGAGTAGAGGAGATAGTGGGCACCTTTGGCGTATCCCTCGGGTCACTCGGAAAGGAGATGAGATGTGTTGGCCAATGCAGACCCGAGATGTGAGACCCGTGTAAAGCAGTTTGGTGTATGCCGTGGGCTTGGGACTAACCCCCATCTGCCGCAGCACTGCAAACCGATATTGCCATGCCAGGGTTTTGAAGACTTTTTCCAGATCCAAAATGAGGCACGTGGCATTGGGAAAGTGGCCCCTCACCCAGTCTTGGACATGGAAGTCTGCGGATATTCTGGGAGGCGCTTCTCCCAGGTACGAATCCGCTTTGGTAAGGGTGTATAAGAGTGTCCCCGTGAACCTGTCCGCTAGGATCTTGCCCATTATTTTGCAGTCTGATGATAGCAGTGTGATTGGCCGGCATGAAGATCGTTATGGGGGTCTTGGTCCGATTGAGGGAAAGTCACTAGTGTGGATTCACGCACGGATTTAGGAAGTTACCCGTTTCCATTCCCGCATTGATGACTGTTTCTGTCTTGGGCCTAACTGAGATGAGAATGTGCTGTAGTATTCTAATGGAAGGCCGTCGTGGCCTGGGGCTTTGTTTCTGGCTGGGTATGGATCGCAGTTTTGATTTCTGCTGGTGTGATCTGTTTTTTTAGGAAGGTCTTATCTGAGATGGTTAGTCTTGTCATGGTGAGCACTATCAAGCTTGTCCGACCAGGTGGAGTTGAGGTCTGGATCCATGGTCTGATGGGGATTTTTGGGGGTTGGAGACTTGTTTCGTGTTGTGTTGGGAGACTGAGGCCATCCTGTCACCCGTGGTCTTCCCATGGTCGTATGCAGGTGGTGGGGTTGCTGCTCTTGTCTGTTGCCTGGGGCCTTAATGCTTCTGTGGTGTTCTGATTGTGGATAAGGTCTGGTTTGTGTGATTTCTGTCCACTGGTAAATGGTGGTGGGCCACTTTAGTAGGCATGGGCTGGACAGATCGTTCTTCTTAGGGGTGATGGGTGGGGGAGACCCTCCGCTCCGTGGTTTAGTGGCTGGGCCTTCCCCAATTCGTTGACAGCCCTGGATTTACTCTTCTCGCTCTTTGGTGCACATGATGGGTGTCTCTCACCATTTGTTGGTGCCGTTGGAGGAAAGGTGGCCCTTGCTCCCCCTCTGCGTTTGTGAATGAGTGTTAGGAGTCCCCCGTTGGGGTGAAGTGCCTCTGTTGATACGGCCCGGCGGTATTGTGTCTGGCTGTGGTTAGACTTCTCTGGGCCCACTTTTGCTAATGGTCCTCCCCCAGTAGCTGCTGTTTTGGTGTCTCTTGGGGTCTTGTCTGAGATCTTTGGTGCCTTCCTTTTGGCGCAAGTCTCAGCTCTCGCGAGGGATGTTGGAGTGGGGGATGCCTGCCTCTCCCTCCCCTCTTGTGGCACCAGAGTTCTCGATGGCCCCCTCGGTCCCCCGGTGTCCGTCCCGTAATTGGCCTCGGGTCCCGCTGGTGATTGGGGTGGGGGGGGGAGAGCTGGAACTCACCGGCTGGTTGGTAGTCGTGTGGTTCCTCGCCTCTTCGTTTCAGCCTCGCTGATTGCTTGTCCGCTGATGTCCTCTCTGTGTTCTGGCTGCGGGTTAGGGACTGCTGGGTTTCACAGCATTGTTGGGTGTATTCCCTTAAGTCCTCTCTGCCTTCCCCATGGGACTCACTTCCGGGCCGGCATGTTCTGCTCCTTCTGTGGTGAGGCCTCTGACTCAGCCGCACGTTTGGGCTACAGGGTTCGGTCTTCTCCCTTCTGTGGCGGCGCTGCAGTGGCTTCTTCCGCTGTGGTGGCGTCACTGCCCGCATCAATCTGTCGTCCGCATGGAGGGATACGTGTCACTTCTGCTGTGACCACTAGTAGGGCGCTCTGATGGTTGTTGGGCACCGTGGATCGATGGTGATGTGGCCAGCCCCATTAGGCTGCTCACAGCGGTTCACGGCCAGCAGCCATTTTGGAGTCAGGCGTGCCGATCTCGTGGCTGTCCAAATGCTGTTGTTCGCTCTCCCCTCATATGCAGTGCAGCAGAAACATCAACAGGGGCTGTGCGCCAAGATCAGTCCCCCGCGAGGGTTGAAATGTATGGGCAACTCCGGGGCCCATCTACAGACATCTGTAGCCTCTGTGACCAGAGAGCTGCACTAACAAACTATGCAGTGCCGGTTCAAAACAGAAAACTGTGGAGCTTGATTTCGAACTGAGGACGAGTGTTGGTGGCCAGGTAGCTACGAAAAGAATAGGCAGCACTTACACTGGGACTGGACAGAGCCCCTCGGAGGACTGTCGTAACGCTGTTGGGGAACTTCATCAAAGTAAGACCGAAAGGTGTGTAGCCCTATGGTGCAAAATGGGGGTGGGGCAGCATACGCAGGCACTACTGGAAAACTGCAGCCTTGGCAGAGGGTGGTCCCATAAAAAGCAGAAGTACTGGACTACACAGACGCAATGGGCTACCCTTGGGAACATGGTGGCTAAAAGAGACATAGCACAACTGTGGGGGTCCCAAAGAGCACCTACGATTTCAGCTTGGAAAGAAACATGGACTGGTGCATGTTCAGGGAAAAAACTGTGTATGTTGCACTTGGCAGACCTAAGAAGTGGGGGAGAATATGGAATCAATGGAACCTATATCGAGGGGAGATCTGTACTCCTCCTTTTGTAGATATCCCAGAAATGTCGCTGTCCCCATAGGCTAACATTCCTTGTACTGTATAGTTTATTGCTAAAGCTGTGATCACTCGCTCCCGCCCCCCCCCCTTCCCACGGTTTCATCTACTAACATTGCATATATTGTCTCTTGATACAGCTCTCCCCATGTGGGACGGACACTCACCGTATAGTCTCATTTGCCTCGCTTGTTTTTTGGTTTGCATTTATTGTTTATTTATATATGCTTAAAATTTAAAACCTTAACCTCATCCTGTGCAATATCATGTGACTCTTAAGAATAGTATGCTGAATCGCTGCCGGGCCCCCGGGCTGTCGGCTGCAGAGCTGTGTATCAGTGCAATATCAAGTTTCTGTTTCGTTTTAGCGACGGCCGACCCCTGTGGTTGTAGGCCCGCAAATGTATTGCTGCAACTGAAAAAGGTTTTCAAGAAAAAAAAAACAAAAAAAAGTACTGGACTGACAGAAGCAATGCTGTCCTGGAAGCTCAAGTGGACCACTGAACACCACTACTATAGCAAGGTCTGAAAAGAGAAGGCTCGAGGAAAAGTGACCGGGACCTGCTGAAATCTGCACTGCACAGTAAGCAGGGGACACCCATACCCCAGGGGATGGAGCAGACCAAGCCCCCAGAATAATAAGTGGGTCCCTGTGGGTTCTAAGCATACAAACTGGTGGGGAAGGACAGGGAACAAGTGCACTTGCCTTAAGAACTAAAAAGAGATATACAATAAATGGGCCCTCCCAATGGCCTCATAGCACATCTGGCAGAGAGTTAACTAGATAGCAATCGACCAAAGAGGAAACAGTCACTACATCACAAAGGATGTGCATCCACTTAATCTTGGACATCTGTGTTGCACCCAAAAAACACAGGAGGTAGGTTGCCAAGACCTAACCACATACCATCTAACAATCACAGTGATCAAACTTAGGTATGAATGCCCAAGACCTCGACGTGAAAGTAGAAACTAAATTTTCCACTCAGTCCCTAAGAACTTAACTGATCTTGAGAGTGTAACAGCAGGAGCACTCACAGCAGGTAGAGATTTTGGATGAATTTGCTCTGCATCCTCTTTTCGATGCTGTATATCACAAAGATTACAGCAGTGCTTGGGTCCCAAAGCCCCTTCAAGGAATTCAACATTATTCTATGACAGCCTGTACTTCTGCGCATCATAAAAAGATATAAGAAAAGAGCATGTTGTGTTTAGCTTTCGACCTCAGGTCCTGGAAGGTACAACAGCCACGAATAATGATTAAGCATGACTGTGGAACGAAACAAGAAGAACTGACATATTAAAGACCAACTCCATAACAAAGCCTCCTGCAACATGGAAATTAAAAGCAGGAGAATAATGAGATACAAAGGGGATGAACGGGATGACCAGTCCCAAGATGTGACTAGAACTTTCATGAGACAGGCCTTTAAAGAGGTGAATGATGAAACAAAAGCGGCCCACATAAATAGTAAATAAAAACAATAAATAAGAATATTAGTGACCCAAATAATAGTCCTGGTCGGCCTAAAAGAAATCAGAAGAGACATGCCTGAACTGTGCAACAGCTGTCCACACCCTAGAGGAAAATATGCATGAACAAGTGAACAATAGCAAAAACCTTCAGATTTGTATGCTGCATCTAGAAGAACTGCATATAATCCTACAAGCCAAATGTGAAGATCTAAAAAACTGCTCCATAAATCAATATTTGATCAAACTGTCTAACCCCTGGCTACCGCACTCTGGAAATACTAAGATTCATGTTTCATAGCACGGTTGTTAGGGTAAACGTCTGCTCGGAAATGGACAATCTTGAACAAAGCCTGACAAGGAAGCCTCATCTCATTCAATGGAGAGAAAAATTAAAGTGTTTGAGAAATTCTTTTCAATGATCCTGGAGAACTGAAAAGTTTATTACCTTTGTTCCAAAGACATTGAATATTGATGGGCTCATCACTTAATCTGATCTTCTGCTGGAAAGATCACCAACACTTCTGTTCTTATCTCAAAGACTATGAAACGGACACCAAAACAATAAGGTCCCTTTGAACAGTGGCAGCGAGCGCAAGATGGATGAGATACGTCAACACAGAACACTGCAGAGATTAAGGAGAAGGTTAAAGTGATAAAACACTTGTGTAGGAACAGTGAGGAACTAGATCACATCCCAGGAGATAAATTAAATATCAAAGGGCGGGGGTTCAAAGATCCCAAAAAAGAATCACAGGAGAAGTCCCGGAATTTGAGCTTGACTAGAGAAAGGCAGGAGACACCAGTTATATGAGGGTTGTAGACGAGGCCTTTCAATCCTAACAATATTTCACAAACTTGTTCCATGATGGACACCTCTACCATCAGGGAAGCAACTGAAAACAAGGATGTGAAGGGGAAAAGTATTTAATATGAAAGTAGTAAAATGATCATGTTGATTTAAATTTCAACCATGGTTTACATACTAGGGTATAAGGGGGAGGAGGAAAGGCTCCACCAGTGAATCACCAAATGCAAGCCTCAGACACAAGTGCAGCAGGGGTGGCAAGAACTACAGAACACACACACCATATCAAGCTCAACAAAGCATGATAAAACTGAAAGTTGTCTCTTATGTTAGGAGCCTGAACATTCTTGTAAAACGCTGCGATATCCTTTGAGAGTCACCGAACCTGGAGGCTGTCATGCTCCCTACAGGAGATCCACTTCCCTTAGGAAGACCAAAAAAGGATGAGCTCAATCTTTCCATAACAATACTATGCCTCTAGGAGAAAATAAAACAGTGGGCATAGGTATACTATTGTATAAACATAATGCCTTTAAAGAACTGGGAGTGGTGCAGGACAGAGAGGGGCACTGGTTAATGACAAACTGATTCAGAGTGAACAACCTATAACTACTACATCTATGTATTCCCCAAACAAAGGCCAATAAAAAGTTTTTAGGAATGCCATTTCAGAAATTAGGAACTTTGCCACGGGCCCTATAATAATGTGAATAGATCTATACTTAGTAATGAATACTCAGACAGATAACAATAGAGAATTAGAGCGACCCTTGATGGAAGGTAACTGGAAGACCTGGGCTTAAGCGACATATGGGGAAATTGCTACGCTGTGAGTATAGAGTACTCTCCCACTTCTCTGCAACACATATGCAACAATGGATTATATCCTAGTAGCCCCAAACCTTTGAATGTACTGGAGACAGATGAACAAGGCCAGCAGAGGCTGTCTGATCGCAGACTGGCCATGGGGGCAATTAATTTGCTATTGGCTAGAAGGAGGAATGGGGAGACTTCTGAATGTTAAAGTATGCAATGTTAACCGACCCTCTGGTGATTAAAACAGTAAAAGAATTGATGGCAGATTACATTGCCGTTCATGACAAACTCGAGACAGAGAGCAGCATGGGAGGCTTTGAAGGAGGTAGTCTGGGGCACTTTAATACAGAAGACTATGCACATTTAATGCAGGAGGCTGTGCACTTACAGGAAATGAGAAACTCAATAGCATTAAACCTGCACTAAGAAATGAAAGAAGGATAGGAGAAACAAAACAATACCGCCCCAAAAAAGTGATGATGACAACTTAAAAGCATAAAGGCAGAGACTTGCACATCAGAACAAGACAAGATTAGCTATATCCTCACACATGTGAAAGCTAAATTCCATGAGAGGACAAAACAATGCTAGTAAGCACCTTATGACTACAATGCGAACTAGAAAGGAGAGGCAATGTATAACAAAAATCAAAGATGGATCAGGAGAAACAAAAGATAGGGAGAAGGGAAAACTCAAAGACTTCCACATGTTTTATACATCGCTATATTCAGCAGAGGTAAGCAACCCTCTCCTCGGAAAACAAAACTTGCAAGCAGTGAATCTCCCCAAACTCAATATATCAAAGATCCAAAAATGAGCGATTTTGAGAACCACTGGAAGCGTAAAACTAGATAATACTCTGGATCCCAAATGTTTACATCCACATTTTATTTTTATTTTTTTAATCAGGATTTATAAAGCCCGGCTGACCACCCAATAGGGTATCCAGGCGCTTGCAGGCCCCTGAGGCTTATTCAAACAGCCAGGTCTTGAGGGCAATTCTAAATTCCAGAAGTAAGGTGATGGTCCGGTGTTTGCTGAGGTGGGGTGTGATGTGGGTTCATCGGAGAAGGCTGATGAGGAGTTTGGCTGCGATGTTCTGTAGGTGTCAGGCGATTCCTGTTTAGAGAACATTACCGCATTCCAGTCGGCCGGTGATGCGGGTTTGTGTCAGGGTGCGTCTCATGTGTAGGGGTAGCCACTTGAAGATCTTATATAGCATGCATAGAGTGAGAACGCTGGCGGAAGAGAGAGGGTTGATCTGTGATTCCATCGTGAGTTTATTGTCAATGATGATTCCTCAGTTTCCGGTTTGGTTGGAGAGAGTGGGTGCAGGTTGTAGGTCTGATGGTCACCAGGAGTCATTCTAAGTGTTGCTGCTGTTGCCAAAGTTCAGTAATTCTGTCTTGTCTGTGATCAGCTGCAGGCAGTTCTTCACCCAATTGGCAACGTTTGTCATACATCTGTGGAAGTTGGTACTGATGGTGGTGGGGTCGTCGGTGAATGAGAGGATGAGATGGGTGTTGTCTGTAGGAAATTATATGGAGAGCGTGGGATCTGATGATGTTGGTCAGCAAGGTCATATATGCTTTCTATAAAACCTTTTCAACCCATTTGGTCCCAACACTGACAAAGGTTTTCAAAGCATGTTCCGTGAAAAGCTACATCAATGTCAGAAGCAGCATCATCAGTCATTCTAAAACCGGCTAAAAAACTGGCCCTTTACAGCTCCAACTATTCCAACACTTCAAAATAAACACAACAATATCTTTACTAAAACCCTGGTGAGTAGGCTGGAAAAAAGGGATACCATCCCTAGATCCAGACTTAGTAAGGAACAAGACAAGTATTTCCCCTTTTGCCTTTGCTTTTCTCCAATACTCTAAAGTCCCTCATGCAGAAAATGCGTGATAACAGCAACCTAATGACATGAATTTTAGAACCAAAAATCAAACAGCTCACGCCTGGCTATACAACTCACACCACAGCCATAGACAGTTTTCTCATCAATAATTTAATTGCAGATATTACAGTGATAGCAGAAGATGTCAAGAGTGATGTAATATGTGGAGTAATTAGCAGTGCATGGTACAGGAGTTATAGTTAGCTTAGGCACAAGTCAAACTTACTTGAGATAACTATAACTGGTGAATTTCTGTGGTTTTTAGAGTTTTAAACACTACGTTGTTACTGAACGTTTCACCTATGTTACTTTAACCTTTGGTTTTCAGGTGATTTTCAACTTTTTTTTAAATGTAACGTTATCATACGTAAATCCAACCCCATGGGGTTAGCGCTCTAGTTATTGCAAGGGAAGGGCTACTTAGGTGGCGAGAAGCTGCGGGCATGCGGCGGTAGGGAGGACAGTGGCAGTGTCTCTCCCGATCCGTTTCACGCAAACAGTGAGATAATCCAGAGCTGTTTTTTATGGTGCTGTATTGACTTTTAAAAATCTCTAAATTCAATCTTTTAATTTCATGTGCTTAGTGCATTCGCATCTCTGCTTTTAACAGTGTTCTGTGCCATACAGGGAAAATTAAAAGGGGGGCCTGGCACTTACAAAGGAGGGAAGCCTGGGCTCGGTGTTTTGATCCTGCCCACCCCGGTCCGACTCGGTACTAGTACCGTTGAGCGGAGGGCGGGACAGGGAGAGCCAGGTACTTCCGCCCTACAACTGGAGCAGTTAGCGCTCTAGTTGTTGCAAGGGAAGGGCTACTTAGCCCTCTCGTTGCATTGAGCGTGCAGCGGTCACGGGCAGGGGAGCGCCTTAGACGCGCCTAAGACAAGCCAAAGAGAAGTCCGTCTGCGCCCGGACAGGGCCAGGGGCCATGACCTCTGTCCTGCTAGACGGGGATTATTACACATTTAAACCTGTCAGATACTCGTCCCAAGAACTATTAGCTTTACGGTTAGCCTCCTTGCAAGGCTGTGCTAAGGAGGCCTGGCCTTCCCCGGAGGGGCCATTCTCCTGCCGGTACTGTCAGTTTCAGGCTCATCACAATGATTATCAATGTGGAGTGCCTTTTCTGACTGCTCCTAACGTACGATCCCTGTCTAAACATTACACGGAGGTTTGGGACCTAATTTCAACCTCACAACTCGAACTGTGTTTCCTGGCGGAGATGTGGCTGAAGCCCCATTCGGTCCCTGCAATCACCCTTGGCATCCCGGAAGGATATAAAATAGTGAGGAGGAATAGACCCAAAAAAACTGGCGGTGGCATTGCCATAGTCCATAAATGCAACGTAACCATTTCTATATTGGATCACTGTTGCACTGCGGATATGGAACTAATGAATTTTAGAATCAATACTTCGACAAGGGCTGGTTGGAAAGAGGCCTTGGTATATCGCCCCCGGGGCCCTGAACGACTTTTTCCATCTCACTAGTTGAAGCATTAGCCCCGCACATTAATTCCGGAAATGATTTCCTACTCCTAGGGGATTTTAATGTACATAGTGAATTACCGGATAATATGGAGGCACAGTCTCTGCTAGCCGATCTGTCCCTACTTGGGCTTACAAAGTACAATACGGGCCCCACCCACCGGGCAGGACATACATTAGATCTTATCTTTTCCAACTCCCCTAAGATCTTATGCTATCCTCCCAAACAGGTAAACTGGACCGATCACTCGGTCATATAATTTGTTATGCCTGATTGGGTTAAACCCCCTAGCCAGTCCTTACTCTTACCCCTGCTGCGGAGACAGTGGCATAAAATATCTCATGAAGTTTTTCAAGAGATATTTGTCGAACCTCAAATTACAACCTCTGACAATATTGAGTTCCTGTTTAGCAACACACAGGCTGGAAAAAAAACACACCATACCACAACTGAGATTCAATATTCGAGAAAATATAACACACAGAAACACTACTCAAATGTTAGCGCAATGTGAAACAGTCTGTATTAAACGTTTAAATACGTTGATACCTCAGGGGTTAAATGATAAAATAGAAATTACATGCTTTCTATGAATGTCTACATAATAAAGGGATGGCACATGGAATACTCAGTTGTATGATGTATTTGAATATTTAAACATAGGGTTTTGATGTATAATTGCAACATGGTTGTAGGTCAAGGAAAGTTTTAGTGTGTATGAGGCCGTTTTATTGTCCTATTATTGGGGTTAGGTTGACTCTTGAGGTGGCTGATTAAAGTTGCTTATGAATCATAGGCCAATCACACTGGTTTAGGTAACAAACGTACGGAATTTTAGGAGGAGGCACTTTTTTCTCACTTTCACTCTTACTCTTATCAGACATGATATTCTAATTTCTGGTTATCGTTTTAGTATTTCACTTCCACTGAGGTCTTTGATGCACTTCACCTTTCATACTTTATCACCAAGTAACATGGAAGCAATTCGCGTATGTTGGACTTGGCCCTTTTCCCTGAACGTTTTGCCTTCCTCCTGGCCTTTTTTCTGACTGGTGTTGGTGGTTTTAGGACTCTGGGTACTTTATCACTGCTGTTCAGTGTAAAGTGCATGTGCTCTCTATGGTAAAACCTGGTAAGATAGGTAAATTAAATACGCCAAACAGGTGTAGACCAATCAGTCCCTTGTAAAGATACCCAGGGCCAGTAAATTAAATGCTGCTGTTGGGCTTGCAGCGCGGATTGCGCCACCCACCAAAGTAGCCATTCAAGGTGTAGACCAATCAGTCCCTTGGAAAGATACCCAGGGCCAGTAAATTAAATGCTGCTGTTGGGCTTGCAGCGCGGATTGCGCCACCCACCAAAGTAGCCATACAAAACTGTCTCAGGCCTCTGCCATTGCAGGGCCTGCACACGCAGTTTACTGCCATGGTGGCATGGCACATAAAGTGGGTGCCACTTCTGTGACTTCCCTTTTACTACATATCAGTCACCCCTAAGGTAGGCCCTAGCTAGCCCTATGGGCAGGGTGCTATGTAGGTAAAAGGTAGGACATGTGCCTTAACTGTGACAGACAGCAATTTTGGTTTCTCACTACTGTGAGGTTGACCTCTCATAGGAATGCATCGAAGATTTCCTGATATGTGTTTCAGTGATATTTCCTGATATGAGAGGAGCAGCGTGATCAAGTTTGGTATGTTTAGAATAGTGGTAATAAATGCTGTGTAATGGTGTGTGCAGATTTATTATCAATATTTTAGGAATGCCACTATTAGAAGTGGGTATTTCTGTGTGCTATGTGTCTTTGTGCCTGCCTGATGTGTACTGCATGACTGGCTCTGGAGTGACAGAGGCTGGGGAGGTGCAGTGGCTCCAGAGGGGCTGGGTGAGTCTGTGCTAAGGTAAATAAGCAGATCTACATTTGGAGTAGTGGGAAGAGTAGCCCATGACCCTAAATAGGTCCATGCTTTCCTTGTACAATGCTGGGTCCGCTTGGAGGTTGATGTGCACTGTAAATAAAATATAAAGTGCCCCCAGAACAACTGGTTTGGACCGGGCACTGAGCTCTGTACCAGGGGGAGAATAAAGGACACATGCTGGACACATGCAGTATAAGTATTGGGGTATGACCCCATGCTTACTTGGAGCTGTGTTGCTGAAAGACTGCTGGCAAGGAGGAAGCGCTGTGGGACCCAGCTGCTGTCTCCTGGAGGTCCCTACGTGCTGGCCTGCCTGTGCCCAGCTCTGCCCTCCGGACTTTGGGGGATCCTGCCATGCGATGGATTCATTAGGGGGTGCCTCCTCCTTCATGTGGGGGGAACGCACGGTGTCAGCTTACCCACAAAATGCTTGAGCCTTTTTCTACTTTTGCCTGCTGAGCCCGGGAAAGCGGGTTCTTGCTTTAACTGCGTCGAGAACAGCCACCAAGGCGAACCAGAATTCAGGCAGCGTTTGAGCCTGACTGTGGGTGTGTCCAGTTTCCGTGAATGGCGAGCCAACAGGAGCTGCCCTCGGAAGAGGAAGCCAGGCAGGCGAAGAATGGTTGAGGGCCCGACGTGGCCTTCAGGAAAGCCTGCTGTCTAGAGGTGGGCGGGGCTCCCGTGCCGGTGAGAACTCAGTGTATTGCCGGAGGAAGTGTCGGAGCCTCGCAGGCTCACCAGAAGGAAATCTACAGAACAGAAAGGAGATTTCACTCCGGGTCCTGCAAGGCGTGGGGGTAGTTGACCCCTGTGGAGAGAATACAGTTGATGGAGATCCTTTTCCGTGGAGATCGACCGGCCCCATCTTTGCCGGCAGAAAGAAGTGGGGTACCTGGTAATCGGTATCTCGCTCAGATGAGCAGCCGACGGCTGCAACCTGAACTGCTCTGCCTCCAGTGTGTGATGAGTGGGACGGAGCTAGATTATTGCAGCTGCACCGCGTGCTGGCGGGCAGCTACACTTGTGAAACTCCTGAGGAGGGGGGATTGCCCGACTGGAGGCCCGACTGCTCGGACATCTTGAGCTTGCTCCAAGGTGGAGAGCAAGTACTGTGTTCGCAACTGCACCTTTGAATTACGGGCCGCTGCAGAGGGGACACGTAATTGACAAAGCCCTTGCTTTTGCCAAAGGGCATTGCGGGGACGTCCCAGGTGGGCCCACAAGGTTGAGGTCAGTCAGCTTGATGGTAGCCCCTAAGTTTAGGTGGGGCCTGAGTGGATAGGGTGTAAGGATGACCTAGGGTGCAATTCGATCCTAAAGAGAGGTCTGCTATGTTTATGGAATATGAACTATGGCTGATTATTATGTTTGACATAATATGCTTCTATCAGAAATGCCATGAAGTATGCATAATGAGCTTATGCTAAATGCCTATTACCAGTAGTTACTGGTTGTCTTATTTTCACTACTTGTAATTCTAAAGGTGATTACAGTGGCCCGATTGGCCCTATAAGGTATATGATCCCTGTAAAGTTTTACCTAGTGCCAGGTGTCACAGTGTACATATGTGATTGCGTTCTAATGTGTTTATGAGTAATACAAAGGCTATTTTTGATATAATCTTGTGTGGAGTTTGTTTTGTGGTGTGCCTAGTGTGTCGCTGCTGCGTGTGTGTCGTGCAAACGATTTACACATTGCCTCGGGATAGGCCTGACTGCTCGTGCCAAGCTACCAAGAGGGTGAGCAGGGGTTATCTTCGGCATGTAACTCCCTTGTCCTGACTAGAGTGGTGGTTTCTCCCTGGCTTTGGCGCATGCCTTAGCCAACCAGAAATCCCATTTCTAACAGCGTAGTCCACCTTTTGTGTTTAGGTGGATGACACGACCGTGGTTTCGATGATCTTTTCAGATCTTTGCAGACGTTCGTACCTAGCAATATGGAAGTAGCTTGTGCAGTCTACTGTTTGTGTTCAGGACTGATGACGTGACAACGGCGCGGACACGCGCACACATCTAACGCAGAAGCATTGAAATACCTCATAGCGCCTTGACCGGGGATTCCTTGTGATAGCGGTTTGCACTATGCAGTAGCACTGGTGGTTTAAGTAAGTAGTTCGGGTTGGTTTAACTTCGTGTAATGCATTATGTTGAAGGATTGCTATTGAAATTTCGATTTAATCTTGCATTCAAAATCGGTTGCGTAATTGTATAGCGGTCACATAGACCCAGCGAATGTACTCTGTTCCACACTCTTGATCATTGTAAGTAAAACATGCATAAAGGTTAATTAGTCATTTATAACTATTATCATGTTTCCACTAATTGGCAACTTTGTCTTTCTTTGAAGGTTTGTTGTTTTAAGGTTTTATCACAATGCTACAAGAGCCGAACTGCTTGATGTTCAGGTAGGGTAGATGTGTTGCTACTATGGGCTGCGGTTCATAACAGAGCAAGTTCTGGGGACATAAGGTATAAAGATCGTGTGCACTCAGTACTGAAACGCTTTGCATTTGGTTTAGAGAAATACGGAATGCACGTTGCACTTTGGGGTAATGCCCATTAACTCGTGGTTCGGGTTGCATGCAAAGGGTCACAGACCACATACATTTTAGTTTCGGTATGAGCCAATTACACCTTATAACGACAGGACTACTGGCAATCACAACATGGCCACTCTGAGCACCCATATCAAGTACTTGTGCATGAGCCAATAAGGGCTAAGATAGCTGGTAATGTTCATATGACTTCTTGAACACTGAACATGATTATCAATGTGTTTTATTAGCTATTTCTAGAATCCCCTGATGAAGGGGCTTCCCCTAAATGCATTGGGAATACGGCATTGAACATTTATTGTGCATATCTTGTTTGTAAAACAATGAAATCAGATGAATGTATCATAATCATTGTATGTTTTAAAGTTGCAACACTCAGATGTATTGGTTGGAAAAAAAGTTTAAAATTAAGTTGAAATAAATATGCAATATAATTGCATAAAGATGAATTGAAAAAGTTGACGTGATTGTTGAACCTTATGGGCAGGCGTTGTGCACCTTGATGTGTGTGACAGATTTGTACACACCGCTATATGGTTAGTTTCACCTGACAGGTGCAGGTCAGGTCTCAAGGTTGCACACAACGGATAACCTTTAGTTTATTCATAGAATTTTTGATTGAAACAGATTAGACTGGTGTGAGGGCTACACTTACAATTTTTGTACACAAAAAATAGTAGTCACCTTCGCCCTCTCGAGTGTTGACTGGGGAACAAGCAAACACTTACTACGCTGGTCCTAGTTTGCCATACTCTGAATCACAATAAGTACCCCATAAATTGAGATAATGGTAAATAAACCATGGTTAGGTATGGGAAGGCGATTACTAAAGCATCCTAATTATTGCCACCTGGGTTGTGGAAAAAGAAATCATTCCTTTTGTTTTAATTACCCTCACACACCCTAGTGGTGGTATGCTTCATCATCGGGTCACCCTGACTCTTATAGGTCAGGGTGGGCTCAACTGTTTTCAGGGAGCTCTTGGTAGTTGTGGCCAGGGGGTCCTAAAGATAAAAATCTTCAGATGGTTCCCGGTATCCCTTTATGCTTGGAATCGTCTGGGATATTCAAGTCAAGTCAAGTCAGAGAATTTATATAGCGCACTACATACCCAGAGGGTCTCAAGGCGCTTAGGGAGCATATAAAGGGTCACTTGGATTTTTGTGGTCCTATTATCCTAGTGCCAACATGTTTCAGCCCACCAATTGGCCCAAAATGGGTCCTGGGCTTCCTTCAGGGCAATAAATGTAGAAGTTCCCTCCCTGGTTATGGCCGTGGTTAACTATCACGTTACACCTATTGCGTGATAAAGGGCAGATAGCTACTCCTTTTGTGAAAAACAAAAGACAAACTTATCTTTAGTTTAGAGGATATTGTTTCTCAAGAAACGGATGTTCTCCTTCAAGAGAAATTGGAGTCCTAGAGATTCCCTGGTCCACACAGATGATTTAAATCCAAAACCACCTCACAGTTTACACTGTGAAACCACCCTCCCGTCATGGGCCACTATCCCTGCGGTACATGTGTGGTATGACCGTTGACCGAGCATACGAAGCACATTAACCTAGGATTAGGTTACCTGTGGGAACAACGGGCACATCCTAATTGTAATTCAGAACATGTGGAGTACCTTATCACATGCCCCTGCCAGCTCATGTATGTGGGCATGACAAACAGGAAGGTGAAGGTCTGCATTAGCGATGACCGCAGTACAATCAGACGGGCCATAACTGCAACTAAACTAACATTGCATTACGTGGAATGGAACGATACTGACAAAAATCTGAAATGGACAGTTATTGAAAAACTCAAGGGTGCAGGGAACATGGCGAAAAGACTCCTTGAACGTGAACATGATGGGTGTACCATCTGAGGACACATGAAAGGGGCCTTCAAGTTTCAAATCCATGGAATCACTTGAATCAAAAATAGGGGAACAAAATGCCCGGTGATTAACCTCACCATCTCATTCTTGAGTGGGTCTGGCTAGTTTGATAATATGCATTACGACATCAATTACAAACAACACGATGCAAAATCACTGCAACACAACTGGGGACAGGTGGCTCTGGGAAGAGCAGATGCAGCCACGGTGGCACAGAAGGGGACGGTAATGATGTGGGGACTGCTGCAGAGAATTAGAAAGGACAAAGCTAGTAGTAGAGGGACCTGATGAAGTATTACACAGTGGACAGAAAGAAATGGCCAGACATCACAGAACTCCCAGTGGCAAAACATGGTGACAGTTCCTTCTCAGCTCCCAGGAGAAATTACGGCCTGGAGACAACAATGGTCGACCCAGCACCCAGTACAGGAGAAGCACAAACACACCACACATGCCCCATACTATCAGTCATGCATCAATATGAAGAAGAACCTAAAGTAACAGTGTCAGTAAAGAACACACCTTATAGCTTCCTGATACACTAAGGCAGACTTAACAATTGCAGCAAACCTGCCAGAATTATTGGGACAGAGGTTGCAATTGTCAAACCAATATGTATTCTGCCAGGAGGGACATCATGACTGGGAACTCCAAGAGGAGGTACTGCTCTGCTTAGAGGCAGTGGCAATAGGATCTGCTTATGGGGTCTTGCTGGCCACCGACCATGCAGACGTGATGTGGGCGTGTATCATCTTTGTAACACCTGGCCTCAGTGTACTAGAGGTAATAGATGACCAGCTGTTTGACAAGTACCTAGGAATTTCAACAGTTGTTTTTGAAGACCCAGTAGAGATTAGAGTAGAATTACGAAATAAGGCCCATAACCAATGGCAGTACTAACGATCTTCCAAGGGCCGGACTTGTCAAAAGTACTACAGCAACTTCGGACAAAAGGGCCATATGATGTGGGTCTCATCAAGACAGTCTAACCTGTGGGAATAATGTTGAGAGACGTGCTACTCTACCCAGAGTGCACCAATACCCACTCTCCCAGGGAGACGAAGAGGACATAGGTCCACAATGAAGGCTCTATTTGATCAAGGGGTCCTCTAAGTGGGAGTATCCCCCTCTAGTACTCTGATTTACCCAGTAAAAAAAAAAAGTGTATTGGGGGAACGTGGCGCTTGTTAAAAGATCTACACCCCCTCAATGACATTGTGAATCCAGAGTTCCCTATATTACCAGAAATCACCATCATCTTAACCAATATACCCGCAGATGCAAATTACTTTTCAGTAATAAATATAAAAAACACATTCTTTAGCATCCTACTGCACCCAGATAGTTAGTACCTGACCGCATTTACATTCCGAGGGGTTAAATTCCTATTCCGAAGATTTTCACAAGGGTACTGTGAGTCCCCAAGTATCTTTAATCGAATACTGAAGAGAGATATCGCTAACACCCGGTCAAATAGCACCCTGCTACAATATGCGGATGACATCCTGATACGTAGTCCCTCTGAAGCAAAGCAATAGGGCATCAGGATACAATAGATCTACTTAATGCACTTGCTGAGAAGGGATACAAGGTGGAGAAAGGCAACCAAGCTGGTGAAAGGAGAGCTGTGGACAATTTTGGTTAGGCACTGTTCAGTTTAAATTCTTCTGTATTGTCTCTGATCACGGAAGGACAGCTGGGGGCAGGGGGAGGGGGGGGGGGGTGATACCCTTCTTCACCCTGCAGACAAAAACGAATGCCCACTGGTTACAAATCACCCAGTCAGAAATGCTCAAAATGATGAACAGCTCTGAGATCAGCCTAAATTCTATCAAGGGAGAAATGCGAGCAATCCACCTCATGGTAATTGAGCATGGTTATGTGCTAGACCTAATGACGCAATGGAGAGAGAGGGGGCTGGGTCAAAATCGGAGCGGACTGCTGCATGTTCATCCCAGGGAATGACATGGACATTGTAACACCGACGCCTTCAATTCAAGCTCATTGCACCATCAGGATTCAAGCAAACCGGGCCGAAGACGGCTGTAATGCCAGAAACCGGTCCCCGGGAGCTTGTTTCCTTCCCAGTGTAAGAATTGGCTTTTGTAGTTTGGTTTGCCCTGTTCCCATCATGCACTGGGACAGGAACATGCTAATTTGCATACAGCCAGGTTCTGAAACTGGGATGGTGCAGTGAGCTCAAAAACGGTGTTGGATTTAGCCCTGATCTCTTGACTGGGTGAGAGCTTTCTGCTTAATTCAGAGACTCTGTCCCTCACCACCCCTTGTTGTAAATATTTTTGTCCACCCTAAGCGTGGAAGGGTATTCTCAGATGTGAGACCCTTGCTCATTGCACCATCAGGATTCAAGCAAACCGGGCCGAAGACGGCTGTAATGCCAGAAACCGGTCCCCGGGAGCTTGTTTCCTTCCCAGTGTAAGAATTGGCTTTTGTAGTTTGGTTTGCCCTGTTCCCATCATGCACTGGGACAGGAACATGCTAATTTGCATACAGCCAGGTTCTGAAACTGGGATGGTGCAGTGAGCTAAAAAACGGTGTTGGATCTAGCCCTGATCTCTTGACTGGGTGAGAGCTTTCTGCTTAATTCAGAGACTCTGTCCCTCACCACCCCTTGTTGTAAATATTTTTGTCCACCCTAAGCGTGGAAGGGTATTCTCAGATGTGAGACCCTTGCTCATTGCACCATCAGGATTCAAGCAAACCGGGCCGAAAACGGCTGTAATGCCAGAAACCGGTCCCCGGGAGCTTGTTTCCTTCCCAGTGTAAGAATTGGCTTTTGTAGTTTGGTTTGCCCTGTTCCCATCATGCACTGGGACAGGAACATGCTAATTTGCATACAGCCAGGTTCTGAAACTGGGATGGTGCAGTGGGCTAAAAAACGGTGTTGGATCTAGCCCTGATCTCTTGACTGGGTGAGAGCTTTCTGCTTAATTCAGAGACTCTGTCCCTCACCACCCCTTGTTGTAAATATTTTTGTCCACCCTAAGCGTGGAAGGGTATTCTCAGATGTGAGACCCTTGCTCATTGCACCATCAGGATTCAAGCAAACCGGGCCGAAGACGGCTGTAATGCCAGAAACCGGTCCCCGGGAGCTTGTTTCCTTCCCAGTGTAAGAATTGGCTTTTGTAGTTTGGTTTGCCCTGTTCCTATCATGCACTGGGACAGGAACATGCTAATTTGCATACAGCCAGGTTCTGAAACTGGGATGGTGCAGTGGGCTAAAAAACGGTGTTGGATCTAGCCCTGATCTCTTGACTGGGTGAGAGCTTTCTGCTTAATTCAGAGACTCTGTCCCTCACCACCCCTTGTTGTAAATATTTTTGTCCACCCTAAGCGTGGAAGGGTATTCTCAGATGTGAGACCCTTGCTCATTGCACCATCAGGATTCAAGCAAACCGGGCCGAAGACGGCTGTAATGCCAGAAACCGGTCCCCGGGAGCTTGTTTCCTTCCCAGTGTAAGAATTGGCTTTTGTAGTTTGGTTTGCCCTGTTCCCATCATGCACTGGGACAGGAACATGCTAATTTGCATACAGCCAGGTTCTGAAACTGGGATGGTGCAGTGAGCTAAAAAACGGTGTTGGATCTAGCCCTGATCTCTTGACTGGCTGAGAGCTTTCTGCTTAATTCAGAGACTCTGTCCCTCACCACCCCTTGTTGTAAATATTTTTGTCCACCCTAAGCGTGGAAGGGTATTCTCAGATGTGAGACCCTTGCTCATTGCACCATCAGGATTCAAGCAAACCGGGCCGAAGACGGCTGTAATGCCAGAAACCGGTCCCCGGGAGCTTGTTTCCTTCCCAGTGTAAGAATTGGCTTTTGTAGTTTGGTTTGCCCTGTTCCCATCATGCACTGGGACAGGAACATGCTAATTTGCATACAGCCAGGTTCTGAAACTGGGATGGTGCAGTGAGCTCAAAAACGGTGTTGGATCTAGCCCTGATCTCTTGACTGGGTGAGAGCTTTCTGCTTAATTCAGAGACTCTGTCCCTCACCACCCCTTGTTGTAAATATTTTTGTCCACCCTAAGCGTGGAAGGGTATTCTCAGATGTGAGACCCTTGCTCATTGCACCATCAGGATTCAAGCAAACCGGGCCGAAGACGGCTGTAATGCCAGAAACCGGTCCCCGGGAGCTTGTTTCCTTCCCAGTGTAAGAATTGGCTTTTGTAGTTTGGTTTGCCCTGTTCCCATCATGCACTGGGACAGGAACATGCTAATTTGCATACAGCCAGGTTCTGAAACTGGGATGGTGCAGTGAGCTAAAAAACGGTGTTGGATCTAGCCCTGATCTCTTGACTGGGTGAGAGCTTTCTGCTTAATTCAGAGACTCTGTCCCTCACCACCCCTTGTTGTAAATATTTTTGTCCACCCTAAGCGTGGAAGGGTATTCTCAGATGTGAGACCCTTGCTCATTGCACCATCAGGATTCAAGCAAACCGGGCCGAAGACGGCTGTAATGCCAGAAACCGGTCCCCGGGAGCTTGTTTCCTTCCCAGTGTAAGAATTGGCTTTTGTAGTTTGGTTTGCCCTGTTCCCATCATGCACTGGGACAGGAACATGCTAATTTGCATACAGCCAGGTTCTGAAACTGGGATGGTGCAGTGAGCTAAAAAACGGTGTTGGATCTAGCCCTGATCTCTTGACTGGGTGAGAGCTTTCTGCTTAATTCAGAGACTCTGTCCCTCACCACCCCTTGTTGTAAATATTTTTGTCCACCCTAAGCGTGGAAGGGTATTCTCAGATGTGAGACCCTTGCTCATTGCACCATCAGGATTCAAGCAAACCGGGCCGAAGACGGCTGTAATGCCAGAAACCGGTCCCCGGGAGCTTGTTTCCTTCCCAGTGTAAGAATTGGCTTTTGTAGTTTGGTTTGCCCTGTTCCCATCATGCACTGGGACAGGAACATGCTAATTTGCATACAGCCAGGTTCTGAAACTGGGATGGTGCAGTGAGCTAAAAAACGGTGTTGGATCTAGCCCTGATCTCTTGACTGGGTGAGAGCTTTCTGCTTAATTCAGAGACTCTGTCCCTCACCACCCCTTGTTGTAAATATTTTTGTCCACCCTAAGCGTGGAAGGGTATTCTCAGATGTGAGACCCTTGCTCATTGCACCATCAGGATTCAAGCAAACCGGGCCGAAGACGGCTGTAATGCCAGAAACCGGTCCCCGGGAGCTTGTTTCCTTCCCAGTGTAAGAATTGGCTTTTGTAGTTTGGTTTGCCCTGTTCCCATCATGCACTGGGACAGGAACATGCTAATTTGCATACAGCCAGGTTCTGAAACTGGGATGGTGCAGTGAGCTAAAAAACGGTGTTGGATCTAGCCCTGATCTCTTGACTGGGTGAGAGCTTTCTGCTTAATTCAGAGACTCTGTCCCTCACCACCCCTTGTTGTAAATATTCAATTCAAGCTCTGCATAATCTACAAAGGAACAAGAGGGAGGTGACCCCAAGCAGGAGTGGTTTTCGAATTGGTTGTCCTTGTTTCAAGTTGGCATGGCATATGATGTCCACTATTCTAGTGGGCACCTTGCACCAGTCCAAACGACCCTTATTGATGGTAGGTTTAAAGTCAACCTTATAGAAATCTATCCTAGTGGTAGCTGTGGAGAGCAGCCATCAGGCTAAGACTTAGAGGCGAGTTAAGCAAGTAGTTTTACCAGTCTATAATCTCTTGAATGGTCAAATGAAAGTACACCACACAAGGTATATATTATATATATATATATATATATATATATATATATATATATATATATATATATATATATATATATATATATATATATATATATATATATATATATATATATATATATATATATATATATATATATATATATATATATATATATATATATATATATATATATATATATATATATATTTATTCTAATCACAAGCCCTCTGGTCTCTTTATGAGGTCAGAGGTAAAAGTAAAATACAAGGAACTTAATTAGCATACGATAAGTTGCACTGTATACGTTATGCCCTAGGGGCCTCACAAACCATATACTAAAATAGTGGTATAAGAACCAAGTGAGGGTTAGAAAACAGGCCCAGGGCCTGTAGAATGCAAATGCTACTTACCAGTATGCATCTGTTCTTGGCATGTAGGGCTGCTGACATTCATATCTGTGCATAGTCCGCCACCTAGTGTTGGGTCCGGATGATTGCACATTGTTGTCCTGGAAGAGTCTTCGAAGTATCACGAGATAGGTGGCTCCTCCCCTGGACTACAGTGCGCATGGGCATCGCCTCCATCCCCAGATTGTTTTTAGCCATAGGCAGAGATGGAGTGAAGAAGTGAGTGATGACCATGCTATGAGCATATGTGTGTATATGAATACATACTGCAGCTGCTACAGGCGCCGGGGAGGAGGGTGGGCGATATGAATGTCAGCAGCCCTACATGCCAAGAACAGATGCATACTGGTAAGTAGCATTTGCAGTTCGAGGCATGTGGGCTGCTGAATTCATATCTGTGCATAGAATACATAGCAGTCCCTCCATTAGCGGCGGCCGCCCGTGCCAGCTGCAGCAGTCTGAAAAAGCGTTTTTAGAACAGCCTGACCAACAGCTGCCTGTTGTTTTGAATGCACGTCTACACAGTAGTGCTTAGTGAAAGTATGAGTGGTAGACCATGTGGCTGCTCTACAGATGTCTTCTAAGGGAATGTTACCTAAGAACGCCATAGAGGCCCCCAACTTCCTAGTGGAGTGGGCCCTCGGTGGGATAGTGAGAGTGCGCTTAGCTTTAGCGTAGCAGATCTGAATGCACTTTACTATCCATCTAGCTATTCCTGCTTTGGAGATTGCATTTCCCTTGTGTTGTGTGGCAAAAGCAACAAAAAGTTGTTTGGTTTTGCGGAAATCTTTTGTCCTGTCCACATAATACATCAAGGCCCTCTTCACATCAAGGGTGTGGAGCATCCGCTCCGCCAGCGTCTCTGGGTTTTGGAAGAACACCGGCAATTCAATAGTTTGGTTTATGTGAAACTGCGAGACCACTTTGGGTAAGAACTTAGGGTTAGTGCGGAGCACCACCCTGTTGGCATGTACCTGGAAGAAAGGTTCTTGGATGGTGAGCGCCTGCAGTTCGCTAACCCTCCGTAGCGATGTGATTGCTACCAAGAACGCAACCTTCCAGGTCAAAAACTGCAGCTCGCAAGAGTGTAGTGGCTCAAAGGGAGGACCCATCAGCCTTGTAAGAACCACATTGAGGTTCCATTCCGGAGCTGGTGGAGTCCTTGGTGGAATGACTCTTTTGAGTCCTTCCAGAAAAGCCTTGATAGCAGGGACCTTAAAGAGTGACAGGTGTTGCCTATTTTGGAGGTATGCTGCCATAGCCGACAGGTGAATGCGGATGGAAGAGTAAGCTAGATTACACCGATACAGGTGAAAGAGGTAACATATGATGTTTTGAATGGACGCGCCTAGCGGGTCAATGCTGTGCTCCACGCAGTAGACGACAAACCTCTTCCATTTAGCCGCATAACAAGCTCTAGTAGTGGGCTTTCTCGCCTCCCGAATGATGTCCATGCAATCGGGAGGAAGATTGAGGTAGCCAAACTCTAGGACTTCAGGAGCCAGATCGCCAGGTTGAGTTGTTGCGGATCTGGGTGCTGAATGTCGCCATGGCTCTGCGTCAGAAGGCTGGGAGTGAGATGAAGCCTTTGATGCGGTACCACGGAGAGTTCCAGAAACGTGGTGTACCATGGTTGGCGTGCCCACGTTGGAGCAACCAGGATGAGAGTCATCGAGTGTTGCCTGAGCTTGCGTGCCACCAGCGGTATCAGAGGTGCTGGGGGAAAAGCGTACGCAAATCTGCCTGACCAGTTCATCCACATCGCATTGCCCTGTGATTGGGGGGGTGGGAATCTGGCGGCGAAGCTTTGGCATTTTGCGTTCTCCTTTGTGGCGAACAGGTCGATCTCTGGATGACCCCACCTTTGGAAGTACGGTTGGAGTACTGATGGATGTAACTCCCACTCGTGCATCTGATGGCTGTGTCTGCTGAGCAGATCCGCCATTTGGTTGTCCTTGCCTGGGAGATGTTCTGCCATGAGGAAGATGTTCCTCTGAATGGCCCACTTCCACATGCTCTGAGCCAGATGAGACAGCTGTGGAGAGTGTGTTCCTCCCTGCTTCTGGATGTAGTACATGGCCGTCATGTTGTCCGTCCGGATCAACACGACCTTGTTGCACAGATGTACTTTGAACGCCTTTAAGGCCATGAAGATTGCCATCAGTTCCAACACATTGATGTGCATCTTCCTTTGCTGAAGTGTCCATAGTCCCTGCACCGTGTAATGGAGTACATGCGCTCCCCATCCCTGGAGAGAGGCGTCCGTTGTCAGGATGATCTGTGGGACAGGCTCTTGGAATGGTCGGCCCTTGCAAAGGTTTTGTGGATTCCACCAATGCAGAGAGTTGTACGCCCGACCGCTCACCAACACTAGGTCTGTCAGTTGCCCATGAGCCTGAGTCCACTGACGTGCCAGGCACTCCTGAAGCGGACGCATATGTAGTCTTGCGTGCGGGACAATGGAGATGCAGGAGGCCATCATGCCTATCAACTGCATGAACACCCTCGCTGGAAGCGAGTTTTGGGGTCTGAATCGTTGGATCAGCGCCTGGATACTGGCGATTCTCACTGAACTCGGCTGCGCAGTGGCTGCCAGAGCGTCGATTGTCGCGCCCAGATACTGTCGCACGTGGGCGGGCTGGAGATGGGACTTTGGGTAGTTCAGAGAGAATCCCAGATCGTGAAGGAGGTGAATGGTGCGTGACATGTGGTCTACGCACTGCTGTTCCGTCTTTGCCTGAATAAGCCAGTCGTCTAGGTATGGAAAGACATGGACGTGCTGGCGACGGAGATGCGCCGCCACAGTCGCTAGGCATTTGGTAAAAACTCTCGGTGCCGTGGTGACCCCGAACGGCAGGACTCTGAACTGGTAATGCTGGTCTAAGATCGTGAATCTGAGATACTTTCTGTGGGAAGGATGCAGGGGAATATGGAAATAGGCATCCTTCAGATCCAGCGTTGCTAGGAAGTCCCCCCGTTGAAGCAGGGGAAGCACCTGCTGCAATGTGAGCATATGGAAGTGCTCCGAGTTGATGTACCAGTTCAGGGGCCTGAGGTCCAGGATCGGCCTGAGTGATCCGTCCTTTTTGGGGATCAGAAAATACAGGGAGTAAACCCCTGTTCCCCGTTCTTGCAATGGAACGAGCTCTATCGCCCCTTTTTGCAGCATGACCAGTACTTCTTGCTGCAACAAGGTCAAGTGCTCGTCGGACATAGCACGGCTTCTTGGCGGTATGTCCGGTGGAATGGACGTAAGTTCTAGACAGTACCCGTACTGGATAAGAGACCTCACCCACCTGTCCGTGGTGATGGACCTCCACGCCGGCAGGAACTGCTGGAGTCTCCCCCCGACAGGTGTCGTGTGATCGGGGGGAAGTGACAAGACGTCACTGCTTGTTGGAGGTGGTGGACCTGGAGGCATTGTTTCCACGTCCCCTGCCTTTGATATTATTGCCTCTGTAGCCACCCCTGCCCTTGTTGTTGTTATACGAGGACTGGGTGTTACCCTTGTAGTATTGCGTGGACTGGGATGCCTGGCCTCTCGAGGCGCCTCTTGAATTGGAGCGGCGAAAGGAACCACCCCGAAACTGCTGACTTTGTAAAGCCCCCATAGACTTGGCAGTTTCGGTATCTTTTTTCATTTTTTCTAGGGAGGCATCCACCTCAGGGCCGAACAGATGGTCAGAATTCACTGTTTGACCCAGTATTGTGGTTTGTATGTCGGGTTTGAACCCAGAAATTCGAAGCCAGGCATGGCGTCTAAGTAACACGCTTGTATTGATTGCCCTGGAGGCAGTGTCTGCCACATCTAGGGCACATTTGATGGATGCATTTGTAATGAGTTTACCCTCCTGAATGAGCATCTCCCCCGCCTCCTTGTATTGGTCAGGCAAGTGTTGCAGGATGGCCTCTAATGTGTCATAATGGGCCCTATCATAACGTGCAAGCAGGGCTTGAGTGTTAGAGATCCTCCAGATGTTCGCTGCCTGTGCAGCAATGCGTTTGCCTGATGCCTCAAAGATCTTGGACTCTTTGTCTGGGGGAGGAGCATCACCAGTAGTCTGCGAATTCGCCCTCTTTCGAGCGTTGGACACCACCAGGGAGTCCAATGGCAAGTGTCCCTTAATATACGTGGGATCCGTGGGCGCCGCTTTATATTTCCTGTCGATGCGAGGATTGACCACCCGCGCCCGGGTGGGCTCCTTGAATACCTCCTGTGCATGCTTCAGCACCCCTTTAAGCATCGGTAGTGTCTTGACTTGTTTTTCGGCTACCGAGAAGGTGTCGACTAAGAAGTCCGCATCCACGGGGTCTGAGTGCAGTTCGACGTCATGGTTCACTGCAGCTCTCTCTATTAATGCATTAAACGCCGCCGAGTCCTCTGTCGGGGACGTTTTTGCGGCGAAAAGTTGAGTGTCCTGGCCCGACTGCGGGTCGTCTGTGTCGCCTCCTGCTGTCCAGGGCACATGCTCCTCTTCCGGATCCGAGTACGCAGGATAGTTGTACTCGTCCTCTTCCTCGTCCACATCCACATCAGGCACGGGGGAATGGGCCGGCGAGTGTTCCAGGGCTTGTGGAGACAGCGGTTCCATCAGAGCCGAAGAGTCCGCAGAGTACCTTTTGTTCTTAAGTGGAATCCTAAAAGGTTCCAACGCCGGCTCCGACGTAATCTTTCGTTTGAGGAGCGACAATTTTCCGGTGTTGGCGTCGATGGTCACCTCACGACGTTCCTCCACCGCGAGCGGCTGTAGCCGAAGCTTCGACACCACCAAGGCAGCCTTCGGCGTCAATACTTCCTGAGAGTGTCCGCTCTGCTTAGGCGCGAAGGCCTTCGGCGCCGACTTGGGAGGAAGGGTAAAACGAATGGGCGTTTGTTCCTTGGCAGGCTTCGGCGTGGGCCTAGGCACTACAGTGTCCTGGCTGGGAACAACAGTGGACTGTTGGATCCGCTTTAAGGATTCTCCCACCTTCTTTGTAAGGGATGCCGAGGGCTGAACCGTCGCGAGCGACTCTTCGTCTCCGAGAGCCCGGTCGCCGGTAGGCCTCTTCTTCGGTGCCGACGCCCCATGGCCTGGCGCACCGTCGGCGTGACGCTTCTTCAAAGTCGTTTTCGGGTCCGCGACCCCTTTCGGTGCCGACGCAGCCGCGTCGGGTGCCTTCACCTTCGGCGCCGACCCAGAGGGCTTCGGGTCGGCCATTTTGGCGCGGCTCTTGTGGTCGGCCATTTTGGCGTGGCTCTTCAAGTCGGCCATTTTGGGTTTAGTGGAAGTTGACGCCTCCAGAACCTTCTTCACCAACGCCACTTTCGGTTTCGGTTTCGCATCCGAGGGTGCGAGACCAGTTGGCTTCACTTTCGGTTTCTTGTTAGAAATGTCCGTGACCGGGCCCGGAGGCGGGGACGTAGGACTCATAGTTAGATCTTGGGTAAGGCCCGAAGGCGATCCCTCGACCTGGGCCGTATGACGGGGAGTAACCCCGGAGTCTGGTTGGGGATGCTCTTCCTCTGAGCTATCTCCCATCGTGGCACAAATCAGTTCGTCGTCCCCTACCTCACCGGAGACCTCGTCGTAGGCCTCCTCATCCGCGTCGCAGGTCTCTTCCTCGGACGCGGGGCCAGAGTCCGACCCTTGTACGTCGTCCTCTTCCTCGACCGATTCCTGAAAGATGTCATCAGGTGGGGGCGCCGAAGCCGACAACTGTGCCTGGAGTCGATTAGCCCGGCGAATCTTCAAAGTTTTCTTACTCCTAAACTTTGAACACGCCATGCAGGTGTCTTCACGGTGATCCGGTGACAAGCATGTGTTGCACACGGGGTGCACGTCGAGGTGCGAATACTTTGAGTGACACAGCGGACACTTCTTGAATGGAGTCCGCTCCATAGCAAAGGTTGTAGTGTAGGCCCGTCCGCGTCGAAGCACGTGGAAGGGCAGTAGGAGATCGGAGCTGAGAGTCAGTAAGAAAACCCGAACGCAACTATACCGACGCCCAGCCTAAAGACCTTTTGGTCTCAAGTAAAATCGAACAACTATCGGTTCCGATGGAGGGAACCGAAAACACATCCGAACCCTATGGCGGAAAAAAACAATCTGGGGATGGAGGCGATGCCCATGCGCACTGTAGTCCAGGGGAGGAGCCACCTATCTCGTGATACTTCGAAGACTCTTCCAGGACAACAATGTGCAATCATCCGGACCCAACACTAGGTGGCGGACTATGCACAGATATGAATTCAGCAGCCCACATGCCTCGAACCTGCTGGAACCCTTTTAGACTAGTACACTTCGAGAGTCAAGACACACGGGAGCACTGGAGTACTTGTGTTACCTCACCCAGGGAGGGCGGCTGCATAGGTGTCTTTCGATGTCGGGTTTCGTTGTCGATTCCAATGGAGAGCTGCGAAGAAATGCTGCAGGGAGACCAGAGGAAAAGTGTTCAGGTTGATCCAAGGGTGGATTGGAGATGTGAAGAACCTGAAAGCAGAGGGGAAAGAGTCTGGGTAACTAGCCAGTGACCAGGATGGCGACAGGAATATGCCAGCCAATGTCGGGTGTTTTCAGGTGAAAGAGGAGAAGCTTGACTCTTCAGCCACGAGGACCAGGAGGCGTCGACGACGACCAGGAGCTGGATTCGAGCTGTCCCACAAAGGATGTTGAGGGCTGCAGCGTGGGAATCAGGATTGGACCCAACAAGCCTTGGCAACAGCAACCCACACAAGATGACGAGATTGATTTTGGTGCAGACCAGCAAGGTCCGAGGGACTCCTCCTTTGAAGGGGAGTCAGGGCACGTCAGGAGAAACCAGGAAAGCTCAAGAAACAAAGAATTGGCCTTCATGGGGGCTCACTAGCCAACGGACTAGGAAGCGCGAAGCAGCCTCGAGCTGCGGTGAAGAAGCACAAGTTACTACTTGTGTAACAATATATCTGTAAGAGACATTAGTTAGTGATAGATTCCTTACCTTAGACTATCCCCAGGCGTCAGACTGGATCCGGAAACGTTTGTGTAGCAATACCCCTGCGCGTCGGTCGGCGTCGTCCGCGGCTCCTCGTCCGTCGTCGGCGTCGTTGGAGCCGGAATGACGTCGCCAGAGCACTTAGACGCCGCCGGAGCGCGCTGACGTCAGTTCTTATACACAGCTTTTCCACGCCAGATACGCAGAGCCATGATAGAACCAACACTGGTGCCATGAAACTAGGGCCCTGAATGGGGATGACCTTAACCCTAGATATCGGTTCGCAGAACAGGATGGATGGGTGGGTCAGTAAGGAATCTATCACTTACTAATGTCTCTTACAGATATATCGTTACACAAGTAGTAACTTGTGCATCTGAAAGAGACACGTTAGTGATAGATTCCTTACCTTAGAATAGATACCCCAGCAATACCAACCCCGGTGGTGGGTCTCCGAACCAATAATCACACCAGAAAGTACTGGAGGACGGAACGGCCAAAGAAGCCATCCCTCCGGACTTGGCTGTCCAGGAAGTAGTGTCTTGCGAATGTGTGCAGCCAGGCCCACGTAGCTGCCTGACAAATGTCCTGCAAGGGGACTCCCCGGCCCAGGGCAGTAGTAATCGGTGTGGCCTGAGTGGAGTAAGCCCTCAGCACAACAGGAGGTTCCTTCTTAGCCAAAGAGTAACACACTTGGATGCACAACACGATCCACTGAGAGATGGTCCGCTTGTGCACCGCTCGTCCTTTCTTAGCGCCCACGTAACCAACAAAGAGTTGGTCATCCACCCGGAACTGGCGTGTGTGATCCAGATAATAAGAGCAAAAACCACAGTTGATGGACAGAATGCAGAACAATGTCATACATTCACCCCAGTACAGAGATCTGGGCCTAAATCCATCGTTTTTGCGCACTCCACACCACCCCAGTTCAGACAGGGCCATATGCAAATCAGTCTGACCCTGTGCCTCATGGGAGTAGTCCAGCCCGAACTGCCAAGCCATGCCTTCCCTGGACCGGAAACAAGCTTCCGAGGACCGGTTTCTGGCATTTCAGCCGTCTTCAGCCCGGATCTTTGTACTGGGGTGAATGTAAGTTATTGTTCTGCATTCTGTCCATCAACTGTGTTTTTTTGCAATTTTCACCCCGAGTGGGCTGGGTATGCTCAGACGTGAGTCCCAGGCTCTCCACATCACTGGAGTCAAGCTATCCAGGCTGAAGAAGGCTGATAGCCAGAAACCGGTCCTTGGATGCTTGATTCCAGTCTAGGAAAGACATGGCTTAGTAGTTCGGGCTGGACTGTTCCCATGAGGCACAGGGTTAAGGCTGATTTGCATATAGCTATTGTCTGACCTAGGGTGGTGTGGAGTGCAAAAAAACGATGGATTTAGGCCCAGATCTTTGTACTGGGGTGAATGTAAGACATTGTTCTGCATTCTGTCCATCAACTGTGTTTTTTGCAATTTCCCCCCCCAAGTGGGCTGGGTATGCTCAGACGTGAGTCCCAGGCTCTCCACATCACTGGAGTCAAGCTATCCAGGCTGAAGAAAGCTGATAGCCAGAAACCGGTCCTTGGATGCTTGATTCCGGTCTAGGAAAGACATGGCTTTGTAGTTCGGGCTGGACTGTTCCCATGAGGCACAGGGTCAAGGCTGATTTGCATATAGCCATTGTCTGACCTAGGGTGGTGTGGAGTGCAAAAAAACGATGGATTTAGGCCCAGTTCTTTGTACTGGGGTGAATGTAAGACATTGTTCTGCATTCTGTCCATCAACTGTGTTTTTTGCCAGATAATAAGAGAGCGCACGTTTTGGGTCCAGACAGTGGAGCCTCTCACCCTCTTTCGAGGGATGAAGGTGGGCAAGGTGATGGACTGACCGATGTGGAAGGCTGCGACTACCTTGGGAAGGAAAGAGGGTTTTGTCCGCAACACACCCTTGTCTGGATGGACAGCATGGAAAGTAGGTTTAGAGGAAAGAGCCTGTAGCTCACTCACTCTCCTGACAGAGGTGATGGCAACAAGGAAAGCAGTCTTAAGTGTAAGAAGACGTAGAGGACAATTACGAAGCGGCTCAAAGGGAGCGCACATCAAGTAAGTTAGAACCAGTTTCAAGTCCCACTGGGGAATCACGAAAGGAACAGGAGGGAACATATGAGTGATGCCCTTTAAGAATCTGTTTACAATGGGGGACTTGAACAAAGAAGGCTGATCAGGTAGCCTCAAGAAGGCTGAAAGGGCAGAAAGGTAGCCCCTGATAGTGCACAGATCAGAGCCCTGCTGGGCAAGAGAAAGAAGAAAGAGGAGAACCTCAGAAAGAGGGGCATTGAGAGGATCCACAGCCTTTGCTGTGCACCATGCCACAAATCTGTTCCACCTGCAGGCGTATACCGACTTTGTGGAGGGATGCCTGGCTGCCAGAATGACATTACAGACTTCAGGAGGCAAGTCAAATGGCCTCAACTGTCGCCGCTCAATCTCCAAGCATGGAGGTGGAGACTGAACAGGTTCGGGTGGAGGACCGTCCCCTGCTGCTGCGACAGAAGGTCTTCCTGAAGAGGCAGACTAAGCGGGGGATCGACTGACATACTGAGTAGCTCGGGATACCAGTACCTTCGCGCCCAGTCCGGAGCCACA
The DNA here is from genome assembly GCF_964263255.1 of Lissotriton vulgaris. NCBI lineage: Eukaryota > Metazoa > Chordata > Amphibia > Caudata > Salamandridae > Lissotriton > Lissotriton vulgaris. The sequence continues at coordinate 1,593,131,056 of NC_141694.1, forward strand.
AGGATGACTTGGGCCGGTCGCGCTTGATTTTCTTCAGCACTCTGGGCAGAAGTGGTATAGGCGGAATGGCATACAACAGACCGCAACTCCACTCGTGGCGAAAAGCGTCCCCGAGCGAGTGCCGCCTTGAAAATTCCAACGTGCAGAACTGATGACATTGCGCGTTCTCTTCGGTGGCGAATAGTTCTAACCAAGGCTATCCCCACTGCAGAAAGAGGCCTTGCGCCACGTCCGAGTTCAGACGCCATTCGTGATCCATCATGCACTTTCGGCTGAGCTCGTCCGCCCTGGCGTTCAGAGAACCTGCCAGGTGTTGAACCACCAGGGTCACGCCCTGATGTGCCAGCCACTGCCAGAGGTGCAGAGCCTCCTGACAGAGGGTCCACGACCCCACCCCACCCATTTTGTTGCAGTACCACATGGCGGTGGTGTTGTCCGTGAACACCTGCACTACACTCCCCCCCCCGGACAGAGGGGAGGAATGCCTTCAGTGCTAGAGGAATCGCCCGCAGCTCCAGAAGGTTGATATGGAGCTGGGACTCCGCCGGAGACTAGAGGCTTCTGATCTACGCCTCTCCCATGTGGCCTCCCTAGCCCTGGAGGGACGCGTCCGTCACAACTACGTGCTCCGGCTGGGGAAGGGAGAGGGATCTGCCGCTGACCCAATCGCGGTCCGTGAGCCACCACTTCAGTTGTCTCTCGCAGTGCCCTCTGAGATCATGACATAGTCGGACAGGTTGCCCTGATGCTGGGCCCACTGAAACTTCAGGCCCCACTGCAGAGCCCGCATCCGCCACCTGGCGTGATGCACCAGAAGGATGCAGGAGGCCATCAGCCCCAGAAGCCGCAGCGCCAACCTGACCGAGACCCGGGATAAAGACTGAAAGAGTGGAATCAGAGCCTAAATATCCCAGACCCGCTAATCGGGAGGATAAACCCGAAACTGCGCCGAGTCGAGAACCGCTCCGATGAAGAGGAGCTTCTGAGAGGGGCACAGGTGTGACTTCGGCACATTGATGGAAAACCCCAGCTGGTGCAGGAGGTCTGCCGTAGTCTGGAGGTGGCTGACGACTGTCTGGGGCGAGCCCGCCTTCAACAACCAGTCGTCGAGGTAGGGGAAGACTGAAACCCCTAACCTACGCAGATGAGCTGCGACCACCGCCATCACTTTCGTGAACACCCGTGGGGCGCTGGTAAGGCTGAAGGGGAGCACTGTAAACTGAAAGTGCCTGTGGCCTACCGTGAACCGCAGGTAGCCCCGGCAGGACGGGGATGTGGAAATAAGAGTCCTGCAAGTCCAACGCCACCATCCAGTCTCCTGGTTCCAGGGCAGCTAAGACCTAAGCCAATGTCAGCATTTTGAACTTCTCCTTCCGGAGGAAGCCGTTGACGTTCCGTGGGTCCAAGATAGGGTGCAGGCCCCATTTGCCCTTCTTGGGTACCAGAAAGTAGTGGGAGTAACAACCACACCCTACTTCTGGCCCAGGAACGCGCTTGATGGCCCCCTTGGCCAAGAAGGCCGTAACTTCCTCTTGCAGAAGTTGCAAATGATCCCCCAGCACGCGGTGGTACTGCGGTGGCATGGCTGGAGGGGTCGTCTCGAAGGGGAGGGAGTAGCCCCTTCGGACGATTTGCAGCACCCACATGTCCGACATGACCGTGCGCCAGTGGAAGTGGTGATGGCGAACCCTGCTCCCCACTGGCGTCACATGGGCCTGAAAGCACGGACTAGGAGGGTTTTCAGGCGGATGGTGCAGGGGAAGGTGTGGACTGGCCTCGCCTATATCCCCGACTGCCGCCACAACGGTTTCCACAGCTGCCACCGCGCTGTGTATTAGTCTGCGGCGCGTGGCTGGCAGCATGTGTGGGAGCACCCCTTCCTTGGCCACATAAGGAGCGAAAGGCACCCGTTTGCTGGCGTGGGGCCGAGAGGCCCAAGGACTTGGCCATAGCCCTGGAGTCCTTAAAACGCTCAAGAACATGGTCTGCCTTGTCGCCAAAGAGGCGACGGCCATCAAACGGCATGTCCAGAAGGGTATCCTGGACATCAGCTGAAAAGTTGGCGGTCCTCAACCAGGCGTGGCGTCGAACTGCCACCGTCGTTGCCATCGCTCCTTCCAGTGAGTCCGTGGTATCCAGCCCACACTGGATAGAATAGCGTGCCGCATCTCGACCCTCCGCAAGGGCTTGGGCGAGTTTAGTCCGGGCCTCCTCCGGACATTGTAGCAGCACGTCCGCGACCGTGGCCCACAGAGTGTGGGTGTAGCGGCCCAAGAGGCATGCGGTATTGACTGACCGCAGTCCCAAACTCAGGGACGAGAACACCTTCTTACTATATTGTTCGTACCTCTTGGATTCCCGATCAGGCAGAGCCGTCGGGAATGCGGTCTGGGAAGTAGAGGCTCTCGGGGGTGGGGTGGGTGAACAACATGCAAGGGTCGCCCGGAGCCGGGCGGTAGCATCTGGCCACGTTCCTATCCACAGGCTGACCTGTAGCGGGCCTGGACCAAGTGCCTAAAAGAACGCCACACAAGGCCTCATTAAACGGCAGCAGAGGCTCAGCTGAGCTTGCCTGCGGTTTAAGGACCTCAGTGAGGAGGTTAGTCCTCACGGCCGCGACGAGAAACCCCAGGCTCAAGGCCTTGGCCGCCCGCGTCAACACTACACTGTAGGCAGCCCCCTCCTCCGTAGCCACGGTTGGAGGGGAGACAAAACCAGTGTCTGGCGAAGTGTCCAGTCCACTGGCATCCCCAAGCTCACATGTCCAGTCCTGCTGAGACTGTCACTCCTGTGCCAGATGGTCCACAAACCCCTTCCAATCCCCCTCGTCACCCATCACCTGAAATTCAGGGTCAAAGGATGGGGCCGGTTCGTGGAAAATCTCCATACGATGTTGAGAGCGGCGCCGGAACCGAATCGAGGGCAGTATTGGGGACGGCGTCGCCGGGGGTGACACTCTAGGGGCCGGCGTCGGTGAGGTCGACCGGCGACGACCCGGATCCGGAAGTGGATCCAGTGGGGGCCTGCGGCGCCGGGACCGAAGTCGCCGGTGGCGTCGGGCCGAAGCACCCGTCGGCTTTTGGGCCAAGGCACCCCACCCGCTAGGCCCCCCAGCCGGGAACACTGGGCCCGAAGGCGCCACGCAGCCGGGCGGAGGAGGGAGGGACCTCATGGCCATGAGGTACCGCTCGATCTCCTCAGGAGTTGCATCGTGCCCAGGGACTGGAAGGTGTGGGGCCGGATGCAGCGCCCGCGACTCCGTTGGAGCCGCGTGGGTGGTCTCATCCGAACCCCCGGCCGCGTCGCGCGAGCATCGGGGTGGGTCGGAAGAGCGATGACGCCTTTCCGACCTCTCAGGCCTCTTCCCTGAGGATCTTGATCCCGAAGACCGATGCAGACTCCCGGAGCTACGAGGGCTCCAACCCCGCGACCGGTCCCTCAACCTCCTGTTGGACCGGGACGTTGAACAGCGCGGGCCGACTGCCGGATCTCAAGTCACTTGCGGGACCGCTCCCACCTAGCCTTAGAAGTCAGGGCCCGGCAGTCGGAGCAGGTACGGTCGTCGTGGTCGAGGCCTAAACACTGAAGACACCGGCGATGGAGGTCTTTAACCGACATCATTCGGTTACACTTGGAGCAGGGTTTGAACCCGGGCATCCCTACCGGCACCGAAGGAGTCGAACGATTCGAGATAAAAACATCTCAAAAGTTTAGTCAAAAAGTGACTAAGGGGTAGAGCTTCTCCGGATCTGCGCTAGCTGGCGCGGAAAAAAAGAAGAACTGACGTCAGTGCGCGAGGGCGGCATCTAAGTACTCTGGCGAAGTCATTCCGGCGCTAACGATGCCGATGACGGACATGGAGCCGCGGACGACGCCTACCGACGCGCAGAGGTATTGCTACGCAAAAGTTTCCGGATCCAGTCTGACCATGGGGATATTCTAAGGTAAGGAATCTATCACTAACGTGTCTCTTTCAGCTAGGGGACTCACGGGTCACTCGTGGAGTGCTGGCCTCTGTACTTCGGTGCAAAAGGTGCTCGGGCAGGGGCTTCAAATACCCCAATGCACACCTTCGCGATACCTCGGGAAGTAGGTGCAGTCACAAAAATGAAGGATATCCAGGAGTTCCGGTCCCACGTCTCTCGTGTCAGCTACAGGTCTCAGCTCTGCTGGGAACTCGTGTCAGCTTCAGAGATGTCTGGAAGTAAGTGTCCTATGCTGCAGATTCTTTGGGATCCGGCGGGAGCCTCGAAAATGCAGACCGGCAAAGAGGCTTCTTTGGTGCCTGTTTGAACAGGGAGGTCACTCCTTGACCTCAAGGGAGATTCTTCAGTCTTTCAGTCGAAATGAAATGTCGAAGGTCCAAGATTTCTTCTTCAGAGTTTCGTCCGGGATAATATAAAGTCCTAGGGACTGGGTTCCTATACTTATACCAAGTTTAGGGGTTGGGCTAACTCTAGGGTCCCACCTATGGGAGGACCTAGGGAGGGGGTGGTTACACCCCTTCCCCTTTCTCCAGTTTCGCTTGAGAGCTGGGGCACTCGAGAGCTGGGGCAGAGTGCCCCAGCAACTGGTTTGAACTGGGAAATGCATGGAGCACCTTGTGTGCCCCAGGCAGTGTCTGAAAAGCATTCACTGAATGCAACCAACCCTGCCCCAATACACTATGGCCTGTCTGGGGAGATGCTGGCACCTCCCTGGACAGGAAACCTATTGTCCAAACCTCCCCTGCCGGAGTTTCGTCCAGCGGCAGGAGGTTAGACTCGTGTCTGTGGCAGCACCATCCATTTTGTGAGGCTGGGGCTCTGTTTAACTTTAACCGGGTATACCAGTGTGTACATGTCTTCTCCATCTAGAAGGGTGGAATGCTACCCCCGCTGCCAGAACTGGCGGGGGGTAGTATTCCAAAGTGTTTGACACCAAACACGACATGTTTTGATAAAGCCAAACCAAAGTTAGCATTAACCGCGAGGATTATAATGCACTTAAGAGTATATGGTATGGCTATATCATAGAACAGCTATAAGGAAATATTTCCGAAAGCTGCAGAGGGGCTCAGCTCATGCTAGGGCACCCTCTCACACAACACCAAGCACTCTGCCTTCAGGTTTGTCAAGACCTGCCATAGAAGTGACTTATAGATTAATATGTGTCTATATGTAAAGGTAGATATAGGTATACTATATCTAAGTAAGGGGTGCTTACACCACCTTACCCAGGCTGCAAGTGCAGACCTGTGGTGTCATTTTGGAAGGCTAACCAGGGGTGGTATAATACATGCTTTAGCCCCTGGTAGGCCTCTGGGGTACCTATGCCCTGGGTATCGAAGGTTCCATATACAGGGACTCACAAGGGTAACCCAGTAACCAATCTGGTATGTACGTAAAGTACATGGTATCAATTTAGAGAGAGAATAGCTAGGCTATGGTCCTGATTAGCAGGGCCACAGCCACACTAAATTCGAAAAACCAGTGAAACACAGCAAAACGTGGGGGTAACCATAGGAAGCAGATCCTACTCTCCTAAAGTCCTGGCTCCCATAATGGATTACTGGTTAATGTAAACAACTGTTTTGCTATGTTGCTATTGGTACGGGGGTTATACAACTGTAAAAACACAGTCCTCAAACTGAGAAGAATGGAAGTAATTGGAAAGGTAGTTTTAGTCAAAAGCGAGCAAAATGAACAATAGGCCCCAAATAAAGTAACTGTCAAAATGCATGAGTGAGACAGTGTAGCTGAAAAAAACAACTAAGGGGGGGGTTATTAAAATGGAATTAAATGCATTCATTGATAACAATTAAATCTTGTTCTTATTAATAGAATTGTCCTTTCTGAACTCACATCAACCTCGACTCTCAAATATGTAGTCAGCAGGACCTGAGACCTAAGCCCGAAATTACTGATTATAGGTCACAGATGGTAAGGTGCGTAGCTGGCAGGCAAACATTCGGGCAAGAAACTCTTGATCAATCCCACAGATACATTACAATGGTCAGGGGAGATTGCCAAAATAAAGCACACATGGCCGGAGGGGGTGTACACGCGCTCCTAAAAAATACCATAATAAGTTAGATGCCACATGAGATAGGAACACATAGCCAATGAGGACCTTACACACGTAATGATCACGTGCTTCCCATGCTGGACATCTGGGCACGTTATCCACTGGCCACACTGTGTCCACACGAGTATGAGACTCATCTGTAGTAACCATTAGACCATTAATTAATGACTCCTAAGGCAGCAACCAACATTCCTCACCATATATGGTACGCCAGAAACCTTTATAACCTGTGGTATAAAAAAAGGTCATATACTGATTGCAAATTGAGATGCCCTCAGGCCTTGTGCCTGTAACTGTTCACCCAGGCATAATGTATAATTAAAGCCACTGTTCCTGTCTTGCCAAACGCCTCGTCTTCTTTTATTTACAGGATTTCAAACTCAATAAATGCGTCACAAAAAGTCTGCCCTTTGAGTTTTTTCTTTTTAAATACCAAACTTCAAAAATGAAGAAGAGTGAGGATCAATTTGATTCTTATGTTCTTTTTCCACTGCAATAGAAGTAAAAGGTTTGCCAAATTTTGCTGGCCATTCTAATGAGTCATATACAGTCTTATCATCCCCTACCATCAAGATTTATGTTTTTTCAGCACTTAAGGCCATATTACAATGTGGGAGCCCAAAGCAGGGTCCCTATCCCCCGTGGGCCACTGTAAAGTGGCCCTAGGGACACACATTGTGCCCCCCATACATCCATGCACCGTGGGCCAAGCACCACATGGTGACTGGCACACAGTCCATGGATATGCACAAAGTGCTGGTTTACACTGCGGCTTGGACTGCAGACCTTTTAATGGGCCGCAATACAAGCCGCAGTGTGAAAGGGCACTTTTCAGACTGCCAGCACGGTGGTCAAATCGCAAGTGGGCGGGCGGACAGCTGCCTGCTTGTTAGGGGGGCCCAAACCGCTGTGCTGGCAGATATACATACGACCGTCCAACATCTTTATGATGCCCTAAGTTTCAAAAAGTTGTAATTTATCCAGGAATGGAGAACAAACAAATATATGCAGCAAGAGCTAGAGTATACTCAAGTATGGAAGAACTTTAACATCTTCTTAGGAATGGAGAAGGCTTGAGTGAGACTATGCACAAACGTAGTATGTTGGGAGTCAGATTCATTCTTTGGTGAGGCAACAAAGGTGTTAGAGAAGTGTTTGGTGATGAAAGGGTTAAGGAGAAAATACGTTTATCGATTAGAAGACATTAACAATCTAAAGGGGAGCCCTACTCTTGATACCAGTGAAATGTATCAAATCCTCTGAACAGGTCTAATAAGACAAGTGCAGCACCATCCCCAGAACCATCACTCTGGACAGCTATAAAGACTAATGTAGGCCCCTGGACAGTCAGAAGATAGTTTGCGGAGTATCCATAACACTTGGGTTTCAATATGGTAGGTCAGCCGTTTTAAGATGATTCTCCTTGCCAGCTGTAAAGTGCAGAAAGAATAGGTTTAAGTTTATAATTAACTGGCTTGATATTATCTAAACAGTGTGAAGTGCTTCTCCTTGAAGGGTAGCAGAGTAATGGATGCTGCTCTTGTTTTTAGGTCTCGATCTGATACCTTTAGATGAAATACGTTGTACAGTAGAATCATCTGGGAAACAGGATGGTCCAGAGGGATAGAAGAAGTCAGTGACAGTAGAAAGCAGTGACACAGCACTGACACATTTTAGAAGCTGACGCTCAGAATTAAGTTTACTTCAGGTTCAGTTTTGGATGGAGTGAGCAGTCAAATAATAGGTATTAAGAAATGAAAAGCATTACGATCAGACCAACTCAGGTCAAATATTCCCGAATGCAATTAGGTGTAGCAAAGAACACCTGGGTGATGCTGTGATGTTTGCCAAGATTGTGGTTACACACTTGCTATATTTCTCTTGGCCCTCTGACTGCAAGGGCATACTTACTAGCTGGAAAAAAAGGCGGAACACGGACCAGCGCCCATGATCCCTCTCTCATATCTTACTGGAACAAAGAACCATAAAGGGGCGGACAATCAGTCCTTTCAAATTGTCTGCGAGATGCTGGTAGGTTCCCTTCAGCCTACCCTGGTGATCAGTGCACACACAGAAACATGTTAATAGGTATACTAATTGTTTTTAAAGTACGCCACCCGAGTAGAGAATATATGAAGCAAAACAGTGACAGAAAACCATAATTACATAGGCAATAGTGAATATAAAGAAAGTTTAGTTTATAAAGAAATTGAGGATATTAGTCTATATATATTTGTATGAAAATCATAGATTACGACAGCTGTGTCAAAGCCAACAGTTGATGCGTAGTGGTAGCCATCAAGGCCACTTAAGGCAAATGATACTGTGTCAAATGTACTTTTAATGTAATACACTATTGGCTGCTATTCTATTCCATTGCTCTCCTTCAGCTTCCTAGGGTGTATTGTACTATATTTTCTAAGTTATATTATACAAGGTACCCTTTCAAGTGTTAAATGTATATGATGGTTTCGTGTGTGTGTGTGTGTATAATATATATATATATATATATATATATATATATATATATATATATATATATATATATATATATATATATATATTTTTTTTTTTTTTTTTCTCTACAGAGCTTCATTGTCCAAATGCAATCCTTGTTTTTAAAGATATTTTCAAAAACTGTCCCTTCCTTACTGTAGTACAAGCACTGATATAATTAGACTTCCACGTCTATTATGTGGAGCGTTTTAAGTGGTGGAAGAAAATTCCTAATCACCCAGCTACAACGTCCAGTACTAGGTAGCGAATACCCAAAAATATTTTAGGAAAGTGGAGGGAGAGAATGAATAAGTAGCTGTGATCCATATGTTAACTCTGCTGAGCATAAGAGTATATCAAGAGGCTGTCAAATTCTTACAAATGTCTGTCTAATGTTACAACCCACTCTAAAATATATTATGTGGGATTGTGCCAACCTCTGCTGTGGCTATAGTATACCCACCTTAGGGGACAATATGGAGTTTGGCAGACAGGGTACTCCATCGCAAATGCTATGGGGTGTCCAGTCAGCCAAACTCTCGTCCACCTGCCTAATTAAGATTTGGGCGGGATATCCGCTTTCTGTCAATAGACTCCCGTCAATGGAAAGATTCCTCCAATCACATAATGGAGTAGGGGCCATTGGAGGAAGGGAGGGCACTACACCCACTTGCCTTATTGGGTGGACTGTTTGATGTCCTTTGGAATCTGCCTTCAGTATGAGGACAGAAATAAATTGACCCCCATGCCAGAAAACTACTGGTGTTTGATGCTTTAAGTTTTTTGTTAAAAAAAAAAACCTCCCACTTTGCGGGAAAATATATTATAAGATGGGTGGATGGAAGTCACAAACTGCAGCTTTCTGCGAAACATTTTTGTATCTTGAAAGGAATCGTCATGATGTCGTTTCCTTTCAAGGTACAGAGATGCCCAGTGGGTGGGACAGATGTGGTCTCTAAATCTGACAGACAGTAGTAATCAAGGTATCGGAGGTAATGTCCTCTGCCACTCTGATTGACCGTACTCAGTATGCCAAACTATTAATCGGCCCCGAATGTTTTGCAGGTGTGTTCCTAGGTTTAGCTAGCCCTTCCTCTTCTTCCGGTCCTCCCTTTGTGTTCAAACATCAGAAGCAGTACATTTCCACGTTCACCTACTACATAACTGCAGGTTTCAAAAACCAAAACTCCCATTTCCCAATACAGAACGATCGTTGTAATTAATCATGTGGTAATACAATATCTAGTATTTTCAGACAACGCCTTGTGTTTTGGTTGCACTTAACTTCGTAATTGCTGTACATGGTAGACACATTGCGGACTGATGACAGAGAGCCCATGAGATCAAATACAATTTTTTAATGCGCTAATAAATTAAAAGGTGCCTAAAACGTTGGTTAAACACCATGATGGATAAGAAAAAAAATCTCTGCTTAGACAACGACGTCAGCAGGTTAAGTTGACCTACTTTGCATCGAATTTATGCAAAGTACAAAGGGTGAATGTGTTAACAGAAACGCTTTGCTTATTGGAAGCAAGGAAACAGAACATGGACAATAACATGTACTATCATTTGTCAGAAGAGCGAACTGGAGACACTAAAGTGGATAACTGGCCACTTGTACATACTACAGAAGCCACTGTAACAGTGCTCAGTTATACATTTGAATACCACTTTTGCATCATCCATCTGTTTAGTCATAGGCGGTTTGATCAAGTTTTAAATTCGAGATTTGTTTCTCACGAGCTTTCGAAAGTACAAATACATCGTCGTACATTGCTATCAATTAATACTTCGCCCATGGAAGTAAAACTCAATATATGCGCCCCAAACATGCTAACTATTGTTTTACATAGATGAAATGGGTTGCTCTAATCAGCGCAGTACAAACTGACAGTTTTTTTGATTTATGCTCTTTCTGCATTACTTTAACATATAAAAGTTGCCTGCGCTTTGAAAATCAATATAAGACAGTAGTAACGTTTAGCTCTGAAAATAAATGGGCCACATTTTGTCAGAAGAATATGCTATACATTCCAAAGAAATGCATAACTATGTTTATAACCGGAGACATTTTAAAAAAAATACAGCAAATATACAATTATTTAATTCCACATAGAAAAAAACACTATGACGATCTAGATTTGCTGGTCCGATTTTGTTTTAACTCTCAGAAAAACGTTATATATTACTCTTTTATACATGCCTTAGAACACAAGAAATGGAAGCCTCGCTCATTTTTAAATGACAAAATAATTACCTGGTAAACATGCATCTCAACAAAGATAAATAGGCAAAACTTAGAGATCACAACTTGTACAGGCCAGAAACCGTTTACCATTCAGCTTCCCCAATAGCTTTAGAGAAGACATAATCCTTTCCACCAAAGCTCATTACACCATCTTTCAAGTAAAACTTCCATTTGTTTTTACTTCGATGAATCTAAAAAAAAAAAGAAAATATATTTCAAAATACTACCAGCCACTGGACTGATGAAACACAGAGAAATGACCATTAAACAATTGCAAAAGCCTGGAATGTGTTTACATGTACCCTGATAAATCAATCAATTTTGGTGGTAGCTACAGCACCTAAATGCAACCTACTGGCAGCTTCTGAGCTCTGGTCATACACGGTTTGAGTATGATTGTATAATATAGAACACTTAGCTGCTCTGCAATCTTTGCACTCTCAGTACTAAGCTCTTTTTGATGTTTAAGTTACTTTGCACGTAAGCCTTCATATTTTCTTTTCCAAAAAAGCTATCTACGTCAAATTTGCACCCCTTTTCGCCACATCCTGGTGGTTTTAAAGGTACCAAGGGTTTGTGGGTTTCCTTGGAGGGAACAAGGGAGAAATATAGCAAAATTGTGAGTTTTTGGCGGAAAACGAAGGCTTTTGGTTTATTTTTAACTTAAAACCTAAATCAAGGAAAGTTTTGCAGTGCTAGGATCACTCATTTCTCAGCTTTCAGAAACAAGCAGCTCTATAAAAATACGTACCTCTTTTTATAGTTTCAACCTAAATGCAAGGTGTGAAGCCCAAGAGTGACGTAAGAAAGCTATACATTTCTGAAAACTAGAGAACATTCTGAATTCAGCAAGGGGTGACGTTTGTACCAAGTTCGTAGTTTCACTAAAGAAACTGGTTGTTGAAATGAAAAAAATAATGGAAAAAATACAAATAAATAGCTGGCAACATTTTTCACCTGCAGTCTTTTGCTCCAATGGCCGGTTTTTACAAAAGCAATATACCGTTACGTTTGTCAGATCCTCTTGGTAGCAATGAAGCATGTTTATTAGTACATAAATACACAAATACCCAGACCCAATCACAGAGCTGCAGCTGATATTTATTTGTATACCGACCGCGAATCAATTCATAAGGTAAAAATGTTCTGGCGAGAGGAGTAGCAGTAGTATTTCGGTCCAGGTTCGTCTAACACCCACAAAAACTTACCTAACCTAGCCATTTAAGAAAACCCAGACACCTAAGGGAGTCCAGGGTGGTCTGACTTATGTTGCTCCCACAACGCCCTGCAAACATCATACTTCACTAATCAAACATTTTTCTCACATTTGTATCAGGGACACTTTCAGAATCGGTCAGGATACACAAAATTCCTGCCACCCAGCATTCTCACGCTTTTCCTGATCAAAACGCTGTCCCCTCTTATTGTTCAGCTGCGCAACTGCTCCTCCTCCTTGCAGGAATTAGTAAAGGGAAGGAAAAATTAGAGTGAGGCAGATTGAACATATGAAGGCTGATTCCCCATTTGGCAAAAAAAAAAATAGGGTTTAGCACAAAGCACCATTTTTTCCGGGTGAAATCCCAAAAACTGTGGCTAGAGACAACAGAGCCTGCAACACCCAGGTGCTATAGGCCCAACAAATTGCCAACAGAAAGGCAATTTTGAGAGTTAAAATATCAAGGGAACAACTGTGAATACAGTGACGCCATGTGGAAGGTCAGAACCAAATTTAAGCCCCACAGAAAACATTTATAGCAAACCTTTCAAGAAATGAGCCATGGTGGGTGGTCTGCAGAGGAAGTCAGATGTTGCAGTCAAGTACGCTTTCATTGTAGTGAGCTCCAACCTTGCTAGGCAAGGGAGAGAGCCGAGTGAACTACACCCGTTAAGCAAGACTCTAATCTGTCTAAACCAACGTCAAAAGACAAAATTATCCCAATGCTCATCATAAACAGAAGTGGTTGCCGGTTTTCAAGCTTTAAGAAAGACATCAACCACCTCCAAAGGAAGACTGAAAAAAGCTGCAATTGCCACTGTTCAATCCCCATAAATGGAAGAATTGGGTGAAGGACCTGTGGAAATCGCAGATAATTGCCATAGCATGAGTTGAAGCCATTTTAGTTGTGGCACCCATTTTGTTAGCCATATGATTCTGCCGTCTTCACTGTTGCCTGCCTTTCTATTCTGCTTGAGTCATCAACTGTAGTTAACTCCTTCAGTACTTAGCCAGAGCACTGTGTGAGCCCCGAAAGGCCTGGAGCTGCTAGAATGCACCAGCCTTAGAATGTAACTGTCAGGCTATTTCAACTGAAGTAAACAAATCTATCTCCTCTCCCACTTTGCTGGCCAAGTGATATCGGTCTGACCATGTTAGTCAACAGCTATTCCTGTGTATGCTTCTACCTTCTATTTGAGTCTCCATGCTTACTGTGCAACAAACTGGGTATAAAAGACCCTTGGTTTCTGTATTCCTTGCACTACCTCATGGAGTGCCCAAGAGTGTTGTATTGATGTAGTCCCACTCATAAGTGATTAATAAACTTATTTGATATTCCAGCTTCCGTGCCAATCTCGATTTTGTTGGTTCAAGGACCAGTGGACAGATAAGGGTGAACCCCTGCACCGGTGGGTCCCTAAAAAGGCTCATTTCCACAGACCCAATCATCATGTTGTGAAAGAAGATATACCTTCTTAGGGAAGAGGAAGATAAGGCTCTAAAATTAGTTCCAACAAATGGGTGCACCAAATACTCCTCACCTAGTCTAAGGCAATGAGAATAAGTCACGTGCAATCCTTGCACACTTTCAGCAGCACCCTTGAGAAGACCAAACAGAATGCAAAAGTAGGCCCTTTGACCAACTCAAGTGAAAGGCTTAGCCCAGACCAAAAAAGTGGTAAGAAGGGTATGGCACAGACAAGAAGACTTTTTTTGAGAACCGTGGCAAAAAGGTCAGTGCTGGGCTAGAGTTACCATCCATAAACCAGTCACTCAAGGCATAAACCCTCACACAAAATCAATCGATGTTAATGTTAAAAATGTTAATGTTAAAATCGGATTTATATAGCGCTCAGCTACTCCGAGGAGTGTCCCGGCGCTTTAACAAACCCGATGCAGAGGTCAGGTGCAGATGAGCGGACAAAAGAGTTATTGAGCAAACAGCCAAAACTTCAGCTCCTTCCTGAAGGCTAGTAGTTTGCCGTTTTTCCTCAACTAGACGGGCAGGGAATTCCAGAAATGAGGTGCCAGGTGACGAAAGGAGCGACCTCCAATTCTCGCCCGTCTAATAGATGGAACAGATGCCATGGCCAGGGAGGCCGATCTTAAAGTCCTAGTGGGCAAATAGAAAGCCAGACGATTCCTAATGTATTTCGCACCTGAGAGATGGAGCGCTTTGAAAGCGAGCGTGAGCGCCTTAAAAGCAATCCATTTTCTAATAGGTAGCCAGTGCAGTCTTTTAAGTAATTCCGACGCACTGGTTCTCCGATGGAGACCATAGATAGCTCTCGCAGCAGAATTCTGCACTATCTGAAGGCGCGAAAGAAGATACTCTGGCAGGCCCAGGTAGAGTACGTTTGCGTAATCCAAACGAGAACCTATCAGGGCCTGCACAGTAGTTTTTCTATGCTCTATAGAGAGGATTGGAAGGAATTTTCTCAGCATTTTCAGGATGCCGAAACACTTCCCTGCGATTCCAAGAATCTGGGACTTCAGAGTAAGGCCATCATCAATGAGTACTCCAAGATTCTTGGCCTTGGAGGACGCAGCAGCCGGGGGATACATATCTGGGGGCCACCAAGACTGCCATCTGGGATCGGGTGGGCATCCGAAAAAGAGCAGCTCCGATTTATCAGAGTTACATTTTAGGCTACGATGTTTAAACCATTCGAAGACCGCGCCCAGACAGCTTCTGATCCACAGGCCATCAAAATCGGAACCCTTCTTGCAAGTAAAGAGAAGCTGGGTGTCATCAGCATAGGACACGATCTGGGCACCAAGCGACTCCGCCAGTGCTGCCAAAGGGGCCATATAGATGTTAAAGAGCGAGGGGCTTAAGATGGAGCTCTGAGGCACCCCCACCTCGAGTGGCGGCATATCGGCGGAGAACGGTGGGCCCAGATCGTTTGACGGCGGTCTGCCAGGAATGACTCAAACCAGCTGAACACCGCTCCCCGAAGCCCGATCTCTCTGAGTCTTAAAAGGAGACCGCCTTGGGGAATGGTGTCGAAGCCCGCCGACAAGTCCAGCATTACAAGCATGACCTTACCTCCCGCGTCTAATACCTCTCTTATGGCATCAGTGACTTCTAACAGCGCGGTCCCCGTGCTCATGTTGGCACGGAAACCCGACTGGGTGTCATGTAAGATGTTATGATGTTCTAGGTAGTTGGAGAGAGAGACGTGGACGTGCTTCTCCACCACCTTAGCCAGTGCTGGGAGGAGATAGATGGGCCTGTAGTTGGCATGGACCAACGGGTCCAGATTAGGCTTCTTCACAAGCGGCAGGATCAGGGCATGCTTCCAGGCCCGGGGAACCACTCCGGTGCTTAGCGAGAGATTAAGCCCCGGGTTTACCAGGGAGTTGATAGCAGGAGCTATTTTTCAAAGACATTTTGCGGGACAGGGATCCTGAGGGGAGCCAGATTTTAATTGAGTGAGAAGGTCCAGTGAGGAAGAGAGAAACAGGGGGGGAAAAAAAATCAGAAAAAGTGGGACCGTCAGGGACCGAAGATGTGGGCAAAGAGACACTGGTCTCTGGTGAAATCACCGCGCTAGTGGGGGGAAAGCGTCTTGAATAGACTTAATTTTAGTAGCAAGATAGTTTGAAAGTTGACATACCCACGGTTCAGTATGAGAATGCGTGGGCAGGACAGGGATGGTTGAGATGAATTCTTTTTCTATGCAGAAAATTTCTTTGCTGGTATTTGCCGCATCCTTAATTCTCCTAGCAAAATAGGCCTTTTTCTCAGATATGATGCTACTATGATAAAGTCTAATGGATTCTCTGTATTCAATTTTTTCAGTAAGATCGTTATGCGGCGCCAGGCCCTTTCAGCTTTCTTGCATCTTCGCCGCATCTCAGCTAGGGAAGCAGTAAACCACGGGGCGGAATCCCGCTTGCTTGCTTTACGTGAGACAATCTCTGGAGTGAACTCTTCAAATCTATCGAACAGCCAACGATGAAGGAGGTCTAGATCCTCCTTTAAGCTCCCTGACAACTGGCAAGGATGGAATGAGAGTGCCTGCGCCAACATGTCTGGAGACACTCGATGAAAGGCTCGCACAGACTGCCGGGTGTGTTCAAAAGGTCTAGAAAATGTTTTATTCATCGAGTGGATCTGATAATTGATCAAATGATGGTCAGACCATAATACCGGTACCGGGGGGGACATAACGACCGACATGGTCGAGAACACTTGGTCCAGGATATGGCCCTTATTATGCGTGGGGGCAGTGACATAAGGTGACATCCCTAAGGGAGCTGTAATATCAAGAACCTTAATGACATTGGCGTCACTGCATAAATCCATGTGAATATTAAAATCCCCCAGCAACAAACAATGTTCCGATTTTAAACAAAGTGCAGAGACCGCGGCTTGAAGCTCCTCAAAGAAAGTGCCTAGGGGTCCCGGTGGTCTATAAATTAGTAACCCAACACATGCTTGGTGAGGGGACAGGGACAGGGTAAACCCCAAGGACTCACAACCCAGAATGTTATCGGTGGGAATGATGGCAAAGGAAAAGCGCTTGTCCACCACCAAGGCTACACCTCCACCCCTTCCCGAAGGCCTATCTTTCCTAAAGATGACATAGTTAGAAGGAATGGCTGTCGCTGTGTCTGGGCCAGAGCTTTCTCCCAGCCAGGTCTCCGTAAGAAAGAGGCACAGAGGATTAACCTCTGTCAGAAGGTTATAGATGTCCTGTGAGTGCCTGCTTAGGGATCTGGTATTAAGAAGTAAGCAAGGGTTAGAGGCCAGCCGGAACCCCGCCTGCTGCCGGGCCGCCCCGAAACGCATTCACGGACCCTTCACCTGCAGAACCTGCAAGTTCACCTGCCTCCGAACCTGCACTGCACCCGCCAAGCCAAGCACCAGCAGCAACCTCAAGTGCATCCTGCTCAACACCCGCTCCGTCCACAGACACGCCGTGGAACTCTGGAACCTCCTCGACACAACATCACCAGACATCGCCTTCCTCACGGAAACCTGGATGAACGTCTCCTCAGCCCCCGCCATCGCCATCCCGGACGGGTACAAGATCATCAGGAGGGACCGCGTCAACCAGACCGGAGGAGGCATCGCCATCGTCCACAAGAACACCATCCGCATCACGACCGACTCCAACGACCTTCGCCGCCGCCGAGCACCTCCACTTCCAGATTCACACCGACCCAAAGACGACCTTCAGAGGCACCCTCATCTACAGACCCCCGGGACCACGCACACAATTCAGCGAAGACATCACAGACTTCATCAGCCCACACTCCCTCCCCTCCACCGACTACATCCTCCTAGGGGACCTCAACTTCCACCTGGAGAACAACAAGGACCGCAACACCGCCGCCCTGCTGGACAACCTCGCCAACCTCAGACTCAAGCAACTGGTCAACACCCCCACCCACTACGCCGGCCACACGCTTGATCCAGTCTTCTCATCCAGCAAGCACATCACCTTCAGCCACTCCACCGGACTCCACTGGACCGACCACAGCTGCGTCCACTTCAGCTTCAGAAGAACCACAACCCACCACCACCCGCAACAGGTTCCTCACAGGAGCTGGAGCAAGATCACCGCCGACCAGCTCACAACCTCCCTCAGCCAGAACCCACCCGCCAGCACAACGGACCCCAACGAAGAAGCCTGCAACTTCACGCAGTTGTTGACCGCCTGCACTGACGACCTCGCACCACTGAAGAACCCTCCCAGCAGACCCAGAAGCAAGAAGGCCCCCTGGTTCACAGACGAACTCCAGGACTCCAAGAAGACCTGCCGCACCCTTGAGAAAGTCTGGCTCCTCGACCAGACCACGGACAACATGACCGCCCTCAAACACGCCACCCGCAAGCACCACCAGCTCATCCGCACCGCCAAGAAGAAATCACTGAAGGAACGACTGGACAACAACGCCCACGACAGCAAGGAACTCTTCAGCATCGTCAAGGAGTTCTCCAACCCCAGCACCGGCAACAACGACATCACTCCCTCACAAGATCTCTGCGACTCTCTTGCCTCGTTCTTCCACCGCAAGATTGCCGACATCCACAACAGTTTCGGCGCACCATCCACGCACCCAACCGTCGAACCAACGCCCCCCACCGCCACCCTCCGCACCTGGACCACGGTGACCACCGAAGACACAACCCGCACGATGAACACCATCCACTCCGGATCTCCAACCGACCCCTGCCCCTACCACGTCTTCAACAAGGCTGACTCAACCATCGCACCCCAACTCCAGGACGTCATCAACACCTCCTTCAACACCGCCACCTTCCCGGAGAGCTGGAAGCATGCCAAGCTCAGCGCCCTACTGAAGAAACCAACAGCGGACCCCACCGACCTCAAAAACTTCTGCCCCATCTCGCTCCTCCCTTTTCCTGCCAAAGTCATTGAGAAGATCGTCAACAAACAGCTTGCCGCCTTCCTCGAGACGAACGGATTCCTCGACCCCTCGCAGTCCGGTTTCAGAGCCAACCACAGCACCGAGACCGCCCTCATCGCAGTCACCGACGACATCCGAGCCCTGCTCGACTACGGGGAAACAGCGGCACTCATCCTCCTGGACCTCTCTGCAGCGTTCGACACTGTCTGCCACCGCACCCTAGTCCAACGCCTCAGCAACATTGGCATCCAAGAGAAAGCACTGGAGTGGATCATCTCGTTCCTCGCCGGAAGAACACAGAGAGTCCGCCTCCCCCCGTTTCGATCCGAGGCCACCAAAGTCATCTGCGGCGTCCCGCAAGGATCATCACTCAGCCCCACCATCTTCAACGTCTACATGATACCTCTTGCTGCCATCGCACGCCAACACAACCTCAACATCATCTCCTACGCCGACAACACCCAGCTGATCCTCTCCCTCACCAGAGACCCCGACACCGCCAGAACCAGCCTACACGAAGGGATGAAAGACGTCGCCGAGGGGATGAAGAACGGCCGCCTGAAACTGAACTCAGACAAGACGGAAGTCCTCATCCTGGGACCATCGCCCTCCGCCTGGGACGACTCCTGGTGGCCCCCAGCCCTGGGCACCGCTCCCAAGCCAACAGACCACGCACAAAAGCTGGGCTTCATCCTGGACTCCTCCGTCTCGATGACCAGACAAGGCAACGCCGTCTCCTCATCATGCTTTCACACCCTTCACATGCTTCGCAAGATCTTCCGATGGATCCCGACCGAAACCAGGAAGACGGTCACCCAGGCCCTCGTCACCAGCCGCCTGGACTACGGAAACACCCTCTACGCCGGAACCACAGCCAAGCTACAGAAAAGACTCCAACGCATCCAGAACGCCTCCGCCCGACTCATCCTGGACATCCCCCGACGCAGCCACATCTCCGGCCACCTGAGGGACCTGCACTGGCTCCCCGTCAACAAGAGGATCATGTTCAGGCTCCTCACCCACGCACACAAGTCTCTCCACGACCTGGGCCCCAAGTACCTCAACGACCGCCTGACCTTCTACACGCCCACCCGCCAGCTACGGTCTACTAGCCTTGCCCTCGCCGCCGTACCACGCATCCGAAGAGCCACCGCCGGAGGCAGATCCTTCTCCTACCTGGCGGCCAAGACATGGAACTCCCTCCCCATCCACCTTCGGCTGACCCAGGACTTCGGCTGACCCAGGACCACCTCGCCTTCATGAGACAACTCAAGACCTGGCTGTTCGAGCAGTAGCGGACCCCTTCCTCCAAGCGCCTTGAGACCCTTCCGGGTGAGTAGTGCACTATACAAGTGTTATGATTGATTGATTGATTGATTGATTGATTGAGAGGTGGGCAGATTTCTAGAAAGTGCTATATCGGAGCTAGCCATACGCCATCCACAACCAGGGCAGCGCTTTTTAAAGGCCTGTCTGCCTGGGAAAATACTACTGCAGTTGCCCACATCACCCCTTAAGGAGATGAGCTCCGTGGTGGTACAAGTACGCATACTGACTAGAATCAGGAGGAAGCCTGAAAAAGGCAAAGGCCCTTCCGCCTCCGGGACGCTGACGGGCACAGACGGGCTTACCTTAGGCGCTCATTTGGCGCGGGGAGGCATGTCCGCTGGGCGGAGCAGAGGGCCTCTAAACTTATAGGCTAGCAGGCGAGACACCGCACCACTGGACCGCCGACCAGCGTGCCTGCCTCCCCAAAGATGGCCGCTATCGCTGTCTGCAGTCTACACATCCCAGAATGTCCTGCGGCACCTAATCTGCCGTACGGGTAAGGGACAATTGCAGAGAACCAGCGCGACCCTGTTGCCCCCAACAGAGGGGTGGGAAAAGGCACAGACAAAGGTAAGCAAAGAGCAGGGAGTCACCCGGCATCCGCCTAAGGTGACGAGCGTGAAGGAGAGTGAAAGGCACAGATAACACTAAAAAGCAGAATTCCTAAAAAGCGCTAGCAATCAGCGCGACTATCAAAGCTAAAAACAATATTTTACGTCTGCGAATTAAGCACCCACTCATCCGATCCTGCATCCGCCTAGGGTAAAGTGGGAGGGGTTAGATTCAGGGGCTGCTAAAGCACGCTATTCACCTGTGAGGGGCTCAAGGTGCTGGGGGAGGGTGGGCAGCTCTGGCTCAGCCGAAAAGCCAGGTCATGAGGCTCTTCCTGAAGGGGTGCACGGTAGGGGAGCGTCTGATGTTGACTGGGAGCTCATTCCAGGCCTTGGCTGCGACGTAGGAGAAGGCTCTTCCACCTGCTCTGTTTCTGCAGATGTGCAGGGTCTCTGCTAAGGCAAGGTCTGCAGAGCAGAGGTTTATTTTGGGTAAGTGGAAACAGACACTTTCATTGAAATATTTGGGACTGATGTTGTTGAGGGATTTATAAGGCTGGGCGTGTAGCTTGAACGTTACTCTCTTCTCGACGGGGAGTCAGTGGAGGTCACACAGGTGTGGGGTCATGGGCTCATGCTGTGGGGTGCCGCGGACGAGTCTGGCTGTGGTGTTCTGTATGGTCTAGAGTTTGTGTAGAAGGGATTTGTTGATTCCAGCATAGAGGGCGCTTCCGTAGTCCAGTCTGCTAGTTATGAGTGAGAGGGTGATGGTCTTTCTGGCTTTGGGGGGGATCCACTTGAAGGTCTTCCGGAGGATGCGGAGGGAGTTGAAACAGGTGGAGGCGACAGCGTTGAGCTGGCGAGTCATGTTGAGTGAGGAGTCTAGAATGATGGTGAGGTTCCGGGGTGGTCCGTCGGGGTGGGTGGGTTTCTGAGGGTGGAGGGCCACCAGGAGTTGTGCCAAGTGGGGGGGAGGGTCCAAGGACGAGTACCTCTGTCTTCTCCGAGATGAGCTGTTGTTCATCCAGGCTGTGACTTCTTTCATTCCTTCCTAGAAACTGAGTCTGGTGTCCTTGGGGTTCTGAGTGAGGGAGAGGATGAGCTGGGTGTCGTCAGCATATGAAACTATGCTGAGCCCATGTTGTTTGACAATGGCGGGGAGGGGGACCATGTAGAGGTTGAAGAGCATGGGGCTGAGCAATGATCCTTGGGGTACTACACAGTTGATCTCAGGGTTCATAGAGACAGAAGGTTGGAAGTCCTGATGTTTTGGGTTCTGCCGGCGAGAAAGGAGTGGATCCAGTTGAAGGTGGGTCCCCATAGTCGTGGAGTCTTACTGCAAGAGTGCAGTGGGAGACCGTGTTGAAGGCTGCAGAGAGGTCTAGCAGGATTGTGGTACTGTAATTCCGGACCCTGCTGTTCCACCGGTACCGAGGTCCAAACACTCGTGTCACAAAATATCGTCGTACCTGGACGACTTTGGTATCAACGGACCGGTAATGATTAGGACATTATCCTTTGCGTCATGATTGAGTGACGCTAGCACCCTTAAATCGTGGTTTCCGTTCCGAACCCTCAGACTCCATTTTGTAAACGGCATCCATCTTATGACTTGCCCTCATATAGTCAATCGATTAGGCCGAGTTTGATCCGAAAGGACACGTCCACCGTAGCTGACTTCCCCATGACCTGGCCGAGCTGACTCCACTGCCTCCAGCCAAACCTGTTTTGACAGCTCCTAGCCCAGTGGCCGAGTAAGATATCATCAAGGGTCAACATGCCATAAACCATTCACTACATACAGACCATGTTTTCCATACACATACACCTGCCCATGATTCTTGTTTATGACCAGTTTTACGATGGGAGGGTGCCCGACCTTATTGGTGTTTCATCGATATCTGATGGGAATTCTGGGTCTGGCAGGGTAATCCATCACGATCCGGACATCTAAAATATGTGCTGACCAGCATGACTTCGCTCTTTGTATTATTGTAGAAATATGTGTATAACCATATCATAAACTCAAGAATTCTTGCCCGCAGCTGTTATTTCTGTATATAAGGAGAAGGCTGGTTCTGTAAAAACGAACAGTCTCCTGAGAACTTACAGCCCGTGCTGTTGTAATTCTAGGACACATGTTACTTGGTTGCAACCAATAAAACTCGATCTCTGACTTCACCTAGAAGACTCTTGGTTTCTGTGGTCCGGAACAGGGAGAACTCAGAGGTCTTCGGGTGTGATCCCCTGGCACCACTGGGTCTCTAAAAACCCGGCACCTCAGTTGGCGCCCAACTCGAGGCGATATCAAGCGGTGACGGTCCAAGCCAGATGTTCGTGAGGAGCTTCGTGTGAAAATTCCGGAGGACGGCCAGCCACTTCAGCGACCCCTGCATGTCGACGTGGTTCCGAAGGTCTTTGCTGCGAGGTTCCCCGCGTCCCGACGGCTACGAAGGACTGCTGCCCTGACTATCGCCCTAATTTGGACCCAGTGATCCTTGGTAGAGCGAAACGATAGAAGAGTCTTCTGGTGACGTCACTGATCTTCAATATTCAGTTAAGTATAAGTGGAGCGTCTCCTAGTCCTTAGTTTGGTTCTTAGTTTTGGTATCCTTGAGATACGGTTTTGTTTGGTACTTGCAAGCACCAAAACCGAGGGATTCGTGTATTCACGACATTATCATAATTAGATAATCCCTTGAAGTTTGAAGCTAGACTAGTGAGCAAAGATGCCTGGTCTTTGCAGACTTGGAAACTTGTTTTGTCTTGGTTGTAGTAAGGACTCCCGATTAGAGGATTCGTGTCCGGTTCCTCCGATTGGAACTCCAACATACGAGCTCTATATAAAGCACGGTGTAGGTCCTATCACGTACAACGAAGTGTGGATAAAATACACCCGCAAGGATGGTGTTTTAAAATGGCAAATTAGTGGTTTGGAGAGGCACTCCTTGATTTACAGATTCACGATATTACAAACAAATTTATAACATTAATAAACCATGCGTGCAGTGGAGGAGGACGCACTGTCCATTTTGTGCGTCTGAAACCTAAACATGAAAGAATAAACAAGCGGAACCGATTGCCCTCTACGCACTGTTGCGTTTCCCAAATATGGATACTGAATCAATCCAACTTCAAAAATTATTCAAATTTGTAGTAAATTAGTGAAACCACACCATTTTATAGTTTCAAAAAAGGATGAATGTATTTGCACTGTTATGTCAATCACTTTTTCTATGACATGTACATAAATTCATAAGAAAAAACGAAGGATTCATAAGTGAACAAGAACATATGCTTTTTAGCAACACATCAATGTCATTATTCATCATTTAACAAGTTCATGCCCTGCCCAATGCATTTCGGGCCACTTGGCCCTTCTTCAGGGGCGGTACCTGAAATGACATAAAAAACAAAAAGGCTCAATCACTTAAGTGTGAAAGGCGAATCAATCATCAAGTTCATAGGTTGCCACAATATTCTATAACGTTAATAAGACTTTGGTGTACAGAAATATCCCTCTATATAAATAAAGGTGTAATATGCACTCACTTGTATGTGAAAAGAAAAATTGGCGCGGTGAAATAACTTGACAGAAAAGGACGTGTTTGGAAAATTCATGCTGAAAAGACAAAACGGATGTCCTAAATGAAATATATGAACATCTAAAGATAGAGTGTCAAAAAACCACGTAATGCTCTATAACTTACTGAGACTACACGGGTCCGAATCTTTGCTGAGCTAGGTTTAAACTAATGCACACCGTAACTGTTGCCGGTAATCCCACCGCTTCAGACCTTAAAACCTAAAAATGCAAAACTACTCTTACAGCGTTGCCTAGTTTCATTCGCTGTCTATTTAAACACTTCTGCACATTGAGAGCCCAAAATACACACCTTAATGGCACTATACAGTGCAGCTAACCGTCAAGTATTCTCTTGTCCACACTCGCGACCGTTCATCTATTAGACCTGAAGAAACAAAAATCTCCGCTTTAAAAACAAATCGCGTACGGGACTAAACAAAGTAACATACGCGTGCGGCTCAAATACCTGCTATCCGATACAATGTAGCCTTGTCCTATCCTTCTCCATACTCGCGTGAACACGCGCGTCTGATGTCGGTGAAAACGAGCGCTATGCTAAATGCGACGGCCTTGATAAATGACGTGAAAAGGGCCGGAACCATGGAAAACGGACTAGTATCACGAAAAACAAAATTAACAAAAGTGTGAGCGCCATGTTTATGTGGTGTAAGATGTTAAGAGGGAAAAAACATAGGTGATATATACAGAACTATATAACAAGCACCAAACAATGTAATGCATGGAGATACATAAATTATTCTGATACAAGTACAGTCCTCCAGCGTACTAGTCTGTGCAATCATCAAAGAAAGCAAATTAGATCTACTCGATCATTGATCCCTTTGGGATCTTGTGTCTGTAGTTTTTTTATCCAGAAAATTTCTCTTTGTAATTAATGGGCATTCTTAAACCCCTCGGTATTCTCTTGGCACGATGGTATTGCGTCAACCCTTGTGCAATACCATCGTGCCAAGAGAATACCGAGGGGTTTAAGAATGCCCATTAATTACAAAGAGAAATTTTCTGGATAAAAAAACTACAGACACAAGATCCCAAAGGGATCAATGATCGAGTAGATCTAATTTGCTTTCTTTGATGATTGCACAGACTAGTACGCTGGAGGACTGTACTTGTATCAGAATAATTTATGTATCTCCATGCATTACATTGTTTGGTGCTTGTTATATAGTTCTGTATATATCACCTATGTTTTTTCCCTCTTAACATCTTACACCACATAAACATGGCGCTCACACTTTTGTTTATTTTGTTTTTCGTGATACTAGTCCGTTTTCCATGGTTCTGGCCCTTTTCACGTCATTTATCAAGGCCGTCGCATTTAGCATAGCGCTCGTTTTCACCGACATCAGACGCGCGTGTTCACGCGAGTATGGAGAAGGATAGGACAAGGCTACATTGTATCGGATAGCAGGTATTTGAGCCGCACGCGTATGTTACTTTGTTTAGTCCCGTACGCGATTTGTTTTTAAAGCGGAGATTTTTGTTTCTTCAGGTCTAATAGATGAACGGTCGCGAGTGTGGACAAGAGAATACTTGACGGTTAGCTGCACTGTATAGTGCCATTAAGGTGTGTATTTTGGGCTCTCAATGTGCAGAAGTGTTTAAATAGACAGCGAATGAAACTAGGCAACGCTGTAAGAGTAGTTTTGCATTTTTGTGTTTTAAGGTCTGAAGCGGTGGGATTACCGGCAACAGTTACGGTGTGCATTAGTTTAAACCTAGCTCAGCAAAGATTCGGACCCGTGTAGTCTCAGTAAGTTATAGAGCATTACGTGGTTTTTTGACACTCTATCTTTAGATGTTCATATATTTCATTTAGGACATCCGTTTTGTCTTTTCAGCATGAATTTTCCAAACACGTCCTTTTCTGTCAAGTTATTTCACCGCGCCAATTTTTCTTTTCACATACAAGTGAGTGCATATTACACCTTTATTTATATAGAGGGATATTTCTGTACACCAAAGTCTCATTAACGTTATAGAATATTGTGGCAACCTATGAACTTGATGATTGATTCGCCTTTCACACTTAAGTGATTGAGCCTTTTTGTTTTTTATGTCATTTCAGGTACCGCCCCTGAAGAAGGGCCAAGTGGCCCGAAATGCATTGGGCAGGGCATGAACTTGTTAAATGATGAATAATGACATTGATGTGTTGCTAAAAAGCATATGTTCTTGTTCACTTATGAATCCTTCGTTTTTTCTTATGAATTTATGTACATGTCATAGAAAAAGTGATTGACATAACAGTGCAAATACATTCATCCTTTTTTGAAACTATAAAATGGTGTGGTTTCACTAATTTACTACAAATTTGAATAATTTTTGAAGTTGGATTGATTCAGTATCCATATTTGGGAAACGCAACAGTGCGTAGAGGGCAAGCGGTTTTAAAATGGCCCCAATATGGTAGTTTTGACTCTGAAGTATTAGACAACCTCGAGGTCAAACTATTTAAGAAGAAAGCCCGGCCGGCGATGTTTGACTCTTTTCGCTTATGGCGCAAAGAAGCCAAACAGAAAGAAATAAAATTAGCAAAGAAAAATAGAAGAGGCATGTCAATGGTGCAAGCCGCCGTTGCATACAGGGATAATGAGGAAGAACAAGAAAGTGAACGAATGCTTAGGAGCAAGAAACTAGCAGTAGATAAATGCTACCCGATGTTGCCCCATGAGGGACAAGAGTCAAAGGGAACACCCGAGAAAGATCCATTAATGTCCCATTTATTGAATTCACCACCCCCATATACATCGAGTATCGTTGGACCCCCGAGGCGTATTGTTATACCGCGCCCCGGCGCACGAAAAGCAGCTCTTGCACAAACACCAGCTCCTCTTCAGCTGGTTCCTACTTCTCCGGCGCAGCCTTCTCAAGGGCCGCCGCCTTTGCTACATACTCCATCTACTTCTACAACTTTGCCTACCGCTCCACCTGTTTATCCTGATACTACTTCTGCTACTGCTTCCACTTCCTCTGCTATTGCCTCGACTTCCTCTTTACATCAGCCTGTCTTTTCTGGCGCATCTGCCTCGCCGCAAGCTTCTCCTTCTGTCAGACAGAGAGTGGCAAGTACTGTCACTGGTCTATTCTCACCCTTCTTTGGGTCGCCTAAAACGACCCCTAAAACGGGGCGTAGACAGTTGCGTAGTCAACTGCCCGACTACAAGGAAAGAGAAGTGCTAAATGAGTTAGCACGCAAATGGGTTACTGACACTGCTAAATATGATGTTCAGTCCGTTATGGAAGTTTTCCGTCAGTGGGATGCGCCCACTCAGAGATACGTATTTGAAGAGATGTGTGTATATCTTTGTGAGGATTTGGAGACAAACGATCCCAAGCGCAAAATGCAGGAATTATTCCGCATGCGTTTTAAGTTCTATGAAGGTATGATTGTAGGTGCCGACGTTGAAAAAGCAATAGATCTGTTGTTATCCTATAGGAGTAAGGGAAATGTCTCTAGATCACTGTATGAAGATGACGTGTCAGATAGGAAAAAGGCGCGACAGTACCCCATGAGAGAGGTTCCTCTAGTATGGAGGGAAGGTGATGCGAATGTAAATCCACCGATTCTGCCGCATTTTCAGCGTGTATGGGTACATGTCCCCTGGAAAAGATCTGAAGTTTTAGCACTCAAACAGACACTACCTGATCCACGTAAAAACCCAGCTGGGTACTACAAGGAATTATCACAGACTGCCAGCTCATGTATAATGAATTTAGCAGATGTAGACATGCTGTTTGGGAATGTTGTTCCGCAACCTTTATGGAGTAAGATTCGTCATACAGATCATGATCAAGAACTAGGTGATTCATGGGCTAACATTACTGCTACCGATACTAGACAAGTCGGCGGTTCTAAACCAGAGCCTTTAACAGCAGAACTTCCCGGTAGGATTATCGCGTACATGAAAACGTTAATGCCTGAATTACGTGTAAATTGGGACAAGCTATCTGCATGCAAGCAAAAGAAAGATGAGAATGTGTGACTTTTTCACGAGATTTGAGGAGACCTTCGTCGACCACAGTGGTCAGGATATGGCTACCGAGGGTGGCCAAAGATTGTTTGTAGACAAATTTGTACATAATCTGCTTCCTGAACTGTGCAATAAATTGAAAGATTCAGAGAGTGCTTGGGCTGTTTCCACTTCAGCGCAGATTTTAGCCACAGCCCAGTACTACGAAAATAGACGCAAAGACGAACTAGATAAGGCAGACAAAAAGACTAAAGAGCTAAAAACTAAAGTTCTTCTCCAGCAAGCCTATCCGCCTCGCACTCCTAGTCAGCCCAATTATCAGCAACCACAGCAGTATTCGAGAAACGCGCAAGGAATCGAGTTTTCCCATCAGCGTTCTTCGTATGGCCCGTATCAATGTGCCTATTGTAAAGAAGAGGGTCATTTCAAAAGTAATTGTCCAGCTCTTGCGCGACGTTTAAACGGTGTTTCCGGCGCAAGAGGTAGAGGTGCTCAACAGGCTCCTAGAGGTAGGGGCCGTGGAAATTTCTCCCAGAATACCACTTCTTTTCCGCCTCAAAAATCCATGAATAGCTTTGACCAACAGAATAATGCGTCTTCCAGGTCAGCTCAGTACTATGCAGATGACTATTACGCAGAAAACGAGAATGAGGGTAATAATTGCTAGGACAGCCATGGACAAAGAGAGGGAGTTGTTTCAGTTCCAGTAGATCAGAATGGACCTTACGTCGAGGTGATTACATCCGGAGTGTCGGAACCATTTCTGCTGGATACTGGTGCTACAAAAAGTTCTATTATGCACTCAAAACTTCCTGGCGCACCTTTGTCTGGCGAAATGAATGTATCAGTAGGTTTTTCCGGCGCCCCTGTTAGAAACCCGATTTCCAGTCCCATGCCCCTTTCTGTTGGCCCATGCGAATTAGAAGCACCCCTCATTCTTACAACAGGTTGTGGCGAAAACTTGTTAGGTTTGGATTTGTTAAAGAGATTATATGCGACTTTGTACTGCTCCCCTTCGGGAGTACAGCTTACTGTAGGAAGAAAAGTTATTTCTCCAATGTATTTGGCAAAGGAGAATATTCCAACCCAATTGTCATCTCTTCCGGATGAACTTTGGGCGAATGGCACTAATGATGTAGGTCGTTTGGAGATAGCCCCGTATGTCATAACATTGAAAGCTAACGTCAGGTTACCACGCATTCCCCAATATAGAATATCAAACGAATGTGAAAAGGCTTTGTTAGCGATCATTTACGATCTGATCGAGAAAGATGTCATCGAAGAGACAACAGGCAACATTTGTAACAGTACTGTTTTGCCTGTCTTAAAGCGTACCGATCCTTCACAGCCCCCTGTGTACAGATTTGTGATCGATCTCAGGGAAGTGAATAAGATCGTTGTACCACAGTTTCCAGTCGTACCCGACATTACTGCCTTATTGACAATGGTTCCAGCTTCAGCCACTTGGTTTTCGGTGATTGACCTGAAGAACGCCTTCTTCAGCATCCTGATTGCCGAGGAGAGCAGAGAAATTTTTGGCTTCAATTTAGGAGGACGAAGTTTCCGCTTTAAACGCGCTCCTCAGGGCTACTGTGAAAGTCCATCAATATTCAGTCAGGCTCTGAAAACACAACTAGACACGATTGTTCTGCAGGATGGTGCAACTTTAATTCAGTATGTGGACGATCTACTGATCACTGCAAACACCGAAGAAATTTGCAAACAAGCGACATTGTCAGTGTTACATCATTTATGTGACATGAAGCACAAAGTCTCGCTTTCCAAATTACAATTTTGCCGACAAGAAGTAACCTACTTAGGTCACATCTTATCGAAGGAGGGAAGGAGACTGACCCCAGAAAGAATACAGGCAATTGCAGAACTGAGTGTCCCAAGGACACAAAGAGAAGTGCGTGCCTTCTTGGGCATTACATCGTACTGTAGACAATGGATACCGAACTTCTCACTATTGGCCAAACCTTTGCTGGCATTAATGCGTAAAGACACACCCAATCCTTTGCCTTGGTCTGAAGACTGTCAGACGAGTTTCCATAAGTTGCGTGAGGCATTATGTTCGGCTCCTGTGTTGGGCAACCCCGACTACAGCAAGCCTTTTACATTATATGTCCATGAGTAGGAAGGTTGCGCATTATCAGTCCTGACGCAACACTGGGGACAAACAACGCCCATGTGCGTATTTCTCTGCGACTCTAGATCCTGTAGCTAAGGCATTACCAAGTTGCTTGAGGGCCACCGCTGCAGCAGCTGTCTGTATTCGACAGTCTGCTGGGTTATTCATGAATAATACTCTGATCGTTATGGTCCCACATGCAGTAGATATCCTATTAAACAGGACGAAAACACAACATCTAACTAGCGCTCGACTATCCAGCTATGAATTGACATTATTAGCAAGTCACATTCACATAAAGAGGTGTGATACACTCAACCCTGCTACGTTATTACCCATTCCAGTAGAGACAAATGAGGTTGAAAAGCATGATTGCTGCTTTAGGACAGAGGAAGAGACAAAAGGGAGAGTAGACTTGCAGGACACTCCCCTCCCTGAATGTAATGATGCGTTATGGGTTGATGGTTCATGTTTCAAGTTGCCAAATGGTGATACGACTGCAGCATATGCCGTGACAACATTACACACGATTGTAGAGACAGCTCGCATCCCCCACAATTCCGCGCAAGCAGCAGAGTTAGTCGCACTCACAAGAGCGTGTGTGTTGGCGAAAGGAAAACGAGTGAATGTGTATACTGATAGCCAGTACGCCTTTGGCGTAGCCCACAGTTTTGGAAGATTGTGGCATGAACGTGGGTTCCTGACGTCACATGGTGCAAAAATTCAACACGGCCAGCTAGTACACGGCCTTCTCGAGTCACTGACCTTGCCCCTACAAGTTGCGATTGTGAAGTGCAGTGCACACAGAAAGATTCAGGATGATGTTGGTCGAGGGAATGCATTTGCCGATGAGGTCCCGAAAGAGACTGCAAGGAACACAATGAGTCGGATGTATGTTGTAGGTCCTGCTAGATGGACCCCTGATGTGGGTATGTGTGAGGATACCATCGAAAGCGTAAAATCTATACAAGCTGACGCTACTGAAAAAGAGGTGAATAAATGGAGAGAAAGCAAGGGTAGATTAGATGCGAATGGTTGTTGGGTCGAACTGTCAGAACATCAGCGATGGATGTTACCCAACGCCCATGTGCTCGCAGTGGTGACGATGGCCCATGGAATGGCGCACATCAGTGTGAAAGGAATATGTAAGCTGTTGGCCCCAGTATGGCAGAATAGTGGTATCCCAAAATGTGCAGAGAATCTGGTAAGAAATTGTATGGTGTGTTTGAACCCCAACCCCAGTTGGTCATTTTGCGCCTCCAACGTACCCGCTCGAGGTCTTGCAGCTCGATTTCATTCACATGGAGAGGTGCAATAACCTGAAATATGTCCTTGTTGTCGTTTGCGCTTTCTCCAGGTGGGTAGAAGCGTACCCCCTTAAGGACAACACTGCATTGTCAACTGCCAAAGCCCTTGTCAAGGAATTCTTCCCTAGATTTGGCATGCCTAGAATTGTCTGGAGTGATAACGGAAGTGAATTTGTGGGACGAGTGATGAAGAGAGTGTGTGAGTGTCTAGGCATCCACCAGAAATTCCACGCTGCAAATCACCCCCAATCGGCAGGATTGGTAGAGTGCTATAATGGCACGTTAAAATTGAAATTGGCCAAGATCCAAGCCAGCACAGGTCTCAAGTGGCCAGACGCCCTGCCTTTAGCACTCCTGTCCACCAGGATGATTGTCCATTCTAGACTGGGACTTAGCCCATACGAGATCGTGTTCGGGCGCCCAGCAAATATATGGGGAGTACTGAGGCCCAGAAAGCTCAGTGAGATAGAGTACCCTGCACGGTTTGACTATTTGCATGAATTGACAACTAAACTGCATGCTTTACATCAACAGGTCCACAGCTCCTCTCCTCCGGCATCTGACGATCCAGGCCACGCCATCGAACCTGGCTCCTGGATCCTAGTTCGGAACTTCAGGCGAACAAAGAACGAGGAGCCTCGCTGGACCGGACCTTTCCAGGTCTTGCTATCTACCCACTCTGCAGTACGTGTCCACGGAAAGAAACACTGGGTACACGGCGCCCATTGCAAAAGGGTCCCGCTGCCCCTTCCATATGACCGGTGGGTCCAGCAAGGAGTCGCTGACTCCGAGACAGAGTTCATACCTCGCTTTGTCCCCTTCAGCGATGCACGATTAAAAGGAACGGGTACCGACAAAGAGAGCGATTGTATTTTGCCAGGATCTGTGCCACCGTCAATGCAGTTGGACACTACAGAACCTGAAACATTGTTTGAAGATCACACCGTACATGGGAAAGAACGATATAATCTGAGGTCAAGACCAAGGAACTGACATAATCAAATTAGTGTGATCTTCCTTTTTCCCATGAACTATTTTTGATTTCACAGCTCTCTCGCCCAGGGAACTAGCTCATTTTTGATTTTCGGACCGCCATCCGGTTCTGCTGCTAGGGTCGCGGTTGAAGTCTGAGAAGTGCAGCCGGGGACGCCTAGGTCAACGGTTCTGGTCGGTCTGAGGGAATTACCCCGGACTGGACAGAGCGCACATCTTGGCAGAAGCAACCTCCCACCGCGGGCAGCAACCAGAGGATGGAGTTTCCAAGGGTAGAGAGACCTGCTAGACACGTGAACTTTAACAAGAAAATATGTACTGTAATGGCTAGCAAGAAATTCTTGATAACATGTATTTTGATGATATGTAGCATAACAATGTTCTAGATTGGTTATACTTTATTCACGTTTCAAGTCACCTTTGTAAACAACACTCAGCCAACACCTCCTCCAACTGTTTCTTTACACTCCTTTCACCCTCTTCCTGAACACGAGTCTGCCAGAAGACTAGAGTTTGTAAATAACTCCTTCATCCAGCTCCTACACCAGCACCAGACTATAATGAACACATCAAATTTCTGGATCTGTGGACTCATGCCGCACACGACAGATAAGGGTATCCCTTACTTCGTCCTGCCATTCAGCTATTACGGTTCTTTGTGGGCTTTCCAGACCATGTTCCTGTTCTCCCTTGAACCATACGTTCAAGGGAAAAACTCAAATAACAAGGCACTAGTGGCAGGAATCAAAAATATGAGTAGAGATATTGACACGGTCAGAGCAACTCCCAAGGATGAGTTTACCCCATACAGTAGGTGGAACATCACCAAGTATGGGATTTCCTTAAGTGAGGGCCAGAAATCGAAGAAATCCTCCTCAGTCTGGATAGTGCCCCACCGAGGTCACTTATGTCTGCAAGGTATTGGCAGGGATCCCAAAGCACAGTTGGGGAAGAGCGTATGCACGGAAACATATGTGTTTGCCTCCCGAACTTCCCCTCCATTCTTGGCGGCTAAAGGCACCTATTTCGTCTGCCATGACAAAGCCTATACATGGTTGCCCCCTGACTTCTCGGGCACATGCTTTATCTCGTTTCTGCTGCCACCTACCTACAGGGCCGGGGCAGATTACCATCGGACGAGGACAGCTAGGGGTGTCGTGAGTCAAGACGACACTGCGGGTCAAGAGTTTGGAGACTTCGCAAAGGGTTTTCTGCCATTTTGGGGGCCTATGGTGAACAGCAGGAACATTCGACAATTAACGAGGATAGTTGAGTCCACCGTGACTGAAACGGCCGGTGCCCTTAGCAACTTGACAGCTGAGCTTCAGTCGGATCGACTTATGACCCTTCAGAACAGGGTTGCCCTAGACGTCATACCTGCAGACCGTGGTGGTGTATGTAGAGTGATCCAATCTAGTTGCTGCATTTTCATCCCTGACAATGCTCCGACAGTGTACAAGGCCATCTCCAAATTACACAAAATTCCGGATTCCCTTCACGTGGAGAAAGGGGATTGGTCCCTGCTAGGGTGGTTCTGGGAACTGATCTCTGCCTGGGGATGGAAAACTCTGATCTTCATCGGGATGATCTTAGCCGTTCTGTTTATGTTCTGCCTGTTTGTACAGTGCGCTCCTGCAATATGTGGCCTCTGCGCTACTTCATGTGTAAGGAAGCCTGTATCAAGGGACGAATTGAGCAACAGAATAATGCTACAGCAGCATCTCCATGAATTCATCAATACAGATTTGGACTCAGATTAGCATGAGTTATTGCCTAATATGAGGGCAAAAGGAGGGTCTGTGGTACTGTAATTCCGGACCCTGCTGTTCCACCGGTACCGAGGTCCAAACACTCGTGTCACAAAATATCGTCGTACCTTGACGACTTTGGTATCAACGGACCGGTAATGATTAGGACATTATCCCTATGTATTTGCGTCATGATTGAGTGACGCTAGCACCCTTAAATCGTGGTTTCCGTTCCGAACCCTCAGACTCCATTTTGTAAACGGCATCCATCTTATGACTTGCCCTCATATAGTCAATCGATTAGGCCGAGTTTGATCCGAAAGGACACGTCCACCGTAGCTGACTTCCCCATGACCTGGCCGAGCTGACTCCACTGCCTCCAGCCAAACCTGTTTTGACAGCTCCTAGCCCAGTGGCCGAGTAAGATATCATCAAGGGTCAACATGCCATAAACCATTCACTACATACAGACCATGTTTTCCATACACATACACCTGCCCATGATTCTTGTTTATGACCAGTTTTACGATGGGAGGGTGCCCGACCTTATTGGTGTTTCATCGATATCTGATGGGAATTCTGGGTCTGGCAGGGTAATCCATCACGATCCGGACATCTAAAATATGTGCTGACCAGCATGACTTCGCTCTTTGTATTATTGTAGAAATATGTCTATAACCATATCATAAACTCAAGAATTCTTGCCCGCAGCTGTTATTTCTTTATATAAGGAGAAGGCTGGTTCTGTAAAAACGAACAGTCTCCTGAGAACTTACAACCCGTGCTGTTGTAATTCTAGGACACATGTTACTTGGTTGCAACCAATAAAACTCGATCTCTGACTTCACCTAGAAGACTCTTGATTTCTGTGGTCCGGAACAGGGAGAACTCAGAGGTCTTCGGGTGTGATCCCCTGGCACCACTGGGTCTCTAAAAACCCGGCACCTCAGGATGAGGGCCACGGTGGGGCCTTGGTCGCGTAGCACCGGGATATTGTGGCGGCAAGCAGGGTGGTCTCGGTGCTCTGGTTGTTGCGGAATCTGGACTGGGAAGAGTCGAGGTTGGCGTTCTTTTCAATGAAGGTGGTCAGCTGGGCACTGACAAATTTCTCTGTGATTTTGGCTGGGAAGGAGAGAGATGGAGCCGGTAATTTTTCAGGTCCATCGGGTCGGCCAAGGGTTTCTTGAGGAGGGGCTTGACCTCTGCCTGCTTCCAGTCGTCAGGGAGGATGCCGGATCTGAAGGTGGCGTTGATGGTGCAGCGTAGTTTGGGTGCTATGGTGGCAGTGGCTCTGTGGAAGATGTGAGGCGGACAGGTGTCTGTGGCGGCTCCTGAGTGGGTGCTCTTCATGGTCGTTGTGGTATCTTCTGTGGTGACCGGTGTCCAGGAGGTCATGGTGGGCGGGCTGTCATGCTGGAGGGGAGGTGGTTTCTGGAGTCTGTTCGCTGAAGTTGTCATAGAGGGCCTTGATTTTCAGGTGGAAGTGGGAGCTGAGCTTGTTTCAGAGGACCTGGGACGGTGTGACGTCCGTGGCTTCGCAGGGGGGTTTGGTGAACTGCTGGTTGATGTTGGGGTCGCTGCGGATGTCGAGGTGGAAGTTCAGGTCTCCGATGAGTATGTAGTCTGTGGAGGTGATGGTGTGGGGTGCGATGAGGTCAGCAATGGTGGTGGTGAAAGCACAAGGCCCTGGAGTTCTGTAAGCGAGGGAATCGCTTGTGCTGGAGATGGAAAGTCAGAGGGAGCTCTTGTGCGCGATGGTGAGTCCTCCTCCTGGGCGGTGGGGGCGGTCCTTCCTCTGGATCTAGTAGCCATCGGGGATGGCTGGTTGTAGAGGTGGAAGCTTGGAGATCCAGGGTCCTTGGCGCTGGCCGCGGACGGGCTTGACTTTGGCGCACCAGTGGTGTGGCCGCGCAGCAGCTGCCATTAAATTGGGGAGGGAAGTGCAGCTAGGAGGCGGGAGCGGCAACCGGCAGGGGGGAGGGGCCGCAGCGGCAGGGAAGAAGGAGGGAAAGAAGAAGGGCGTGAATACAGGCACAAAACAGAGCACAACAGAAAACCGAAAAACAAACGAAGCTGAACAAGTATACAATTAAAAAGATTAAAGGGGAGGAGCTACGACACCAACCAAGATGGCCGCATAGTCTCCCGCCTCCGCTGACCCCCGTCCTCCGCTCGCTTATCCTGTCGAATATCCTGATCTCCTGCCCCGGATTCGTGTGGGTGAACTAGTCTGCATTCCGATGGTGTGATCGCGGAATTTTTCTGATGTTCTGGTGTGAAGTAACATCGAAAATGTTTTGAGGCCTAACCCAGACTGGAAGCCAGGGTCTCGATTTCTGGTCTACCCGGGTACAAAGTGAACAACAACGGACTGCCGAGGGTGGTTGGGTCCGGTCCCTGGAACTTTCGAAAATTTCTCTGAACTACTTTGCAACCATCTGCTGCCTGGTGCTGTACCTGAGGTGAGGCGACGGGTGGTGCGCAGTGCTGCGTCGCGGGGGGCCCCGGCCCGGAGGCCCGGCACTAGCACCGCTGGTGCCCCGGGGTAGGGGTCCCGCTGCGCGTTGCTGCATGTTGCTGGCCCGTCCCTCACGGCCTGTTTCTGCTCCGGCGTATCCTGCCCCGGAGAGGGAGCCTCTCTATGGGGATCGTTATGCCTGCGGCCGAATGGAACCCGGCGGAACGGACTCAATGTGGCCCTTCCTTGCGGATGGTAATGGCGGAAGTTGCGGCGCTTCACGCGATGGTAAAGGCCCAGGTCAATCATTGGCTGTCGGCAACAGATGGAATCATAGGACCGGGAACGAGCCCTGACTTGCTCTTTGAGACCCGGCAGCCGACTTGCCCCCTGTTGGAAGCCCTACTGGTGTGTTTGGACCCGGTGCTGGAAGCTGTGCCTGCCCCCGAAGAAACGGAATTCATCGTGTGTGCTGAGATTGGTGACTCTCTTAAGTTCTCGGAAACATCGGTCCTGCAGTTATCGGAGCATTTCACTGCTTCCCCCATCCTGGACACTGTTAGCGCACACTTTGATCTGTGTCAGAACGAGTCGCACCCCCTCCCTAATCGCTCTCCCAATATGGCGGATGGAACGATGCTTGGCTTCGGGGACGGGGAGGGACATCGTTGGTGCAAGCTGTGTGCGTTGGGACCTGCTATTCCTCTCCTAATTGCTGACTCAAGCTCCGGCTGCTTCTGTGTGAACTTTGACTTTCCGGGGATGTGGCTTTTCTGATCCGAGGGACACGGCAACTTTGTTAAACGGGGCCAAGGCTGAGATTGTGGGTTGAATCGTTTACGATGGATCTATTGGTAACGGGACTGCTTCATCAACGGACGGATTCCGGGGTGGGAGTTTGTGGTTCCCCCCGGGGTATTTTTGTATGGTGGACAACTTTACTTGTGTTGGCTTAGGGAGGCACTTTTGATAGAGCGGGGGGGAGAGACCAGGAGCGCATAGACTATCGCCCTCCTCCGCTTCCCCGTTAGGTGGGGTTTCCTTTCTTTCTCTTTTTTCTATTCTTCTTCTATATTTCGGGTTTGGTTCTCGGGCGACAGGCACACTGCTGGGGGGAGGGGGCCGTAGTCATCTGCAGGGGTGCAGGGTGGGGGGGTGGGGGAGGGGATCTTTCGTTTTTATTTTTGTTTCTATGGCCTTTTTTCTCTTCTCTTATCTTTCTTTGTCTTTTTCTTTTCTGGGTCAGTGCAGTGGGTTTTTCTTGGTATCAATCCCTGCTTTTTCATCTGTGCCTCAATTTTCGTGGTGTTTTTTGGGTCTTAGGGCAGGTAACTGCAGGTGCGAATTGACCGTAATATTCCTTCACATCCTGACCTCTTGTTTCAGCGCCATTGCTTTGATCGATTACTGTTTATTGTCGATACGTTTACTATTCTGCCTGCCATTTTCGCTGCTGGGAAATTGTTCGGCACCTGATCCTTCCATCTTATATTATAAAATGAAAACCTTTTATATCCTGTTTTTCTAATTGTGCTGTTCAGTGGCCAAGAGTACGCTAGCATGGAGATTCTGCTCCCCGAGGTGCTGCATGTGAATAAAATTGCTCTCTGTTAATCTAACTGCTTAGCGGCCGGCCCCCGGGGTTGTAGGCCCATACTTGTATTTGGTTTAAATGTCAATAAAGGTTTTCAAAAAAAAAGATCAACACAGACAAGCAACAATACAATTAATGGAGGAGGGCCTCGAACTCTTACCAGCCGCTTCAGATCTGGGTCAGCGGCAGGAAGCACAACAGTGGAGCTGTAGAGGGAGATAGCAGGTCTAGGACCAGGAGGTCAGGTGTCTTGCTTGCGCTCCATTGCAGTGGCTGCCATTAAATCAGGAAGAGGGAGAAAAGCGCAGCTGGGAGAAGGGAGAGGGAACTGGCAGGGGGAGGGGCCGCGGAGGCAGCAGCGGCAGGGAAGAAGGGGAAGGAGGTCACAAACACGGGCACAACAACGGGATACCAAAAAAGTAGTGAAGCTGAACAAGGACAGAATAAAAAAATAAAAGAGTAACACAGACAGGCAACGATACAGTTAGTGGAAGAGGGCCTTGAGCTCCAACCATCCGCGGGAGATCTGGGTCAGCGGCAAGCAGCACAACAGCGGAGCTGAAGGGGGAGAGAGAAGAATGTACCTGCCAAGTAAAATTCCACTTGATAAATGTGTTCCAAGCGGACTGTCACAAGCACAAGGAATCCCAGCATTTAGACAAGTTGTCTGAAATTAACTGGGGGTAACTCACCTTCTCCAGCCAGCCATTTAAACATTGGAATTCATGGACTCCCAATCTTCTGATGAAGAATGTCATCATCCCCCACACCTCGGGGCAAACTGATACCGCTCGGACCCCACTAAGAAGTTGAGGTAAAGCTTGCAAGCCTGTCGAACAGAGATGTGTAAGTGCCCTGGAGATCAATGGATAGCACCAGGTGTGGCATGTCCAATAAAAAGCAGACCAGATTCAGATACAGCATTCTGACCTTATTTTGGCAAACAAAAAAGCCCACAAACCATACATCCAGTATGGGCCACAAGCTATGTTCTTCTTAGGTAAAATGATGTAGAGGGAATAATATCCTGCACACCTCTCCTCCAGGGGCACCACCTCACTAATTACCTTCTGCAACAAGACCAGGACTTCTATCTTCAAGATCATGATACCATCTGGAGAACACTTCCTGGCATGTTCAGCAGGAGAGACGACAAAGAGGAAGGCATAGCACTAGGAGATTTGGCTAAAGCAGTCCATGGGAATGGATTCTCAAGGCACCAGAATCTGACAGACCCTTATCCAGGGGTAAGCTGAAGGTGGATGGAGGACAAATCAGAAGAGCTCTGAGTCAGCATGACCAGCTGAACGGGAAGTGGAAGATGATGCTGCTGACAACCACTTTGATCCACCCCTCTCACAAAAGAACATCAAGAACTGCTGCAGATTCTGCATCTGTTGGGAAGGTTTGTCCGTACTGGTAAGTTTGTGCTCCCCAAAGCAGTGGAAGTGCTAATGAAACTGTTGTGCTTGACAGGCCAGGTCTAGGTAGCGCACAGATGTGTGGTTCTTCCAAAAGCACGCAAAAGAGGTATCTGTTTTTTCACCAAACTGGTTTTCACCATCGAATGGCATATCCATCCACATAGTCTGGATATCTACACAAAACCCTGTCAAACACATTCAGGAGTGCCTGCGCAAAGCCACTGTTGTTGCAAAACAGAGCACATTGACGATTACAAGCACCAATAGAGTGAATAAAAGGTAGAATTCTACTATAGTGCTAAAACAATGGATATATGCAGGCATATATATATATACATGACAGTAATGATGCAGACTCCTACAATGCCAACCAGAACTAGATGTACCAAAGAGTACCTAGCATGTATGTAGGTGTATAGCCAAGAATCCCCCTAGGAAGGAGCCAACCCCATTACCAGATGTGAGAGTGCGAGGGACCCCATCTTGGTCTCGAATTGGACACCCTGCGAGGGATGTCAGATCACTGCTGGCTGAAGTGTCTGCCTGCCGGGACCTCGGCGTCTCGTGTCAGCATGGAAGTCTTTCTCCTCTAGTTTTCCCATTTAAGATGTGGTACTTATATATCCGTTTGAAAAAACCTGTAGGCACAGGGTGGTTGACCTGAGCACTCCTGTGTGCTATAATGAGCAAATGTAATCCAAAAATACTGTTCAAAAAAGTTTTATTCACTTTTTCTCATTAAAGTAAATATTCATGATACTGTTCAAGAAATGTTCAAAAACAGTTTTTCAAATAATTTTCAAATGATGAGCAAATTTTCATTCATTGGATAAAGCTTGTCCAAAATATTCCCATTTAATGCGGTAGCGTCACATACACATGTCCTCACCCCGATGCATTTCGAGCCCTAAGGCTCTTCGTCAGGGGGTATAAGCTGTGAATAAAGTAAAGGAAGGTGGTATCAGTACGGAGCCGGAAGTGGGTGAAAACTAACAGTAACGAGATTCTAAAATGGGCATGTATACCAACATGCAGTGCTCTGGTTCATAGATGGATGTATCGGTAGGTCGTGCGCATGCTTATGGAAAATAAAACGGAGTGAACCTCAAGAGCTGGTGAAAATGTCTAGAAAGTATGAAATCGGTTAACGATGTAACCCTGAAAGTTAAAGTCCGCTGGGGACAACACGGGTCGTTTCTTTTCACAATTTATGTTCTTTTGGTGACGGAAGTATGCGCTATCTTATCACACACTCGGTTAACTTTCAGGGTTACAGCGTTAACCGATTTGATACTTTCTAGACATTTTCACCAGCTCTTGAGGTTCACTCCGTTGTATTTTGTATTGAACCAGAGCACTGCATGTTGGTTTACATGCCCATTTTAGAATCTCGTTACTGTGGGAATATTTTGGACAAGCTTTATCCAATGAATGAAAATTTGCTCATCATTTGAAAATTATTTGAAAAACTGTTTTTGAACATTTCTTGAACAGTATCATGAATATTTACTTTAATGAGAAAAAGTGAATAAAACTTTTTTGAACAGTATTTTTGGATTACATTTGCTCATTATAGCACACAGGAGTGCTCAGGTCAACCACCCTGTGCCTACAGGGTTTTTTCAAACATTTTTCACGTTCTGCTCTTTCTGGACAGTAAGAGCATCATCCTGAGCACCCTAAAAGACTTTACTTTCCTATATACTTACAAGAAGACCTTTGGTTAACTTAGGAGTGCAGCGGAATCCCAATTTCTCACGTACTTATATATCCAAAATGTACCCTCAGGGGTCCATGGTACTGTGGGCATGTCAGCAAAGGATGGCTATAGTGGTGACCCTTATACAGAGTTATTATGCAGAAGACAGTAAACCTGCTATGAAACTAAGAATCCGCATGCACAATAAATGAGGCTAGTTTTCGGAGAAAGCCACACAACATTTATGTAGCATCTAACTAGGCAAAAGGTCAGGACCAAACCGGTTTTGTAGAACAATGGTAAGACGAATGTAGGTACAATGGGGTTTATAACACCAGAGAAGGGTGAGTCAACCAGAACAACAGTTTGGACATTTCTGGTTTGTGGCGCGGGGCAACATACCTATGAAACATCCAGATACTACTATGAGTTTCTAGGCCAGAAAAATACGTTTTCCACGCAAGAATTACCTCTAGCTAGGCATGGTTAAAGGGAAGAAGAGGTTGCAGGGCCTCCCCAGACAGATTTCCATGAGCATTCTGGGTTTGGGCTCAGGAGTAGTAGGGAAAAATGTTAGCGCTCCAGGTGCTTTAAACACAAAGACTGCAAATGACAAAATCTTCTCTGAGAACATAAAGGATAGGGAATATAGCCTTCAGGGTTCCTGTCTCAAACCAAATGGCATTTAAAGACATAAGTAAATCAGAGAATACATGTGATAAGGAGGAGGAGGAGGCTAACTGTCTCTGTCTTGTCGGCGTAGGAGACAGACCCGTGCGGTATGGATATCAAGATCCTCTGACCATTTTGCTAAGATTATGCCAGCATTTTATCTACTCTCGACCCCGGCGGACTTTTCTATCTTGGTGGAATGGAGTGTTTAGTCTCCGAAGTTAATGCAATCTGCGCCTGTCACCTTATTTAAGAATGCACTGTGTCTACCCGATTACTTGGAGTTCCGAACATCTATCTTACCGTTCCCTGGAGTAGAAATTTTGGGCTTTTTCACTCTCTTTAAACACTCGTCCCTCCGAGTATTCAGATTTTCCCGAAACTCCCTCTTTGATCCGATTTTGACCATTTCATATCGTGAGGCTGTTCGTCCACTATTCTTTCGTTCCAGCCTCTTTGGGAGCCTAATTTTTTATATGCTTTTGCCTGCCCAATATTTATGAACAGGATCCAAGTTTATTGACCTGAATTTCTGGAAGACTGTGCCTCTCCTATGTATTTTTTTGATTTGCACCCTGATGAAGGAATTCCCCACTGTGGCCCTGTTCCGAAACGCGCGTTGGTGCTTTTTCTGTCTGGTTGATGAGAGTTTCTAGTTGGTTGACTCTATATGGATGTATCGGTTTGTGAGTGAGTCTGTGACTGGTAGAATGAGTGAGTAATGTATGTGCCTGTTTTTATTGCTCTTCCTGTTCCTGGGCTGATGTTTCATGAATTATATGTAGTCTTCATTCAATGAAGTATGGATTTTGTTCTATGCACATTTGATATATATTTTTCTATAAATACAAATGATAATAAAATAATTTAAATATATTTAGCTGTTCTGTGGGCATTTGCTATTATTGGAACTGCTTGGTCCTTTACATTACTGGGAACCGCCCTTTCCTGTTGTTATATACATATATTGCCCTGGTGGGTTGTTCCCCCTTCCATTATCCTTTTTAGGTTCAGGGCCCCTCTCATGTTCTTTATATAGTTTTCGGAGAAAGCCACACAACATTTATGTAGCATCTAACTAGGTAAAAGGTCAGCACCAAACCGGTTATGTAGAACAATGGTAAGACGAATGTAGGTATATTGGGGTTTATAACATCAGTGAAGGGTGAGTCAACCAGAACAACAGTTTGGACATTGCTGGTTTGTGGCGTGGAGCAACATACCTATGAAACATCCAGATACTACTATGAGTTTCTAGGCCAGAAAAATACGTTTTCCTTGCAAGAATTACCTCTAGCTAGGCATAGTTAAAGGGAAGAAGAGGTTGCGGGGCCTCCCCAGACAGATTTCCATGAGCATTCTGGGTTTGGGCTCAGGAGTACTAGGGAAAAATGTTAGCGCCCCAGGTGCTTTAAACACAGACTGCAAATGACAAAATCTTCTCTGAGAACATAAAGGATAGGGAATATACCCTTCAGGGTGCCTGTCTCAAACCAAATGGCATTTAAAGACATAAGTAAATCCGAGAATACATGTGATAAGGAGGAGGAGGACACTAACTGTCTCTGAATTATCCTCCTCATAGCGGTGAAACTCCAAATTCTGAACATCAAGTGCATCTGAATCAAAGGATTAGAGTTCTTCTATAAATGCAGATTCTGAGTTATAGGCTTAGGATCAGCAAGAGGCAGGCCATCGAAGGATGCTTCGACCTTTTCCTTAGCCCCTGGAAATGCCGCCTCCTACTTTTGAGGGTTGGAGTGGCGCTCAATGTTGCTCCAAGAGCAGCAATGAAGATAACGCTGAAAAGACTAAATGCCATGCAAGCCAATGTCTCAGACGGATGTGGCTTCCGTAGAAGTGGTCTTGAGGCTATGATTTGCGAAGGCAGAGTCAGGTGGCACTGGGG
Organism: Lissotriton vulgaris; assembly: GCF_964263255.1. NCBI lineage: Eukaryota > Metazoa > Chordata > Amphibia > Caudata > Salamandridae > Lissotriton > Lissotriton vulgaris. The sequence continues at coordinate 1,593,174,865 of NC_141694.1, forward strand.
TCAGAGTCACCAGAATAACTGTGCCCGAAGGTTGCTGCCCAGCTTTAAGAGATGTAAGGGGATTATTGGGAGGAGGGTCATCATTGAAGAGGTGCAACATGGCTTAATAAAAACCTGCAGATGGAGCCAGAAATCTCAGGGAAAGTATCTTCAAGCTCAGAAACAGCTCACGGGAAGATGTCAACAGTAGAGAAATATGCAGATGACTTTCTGAACAATCCTGAGAGTGGGACCATTTTCTAGATGAGGTTGAAAAAAACATGTTTTCTATGTTGCTTCTTGCTTTTATGAGGAGAGAACACTTTAGAGAGATACTTTCTGCCAGATGACTTAAATGAAGTAGAGAAAGAGGACCGTTTTTGGGTCTCCTTGAGGGAACAGGCTTGAAAATATTTGAAATGAAAGTGATTCTGATCATACTGTAGGCCCCACATGCACATGTCGTCTAAGTTGGACAGGGACATCTGAATGCAACATTACCAGGGCTTAGACCCTATCACATTAGTGGGTGACAATATTAGTCTGCTGAACAAGCAACACTGGAAAATTTAACAGCTGGGTAAATACCACAAAAGAACTTCAGACCCACATCACTAAAGCATGGAAAAACAGAAACCAAAGCCAGTGCACTATTGTAATTGTGAGACGTTGGCCTGGTATATGATGCTCACTAGTTCTAGTGATCACCTTGTACCATGCCAAGCAACCCTTATGATTGGTTGTAAGTCAACCTTATAGAACAGCTATCCTAGAGGTAGCGTGGACAAAGCAGTCTTAGGCTAAACTCTGTAAAGGCATGTGAAGCAAGCCGTTTTACCATACACAATCCCCTTGAATACCAAATGAAAGGGCACCACACAGATATATATTGAAAATATATATATATTTATTTACTACAAATATCCCCTATACTCTTCATGAGCACAGAAGCAAATGCGTTAAAACAAACCACAGTTTAAATATACAAAAGTTGCACAATATGGATGAGCCCTAGGGGCCACCTAAACCATATACTAAAATAGTGGTATAAGAACCACCTAGCTGAAAGGAAGTAGGCCTAGGGCCTTGGGAACCGCTGGAGCTGTTCGGGACTAACAGTGAAGAAGTCGGGAAAGGCCCGCGGGACTCGGATGCAGCGCTTAAAGCACACGCATGCACCAATGCAATGTCAATGGTGCGTAAAAGTTATAAAGTTACTGTTTAAGGAACCTTCTGACTGACCTAGAAGGACAAAACATAAGACCTAGACACTAGAGGTGTGTACCAGTGTTGGAACAGCGGCGTTGCTGAGTTACCTCACCCACAGGAAGCGGGTGCACAGGTGCAAAATAGTGTCGGGTTTCGTCACGCAGGTCAATGGTGCCTGGAGATGAAGATGCTGCAGGCGGGTCGTCGAGGAGAGTTCCTGTGGATCCAAGGGTGGATCTGAAGTAGTGAAGACCTGAAAGCAGAGGGGACAATGTTCAAAGTCACTAGCCAGTGACTACCGTGGAACCAGGATGGAACCAGGCGATGTCGGGTGCAAACAGGCGATGAGGTGTAGCTTGTCTCTGCAGCCACGTGGACACGAAGAGGTCGAGGACGTCCAGGAGTCGATCACGAGCTGTCCCACGAAGGTTCTAGCTGATGGCGGTGTCGGCAACTTGATCGGAGCAAACAGGCCTTGGCTAATGCAAGCCACGAAGGTAGTGAAGAAAGCTTATCACTCGGACCAGCAAGGTCAGAGCGGGTGCTCCTTTTCAGGGGAGCGAGGGCAAGTCTGGAGCAACCAGACCCGCAGTGTTGATTGTAGGTTTCGTCGCAAAGATGGCCGCTACCCACGTGGCAAGTGGACGGGTTGGTGCGTCGAGTGGCAAAGTGCAAAAGGGCCCCACGCAGATCGTGGAGATGCTGGGGGGCTGACCTTTGGTGCAAATGCTGCTCGGCGGTGGGGCTTCTCAAACCCCAAAGCACACCGTCGAGGGTGCCTCGGATGCTGCGCAGTCAGCTTCTTGGGGGTCTTTCGAGATGTCCGGTCCCACGTCTCTTGGTGCCTCCACGGGTCTCTTCTTTGCAGGGACTGTGGATCGGGCTCTGAGATGTCTGGGAGTCTGGGTCTCCTCGGGCTCTGGGCTCGGGCAGGAGGCGGCGGCAAAGCAGACGTCGAGTTGCTGGATGGTGCCTGTATTCACAGGGTGGTCACTCCTTGGCCACAAGGGAGAAGAACACAGAGAGTCCGTCTACCACCGTACAAGTCAGAGGCCACCGAAGTCATCTGCGGCGTCCCTCAAGGATCCTCGCTGAGCCCCACCCTCTTCAACGTCTACATGAGCCCCCTCGCGGCCATCGCACGCCAACACAACCTCAACATCATCTCCTACGCTGACGACACCCAGCTGATCCTCTCCCTGACCAACGACCCCGCCGCCGCCAGAGCCAACCTTCACGAAGGGATGAAAGATGTAGCCGAGTGGATGACGACCAGCCGCCTGAAACTGAACTCAGACAAGACGGAAGTCCTCATCCTGGGCTCCTCGCCCTCCGCCTGGGACGACTCCTGGTGGCCCCCCGCCCTGGGCACCGCACCCAAACCGACAGACCACGCACGCAACCTGGGCTTCATCCTGGACTCCTCCCTCTCCATGACCAGACAAGTCAACGCCGTCTCCTCGTCGTGCTTCAACATCCTGCGCATGCTACGGAAGATCTTCCGGTGGATCCCCACCGAGACCAGGAAGACGGTCACCCAGGCCCTCGTCACCAGCCGACTGGACTACGGCAACGCCCTCTACGCCGGAACCACCGTCAAGCTCCAGAAGAGACTCCAGCGGATCCAGAACACCTCAGGCAGACTCATCCTCGACATCCCACGACACAGCCACATCTCCGGACATCTGAGAGACCTGCATTGGCTCCCCGTCAACAAAAGAATCACCTTCCGTCTCCTCACCCACGCACACAAAGCCCTACACGATCAAGGCCCGAGCTACCTCAACAACCGCATCAACTTCTACGCTCCCAAACGCCACCTCCGATCAACCAGTCACGCCCTCGCCGCCGTCCCCCGCATCCGAAGAACGACAACAGGAGGAAGGTCCTTCTCCTACCTGGCCGCCAAGACCTGGAACTCCCTCCCGACCAACCTGCGCCTGACCCAAGACCACCTCTCCTTCAGGAAGAGGCTCAAGACCTGGCTGTTCGAGCAGTAGCAGCACCCCCCTCCCCCCAAGCGCCTTGAGACCCTCCGGGTAAGTAGTGCGCTCTATAAATGTCTTTGATTGATTGATTGATTGATGCTCTTCAGTCTTCTGTGCAGCAGAATGTCAAAGTCCAGTTTTCTTCTTAGTTTCAAGTCGAGTTCAGGATGATCTGAAGTCTTGGGACACAGCTCCTACTCTTATTCCAAATCTGGGGGCCGGATCACCTGCTAAGTCCCTCCTCTGGGTGGGACCGGGAAGGGGGCGGTTACACCCCCTTTCCTTTGTCCAGCTCCGCGCCAGGACTGGGGCTGGAAAGCCCCAGCACCGGTTTGGACTGGCTTATGCACGGGGACACCTTGTGTGCCCCAGGCATGTCTCCTTCTATTCAGCCCCGTCCTACCCAATACACAAAATCCTGTCTGGGGTGGTGCTCGCACCTCCCAAGGCAGGAAACCCTTTGTGCAAGCCTCCCTCGCTGGAAGGACTCCAAGCAGCAGGAGGTCAGACTTGTGTCTGTGGTGGCAGCATCCATTTTGTGGTGCTGAGGCTCAAGTTTAACTTTAACCGGGGTTCAGGTTATGTACATGTCGTGTCCCTCTAGAAGGGTGGAATGCTACCCCCGTCGCCAGAACTGGCGAGGGGGTAGTATCCCAATTCGTATGACACCTTACTCGACATGTTTTGATAAAGCCAAACCAAAGTTAGCAAATAACCGCGAGGATTATAATGCACTTAAGAGTATAGGGTATGGCATTATCCCGGAACAGCTAAGGGAGTTGTTCCCGACAGCTGCAGACCGGCTCAGCTCGTGCCAGAGCGTCATCTCACATGAAACCAAGCACTCTGCCTCCAGGATTGCTGAGGCCTTCCTTAGGAGTGGCTTATAGGTTAAAATGTGTCCAGTTAGGGTTAGATATAGGGATACTATATCTAAGTAAGAGGTGATTACACCAACTTACCCCAGCTGAGTGATCAGCCAGTTGTGTCAAATATGAAGGCCAGGCCAGGGGTGGCACAATACATGCTGCAGCCCCTGGTAGGCCTTGGATACACCTATGCCCTGGGTACCTGGAGTACACTGTTATAGGGGCCTATAATGTGAACCAGATCCAATTGTGTATGTGCCTAAGGTACATGGAGTCCATTTTAAGGAGAGAGCAATTAGCCTGGGGCCCTGAATCGCAGGATCCCAGGCCAACTAAGTCATAAACCAGCTAAGCACCAGGCAAAAAGTTTGGGGGTAACCATAGTCAGATATCCACCTTCCTACAGTAATCACTTCCAGGGCTGCATTCAAAGTCATCTGGCACAATTTAGTGGTGCTGGTGAACTACCACGAGTTTGGCACCTTCGGACATATATATAAAGTGAAGACTCTCTGAGAAGATGTATCCATCAAATGTCTGAAAGCTGTGAAACAGGCCATCTTAGCAGGTCACACCTTTTATTGATGCTTTTGAAAAACACACACACACACTTTCTTGCACAACACTTTTTTAGGAAAACAATGTTCCCATCATTTCCTGACTATCCGGGGTCCCTCCATGGTAAATCACAAGCCCCTCTGGTACCTTTACACTCTCCAACACTTGGAGGAGGCTACAAATATATGGCCTGGAAATTTTTTGTGGAAAGAAATGTAAGTCTTAAGTATGACCTGTCCCAAATGTTCATTATAAAAAGTTTCAGCAAGAGGGTTGGAGGAGTCAATAAGCCTCAGCACTGAAGGGGTTAATTACATTCTAGACCTGCCTTGCGGTCAATGCGATATGGCCAGTGATGGCATTGTAGGCTTCTGCTTAGTTCAAATATCAGTTTGACAGCTTTGAATCATTTAGCAGGCCATATGCCCAATATTCATTGTTTTGATATAGTTCACTCTGGGTAGAACCAAAGGTCTCATAGATGATCATTCAAGTGTATTATCAAGAAATAGAAGTCTGTTTTGATACAGATTTAGAATAGAATGATAAGTCTTTGTCATGTTTATCTATGAGCAAAGTAAACCTACAGATTTACGTTGACCCTTTTTCACTCTTCTTCATCAGGTATTTTCACATTTTAACAACTAACAGCCCGATTCATGAAGCTAAATAGCGCTCACAAAGGGCCAGATTCTGAGAATCTGGCCCTTTGCGAGTACGATTTTTGCATCCCAAATGCAAAAATCGCTATTTGCGATATCGCATATTTGCGAGGAATTGGATTTAAGGAATCTCTATTAGAGATTCCTTAAATGCAATTCATGAACCAATTTTAAATTGCGAATTCGCAATATTTGGTCGCTATTTACCTCGAAGTCTGACTTCGTGGTAAATAGCGAAAAAGTAGAAAAAAGCACTTTAGTGCATTTTTCTCTGTTGCATGTTACACACACACATGTCCTTTGGACATGTGTGTGTGCATCACCTGTGTAAAATTGCATTTAAGATGTGCTACAGGGTGTCCTTTGGACACCCCTGGCACCCTTGAAATCGCCATCTTATTTGTGATTAGCTAATTGCTAATCGCAAATAAGGAAACCTCCCTATTCATTCCTATGGGCCTTTAGGCCCATAGGAATGAATGGGGAGTTATTCCTTATTTGCGATTTAGGCCCGTAGGAATGAATGGGGAGTTATTCCTTATTTGCGATTAGCAATTTGCTAATGGCAAATAAGGAATGTGTAGGAATCGCAATTTATTTTGCGATTCCTACATGAATCCCGTTTTGCGAGTCTGTAATAGCGATTCCTTATGAATCGCTTTTAAAGACTGGCAAAACGGGTCTTTGATGTTATCTCACTGTACTTAGACGTATTGTACTATTAATATTAGTTTCTGACATGTCAAACGCATAAGCTTACAGAGTCCAAATTGTTATGGTTAGTTGCTTTACTTGAGTTTGTCTTATTATTTAACTGAAGAAAAAAGTATAAACAAGGGTGCAGCAAACACCGCTCAAAAGAACTCGATATTTTACCAATTGATATCCAACATGATCTCACCTGGCAGACAATGCTTTGGAGACAATTATGAGCTAACATTGAGCCACCCCTCAGGAAGCAGCATTAACTGAGTGTCAGCTGCATACGTCTGAAATCTAGTAAGTATACCTAGAATCCAGAAAATGGGACCGTTAACCTCAGCAGCAAAAGAGGATAATCCAGGGTGGAACACACACAACCACATCATTCAATCCAGTCTGATAGACACATCGGCCCTACCAACAAAATATTCTGATGATTTGTGTTTATATAATGGCAGAGCCGCATAATGGCCCATTCCCAAACGTGAGCTACTATTAAATTGACATACACAAATTTTACCAAGGCACGATTATCCCGAAGTTCCCAATATTCACTTACAGTCATTGCTCAAAATGTTGATTAACCTTTTTGTTTGGACTCTTTGAAGTGATCATTCGTTCTGTCACGGAGAAGACAATTTTGATCTGATCAACTGTCACTAAATTGTTGTTTCTTTTTTTTTAAACCTGATCATTTTTCACTTTTCTTTATCAGAAATGTACACAACTAAGCAGTTTAACAGAACTCAGAGCTATTGTACTATTATTACTATGTCATAAGCATTGTTGCTTGTCGCTTAATGAAAATGAACCTTTTACAAACTCAAACTTAACGGTCGGATTACTATTTCTTGGTAACAAAATTAGTAATGAAGTAAATATAGCAATTTCTTCCATACCCATCCGCCACCCCTTTAAGCAGGAAACCATAATTGATGATATCCTGTAATCAACCAAAGTTTTTTAAATGAATCCATAGGAAACTGTATTCATTTTAACACATGCCCCACATCCTAAACTTTTAGATTGGGATTTAGCCATTGACCATGGCAGACGTCTGTTTAAGAGCAGCAGTTCATGCAAGCTTCTGTTTCTTGGGGTTTTGCTTTTCATATTCTATATGTATCCAAGCTTTTGGTTGCTATTTTCAAGATTGCAAAATGCTTCATACAGTAATGATTGGCTCTCATTTGTAGTTGATGAACTTTAACATTTTCAAAGTATAGACTCATTTTAAGCAACCAAAATGGGCATTTGTCTAGTCATTGCAGACAAAAATCAATATTTGTCATTAAAATCAAAGAGGCAGATATTACACGTCCTTTCTATTCTGAGTTCCCATCAGCAATCATCAAAACAGGAGTCTGGGATATACAAAGAATAAAGACCTGCGATCCAAATATACTGGGATACAATCCTGAGAGAAACACACTCAAGTTTGGGCAATGTAATACATAGAAAAGCTAGAATGAATACTAATGAAAGGGTCACATGAGCACGACATTCCCTTCACACTAGATTGGAGGAGGTCAGAAATCACTTACTATTGACAATCAAACAACTAAGGTTACCATGATGGGGCTCAATGTAGACTCAGTGAAAAGCAGAATGGTATTGAAATTACAGTTTCTGCTGACCAATAAGATGCCAATACTTTGAATATTGATACACAAGATGTAAATTTCGCAAATTGGGCACCCTTCACTAACTACATTGCAAATTAAATAATAAAAGCTATGTGTTAAAGTTGAAGGATTTGAGAATGGCTGAAGACGAGCCACTCGTGAAAATAATAATCTAGGTTTGGAAAGCTTGGAAACTACGCCTTACAGAATTGTGGTGCCACAGAAAACTTACTGTCCTATAAATATTCAATGAGCAAATAGGTATGAGTAGTCGGCCTGCTTCATTCTTGTTAAATCGATACCAAGAAACAAAAACTGTGCAGCTCTATCCAATCCTTCACCCTTTTGGTAAGGGTTAACCCAAAAGCTTAAATCTCTCTCCCACACTTTGAGCGCTTGCATAGAACCCCTTATTTGTTAACCCATACACTCTAACATATTTAGTAGCAGTGTGTCCCTGATGACACACTGCTCTGTCTCCAGGTTTCTTAGCCTAACAACCCACTCATTTCTCAAACTCTCGAGCATTTGTCATGGATGCCCTATCGCAACAACAATTCATTGAAAATTGAGTTCTTGCCGATTTCCCTTATGCAGAGTTCCAGTCTGGCCCAATATTGACTTAATTGGTTCAACTTGCTGGATTTTAAACAAAGTATTACTGAATGTAGAAAATTCACATTTGACAAATATCTTAATCTTCAATCACAAATGACCAAAAAAGCACAATTCAATCATTTTTACTCTATTCTGATTTTAAAACAGTTGTTTAATATCTAGTGTAGGCTTTGGCAGTTCTCAAATTATTTGTATTCTGAAAACATACACTCTACACTTAAAGAGGCCCTAAACACGCCAGCTAGGCTGCTTTCAGATGTCAAATGCTCGATTATGTCTTCCCAAATGTTCTCATCCTTTAATGACTACCCAATAACGTTAGGATTACATATTTCATGATCTAAAAACAGAACTTTTAAGGCTGAGGCACAAGCAACCTCTGAAAAAATAGGATTATCTCATTAGCTTTTGTTGCCTTCCTAGCTCACAAACTCATTTATTGAAACGACCACTTTTTTAGTTGTTTGGTTTATTATTTTATTTGCTTTTCTCAACTGCATATGAATCACAAATGGTGTTTAAGTAGATTAATTTTTATGGTTAATGTATTGTTTTGGTAAGATTGTTATTAATCAGCCACTAAAGAATGTTACTTAATAAAGTTACTTGATGAAGTACTCAAATTCAAAAAAATGTATTCGGAAATAAAACAGACCAAAAAAACGCATAGTCACAAATGCAGTCCCCAATATTACAATAAAAAAAATTCAAATTTACATTATTTTAAAACTAATAAAAATATGATAACAGCAGTGCGAGTTCATCATATGACCGGGATAAAAACTTATGATACAGACACAAAGCACGTTCACAAAAACGTAGTTATCAATCAAAATAGAAGGACAAGTTGGCGCATCAGAGGGAGCAAGTTAGCCATCCATAGTTTTTCTGACCCAAATGGCTGCTTTCAGAAAAGCACACACGCATAAGAAACTTCGTTTGAGCTTAAAAACTGTATATGCAGCAGGACTACTCTACACGGTTGAAAGCCTAATTCATGTAACTAAGGCTAAATAAAGTGCGTGCGTGCTACTCTTAAAAAAATTGCAGAAAAACATTTTTAAAAAAGCGATTATGCAGATTGATAATCAATCAATCAATCATATCATTTGTAAAGCGCACTACTCACCCGTGAGGGTCTCAAGGCGCTGGGGTGGGGAATACTGCTACTGCTCGAAAATCCAGGTCATGAGGAGTTTTCAGAAGGTCAGCAGGTCTTGGGTCTGACGTAGGTGGATGGGGAGGGTGTTGCAGGTCTTGGCGGCGAGGTTGGAGAACGATCTGCCGCCGGAGGTCGCACTTCGGCAGCGGGGACTGTGGCGAGGTCGGGGGAGCGGAGCTGGCAGGTGGGGGTGTATAAACTGAGTCGTCTGTGGTGGTACGCTGGTCCGGTGTTGTGGAGTGCCTTGTGTGCGTGGGTGAGGAGCTTGAAGGTAATCCTCTTGTTGACCGGGAGCCAGTGCAGGTTTCTCAGGTGGGGTGTGATGTGGCAACGGCGAGGGATGTCGAGGATCAGGCGTGCAGAGGCGTTCTGGATGCGTTGGAGCTGTCTCAGGAGTTTGGCCGAGGCTCCTGCGTCGAGGGCGTTTCCGTAGTCCAACCTGCTGCTGATGAGGACCTGGGTGACGGTTCTTCTTGTTTCAGTGGGGATCCACTTGTAGATCCTGCGGAGCATGCGGAGGGTGTTGAAGCAAGAGGAGGAGACGGCGATGACCTATTTAGTCATGGAGAGGGTAGAGTCGAGGATGACCCCTAGTTTGCATGCGTGGTCAGTGGGTGTTGGGGCGGTTCCCAGTGTGGTCGGCCGCCAGGAGTCATCCCAGGCCGAAGGGATGGATCCGAGGATGAGGACCTCCGTTTTGTCACAGTTCAGCTTCAGTCGGCTGTTCCTCATCCATTCAGCGACGGCCTTCATTCCATCATGAAGGTTGGTTTTGGCGATGTGGGGGGTCCTTGGTGAGGGAGAGGATCGGCTGGGTGTCATCGGCGTAGGAGATGATGAGGTCCTGCCGATGGGCGACGTGGGCAAGCGGTGCCATGTAGATGTTAAACAGAGTTGGGCTGAGGGATGAGCCCTGGGGTACGCCGCAGATTATCTTGGTGGCTTTGGAGCGGTAGGAGGACGCTCTCTGTTCTGCCGGAGAAGAGGGGGGAGGTCCAGTCCAGGGCCTTCTCTTGGATCGAGGCGTTTTTGTAGTGTGGGGTGGCAGACCGTGTCGAAGGCGGCTAACAGGTCCAGGAGGATAAGGGCAGCCGTTTCTCCGTTATCCAGCAGGAACTTGATGTCATCGGTGCCGGCGAAGAGGGCAGTCTCGGTGCTGTGGCTGCTGCGGAACCCGGACTGGGAATGGTCCAGGATGCTGTTCTCTTCGAGGTAGCGGGTCAGTTGTTCGTTGACGGTCTTCTCAATGATCTTTGCCGGGAACAAGAGCAGGGAGATGGGCTTGAAGTTCTTGAGGTCCATGGGGTCCGCCTTCGGTTTCTTGAGTAAGGCGTTTATCACGGCGTGCTTCCAGCTCTCCGGGAAGGTTGCTGTCTCAAAAGAGGTGTTTATGACTTTCCAGAGATAGGGTGCGATGGCTGTGCTGGCTTTGCTGAAGATGTGGTGTGGGCATGGGTCTGACGGAGATCCGGAGTGGATGGTGTTCATGATCTTGATGGTGTCGTAGTCGATGTTGGTCCAGGAGAGCAGGCAGTTGGTGCGGATGGTGGTCGTGGGCCGGAGGTCTCAGTGGTTGTCCAGGCGGTCGTGGCATTGAAGCTGTCATGGATGTCTGCGATCTCGCGGTGGAAGAAGGTGGCCAGGGAGTCGTACAGGTCTTGCTAGGGTGGGACGTCGTTGGTGTTGGAGCTGGGGTTGGAGAGTTCCTTCATGATGTTGAAGAGCTCTTTGCTGTTGTGCGCGTTGTTGTCTAGGCGGTCTTTGAAGGAGGCCCGTTTGGCAGTTCTGATTGAGTTGATGGTGTCTGCGGGTGGCGTTCTTGAGGGCTGCATGGCTGTCCGGTGTTTGTTCATGGAGCCAGATCTTCTCCAGCTTTCGTCAGGTTTGCTTGGAGGCCCTGAGGTATTCAGTGAACCAGCTGGTTTTTTTGTTGGTGTGACTGTTGGGATGGTTTCTTGATCGGGGCGAGGGTGTTGGCGCAGTCGTTGATCCACTGTCTGAGGTTGCGGGCGGCGGTGTCGGGGTCCGAGGGTGGGCTCTGGGCGAGGGTGGTGGTTAGCTGGTCTTCGGTGACTTTGCTCCAGCAGCAGCGAGGTATCTGTTGGGTGCAGTGGTGCGTGGTGGGTTTCTTTAAGGTTAAGTGGATGCAGCGATGGTCAGTTAGGTGGAGCTCGGTGGTGTGGTGGAAGGAGACGTGGGGGCTTGCGGAGAAGATGGGGTCAAGCATGGGACCGGCGGAGTGGGTGGGTGTTGTGATGAGTTGTCTGAGTCCGAGGTTGGCTAGGTTGTCGATTAGGGTGGTGAAGTTGGTGTCGTTGTTGTTCTCGTCCTAGAGGAGGATGTAGTCCGTGGAGACGAGGGCATGTGTGCTGACGAAGTCGGCGATTGAGTCGCTGAACTGTGGTCAGGGTCCGGGGGGTCTGTAGATGAGGGTTCCTCTGAGGGTGGAGTTTGGGTCGGTGTGGATCTGGAAGTGCAGGTGTTCGGCGGTGCTGAGGGTGTCCCGGGTGTTGGTCGAATTCTCAGAGTGTTCCTGTGGACGATGGCGAGTCCTCCTCCCCCTCCTGCTCCGTTTGTGCGGGTCCTGCTGGTGATCTTGTAGCCTTCCGGGATGGCTATGGCTATGTTCGGTGCCGAGGCGGGGTTCAGCCAGGTCTCCATCAGGAAGCCGACATCTGGGGAGGTTGAGTCGAGTAGGTCCCAGAGTTCAACAGCGTGTTTGCAGGCGGAGCGAGTGTTGAGAAGGATGCATCTGAGGTGGTTGGGTTCTTTCCTGGTCGGCAGCATGGTGAGGCGGATGCTTGTGAAACTGCAGTTCCGGCAGGTGAAAGCTCCATGGGTGCGCTTCGGGGCGGCCAGGAAGTAGGTGTGTGATCGTCCGGTTTTGAGTGCGTGGAGGGTTCTGGCATCGTAGCGGTGTTGGTGTATCGTGGCGTGCGCGGGGTCCAGGGGTCCCGGCACTGGGCGCGAACCAGGCGCGGACGGGCACAGACTGGCTTGCCTTAGGCGCGTCTTTGACGCGCCTGCTGCATGTGGCCTCCATATGAGGGGATGTGGGAGGGAGGAGGAGCTGGAAGGCGGGAGCAGGGAGGCGAATGGCATTGCAGGGGGCGGGCTGCAGGGACGAAGCAGCGGGGAAAACGAGCAGGGGCCGCGGGAGAACTGGGCACAGGAAGGAAAAACAAGTTTAGCAAAGAAAACAAGTACAGGCACAGAGGAATAAAAAAAAAAGGGCAGGCCGGGGCTAGAAGAGCTCTCTCCCATCTTGTGAGGTCCAGGACAGATACACGGGCTGTATGCTGATAAGGATCAGTAATAAGTCAAAACTGAAAGTTTTACCAACTCATTTTCCATTCTTTGGACTTTGCTGTACTCCGATTAATCTGCTTTCACCTCTACCTTTGCAGATTTTGGAATACTTTTGAGTTCGGAAAACCAGGAGGATAAACCCAGGGTTCCTAAGGTGTTCCGGATATAACTTCAGGGGATAAAAAAGGCCTGTTTGTGGTCAAGTATAATGTCCCTGCAAAGTTTTGTCGCTGGATTCATCCAAACGCTGACCCACAGTAAAAGTGGCACCACGCGTACTCTATCCAATATATAATCCTGGTTTAATTCAGAGTGCTAAATAAAACTGGAAGTGGTAGGTGGTAAACACAGTAGCTGCCAAAAAAAGTGACTGTCCTTGTACTATAAGCCAGGGCAATTGTTAAAACCCCAGACACCCGCTCAATAAGTAGCTGCACTAAAGCACTGAAAATTGTATACCTTCAAGGGAGGAAGAAACAGGTGGGAGTTCCAAGACCCCGAGGAGCTAAAAGTTAAACCCAGTAGCAGAAGTTGTCCACAGCAGTTATGTCTTGCCCATTAAGGCTACAAATTGACAATAAAATAAATCATCCTCTATAGAATGATACTTGATAAAGTACTCAACCTTGCATGAAATGTAAAATGCCAATAAAAAAAAAATATGGAATGTAAAAATCAGTTGATAGCCAGTCTGATCACTGCTTTCATGTACATCTTGCATAACGCTAATAACATTCTTAATTATAAAGCATTCACAAAATGCTTCCTAAATTGCCCGTAAGTTAACTAAATAGCCCATCATATGTAACCAAAGCTGGAGACTTGGCGCCGAGACAGATTTTTTTTTATATATCTTTTAGTCCTACATAACATTCACACCAACTGGAAAGATGTAGTCATTTGGTAATCAAAATCCTCAGCCTTACATTCAGCTCCAAGTTAAACCCCAAAGATCATGTATTGGGTCAATCCGGATCTGAAGTGAACAACGAAGTCCTATGTATGTCATCCGATATTAACCTTGCTGTCAGTTTGACGCATAGAGTTCCCTTGTAAAGAATGGATGTGCACAATTCAGCATCTCTAATCAATAGAGTATACTTGCATAAGAAGAAGAGAGAAGGCAGGCAGTGGAAAATATCTTGAATTACCTGCAATTCCCACCCTGAACTATCTGTCGCATCAGCAATACACATCATCATCCCTGCCGGACATCATGGTCCCTAAACGTTTTTGAGAGCAATGCATTGCCTAGCAACATTGAGACAATGACTGTCTGTGCTTTGCTAAAGTATAGTCACAGTTTAATCAGTTTCATTAGAAGGTACATTATAGTTATCCAGCTACCATTCCCTCCACAAATCTGTGTTTGACCTCATGGTCACAGGTTCAAAAGCCAGCACGTCCACTCAGCATGCTTTTGAGGTCAATAAAATGAGTAGCATTGAGTTGGGTAACAATAAACGTCTGTTATTTCAGTGCAAGGCTGAATGTGTACTTTCAAATACATGTTCTGTAATAATGAAGGCCCTATGAAAAAAAGATGAATACCTGCCTTCATATGTTAAAGATAAACTCAAAGGAATATTGTATCCCTTAGTAAATATATAATACTACTTTACGCATTATAAAATGCAGTTTGTGAATAGGATACAATGTCAGTAATTCACAGCAGTGGGTAACAAACTTAAAACCCATGTGGTACAGTTACAATTTCACAAAATAATGCTTGAAATCTTTACTAAGATTTGAGAAAGACATTGTATAAATTTAAAAAACTTTCAACATGCTCAACAAACAAATGGCACAAATGCAGTTTTTGTAATATGTCACCATTGTAGAACATCTTAAAAATTGCCACGACCTACCAATGTGTTCACTGCTCCTTGGGTCTCCACATGTAGTAATATGTTCCACCCCAATTTCAGACCTTTTCCTACCCAGAAGTTCTTTCCTTTTAGTGTAAATTGGTATGCAAATTGCATCCAAATTGAAAAAGAGGTCTGCTTACAAAGGTAATTTATCTGGAGCTGAACGAATTAAAACAATGGAAACAGATCTTCCTGAGACTGGAAAGAATAAAAGATTAATTTCCTTTACCTAGGACTCATACCTTTTTGTTATTTTCAAAAACATGATATTAAGGCAATGCTTCGCAACTCTCCAAAGACTTAAATTGCCAGATGAGCACAGAGTATAAACATGAATGCTGAAGTTCCTAACTCCACCCTCTTTCTTTATTGATGGAACATGTTTGCTATTTAACTAAAGTCTGGTTACTTTTAACAAGATAGCACCTGTGGTTCTTCATAAATTGCAGTGAAAATTGGTATAATTGCATACAATACAAACTGAAAAAAAGTAAAGCTTTGCACTAGACTAAGGGCCTTCCTACGAGTTTGGTGGTCCGACTGTCGTAGGACAGCGTCCGCCACTGCCAGAAGCACACAGCCGTATTACGAATTGACCACAGGGGAGTATGAAGGTTGGGACTAATGCCAAATATATCGATGCCTGTGTATGCATTTCAACTGCATATGTGTCAGATGTACAAATATGCATGATATAGGTGAGACACACCATATATACATTACTGGGGTTCAGCCATATGTGGACAGACCTGGCATTGGGTATATGGTATGAAAGGACACACCAGAAGATCGGTGCACACAGGGTCGTAATCCTTGGGGTGAAGATCCTGCTGTGAAGGGGGGGACCTGGAGAAAGGGATCCACGTTGGAATATGCCTGGGAGAAGAAGAAAGGGGTGAGTGTGCACCCCAAATCCTTTGTCACTGCCACCTTGAAGCAGGTGGTTGGACCCCCGTGGTGCACTTGTGGAACAGGCAACTCTTAATACGCATGACGGTGCAGATCCCCTGTAATGCCCTATGGCAGCTGCCTTTTCTCGATCATTAATCCAGTGGTCTGCAGGCGGTCTCGCCAGTACAGCAGTGGTCTTTGCAAAGGCGATCCGCCCAACCCTTAATACGGCGGTCGGACCGCTGAACTCACTGCGCTCACTTCCCACTGACCATATCGTGATCCACTGGACTGCCAAAGTCAAAATAAGGCCCTAAGGCAAACTATTGTGGGAGTATATGACGAGGGAGTCTTACTTGGGACAGTTGGGATTCATGCTCATTCAAGTTGCACAGTACAAACTGGGCAGCCGGCAGCAGGAATACAGAATCCCTGGGAAGACAAGCATAGTCAGATCCTGAGCCAGTCTATGGGTATTTGGAGAGTAAGGAAATGCAATGAGGAGAGGCTCATGCACAAAGAACTTGTTCCATGGTTTCTGGAGAGTTTTCCTTACCAGCGAGAAAGCAGCAGAAGATAGGAAACTAGGGGAAGACCAGATAGGAAGACAACCTTTACAAAAAAATAAAAATGGAGGTGGAACGCAGGGAGATTTTTACCATCAAATAAACCAATAAAAAAAGAGAGATTCACCCATAAGAAAATTAAATCCAATTAGAAAAATAATAGGAGAACAAGGAGGAGGGACTCGTTTAGAAAAACCCGTGTACATAGAGAATCTATTTCAGTCTGATGAAGGAGCCACAGGAGGGAAGGAAATTCCGAATCCCTGTTGTTTTCTTGCATGTAGTGCATGAGCAGTTTCAGGTCACGCATTATGGAAGTCCCTTGCAGATTCTGGGTAGTGTTAATTACCTTTGATGCAATGAGACTGTATTAAATGAGATATGCAGTAATATTTCAGATAATAAACCCTAATATTGCAAAGAAATAATGTGTGTGAAGTGAAGTTTTGTACAGGGTATAGCACCCAGAATGTATAGATAAAACCTGTATTTTAAATTTATACTTTTGAGTTGCACAACACTGTAACATCTGCTGTTTAAAAGGAAACACTTAAGACTGTGAAAAGTGCTACCAAAAATCAAACCAACTATATATACTTCCTTTTTCAGAAACAACATTAAAAATCCACTTGCCTCTTTCCACTCAAACTGGCTACTGCGTGATGCGAGGGTCAACACCTTCACCTTCTTTATGGACTGATATCTGTTGATACCATTATCCTGGGCTTTTTGAAACTACCATACTGTGTGTGTGTGTGTGTGTGTGTGTGCTCTGCCTTATCAATCTGAGGTAAAATCAGTCATACCCAAATTAAGTGCTTGACATTCCGATAACACAATGTAAATTTCACAGGAAACATTCCAGAACAATGGAAGTAAAAAGCCATTTGAGATTCAGATTATATTCACACACCAATATGTAAGGCTCAGAGAACATCAGGAAATTACAATCCTATTTCACTTCTCCCCTTTGTAGCCAAGAACCTAGAAAGCTGGGTCAATGGCCAACTTCATCCTATATGAAATATAACAAAATCCTCAATCCCCTCCAATTTGGCTTTAGTCCTACCAGGAGTGCAAAGATCGTGCTTAAAACTGCTGCCAATGACAGCCGTATGCTACTGGGGGCTCGGATGTCCCCATTTTACTTGATTTGTCAGCAGCACTTTACATGGCCTCACACTTCATCCAGTTAAATGGGCTGCAATATTTGGGTATGTAATGATAAGCGTCAAATCTTTTCTGAAATCTAGAAAACCGACAGTTCAATAGCCACCCTCCTGCGCCAAGTTTAGAGACATAGGATGCAGAGTTCTTAAAGCTCCAGTCTAAGCCCCACACTTTTCAAAGTGAATGTGTGGCAACTTTGATTGCATCTTATCGATATTAATTGAAAAGGATACCCAGATTATCCTAAATCTGGAAGGCAAGCAGGATTCGTGGCAGGATCAATTTATAAAATACCTACTTGAGGTAGCAAGCTGGATGAACACCAACTTAGACAAAATGGAGGTTTTAGGCATTGCAGCCCCTCTTACCCTTCTTGGTGGTCTGAATCTCTAGGCACATGTCCTAGTCTAGCTGGCAATGGTCGTTTTTGACCCCATGATGTCCTTCGAGTCCTACATCACAAAACTCATGGCTACTTGCTTGTTCACCAAAAAGCTGATAAAGAAAGTCCTTCATAACATTACACTGTCTTCTAGAAAGATACTATTCAACCTCTAATCATCAGTATTATTCATAAATGCAATGCACCATTCTTAGGCCTTCCAGCATGCTCAATGTATCGACTGTAGTGAATTCAGAACACTGACACCTGGCTAAATATAGGCCCAGGCAAATACAATAGCATCTCTGGCCACTTCACCAGCCTGCAATGGGTCCTTGTTTCAAAACAGAGCATCTGTAAAGCCCTCTTCTTCTGCCATAAGGCCATCTTCTCTACTCATCCACCAAAATACATTTCGTTTACAAGCTACAAGCCTACAAGAATACTACTCTCCTCCAATTTAGTGGTAGTGCCTGAATATCGCAAGGTCAGAAAGAGCCATCATTCCTTTGCTGATATCCTAACCGAAGTAGCAAACATTCTCCCTTCTGCAGTTGAACCTGAACCGATTTTGCTAAAATTCGGAAGTCGCCATAACTCTTTTGTTCCAATTCGGAGCTTCCTACAAGTCACACCCTTTTTGCATTTTGTTTTGATTCTCAATTAGCGCCAGGTCACTTTAGGGTGAGCACATACTCTACAAATCTAAATCAAATTGACCCAATTGTGTCCTAGTTAGCTACAATTTAAAACCACTACATTCACACATCAGAGGAAAGTGTCTTTTCATTCCTTTTACACATTAGCTAAGTCACTCCTAAACCTATTTTATAAGCCACATGGCCGGATGCTTGATGAATAAATGTGGCATATGCTGAATATTGCCAGCATGTATCAAATCCTGTTTATCACTGTGTACACCAAGTCACAGTTTCCTGTAAGAGAGCTTTGCCTAGGAGTAGAAAGTAGCCTAAAAGTAACTTTTAGCAAATAATCTAAAACCGAATTGGGTGGTAAAATTAGATTCTAGATATCTTTAGTGCTGTTGTGTAGTTCCTACTAATCCTTTGGATCTGTGCATTGTTTGGACAACATAATCTAGGGGCTTGGTGTCGAGACTGATTCCGGACACCCTCGCAGGATATGTTGAACTGTAGACCAGCTAACTCACAGTGCCACGTAAGCCCCCTAACCTAGCAGGGAGAGAAGGTTTTCTGGCAACCACTGACCTTGACAACCCTGTTCCCTCAGGGATCATGGAAACAGAACAGAACCTTTCGCTCAGTCACTCTTGCTTACTTATTCTCAGAGAAATTTACAGAGAATACACAGTGGGACATTTTCAATAATATTTTTTTAACCACTTTCATTCTTGCATAAAATACGTGTTTTGCATTGATTAGGAGAGAGAAGCAGATAAAAGATTACAAGCACTAAATGTATAAAAAGGAGTTAGAGTTCTACCATGGTGCTGAAACAATGAAAGTTTGCAGGTATATAAAACAAGGTAGTAATCAGGTGTACTCCTACAATGAGGACCCTACTCTAAGTATATCTAGAGTGTGTGTTGGTGTAAAGCCAAGAATCTCCCGAAGGGACGATCCAACCCCATTACCTGATGCGAAAGCATGAACGACCCTGTCTTGGTCACAAACTGGACACCCCTAATGAGATGTCAGAATGCTGCATGGTGATTTCTCAGCATGCAAGGAACTTCTGTGTCATTGGCAGTGCCTCCTCTACCAATCTATCAGGATGTTCATCTTTTATATTAGAATGCAGCCTTGCAATGAACGTATAGATTAGTGATGTTATGGATATGTAGATAGCCCTGTCGCCCCGTGGACGAAGATAGTGATGACATTTGTACATCATTCGAAACAAGACCTTGTACATGATGTTCAGTGAGCTGTAATATTGATGTGCGATGCTAGATGTGTAAACAAGTTATGTTTCAGGGAAACTAATCCAACATTGTCGTGCATGCAAATATGTGCAAAAAGTCACAGCTGAAAATGTTACTTGTGAGGACAATGTAAGAAATAAGCTGCTTCGCAATATGGGCCTCAATCAGGAATTTAAAACCCACTCCTCCTACTAAGGGTCGATATCTAAAAAGCTATCGTACAAGTTACTTACTTGTGTAACGCTATATCTGTAAGAGACATTAGTTAGTGATAGATTCCTTACCTTAGAATATCCCCAGGTGTCAGGTTGGATCCAGAAAGTTTTTCTGCTTAGCAGTATCTCTGCGCGCCAGTAGGTGGCGTCCTGCGGCTCCTCGTCTGTCACTGGCGTTGTGGGCGCCGAGATGACGTCACGGAGAGTACTTAGGCACCACCCATACACGCTGGTGTCATTTCTGTACACAAATATTCTGTGCCGAAACGCAGAGTCATGCCAGAGAACGACAACTGGTGCATAAAACTAGGGCCCTAAAAGGGGATGACCTTAACCCTAGTAATCAGTTCGCAGAACAGGGAGGATGGGCGGGGCGGTAAGGAATCGATCACTAACTAATGTCTCTTACAGATATATTGCTACACAAGTAAGTAACTTGTGCATCTGAAAGAGACACGTTAGTGATAGATTCCTTACCGTAGAATGGATACCCAAGCAATACCAACCCCGTTGGAGGGTCTGCGAACAGGATTACACCAGAAAGTCACAGAGCACAGAACGGCCAAAGAAGCCATCTCTCCGGACCTGACTGTCAAGGCAGTAGTGCTTGGTAAACGTGTGCAGCGAGGCCCACGTAGCTGCCTGACAAATATCTTGCAAGGGGACACCGCGTCCCAAGGCAGTAGTGGCTGCAGTTACCCTGGTCAAATGGGCACGCAGCCCCACAGGAGGCTCCTTCTTGGCCAAGGAGTAACATGCTTTGAAGCACAGAACGACCCACCGGGAGATGGTCCGTTTGTGCAAGATCCGACCTTTTTTTGCGTCCACGTAGCCAACAAAGAGCTGATCATCCATCCGGAACTGCTGTGTACGCTGCAGATAGAATTTGAGTGCACATTTTGGGTCCAGATGGTGGAGCCTCTCCTCTTCCCTTGAAGGATGCGGAGGCGGAAAGAAGGTGGGCAAAGTGATGGTCTGCCCGATGTGGAAGGGTGTGCCAACATTTGGTAAGAAAGAAGGACAGGTCCTCAGAACCACCTTATCCAGATGGACAGAAAGGAAAGGAGGTTTGGAAGAAAGAGCCTGGAGCTAACTCACTCTTCTGGCAGAGGTGATAGCAACTACGAAAGCCGTCTTGAGAGTAAGAAGACGTAAGGGACAGTTATGAAGAGGCTCAAAGGGAGCGCACATGTGAAAAGTCATGACAAGATTCAAGTCCGACTGAGGCATTATGAAGGGCACCAGTGAAAACGTATGCGTAATGCCTTTAAAGAAACGGTTAACAACCAGGGACTTAAAAAGATAAGTGTTAGACCTGGCACCATTGGCGTGGGTCTCCCTTCCATTTTTGTTACTGTTGCCTCATGTGTTTTGCTGGTGTTGGCTGCTCAGAGCACTGTGCCACTGCCAATCAGTGCCACAGTGCAAGTGCTCCCTATGTAAAGTGTATATATTGATTGGTTTCCATGATTGGCTTATTTGGTTGACTGTCAGACCCCAGTAAAGTGCACCAGGAGTGCCCAGGGCTTGTAAATCCAAATGCTGCTAGTGGGCCTGCAGCACTGGTTGTGCCACCCACAGAAGCAGCCCTGTGAAAGGTGACTAAGGTCTGCCATTGCAGAACCTGCGTGCAGTCTGGTACTGTCATGCTGACAGGGCAAGTGCACCCACTAACCAGTCCCTAAACCTTCCTTAACTTCATATTAGTCACCCCTATGGTAGGCCCAAGGGCAGGTTGCATTGTAAGCATAAGGTAGGACAAGCCCTGATGTGTGTGGTATGTCCTAATAGTGAATTACAGCCATTTTTGTTTTTCACAATTGTAAGGCTACCTGTTGTCTTAGGCCAGAATGGGCTGTTAGAATTATTACATTCTACATTCGTAACAGACTCTGGGAACATGGTAGAAATTTGAATTTAGTATGCCTGAACTCAGAATAATAAAATACATATTTTAGTAAAGTTTATTTTAATATTCTGCGTCTGCAAATATCCCTTTTACAAAGTTGGTATTTGCTTGCCTAACCTTTTCAGCCCGCCTCTGCTAGGATGTGTATCTGCTGTCTGGTTTCTGTGTGTGACAGGGCTGGGGAATTCCAGGAGACAGGCTGGGCAGCCAGGTGGTGAATAGAAAGATTACACCAGGATGGGTAGGAGGAGTGCCCCTTGACTCTGAATAGGGCTGTGCTCTGCCACCACAATGCTGGCTCCACCTCCTGTGGAGCGTCTGATGTCTCTGCCCTACACACTGAAAGCAGAAGCCTGCATCATGTCAACAAAGTGCTCAAAAACTGGACTGAACAAGGCAAAGGCCCCCTGGCCTGAAAGAACAAAAGAAATGCAGTATAAATATAGGAGCCCTGCTCTTAAGAAATCAGATCCTGCTTGAACCACGAAGAACCTCTGCCCGACAAGAAGGACCTGGAAAAGAAGGTCCCTAACCTGGGGGATTGGCCTGCAGTGGTTGCCTTGCTGTGAAAGGAGAGGAAAAGACTAAAGAGACTTTGCAAACTTGTGCTTCAACAATCTCCAAGGGCTTGTGTCTGAGCTTGCCCCCTGTACAGAGTCCCAAGACTATTGGACTTTACCCTGCCTTCCCCAAGAGCTGCTGGAACTGTCTATGTCCTTGTGCCGCCAGAGCCGTAAGCAGAGTGTGCCTCATGAAACCCTGTTCGCTTTAAGCCGTGCCAGTGCCGCCCCACACTGTGTCTCCGCTCTCTTACGAGCCGCAGCCCTCACCGTACTTCAGCCGGGCCGCACCACACCCCGCTTCTCCCTCCCCTCTACGAGCCGCACTGCTTGTTGCCTTCTGCCGGTGGGGATCGAATCACACCGCCCGGTACCGTATGGCCTGTACATGCAACACCCTGGTAAAGATTCCCCGACAGTGCCGCACCTGAAGATCCCTGCCCGTATGTACGGCACCCGGATCGTCCGCTTCGTCGCCCCTTGGCCCCTGCTCTCTGTGGAGTGGTGTGGCTCACTGGTTAGAGGCGGCAGACCCAGAAGCAGAGAACGGCCCGGGACCAGGGTTCAATTCCCGACGCGGCAGGGTCTTGGACCAGGGTCAGCGGACTCGATAATTCTCGCCTCGGTGCCTACTCTAACCAGGGATCACACTCGGCAACTCTGGGCATTAGCTTGCCTCATCTCTACAACGGCCCCCACATTCGCCGGGGATGCCTGGTTTCACCTTGGAGATGCCCAGTAGGGACCATCTCACAGGGATAGCCAGGACGGGTTCCCTAGCGGTCTACAGCGCCACGACGCCTCAGGGCAGCAGTGTGCTTTACAAGACCACATACACACACGCCTCGTCCAGGACCACCGCGCCCAGCCGGGATCACCACACTAAGGAGCCGACAACGCCCCAGGCCCCCGTCACGTCCTGCACGCCTCGTTTGGGCCGGACTCCACATCTTGAAAGGTACTGTACTTTAACGCGCACCCCTGAGTGTGCGCCTTGCACCGGTGAGTCCGCAACGCCCGTACAGTCCCGTTAACCATTGTTTCACCTTGTTGGAGTCGGACAAGAGTGCGCAACGCGCACAAAGAGAATCACGCATTTATTTTAGAGATGCTTTTGCCCGAGTAGTATTGTGGCCTAATTTTGAAACGTAATTGGTTCTTGAGCTAAGCCTTATATAAAGTAACTATTTTTGATACAAAACCTTGTGTGGTATCCATTTTGTGGTGCTATCATTGAATTACTGTATGCACTTACAAATGCTTAACCAATAACGCTCTGAAGTTTAGCCTTGTCTGCTCGCGCCACGCAACCTAGAGGGTGAGCAGGGGTTAGTCCCTTGCCCTGACTAGAGGAGAGGGTCCCTGCTTGTCACAAGTACTTACCTGTGCCAACTAGAGACCCCAAATCTAACAAGAAGGCTGATCTGGAAGCCATAGAAAGGCAGAGATGGCCGAAAAATAACCTTTGATAGTGCCCAGAGCAGAGCCCTGCTGGGCCAAAGAGAGAAGGAACAGAAGAACCTCAGCAAGAGGGGCAGAAAGGGGATCTACAGCCTTAGCTGTGTACCATTCCACAAATCTGTTCCACCTGCAGGGGTATACCGTTTTGGTGGAGGGACGCCTGGCTGCCAGAATGACATCACAGACTTTGGGAAGAAGATCGAAAGGTGTCAACTGTCGCCGCTCAATCTCCACACATGGAGGTGGAGGCTGGACAGGTTCGGGTGGAGGAACGTCCCCTGCTGCTGCGACAGAAGAACCTCCCGAAGAGGCAGACGGATCAGGAGATAGATGCTCATACTGAGTAGCTCGGGATAATGAATCCTTCGAGCCCAGTCCGGGGACACAAGGGTGACTTCAGCCCAGTCGTGCCTGATCTTCTTTAGCACTCTGGGCAGAAGTGATATAGGCAGAAAGGCGTAAATAAACCGCAGCTACGTTTGCGACGAAAAGCGCCTCCGAGCAAGTACCGCCTTGGAAATTCCAACAAACAGAACTGATGACATTACACGTTCTCTTCGGTGGCGAATAGATCTAACCAAGGATCTCCCCACTGATGAAAGGGACCCTGCGCCACGTCAGAGTTCAGACGCCATTCCTGATCCATCAAGCACCGGCAGCTGAGTTTGTCCGCCCTGGTGTTCAAAGAACCTGCCAGGTGTTGAACTGTCAAACAAATGCTGTGACGTTCCAGCCATGTCCAGAGGCGTAGAGCCTCCTGACATAGGGTCTATGACCCCACCCGATCTGTTTGTTGCAGTACCACATAGCGGTGGTGTTGTCCGTGAACACCTGCACCACCTTCCCCTGACAGAGGGAAGGAATGCCTTCAGTGCAAGCCGGATCGCCTGCAGCTCCAGAAGGTTAATATGGAGCCGGGACTCTGCCGGAGACCAGAGGCCTCTGATCTCCACCTCTCCCATCTAGCCTCCCCATCCCAGGAGGAACGCATCCGTCACCACTGTGTGCTTCGGTTGGGAAGGGAGAGGGATCTGCCACTGACCCAATCGCAATTCGTGAGCCACCACTGCAACTGTCGTGCAGCGCCCTCCAAGATCTGGACGTGATCAGACTGGTTGCCCTGATGCTGTACCCACTGGAACTTCAGGTCTCACTGCAGAGCCCGCATATGCCACCTTGCTTGTGTCACCAGCAGGATGCAGGAGGCCATCAGGCCCAGACGCCGAAGGGTCATCCTGACTGAAACCCAGGATAGAGGCTGAAAGAGTCGAATCATAGCCTGAATATCCCGGACTTGCTGTTCAGGAGGATAAACCCGAAACAGCGTTGAATCCAGAACCGCTCCGATGAAGGGGAGCTTCTGAGAGGGGCTCAGGTGCGACTTCGGCACATTGATGGAGAACCCCAGCAAATGCAGGAGGTGGGCCGTAGTCTGGAGGTGGGTGACGACTGCCTGGGCCTAACCCACCTTCAACAGCCAGCCATCGAGCTAGGGGAAGACTGACACCCCTGACCAGCGCAGATGAGCTGCCACCACCGCCATCACCTTCGTGAACACCCGAGGGGCACTGGTAAGGCCGAAGGGGAGCACGGTAAACTGAAAATGCTCCTGGCCTACCATGAACCGCAGGTAGCGCCGGTGGGCCGGCACTATGGGGATGTGGAAATAGGCATCCTGCAAGTCCAACGCCACCATCCCTTCTCCAGGGTCCAGGGCAGCCAGGACCTGAGCCAGAGTTAGCATCTTGAACTTATTCTTCCGGGGGAATCGATTGACGTCCTGGAGGTCCAAGATGGGGCGTAGGCCCCCCTTGTCTTTCTTGTGGACCAGGAAGTAGTGGGATAACAACCACTCCCTACTTCCTGACCAGGAACGCACTCGATGGCCCCCTTGGCCAAGAGGGCCGTGACCTCCTGACGGAGAAGAGCCAAATGATCCCCCGACATGCGGTGGTACCGAGGTGGCATGGCCGGAGGGGAGGACAGAAAGGGGAGCGAGTAACTGTGACAGATTATCTGCAGCACCCACTTGTCCAAGGTAATTTCGCCCCAGTGGTGGAGGGGGCGAGGTACCCTGCCACCCACTGGTGTGGGGTGTTCACCTGAAACTCGGATTAGGAAGGCTTAGAGGCGAAGTAGCAGGGGTGGAGGTGGACTGCCCTGAATGCTGGTTACCAGACCCACCCCTGCGGAAGCCTCAGCCACACTGGGGCTGGTTCTGCACAGGCTTAGCGGAGAAGCGTGCTTGGGTGCTCTTACCCTGGCCACGAAAGGAACGGAACCCAGACGTGGCAGGGGCCTTCGTGGAAAGACCCAAAGACTTGGCTGTGGAGCGCAAGTCTTTAAAGCGCTCAAGGGCATTGTGTGCCTTGTCGCCAAAGAGACGGGAGCCATCAAAGGGCATGTCTATGAGCGAGCGCTGGACATCGGGTGAGAACTCAGCGGAATGCAACCAGGCGTGGTGCCGCAATGCCACTGTCGTGGAAATCGCTTTGTCCAACGAATCAGCAGTATCAAAACCACACCTGTTGGCATACTTCGCCGCATTCTTGCCCTCCGCAATCGATTGGGAAAGGACAACCTGGACCTCCTCAGAGCACTGAGGCAGAACCTCTGCCACCGAATCCCACACTGCGTGGGAGTAACAGCCCAAGAAGCAGGTGGTATTAACCAATCTTAACCCCAAACTGGCTGAGAACAACCTCTTGCCATATTGGTCCAGCCTCTTAGAGTCCTTATCGGCGGAGCCGTGGAAAAGGCACTCTGAGAGGTCGAAGCCTGAATGACTACGCTCTCAGGCGTGGGGTGAGGGGTCAAGAAGGCGGGATCACCAGGTGCCGGACGATGACGTCTAGCGACGTTTTTATCCACAAGTGCCCATTAGGCCGGCCGCAAACAATTCCCAAGAGGACTTTGGTAAGGGCCTCATTGAAAGGGAGCAGCGGCTCAGACGACGTAGATGCCGTCTGGAGCACCTCCGTAAGGAGGTTGGTTTTACGGTTCACCGTAGGGAGGTCGTGGTGGAGAGCCTCTGAGGCTCGACGCAGCACCATGGTGTAGGAAGCGCCCTCCTCCATAGTAGGCAGAGGGGATGCAAACCCCGGGTCCGAAGACACAAAGTTCACCCACATCTTGAAGGTCATCCACCCAATCCTGCTCGGAGTCACACTGCTGCGCAAGGGGGTCCTCGGATCCGTCCCAGTCCTCGTCCAGCTCCTGGGTAGAAGGAGCCGGCCGCAGCGGCAGCCGGAGAGGGGGTCAGCTGCACCAGAAACGGCACCAGCCGGGGCCGCATACCAATGTGGATCCCAGGCCGGAACAAAATGGTCTGGGAACATGGTAGGGATGGGATAAACGGCACCCAGTGCGGCGCCTGTGGCGGAGCCAGAGGCGGCGCTGGGGCCAGAGTCAGGGCCAGAGCCAAGGGCAGCGCCGGGGTCAGAGCCAAGGGCAGCGCCGGGGTCAGAGTCAAGGGCAGCGCCGGGGTCAGAGCCAGCGGTGCTGCACCTTGTGGTGCCGGGGCCGAAGGCGCTGGATCCAGTGGCTCCGTGGCTGGCGCCAGAGGCGGTGCCGCCGGGCCAACAGGATCTGGACACAGGACCGTGGGGCCCGCAGGTGCACTGGCGGGAGCCTGAGGCCTAAATAGGCAGTCCATGGCAGCAAGAAACTCTTGCACCTGTTCGGGAGTCGCTGACGGACCCGGGTATAGCAGGTAGGCCGCGGGACTCCCAGGCTCCAGAGGAGCCCCAGGGGCGGAGCCCCTGTCCCCCACGTCCGCAGCCCCTGTCCCCCACGTCCGCCTCAAGGGAGCGACGGGGGGATGTCGGAGAGCAAACACGCTTCTTTTACTTCTTTTTATGGCGTTGCTTAGCGACTACTCCGGTCCCCTAGAGCCGGAGCAGCGGTGAGAGGAGTGCCGGACCTCCAGCAACTTCTGGCGCCACTCCCGTAACGCCTTCAGGCCATGGCACAGCAGTCCCGACAATCCCGGGAGTCATGGTCATGCTCCAGGCAGTGGAGGCAGACATCATGGGGATCCGCCACTGACATATATTACGGTGGCACAACTCACAAGACTTAAAGCCGGGCATCCCTACGTGCACCAGGAGACAAGAAAAGGAGGGAAAACGTCTCCAAAAAGTGGTCAAAAAATGACTGAGATACGTGCTAAATCGGGATCTGCGCTTTCGGCGCGGAAAAAGAAAGTACTGACGTCAGTGCGCATGGGTGGCACCTAAGTACTCGTGACGTCATCTCGGCGCCCAGGACGCCAGTGATGGACACGGAGCAGCAGGACGCCACCCACTTTCGAGCAGAGTTACTGCTAAGCAGAAAAACCTTCCTGATCCAGCCTGACGCCTGGGGATATTCTAATTCTAAGGTAAGGAATCGAGCACTAACGTGTCTCTTTCAGATTAAAAACACTGCAGATAAATCTAAAAAACATTACAAAACGTACTCTTAAAAGTGTCTAAACGCGGGCTTCCTAATAAAATAAGTGAAAAAGCTCTAAAGTCATTATATCATTTGAGATCCCAAGCACTCAGAAAGCTATGGTGCCTAGAAAAAGAAAAAGCGGTTTTGGTACAATTTATTTTAAAAGTGGCCAATTTGTTCCCACAACGAAAAGGCCAATTGTTTAAGTGTTACGAGTGGTAGGCGCAACAGTGCTGTTGCCCACATCTGCAGAGGTTCCCGCAGACACACCTCATAGCATGTTTATGGAACAAAGGTGATTCCATCCAGTTCCCAAGGTAGCCGTTGAGGGTCATGTCCCATATATTTTCCGCAGAGCTATTGTTCACATCATATGGGGCTGAAGCATCCCCGGGTGCCTCTAAGAATGTGTTCATTAATGGAAGATGCTGGGGACAGCTATACCAGTACTTCGATGTCCGGTAGTGCAACCAATTCGGTTCCGAGACATACATCCAGGGCGCATTCGTGGCTACAGAGAAGACAGTGGAAGACAGGTTGTATGCTGTCAAGTCAAACAGGCCTGAAGGATAAGAACCAATGCTCACTCAGTTCTTGAAGCGGAGGTGTGCTGAAGCTGTGTACCATGCGTTCACCATTCAACACGTCTCCATTCCGATTTAAACTGGCACGTCCACTGCGGAGCAGAAAAAAAAAACAGGATCCCCACCCCAAGTAGCAGGACAAGCTGGATCCTTCCAAAAACGCTTGCCAACACTGAGTGTATGAAAGATGGTATAACTAGTAAAATCATACGAAAGGTGCTAACCAAATCAGAAGCAATACATTTTTAAAAAACTGCACTATCCCTTGTTATCAGACATGTTAAAGATACGATGGACCAGTTCCCCAGAATGCAGCGAAACGTTAGTGTGGAGTAGCGTCTGTATCTCAGACAAGGACCTTGCAACTTGGAGTTCAAACGTATCTTTGGCTGAAGTTAAGGCCACATCCTTTTGCAAAAGCATGGCTTTCAGATTGCTCAGGAAGTCACATTTTATGTCAGACACAGTTATCGGAGGCCATACCACTGCCTCCCTAACTATGCGGGCAGGTGGAAACAGTACTTGAGTACAACAAGTGACTATTGAATTAATCGTCACCAGATAGGCGATGCCCGGTTCCATTCCACAACAACCTTAATCACTCAGCATCAAATAGCTCCCATTCGGGAGTAGCTTGAACACCGGATGAATCACAGCAGCTGGGGAACACTTCAGATAACAAGACAAGCTTGCCATTGAAGCATTGCATGCCCCATGAAGAGAAATGTCCTCGCAAACCAAGGAGTCACTCAAGCATCTTCACAGTCAGAGCCACTAAGAAAAACATATGTCTCCATTCCTGCATCAATACATGAACGGTAATTCCCAATACTCGTGCACACATCATTCCCCTAGCGCTTCATATCTGCCTAACTGTTGCTATTGGCAGCAATATTGGAATTTGAAAGTTGTGACCGGTAGGGTGATGCAACCATGGACTATCCAGTCAGTGGATGGTGTCTCAGTCACAGTGAAAGGTATTTGGTCTAATGTTTTAATGTGCAACATGGTATATTTTGCATCTCTACGTGCCATTGTCATCTGTCTTCCTGTTATATAGTACGATGAAAACAGACTTGTACTGTTGATGTTATACCATGGCACGTGGCCTGAATGTAAAGTTTGCAACGCACAGCTCACTATTGACCGTAATTGTGACTGTGTGACTGTCCATGTTGTAATATAGACATGCCATGCTGTATTATGTCAACCGCGGACGACACTATGCTGCCCAGTGAATAAATTCTGTAAGATAATGTGGTCATATGATTGTCAACCACAGTCAAAGCCTTTTCTAAGTTAACCCTAACAATCTCGCGTAATCACTCAGCAGCTTCATGTTAAGAAATCTTCCACAGTTCATTGTATATTCCATACAAATAAACGCTATTGATGTAGATTTCGGGGACCTAATAAAAAAGTCCAGAGATCCAGGTCATCAGAAAGAAGGGACAAGTGTTACTACACCTGGGAGAGTGTTGAGGTTTTCAGCCACAACTTGAATGAATGAAGGAAAATTTATATTGCGCAGACTAAGCCCCAAAGGGCATCAAGGCGCCTAGCTCAATATTGATAGATTATCTGTCCCAGGAGCTGATTACTGGTAGGCTTTCTTAAAATACCATGTTTTCAGGGCCTTTTTGAAGAGGGAAAGTGAAGATAGAGACTTAAGTTCCAGAGGGAGTGCATTCCAGAGACGGGGGGCGACTGTAGAAAAAGCTCTACCTCCCCATCTGGTCTTCTTGGTCCTAGGGATAGCCAGAAGATTTTGTTGCCGTGAGCGCAGACATCTGCTGGGGACATAGCTGGATAGAAGTACACCCAGCCCAACTGAAGTTTCAGTTTTAAGAGCGCTGTGTACCAGACAAATGATCTTGAAAGAAATACGATGCTCTATAGGAAGCCAGTGTAGATTCTTTCTGGCTAGTATTGCCGAGGAGGATCGGGGAGTGTCCAGGACAAATCTTGCAGCCGCATTTTGAACAGTTTGCAGTCGTCCAATCTTGAACCAACAAGTGCAACCATTGTCTGTTTCCTGGCTTGCGGGGAGAGATAATGTACTATTCGACGGAGAATTTTAAGAATTCCCCAGCAAGTAGCCACTGTTCTATTAACCTGAAGGGTCATTGCCAGCGAGGTGTCGAACATAACCCCAAGGTTCCTAGCTGAATGGGAGGGGACCGGGCAGGTTCCCAAGGATTGCGGCCACCACTCGCTTGACCACACATCCTGGTCCTTTCCGAAGATCAGCACCTCAGTTTTATCGCCGTTCAGCTTCAGGGAGTTGACTATCATCCAGTCAGAGACTGTTTGCATGCAACTCCTGAAGCTGGAGGCAGA
The DNA here is from genome assembly GCF_964263255.1 of Lissotriton vulgaris. Lineage (NCBI taxonomy): Eukaryota > Metazoa > Chordata > Amphibia > Caudata > Salamandridae > Lissotriton > Lissotriton vulgaris. The sequence continues at coordinate 1,593,205,838 of NC_141694.1, forward strand.
GGTACTGACCGTTGGGTAACTTCCCAACACTATAGGACGTCACAACACCCGAATATTTTGTCTGTACATATTGTTGATCAGGCCTATTGATACTAAACCCTTCAGTGTTAACCAAGCATCTAAATTGACGCCTGTTTGTGTCTTTCGGCCAGACCAACTATCCCTTTCAATTGGGGTCTGATGAATTGAAGGAACCATTACGTATCATGGTATCCTCACTTAAGTGTGTGAAGTACTGCCAATTCTTAAAATGCGAGAATGCAGGAATACGTGGGGTGTTCAAATCTCTTAAATTTCCCAGACATGATGTTTGTTGCACTGTATTGTTCAGGAAAATAATTTGATGTGGTATGAGCCATGCTCTAAATAAAGCCTCCGTTCCCTGAACCTGCCGATCTTTTGTCCCCCAGATAGATTTTGTATCTATAGTGTCTTTCAAAAGGTAGAAACCCTGAATAGACAATTGGGAAATAAAGGAACCAGAGTATACTTTCTTTTGAGACTGTAGGTGCAAGCCTATAATAATATGAGGCTCGTCTGACGTCTCAAAACCTGAAAAGTAAGCAAACTTTTGTGCATAAGTATTTGAACTACTTTTCGGCGGTGCTGGGCAGTGTTCCCATTGTGTGTAATTATAAATACTGCACAAGATACTAGCTTTATGTAAAAAAAAGTGACCATTATGCTGGTAACAGAACAAAATTACTTGTACCATTATACAATTCATCATTAGAAAATGCAGTTGATTGCTCTAAATCTGAAATCAAATTATGCACAGTTTCAATGTCCCAATTACCACAGAAAGTACACTTGGATCTGATGAAAAATCATCATAATGCACGAAGTAGCCAGACGCCGTACGGTCTATTCTTGGCAGCTCAACAGATTTAGCAGAACTCGCAGATGACTATCTGTGGCATGTTTACGTAGATATAATATATTTTTCTAAATGAAATTTCTATACTTGTTGATTGTACAGTTGTAGTTTTTTTTAATAGGGAAAAGTACCGTTACATTGTTGTTCAGAGCTTCTCCTTGGAAAGTGGAGTCTTAATTCATAATTAAAACTTCCATCAGAACTTCCTGTATGGTAGCGAGAGTTGAGCAGCAGTTACCCAGAAGCCCGCGTGGCCTACTGTTGAGAATCAGCCATTTAGTGTGGTTTGATCACATCAATTGAGACAAATCTTTTGTCTTAGCGACCAGCAAGTGGCGGAAGAAGTACGGTTCTGGTACCTTAAACATCCGGGACAGGTACAGGCGCTCTGTAAGATGGCCCAAATTCTTTCTTTTCCTAAATTCTCTCTCTGACCAGGTACTCAATCTTTGGACCCAGGCAGTTCTTGCAGATACCATTTTCACTTTCCCAGTGTCAGTGTTTTTTACTTGGACGTTGCTTTGTAAAGCTCGGTATTGTTCAAGATCCTGTAAAACATCCAAACGATCATTGATGTCTAATGGAGTTTCAGCCGCCACTGTGCTGACACTATCGAGGTTGGGTAACCACATCCTCACCCCCAAACAGGAGTTCAGAAGGTGTACAGCCCTCCAGGGATATTCTTGGCATGTTATTAAGATATTACCATAAAGATGACTGACCCAACTGCCACCCAAGCCTAATAACCTTGCTGTCAATGATTGCTTCAAGTCACGGTTTTTCCTCTCTACTACCCAATTTACCGCAGGATGATAGGGGGAGGAGTATCGCAAGGCCACATCCAAACTTCCCATGGCTTCTTTGTAAGCCCAAGAGCTAAAGGCCAGACCCTGATCGGAAGTCGTGTGCCAATTGCGTATGTGCTGATAAAGACTCGCAAATCCTTTATGACAGTTTGAGCATCAGCCGAGCACTGCTGCCAAACCCAGAGGAATCTGGAACATGAATCCACTGCCACCAAGATATACTTGTAAGCCCTGTCTGAGTGTAAGGGGTTGCACTGATCCAAATATCTACATGCAAGAGGTTTGTCCGAGATTAATATAGGTGATTGTGGTGGACATATTGGAGGAGAAAGTCATTGGTCTGTCTAGTAAGACCAAGCCACCAATATTGATGTTTTACTCTAGCAGTGATCCTGGCATGAGCTAAACCCAGACCCTCGTGTGAAGCTAGAATCAATCCCAATCTGTGACCAATGTTTGGTATTAATCTATCCCCACTCCTGTAATCTGAGTATACAGAATTTTTTGTGCCTCTAACTTGTAGGAGTATTTTAATGGAAAGCCTTTCGGCAGGGCTGAGCTGTTGCACATGGCATTGACAGCTATCATGGTTGTTACATCTATTCTCGTACTAGAGTGAGTTATTGCAGCAACGGCGGCAGTGCGTACTGTTGCACTGGTGGCTTCACCGCCACTGAATTCCCTTAAACGTGAATGCCAACACGCTGAAGAATCAATGTGTGGATAACATGAGCCTGTGGCAGGCCTTCTTTCAGCTTAGCCACCTGTTCCCAAAGCATCTTGTGCTTCACTGTGCAACCTTTGGAATCCCTAAATCCATTCTGGCACCTATCTTCTAAGTATTTGTTGTAGGACTGGACAGAGTAAAATGAGTCACACACAATAAGTTTGGGGAATTCATGATCCACATTTCCTAGTGCCAGTAACAGGGCTTTTAGTTCTGCCAGCCATGCCGTACTGTAATGTGTTTTTCTCATGAAGAAACTTTCCATCCTGCATGCGCACTTTTACAAGTGCGCATGCAGTGGAATATTGCGGTTTCGTTTGTACATACGTCTGAGCAGATCCATCGGTATAAATGATACATTCATGTCGATGTAGAGACATTATTTTATTCGATAGAGAATATTCTTGTTCGTACTGCAAGAATGCTTGTGTTGTAATGTAAAATCTATAATCTACATCTGAGTTAGCCCATTAAATCCATTGTGAATGAAATATATATCTCTCTCTCTCTCTCTCTCTCTCTCTCTCTCTCTCTCTCTCTCTCTCTCTCTCTCTCTCTCTCTCTCTCTCTCTCTCTCTCTCTCTCTCTCTCTCTCTCTCTCTCTCTCTCTCTCTCTCTCTCTCTCTCTCTCTCTCTCTCTCTCTCTCTCTCTCTCTCTCTCTCTCTCTCTCTCTCTCTCTCTCTCTCTCTCTCTCTCTCTCTCTCTCTCTCTCTCTCTCTCTCTCTCTCTCTCTCTCTCTCTCTCTCTCTCTCTCTCTCTCTCTCTCTCCAGCATTCTGTACCACTGTGAGTATTTTTTGAGTGGGTGCAAAACGCATTTTAGCATTTTTGTACGAATGCGATGAGCATGCAAAAGGTACGGTGTCACCCTCGTTGAAAGTGATATACGTATATCCAGATGGTCCAGTGACTACGTGGGTAAGCATGTTAGTTGAGTTATCACGGGTGTGTAAATATTTGGAAGCTATCATGTCAGCTTGTACGGAAGGTAGGATATCTGTAAGTTCCTGCGTCCAATGCTGTACTGAAAAATCAGGTCTGATTAAGTCGTAGAAAGGTTTCACCCTTTCTGGGTAATCCATAATGTATCTTCTGCCAAAATAAAAAAATCGTACAATGGATTGTAATCTCTTCAGAGTTGTTGGAGTTTGGAGCAGTGCACATTTTTTAAAAAACTGTGTCGCCAGACTTTTACCTTCACTTTACAATTTGTATCCTAAAAATAGGACACTGAGGTGGGCAGTTTTAGATTTTTTTTAAAAATAAATCTATATACCAGGTGGGCGAACCCAAGAAATATGTGATTCACCCAGAGCAAGTGTTCCAGTAGTAATTTTGAAGTAACTCTGTTAATCTGCCTCGGTTCTCAACACCAATATTGCCGATTACCACCATTATGGTAATAAGCAAAATTTGCGCTGAGAACCTACCACTGAGAATGCTGTCAAATATCTGCTACCAGGTGCTATATTGTGGCACAAAATCGAGTTTGAGATATCTACTGTTGTTTTGTACTTTGTCCACACAATGTAATTCATATGTGCATTTTGTACTGCAAATGTGCGTGTGGATGTTTAAATGTCTGTAATTCAAGACTACACGATATGAATTATCAGGTTTCATTAAGGAAAACAAGGGATTATTCAGAAAAGAGGTGCAATTTTCTATCAACCCCTGGTATTCAAGTTGATCTAAGGTCTCCCCGACTTGTTTATTTACCTAATGTTGATTGGATATTGTCTCTGTAGTTGAGGAATTGATTTTAATGGGATTTTGTTATGAGGTGACTCCTCATCCCACATAACATGATTGCAGTAAAGTGCGCCCACTCCTGCATGTATGAATTTTTAACTCATTTTAGTATGAGGGTGGAGAAAGCAGGTAAATTAACTTCTTCCCCTAATGGGCAATCCATTACAAAATCAGGTGGCAAATCTTTTTCGGCCAAAAGAATGTCATAACCATAGTCTGGTTCTCCCAAAAGAGACCCTTCACTTTTCTGGTTATGTCCCCCTCCATTTGGAGCGTTATTTCGTATAAACGATGTGGGACACTTACCCTTGTATCAAGTGTTTCCACAGTGATATGCTCACTCAGCGCTACTACCACCAGAAAGTACATCAGGTTCTTGTTTAATGATGTAGTCTGAAGTGCGATGTGTCTCCCTTTTTGGCTTTACTCGATCTTCCAATCTATACTCTGACTGCCTGTCTCTCTCCCAACGCTTTTTAGTGGTCTCCTAAAAGGAACGAGATGAACGTGTATCAGTATCCTGATACCCTGTCTGGGTTTTCAATATTGTCACAGTTTCTCAGATTCTTTTTTCTTTTGGTGTGTTCCTGTTATGAAGACCCGCCACATGACAGTGTTTTATTTTGGGTATTTTTTGTTTATTATCCCATTTGTGCTTCGAAGAATCATTTGTTTGCTTAAAGCTATCCTTTTCAGAATAGCTCTTAACTATTGATTTCCCCAGTCTGGCTCCCAGATTATCTCTTCCAAGTGAAGAATATGTTTCTTCAATACTCTTAGACAATTCACGCTCCTGCTGTGCAGGAGTGAATTCCCAAAGGTGTTGGTGTATAGCCACCGCGGCTGCCTTCCCATTTATTCTACTCAATATAATCGTTGATACTTGGGCAAAATTCTATGGGCAGCGCATTTGTGCCATGTGTGGTTTGTCTGTATGTGGCAGAATTTAAAAAACATGAAGGATTGCAAACAAAGAGGGAGAGTAAAGGGATTTTATCCACCTCGGTGGACGGAAAAGTACTCCTGATCCCCTGGGATAGGTAAATATATAACAAAAAAGAAGGAGTACCACCATACACAAAGCTCAAAAGAGCTGTTTCTTGTGGGATGGAGTTCTAATGAGAGAAAAGAAGAAGTCCTTCTTTGTTTTTAATAAACCCCTCACTCACCGACCTGGTCGGTGACATGCTTCATCATCGGGGCCACTTTGACAGCCGAGTGCCGTCAAGGTGTGCTGCGATACCTGGAATACAGTGGAGCGGGTATGTGAGTGATGAATGCAAAAAAAGAAGTAGGTGAGTTAAAAGTTGTCCTGGTATGGCTTAACTTTGAAAACTTTATTCTTAAGACTACTGGACAATAATAAAAACAGTGTATGTGTCGATACAGTAAAGGTTTAATTATGACCAAATGTATCTGAAATATGTGTGCGAGGTCTACATGTTTCAAACCCAGTGGAAATTACCGTTTTTTCTTCAGGACCAAAAAAGGGGGATTGGGTGGTCAGGGTACACTAACGTCCTGCCATACCATCAATCCCTTGTTCCCACGTAACAAAAATCGTTACAGGGCAAGAAAGGTAACCCAACAGTGGTTATGTTTGATAGCAAAAAAACTCCTAAATAGGGGTTGTTTGGCTGCACGGGTTAAGGGGGAAGGGAGGCCACAGTAGGAAAAACATATTCGTTTTTGTGGACAGATCAGGCCATGTACCTGCATCACCCCTCCTTGCGCCCCTTTATGAGCCCGCAAATAACTGGCAGAGCTGTTTAAGCGCAGGAAAGTGCAAGTCCAAGTAAAAAACACTGACACTGGGAAAGTGAAAATGGTATCTGCAAGAACTGCCTGGGTCCAAAGATTGAGTACCTGGTCAGAGAGAGAATTTAGGAAAAGAAAGAATTTGGGCCATCTTACAGAGCGCCTGTACACAAAAGGTAGAACCTGGGAATCCCCAAACCTCCCCCTCCCTGCAACCCCCATTCTCCCTCCCAAAACTGCAGACATCTAATGTCGCGGGTGCGACTGCAAGACTGTCAGTCCTGTCAGAAGTTGTGGTCTAGTGAAGCTGTAAACAGTAGCTAATTATTACAACCTTTAAGAACAGAAACATTTGTGCATTAGTGCACTGTTATGTTTGGCCTGCTCTGCTTTGATGTCTCTCGTACATTCACATCCTGTTAAGCAGGTACTTCTATTCTCATGCCCCTACACATACTTACAGGGAGCTACCTGCAAATCAAAATTTCTCTTCAACTTCCTCCTAGTGCATTTTGAAATGCCGATGATCTTAAAACATCCCGTCTGCTTACCTGCTTGCCAGCACTTCACCCGGGACCAAGGAGCTAGGACTCACTGCCACAGGCTGCATCCCGCTACCAACGCGCACCCAACATCCTCTTCAGCGCCATGAGGCGCGTGTTTTAAACCTGAAGCGGGCTCCCAAATCGCGGGATGCCCGTCTGCATACCTGCTTGCCAGCTCTTCACCAGGGGGCTAGGACTCACTGCTCCAGGCTGCACAGGGCTCCCAACACACACCCATCATCTTCAGTGCCAGGATGCGCGTGTTTACTACCTGAAGCAGGCTCCCGCACTGCGGGAGGCCGGTCGGCATACCTGCTTGCCAGCTTTTCCCCTGTGGCCAGCGGGCTAGGACTCGCTGCTCCAGGCTGCACTGTGCTCCTAACGTGCACCCAACGTCATCTTCATCGCCAGGAGGTGCGTGTTTAAAACCTGAAGCAGGTATTGCCGATACACAATTGAGAAGTTCATCACAAAGTAGTTCTACAGGTTCATCCCAACCAAAATGCATAAGACATTCACAAGATTTCTTCCAGACTTTACAGTAAGAAATCATTGGTCCTGAGGAGAATCCCCACATTGCGGGAGATTCGAAAAACGTAGACCACAGTTGTGCTTAGGCCAATCAGATTTGATTCATTCTGTTGTTACATTTTGAATTGTGTTGAATTGGGTTGAAGGCCTTATATTCGAAGTATTGTTTTTGTATCTATGAAATATGTAATTAAGAGTGCCTTACCAGAAAAAGGGTATCGTGAAGCTACCCTAGGTGGGCATGTGTATGGATGATGCGAGAATGGACGGATGGATGTGAGGGCTAGTCTAACAGATGTATGATTCCGACACAGTGTGTATGTTGTGTACAGAGTATGTATTTTAGAGAGTGAATGTGAAGTTAAATTTCAAAAGGGGCTCATAAAAAAGAGAATTTAGAGCAACCCTAATAGTTAGTGTTCCTAATTTAAAGCAGTTCCAAGAAAATTCCTGTGAAGATATTAAAAAGTGTTATAAAATAGAAAAAGTTTTTTGATTAAACTGAAACAGAAAAAGTGTTTTTTGAAAGCAGTAGTTTGATTCATTGCTTATCAAATTAAGGACAAAAGAATAGTGCAGTACTGGCAATTTGTTTTGTTTATTGATATTGAGGCTTGGCCTTGCTGCGCATAAGCCAAACCCTGTGTTGTTTTTTTTTTTTACTGTGTTCAGGTCCTAGTATGCACATGGTTTAGCTCCCAGACACCCTCTAAATAGTGACTGTTCTGGCCGTCCGAGGCTCGCACTCTAGTATCAAATGCCATTGTGGTAGTTGGGTTGTTTAGATTTCAAACATTTTCATAAAACATCCTAGATGCCCTGGAAACACTTATCTATTAGCCATAGGTTACACACTTAATGTCACATAATATTACAGATCATCTAAATATAGTCTCCTTGAACGTAAAGGGCCTTAACCACCCTATCAAATGTCGGAAAATCTCCGATTATGTAGCTAAATCTAAAGGTGACATCATCCTTCTACAGGAGACAAAACTATCCAGTAAAGACTCAGAATTCATTAAACACAAATGGATTTCTCATGCTTCTGCTCTCCAGCGCAGCACAAACAAGCATTTACAATGCAATGGTCTCTGCATTATTAAAGGTAGAGCTATTGTCATTGCTCATGACTTTTTTTTAAATCATAAATAAATGGCATTGTCATTTACATTGCCAATAGCTTAATCGTTATATAAGGGATATGCTACTTACCAGTATGCATCTGTTCTTGGCATAGAGGGCTGCAGAGTGGTACATTATGAATAGATCGCCATCTGGTGTTGGGCTCGGATGATTGCACTTGTTTTTCTCTTGGAGAGTCTTTTGTCTCTTGGTGACTCCTCCTTTGGTTGGTAGTGCGCATGGGCATCGGCTCCATCCTTAGATTGTTTTGCCATAGTAGGGTTAGATGGAGTAGTATGATAGAATACAGATAGAAATGCCCATGTAAGTGTATCTAAATAAGATATTGTTGGAACAGACACAGGTTTCCGGTGAGGCTGGGAGGGCATGTACCACTCTGCAGCCCTCTATGCCAAGAACAGATGCATACTGGTAAGTAGTATATTCCGTTCGAGGCATATGGGCTGCAGATGGTACATTATGAATAGACGATACAGCAGTTCTCTCCCTAGCGGTGGTCGCCTGTGTCCGTTGCAACAGTCTGAAATAAAGTCTTTAGTACAGCTTGTCCCACTCTAGCTTGTTGTGTTGTGTGCACATCTACACAATAGTGCTTTGTGAAGGTATGCGGTGTAACCCAGGTAGCTGCTTTGCATATGTCATCTAGTGGAATGTTTCCTAAAAATGCCATAGATGCTCCTAGTTTACGTGTAGAGTGAGCTCTAGGAGGAACAGTTAATGTCCTCTTTGCCTTTAAATAGCATATTTGTATACATTTTACAATCCATCTGGCAATGCCTGCTTTAGAGATGGGATTGCCCTTATGTGTAGGAGAAAACGCTACAAATAGCTGTTTTGTCTTTCTGAAAGTTTGTGTTCTTTGTATATAATACAATATTGCCCTTCTGACATATAATGTGTGCAGGGCCCTTTCCGCTACCGTCTGTGGTTTTGGAAAGAAGACCGGTAGTTCCACTGACTGATTGATGTGGAATGCTGAAATTACTTTAGTCAAGAATTTTGGATTTGTTCTAAGAACCACCTTGTTTTGGTGTAACTGCATGAATGGTTCTTGGATTGTAAACGCTTGTAACTCACTTACTCTTCTGAGTGAAGTGATAGCTATGAGGAAGGCCACCTTCCATGTGAGGAATTGTATTTCACACCTATGCATAGGTTCAAAGGGTGGTCCCATTAGTCTGGTAAGTACTATGTTGAGATTCCAGACTGGGGAAGGTGGCAGTCTTGGTGGAATGACTCTTCCCATGAAAGCTTTAATTGCTGGTACTTTAAACAGGGAAAGATGTTGCCTGTTTTGTAGGTACGCTGCTATAGCTGCGAGATGCACTCTGATCGAGGTATATGCTAAGTTGCATTGCTGCAAGTGTAGTAAATAGCAAATAATCTGTTTAGTAGATGCGTCCAAAGGGTTGATGTGGTTACTGTTACAGTGTACAGCAAACCTTTTCCATTTTGCTGCATAGCATGCTCTGGTGGTAGGACGTCTTGCTTGTTTAATGATTTCCATACATTCTGGAGGTAAATCTAAGTATCCAAACTCTATGTTCTCAGGAGCCAGATCGCTAGGTTCAATTGTTTGGGATCTGGGTGCATTATTTCTCCATGGTTCTGTGTAAGGTGCATGGGTAATAATTTTAGCTTTTGATGTGGCACCTGTGAGAGTTGCAGTAGCGTGGTGAACCACGGTTGTCTTGCCCACGTGGGTGCTACTAGTATGATTGTCATTGAGTGCTGTTGCAGTTTCCGAACCACTAACGGAATTAGTGGGAGAGGGGGAAAAGCGTAAGCAAATTTGTTGGACCAATTTATCCATAGTGCATTGCCCTGGGACCTGTGGTGTGGGTACCTGGATGCGAAGTTTTGGCATTTTGCGTTCTGATGATTGGCAAACAGATCTATTTCTGGTTGTCCCCATCTTTGGAAGAATGGCTGCAGTATTTGGTTGTGCAGTTCCTATTCGTGTACTTGTTCTGACTCTCTGCTTAGGATGTCTGCTATCTGATTTTGAACTCCTGGTAGGTGTTCTGCTAACATATAGATCTTTTGAGGAATGGCCCATCTCCAAATGTCCTGTGCTAGTCTGGAGAGTTGGAGAGAGTGTGTCTCCCCCTGTTTTTGAATATAATACATTGCAGTCATGTTGTCTGTTCTGATCAGGACTGCCTTGTTTGTTATTTGCATCTGGAAAGCTTTAGGTGCTAGAAATACTGCTAGTAGTTCCAAGTAGTTGATGTGCAGTTTCTTTTGCTGCACACTCCATTTCCCCTGCACTGTGTATTTGTCCATGTGCGCTCCCCATCCGGAGAGCGATGCGTCCGCTGTCAGTATCGCTTGTGGAATCGGTTCTAGGAACGACCGTCCTTTGGAAATGTTTGTTGTGTTCCACCACTTCAGAGAGCGATGCGTACGGTCGTTTACCAGCACCAGATCTGTAATCTGACCTTGAGCCTGATTCCACTGTGTTGCTAGACACTCCTGTAGTGGACGCATTTGTAGTCTGGCATGTGGTATTAGTAGTATGCAGGAGGACATCATGCCTAACAGCTGCATAAACACTCGTGCTGGTAGTGAGTGTTGTGGTTGAAATCTTTGTATTAACTTGACCATTGTCTGTATCCTGATTGGATTGGGGTATGCTTTGGCTCTTTCTGTGTCTATAGTAGCCCCCAGGTATTGTTGAATTTTGTTTGGTTGTAGGTGTGATTTTTTGTAGTTCACCGTAAACCCTAGGTGGTGCAGCAATTGAATTGTCTTCTGTGTGTTGTGAAGGCATTCTTCTTGTGACTTGGCCTTTGTTAACCAATTGTCCAAGTAAGGGAAGACATGTATTTGTTGTCTTCTTAGGTGTGCTGCCACCACAGCTAGGCATTTTGTGAACACTCTTGGTGCTGTTGTGACACCGAACGGAAGGACTTTGAATTGATAATGTTGTCCTTCCACCACAAACCTTAGGTATTTTCTGTGGGCTTTGTGAATTGGGATGTGAAAGTAAGCGTCTTTTAGATCCAGTGTAGAAAGAAAGTCCCCTTTCTTCAGTAAAGGAAGTACTTGTTGGAGCGTGACCATGTGGAAATGTTCCGAATTTATGTATGCATTGAGATGTCTGAGGTCCAAGATTGGTCTTAGGGACCCGTCTTTTTTGGGGATTAGGAAGTATAGAGAGTATACTCCTGTCCCTTGTTGATGTTTTGGAACCTTCTCTATGGCATGCTTTTGTAGTAGTGATAGTACTTCTTCCTTTAACAATGTCAGATGGTCCTGACTCATTGGACGCTGTTTGGGGGGGATGTTTGGTGGGGTAGCAGTGAGTTCTAGGCAATAACCATGTTGGATAATTTGTCTCACCCACTTGTCTGATGTGATGTTTTCCCAGACAGGTAGGAACTGTGCTAGACGTCCCCCGACCGGTGTTATGTGGTCTGGGGGAAGTTGTATTAAGTCACTGTTTTGAGGTTGGGGAGTTGCGGTTGTTATTATTTCCGCGACCCCTACCCTTGTTGTTGTTACCTCTGTAACTACCTCTTGAATTACCTCTGGGTGACATTGGCGTAAAAGAGGTGGATTGCTGACTTGTTCCTGTACTTTTTGAGCCCCCTCTATAGGTGGATCTACGAAAGGAACCCTTTTGTGTTGGCTGTTGTAATGCTCCCATTGACTTAGCCGTTTGTGTCCTTTTTCATCTTTTCTAAGGTCTCATCTGTGCTTGAGCCGAAAAGTGTCTTTTGATCAAAGAGTTGGTTCAATAAAGATGTTTGTACTTCTTGTTTGAACCCTGAGACTCTAAGCCATGCATATCTCCTTAACATGACACTGGTGTTGATGGATCTTGCTGCAGTGTCTGCTGCGTCTAGGGCACACTTAATGGAAGTGTTAGTTATTATCTTTCCTTCCTGTATTAGCTGATCTGCTATCTTCTGATGTTCTTTGGGGAGATGTGTGATGAGTTTTTCTAACTCATCATAATGTGCCCTGTCATAACGTGCCAGTAGCGCTTGTGTATTGGCTATACGCCAGCTATTTGCCACTTGTGATGCCACTCTTTTGCCTGATGCATCTATTAATTTTGACTCTTTATCAGGTGGAGGGGCCTCTCCTGTAGATAATGAGTTCGCTCTCCTGCGAGCGTTTGAAACTACAAGCGAGTCCAGAGGTACCTGCCCTTTGATAAATATTGGATCCTTTGGAGCCGCCTTATATTTCTTATCAATTCTTAGGTTTAACACCCTAGCCCTCACTGGGTCTTTGAATATGTCTGCTGTGTGACTGAGAAGACCCTTTAGCATAGGTAGAGTACCTGATGTTCTTTGTGCAGTAGGTAGTGTCTCTAATAGGAAATCCTCTACCTGAGGTTCTGTATGTAGATCTACCTTATGATATTGTGCTGCCCTATTAATGAGCTGTACAAACCCTGTGTTATCAGGTGGTGAAGGCGTTGAGGGATATAACTCTGGGTCGTTGTCATCATCTGACCCTGCGTCATAATTTTCCCATGGATCATCCTCATCTGGGATAGTGTCCTCATCCCCTTGAGGTTCTCCCTCCCCTGTATCACTGTCTACGTCTGACTGAGGTGTAGATGGTCTTGGTGTAGAAGGTGGGGGAATATTTGGCATAGTGTGAGGAATAGGAGAAGAGGGTGTGACTTTAGGTCGAGGAGAAGTAGGAGGAGTTGTATTTGTCCCCAGTGTTCTCTTTTTAGAAAGAAGAGATTTGTCTTCTAGCTGTTCATTCTTCCTCTTCTTCGTCACTCCTTTGCCAGTCTGTGGATCGATAAACAAATTCTTTTGTTTGGGATCTGTTTGCTGCTCCTGTGTCGGTACCGAAGCCTTTGGTTCCGAAAGGTGCCTTTGTTTTCGATCGTCAATTTGCGGTGTTTTCAGCACCGAGTGTTTGCTCGATTCCGATTTTTTCGGTGTCGAGTGAGTCTTCGACGTCGAATCATGTTTCGGTTTCGACATGGAATGTTTCGATGCCGAGCTTTCCCTTGCATGAAGCTTCGGCGTCGAAGTCGATGTCGACCGCTTCTCGGATCCGACATGGTGTGAGAACGAGAGTTTCGGTTTCACTTTCGGTTTCGTTGCCGGGCCCGAAGGCGGGGCGTCGGAAACTTTTTTCTGCGGTTTGACCGGGCTCGAAGGCGGGGTCGTTACCACACGGGGTCGGTTTTTTGGTAAGGGGACGTCGTCACTCACGGTTTGTTGCATGTCGAGTTCCTCGACATCCGACTCGTCCCCTTCCGACCCCGACTGATCTTCCTGATCCTCTTCTTCATCGAGGTGCTGGTCTTCGAACAGCTCTGGGATCGCCTCCGACTGCATTCTGGAAACCTCGTGTCTTCGAGCTCGACGGTTTCTAATCGTCGACTTGGAGGAGAATGCTGCGCAGGCTTCGCAGTCCCTGGATTCGTGTTCAGGCGATAGGCAGAGGTTGCACACCTCGTGTAGGTCCTTGTGTGGGAACTTAGCACCACACGTTGGACATTTCTTAAATGGAGTCCTTTCCATGGACTCCGGGCTTGACCACGTCGAGAAAGGCCTCCTGTTCGTCGACGTAGATCGAAGTTTTTCTTCGATGTTGGAGTCGAAACGCGTCGGAATGGAAATGAAGTCGCGTTCGATAACAATACCGTCGAATTGGAAAGGGAATACGCGCCGAAAAGTCACTTCTTTCCGAAGTCGATCTGGAGCGCTTCAATCCTCATCCGAACCCGATGGAGGAAAAAAACAATCTAAGGATGGAGCCGATGCCCATGCGCAACACCAACCAAAGGAGGAGTCACCAAGAGACAAACGACTCTCCAAGAGAAAAATAAGTGCAATCATCCGAGCCCAACACCAGATGGCGATCTATTCATAATGTACCATCTGCAGCCCATATGCCTCGAACATGGCATTGTCATTTACAATGCCAATAGCTTAATCGCTCGCAAATGCATGACCTATTGCATTTACACCCACACAAAGCCATCCACACAAAGCCACCCACACACACATACAGAGCCACCCACACAGAGCCACCCACACAGTCAGTCACATAGAGCCCCCTACACAGAGCCACCCTCATACAGAGCCACCCACACATAGAGCCACCTACAAAAAAAGCTATCCACACAGAGCCAAACACACACACACAGCCACACACACAGAGCCACACACACACACAGTGCCACACACACAGAGCCCCACACACAGAGAGCCCCCCCCCACACACACACAGAGCCCCACACACACACAGAGCCACACCCACATACACACAGAGCCCCCCACACACACACACACTCAGAGCCACACACACACAGAGCCCCACATACACACACAGAGCCCCCCCACACACAGAGCCACGTGCAAGGGATAGCTGTCGCACTGGCCACATGGGCCTGTTGTCAAGTGCCACGCTACCTCTGTAAGAAAGTCTGTGTTAACCATCGTGCTGCGGAGAGCTACGACAGTATCATAGCCAGCAATGCAACTACGGAAGAGTCAGCCAGAGCGCCCTGACAGATGGGCAGACCCTGGCAAAATAAACCAATAGGTAGCACTGTCAGCAACCCAGCCATCCCAACAGTGGGCGGTGACTACCGCAGTGCCTTGTGACCAAAATACACCAAAGTGCAAGCTCGTTGCCAGCCTGCAGAGGGGGCTGCGCAGCACTGTAAGAAGAACAGGGCAAGAGCAGCCTTTCCCGGGACAACCAATGCTCTAGTGGTCACAATTCACTGAACACCGGAGGGCACTGTTCCTTTGACATCTTGAATGGGTTACTGTGCACCTATCTGTTCTGCTCGCTGCAGGGATCTAGGGTGTAGTTACCTGTGTGCGTAGTGGGAGAACTAACACCTAATTAATTGGGATACCCCTCTTGAAAATGAGAAACGTTATAGGGCTGAGAATATGTGCAGGGTTCTTCTGCCTTAGCTTACCTCTATCGGACATAGCCTTCCCTTGCCCCACTACCTCGGGGAGGCTCTGCTGCGCTAAAGCCCTGTGGTGGAAGGAGAGCACCAGGGTCTGGGTCTTCCCTCACACCAGACCCGCTGCCAGTTAACTGCCCCAAACAGCAAGACAGACCAAACTCAAGCCTCTTGCCCCTCTCGCCCCTCCCTCGGTGGTAACTCCCGGCCACCATTAGAGGCGAGCGGAACAATACGTGCGTGGTAGAAGCAAGGACTAGTGGAGCCGGAGGGGACGGCACAAGGAAAACACTGAGGGGGTGACAGACAAGCCTCGCATCAACCACCGTGAGCAACCACCCATTTCAATATTATTCTGCCACGTCTGGTTCATTAATACAGATTCCCACCCTCCGTCTTTCAGCGCAGAGTTGAGCACCCGAGTTCGCAGCAAGCGAGGCAAAACCACAGGGGGTTTGAGAGGGGGCTGGCAGTGAGATCTGAGACCAATTGCGCGCCCCTAGGTCTTTCCAATGAGTCTGTCAACAAGGCCATGTTATGTCAAAGTACCCAAAACTGCCAGCCACTACGGCCTTACCCGAAAACATAGCCAGCAGTAGCAGCCGCTCCTCCGAGGCAGCTATCCTTCCAGTCCCGAACTAGGGGCTGGTGGGGGGGGGGGGGTGGTCAGCAGAGCCTTGAAAAAACTAAGTTCCACCCAAGCCTTGGCAGGGATTGGCTGCTGCATTCCATGGGCGGTCTCACACACGCAATACTGCGAGGGCGAAGGGTAGCATGTTACCCCTCCCGTCACATATTCTTGTTATGGGACTGGAGAAGCAGCTTGTCAATCAGTCGGCCGAACCCGCCCATGCGTTCCCCTCTATTCAGCAGGTTAGGGTTAGCTTTGGACTTTATTTGGCCTCCGTCCAGCTTCAGGCAGCTATAGGTGGCTCTGGGAAGAGTAGCAGCGCCGCCCAAGGGTCTCAACAGCTCTCGTCAGTGCCACGCTTACCGCAAGGGGAACTATTCCATTGCATTGGCGCCCTACGGTAGTTTAGCACTACTAGTGGCAATTATGTATATTCACCCCCTTTAAACAAGCATCCCTCAGACACGGGGACATGAGCGCCTGCAGAGCCACAAGACACACAACCACGTTTCTCCGAGGTGAGGCAGGAATGCCTCGGAAAAACCATTGTCTTTTTGCGATTCGGGGGGGTGGTTTTCCTCTTCCCATTGGCCGGAAGGTAAAATTCCAGCCAATGGGAAGAGGAGAGAAAGAAAACAAGAAAGAACCTTAAAAAAACGCCCCCGAATCCGAAAAAGACGGGGCTTGGACCGAGTGACGCCCCTCTCCTCCAATGGCTGGCCAGCATTTACTAGGCCAGCCAATGGAGAAGAGGGGCAGGTTCCAAGCCCCCCTCTAAGAGCAGTGTGACGGAGTCCTCAAGCTAAAAAGGGGTAATTACCCTAAAAGAAAACAAATCTAATATATCACTTGAATCTTCTCTCATGATGAGGAAAGTAGGCTCCTAGTTACACACCTGTGTAGAGCAGTTAACATCATTTATGTGGTAAACATTTATGGCCCAAATAATGATGAACCCAATTTCTGGAAGACTTACCCCAAGATCACCTAATCATAGTAGGAAGAGACTTTAACCTCTCATTAGACCCTCTAATAGATCATCAATCCACTTGCAAATATCACCCGACAAAATCTCATGGCATTTAAAAAAAGATTTGCTCCAAATTTAACCTCAAGGACACCTGGCGCCTTCAACAGCCTGATTCCAGGTAATGCACATTTTTCTCAGCATCTCATAACACGTATACAAGAATCAACTATATATTATTATCAGGCTGATTTACACAGCTAATTGATCAGTCTAATGTCTCACCTATACTTGTGTCTGATTACTCTTGCATTAACACCTTACTAGCAGGTAATCAGACTTGTTCCTCTCTTAGAAGATGGCGCTTTAATAATGATGGTTTAACTGACCCCAATGACAGAAGGAAAATTGAAAAGGAGATCTCGGACTACCTCAAACATAATGTCCTACCTGACTCAAATCGGAACACTCTTTGGGATGCCCTGAAAGCTTCTCTAAGGGGGGAAATCAAAACGAAAATCAAAACAGCCTATAACGCTGAACTACTCAAGTTAGAACAGGAAATTAAACAGCTGGAAGTATCTCACGCCAAGTCCTTTAACAATAATATCCTCAACCAATTAACACAAAAGAAATATGAATACAACAAAATCCGAAGAGCATGTGCAGGGGTTTGGATAAATAAATGTAAAGGTCTCAAACTTTGTGAAGCTAATAAAGCAGCTAAAATGCTTGCGTCCTACCTCAAACACAGACAAAATTAATATATCTTCTCTTCAATCAAAGACACAAACAACCAAACGCACACTAAAATGGTTTCATTTCTGGTCTCCCCCGTCCAGCATAAATCGAGTCAAATCAGGAACTATGCGAGGACATCGCAACGTTCTTCCTGAATAAGGTGGAGGTCATTTTTTCGGCATTTAACCACTCAAGTTACGCAGAGCCGGAGGTCCTGCCGGGAAGAACAAGGCAAACTAATGACCTCCCTCCCCATGTCTTTGATGATTTTGCCGATATCTCAATAACGGATAATAAGAAACTCCTTAAGGCAGCGAGATTAGGTGCCCCCTTTGATCCCGGTCTCGGTGATAACACTCGCCCGACTCCTGTTGCCCTTACACTCACCTCCCTTTTTACTGTAAATTTTGAAATAGGGCACTTCTCCAATATAGTGGCAATTCGCTTCAATACTAGCCCTGTTAAAGAAGCCAAATCTTGAACCCAAAGATCCAAATAACTTCTGACCGATTTCCCGACTTCCACTACCAGAGAAAATAATTGAGAAGACAAAGAATGGGCAACCCAGTGCCTTCATATGTGATAACCAAGTGTTGGACCCTATGCAATACGGTTTTAGAGAAGGTCACAGCTCCGAGGCAGCACTAATCAAATCCATGGAAGAGATTAGGGAAGCCCTGGATAAGGGAGGGAAGGACGCCCTGGTGCTGCTCGACCTGTCGGCAGCCTTTTATACGGTCCATCATGACTTACTGATGGATCGTTTGTCGGCATGTGGGGTTCAAGGGAAAGCCTGGAAGCCCCTAAATCATTTCTATCTGGGCATTCCTAAATAGTCGCGCTGGATAAATTTCACTCCAAACCTTTTCCCTGCCTCGCAGAAAGCCACAGGGGTCTTCGCTTAGCCCCCTACTTTTCAATGTGTACGTCTCATCACTTGCCTCACTGATCAACTCCTTTGGTTTTAGTCTACCATCCTACACTGATGACACAGATCGTTGTGTCGCTGCAGCCAGGTCAGGGTTCTGAACTAGATATTCAGTTCCACGATTGTATGGTAGCTGTGGGGAGTTGGATGACACAAAACTGCCTAAAGTTAAATTCAGGCAAGACAGAGGTCATCCTCTTTGGAAATGATTCCAATTTTTGGACCCCTAATCTGTGGCCAATAACAATGGGCACTCTTCCTACATCATCAAGGAAGGTAAAAATACTTGGGCATCATGATTGATGACAAGCTTCATTTCGGTGACCAGATCAATACAATGTCATCTGCCACCTTCCATGTGCTTAGGATGATCCAAAAAATGTGCCCCTTTTTACCGGCTGACTACCAGCAAACAGTGGTCATGGCACTTGTCCTGTTTAGGCTTGATTATTGTAATGCCATCTATCTGAGCCTACAGGAACGCTTCATGAACAAACTCCAACTGCTGCAAAAAGCGGCAGCAAGGTTGTTGTCAGGCACACCCAAATTTGCGCCCATTTCCAAGGAATTTAGTAAACTTCACTGCTTACCAGTCGGAAACGGGTGCGCTTTAAAGCCCTGCATACAGTTTTTGAGGCATAGGCCCTGAGTATCTGAAACAGAATATTCAATAGTACTGGCCGAAAAGGACCCTGCGTTCCATGGAAGCCAAATTGGTGAGAGTACCACTAACAAAAAAAGCCTCCTGGGGTGGAAGAAGCTTTGTCTTGCGTGCTGCAAAAGCTTGGAACGACCTTCCTTTTTACTTGAGAACCAGCACAGATCTCCTGACATTTAGGAGGAGTCTAAAGACCAGGATTTTTAACCTGTAAAAGCAGTCTACCGTTTCTTTACCCAAGGGATAATAACTAGCGCCAGGACACTTCCGGGTAACCGCTGCGCTTTATAAGTTCCTATAACATAACATAACATAACTAAATCAAAGGAAATACTAGACTGGTTCAAAAATGTTTATCAAGCCCTATATCGAAACAACCAAGTTTTTAACCTTGAAAAATGAACAAAATACCATGAAAGACTAAATCTCCCTAAACGATCCAATAATGAAAGAACCACTCTTGGTGAACCTATAAGTGAGCTGGAAGTGTCTGAAACCATAAATTTCCTGAAAGATAAAGCACAGGGTCCAGACGGGTTTACAGCCAAATTTTATGAATCGTTCAATGAGCTTCTCCTACCAACTATGTGAAAGGTATATAACAATATAGCTAATTTAGGCGTTAGGTCCGATTCAATGGCAGAAGCGAACATTGTAGTTATTCCAGAAGAAGTTAAAGACCCTTTGCTTCCCAAAAAATTATAGACCGATTTTCCTCATCATTGATTGTAAAATGTATGCGGGAAATATTGGCCAACAGACTTAGGACCAGATGTAGGTCGCCCAATACCGGTCGGTAACAGCCGAAATGACCGAATTTCGGCTGTTACCGACAGATATTGGGCTTTCCAGATGTAAGTGGCATATTTTAAGGATTCGGTAAAATACCAAATTCTTAACATACCGATTCGGTAAAATACCGAATTCAGGATGTAGGAAGCACTCAAGTTAGTGCATTCCTCAGTTAAGGATTCGTTATTTACCACCAACTAGAAGTTGGTGGTAAATAATGAAAACCCTTGAAAAAGCATTTTTTTTGCTTTTCCAACAGTGCCATGTTGCAGACATACATGCCCTTAGGGGATGTATGTCTGCAACATGTGCACCCATACACAATTGAGGAGTGCAACAGGGTGTCAAAGTGACACCCTGCCACCCTTCAATGTTTCCCCCAATTACCAAATCGGTATTTACTGATTTGGTAATTGACATTCATTCCTATGGGCCTCCATTTTTTGATCGAACTGCACACCAACACGTGGGTCCAGGTAAAACTCGGCAACGGCACACACCTCTCCAGGCGCATCCCGACCACCAACGGCCTAAAGCAAGGGTGCGTTTTAGCACCGACCCTCTTCAACTTATTTACAGCCGACTTACCACCCGCCCTAGAAATCTGCAATGGGCACGCCCCACGCTTGGGAGGTAAAGCGTTGCCCAGTATATCTTACGCAGACGACGTGGTCCTGGTCAGCCACACCAAAATAGGTCTCCAAAACCTCATCAACGTACTGCAAGGATATGCCGAAGCAAACCGGTTAGAAATAAATCTTGACAAGACCAAAGTTCTGTCTATAAATGGGAACAAAAAGCTGCATACCTGGTTCCTTGGAACAAAGGTTGTCGCAAACTGTTTAGAATATAAATACCTGGGCATATTGTTCAACAAAGGAGGTCGCCTCTCGAACCAACTAGAGGGAATCAGGAGGAAAGGGATGCTGATAGCGACCACGCTCAAACAGCTAAAGTCTAATCTAAATGGTCCTACTCTACTCCCACTGCTCCGTGTGGTACAAGTTAAGCTAGAGTCATCTATTACATACGGCAGTGAGGCTCTAAAAGGCAAAGACGCGAAACTGCTGGACACAACAATTGCAAAGGCCTATCGACTTCTCTTTAACCTGCCAACCTATACCTCACAGGCCCAGATCCGGCTAGAGTTTGGACTGACCTCCCAAAACCTTGCGAGGAGAGGCGCGTACATAAAGTGCTGGCAGAAAATCAAGAACTCGCCAGAAAATTCACTTAACCATCTGCTATGGCTAGACTTAAGCAGGTCTCTTCAATTGCCGGCGAAAACTTTCTTAGAGGAATCCCTGACTGTCACAGGTCTCAAAGAACTATGGGAAACTCCTTTACCGCATGTGCAGTTCAAGCGTGTTGTAAACAAGAGCATAAAAAGTCAATCGCACTTGGAAGATAAAGCGACTTTTTCACAAAGGCGACACGCATGGATGACTCTGGCCACATATAAATCGCCTGGGCGACAGGCATACTTTGGTCTGGGGTACGGCAGGAAATCAAAAGAAGCCTTTTTAAAATACAGGCTAGGAATTTTACCCTCTATTCCACATCTGCAACCATGGGTGAGAAGGGACTGTGGGACAAAATGCAGGCTGTGCGGGGCAGAAAATGAAGATCTCGAACACCTATTATGTATCTGCCCAAGGCTGAAAGAGGAAAGAGTAGCCCTGTTAAAAACTGCCTTCAACGAACAAAAAATCCGCACACGTAGACAAGCGGTTCTTGCTTGTTTTGACCCAGGCCTTCCCCCACTAAACAGGAAGTTGGTAAAATTCTTGAAATGTCTGGAACTGAAACTAAAAAATCTGGCAGAGAGCACCAGAATGGACTAGTTGAAAAATGGCCAAGACTTTACACCATGACCACATACCCGTACCAAAACGTTTTTATTAAGTTCTCTTGTTTTAAAAAATAATATATCTTTCTTTACAATCTTTTATCTGAATGCATGAACTATCAATGTACTTTTGTAATGGTTTTAATTAACGTAAAAACAATAAAAATACTTACTTACTTACTTACCATAGGAATGAATGGCAATTACCAAATCGGTAAATTCCGATTTGGTAATTACCGAAACTTACTAATTCGGTAATGTTTTCGGAAAAATTACCTACATACCATTTGCCTGTTCTTAAATACCGAATCGGTATGATTCGGTATTTAAGAATCAGAAATCTGGGATTACCTACATCTGGCCCCTAATGCTTTATTTTTTTTTTTTGTAAATTCAATATTTTTTATCTCTCCAAACCCAGAATATTAAAAACGCGGGAGACAAATAAAAAATATATAATTGAGTTCCACCGTAAGGGAATGATTTCGTGGAGTTGGTCAGATAAAGGTTGGTGCCCCATTTTCAACCAGTAAAATGTACCAGTTGGATTTAATAAATAAAATGCGGTATGCACGTAGAGTCCATGAATTTCTCGGTATGTTACATTTTACAGCATGCCAGCTGGAGTTTTAGATTACTTTCTTCAACTCGTCGTAAATGACCAGCACAAAAGCACCACCCATCCCTCGGAGAACATTGGACCAGGCACCCTTGAAGAAAGCCTTGGAACCTTCGTCACAAGCAATCTTTTTCCAGCAGTCGATGGTTCCAGAGTACATGATATCCGCTGCTTTTCTGCCGGACTGCATCATCATATGACATCGGACCGTGTTGAATAGATAAGAAGTAAATCCTGCCACTGCTGTCACTGACTGGGCAATCATCCACCTGACAAAGATGTGAGTATTTTTGGGATCGGGCAGCATACCTTTAGCCGTGTCGTAGATGCCGAAGTAGGCCGCTCCGTAGATGATGATACCCTGCACAGACACGTTGAACCCCTGGTAAAGCCCCTTGAGGCCATCCGACTTGAAGATCTTAACGAGACAGTCGCCCAGACCCTTGAACTCTCGGTCTGCTCCGCCTTTCCCCACATCGGCAGCCAGACGGGTACGGGCAAAGTCCAGAGGATAGACGAAGCACAGAGAAGTGGCCCCAGCAGCGCCACCGGATGCCAAGTTACCAGCGAAATAACACCAGAACTGGGTTCTCTTGTCCACGTTGTCCAGGAAGATCTGCTTGTACTTGTCCTTGAATGCGAAGTTGAGAGCCTGGGTTGGGAAGTACCTGATGACATTGGCCAGGTTACCGCGCCAGAAAGAGATGAAACCCTGCTCCTTGGGGATACGGGTCACACAGTCCATGATTCCCTTGTATTGCTTGTCTGCGGTAATCTGCTTACTGGCATGTTGGACCTGCAGCAACAGCTTGACCCTCTCGATAGGTGCCACTGCGGTCTTGGAGATGGCTGCGGCCACTCCGCCGGCCAGAAAGTCCTTGGCAAAGGAAATAGCGGCGTCTGTCATGGTGAGGGTTGGTGATTATTACTAAGTTATACTACAACTTATAAGCAACTCCCAAGTAGGTTTTATCAAGCACCGCATGTCCAATAACAATACCCGTCTTCTATGCAATGTCCTCAAAAATGTGCTTTTTAACAGCTAGGGTGGTCGACCTTGAATCTGGGGAACTGTGTTAAAGTCTCAGCAACAACGCTTAACATCCTTTGATTCTGGGCAAATCACTTAATCTCCCCGTGTCTAACAAAAACAACAACAAAAAATTAATGTGTCCTCATGTAACACAACTGGTGCTATGTAAAGTGCTATGATACCTGATACCTTCGGGTCAAGTTCACATTTTATAAAACTCCCCACCCCATCTATAACTATAACCCTAGACGCAGAGAAGGCGTTTGATAGGGAGTCGTGGCTCTTTTTAAACCAATGCATGCATTACTTCGATCTCGGTGAGCCCTTTATTAAAATGGTCATGGCCTTTTACGCGAAACCCTTAGCACGCATCGTCATCAGCGGCTCGCTCTCCGAGTCCCTCACCCTCCAACAAGGTACTACGCAGGGTTGTCTGCTTTCCCCTTCTCTTTTCTTGCTAGCACTAGACCCCTTCTATAAGACATAAAACAGAATGCTGATATCGCTAGAGTGAATTTTAATAACATTAAAGTTAAACTAGCTGCATACGTAGATGACATCCTGATAGTCACAGAAAATCCTGAGCCCTCTATTGTAGCCCCGATGAACACAATAAGCATCTAATCCATACACTCAGGTTATAAACTGAACAGGGACAAATGTGAAGTAAAACCATTAAAAATTCACTTGACAAAAGAGATCTTAGGTACATCTGGTCTGGCGTGGCAACCCGGTTACATAAAATATTTTGGGATTGAGTTTGGCTGCAACATTATTGACACACTACTCCACAATGAAATTCCACCCTAGAGAAAATCAAGAAGCTACTAGACAATTGGTCCCCCAAATTTATCACTTGGTGGGGCAAAATCGAAACGAGAAAGATGATTATCTCGCCACTAGTTAATTACCTCATCAACATGATACCCATTGTACTATCAGAGGATTTTCATCACAAACCAGACAATCTCATTTATAAATGTATCTGGCAAGGTAAAAAAGCTAGAATTGCCGTCAAGAAGCTCAGGCTAGATAGAGCTTTAGGGGGGCGTTAACCTGGCCGATTTTAAATCATACCAATCTGCATTCTTAGCATAACAGGGTTCATACTGGTTCTTTACTCCCAGCAATTACGTTCCAGTTTGATTGGCAGTAGCAAAAAGCCATATTAGGCAATCTAGACCCCCTTACCTTGCTGACTTCCAACTCCATAAAGCTAACTAGATCTAGGTCTATATTCAAAAATACAAAAAAACTCACTCTTATAACTTGAAAAGAAACTCAACTCAAGCATCAGACTCTCAAACTTTGAATCATTATGAAACAACCATAATATTAAATACAAAGGTAAACCCCTAAAATGTAAGCACTGGATCAACAAGGGTTATGTTGTGCCTGGGTTCTCCTCCTTTCCAGTTGCTCAGCCAGAGTGAGTGTTATGTCTGTGTGGAATGTTGGAGTGCGTGATGTCAGAGAGTTCAGAATGTGAGTGTGCCTGTGTGTCTGTGGAATGACAGTTGATAAGTGTGGGCTGAGCAACTAACACCTGGCTCCTGGTGGGACCTTAAATGACTATCTATGGACCTTGAATTACCATCCTCTGTAACTAACATGGAACTTGTACTGATCTACAAATAAACCTACATCTTGGGTAAACTACTTGGCCTCCTCCGGATTCATATCTTCTTTACCCACAACATTTGGCGACGAGGATGAGAATATAACCCATGTCTTCTGCCGAAACGGAAATGCTGAAACTGAAACAGAAATAAAGCAAGAACCACCCTGGTAAGTCCCACCAGTGTCTTTTTACAACAGACAGCCTACAAACCCAGGGTGTGTTTTTAATTAATATTCGCAAATGATTTTACTGTAAGAACTGCGTGCTAAAGTAGCTGAGACTGATGTATCACCTTCTCACCATGCGTGAAAGAGTTAATTTCGAAAAAACTGCTTCGAGCACTTAATTACTGAATGAAAGCGTTTTGTGAGCTTTGGGAGCTGTTTAGAGAGCGGCTCATACTTCGACATTATGTATACCAACTTGCAAGTGTTCTTTGAAGACAAGGTGTTCTCATCGTCTGTGTTTAACCAACATGAATTTGACTGCGAAAATCCCGGAAGTGAAGTTATACTTAAGAAATGAAAGTCAGCATGTACTTTTTAAAATGATGCCATGGAAAATGAAAGTCAACAAGTAATTTTAAAATAAGGCCATTTGCTGCTCGATGCTAACCTGAAAATACCGTTTAACTGGGCGCCTGTGTATCTGCGTCCGCTCTGATCCTTTCCCCTCCTTGCCACTTTCAAATATGATGACGTTTTGGAATCTTGCTGTGACTCAGTGGAGGAGCGAAGTCCTGTGTTCGTCACCCTGCGTCACTGCCATGCTACTTGGAAGTATTGTCTTCGTCATTCCGCTTTACGTAACGTGACGTGAAGCGTTTCTATTTCCTGCCCGGTTTCCATGGCTGAACTTTTCTGATGCTTCCTGGTTCGACTGTGCAGCTTGTTCAAAGTTGTGGAAACGGTGACATCAGCTGCCTTCATGTTCGTCATGGGACTATCGGACCATTCTCTTCAAGAGTGCAGTACGGTCTTCGATTTTGTGGTACCATTTTTTGAGCGATGCTGCCATCATCTGGCTAGTTTGTGTACAAGTTTACAGCCAGCTTTAAGAAATATTTTTGCTTTGATTTACAGAAACGTTTAGTGATCTTCCTACGTGAATGTTGATTTATGATGTTTATGGATTACTCGTAGTATGCTTGAAATTATTTATTCAAGTTATGATGAATCTGTATTATATTGGCAATTAGCAGTTTAGAGTTACGCCACAGTCTTATTTACAAGTCTTATGTTTCTGCAGTTATGTATACTGTGTTTTGCGCATTTATTTATATTTTCTCCATCTCGTAATTGGGTGTTTAGTACAGGGTATGTTTTGATTTGGCCAATCTAAACATTTTAAGGGGTACTAAGTTTTATCATTAGGGTAGTTCAGTTGCGAGTATTGGAGCTGGTCTCCTTATATTTGTTTCTATTCTTTATAGGTGTGCACGCCTACTTACTGTTTCTACCTTTTATGTTTATTTTAACCTTGCTTCACCCTTTACGCATGTTCATTTGATGTTATTAATTAAGCGCAGGTACTAAGAGTGTGTGGTATTAGATTAGAGATTACATAACAAGTATTATAGTGCAAACTTTAATATTTAGTTAATATAGGTGTTTAAACGCGTTATGCTTCAACTTCTTTAAGTGTTATACGGCACTGGTATATGGTGCAATACAGGTGTTAAAACACGTTATGCTTCAATTTCTTTAAGTGTTATACGGCACGAGTGTATAGTGCAGTACAGGTGTTAAAACGCGTTATGCTTCAATTTCTTTAAGTGGTATACGGCACAAGTTTTTGGTGCAATACAGCTGTTAAAACGCGTTATGCTTCAATTTCTCTAAGTGTTATACGGCGCAAGTATTTGGTGCATTACAGGTATTAAAGTACGTTATTCTTTAATTTCTTAGATGTTTAATGCAATGGGGTATTTACCCTATGTTTTATATTTTAAGCCTGTTCATGTTTGCATTGCTTATTTTCTTCAAGGGAAGGGGATGTGTTCCCTTTATATTGTTTCTTTGCCTTCTACTTATTTTCTCTCTTCTTATTCTGTTCTTCTTTGACAATTTGAACTGTCCGTTTATTTTGCAAGTGTTATCTCTCTAATTTTATAATTCTGTTTTTTCCTCTGAAGGAAAGGGGATATGTTGTGCCTGTGTTTTCCTCCTTTATTTGCAAGTGTTATCTCTCTAATTTTATAATTCAGTTTTTTCCTCTGAAGGAAAGGGGATATGTTGTGCCTGGGTTTTCCTCCTTTCCAGTTGCTCAGCCAGAGTGAGTGTTATGTCTGTGTGGAATGTTGGAGTGCGTGATGTCAGAGAGTTCAGAATGTGAGTGTGCCTGTGTGTCTGTGGAATGACAGTTGATGAGTGTGGGCTGAGCAACTAACACCTGGCTCCTGGTGGGACCTTAAATGACTATCTATGGACCTTGAATTACCATCCTCTGTAACTAACATGGAACTTGTACTGATCTACAAATAAACCTACATCTTGGGTAAACTACTTGGCCTCCTCCGGATTCATATCTTCTTTACCCACAACAGGTATCTTCTTTCATCATCAACTAGAACATTCTTCGTATTCCTTATCTTTCATGTTAATCCAAAACAAATATGGTTTAGATAAGGTAGAATTGTATAACTTTCTTAAAATCAAAACGGCCTTATCAAAATCTAAAATACATAAATCCTCCCTATCGCTGCCAAGCTTCATCACTAACATCAACAAGTTAAGAAACCAGGTCTCCCACTGGTCCTTAAATAAAAAATGTACCATATTCTGGGAACAACATTCAACTAGCACTCTGTGGGAAACACAGCGGACTCAAATTTACAAATCAATCACCCACAGTAAAATCTCCCCTGTCTTATCTCAAACAAAACTGTGGCTCATTCATAAAGCTTACTGGACACCGGCATGTTTACGCTCACGACATCTCTGTTCAGACTGAGCCTGTTGGAATTGCAAGGAAGAAATAGGTGACTTAGCCCATCTTATTCTCCACTGCAAAACGTTGTCAACATTTTGGGATAAGGTTTTCACGTTCTTATCTAATCTTTTTGACTGCCAACTAAAAAGAGAATTATCTTCCCTAATTGCAGGTTTTCTTAGCACTGAAACAGAAAACTAAGCAGGTAAAGCGCTTCTGGATCTCCTACTCACTTCTGAAATAAAAATGGCCCAGCAGCTCAAAAACAGTAGATATAGGTCTTAAGAACTCTTAGTTTCAGACTAAACATACCAATTGCAATTCTGAGAATGTAATCTACTTACAAGTGGGGATGATGACCCGCAAGGTTAAGATAAGAAAAATAGAACATAAGAGTAATATAAAATGCAGAAAAACCACAACAAAACGTACGACATACTTCGTAGAGGCAACCCATAAAGTAGGAAAAATTCATTGGAATGCAGTAGACAAACCATCTATTCCCCAGGATGCAAGAGATATCAAGGCTACAGTCCTCAAAAGGGAGAAAACATGGATCTACAAGATCCATAGTGACATAAAAGGCCTCAATGATGAGATACCCTGGCATCAGCTGAGCAATCTCTAAATAACAGTAAGACAACAAATAAATGTGCTTCACTCTGTAATAAACAACTCCTTTCCCCGGTTTGGATGCAGGACTAGAGAGATGTGTACCAGCAACTGTATAACCTATTGCCCCCAAAAAACGCCTTCTCTAAATAATACTGTTGTCTCTCACAGAAACCACCCCAATACATATCAATAAACACCCCCTCCTCACCCCTAACCCGAATTTATTTACGAGCAAAGAAGGACTTGGTGTAGACTACCTTCAAACATATATGAAAGTATAACCTCATACAGAAAAAGGGCTGAGGTAATGACCCTACCACACCAACTACCTTCGAGGAAGATGTTTATTGAAACATTATAAATGGTGCACAGAACCAGAAGATCAGACCTTTTCACCTTCAGATAGAGAAAAATTCTCCTTCAATATGAATCCATAAAAGGGTTCAGCACCACAACCGATCAATGTGTCTTACTTTTTGATTATAATAGTTCTGCACAATTACAAATCATGCATAAATTGCATATAACAAGAAAAAACTCAATTAAAGTATTTTTGTAGAAAGTTCTTTATTCAAATTCTTCTTCTTCTTTTATCTCTCGTTAAAACAGTAGCCAACGCCTTTCGCCCTCATCGACTTCTTCAGGGCTCTATTTCCTAGTACTTTTAGCTAAAGAGCTATGCAGGATTTTAAATCATCTGTAGTATGTACATTCTCTCTTCGTTTCCATTATTTATTAATTCCTTTAATTACGGAAACAACCAAGTCAATTTGCAAAGTGTCACGCAGTGAAGAAGCTTCCCCAGACCTCTATGGAACAACTCAGTGGACAAAATCCGGCACCCTGGCAAACAATACTTGGACCACACATATTGGCAATCAAAGAATTAGAGAAAAGGGAAGCTTCTTCACTGCATGTCATGGCGTGAAGGGTATCTCTGAGTTAGTATTACACCTACACAATCACTGTCAGTTTGTATGCAACTTACTTTATGGATCAAAACACATTTATGTTTGTTTTGTCTTCCCCCTCCTTGTGCTCCATCCCAGGCGTTGGTCTGTGCAAGGATGCTGTGGCAGCCCAATGATGAAGCATGCCACTATTTAGTTGGTGAGGGCATTTTTTTTTTAAAAACCTTACATTTTCCAAGAGAGGGGAGTTATCCTAGCCACCCACCTCTTTCTCCTTTTCCTTGTTTGTGGATATGTTGTGAGCTTGACAGGGACAATGCAAAGTACCTCTTGCCCCATCCTATATGTGTATTGATAATACCTGTAGTAGACATGTGTGGTTATGTAGCTTGAGCAGCCCCTGCAGTCTGGACTGTTAGTGTAAGATTTCTATACATTTTTACTAAATCTGTGTAGAGTATACGCATCCCTGCTGCTGATAAGGAAACAATTTCTGGAGGTGGTGTATATGAAGCTAAGACCGGCCAAGTCACTCCTCCTCTGCTGAGCGGACAGAGTCCCACATGTTCTGTTGTTTGGGATAGGGCGTCTTTAAACCAATGAATGTGCTCTTGATAAATTAACGGGACTTCTAAGTCTACATATGGAAAATACTCATCAGGTGGTTCATATTCAATATATTCATGAAACAACTGTGTGTGTGTGTATGCATCTACAGGCAGGAATTTAATCCAAAAAAATAAAACCTCTGTTCTGACTGCTTGGTGTGCCTGAACCACAAAGGTAACATCTCCACCCATTGCCGGGAGGCCATCTTACAGTAATTTAAAAGTAACTGTCTGCAATTCCAACTATCTGTTCTCCAATGAGCTCATTTTGTTTGGCCATTGTCACAGCAGTAGTATTTAACTGACTTTCATAGAGAAGGTGTTTGCACCATGCAGGAACTTCTAAACCTCCAAGCTTGATTAACCTACAGTCAAATCATAGGATATAGCTACTCAGCTGAGGTGGATTTGTTTCCCTTCCCACTATGGAAGTTTCCTGTTAAAAATGTGTGTAGGGGTCTCTGACTGAACTACTCAGATTTGACTGTTAAAAAACAGCCTAACCAACATTGGTGGGCGCCATGTTGTGTAGTACTAACCCGTAGGATCTGAGTTTTGTTTGGACAACATAAACTAGGGGCTTGGTGTCGAGACTGATTCCAGACACCGCTGCAGGATATGTTGGTCGGTAGACCAGCTAGCTCACCGTGCCACCATAAGCTCCCCTAACCTAGCAGGGAGCGAATGGTTTCCGGCAACCACTGAACATGACAACCCTGTTCCCAAAGGGATCATGGAAACAGTACAGAACCTTTCGCTCAGTCACTCATACTTATTTATTCTCAGGAAAACATACAAAGAATGCACAGTTAGACGTTTTCAATAATATTTATTGAACCAAAGTCATTCTTGCATAAAATACGTGTGCTGCAATGATTAGGAGACAGAAGCAGATAAACGTGATTACGAGCACCAAAAGAGTAAATAGCAGGTACAGTTCTACCATGGTACTGAAACAATGTATATATGCAGGCATATAAAACAAGGCAGTAATCAGACGTACTCCTACGATGCAGACCCTACTCTAAGTGTATCTAGTGTGTGTGTAGGTGTAAAGCCAAGAATACCCCCAAGGGACAATCCAACCCCATTACCTGATGGGAAAGAGTGAGGGACCCTGTCTTGGTCACAAACCGGACACCCCTCATGAGATTTCAGACTGCTGGGTGGTGATTTCTCAGCATGCAAGAACCTTCTGTGACAGCAGAAGTTCCTCCTCTACCAATCTCTCGGGATGCTAATCTTTAATAAAAGAAAGAAGCCTTGCGATGTACATATAGAATAGTGATGTTATGAATATGTAGATATTCCTGTCACCCTGTGGATAAAGATAGTGATGATATTTGTACATTGTACTAAACGAGACCTTGTACATGATGCTCAGGGCGTTGTGATAAAGTTGTGTGAAGCTAGATGTGTAAACAAGTTTAGTTTCAGGAAAACTAATCTAACATTGTCGTGCACGCAAATCTGTGCAAAAGATCATAGCTGAAAATGTTATTTGTGAGGACAATGTAAGAAATAAGCTTGTTCGCCACATGGGTCTAACATTGGACTATACCAGTGGAGAAGCAGAATTTAAGAAACACTGGCAAAGCTAATAGATAGGGCATTGGCAAGCTCGTGCCATGGTTACTTTTTATTTTTATTGCATGTCTA
This sequence comes from Lissotriton vulgaris, assembly GCF_964263255.1. Taxonomy (NCBI): domain Eukaryota; kingdom Metazoa; phylum Chordata; class Amphibia; order Caudata; family Salamandridae; genus Lissotriton; species Lissotriton vulgaris. Next base: position 1,593,237,453 of record NC_141694.1, read on the forward strand.
TGCAACAAAACAAATGAGGGGGCTGTGTGGCTGCAATAAAAATTGGGACAAAAACTACAATTGGATAAAGGTTTAATGGTATAGAAACAAGCCTACAAGCAGGCAGGTATATTAGAACCTAAAAACATTGTTGAAAAATACTAGAATAGCTAAAAAAAAAATGAAAAAGACTAAACGATATAAAGAAAAAAAAAGTAATGGCCCACCATCCCTAGCATTGAATTTGATTTTTTTAGGTGGATGTGAACTTGTGCCTAGGCAAAATGCTGTCACTCTGGAACTTGGAACAATAGAGTCAACGTCCGAAGTGTCAGTCATTGTCTGACCCACTGCTCCATTATGTAGTGGGTGGAAGCAAAACTGCAAGTAGAGATGAATTAACCAACAGCTAGAGAAGAGATGTAAATGTAAATGTAAATGTATTGCGATTTATATAGCGCACGTATCACCCGAAGGCATCAAGGCGCTTGCCTTGGGAACCCGTCCTGGTATTCCCCTGTGAGATAACCAGCAGGGTATCCACAAGGTGAAAGCCAGGCATCCCGCCGCGAGGGGCCGTAGTGGAGATTAAGCAAGCTATTGCCCAGAGTCGCAGAGTGTGAACCCGTGAGTCGAGTAGGCACCGGAACGAGAATTATTGAGTCCGTGGAATTTTTGAGCCCAAGACCCGCCGATGCGGGGAATTGAACCCTGGTCCAGGACCGATCTCAGCTTCCGGGTCTGCCGCCTCATGAGAGAGAGAGAGAGAGAGAGAGAGAGAGAGAGAGAGAGAGAAAAAGAAAGAGAGAGAGAGAGAGAGAGAGAGAGAGAGAGAGAGAGAGAGAGAGAGAGAGAGAGAGAGAGAGAGAGAGAGAGAGAGAGAAAGAGAGAGAGACTTTTATATTTTGTGATTATAACATTACACAAAGCTGGCTAAACAGAAAAAGGGGCATCTAGCCCAAACCTAAAACGGGCAGTTTCTACTTCTTGAAAGCCAAGCACAACTAAACTACTTCTATTGGACTGCCCATCCCCGTGGCTCAGCTTTACAATTAGGTGTAATAGGAGTGTTGCTATGAAACAATACAACAATTTGGAAGTATGAAGACAGACTGTTGTGGTGCAAATAGCGAATACTTAGCTGTGATAGGCTGTCTAGGAGGGAAGGGGAGCAGACAACCTCACTAAGAACAAGAGTAATAGACTTCTGATTTGTACAAAAACTGTCATAAGGAGGCAGGCGTGTTTTAAAAGCCTTTCATCCAGGGGGGCCTCTTAGACATTGGTCCCTGCCACCTTGACTAAGGATCTGTGGGAATGTTCACAGCTAAGTAAAACACAGTGCTGAAAAAGAAAGTTGGCTTTTGTAGGGAATTCCTCCAGGTTTATGTTTAGGAATATCTCCGGTCATTGGCTAGTGTACTGGATAAAATGGCACCTCACCACCAATTCCTCAGAACATAAGTGGACCTGGAAAAAACATCTTCCTAGCCTAATTGGAAGAAATGCCTGAAAGACTCCAGTTCTCCAATTGAACATAAGAACTAGAAAATCTCTCCAAGAGTCAGCAGGATGCCCACCAGATTTACAGTATAAGATATTCAAAAGGCTGATGAAAAGCTTCATCCTGTTTTGGTGGACCAATGCACCAGTTGGATATTGACTACAATAGACACAGTGGGAGCCCTGGCTGTAGAGAGATCTGGGTCATGCATCCTGCCCTGAACAACAGGAGCAGTGGATGAGGAGAGTAGTGACTTTAACAGAATCAAGAAATGGAGAGACTTAGAATCTTTTCTGTGTTCTAGAGGACTACAACGAGACACAAACGCTCCCACCAAAAAATGTGACACATATAGTGATGAACTGCACTGAGTTTCTCTACCAACTTGAAAGGTTACTGCATTACAACCACAAAGACGTATGCGGCCCAGTGGAGACCTTGTCAGATATAGCCTCCTGCCGTGCCCCTCTAAAGAAACGGAACTGACAAACGTAGGCATGGTAGGTGAGATGTCAAATTTATCTCAGTGGTGAAATCCAACTTGGTCCCTCTCCGATCTTTTACGTGCCAAAACTGGAGAATTTAACAGAAGCTCTACGACTACTAATCAGATCAGGAGAGCTGAGCAATACAAGCTTACGCATCCTTCCTGGCCCAGATAAACAAACTGGACCCAGACAAGTAACAACCTTTCTAGTGAACATTTTTGACCAGTGTGACCCACAAGGCTAATCTGACCTCAGTGTTTTACATTTGGCCTAACTTTGTTTAGGTCGCAGTTTACGCAAACACTTAGTAAAATTGACAATCTTCCATTTATTAGCACTTTCTGTATTTACCTTCTGAAATTCAATGTCACCAATTCCATCAATCCATTCTTAATTTTTGCGTCATTTCAGTTACTAAAGTTTTTTTACTTTTTCTACATATGTTTAGGAATTCTGTTGAATGTTTTCTTAATTTTATTGTTAATCGATACTGCTTGACCCTAGCACACATTTCTCTGTTGAAATGCCTACTGTTTGTGGCATAGTTACCAAGGGTTAAACATAACTTCTCATTGTACTGTTCTGTGACTCGAAGATGTAGTTAATAAGCTAGTGGTGTGACTCCCTCCCAAATTAATAACCTACCTTCAAATATACAGACACGTATTCTTGCACACAGATAAGTAGATCCCCGGAGCAAACAACCTACATAACCAAACTAAGATGCATAAAGGCACCAATGCACACAGACCAAAATTTACACACATATTTGCCAATCAATGAAGAAACATGTTCACCTCTCAAACACAAGAACTATTGGCTTTGTCATGATGGAATGTTCTGTAATGGTCTAAGGAATAAAGGCCTTGTAAAATAATGTCCTCAAAAGTCACTGAGGTCAATATCACGTGTTAACATTTATAATGATGAGAAGCACATCTGGAGCAAATTTTTCAAAGCTTCTGCATGTAACGAAATGAACGCACAGATACAATTAGACATCATGGGTCAGATGTATGACTATTTGCTTTTGCGACTCGCAAATTGCGAAAAATTGCAAGTCACATAAGCAAATGTACAACAGTGTCAGAGACACAGTTAGCGATTCCCAATGGCGTTGCAAAATGCAAGGCTCATGAATATTAATGAGCAACTCGCAATATGCAACCCCATTGGAAATGCTGGCCCTGCCTGTGATGGTGGCCTGCTGGGCTCAGCAGACCTCCATGTCTGAGACTGCTTTTAAACAAAGCAGTTTTTTTATTTTATTTTATGCATCCGTTTTCCTTAAAGGAAATGTAAACATTTTTAAAATGAAACGTTTTTGTTTCATTTTTTTTTTAAGGGCAGCCAGTGGTCCCTGGGACCACTTCCTGCCCTTAACAAATAGTTTCCCATGCATTCCCAAAGAGGAAATGGTCCCTTGTTGCTCCCTTCCAGTTTATGAATACTTTACCACCTACTTGAAGTAGGTGGTAAATTGTGACTATTTTGTGTCCGCGTTTGCGGTCGCAAAACAGTCATACATAGGGCTCAGACTCGCTATTAGGAAGGGATGGCTTTGAAAGAAAAATTGTTACTTACCTGTAAACAGGTGGTTCTCCAGTATTAGATTCACATGCTTGAATATTCCCCGTCGCCGAAGTGGGAGTCCCACAGTAAAAAAAATAGCAATAAAATACTAATAACATATGTATGTAAAAACATAACACATAAAATACACACTAGAAATTGTTGCAAATACCAAGTCATAATTCCTACATAGGAATACATGGCAAGAGAGAAAAAAAACTTGTAACATATCCTTGTCATTATGTTAGTCCAAACTATAGCCAATCAGGCACAAGCACCCCTCCAGAACCTTCTTCTCAGAGCTCAGTCCCTCAGATTTTCGTAGCACAGGAGTGACAAGAGTCTAGGAGGAGAATCGAGCCTCTGAGGGGAGGTGGGTGGCTCGCATGTGAATCTATTAAAAACACCAATGCTGGAGAACCGCCTGTTTACAGGTAAGTAACAATTGTTCTTCTCCAGTATCAGGGTATCTTTCATAGATTCACATGCTTGAATAGAATAGTGAGCAGTAGTAGCCAGTGTGAGGCTCGAACCAGCCATGCATAAGCATGTATAAAACTCAAAGAGACATAATGAAGTCATGCAAGTAATCACAACAGCCATATAAAACGATAAAGGCGGAGGGAAAACAGAGGCTCACCTTAGTTAAAAAGATTGGGAAGCACTGCCTGTCCCACTGCCGTATCAGCTTCGTTGATGGCCTTCAGGCAGTAGTGTTTTGGGAAAGTGTGCCTGCGGGACCACGTGGCTGCTCGGCAAATTTGATGGAGCGGTACACCAGCAAAGAGGGCAGTAGCGTAGAGGATGACATCGCCCTGGTGGAATGAGCCCTCACTAAAGACTGAAGAGGCCTGACAGCTTTCTGATGGCAGAAGAGAATTGCGGAAGAAATCCAACGTGCAATAGTTGGCTTGGAAACAGGACGTCCTTTGCGCATGCGTCCATAGGCAATGAACAGTTGATCGGACCTGCGAAAGGGCACCATCCTGTTGATGTAAAATTGAAGGCATCTTTTAATGTCCAGGGAATGTAGGCGTTGCTCTGCCGGAGATTGAGGATTGGCAAAGAAAGTTTTTAAGAAAACAGGTTCATTAATGTGAAAATCAGTGGGCATAAACGTTGGGTTGGTGTGAAGCTCTGCACAGTCCGATTTGAATTGGAGGAAAGGAGGCTTAATGGTGAAAGCGTGAATATTACTCACTCGTCGTGAGGAGGTTAGAGCAAGGAGAAGGGCCACCTTCCAGGTCAGAAACTTTAAATCTGCTTTGTGGATTGGTTCGAATGGTGCCTTCATTAATTGTGCCAATACAACATTGAGATTCTAGGTAGGAGGAGGACGCCGAATGGGCGGGCACTTCCAGAATAGTCCTTTGAAAAATTGGCGAATGAGTCTGGAAGAGCAGAGCGAGGAGGAGCCATCTTGACGGAAACGAGAAATTGCTGCCAAGAAAACTCAACGTGGAAGGGGAAAGTCCTGACTGAGCCAGTTGTAAAAAGAACAGCAGCAGCTGAGCCGGAGTGGAATGAACGAGATGTACGTTGTTAGCTGCGCAACAGTGACAGAATCTCTTCCACTTTAGTTTGTAAGTCTTAACTGTAGACGGAGCTCTTGCATGTGCAAGAATGTCCCTGCATTCTGGTGAAATATTCAAATGGGCAAATTCAAGGTGCTCAGGTTCCAGGCTGATAATTTCAGAGGGGTTCGGATGACAAATCTGACCCTTGTCCATCGTGAGGAGATCCGCTCGAGGATGAAGGTGGATGGCTTGCACTGTGAGAGGAGAAGCCGCTCCGAGAACCATGCTTGTCGAGGCCATCTGCGAGCAATCAGGAGAATGTGGCAAGGCTGTCTCCGCATTTTCCACAACGCGCGAGGCACCAGCGGAATTGGAGGAAAGGCGTAGGCGAATTAATCGCACCAGTTCATCAAAAGGGCATTCCCGCACGATCCGCGGTGGGGATGCCAACTTGCGTAAGACGGTTCTCCGGGGTTGCAAAGAGATCCAACGGCGGACGACCCCACAGCCGAGAGACTGAGTCGAGCGTTGGTTGATGTAACTCCCACTCGTGGGTCGAAAACGCGGACCTGGTAAGGGAATCCGCTAGGATGTTGGAGATGCCTGGTAGGTGAACTGCGGTCAGGGTAATTTGGTGACGGAGTGCCCAATCCCAGATCGTCTGAGCCAGTCGAGACAGGAGAGGAGATTTGGTTCCACCCTGCTTGTTGACATAGTGTATGCTGGTTGTATTGCCAGTTTGGATAAGCACCGATTCTCCCTGATCAGACGATGGAATGATTTGAGTGCCAGAAATATGGCCATCAATTCCAGCCTGTTGATGTGCCAAGAGCGCTGAGACAGAGTCCACTTGCCCTTTATAGACAGCCCTTGAAGGTGCGCGCCCCATACGTCCAAGGAGGCGTCTGTGGTCAGAATGAGTTCTGGAGTAGTGGTGAGGAAAGAAGTCCCTGCTGCAATGTTGGACAGTTGCGCCCACCACTTGAGAGCCGCCTTCATGTGAGCGGTTACACTGATCAGGTCTTTGAAAGAGCCGGTGACCTGACGCCACTGTCTGTCCAATTCCTCTTGGACGGGGAGAGTCTTTAGCCTGCACTCTGGGATCAGAGAGATGCATGATGACGCCATCCCCAGAAATGACTTCAAGATCCGGACTGAAACAGACTCTTTTGAACAAATACGCCACCAGGCGGAGAATATTCAGCGGACGCTCGTGAGACACAAATGCTTTGGCTAGTGACTTATCCAGAGTGGCGCCTAGAAAGTTTCTGCAGAGAGCTGGGTCAACCTGCGACTTCTCGGCATTGATTGAAAGACTGAAGGAGCGAAATACGTCCTGACAGAGTTGAGTATCCCGAAACAGCTGGCTGCGAGATTGCGATTCGAAGAGGCAATCGTCCAGGTATGGAAAAATTTGGGCGCCCGGCAGACGCAGGTAAGCCACCACTGGAGCCAAAACTTTTGTGAAGACACGAGGGGTGGAGCGTAGGCCAAAAGGCAACACCCTGACTGAAAATCTCTCCATCCCACATGGAAGCGCAAGTACTTCCGATGACGTGGAAGAATTGACACATGAAAATAGGCGTCCTGGAAGTCGATGGTGGTCATGAAGTCATCCTTGGAGAGAAGACGCAAGATCTCCACGAGCGTTAGCATGCGGAAGGATTGGCACTTGAAATACTTGTTCAGTGCGCTCTTCTTGAGGATAAGGAAAAAGCGATGGCACCTTTTTGGATCATAATACGAATTTGCTTGAAAAGTTCTTTGAGGTGGGCTTGAGGGGGACCAGATGGAGGAGCGTGAGGAGGAAATTTGACGAACTCCAGAGCATGGCCCTTTGCTACAATGTCCAGTACCCAACGTTCCGAGGTGATTAAGGACCATTGACAAGAGAACAGGGAGATTCGACCTCCAACTTTGGGCTTCCCTCAATAGGATTTAGAAGATTGCTGGCGGGAGGACTGTTGTGGCTGGCAGGAATATCGCTGATTTCCTTGATTGTAGGAGCGGTATTGAGTGGATCCACCACGAAAATTAGAGGAGGTGCCGTGTCCGCGCGCACCACGAAAGGGCTGCTTACGGAACAGCAAAGTGCCTAAGGAACGAGCAGTGTCAGTGTCCTTTTTTATCGTTTGCAGTGCCTCGTCGACGTGCGCACCAAAGAGTGACTCGCCGTCATACACCATATCCAGGATTTTTGCCTTAACCTCCTGGCGAAAAGAGGTAGAACGGAACCAACCCTAACATCGAAAAACAGCTGCCCATGTGAGCTGACGGAAGCCAGTACAAGCGATGTCTACAGAGCAGTCAATGATTTTGTCCGACGCTCTCTCTCCCTCTTGAAGAATCTTCTGCATTGGAGGACTCCGGGATGAGGGCCACAAAGGCGGACATGTCAGACCACATCTGACGGTCGTAGCGTCCCAATATGGCTTAGGAATTTACCGCTCTCACTGTAGTAGAGGCCATTGTAGAAAATGTTCGCCCAATGGCGTCAAGGCGACGACCTTCCCAATCAGGAGGAGCCGAAATGGGAGAAGTTGGGTTCCTGGAGCGGCGCTGAGCAGCCTGGGTGACCCCCTCATTCCAGATGAAATTGATGATGGGGACTGTATGAACCTGCTTAAACGGTTGACTTTTGAAATCGTATAGAAAACAGTCTTCATTTCTATGGACCTTAGGCAGCTTAAAGCGTTGAGCTGCTCTATCCATAAGCTGGTGGAAGCTTGCAATGTCCACAGGATGGGAATCCCATGGCGTTACGGGAGGCGGGGCGGGGTCTGTATCTGGTAATCATCATAATCGGCCATATTACCATCATCATCATCCTGAACCTCACCATCCTCTCGCGCTGGGCGGACATCCTAATCAGCATACACTGTAGTGTGTATCTGAACAGAAGTCTTAACTTGAGGAGATGGCGCTGGTGGTTGTGGCAGCGTAGCAGGAGCCGTAGCAGGCGCAGTTCGCACCAGTGAACCCTGGTGAGATCCCGGGAAATGCCTGTTGTAATCTTCCAACATGTGCTGGAGATTGGAGATGAGAGACAGAGGCAGTGTCCCTGTAGGAACTTGAATAGAACGGTCTTCTTCCTGAAAATATGGATCCTCATGGTCATCCCCATTGTCCTGGCATTTAATAACCAATTCAGACGGGCTTCATGCGCTCGAAAATGATCTACATCCTCCTTAGAACTAGAGTCCTGTTCAGAACCTGTGGCAGACAAGGGTGATGGAGGCTGCGTGTCACTTGGAATGGAGATCTGGTCCACAGGCACCTGTCGACGGTGATGCAAAGGGTCAACGATGAAAGAACCAGACCCTGTGAAGAAAGCCGCACCAGTGGCAATGAAGCAAAGGAGGATGAAATCGTTGTCGAGAAAGTCGTCCTCGAAGTAGACGCTGACGACGGCATAGGCGTTACGGAGCCGCCGTCGATGGAGCCGTCGTCGACAGGGCCACCGTCGACGGAGCCGCCGTCGCCTGGGCCACCGTCGACGGAGCCGCCGTCGACGAAGTCGTTGTCGATGAAGCTGCCAGTGGACGACGAGGAGGCACTCTTTTTTTAAAAAAAAAACCTTTATTGAGAAACATGAAGATACAGTAGCATTCTTACAGCCATGTCGGGTCAGTTAGCAACCGCTCCAGAAACAGTTCAAGATGAATAAATACACAGCCCTTGAGCCGACAACCCTAGGGCCCGGCGGCAATCAAACAATCATGCTGCGTCGTACATTACATCACAGGAGGAATCAGGTTTTTGTTTTTTGTTTTTAAGAAAAAACCCACCAACCAAAAAAAAGAAAATAACTGCAGAGGCTAAACTGAAGACAGAGACATGAGTGTTCCTTCCGGGGAGAGAGTACCACATCCACAGCTGTTTCATAGTCAATAGGAAGAGCATATGGGAGGGGTAGGAGGGGGAAGAGAGATAGCCTGCGATAGATAGACAAATCCAAACCAGAAGGAACATCACGCTAGGGGGAGTGCAGCACTTCCGGTGGAGGCTCAAATGGAGGGGTACAAATTTCGCCGCGGTATTGGTTCCACTGATTCCACACCCTACCCCATTTCTTGGGCCTGCCCCGGGCGATGTAAACTGTTTTTTCACGAAACATACACCAGTCCATGTTTCTAGACCAGGCCGACAGGCTGGGAGCCCTAGACGACCCCCACAGCTGCGCAATATCGCGCTTAGCAATCATGTTTCCCAAGGAGGCCCACTGCGTCTGTGCCACATTATAATCATTAGGCTCCCACACATTCAATAGACACCTTCGGGCCTCGGGCAAAAGCGAAACACCCGTCACCTCAGTCATAACACCATGCACACGATTCCAAAAGGACGCTACCGCAGGACATTCCCACAAAATATGAAGGAATGTACCCACCATGCCGCACCCACGCTTACACAAGTCATCCGAGACATATCCCATACGCAACAAGCGAGGACCCGTCATATACACTCGGTGTAGGATTTTTAACTGCACCAATCTCAGACGGGCCAAGATTGCTACCTCCTTCGGGGAGGATATCGCCGCCTGCCAGTCTTCATCATTCCAGTCCATCGCAGGTCCAAGCCGCACGGAGCTGTAGAAGAAGGTCCGCTCGATCATTTATCAGCTTTTTGTATATGAGGGAGATTGTACTGTCCGGGACGTGGCCATCGAGTACTCTATCCTCCAGGGGTGAGGATTCTGGAACAGGCGTGTCAGCCGGAAAAACAGAGGAAAGGGCGTGTCGGACCTGTAGGTACCGATAGTATTCTCGGTGACTGAGTTTGAATTCTATTTGCAACTCTTCAAAAGACTTTATCTTATCTTTCCGCCCAAGGTCCCCCACCTTACTAATTCCAATAAGGTCCCATTTATCAAAACCCTTGGTAGTCCACAGATTGCCCAACCTCTCAGCTGCGTAAAGTGGAGTCGCTCGAGTAACAATATCTGACCAGCCCATAGCGGCATTAGCGTTGTACCAAACTCGTACCGCAACTAGGGTAGGCCCGGTCAAAGCCACATCCAACCGTTTGGAATAAAGCGCCCTACTATAGACTCCGCCCGGCAGCAGCCATTTGTCCATAGCAAAAGCCGGGTTAGGAGCTGGACCATACATCGCATGATTAACCGAGCTCAGTTGTGAGGCCCAGTAATATCGTCGTATATCCAGCAACGCAATACTGCCGTCATACCACAGCAGCGTAAGCTTGGCCAAGGCAATCCGGGGACGTCCGGCCACAGCAGTTTCCTTTGTAGGCACTCGATCTCATGGAAGTAGCTGGAAGGCACTAGATCCAATGTATTCTGAAGCGCATACAGGAATCTGGGAAGGGACATCATTTTGAATAGGGCCGCCCTGCCCACCAGGGACAGCGGCAGCCTGCACCAGGCTTTCACGTCTGCTTTCAAGCGAATAAGCGGGGGAGTAGATTGCGCTGATATCTGACAGCCGAATCACGCGAAACGTAAATACCTAGATATTTAAACCCGGAGGAAGAAATTTGTATTGGACAGTTGCGTGGTACAAGTGGAGTATCATCCGTGAGCGAATACACACAAGACTTGCCCCAATTGATAACCAGCTCAGAGTTCCTCCCGAAGGAATTAAGGACATCGAACAGTACCCCCAGTGACTTCCGAGGGGAGGTGAGGTAAAGGAGAATATCGTCCGCATAAAGTGAGATGCGATCTTCAAAACCGGGGGCCCACCTGATACCCTTGAGGGACGGCTCCCATCGCAACCAAGCGGCCAAGGGCTCCAGAGCCAAGGCAAAAAGCAACGGAGAAAGAGGGCATCCTTGCCGCGTACCCCTCCCCAGAACAAAGGGAGCCGAAACTCGACCATTAACGACAACCTGGGCCAGAGGCTCCTCAAAGTAAGCGGCCCCACCCGATGAACACCGGTCCGAAGCCAAACTTCGCCAGAGCCGCCCATAGATATGGCCACTCCACTGTATCAAACGCCATAGTGGCATCTAAAGAAACCAAAATGGCCGGTTCACGAAGCGTTTCCGCCCTCGCCAGCACGCCATGAAGCCGCCGTAAATTCAGCACGGTATTACGAGCAGGAATAAAACCAGACTGATCCGGATGCACCAAATCTCCAATCACTTTAATCAGACGATTAGCTGATATTTTCGCCAAAACTTTAGGTTCCGCATTCAGGAGAGAAATAGGCCTATAGGAGGTACAGAATTCACGGGGTTTTCCCTCCTTCGGGATCACCACGATAGAAGCTAAGTGTTGGTCACGGGGAAGCAAACCCTTCTCCCTGCACTCCAGGAACATCGAGCGAAGATATGGCGCCATTTTGTCTGGACACAACTTGTACAGCTCAATGGGAATGCCGTTTGGGCCCGTGGCTTTTCCAGAGCGGATGGAGCGAATAGCGAGCGCTACTTCATCAGTGGAGAGGTCCGCCTCCATAAGCTCTCTATCAGAGTCGGACAGGCAAGGCAAAGCGATATCCCTAAGCAGAAGATGGGAGTCCTCCTCCGGCCGATCCGAGACCGGTGCGTTCACTTTACGAAAGTGGGAAGCAAACTCCTCCACTATCTCCAACGGATCAGTCACACGTACACCATCCACTCGCTCAACCACAGGAACAACACGATTCAGTCTCTCCCTCTTGTCCAACCAAGCAATCAACTTCCCGGCTTTATCGCCCATGTCTTACAAACGACCCTGTTGTGACTAATAGCTTTCGCAGCATTCGTAACCAAGGCTTTATAATCAGACTGCTTCAACTGTAAAACATGCACTTTTTCACGCGTTACCCCACACTCAAGATCCTCCTCCAAAGCCGCTATATCGGACTCCAGTTGTTCAACCTCCTCATTGTGACGTTTCTTAGAGCTGGCAACCAGCAACAAAGTCTGACCCCGTATCACAGTTTTAAAGGCCTCCCATAGGGACACAGACGAGGACACCGAACCCACATTCTCAGCGAAGTAGTGGTCTATGGCTTTAAGTACCCCAGACTCTCAACCCCCTACCCCCCATCCCGAAAATGAGTAATTGGGCCCCCCAAACCCCACGAAGGAAACACGAAATAAGCCATGCAACAATACGTAGCCTCATGAACAGTACAAACAAGAAAAAAGAAGCCCCTCCCCCCTCCCCCAAGATACCAAAACTACAACCCCCCACCCTGCACCCCTGCAATTAAACCAAAAAACCACCCCATTCAGCAGTGTGCCTGTCGCCCTACCCCAGAAAACTAAACTACAAGTAGAAAAGGAAACACCCCCGGAGGAGGAAAAGTCCCGAATTCCCCGCCGCCCCAGGTCAAGTCTGTACAAAAGTCATCGACCCAAGAAAGGATAACAATCCACCACAGTACAATACGATGGTAGCACACATCAGTGCCCTTACTCCTCCTGGTCCCGTTGGCCGCCCTCAGCACCTCTAGATTGTTCCGCGTTGTCCCGTGGCATAGGGAGTGTGTCCAACCAGTCACTGACCACCTCTGGCATATCAAAGAAGAGCACCCGCTCATTATGTTCGATGCGCAATCGGGCGGCGAAAAGCATAGCATACTTCATGCCCAGGTCTCTAAGTCTCCGCTTCACCCCAGAAAATCCCAATCTCTGCTTCTGCACCAAAGAGGTGAAATCCGGATAAAAGTTAATGGACGCATTCTCGAACTTAAAGGGGCCGCTAGTCCTCGAAGCCTGCAAGATGGCGTCCCTGTCCTTGAAGTTAAAGATCCGCGCAATGATGGGTCGCGGGCAGTCCCCTGCTTGCGTCTTCCGCCCGGAATTCTGTGAGCACGCTCCACCGCAAATAGATTACTCGGGCATTTAGGGGCGAGGTGGTTGACGATCAAATCCTCAACAAGTAAGTCTGTTGATTGATCGGCTGAGGACTCCGGAACACCGACTATGCGAACATTATTGCGCCTGGCGCGACTTTCAAAGTTCTCAAGCCGGCGAGCAAACTGGTCACTCGAGGTCCGAAGAGTCCGGATCTCAGTCTGGAGTTCAGAGACATCTGTGGTGAGACTGGCTGTCTTGACATCCAACGATTTGACTCTTTTGTTGGTCTTGGCCAAGTCCGCCCTGATCAGGCCCACATCTACCGCCACTGTGTCGATCTTGGCTGCCAAGGATTCATACTGTTGTCCCATCGACGATTGAATGCTAGCGATGGCGCCCATCACGTCTCGAAGAGTTGGGTCCTCCGACTCAGGGGGGCCTCCACCAAGGTCCTCCGAGGTTTTACCAGTCCCGCTGGGCGAGCCTTTATTGCGCGAAAATCTGTCCATAATGGAGGTCTGAGTCCCACCACCGCGAGTCGCATTCTTGAGGGACCGTTTTTCACTCTCAGACTTGGCCGCCACGGTGGGTTGCGCGCCCCTCAGGGGCTTTTGGGACCTGGCGTAAATGGCTCCCCTCAAGGAAGAACCACGAGAGACTGAAATGCAGGGCGTCGGCCAAGATCTGTCAAGCAATGGCGCTCACAGGCCAGATTGGTCACTAGGCAGCCACCTCCAATCTTCGTGGCCAAAGAAAACGAAACCGAAAGTAGACCTCCAGTAGCCGTCCCCTACCACAGGCCGTTGTTGTTCAATTACTTTCGGGGTGCTCCAGATGCCCAAGTCCCGGGATGAGCCACGGTGTAAGCCTCCAGGCTTCAGGAAAGAGTAATTCGGGCTTCCGGCACCCGATTCAAATTCTGAAAAAGGCCTTTCAGATCGGGAGAGTCGTAGCTATTGGAACCAGTCGTCAGAAACAGGATTTACGCCAGGATAGACGGTGGAGGCAGCGAGGGTTTCGGGAGCTCACAGTTCACGCGACCATCTTGGATGCGCGCTAAGCTCCTCCCGGGAGGAGGCACTCTTAACAACGTTGGTAGATGAAGATCTTGCTGTCGACGAAAGAGTCTTCTTCGAAAACGAGGCAATAGGTATCATCGACGAGACTGTTTAAAAGCTGAGGCCTACCTTCGTCGACATGGACGACGTCGAAGTAGCCATTGTCGTCGTGCCAGAAGCAGATGTCGTCATCACTGTTGTCGTCGACGAGCCAGAGACGGCAGATTTCGTCGTTGGAACGATCGTCGACGCTCCCGTCGACGATTTCACATGTTCTTTGGCAGAAACATGGTGGGAAGATGCCGTAGACGCCTGAGAGACAGATCTCATGGGCCATGGCGTAGCAGGAGGAGGAGAAGACACCGCAGGAGCCTCTTTGTGTGTCAATTTCTTTTTCTTCAAAAAAAGAGAAGGCAATTCCTGCACACTGCTAGGTTTTGAGGCGGCTTTAGAAGTTCCTGACACCAGGTTTTCTGCGTCAGAAAGAGCAGAATCTTTGTCTTTTAATCTTTGTAACCATAGGAGGAGACAACCTTCCCTATCTTTAAGGGTCTTAGTGGAGAAGGTCCTACATATCTTACATTTGCCTGCCTCATGGTCCGGATAAAGACATTAGATACACTTCTTGTGGGGATCTTCAGAGTAGAGCCGCAACTTCCCACAAGAAGAACAAGGTCTAAATAAAGACTTCTTACTTGAAGACATAGCGGAATTCACTTGAAATCAAAAGTAGTAGAAAAAACTGAGCAGAGATCAGGGAGACTCCCTTCACACGACGTGCGGTAGAAAATCTGAGGGACTGAGCTCTGAGGAGAAGGTTCCGGAGGGGTGCTTGCGCCTGATTGGCTGTAGTTTGGACTAAATTAATGACAAGGATATGTTACAAGTGTTTTTTCTCTCTTGCCATGTATTCCTATGTAGGACTTGGTATTTGCAACTATTTCTAGTGTGTATTTTATGTGTTATGTTTTTACATACATATGTTATTAGTATTTTATTGCTAGTTTATTTACCGTGGGACTCCCACTTCGACGACGGGGAATATTCAAGCATGTGAATCTATCAAAGACACCCTAATACTGGAGAACGCCCCTTCCTAATAGCGAGTCGCAAATTAAATGCAACTAGCTAATTAGGGTTTGTACGTGGCCATTAGGTATTTTTGCATTCTCAAACAGGTTGCAAACCCGTTTGTGAATGCAAAAATACCTCGTACATCTGGCCCCATAACACGTAAACAAATATATTGAAACATGTCAGGATTACGCTGGAAAGCTTTTGTAGATGGAGAGATAATGGCGCAGCCGTGATGCTTTTGTCCCAACCAGCAGACAATATATAGCAGTAAATCAACTACAAAGAAAACTGAAGTGGGCTCATTACCTTTCGATCCCACATTTTATTTTGAAATGCTATTGTGGTCTGCTTTTAAATATAACGGGCCCATCATTTGGAAATGTATATGGTTTAGGATAACGTCTAGTAAATTAGTTAATCAGCGTTTAAAATAAGAAAGGTTAATGAAAAAATCTATTTGGTAGAAGGATCTGTCCTCCCAAGAAGGCATCCTTTAAACAACAGCCTGCCCTATTGTGCACGGTTTTACAATTTATCAATGAAGACATGTGTATTCCTGTGTGGAATACACTGATATCCGATACCTCTGTGACTGGACTTGGGGAATGCCATAGATCTTTCGGCCCCAAAAAACCTCATAGCCAGTCTTCAGTTCATACAGAATGTGGCAGTCACCTGTTACTAAGAAGTAGAAGTTAGTGACAGTTTTTCTAGAGCGCACAAATAATGAAGTGTCTTGGAGCTGGCGATCCTTAAACAGGTCAAGAGTAAGAAAAAACACACTGGCTACTTATATCAGCGACAACACAGCCATGTCCTTCAAGATTTCCTGAAATGAGGGAAGCTAGGTTCAGATCTTAAATGTAAAGCCAACGAAATCCACAGTTTACTGTGTAGGAAAGTGAATTTGTTGCCAGCCCAACTGGCCTTCCTTACTTTTGGGATGGTCACAAGACTATAACAGGAGGACCTCAATTCTCTCAGTAGGAAGTACCAATTAAAAGTGTTTTGAAAGTAGAGGGGGCCCAAGCCATGCAGGGCTTTATGCATTATACAGAGCACCTTGAATGCGTCCCCCTCAGCCACTGGAAATCAGGGTAATTCCAGAAACATCTTTCTGTCCGAGCAGAACTTAGGTACGTTGAGGAGGAGCCAAGCCACAGCATTTTGTAATGATTGCAGCTTGGATTGCAATCGCCTATTTATCCCTAAATATAGGGCATTACAATAGTCCATCCTTGAAAGGATCAGAGAAACTACCACCATCTTTTGCAGGTCAGGTGGAATAAAAAGAAATATCTTTTTAACATCTAAATTCATAATAGGAGCACAGAGTCTGCTAAGTGAAATGTAACTGTTCATCACATAAAATCACTTTTTTACCCTATGTGCCTGCGATGGCAGGGGACCAAAATTGTCAGGCCACCAGGAATTGTTCCAGAATGGTTTGTTATTTCTGAATAAATCACCTTTGTTTTATCAGTGTTTAATTTTAAGCAGTTATTCTGCATCCAGGCAGAAATCTGGGTCAAACAATTAATAACACTTGTGGCAGCCAGGCCATCCTCAGCGGGAATGGATACAAATATTTGCATTTCATTGACATAGGAAATGGCAGAAAATCCGAATGATTTAATCAGTTCGACCAGGGGATTAAAATATATATCGAAAAGCGTGAGGAATAAAGAAGACCCATGTGGTACTCCACAAGGAGGAAAAAAGGGTCTGGAATTGAAACTGCCCATCTCCACCATTTGTTCCTTGTTGGCGAAAAGAAGAACTAAGTAGGGCCAAGGCAGTTCTCCTGATCCTCACCATCACCAGCCAGTTGATTAACACATCATGATTCACTGTATCGAACACAGCAGAGATTATAATAACTCTGCTCTGCCACCCTCATCGACCAACCTGCGGATTTCCTCTATTACAACCATTAGGGCTGATTCAGTGCAAGGTTTGGTGTAAATACGTGTCGGGAGGGTTTCAAGATGTTATGCAGATAGGCTGTAAGTTCTGAAGGCTTTCTCCAAACTTTTTGAGGGGAATGGCAACCACGAGATAAGAAGGTAGTTCTAAGTAACAGTTGGGTCCAATAATGTTTTTTTTCAAAATAAGGGGAATTGAGGCACTTTTCCACGCCTTCAGGCATTGCCCCGACACCAATATGTTATGCAGTAACCTGGTCAGGTGAACTGCGATCAGGTCTGGGACCAACTGTAGAACAAAAGGTGGACAAGGATCTGACCTGTCTCAGATCTAGTGTTTTTTTTATCAACTTTACCATTTTATCCTCTTTTAAAGTGGTAAAGTTACTCAGACAGTACTGCATATTTGTACTGCCCAGGTAAATTTAGGATTCTGCCCATGATGAGCCAACCATGGGCCCTCTGTGAATCTTATTTTGATTAATCAGGACAGATACTGTATAATTTACTTTGAAAGAAGCTTATTGCAAATGGATTGAGCCACACAAAAAGAATTGCTCTAATCCGTATAAAAGAGTGAAGCAACAGTTTTAAACAATTCCGTAATAGAGTTTTATGCAGATCTCATTTTATAAGAAAAATATTGCGTTTTTGCTGAGAGTATATGAGTTTCATACTCATTGCAAACTGCAATACATTTGATTTTGTCTACAGATTCATAGTCCTTCCTCCACTTACGTTCAGCAGCTCTCTCTGCATTTTTGTTTCCATTCTCTCAAATCTGGAGTGTACCAAGGAGCAGAGGGGCGCTTTCTATGACTTTTTATGTTGACCATGTTTCTGCCATATCTAATTTTACTAAACTGCCTCGGCCACAAATGGACTCTAATTCACTTACCTGTCCCTTTTGCTTTCCATTATCTCTCCCCCCCACCCCACCATCCCCCCAGGGTAAGATTTGCTTTCATTGCTCTTATTACGTTTATGTTCTTGTATTTGTCTGGCCGTGCTTCGATTTTTTTTCCTTTATTGTGTTAATTGTTATATTTTGCCAGTATTTCTTTATTTCACAGTTTTTGCTGGCTGACTTTCACCGGGTTAGTTGGGTGGACCTAAGTCACGGCTTGGTCTTGCCTCTACAGAAACAAAATCTGGAGGGTCCCCAGAGTTATAGCGGTCCGATTTCTAATCCTCTGATGCAAGGGCTAAGTTCAAGTCCTCAGCACTGAATTAGAAAGCCAGTTTGACTGCAGCTCCAACACTAGCACAACGAGCAATCATGCGCAGGCAGTGCTTTCTGGTTACCATCAGTCTCGGTAACTAGTTTAGGGACACAGTGGCAATCCAAACAATCTTTCGTTTATGAATAATACCCTCAAAGATAGCACTAACAAAATGTTTATTTTAAAAATCCTTTGTCTAATGCACAAAACAAATCATAACCACAAAGAATGCATAAAAATCGAGGCATTAAAAGGTCAGCAAACATGGGATGAACGTTTTTAACGTTTAGTGAGTTTCTGACATCCTAACTAACAAAAGCTGTCTAAACGTTGCATTAAATATTTAGTGAAAGTATTAAATACCAAATTTGCCTTTCGAGTTTAGTTTCTTAGGAGGGATCGCACATCATACCTCTAAATAGCTAACTTCAGCTATTCTTTATCAGAGTTCTGTTAAGGAAGCAGTATGTGCTCTCGGCGAAGGACACCTTCTGCAATCTGGAGTGATCGAATGTGATAATTCTAGTGCACAGATCTCCCCTAATCAACGGTCAAATCCTAGGGTTGACCACTCATTTTATCTCATATTTACAAATTACAAAGCTTTATTCGACATCAGTCATAAAAGCACTTCCTCCCTATCTCTATACATAAAAAAGACTAATCTATATACACAATGTTAAAACAAGAATTATACAATTATAAGTCGAATACAGTAAGCTTTTAACAGGATTAAGATCATCATTAATTATACTTATAATTAAAAAGACTTTATAGGTAAAACTTCAAATCATCACAGCGTTTTTCCTAGCAAAGGACGTGTTCGGATGGCCCAGGCCCAGCCCAAGAACTTTGCGACTGCTGTTGCGAATAATTGGGAACCATCAGTCTCTAGGATTCTAAGTGCTACCACTTGGCTGTTCGTCCCCATATTAATGAAAAGAGGTCTTATCCATTTGTGTCTTGGTTTTACATATAAAGGACAACAAAACAATATATGGGAGACATGCTCAGGTTTGTCTTTACAAAAATGACAATGTTCATCCCAAGCTGTAGACCATTTCTTTTTGAACATGTTTACTGGGAGAGATCCAACTCTAAATTGGAAATATAATTTCCTGTCATAAGGTTTTTCAATCAAGTCCCAATAAGCTTCACACAATGGGGTCATTTTTAAATCCAGAAAGCGTCTCGATAACGAACAATTAGTACCACTGGCAAAAGTTCTATAGTTCACCATCTCCCAATATAGCCGTTTTATCTCTATCTTTGAGGGAAAACAAGACACATCCGGATTACCCCATAGGTGGTCAAGTTTTAGCTCTGACAGTAACCCTCGTAGGTCTTTCAACCAGGCTATTTTGTGAAACTCATCGAGCAAAACCACATCTGACAATGCTGTAGCGTAATGGGCTAACTCCGGGGTTATCATTAACCGTCTCCAATATAGCAACGGACGCAACTTTGCTATGTCCACAATGTTTTTCCTACCAAGGTCCAGCTTTAGAGGTGCAGTAGGGGTACTTTGCGGTACTCCCACCAGACCCCTAAGGAACTTATTTTCTGCTATGGACAGATTTGCTAGGTTGCCAAATCCCCATAATTCTGAGCCATATAAACTGGCGCTAATAGCTTTCATTTGGTATATCTCGAGCGCACAATTTATCGGTTTCGTTAGGGAAGCTTTATGTTTTAGTAATAGTGCTCCTGTTATTTGACTAAACTTTAGGGCTGCGGTATCTAGGTGAGACTTCCATTTCATGTTCCCCTGGAGTGTTATTCCCAAATAAGTAAAGGCATCCACTTGTTCAAGAGGTATACTTTTATAGGCGATAACCCCCCTAAATGATGTCCGACTATTCATACACATGAACTTTGTCTTACTGGAGTTTAATTCTAGGCCTCGCAAGTCACAAAACTCCCCAAAAGCATTTACCGCCTTTTGGAGGCCGCTAGGGGTGCGAGATAATATGAGCGTGTCATCCGCAAACATAAGGACGGGGACACGCGAACCAGCAATTATTGGGGCATCAGAAGGGGACTTTTTCAAAAAATCTACTATTCCATTTATGTATATCGAGAACAATGTAGGCGCCAAGACGCAGCCTTGTCTCACCCCACGCTCTACCGGGAATGGCTCGGTTACTTCTCCCTGCGACCCCCACCTTATTTTAGCATAATTATTTTCATGCAGTCGTACAATAAGTGTGAGAAGTTCCTGACTTATCCCTTCATCGGACAGAACTTTCCAAAGCTTGTCTCTGGGGACCAAGTCAAAAGCTGACTTTAGGTCAACAAAGACAGCAAACAAGGGGCCATTTTTTAGGGAGACATTCCTCCAATATAAGGCAATAAAATAAAATACCTGGTCTATTGAGCTTGTTAGTGGACGAAATCCTGCTTGGTATGGAGACAAGATGTTATTTTCATCTATCCATACTTGGAGTTTGTTCTGAACCATACGGCCCATCAGTTTCTGGGCAGAATCTATGAGACTGATGGGTCGATAGTTACAGGGGAGTGATTTGTCCCCTTTTTTGAACACAGGTATTATTTCTGCTCCTTTCCAGGACAGGGGAACCTCACCGCCCATTGCCAATGCATTGGCAAGGCAAGAAAAATATTTACACCATGAGTTCCTATCGCTTAGGTAAACATCAGCCGGAATGCCATCCATTCCAGGCGCTCTTCCCCTTGTTACACAGTCAAGGGCAAGACTAACATCATTCTCATTGAAAACATTGTGCTTAAAATAAACATTCAGTGGGAGGTCAACACTGGGTAGCAATTGATTTCGAGCATATTGTGGTTTAAAAAATGCTATCCAGTCATCAACGGCAACATGGTTTTGAGGAGAGGCAGACTGCCCTCCCCATCCCCATTTTACCTTGGACCAAAATGATTTGGAGTCTTTGGCCGCACAAGCAGTTCTAAGCTCGCGCCAAATTTCCTCATCCCACGTCTTCTTTGCCTGCTTTTGGGCACATCTATAGGCATCCCTGGCTTCTCTTACCCCTGCTGCATTCCCCATCCGAAGTGCACTACTGAGATTATGGCGTGCCTGTCTACAGTTTTTATCATACCACCCCTGGCAGGTTTGATGGTTTTTACTCTTATTACTACTTGCAGGTTTCAAGAAGAAGGTTTGTAATCTAGAGAAGAATTTATCGTGGGCCTCCATCATAATATCGCTGAAATTGGTGTTACATAAAAATGAGTTAATACGATCTACTTCCTCTCCTACTACTTTCTTAAGTTCATCCAACTTCCCCTCGTCCTCTACTAGCTTCCCCCACTTTAGGTGGCGCTGGTTATTTGAGCTTACTAAATCCAAGGTCACTCTCTCATCCTCTGAACTACCCCCCCTTCCCTCTGAGTAGGGCATGAAATCCATGCACAGCGGGTTATGATCGCTTTCCAATCTTTTCTCTACGGACATGTCTACCAGTTTACTCCAAACCCTGATATCTATCAGGAAATAATCGATTCTACTGGATGCACGCCCATTATCAAACGTGTTGTTTCCAACCCGATCAGAAGCTGTGCGACCGTTTGCTGCTCTAAGCCCCCTGGCCAAACAAAGACTCTTCACTTGTATAGCAACTGTACTCCATTTCTTGACTGTAGTGATCTCAAGCTGGGGGATGCCCCATTTACTGTCCTCCTCTTCGGCAAGGAATTTGTCCTCCTGGCCCAGGGGTTCAAAGGTGGTATTTAAATCCCCCCCAATAATAATGAACTGGTCTATGGGCAAGGTTTCCAACTCCTGATCAAGGACCTTTATTACTTCAGAGGACTTTCCCCCTTTGACCCCCCTAGCATATATATTGAAAATCGCAAGTTCATCACCATTATTCCATTTAATGATAACTGATAAGATATCCCCCGTTGGGAGCATTTTTTGTTTTATCGTACAATTCAATGATTGACGAATCCAAATCAACATACCTCCTGAAGGTCTACCTTTACCATTTGATACTGCAGGAATAAAGAAATTGAGATACCCCACCCGATGGACAGGGCAAACTGACCAAGTTTCTTGGAATAATATAATATCATACAGGTCGATAAAAGCACACCATTCAGTTGATATCATTTTACTCATTATCCCCGCAAGATTCCAAGAAATAAAGGACAACAATAGACTGTCTCCAGGTGGGCCAATATCGACAGAACTTGGATAATTACCTGAGGATATGGCTTCTGGAGGTGCACTAAGAGGAGCAGGCCGTGCTTCATCTAATTGGGGTTCAAATATTGGGTCACTGCCTTTACCCAGTGTTAAGTTGATGTGCCCTTCACGGTTCAGAATGCTGCGGCGAGGGCGATTGTTGGCCTGCCCAGATTCTGCTCGGTGACAGGTGTCCTTCGCTCCCTACATTGGCTTCCGGTCAGGAAGCGCATCCTCTTCAAGATCTTGTGCCTTGCTTTTAAAATCTTGAGAGGTACTGGCCCGGAAATCCTGTCGAGCTGTCTGTCCTTTTATGTTCCTGCCCGTAGCCTCCGCTCTCAGGGTCTGGCCCTTGCGGTGGTTCCCAGATTCAGGCTTAGCCGCATGGGAGGCCGCTCGTTTAGGGTAATGGCTGCGTCAGCATGGAACTCCCTGCCTGTTGAAATCCGCTTGCTGGAGGACCTTCTGACCTTTCGGAGGGCTATAAAAACCTTCTTGTTTTAGCTGTTCCCTAGTCTCTGTTTTTATTCTCCCGTTGTGTTACGTGCTACCTTGTCTCTGCGCCAGGACGCTCCTTGGCTGGAGTATCTGTGCGCACAATAAATAGTCGTAACATAACATAACGGTCATCCGCCCTTACCACACTTTTCCTGGAGTTATGTGTTGTCTTACAATTCCTTCGGAGTGCCAAAGCTGGTTGACCCTCTTTTGTAATGGTATCATTATCTACTCTCACTTGGCTGGGGTATCCTGTCCCAATATGTTGCTGTGTGAGTCAATCGCACTCATTTAGATTTGAAAGGGCGGTAAATCTATTTTCTAGGTTTAAGCCCCAGTCACA
This sequence comes from Lissotriton vulgaris, assembly GCF_964263255.1. NCBI lineage: Eukaryota > Metazoa > Chordata > Amphibia > Caudata > Salamandridae > Lissotriton > Lissotriton vulgaris. The sequence goes on from NC_141694.1 coordinate 1,593,260,560, forward strand.
TCTCCGGGCACCACCAATCCCATTGCCACCCCAACCCCACCTCTTCTGTGTGACACTGTGGTCCATTTTGTCCTTAGAATACTGGGTCTAGCAATAAAACCTCTCCTGCTATAAAAGAAGTCAAGTGTGAGGGGGATGATTTCCGCTGTTCTACGTTGAGGGGGCAGAAGATTGGGTAGGATTTCAGGCAACACCTCTGGGCCTCTAAAATTCAATACAACACAATCGCCAGCAAATCTCTTTGGACTGCTGCCAATCCATTTTACCCTTCTCGCATTTAACAATTCCTCTGATAGTATATGTTTACCCCAGTCAGAGATGTGCATGTTGTTAGACAACCAATATAGGGCTTTAGTTTTAAGTGATTGAGGAGACTCTACCTGATCATGCTTCAAAATTGGTACATTAGCTAAGACCAGGATTAAAGGGGAAGCTTCAACAATCAATTCCATTGGCCCTGTTTCCACGAGAGAGTCTACATTGGCCTCAGCACTAATCAATGGATCTGAGGGCAGGCCGATATTTGGTGGTAGGGCTGGGGTAGGAATGGGTGGATGTGTATGGACCAGAGTGTCCCCATTTCCTATATTTCTATCTTCCCTAAGATTTATTTGCTCTAATTTGTCTACTATCTTATGTGGCAGTTCCCCCATACAATCATTTGTATTTGACAAGAGGCCTTCAAGCATGGTAACTTTATCAGTGAGATGATCAATCTTAGATAAGAGTGGCTTGATTATCCCTTTCATTTTCTGTTCAAACATACCTAGTAACTTTTTAACATTAACTTCGTCCCATAGCATAGTACCCTCGTCTTCAGCCCCCTTATCCTCTGTACTATTTTTACGAGGAGGGGTAGTAGGTCTGTTCTTGCTAGAACGTAGACCACCACGCCTAAATTGGCCCTTCGTGGGCCCTTTTGTCACCCTTGGTGCCGGGACTGGGGCGGGGCTTACAGTATTAACCTCTACTAGTACTAAGTCCGGATCTATTCCGACTTGAACAGCCTCTACAACTTTACTCGGTGATGATGCTGGGGAGGCATTATCAGCAGAGCCCTCGGTATTGTGCTGTGAGAGTGCTACTAATTCACTAGTGTTTACCAGATCAGAGTGGTCTACTGGCGGAGTGTCGTTTAAATTAGTGCTAGCAATTGGACTCGCCCCCAGGGAGGCCCTTCTATCATGATTTATTTTGGTGACCACTTGAAACATATAATTGTCCATGGTGTTTGCAAGTGCAGTGACTTTTTTGTACTTGGACATACCAATAACAGCTATAGTCCGAAGCTATGATAACCCACCGTGTGTAACAAGCCTAGAATACTAAACCGCCACTAGCTTTGATTATAAGATAGACCTAAAGTACATCAAGTGTAAATAATGGATTTGGGATTTCCGCCGATAGCGGTAATGACTCACAGGGAAGTTTGGGCAGCGTTCCTGGCCCAGTCCAGTCACTTCCAGTCGCGGACTGTCGCAGACTGTCCCGCCCTTGTCCCGGGCTTCTCCCGGTCGCTCCCGCGCAGCGGAGCTCAGCTGCTAATTTTATGTGGCCGAGGGAGGTAGGAGAGGGAGGAGCCTGCAGGGAGAGCTGCCCAGGTGGCTTCAGTGTGGGCGGGCGGACGGGCGCTCCTGGGACAGGTAGTCCTCCGCCTCCGCCTGCTCGCAGCCCTGCAGGTTTTCAAACCAAAGTTCCCAATCCACTTTAAAGGTGATTTCAAGCCGGCTTTCCCGGGCGACGCGGGACCCGCGCAGCGGGTACCGCTAGGTGCAGGCTCAAGGCTCAGGCTCGATGAGAGAGTGAAAGAGGTCAATTCCGCCGCCTCGAACAGGGTGCTGGCAAGGAAACGCTGAATGAAGTATCCCACTGGTATCCCAGTGCTGTTGCCTTAAAAAACGGACCAATGAGGGAGGAGCCTGCAGGGAGAGCTGCCCAGGTGGCTTCAGTGTGGACGGGCGGACGGGCGCTCCTGGGACAGGTAGTCCTGCGCCTCCGCCTGCTCGCAGCCCTGCAGGTTTTCAAACCAAAGTTCCCAATCCACTTTAAAGGTGATTTCAAGCCGGCTTTCCGGGCGACACGGGACCCGCGCAGCGGGTACTGCTAGGTGCAGGCTCAAGGCTCAGGCTCGATGAGAGAGTGAAAGAGGTCAATTCCGCCGCCTCGAACAGGGTGCTGGCAAGGAAACGCTGAATGAAGTATCCCACTGGTATCCCAGTGCTGTTGCCTTAAAAAACGGACCAATGAGGGAGGAGCCTGCAGGGAGAGCTGCCCAGGTGGCTTCTGTGTGGGCGGGCGGACGGGCGCTCCTGGGACAGGTAGTCCTGCGCCTCCCCCTGCTCGCAGCCCTGCAGGTTTTCAAACCAAAGTTCCCAATCCACTTTAAAGGTGATTTCAAGCCGGCTTTCCGGGCGACGCGGGACCCGCGCAGCGGGTACTGCTAGGTGCAGGCTCAAGGCTCAGGCTCGATGAGAGAGTGAAAGAGGTCAATTCCGCCGCCTCGAACAGGGTGCTGGCAAGGAAACGCTGAATGAAGTATCCCACTGGTATCCCAGTGCTGTTGCCTTAGAAAACGGACCAATGAGGGAGGAGCCTGCAGGGAGAGCTGCCCAGGTGGCTTCAGTGTGGGCGGGCGGACGGGCGCTCCTGGGACAGGTAGTCCTGCGCCTCCGCCTGCTCGCAGCCCTGCAGGTTTTCAAACCAAAGTTCCCAATCCACTTTAAAGGTGATTTCAAGCCGGCTTTCCGGGCGACGCGGGACCCGCGCAGCGGGTACCGCTAGGTGCAGGCTCAAGGCTCAGGCTCGATGAGAGAGTGAAAGAGGTCAATTCCGCCGCTTTGAACAGGGTGCTAGCAAGGAAACGCTGAATGAAGTATCCCACTGGTATCCCAGTGCTGTTGCCTTAAAAAACGGACCAATGAGGGAGGAGCCTGCAGGGAGAGCTGCCCAGGTGGCTTCAGTGTGGGCGGGCGGACGGGCGCTCCTGGGACAGGTAGTCCTGCGCCTCCGCCTGCTCGCAGCCCTGCAGGTTTTCAAACCAAAGTTCCCAATCCACTTTAAAGGGGATTTCAAGCCGGCTTTCCGGGCGACGCGGAACCCGCGCAGCGGGTACCGCTAGGTGCAGGCTCAAGGCTCAGGCTCGATGAGAGAGTGAAAGAGGTCAATTCCGCCGCCTCGAACAGGGTGCTGGCAAGGAAACGCTGAATGAAGTATCCCACTGGTATCCCAGTGCTGTTGCCTTAAAAAACGGACCAATGAGGGAGGAGCCTGCAGAGAGAGCTACCCAGGTGGCTTCAGTGTGGGCGGGCGGACGGGCGCTCCTGGGACAGGTAGTCCTGCGCCTCCGGTTGCTCGCAGCCCTGCAGGTTTTCAAACCAAAGTTCCCAATCCACTTTAAAGGTGATTTCAAGCCGGCTTTCCGGGCGACGCGGGACCCGCGCAGCGGGTACCGCTAGGTGCAGGCTCAAGGCTCAGGCTCGATGAGAGAGTGAAAGAGGTCAATTCCGCCGCCTCGAACAGGGTGCTGGCAAGGAAACGCTGAATGAAGTATTTACAAAACAAACAGGGTTTGGAGACACTAAGGACCTGATCATGAGTTTGGGGGTGGGGGTGGGGGAGCGGGCTGCCACGCCACCGCCCCGCTCCCACATTGCCAAACTTCCCGATCGCCCCCCTGCCGGATTACGAGTTAGCTGTAGTCTAGCAGGCGGTCCTTTGGCATTCCCATGGCAGGGCCTATAAAAAAGAGCGCCTGAGTCCGTTCCTGCACCGCATTGACCATTAAGTCCATGCCGGGCAGGAAAGAGGGTGCATGCAGACAAGGGGGCACACCAGGTGTCCCCCCTGTATGCACCTCATGTCCCGAGGAAACAGGGGGCCCTGTAGGACCCCCTATGTATCCTCACTGCTACCCTTTTTATGATGAGCTCACATTGCAGACCAAAGACCACTGTGCCAAGATTCCTGGCGGTTGCGGCAGCCTATTGTGATCCGACCGCTGTAGTGGTAATACACGGTCTGACCACTGGTGGCGGTCCTCACCACCACTGCACCTCCACTGTGAGTTTTGCTGTCGTATGGACGGCAAACTCTTAATCAGGCCCTAGGGCTTCCAAGAGACTAAACAAACAAGTTGCTTACCTTCAATAACTCTTTATATGGAAGAGCCTTTACCTAGCCACAGATTCCTTACCTTGGAATTATCCCCTGGCATCAGACTGAATGCTGGACTTTTTGTGAGCAGTACCCTTGCACAACGGTAGGTGCAGTTCTTCAGCTCTGCGTGGCATCATCGGCGTCACCCTGCGCCAGAAGTGACATGTGCGGTCCTATATAGGTGCCAACCCAGCGTGCTGACATCAGTTTCTTTTGGTGATTTTCAACACCAGGAGCACAGAGTCATGAAGAACACTGACCACTGGTGTGGAAAACTAGGGCCCTGAAAGATGAACAGCCCTGTTACTAGAGGTCCATTTGAAGAGCGGGAAGGATGGGTGGGTCAGTAAGGAATCTGCGGCTAGATAGAATCTAAACCAGATAAAGCATTACCGAAGATAAATAACATGTTTATCTGATAGAGATGTTTAGGCGCAGATTCCTTACCTTAGAATAGATACCCAAGCAATACCTCTCCAGAGATAAAACTGTTTCACGCTAGACAGTCCTGCAGAACCGAACGAGCAAAGTGCCCGAAACCGGCAGAACTGTCAGTCCAAGCAGTGATGCTTTGTGAACGTATGTAGAGAAGCCCACATTGCAGATATACAAGACTAGGTACTACGCATGCTAATGCAGTGGTCGCAGCCTGAGCTCTGGTGGAATGAGCACGCAAACCCTCAGGGGGTGCTTCTTCACCAAAGAGTAGCAGATCTTAATACAGAGCAGATTCATAGGAAGATGGTCCGTTTCTGCATGGCCTTTTCCTTTTTAACTCCGACATACCCCAAGAAGAGTTGGTCGTCCAATTAGTAAATTTAGAACGATAACGCCCTTTTTGGGTCCAGTTGGTGAAGTCGCTCATCTTCCTTATAGGGATGTACTGAGTGCAAAAGGTAGGCATGGTGATGGACTGGCCTTGTTCAGGTACCGAGGCTGTGATGACAAAGCCTGAAACTCACTGACCTTCCAGGCAGATGTTATTGCCACCAGGAAGGCCGTCCTAATGGTAATGAGCCTGAGAGGAGTGAAAGGGAGTGCACATCGAAAACGTTAAGACTAAATAACGATCCCACTGAGGCACGATGAAGGGTAAAGGTGGAAATGTGTTGTAAACATTTCAAGAACCTATCTAAAACCTGAAAAAGGGGAGCAGAAAGAGGGTCAACCAGTTTCTCAGCTCACTAAGCCAAAAACTTGCCCCAATGGCAGGCTTGCAGAATAGGTGGAGGGACAACTGGCTGCCAAGATAACATTGCAGACTTGGTGTGGAAGGTCTAAAGCTGTTAACTGTTGCCACTCACTCCCCAACCATGAAGGCGGAGCGTTCACAGATTTGGGTGGAGAACCCTTCCCTGCTGCTGTGACAGATGATCCTCCCAAAGGCGCAGCCTGATCGGAGGATCAAAGGCCATGCTCATCAGCTCGGGATACCAAACTCTCCAAGCCAAGTCAGGAGCCACAAGGATGACTTGGGCCCAATCATTCCTGATTTTATTGAGAACTCTGGGCTGGAGTGGTATGGGCCGAAAGGTGTACAGGAGGCTTGTACTCAACTCGAGATGAAAAGCGTATCCGAGTGAGAGCCGCCTTGTAAACTCCAGCATGGAGAACTGCTGACATTGCGTGTTTTCGTTGGTGGCGTACAGATCTAAAGAAGGATCTCATAATGCTGAAAGTGACCTTGCACCACCTCCTGATGCATTTATGATCCGCTAAGAGTCTGCCTGCCATGGAGATCCATAAGGTTGATTTGGAGCCCAGATTCTGCCGGAGACCAGAGGCTTCTGAAATCTACCTCTTCCAGATGGCCGCCCCATCCCTGGAGTGGCACATATGTCATTACTGTTAGATCTAGTTGGGGAATGGAGAGGGCTCTACAGCTGACCCTATTGTGGTTCATTTACTATTACTGCATATCTTTTGCAGTTCCCTCCGAGATCTGGGCGTTATCGGAGAGACACCCACTGGAGCTTCAGATCCCACTGCACAGCCCTCGTATTACAGCGGGCATGTGTGATAAGCAGGATGTAGGGGGCCATGAGTCCCAGCAGCCTTAGAGTCAGTCTCGCCAAAATCCAGTGTAGAGGCTGAACCATTGGGATCATAGCCTGAATATCCTGGACTCGCCGTTTGGGAGGATAGTCCCAAAACTGCACCGTATCCAGCACACCTCAGATAAAAAGGAGCATCAAAGAAGGTATCAGGTGGGACCACAGCACGTTGATAGTGAACCCTAGTGAGTGCAGGAGGTCTGCCATTGTCTGGAGGTGGCGGACGACAGCCTGGGGCAAGCCTTCCTTTACCAGCCTGTCATCGAGATAGGGGCAGACTGTCACCCCTTATCTTTGCAGAAGAGCTACAACAACCCCCAACACCTGAGGGACACTAGTAAGGCCAAAAGGTAGCACAGCAAACTGAAAGTGCTCTTGGCTTACAGTGAACCACAGGTAACGCCAGTGGTCAGGCAGGACGGGAGTGTGGAAGTATGTGTCCTGCAAGTTCAGCGCTACCATTCGGTGTCCTGGGTCCAGGGCAGACAGGACTCGAGCGAGCATGATAATGATAATGATAATGATAATCTTTATTCGGTTTTTACAGTTTGAAAAAGCCATAAAAGATAACATAATATAAAAACGTTCACTTAAAAAGCAATTTACATTTAAATTTTAAAATGTTACGAAGATTGAAAGGTAGTGAATTACGGTTTTACAGGTTATTTCTATGTCTCATGATCCATTTTAAAAAGTTTAGTACATGGTATACCGTACATTCAGAATCCAAAAGTTGAAGTGATAACATCGCTGGGCGACACTGCCTATGGCCCCATTTTTTTAATAAAGGGATAAGCCATGTCTTTCGATGTGGGTGATAGAACTTACAGAAAAATACTGTGTGGATGGTGGACTGGTGTGAATGATCGTCACAGGGGCACAGGACCATTTGGGTGCTCCAGTTGTTCTTGTCAGGGAAGGTCACCAGTTTGAAAAATAGGTTCAATCTGAACCTTGTTAGGAGCATCTTTTCGTAAGTGGAAATCTCCAGTGTGAGATATGGCTGAATTTTCAAGGTCTGCTGAATCATAAATGCGTGCATGGCGGATTTTTTTGTGGCCATCGTTACTAGTCTCAGGGAGTCCAGGTGGCTCAGTGCTGTTTGTTTTAGATCTTTTTTAGAGATTTCCCTCATTAGTTCTGGGTTGTTGTAGTATTTCTCGATCCCTAGATCATAGAGGAAATTTCTAATATATGTGAGCCAGGGTATTTTTTTTGCGTGGTCCAACTCCATGATATCTCGAAGAATATTTTTTGTCAGGTTATTTTCTTCGGATAACCAGACTCTCCTCCAAAGCATTAGAGGTTGGATTTTAATCAGGTCTTCAATGAAGGGGATTCCCAATTCTATGTGCGAGGCATAGATGGAAGTGCCTCGTGGTATTGATAGGAGGAATCGCGTAAAGATGTTTTCCTCTTTTTGAATGGGGCTGGTGTTGATATGCCCCCAGATCCCAGCACCATATAATGCAATGGATTGGCACTTTGCAGCGTATATTTGAAGCAGTTCGACTTGGGGTTTTTTCCCTAGTCTGTTTGAGAATTTCACTAGTGCCATGATCGCTCTTTTAAAAAGATGTCTCCTGGCCTCTACCGCCGGTTTCCAACTTAGGGCATCATCTATCATGATGCCCAAATAGGGGTATTGTGAGGTTCTTTCGATTTTTTGTTCTTTCAGAAAAATGGTCTTTGCATGTTTTTTTGCGCCACCTGCCACCATAACGAAGGTTTTTTTCACATTTATGTGCAGGTCCAAGGCAGCCATGAAATCTGCGTACTTGGTTAGTAGTTTCTGTAGTTCAATTGGGGTTCGGGCTAAGATGACAGCATCATCCGCGTAGAGCAGGGCGGGGATCAGGCGATCTTTTGCTTTTGGAAGGTCTCTTCCCCCCTTCAACATACACTCTTCGAGACCGTTGGTGTATAATGAAAATAGAAAGGGGGCGAGAACGCAGCCCTGCCTTACTCCCCGCTCTACCCCAAACGGTGCCGTCAGTTCTCCTCTTGTCCCAAACCTCACTCTCGCTGTGGCCCCGCTATAGAGTTCCCTTAGATAGTCCAAAAGAGGGGGGTCTACCCCCATCTTGCTCAACAGCAGCCAAAGCTTGGAATGTGAGACACAGTCGAATGCGGATGACAAATCCACGTATGTCATGAAAATTGTCCCTGTTTTTGCGAGAGTATACTTGGATGTAAGCAAGGAGAGGTTCAATACTTGGTCAATGGTTCCAAATCCCTCCCTGAAGCCGAACTGTAGGTCAGAGAGAATGTTTTCGTCCGCTACCCACTGTTGCAACTTGCCAAGGAGGACTCTGCCAACCACTTTACCTAGAGAGTCAAGAAGGGAGATTGGGCGATAACACTTGACATCTTGCCTGTCCCCCTTCTTGAAAATGGGGACCATTATTGATGATGACCATGAGTCCAACAATCCGAGTTCCATAGTTGCCATGCAAACTCTCGTAATTATTGGGGTCCAGAGGTCGGGAAGGAATTTGAATAAATCGACGGGGACTCCATCGGGACCGGGAGCTTTTCCAGGCCTACTTAAGGATAGTGCTTTTTCGAAATCTTGTGAGTCGACTTCCAGAGAAATAGGGAAGGTGACTGGATTGTATGCGGACTGATACGAATCGCAATTAGGTGTAGATTGAAAGATTTTCGAAAAATGACTCGTCCATGTGGTCTCGTCTATGGCCACGTCTATTTTTGGTCCACTGGGATCAGTTAATGAAGGGGATTTGACTATTTTCCAGAAAGCCTGGGAGTCCTTCGCGAGTGCACTCTCGTGTAGTGCCTTCCAAAGGGATGTTTTTAGTTCTTTTTTCCTCGTCTTTCTGGCAATTGTATATTCCCTTCTGAGGCCTTGGATCTTTGTTGGATCTCTATTAGATTCTCCGAGGGCTTTCCTCAAGTTGGTTTGTGCTTTCGTACAATCTCGGTTAAACCAGCCTGTGGTCTTTAGCTTGTTTTGGTTATGGGATCTGGTTAACAGGTTTTTGACATATTCTATGATGGTATTAAAATTTTCTAAGATTTGATTCGCCTCCGCTTGGGGATCAAGACAGATCAAAATATTTTTATAGGCGAGAGTAACAAGTCTCTTCGTAAGAATATTAGGGTCCACTTTATTCCATTTAATTGTGAAGCCATTGGTCCTGTGCAACTCGAGCCTGTTCTGTGATAAAGTGTTGGCTATAGTTACCATCAGAGGATTCGAGTGATGTAATTGGAGACTAAGGCTAAGGGCGGAGTGGTCACTGAGGCAGTTTTCCAAAATTTTAAATGTTCCAATTAGCGGTTTTAGGGCTTCTGTGATTAGTATATAGTCCACGGTGGTCTCATGGCCCCTTCCTCTATATGTTGGCTCAAGTTTATTGGTAGTTTGTTGAACAGAGTTCAAAATAAGGAGATCCAAGTCTGATAGTATTTTGTTCATAGCAGACCCCACTACTGAGTGGGTGAAGTGAGTTAAAGGGATATCTGACTCGTCTACTATTCCACAGACATCAATGTTTGGGCAGGGATGCAGATTGAAGTCGCCACCCCAAATTACATAGGAAGTGTCCGCTTTCTGTTTATAGTGGGTATGTTCTATTAACTTGTCTTGAATTTGGTCAAGAATGATCAGAAATTTATCGGGGTCCAAGTTGTTATATGTGTTTACTATTGATAAGCAAGTTTTTTCCCCTACAGAGAGCGTGAGGATTTGAAAGTTCGGAAAGAGGTCTGTCTTGATGATCTTTATATCTACAATTGTGTTGGCCATGTAGATTACCAGACCCCCCCTAGGTCTACCTGAGGTGCTGGGAAGGGCAGGAGAAGTAAAAGTTCTGTATCCCACTAGATGGAGGGCAGCTATTGCCCATGTTCCTTGAATGGAAATGATTTGATAATCGTTCAAGAAGACTGCTGCCGAACCATCCTCAATCTTGTTACGGAGTCCAGCAACGTTCCAGAAAATCATGGAAAGCTGGGTGAGTTCGTGCTGCTGTGCGGCATTGTGGTTGTGTGGTGTAAATTGGGTAGGCACTGGGATTGGGTGTGAGCGTGCTATTGCGGTTGATGGGGGCTCCGGTGATTTAGGTGTTTGTCAATCGACCATTTCCAGGCCACTGAACCTGTTCGTGGTCGGGAATCCCAGCCAGTATTGCCCATTACTGGTGCCTTCGTAGTTGGGACCGAAAGGTTGGTAAGGTGGTCTCTCCCATTGCTCCCAGTTGCCAAATCTATTTTGAGGGCCCACGATCTGCCATGGGACTTCTCTCTGCTGATAATTCGGATTAGATGGGTACCGAGAGTTAATAGGTTCGGTAAGTCGCGTTACAGGATTGGGGGCGGCAGGTTCAAGCTCCCATGGTTGCGGGATTGGCTTCCTCCACATGTTGTCAAAATTACGTTGATAGTTGTTGTTATTGAACCTTTTCGGGTAGAAGTAAGACAGGGGTCTTGTGACAATGCCCCCGGAGGAGTTGTTACGTTCCCAAGAGCATATATAGTCGGCTATGTTGGGATCCTCAAACGTGATGACTATACAGTCTCCTCGAATTGTTTTTTTCCTATAACCTACCCACGAGGTCCTGGATACTGAGGCAATTTTACTTTTCCAATGTGGCGGGACGGGACGATTAGTATTCAACCAAAACTGGACCTTGTTCTTTAGTGACCAGTTTGGTTCAGTCCCTTCACCTATAAGTTCGGGGACCCCCGTCATAACTACCACGTATGGGGTGGCCTCAGGTGGTAAATTAAAAGTGGGCACTTGTTCACTTGTCGGTCTCGGGGCATTTTTTGTTTGAGGTAGTTTAGGGTTTGTTAATGCGGGTGTTTTAGGAGCAGGTGTTTTGGGAGCAGGAGTTTTTGTGGAAGTAGAGTTTGCAGTAGATAATGTTTGGGAACTAGCTTGAGAAGGGATAACCAGTGGCATGGGGGTCGACTTCTTAGAAATGGTAGGGTTTGTCGGAAGGATCAATGTGGTTTGTTTTTTAGACTGTGGGGGAGGTACTGCTGCAGTTTTCTTAGGAGCAGTGTGTGTGTGTTCTAGGTTTACAATGGGCTTGGTAAGAGGTTGTGGGGATTTGAATTTTAAGGAGCCACTGATTTTTATTAGCTGCCTCTCTATGTTACTAAGTCTAGTTTCTAGAGGGCGTATGTGGGAGTTTAAAAGAAACGCTATCTCAGTAATTAATTTTGCTGTTTCTCGTTGTCTTCCTATATTTTCTGAAGTTAGTGAATCTGGCATTAAAAAATCACAGGGATCACGCGGAACATGATGAATTGTTACCACGTTATTAGTTGAGGGAACAGAGTGATTGGTTACAACTGGGACATTTTCGTCAGTAGGCAATATTGGATGCTTGGGTGTTGTGGTTTTTGTAGTATGAGCCGATGTGCTTTTAGTATTCCGTTTTTTTACGGCCCCCTCCCGCTTGCCTCTCATTTGTCTCGTTTCTTCGGGTGTGGGGTCGGGAAAGATATCGGGGGTGTTCTCAAGATCAGTTTCTGAGAGGGATACGGATATTTGAGATGCTGACAAATCGACGTTGTTAGGTAGACTAAGTCTGTTTGTCATCACCTCCATTTGCGTTGGGGCTGGGTTTACTTCCGGGGTTTTTGCTGTTGCAAGTAATCCCATTGATGAACGACGCGCAATTGCCAGTTCTGTAGAAACTCTGCCCTCGATTAAGCTTATGCTCTGATCTATAAAAGTATTAGCTTTGGCCAGGAAGTCATCCATTGGACCTAATAATTGGTCGCCTATGCCATTCTTTTTTGATTTCTTCATCTGCCTGGTGGATCTCGTGTTCATTTTGCAAAGATTGTACACCTGGGGACGGTGATGGATTGACCGAATGTAGAGGGAATCAGATTGTTTGTAGATACCTGTATTGAAGAGGCCGAGATGTAGCTGTTAGGGTGGTGGGCCGGACCGGACTCTTCCGTACTCTAACGGCCTCAAACGGCCCTGTCTTTGCCCAGTCTTAGCCCGGGCTCTGTCCCGCGCTGCGGGAGTGAGTTGGTGTTAAGTAGGTGGCTGTTTGGGTGGGGGACGGGCCAGCAGGGAGAGCGGACCGGAAGCTCTTCCGTGGTCTCGCAGGGACTTCTGGGAATTGAAGTCCCTGCACACTCGCAGCCCCGCTGGTACCTCACGCCCCTTACCGCCTTTCCGCTGAGGTCGTCTCTTGAGCACGCACAAAGTTGCTGGGACGGGGGCCCACCAGCGAAGCGGCACCCGCGAAGCGGGTGCGGCGAGTCGTCTGCTGGGAGCCTCACACGCCGATGCCAAAAGTGCGCTGTGCGGTCGATAGCCTCTTCACTAATAGGTAAGTGTCCAGAGCATGAGCATTTTGAACTTCTTCTTGAGAAAGAAATTGCAAGGGTGCAGGTCTAGTGAGGACGTAGGATTCCATCCTTCTTGGGCACCAGAAAGTAGCCTGAATAACAACCATGACCTACTTCCGACACCAGCATCCTCTCTATGGCTCCCCTTGACAAGAAAGCCTTCACTTTCCTATGGAACAGGGAACGAGTCCTTCGTCAGCTTGCTGCCAATGGGTGGCATGGGTGGAGGGGAGGTCAAAAAGGGGAGGGAGTAGCCCCTTTGGACAACAAGAAAAATCCTGATATTGAACTAAAGTGGGCAGATGATGGAGTTTCCTGCCTCCCACTGGGTTCCCATGATGGTAAGAGGACAAACTAAAGGGGTTCGGAGTATGCATTTCCAGGGAATAGGGGTGGGTGGTCTGCCCTGACCTCTGGCTGCCCAACCCACTGTAAGGTCAACAACAATGAACCCACTCTACCCAGCAAGTCAGTTCTGTCCTGCCCACATAGGATCATGAACTTGGCAGCATCTTTCCCTTCTGCAACAGCAAGGAAAAATGTGGCCAGGTCTCATCCGAAACCATGAGCAGCATCTGCACCACGGAATTCCACATTGCGTTGGAGGAAGGGCCCAAAAGGCACACAGTGTTCACGGGCCGCAGTGCCAAGCTAGAGTATCCAGCCTCTTGGATTCCCTATCCGGTGGAGTGGTAGGGAATGCGCCAAGATTTACACGGGAGATGGAAGCTTAGACCACCAAGCTCTCCGGGGTAATGTATTGTATGTCCTGTTCATTGGCGCTCACATGCAGGGTATGACTCAAGTCCCAAGCAGGACATAAGTGAGGGCTTCCTTAAATGGATAAGCAGTTCCACTGGAGTCACCCCAGCTGTAGCACCTCTGTCAAAACATTAGTTAAGACTGCCACTAAGGGTCAATCAAGAACTTGTAGAGCGCACCTCCTACCTGTGAGGGTCTCAAGGAGCTGGGGGAAAGTGGGGCATGGGGGCGCTACTGGTTGAACAGCCGGGTCTTGAGTAGCCTCCTGAAGGTCAGCCGGACTTGGGTCTGTCATAGGCTCAGTGGGAGGGTGTTACAGGTCTTGGTGGCGAGGTGGGAGAAGGATCTGCCACCGGTGGTTGTTCTTCAGATGCGAGGGACGGTGGCGAGGGCGAGGTCAGCAGAGCGGAGCTGGTGGTTGGGGATGTAGAAGAAAAGTTGTCTGTTGAGGTAGGCTGGGCCCATCTTGTGGACTGCCTGGTGTGCGTGGATGAGGAGCTGCAAGGAAATCCTCTTGTTGAGGGGGAGCCAGTGTAGGTTTCTCAGGTGGGGGGCGATGTGGCTTTGGCGTAGTACATTGAGGATCAGGCGTGCAGAAGCGTTTTGAATGCGTTGCAGTCATTTGATGAGCTTGGCCGGGGCTTCCGCGTTGAGGGCGTTTCCATAGTCAAGTCTGCTACTGAAGAGGGCCTGGGTGACTTATTCTTGTATCTGTCGGGATCCACCTGTAAATCTTACGGAGCATGCGGAGGGTGTTGTAGCAGGAGGAGGAGACTGCGTTGATTTGCTTGGTCATGGAGAGTGTTGAGTCGAGGATGACTCGCAGGTTGCGTGCGTGGTCGGTGGGTGTCGGGGCTGCCCCCAGTGCTGTGGGCCACCAGGAGTCGTCCCAGGCTGAAGGGTTGGAGCCGAGGGTGAGGACCTCCAGCATGTCCGTGTTCAGCTTCAGTCGGGTGATCTTCATCCAGTCGGTGACAGCCTTCATTCCTTCGTGGAGGTTGGATTTGGCGCTTGGTGAGGATCAGTTGATTGTTGTCTGCCTAGGAGATTATGTTGAGATCGTGCTGTCGTGCGACTTGTGCAAGCGGGCCATGTAGATGTTGAACAGTGTTGGGCTGACGGATGATCCCTGGGGTACGCCGCAGATGATCTTGGAGGCTTCGGATAGGAATGGCGGAAGGCGGACGAACGGGGTTCTGCCGGGGAGGTAGGAGGTGGTCCATTCTAGGGCCTTGTCTTGGATCCCTGCGTCCTGGAGGCGTGTGCATAGTGTGCGGTGGCAGACAGTGTCAAAGGCGGCGGAGAGATTCAGGAGGATGAGGGCCGCGGTCTCACCGTTGTCCAGCAGGGTCCTGAAGTCGTCTGTGGCAGCGATGAGGACCGTCTTGTCGCTGTGATTGCTTTGGCACATTGACTGGGATGGGTCCAGGATGCTATTTTCTTCGAGGTATCGGGTTAGCTGTCTGTTGACGATCTTCTTGATGACCTTGGCTGGGAACGGAAGAAGGGAGATGGGCCGAAAGTTCTTGAGGTCTCTTGGGTCCGCCTTGGGTTTTTTGAGTAGGGCGTTGATATCAGCGTTTTTCCAGCTTTCTGGGAAGGTCGCGGTCTCGAAGGAGAGATTGATGATGTTGCCCAGGTGGTGTGCGATGGAGCTGCTGGCTTTGTTGAAGATGTGGTGAGCGAATGGGTCTGACGAGGAGCCGGAGTGGATTGTGCTCATGGTCTTGATGGTGTCATCGATGTTCATGTTGGCCCAGGCTGGCAGGTGGTCGCGGTCGATGGTGTGCGCTGAGTCTGGAGTGTCGATGTCTGTTGGGGCTGTCTGGGTGTTGAAGCTGTTGTGGATGTCAGCGATCCTGCGGTGGAGGAAGGTGGCGAGGGAATCGCACAGGGCTTGTGACGGCGGGATGTCGTTGGTGTTGGAGCTGGTGTTGGAGAGTTCCTTTACGATGTTGAAGAGCTCCTTGCTGTTGTGTGCATTGTTGTCGAGGTGGTCTTTGTAGGAGGTCCTGTCGGTAGACCTGATGAGGTGATGGTGTTTGCGGATGGCGTCTTTGTGGGCTGCGAGGCTGTCCAGTGTCTTTTCGTTGTGCCGTCGGGCAGGGTAAGCTAAGGTAGAGGACCTCGGCCACTCTTCTCACCACCACAGCAAAAGAGGCTCCCTTCTTTGTAGTCAGGGTAGGAGAGACCATGACAGTATCTGGAGAGGTGTTCAATCCGCTGTCATCGGCCAAATCCTCAAACCAGCACCTTAGGGTCTAGGGGCTGGTATTCTGCAGGATCCAATATTCCCTTCCACTCCTCCCAGAGTCCCAGCCAATAGGAATGGGGCTAGGGCTCCAGCCTTGAAGGCATGGCTCCCGTCGGCGTCGGACGACAGCCCTCCGGCTCCTTGTGAGAGTTGGAGATGAGAGCGGACAAGTGCCGATGGATGACGCCGGGAGTGTGAGCATCAAGACAGGCCCAGGAGAAGGTCAAAGTAGTACGACCAGCACCGCTCTGGATCCATCTGTGGAATCCAAGGGGCCTGACTGGTTCTGGGGAGTGGAACTGCCAGGGAAGAACAATTAGGGGTCCCACCAAACCTGTGGGGCCGGAAAGCGCAACAGCAGGAATGGGCCACCCCAATATGAGATGAGGTGCATGGCCGCATCGAACTCACTGAGCTGGGCTGGGGTCTCTCTAGCTGCAGGAAACTCAGGGAGGCACACAGCCAGCACAGGCACAGGCTCAACCGCAAAGCCAGGCTTTGAATGATGACGCTCCCTCATCTCGTAGAATGACATCAACAGATTGGGCAAAGTCAAAGACTTATTCGACTTTCTCGCTTTTCTTCTTTGAGTAGGATGAGGATCTTGAGCTTCACGACCTTCCTCTTGACTGGGATCGAGACTGCCATAGCATGGCACATCGAGCAGCAAGGAGCTTGGAGGAAGCACTCCCTCAAGGCCATGGGATGCATGGCATGGCATTTGACAAGTCTTTTCATTGTGGTGGCACCAGAGGCAAACGCGGTGTGGGTCCGTCACTGACATCTGCCGGTGACAGGTGCCACAGGGCTTGAAGCAGGCCTTCCTAGCTGGCAACCGGCCACACCAGTAGGAGATCCTCAAACAAAAAGTCAAAAAAGGTCAGTCAAAAAATTAATGGGGGTAGCTCTCTCCGAATCTGCGCGGAAAGAATAAAACTGATGTCAGCATGCTGGGATGGCACCTATATAGGCACTGAGCACATCACTTCCGGCATAGACCACTACGACACGCAGAGCCAAATTTAAAGATTTTCAGATCTAGTCTGATGTCTGGGGATAATTCTAAGGTAAGGAATCTGTGGCTATAAGTCTCTTTCAGATTAACACGGCACATAATAAGTCAGCTCTATCACATGTTGACATTAAGTCTCCATCTTTGTAAACAACAAGCTTACACTAAGGGGCCAAATTGTAATGCTGCACTCATTAAATAAACAAAAAAACTGTGAGGCTACAGAGTGACCAGCCATAATGATATCAAAATTTCTGTGTGTGCTCTGGGAACTTCACACTTTCAAATAGAGATAAAGAAAAGTTAACTTCCTTACAAAAATGGTGCCTACAGTACAGATGCTTAGCGGGCAATCCCGTCTGCAGCAAGACTGTGTTGTGTGTCAGGACATCGGCCCCTTGAGGAGAATTTAATAAGGTATTAGCCTCTTAGTCGTCTTTCCTTCTCCACAATTTTAATTTGCCTGCTGCCCTGGATGCTGCAACCTTTACTGAAGGTTCCTTTAGATGCAGAGAATTCCACTCTTCCTGCTTACCACACACGCTCCCTGGGTAACACTACTTCTACATCAGTTTTCCCTACTAAGTGTCATTTTCACAAAAGCAAAATAAGTGTTATGATCTCTTTATCAAGACAAAATCCCATCTTTAAACTTATAATAATAATAAACTTCTTTATTTGGCTTATTCACAAAGGAAAAACCATAAAAGAGACATTAATAATACACATTACGTTTTTACATGAGTAAGACTGTTGAAAAGTAAAAAAACACATAGTTTCAGTAAAATTCATAAATAAGACTAATTGAACATGAAGGAATTATTTAAGATCATTTCATCAGAAATCAGATCAAGATATAATTATTATGGGTATTATAGGTTTTTCCTGTGCTTCATAATACATTTTAGAAAGTTGAGCACAAAATAACAAACATTTTCAGTTTCCAACATTTGGAGTCTGAGAAAAGCAGGCCTACATTGTCTCAATCCCCAGCTCCTCAGTATTGGTAGTAGCCACATTTGGGGCGGGTGTAGTTAATGAATGTGGATTTGTCTGTGAGCGAGTATTTGTTGGGATATTAGGTATGGTCGGTGTGATAGATGGGTTTGGTGTAATGGCTAGATTCGGTGTATTGTTAGTGGTGGGTACAGTGGGAATTGCTATCTGGAGTGTCTTCTTTTGGGGATTTGGTAGGTTGAGGTTTGCGTTTGCTGTCTTTATAGGGAGTGTTTTTTTTTATGTTGTTACCCCCTGTTTTTTGTGGCCCTGGAAAGCGGAAGGGCTTGTATCGCTATAGTACGTGGAGTTAGGGGGCGTGGCCGCCGGGGGAAGAGGCACCAGCTGCGAGGAATGGTGATTGCTGGGCCTCGCAGTCCCCCGGTAGGCTCCTTGGGCGGTATCCCTCGCCAAAGTCCTCCACCTGGGCGGTGTCACGCTGGGAGCGAGTTGACTGACCGCCGATCGCGGAAGCGCTCCCACCAGCAGACACTGCCTCAGGGAGCACGCAGGTAACAGACGTCCTGATACGGATCCTCTTAGGCAGGCAAAGATCCAAGTAATGAGCGGCACTTTAAACTTGTACCATCCCCAAACACAAAATGTAAGTTTGGGACCTATTCCACTCCAAGTCTCCAGACCTTTGTTTGATTTCTGGAACCTGGCTAAACGTAGCCTCCAACACTGAAATAGCTGAAGGCACCACCCCTGGCTATAAAATACCTACAACATCTAAAATTGGCAGAATCACAATATTCTTTAGTTCCAAGATAAGGGGAAACATCCTTATGTCTCACTGTTCTGATCAGCTTGAGCTCTTGATTTTTGGTCTCGAACCCACCCTTGTATCACTTTGCATGGCACCCTGATCTATACGCCCTCTAACAGACTTAAGCCACAAGCTTTCGGATAATACTGGTCCCTCTTATAACTAAATATCAACATTTCCTATTAATAGGCGATTTTAATTACTAACTAGAAGATACCTTTAACAATAAATATAATGATACAATACTACTACTTGATAACCTTAAAACAGTCAACACTCCCAAATGGTCACCTGTCCACTCACCAAGTTGAGCAGATAGTCAAATCTATTTTTACAAACAATATGATGCTTTAGACTGATATCTCAGTACAGATAGTGTGGACTGATCACTTTCTTATTTCCTTTTCTATACCTCTCTGTCTTGCCTCATAGCTCCCCTCCTAGTCACCCAAGATCAAACCCAGATCCAGAAACTGATATCTAAAGACAAGTTGAGTAGTACTCAATAACTTTCCGCCAAACAACAAACTTAACCTCTACAGCTGCCACCGGTTTTAGTCATTGCATTACTAATGCCCTTAACTCCACTGCCCCTATATAAGGGGTGTCCTATGTACACTCAACTATTTCCACTAAACGGTGCAATGGTGCCTTAAGAGAAATT
The DNA here is from genome assembly GCF_964263255.1 of Lissotriton vulgaris. Taxonomy (NCBI): domain Eukaryota; kingdom Metazoa; phylum Chordata; class Amphibia; order Caudata; family Salamandridae; genus Lissotriton; species Lissotriton vulgaris. The sequence continues at coordinate 1,593,279,568 of NC_141694.1, forward strand.
CAAGTGCCACTGCAAATACTTGGAATGAGTTTGTAGACACTTACATCTCGAACCAGATGAGACTACACACAAAGCTGCTCTTAATAATTACCACAGGGAGATTTGCAGAGCTGGCCAGGATTTCCTGGTCAATTGCATCCACTGCAGCCCTAATTTAGCCCATGAAACAATCAGCATTATCAAGTATTTCGTCCAACTGACTACCTGTTCTCAATTGATTCCTGCATCTCAGGATATCTGTAATGCTCTCTCTAGATTTTGTCAAAAGAAAATATGCTCTATTTTTTCCAATTTTTTTACTAAACTATTGATTGGCAGTCTACCCTTCACAGACCCACATTCTGCCATCTTACAACGTAACACTTTAGCCAAAATTCCCCTTGTAAATACGGATACTCTTTGCACTACTATGCCCACTGTCATATCTGGATCTCTGGATATCCCCTGCGCTTACTTTATCTTTTCTTACTGCCTGAGTACTTAGCAGTCCTCTAATTTCACTCACCACTTCTAATTTACCAGATGTATGGAAACGCACCAACGTTCTCTCTTTGTCGAAAACTTCCTCTGCTGATCCTATGACACTTGCAAACTATAGACCGATATCGCTGCTACCTTTTCCTGGTAAGCTGCTGGAAGAGCTGCCAACATACAGCTTACTATCTATTTAGACTTGCATAATCTTCTTGATTACTCTCAATCCAGTTTTAGAGCCGCCCATATTACCAAGGCGGCACAATTAACTGCTATGGTTGATATCGGCAGAATCTAGGAACACATCCTGTCACAATACTCAAATGTGACATGTTCTCGCATGATATCTTACTTAAACACATGAACCAGTTTGAAATCTGTCTCAACGCCTTGCAATGATTCAAATCTTTTCTGCCTATTAGATCGTAAATGTGATGCACTCTCCTCTTACCAGCTGGATGCTTGTTGGATTCCTTGAGCAATTCCTCAGTCCACCTTATCCTCAACATCTTCATAACCCCACCCCCCTCCCCCACGCTCGCCAGCTCCAGGTCATTACATTAAAGGGAAGTATGTCAGGAGTCAATACAATGCAGGAAGTACATCAAATCTCCTTTGGCTTCGACATAGTTTCCTATGCAAAAAGCATAGACTTGATAGTCTCCATTACAGAGAGAACATATTCAAAAATCGTAAAACCTGGTTGTTTTTATCGTGCTAAACTCACTTCTGCCCCATCCATGCTCCATTTTCAGTTAGATTATTTTCTGTTAAGCCAGGATGCCCCAGTGGAGGTAAGCAGGTACTCTACAAATCAAGTTAAAATAGCGTAGCATCTTTATTAGTTCCTTGTGAGCAGTCAAATTCTTTTCAAAGCCATGGTAATTATACAAAGGTTGGTACCAGGCAGTACTAGATTTTATGGCAGACAAATTCAGTGGGACAGATCAATCGGAGCCTTGAGATCAGAGATCAATTTCCTTTCATTTGTTCCCATAAACTCATACCTGGACCTATGAAGACACATCCTTTTCTGTTGTTCCAGGTCTAAACTCGAATTCCCTTTTGCTGGGCCTCCACAGTCAAGCCAAGTCATGCTGCTTCAATCCAGAAACTGCTCAAAATTCATTTTATGAATCAATAACCGTCATTATATAGGCTAATTAAAAAGGGTATGCCATGGCGGGGTGTCCCGTACTCACTATGCCACTGGATTCAAGCTAGCCTGGTTGATGAGAGGTGATACCCCAAATTTTGTCCCATGATGCTTGTTTTCCGGTCCAGGAAGGACTGGCTGGATTGGTCCCCTAGGGAGCAGGGTCAAGACTGATTTGAATATGGCTGGGCCTAAACTAGGTCGGCATAGTGAGCAAAAAAACGATGGATTTAACTCAGATCTGAGACTGGGGGTGAATGCTTGACAATGATCAGCATTCCGTCCATCACCTTTTTGTGTTGCAATAATCGCTGTAAGTAGGAAGGGTATGCTAGGACGTGGGATCCGGTATCACTATTCCACTGGATTCAAGCTAGCCAGGCTGATGAGCTGTGATAACCCGAAACTGGTCCCATAATGCTTGTTTTCTGGTCCAGGATGGACCTGGCCAGGCAGTTTTGGCAGGACTGTTCCCATGGGGAGCAGGGCTAAGGATGATTAGCATATGGCTGGGTCACAACTGGTGTAGCATAATGAACAAAAAAACACAATGGATTTAACCCAGATCTGTGACTGGGGTGAATGTTTGACATTGTTCAGCATTCCGTCCATCATCTTTTTGTGTTGCAATAGTCAACCTAAGAGGGAAGTGTATGCCCAGACATGGGTCCCGTGCTTACTATGCCACTGGATTCAAGCTAGACTGGCTGATGAGGATTGATACCCAGAGACTTGTCCCAGAATGGCTGTTTTCCGGTCCAGAGAGGACATGGCCTGGCAGTTTTGGCTGGCCTGTTCACTGGAGGACAAGGGTCAAGGCTGATTTGCATGTTGCTGGGTACAAACTGGTGTGGCATGGTGAGCAAAAAAACAATGAATTTAACTTGGATCTGTGATGGGTGGTGAATGTTTGACAATGTTCAGCATTCCGTCCATCATCTTTTTGTGTTGCAATAGTCACCCCAAGTGGGATGGGTATGCCCAGACGTCTGTTCTGTGCTCACTATGCCACTGGATTCAAGCTAGCAGGGGCGATACCCCGAAACCAGGCCCAGGATGCTTGTTTTCCGATCTAGGGAGGACATGGCCTGACAGTCCAAGCCTGACTGTTCCCATGGGGAGCAGGGTCAAGACTGATTTGCAAATGGATGGGTCCAAACTGGGGTAGCATGGTGAGCAAAAATAACGATTGATTTAACCCAAATCTGTGACTTGCGGTGAATGTTTGACAATGTTCAATATTCAGTCCATCATCTTTTTGTGTTGCAATATGAGTAAATATATTCAGTAAAAACATATTTATTTATAAAAATGAAACAATAAATGAAAAAGTATAAAAAATTAATCAAAAGCTAATCATTGAAAAGTCATATTCATTTAAGTTTTAAATATTATAGATGTATACATCCATTTATATCTTTAGAGTGTAATCTTCTCCGGAACCTCTACTGTGAAGTTTATGGTTCTAAAGCACAAGTTACTTACCTTCTGTAACAATATATCTGTAAGAAACAGTAGTTAGTGTTAGATTCCTTACCTTAGAATATGCCCAGGTGTCAGACTGGATCCGGAGAGTTTTGCGTAGCAGTACCCTTGCGCGTCGGTAGGCGTCGTCCTCGGCTCCACGTCTGTCGTCGTTGGCACGTTGATGACGTTGGAGTACTTAGACGTCGCCCTCGCGCGCTGATGTCAGGTCTTATACATAGCTTTTCCACACCAGAAACGCAGAGCCATGATAAAAACCGACACTGGTGCCATGAAACTAGGGCCCTCAAAGGAATGACCTTAACCCTAGATATTGGTTCGTAGAATGGGGAGGATGGGTAGGGCGGTAAGGAATCTAACACCAACTACTGTTTCTTACAGATATATGGTTACCGAAGGTAAGTAACTTGTGCATCTGAAAGAAACAGGTTAGTGTTAGATTCCTTACCTTAGAATAGATACCCCAGCAATACCAACCCCGGTGGTGGGTCTGCAAACCAAGATCACACCAGAAAGTCCTGGAGCACGGAACGGCCAAAGAAGCCATCTCTTCGGACTTGGCTGTCCAGGCAGTAGTGTCTAGAGAACGTGTGCAGTGAGGCCCACGTAGCTGCCTGACAGATGTCCTGCAAGGGGACTCCCCGACCCAGGGCAGTAGTAGCCTTCGTGGCCCGAGTGGAGTGGGCACGCAGCCCCATCGGAGGCTCCGTCTTAGCCAGAGAATAACAGGCTTTATTCCACAAAATGACCCATCCAGAAATGGTGCGTTGTCCACCCGGAACTGGCGTGTGCGGTCCAAATAAAATGAGAGCGCACGTTTTGGGTCCAGACGGTGGAGCCTCTTCCTCTTTTGAGGGATGCGGAGGTGGAAAGAAGGTGGGCATGGTGATGGATTGCCCGATGTGAAAGGCTGGAACAACCTTGGGCAGGAAAGAGGGACGTTTTTTTAAGACAACTTTGTCCGGATGGACAGAAAGGAAAGGAGGCTTAGAAGAAAGAGCCTGGAGCTCACTCACCCTCCTGGCAGAGGTGATGGCAACCAGGAATGCAGTCTTAAGAGTAAGAGACGGAGAGGACAATTGTGAAGTGGCTCAAAGGGAGCGCACAACAAATAAGTTAGAACAAGGTTGAAGTCCCACTGAGGCATCAGGAAAGGAACAGGAGGAAACATGTGAGTGATGCCCTGCAAGACTCTATTTACAACAGGGGACTTGAAAAGAGAAGGCTGATCAGGAAGCCTTAAGAAGGCTGAAATGGCAGAGAGGTAGCCTTTGATAGTGCCCAGAGCAGAGCCCTGCTGGGCAAGTGAAAGAAGAAAGAAGAGAACCTCTGAAAGAGGGGCAAAAAGGAGACCCACAGCCTTTGCTGTGCACCATGCCTCAAATCTGTTCCACCTGCAGGCGTATACCGTTTTTGTGGAGAGACGCCTGGCTGCCAGAATGACATCACAGACTTCAGGAGGCAAGTCAAATGGCCTTAACTGCCGCCGCTCAATCTCCACGCATGGAGGTGGAGGCTGGACAGGTTCGGGTGGAGGACCGTCCCCTGCTGCTGCGACAGAAGGTCCTCCTGAAGAGGCAGACGAATCGGGGGATCGACTGACATGCTGAGTAGCTCGGGATACCAGTATCTTCGTGCCCAGTCCGGGGCCATAAGGATGACTTGGGCCCGGTCGCGCCTGATTTTCTTCAGCACTTTGGGCAGAAGTGGTATAGGTGGTATAGGTGGAAAGGCGTACAACAGACCGCAACTCCACTCCGTCGCCGAAGGAGTGCCGCCTTGGAAATTCCAACGCGCAGAACTGATGACATTGCGTGTTCTCTTCTGTGGAGAATAGATCTAACCAAGGCTCTCCCCACTGCCGAAAGAGACCTTGCGCCATGTCCGAGTTCAGATGCCATTCGTGATCCATCATGCACTGACGGGAACCTGCCAGGTGTTGAACCACCAGGGTGACGCCCTGGTGTTCCAGCCATTGCAAGAGGCACAGAGCCTCCTGGCAAAGGGTCCATGACCCCACTCCGCCCTGTTTGTTGCAGTACCACATAGTGGTGGTGTCGTCCGTGAACACCTGCACCACACTTCCCCAGACAGAGGGAAGGAATGACTTCAGTGCAAGCCGGATCGCCCGCAGCTCCCGAAGATTGATGTGGAACCGGGACTCCGCCGGAGACCAGAGGCCTCTGATCTCCGCCTCTCCCATGTGGCCCCCCAGCCCAGGAGGGACGCATCCTTCACAACTACGTGCTCCGGTTGGGTTAGGGAGAGGGATCTGCCACTGACCCAATCGCGGTCTGTGAGCCACCACTGCAACTGTCTTGCAGTGCCCTCCGCGATCAGGACATGGTCGGACAGGTTGCCCTGATGCAGGGCCCACTGAAGCTTCAGGTCCCACTGCAGAGCCCACATCCGACCACCTGGCGTGATGCACCAGAAGGATGCAGGATGCAGGAGGCCATCAGCCCCAGAAGCCGCAGCGTCAACCTGACCGAGACCCGGGATAAAGGCTGAAAGATAGGTATCAGAGCCTGAATATCCCGAACCCGCTGTTCGGGAGGATAAACCCGAAACTGCGCCAAATCCAGAACCGCTCCGATGAAGCGGAGCTTTTGAGAGGGACACAGGTGTGACTTCAGCACATTGATAGAAAACCCCAGCAAGTGCAGGAGGTCGGCCATAGTCTGGAGGTGGCTTACGACTGTCTGGGGCGAGCCCGCCTTCAACAACCAGTCGTTGAGATAGGGGGAAGACTGACACCCCTAATCTGCGCAGATGAGCTGCGACCACTGCCATCACTTTCGTGAACACCTGTGGGGCGCTGGTAAGGCCAAAGGGGAGCACAGTGAACTGAAAGTGCTCGTGGCCTACCGTGAACCGCAGGTAACGCTGGTGGGCCGGCAGGACAGGTATGTGGAAATAAGCGTCCTGCAAGTCCAACTACCATCCAGTCTCCTGGGTCCAGGGCAGCTAAGACCTGATCCAAAGTCAGCATCTTGAACTTCTCCTTCCAGAGGAAGCCGTTGACGTTCCGCAGGTCCAAGTTAGGGCGTAGGCCCCCTTTGACCTTCTTGGGAACCAGAAAGTAGTGGGAATAGCAACCACACCCTACTTCTGGCCCAAGAACGCGCTCAATGGCCCCCTTGGCCAAGAGGGCCGATACTTCCTCTTGCAGAAGTTGCAAGTGATCCCCCGACACGCTGTGGTACTGCGGTGGCATGGCTGGAGGGGTCGCCTCGAAGGGGAGGGAGTAGCCCCTTCGGACAATTTGCAGCACCCACCTGTCCGAAGTGATGTCCCGCCAGTGGAGGAGGTGATGGCGTACCCTGCCCCCCACTGGTGTCAAATGGGCCTGAAAGCTCAGCCTAAGAGGGCTCTAAGGCAGATGATGCGGAGGTGTATGTGGATTGGCCTCGCCGTTGTCCCCTGGCACCCCCACAGCGGTTACCACGTCCACCGCCGCGCTGGATGTTAGACTACGGCCCGTGGCTGGCAGGACGTGAAGGGGCGCCCCTTCCTTGGCCACAAAAGGAGCGAAAGACAGAAGATGGCTGACGCTGGCCTGACAGGCCCAAGGACTTGGCCATAGCCCTGGAGTCCTTGAAGCATTCAAGCACATGATCTGTCTTGCCACCAAAGAGGTGGCTACCATCAAACGGCATGTCTATGAGGGTGTTCTGGGCATCAGCGGAGAAGTTGGCGGATCACAGCCAGGCGTGGCGGAGAACCGCCACCGTCGCAGACTACGCCCTGCCCAGCGAGTCTGTGGTATCCAGCCCACATCGAATGGAATACCTCGCTGCGTCTCGTCCCTCCGCAAGTGCTTGAGCGAGCTTTACCCGGGCCCCCTCCAGGCACTCCGGCAGCACGGCTGCAACCGTATCCCACCGTGAGTGGGTGTAATGACCCAAAACGCAAGCGGTGTTGACTGACCGCAACCCCAAACTGAGGGAGGAGAACAGTTTCTTGCCAAACTGTTCATACCTTTTGGATTCCTGATCTGGAGGTGCAGTCGGGAATGCGGACTGTGAAGTAGAGGCCTGGATGACCAGGCTCTCGGGGGTGGGGTGGGTGGACAGATAACTAGGGCCGCCCGGAGCTGGGCAGTGGCGCCTGGCGACGTTCCCATCTACAAGAGAAACTGTAGCGGTCCTGGACCAGGTGACCTACATGACGTCTGTGAGAGCCTCATTAAATGGCAGTAGAGGCTCCGGAGAGCCTGCCGACGTCATGTCGAAGGCTAGGCGGGCAGACTATGTCGTGGTCGGCTCCAAGGCAATAGAGGAACCGGCGGTGGGGATCGGTAACCGATATCAGTCGGTGGCAATCGGTACAGGGCTTGAACCCGGGCATCCCTTCCGGCACCGAGAGTCGCAAAGACTCGAAGAGAGATCAAAAAGGATCGAAAAAAGTTTAGTCAAAAAGTGACTAAAGTACTACTTTTTCCGGATCTGCGCTTGCCGGCGCAGAAAAAAGAACTAACATCAGCGCGCGAGGGCAGCGTCTAAGTACTCCGACGACGTCATCACAGCGCCAACAATGCGGACGACGGACGCAGAGCCGCGGACGACGCCTACTGACGTGCAAGGGTACTGCTACGCAAAACTTTCTGGATCCAGTCGGACGCCTGGGGATATTTTAAGGTAAGGAATCTAACACTGACCTGTTTCTTTTAGATATAATATGCTCTAGTTTTGTAATGTCAAAATCTGCTACTTCTGAGCCCAATTTCAGATGGGTTTTAAACAATGTGAAAGGTTATGGTGCAGGAAAATACAACCAAGTAGTATATGATCATAATGCTTCCTGTGCTACATAGCAACTCTTTCTAAAGGCACACCAAAAGAGAACATTAGATTTCATTGTGATATGCAGACTTTTATGACCAGTAACAGTGCAACATGTCTTGCTTAAAAATATCCATAACATACCTTGTCATACTGACATACGATAACATTGTCGGTATCGAACATGTCAGGTACTTCTTGCTCACTAACATCATCTCCAGAGTTCAAAGGATCCTAAAAGATAAAATTCATATAGAAACAGTAAATAAAAAGCAAACACAATCTCATACATTAGTGAAACTCAAAATGATAACATTATAGGCAACTACCATACAGTCAGAGTATGCATTTGTACCTTAAAACAATCCAAGGCTAGTCTAAGGAACTCTTAAATTTGAAATAAATCCCACTCTGAAAAATTATTTCACTCGAATAACAGACATTCGAACGCTGCTAATTATGTACTTTACAAATTCACTTAGGTTACATGATGACTTTCCCCAGGAAAAGTTAAGTTTGCATTTTGACCTTTTCCCATTTACAATGCGGTCATCAGTTGGATGTACCATGCCTCATTGTCAAAGTGAAGTGTTTACCAAGCACTCTCAATATTCAACTAAGGGTCATTACAAGAGATCCAACTGATTCCGATATCCAGATGATACTGACAAACTGCTTGGAAGACTGAGGTACTGATCCCACTAGCACTGCAAGCTGTGCTCATGACACTGTGAGTAACCCGTCAATTTGTGTGGGATTTGTTTGAACCAAATGTACTTAGGCCAACAATTAATGTACAATTTCATAAAAACTGCTGTATGTTGTGTTGCAGGTCATCACATTGCAAGTAAGTACATCAGGAGTCAAAACATTGCAGGTGTTCATCAGGAGTCACTGCATCAGGAGTGTCTTTACATCACAGCTTTTCAGGAAAGTTTATGCATATTTTTTTTAGGTTTTTATTCCATAGGTAGCCAGGGGCTAAGCATCCCTCATGTTCTAGGTTGTCATCTTTTTTGTAGAGTTCTTTCTAGAATTCCATGAATGTGTGTATGATTTCATTATTCCAGGTGTGTGACTTGTTGTTTGTATCTGTGATTGTTGAAATACTTTGTTTTCTTTGCTTGAATTTGAGGTATGATGCAAGCAATTTGCCCGCTTTGTTAGTCTCGCATAGGTTGATTTGTTTGTATTTCCTGATCCACAGACCTGCCCGTTCGCTCAGAATTCTGTTGAATTCGTATTTTTTCTTTGAGAGTTACTAGAGAAGTATTGGGCTCCTCCGGACTAGCTTGGGAACCTAGTTCTATCAAATGCCTAGGCTTCCACTTCTGCAGGACGCTAAGATCGACCCTGGAACAGAACTAGAAAACCACTCTAGAAAAGATAAAAGGTCTCCTAGATACCTGTTTGCCCAAGTTCATCACCTGGTGGGGCAGAGTAGACACTGTGAAGATGATGATCACTCCCATAGTTAACTATCTAGCTGGAAAGCTCCTCCTAGCTTTCACAGACTATTTCCAAAAAAAAATTGACCTAATGCTAAACAAGTTCATATGGCGCGACAGAACCCCCAGAATCAGCCTCCAGAAACTTAGACTAGGTTGCGTTGATCCAAGAACCTTCAACAAATGTTGAAATCTTCACAAGATGAACCCATGATCTACAAGGGCACGATTCCATGCCATAATTGTTCTAACTGCCATAGAATCAGTCATGGGAACACTGCACTGCACCCTCTCAAGGCACGTCTATTCGTCTTAAAGTCAACGCAACCTGTGATACCACTAATGTAGTTTACCTTCTGAAATGTCTTTGTGGCCTCCCATATGTGGGAAAAATTGAGCGCAAGATAAAAACTAAACTTACTGAACATCGCAGTAATATTCGTACCAAGAATCTGAAATCCAGTTTAGCAGCTCATTACATTCAGCAAAACCACAACCCCAGCCAAATTCGTTTTCAAATTCTTGAAGTTGTAAAAAAACCAACGGGCATTGACCCAAAGAAATTTCTTTTACAAAGAGAACTGTTCTGGTTTCACAAAATGTATTTCTTACATCCTAAAGGACTCAATGAAAGGCTGGAGTATAGTAGTTTTTAGGTTTCGCCTATTATCATTCGCTTGCGAATGTAATAGGCGAAAATTCAAGTGCTCGATTCGACTCGTGAAACCACTGCGGTTTTTCCACAGTGCATGTGAGTCACGTGACCACAAAAGCGGGTCACGTGACCACACAAGCACGCGCATCTCCCAAGAGGAAAACAAACTTCACGTCCCTAATCACGTCACACACGCCTAGCAAAGGCACGCACGTAGGGAGCCGCCTCACCAGCGCACAGGACAGTTATTCCTAGCGCTTTAGATCCAAGCATCTGCCCACATGCGTTGCCCGCTTTACAAGTTACTGTTGGCGCCCTCGACCACAACACGGACAGACCCTCACAGGTACCTACCACCCACCCTACATTAAGATAAGGCGTTCTGCTACTACCGCACGCTACACAGAGACCGATCCCACGCCATACATAACAACAATGGCTGACACTACTACCCCGGAACTCTGCAACTAAAGAATGCGCCCCACAGTGCATACCGCAGAGCCTGCCTCAAGGCAATGCCACGCCTTGTAGAAGACAAGCCGCACACCTGCTTCAGCCGCTTCTTTTGCATTCAACGTAATGACGGCTGCTTGATCCTACACCTACAGACAGCGCTACAACGTGCCTTCCGGGCACCCAGCACCCATCCAACTGCAGTCACGCCTGCCACATCGCTGTAACAAGGATAACCCATGTTCTTCATGCCACATGGCCGGCATCAAGCGTGCCAAACCCCTCCACCACACCCTACACAAAGATGCCCCCCACGCAGTGCCAACTACAAACCCTGCATCAGGATAGTGCCGCTCACTCCCAACAAACTACACCAAGAGACAGAGCCCCCCCCGCAGCGAGACGGTTGCAACCCCTGCTACTACACGCAGGCACTCAAAACAACGCCTGCGCCAGGGAAGAGTCCCTGCACGGAGGCAGGAAATGCTGCCAACTTGGTAGCCAAATAGACCCTCATTTTAGTGCCACTCAATGCCACGGACCCAGGTCATTGGTGCCCCGATGCTGTGGCAAGAGACACACAGGGGTGCCTGCAGCTTCTGTTGCTCTCCAGAAACCTCTACTTTTTTTAAGTTAGATGGCAAGCCATGCCCACACCTTTCACACAGTGCCAGACACTCCCGGCGCACCCCCCTGCAATAGGTGATCTCATGGAGTCAGTAACTTCTACCGCGCCGTCTGCAACAGGGGACACCGAGCCCAGGGGGTGTCACTCGACACCGTGCACGCTGCCTCAGTCACTCATGCGGCACGACTCACTCTTGGGGAGGGGGAGGGGGCGCAGTAACTTCCTTCTGTGAGACGATGCACTGACCATATCAATGCCTCCCACACACCTTTCACACAGTGCCTGCCACACCCCCTGCTTCTGAAGGAAGCCCTTCCGACTAACCGGTATCCACGCAATCACACTGCCTTGTCATTGTTAGCCTTAAAACAAACCTAAGCAAACGCAGGCGGAGACAAATAAAGGTGAACCCTGCTGCCGGGCGGGAGAGAGGGAGTAGCGCAGGGGCAGCTGCGACGGGGGCCACTGCACTCGGATAATTGTTTTATTACCCTCAATAGCAGTCAAAGGGACAGTTTTCCTCGTTTGCCACACTTATGACACACACGTGCAAAACCTAACGAACTGATTTTTTAAACTTGGAAGTACATTTTTATTTAAAACAAAATACAATTTTAGTGTGAACAAAAACAGAGGCCAAACTGATTTAAAAGCATACTAAGGGAAAACAGCTAACGTGCCGCAGGCAGGTAAATACACGCCTAAATGTTTGCAAGCAGTTCACAAACTTTAAACTACAGTCCTACCTTGAAGCAGCCCTTCGGCGGCCAGCTGCGAGGGCTCCACGGGGGCGAGGAGGCATGCAAGGCACAGGCACAGAGTCCAGCTGCTCATGTCGACCGGGAAGGGGGTGGTCGCAGGAAACCTTTAATTCACAGGAAACCCGGCTACTTAAAAAACAAGCACTTGCGTTGCCAATAGGTTTCGCATTTGGAAAGTTGGAGCTATTGGTTTTGAAAATGACATTTTATATTTATATATTGTTATTGACAATGCCAATAACGATATATAAATATAAAATGTCATTTATAAAACCAATAGCTCCAACTTTCCAAATGCGAAACCTATTGTCAACACCAGTGCTTGTTTATAATGTATCTGTTTTGATTAATCTTTCTGTTCTCTCCATGGCAGCTTACCCACTTTTCTCCTTATATCCGGTTTCCTTTTTAAGGTTCTTTTCCATCTCTTCTTTGTTTTCACTTTAGATTTCTTTTTCTTCTCTTACTTCACTCGCATGTTACCATTTTTCCATTTTTCTTCACTTAACAGATGTGGACATATAAACTTTTCTTCTCATTCTAGCACACCTGGCCATTTCATACATTTATTCTTCTTTCTCTCCGTTTTCTCCTAACTTACCATTACTTTTCCTATGATATGTGTCTTTAGAATGTTAAGTGCTTAAGTACGTTTGTTTTCTTTGTTTATCGCCATTTGTTTCCCTAGTTAACTTATTTTGGCTTGGTTTATCATGTTTGAGCCTTGAAGTGGCGTATTGTACATATTCCCCTGTTTGTACCTGTATTAGTCCGATTGTTTATTTCCATTACTCTTTGGTTTGTCCCATGTCCGTTCACGCTGTTGCTAGCTCGTCGAAAACACATTCGACTTCCTCTAACAAAGTCCAATTTCTATGCTCACTAATCTGCAAGTCTCACTCGTTTGTTCAGCGATATTGAGCGCTCACCACAGCGTTCTGCACGCATTGGAATCTGTTTGAACTTCTTGATTATCACGTTATACCCGCACACATCGGTGAGTTTTAGAATAGTTTTCTTGGGATACGTTATTTTTCAGCATGCACATGTCTCACCGAGTCATTACGGGGACTCGCTTAGAGTCCGTAACGTTCTTTCACTTGTATTGCTTTCTCGAACAAGTTTTCACCTTATGCTGCGTTCACTCACGTTTTCGCTACTCCGGTTAATTCACCAAGTCTTGCGTCTAGCTTCAACTTCTTAGGGAACGATACTATATTTTAAGGAACACCATAATTCTTGCTATCCTTCACACTTTGCTGCTTGGCATCACCACGTACACATATAGATTCACTATCGTTTTTCTTGGCAGGTCACCTTTTCACTTGTTTGTCAAGCATGTCCATGCCACTTGTTTTTCATTTTATTTGTTTAGCCTCGGGCTCTTGATACAACCAGTTCCTTATTTGCTTTTTCCTTAGACATCCTACCCCCTGAAGAAGAGCCAAGCCAGGCTCGAAATGCATCGGGGTCATTCAGTACTGTTACGAAAAATGATGTCCATGTTTTGATATCCTCATGACTTTTGCGACCAAGAATTACATTGGAATAACGCAATATCTACATTTGAAAAGTTGACATTTTGAATAAATTGATGACTACAAAGTGTTCGGATTAAATTTTGGATACCTTATTTTACATTATTTGGCGTGCTCAAGAGTTCCACCTTACCCTTGTAAGGCTCCTCTGCTTGTCTCTATAGAGAAAGCCATTTTAAACAATGCAGACCCCTAACTCTCTTCACAGACAACTAGCAAGCGTACAAGAGCAACCCGATCTTCAAGATCACTAGGCAGGCGCTGCTCTAAGTAGACAGAAAGCTCAAAGTCCGCATCGGAAACTCACCCTGGGAATCACTCTGGGATAACCCAAGATTGAATACAGAGGAAAGACCCTCGACATGCACACATGGAAAATAGTAGGTCTCTCATACCCAGCTCAGCTGTAGGAGGAAGGATTGCCGCAAACATTCAACAGTATGAGAAATATACACGACCTCCCCGAAGTAGAAGTTTACAACTTCTTAGCCATCAAGACAGCCTTAACAAAATCTAAACTAACCAAACACAAGTCCTCAATCTTCAGATACATGGAGAACATAAACAAGACAGGCCACCAGGTCTCGCACTTATACATGCTCCACCGCCCAGGAACCTCCAAACTAAACACAAAAAACAAAACCTACTGGGTAACCCAACTTGGCTCCAATCTCACAGAACAAGAACTACAAACGTCTGGGAGGCCCCATCAAGAAACATGATATCCCCAGTGCTAGCACAAACTAAATTCTGGCTTCTACACCAAGCATTCTGGACACCTGCTCGCCTAGCATCATTAGGTCTGAAAGACAACGACAGCTGCTGGAACTGCGGTGCTGTAGAAGGAGACCTCGCACACCTCACCTTCCAATGTAGTAAAGTTAGCAAATTCTGGGAGAAGTTGCTGTGCTTCATCAGCGAAGCCCTAGGATGCACTCTACAACACTCATTTGCCACAACTACCACCGCTCATATCACAACAGATCTAGCCACACAGCAAGACAGGTACCTACTAGACTTCCTCCTGACAACAGTAGTCAAAACAGTACTAGCCAAGAGGAAAGATACCACCAAAGCCACATTCAAGGGATGGCTGAATTGAGTCATATTCCTAAATGGGGCAGACATCACAGCACTAAGACAAACACCCTGGAAAAACCCAGACAGTGTAATGTTGTCAACACTAGACAAATACCTCAGCTCTTACAAGCCTTCATAAATTAACCGTACATGCCTGATCAACGGCTAGTAATCCAGTGCAGGGAGTGTAATCTACACTAAACAGCCGCCAAACACATCTATGTTTTGTCTTTACGACGCACCATGCAGACTTTACCACAAAATGGTATTATCAGGCAGATGTGTTTACCACAATTTGGCAAGTATATGTAGGTTTTGTTAAGTGTTTTATTTCTAATATTTTAAAGACAATAGTAAATATATAAATATTTTCAGTAACGCGTTTCGCCTGACACAGCAGGCTTGCTCACACGGTCTATGGGATATATATGTATATATGTGTATATATATATATATATGTGTATATATATATATATATTCACTGAAAAAACCATAGGTTTCACACCAGTTATAGTTAGGAATTAGCATTTAAAAAACCTATTAAATTCACTGAAAAAACCATAGGTTTCACACCAGTTATAGTTAGCTGGAAATTTTACTGATATAAAACCATTGAAATTCCCACGTTATAGTTAGTCGGACTCACTATAACTTGCGCGTGCAATGCACTGCTGATGACATCACATATTACATCACTCATGACATGGTCAGTGACATCACTCATGACATCACTGATGACACCATCCAGTGAATATGTGCCTTTCTGAAAAAGTAAATATTAGTGAGTAATGTTTAAATATTTAAATATATATATTAGTGTTTTACTTTGTGTATAAGTGGCTACATGTGTTGGTAAGTAGCTACATGCGTATGTATATGGGTTATTAGATGTTTCTCTTAGTATCAGTATGAGTGTCTATATGGTTTGGTGGGGGTATTACTTAGCACATAGATGCATGAGTGACTGACTCTCTGTTTCTATGTTTTGAAGACAGCATATGTACAGGACTGTATGGGTGGATGAGTGTCTATATGTGTTTGTTAGTGAGTGAATGACTGTCTCACTAGTGTCTTTATCAGTAACTACATATGTTTTAATCTAGTATATATGAATATTGATGTATATAAGTGAGTATATGTGAGAGTAAGAGATTGTAAGAGTTCCTGTTTAAATAAGTATGTGTTTCTATAAGTGATTGTTTAAGAGAATAAATATGTGTAATTTTAAATAGAAGTAAGGTGGAAGTGTGTGTATAACTCTATATTCAAATAAATGGATGTCCAATAGTTTATTTGCACGTGTGAATATGTGTGTGAGTAACTTTTGGATGAATGTCGGTGTGTAACAGGATGTATAGGTGTATCACTTCATATGATGAGTGAGTATATGTATGAGTGACTATATAAAACTATTGGTGAATGAGTGGATGTGTATATAGATAGTGGAATTACTGAATTGCTTGTTGTAACTGATATAGGTATCTCCATTTTTTTAAAAATTTCAGTTTCTATTTTTGAATATGTGTCTCAAGGGTTACATTATAGTGAAAGGAGGTCTGTCACTATGTCACAAGGATGGTGTCATGAGTGATGTCACTGACCATGTCATGAGTGATGTAATATGTGATGTCATCAGCAGTGCATTGCACGCGCAAGTTATAGTGAGTCCGACTAACTATAACGTGGGAATTTCAATGGTTTTATATCAGTAAAATTTCCAGCTAACTATAACTGGTGTGAAACCTATGGTTTTTTCAGTGAATTTAATAGGTTTTTTAAATGCTAATTCCTAACTATAACTGGTGTGAAACCTATGGTTTTTTCAGTGAATTTCATAGGTTTTTTAAATGCTAATTCCTAACTATAACTGGTGTGAAACCTTTGGTTTTTTCAGTGAATTTCATAGGTTTTTTTAATGCTAATTCCTAACTTTTTATACAGACTCATACCTATGTGTTTTTTAGTTAATTATGAGGAAATTCCGGACAATATTATGTTAGAAATTTTATTAAATTATGAAAAAGAATCAGAGGAATAAATTTATCTTTAATAATTTCAATTGTTTCAGACAATATTCTTTTTTATATGTAATTCATGAAGTATTACCAAAAATGTTTAAAATATAAAGTGAGACTTATAGTATACTGTTCAACTATTTTTCTGTTACATAGTAAGTTTACTCATAGTTTCTACCTTTCTCCCACTATATTATCTCATATGAATATTTTACACCTCATTTTCATAAGTGAACAGGACAGACTACTCATGATCCCCTAGAAATTCTCAGGGAGTGCTTTAAAGATCTGTTTCTCCTTTCCAGACAGACTATATTATGAATTCCATATACCACAAAAAATACAATAACAACATGCAAGATGTCTACAAAGAAGATGGTGAACATTAAATTTAAGTCTCTTCATTAGTACCTACATGTAGGTACTTACATAAAATAAAAAAATAAAAAAAAAACAATTCATAAACATACAATTTTTGAAGTGATTATTTTTTTTTGAAGTGATTATTTTTCCATAGTACCCTCCCCGATACGCTCCCCGGTGCGCGCACCAGGCGCTTCCCCCGCGAAAATCGAAAAAAAAAATTTTTTTTGGAGGCCCCGCGGGGCCCTTTAATGGCCCCCATATCAAACCTAGGGGGTCAGGGGGGGTCTACCCTGCCCCCTTATGGTCAATTCCACCCTTTGTTTTTGCCACCTCTTATGACTAGATTTTACCGATAGACAAGATGGCGGCCGCTCCGGACTGTTTAGAATGTTTACAGACAACTGAGAGCCAATCAGCTTTCTGCGCGCAAGTCGCGTGTCGCGCCTGGAGCGCTCACCGGTGCGCGTACAGGAGCGCTGCTCTAGATATATATATTTTTTTGAACCTAAATTACTCAAAATCCACTGGAGCACATATCTTGAGACATAGCAAAGGCACATCGGGCTACCAGTCCCTACAATTTTGCCAAGTTTGGTGGAAATCCATTCAGCCGTTCGGGCTAAAAGTGAAATCGACCGCCCTATGGAAATTAACATGGGGAAAACGCGTTTTGGGACCCCCCTTTTATCTCGGCCCCCGCTTGACGTATCCCCCCCAAACTTTCAGGGAAGGACCGGACCGCCATGAGACCATTTTCCTGAAAATTTCAGGCAGATTCGTCAACCGGCGCCAAAGTTATTCAAAATAGAATGTTGAGATTTAACATTGAAAATTATCCTAACTATAACTACCTACTGGCGACCGCCAGTAGGTAATATATATATATATATTCAATCGCGCTTGCTCCTGCTGCAACTTCCTGCCGGATTCACAAGGAAGACAAGGCAGACCCAGTTTGGTGCTTTGATTTTTATTTTTCAAACACCACCAAGACCCTCACGACGCGTTTCGGCAGATCCCTGCCTTGATCACATGACAGCATCATCGTGGAGCACACCTCTATTTAAAGTGCAAGTGCTACATTATCTTTACAATAGACATAGAAGACATATTTAGACTTTACATAGTCTTTCTTACTATTTCTATGTACATAACCATTGTATTTTGGTTATCATAGTTGTAAAAACGCCAAATTTGGTTATTTAGTAAGAATCTCATTTAGATATAGTCAAAGTCAAATAAGGGGGATATGCTTGTAAAATACATCTTAGTACCACAAAATACTTGTAAAATACATATTTGGAACGTTGTGCAACAAGGAAGGTCAAAATGATAGTAAAATACATTGTTTTTATATTATTATGGCATAAATGCTTTTGTATTCTTAACATCCTCGTTTGCCCACCTGTGCCTTCATTCCTTTTGCCCTCTATTTCACTAGGGAATTTTCCCCCCGCACATTTCTATGTCTATTGACTAAAATTCGTGATGTGCTTCTATTATAAGAAACCCCATATATCACCCTATTGGTGTATTGTGTAAATCTAAAGTGCTAAACAGTGCAAAAAAAGGAATATAAAACCCAAAATAAAATAGGAACAATTTCCTATGTGTGTTTCCCTATGTATGTAATTCATACTTTTGTGCAATATTCATAATTTTGTTATAACAGTAAACTTTCGGTACGGTTTCCAAAGATAAATCCTGTAAATGTCATTTTGTAGTGTTCTAGACATGATTCCCACAATCGGTTAAAAAACACTTTTCTACTTTTAAAACAGTATGTTAAAAACCAATTCATGTCTTCACTATAAAATGTACTATATACAGAAAAAATATATACATAGAAACTCATATATAAATAATCTATAAATACAACTTTAAATTAAATGATTTGATTCTCCTCTAAAATAAAGCAGCAATATATATGTTTATCAAAAGTGAGCAGACCAACACAATCTATGTAATGGGAACACATATTATAAACTATCCTAATTCTTAAGTGGTATGGCTACGCATATTCTATCAACAAGATGAAATATATGTTTGAAAGAGATGTAATCAGATTCTTTAGATGGGTCTGCGTTAGTCTAGGTACGTATACAGATCTTCCCCCATGTTCAAACCATTCGGTTGTTTACTATCTAGTAGTAAAATATAATGGGTCTCTAGACGCCGTAGCATCCCCTCTCTATCCCCGCCCCTTCTTTGTATGGGGACACTATCGATCAGATAGTATTTGAGATCGTTAGGCTTCCCTCCATGGTGTTCCTTGAAGTGGCGGGCCACCGGGTAACTAGGGTCGTTGTTATTGATTGCCCTAATATGCTGAAGTATACGCTGATGTCCCGGCAGTTTAGTAATTCCAACATATCTAAGCTTGCAGCTGCATTCCAGGACATATACAACACATTCGCTTTTACATGTCAAATGCTGTCTAATCAATTGTGGCTTTGAGCTAAAGGCTGTTACAAACTCCTTCATATTAGTACCATATTTGCAGGCTTTACAGCTAATACATTTGAAGAACCCCTTTCTTCCTGTTATCCATTCTGTGGTAGATCTACATTCAGGGCTGCTTGTTACTAAAACATCTGCCATTGATGTAGATTTTCTGAATGTGATGGCTGGATGGGCTGGAAGAGAGCTGCCAATGATCGGGTCATCCTGTACTATATGCCAGTTGTTTTTAATTATTTTGCGTAGGGCTTTGTGTTGGCGATCATAAGTAAGTATCAATCTAGGTGCATCATCCCCTATTAATGACGTGTCATGTTGGGATTTAGGGAATGCATTAGCAACTTCTAAAAGTTCTTCCCTTATCTTCATTCTAGATTTTTTAATCGCACTGTTAATAGTCTTTACACTATATCCCCGAGCCATAAACCTTAACTTGCTCTCTTCCTGTACTTTTACCAGCTCCACCTCACTGCTGCAGATTCTGCGCAATCTTAACATCTCCCCATAGGGGATGCTATGTATAAGATGGGACGGATGCGCATAACTAGCATGCAGTAGGGTGTTACCAGAGGTTTCTTTCCTGAACAGGGTGGTACTTATTTTAAGATTTTCTATTTTAACTAGGACATCCAGGAATGCAATCTGTTCGCTATTTATGTGTGATGTAAATTTTAGATTCTCATTGTTGATATTTATAGAGTCTATGAATTCTTCTGCCTCTATTTTAGTTCCATTCCATATGATCATAAGATCATCTATATATCGTAGCCACGATATTATCTTGCCACTGTATGTGTCCCGGTGTTGCCTTTTGAGGACCAGCTCCTCCCACCAGCCCATAAATAGACAGGCATAGCTTGGGGAGAAGCTGGCCCCCATGGCAACTCCTTGTACCTGACGGAACATTTGTTTTTTGAAAAGGAAAAAGTTATGTTCTAAACAAAACACCAATAGGTCCATGAGCATTTTGTTATGGGATGAGAATTCTATTGGTCTCCTATCCAGAAAATAACTAACTGCCTTGATACCATCTGCATTTCTGATGCATGTATATAAAGATGTGACATCAAGCGTGATAAGCAGATATCCCTCCTTCCAATCCACTTTTGCAATTTTTGTCAAGAAATCCCCCGTATCCTTAACATATGAGTCTAACTTTTGAGCATGCTCTTGAAGAAAAAAGTCTATATATTTGGATAGATTCTCAAGAGGTCCATCGCAGGCCGCGATGATAGGACGTCCGGGGGCTTTTTCTCTGTCTTCATGAATTTTCGGTATAAAGTATATTACCAGAGTTTTTGGGAAGTCTTTCTTCAGGAATTTAAATTCCTCCAAATTCAATAGTCCCTTGCTCTTCCAAGCTAGTAATATACTGCCTAATTCATCTTGCATCTGTTTGTAGCGCAGGGGAGTACTATGATGGTAACATTGGGTGTCATTGAGTTGCAATTGTGCTTCAGCTAGATAATCCGCTAGGGGCCATAAAACTATATTTCCCCCCTTGTCCGAATTTCTTATTACTAAATTGTTCTGTTTTTTCGATTTTTCCATCAATGCCCCATAGTTACGTTCTTGACTCGTTAATTTCCGCTTGATCTCATATTTTTTGATGTTACGTTTTTTTATTTGTGATGTTACAATATCATTAAACACATCTATATTGTCTTTAGCCATGATTGGTACAAATTTCGACTTTCTCTTGAAAGGAGTTTCAGGTTTCCTATTTCCAATGTCTCTCATTTCCTGGGTGTTTCTGTATGGAAATGCTCCTTGGGATCTTTGTAATTCAGAGGAGGGAATCTCATCTGTCATATTAGAAGGCAGGTTAACTATAGATTGTAAGTCCACCAACAGTTCATGATCTCCAGCTGATAAGCTAGGTATAGCTAAAGTCTCTGTGGACACCGTACTTGATTTGTTCTTTAACTTCAATTGTTCATGATATTTGCATAGTTTTCTTATATATTGATACACATCCGCTCGAGTCCTGGTATATTGAAAATTAGACTCGGGGCAATAAGACAAACCTAGCGAAAGCAATTGAGTTTCTGCTGCTGTAAGATTTATCTGTGCCAGGTTTATTATTGTATTAGCATTGGGTAACATGGTTGTGCCATCACCTACTTCGTTTTTTTGCTCTTCCACGCCCCCCTGCCCCATCCTCCTCGTTTTGGCGCGGCGTTTGTTGGCGGACCTCCTCGCCCTCCTCCTCTCTGTGCGCCGTTTTTTGCTGATTGCGTTGTACTTGAACGGAGTGTCTCTCGCCGGCTTTGCCTCACATATTCTAGCTCCTCTGCCATTGCAAGTTTAACCATGTTTTCTGTTCCCTCATCTCCTTCTGCTCCTGAACTGTGTTCTGTTGTGATACTGGCTCCTGACATTGAAGAGGTATCAGGCTCTGAATCCTCAGTAGGTGTTGGTATCTTATCCATCCCTCCCTGACCCTTCTTTGCCACTGTTTTGCGCATAGTATCAAACTTCCTAGAGAAAGTAAAGATCTTCCCACTTTCATAGTCTTCTTTGTCCCGGCTAAACTTGTAGGCTTTACGTATTTTTATTTTGTCTTCCTCCTTTTCAAGTTTACGTTCCATTTCATCATTCAATCTGGTCTTTTGCTCCTGTGGGTCATTCATAGCCTGTATTTCACCTCTCAAACTTTCAATTTTGGGCATAAGCTCCTCTCTATCGATTTCCGCGTATTTCACCAGTAATTCCACTAGCTTGCGTGAGGAGTCTTGATTAAATTGTGCCCACTCCGCCATTAATTTGGGGTTTGGAGTATCGTAGCTGGGTGCAATCATTATCCTTAGCCCCCTTGGAATGCGACCTACATCAAGGTATCTTCTTAAAGATTTTGATTCCCACCATTTCGCTGTTTCACGGCGGAGAAGCTTTTCCAGTGCTTTGTATTTATCCTTGAGACCCGTTCCCTCATTACCGTTGTTTGTATATATATATATATATATATATATATATATATATATATATATATATATTCACTGAAAAAACCATTGGTTATAGACCATATATAGTTAGGGATTAGCCTTTTCAAAACCTTATTTTACTCACACAAAACCATTGAAATTTCATATATAGTTAGTTCCACTAACTATATATCGCGCACCCGCAATCCACTGCTGATGATGTCACATATTACATCATTCATGACATGGTTAGTGACATCACTGATGACATCACTGATGACATCTCAAATGACATCACTGATGACATCTCAAATGACATCACTGATGACATCTCAAATGACATCACTGATAAAATCACTGATAACATCTCATTTGACATGACTGATCACATCACTGATGATATCATTCATGTGATAATACCATGAACCTCTTCAGACTCTAATATAACCTTAGATACAATCAGTGTAAACAGACAGTCACAGACTGTCACTCATCCATGGAGTTACTCACACACCTAGTCAGTTATGCAAAAAATCAATCACACCTCCATTTTCTCAACTATACAGTTATACACACCTTACTTATTCAAACATATACTAACACATATTTACTTTACTCTCTTATACAATCCCTGATACATGTTCACAATGATCCATACAGCCACTCACACATTCACTGGCTCTTATGCACAGTTATTTATATATGTCAACTCTCACATGTACTGTGTTTTACATATGTACTTACTTTGACATGTAGCACTGAGATATCCATTCACTCACTAATACACTCATGCACAGTCAACCGCCCATACAGCTGTTTCCACATGCACTTTTGAACCCATACATATAGTGAATCAACTACTCACACATCTATGTACAGAGTCACACACCTCCCAGCCACCCATACACACACACTCAGTTTCCCATACAAATACTTGGACAACCAATGAATAACCCATACAGTTACTCATATAGCTACTGATCAACATATGCAGCAGTTTGTAGAACAACAGATATAATGATGCACAAATTAAAACAGTTTAGTCACTAACCCATGTACTCAGTGAGACACATTTAATCACTCACTCATACAGTCAGTCATGCACCTACTAAATCCTTCATCCAGACACTTATACATCCACTCATTCTTCAATATGTAAGACATATTTTAACTATACAGAAACATACAGTCACTGGATGTTGTCATCAGTGATGATCTCAAAGACAGCTCGGCTCCGTCACCCACCCCGCCCAAAATAACGACAAACCCTATGCAAATATTAAAAATATAGACAACACACCAGCAAAGAAACTGGGTAAAACATTTTATTAAATAACTATTTACATAACTATTTTATACTTTTTATTGCCCGATCCGGCTAGCTCAATCGATCGAGCATGAAACTCATGCACTCTGATAGCAAGCGTTGCTACTGATGCTATGCAGACCAAAACTGGTTTTCAGTTTGTACATTTTCCTAGATTTTTCCATCCAAGGTTGGTTGAGTTTGTAGAACGATGGCTTCAGATTTTCAACATACGGTGTGGTGGCGCGGACTGGGAGGGGGCGCTTCGCTCCTGCCCCCTCCCCAAGTAAGATTTTCATACGTGAAAGTACGTTAATGGTTTTGGTCCCTGAGTTGCTTCAATATCACTGCCATTCTCAAATGGCATAAGTTCTGGATGTTGGGTGCCATAGTTCAGAGTTCTGAGCAGCGCTTGTAACACTGTCTGAAGCTTATTTCCACCTACTGCAGCTTCACTATTCTCAAAGTAAGTGAGTGTCGTTTGTGGACCTGACTGCATTTGAAAACAATGTGATATGGTACCTCCCTAAACCGCTTGACGGAGGCCCCCGAGGGGCGGTGTGATGGCACGGACTCGGAGAAGACGCTTGGCTCCGACCCCCTCCCCAAGTCTTATAGCACCGGTTTAGCCTGAGATCGCCCCCGACATAGGCGGCCGGCTCCCGGGGTCCGGCGGAACTTTTTGCCTTTTGATGACTCTTCTATTCTGGACCTTGTCCCACAATCCGTTTGACCTGAAGACACGCTGTAGTGGGGCGCCCCTTTACCGTTTTAGTTGCCATTCCGCCCGCTTTTGCTACACTGTGCCTCTTCCGCCATTCAGCTGTTTACCGCCCGCTCTTGCGACTACAGCGTCTCGCTCACCATGTAGTTGAGTTGCTCCCGCTCTTGCGATGCAACGATAGGCGACTGCCACAGGACTCTCAAAATGGCGGCCGGCTCTTCAGATTTGGGCGTGGTCCACTAAAATGGCCCTGGGACACCTTGGAACTCGGACGCTTCCCTGATAGGGCTTGGGTCCCATTCTCGAAAGCGTCCCCTCAGCCGTGAAGATTCTACAAAAGTCTTGGGGGCCCCCGACTCCCGCAGGCTTCTGGTGGGGAGCGGCTGCCATGTCTGCTCGTGGAATGGCCACGACGGAGCTACGAGATGGTAGTGCTCTCATGCTGACGCCAGCTTTAGTCTGAAACATCCGGAAACACTGTAGACTACCAATTCGATCAGTTCCGGTAGCGCCCCAACATGACCCGGTAGAGAAGAACTTGCCCTCCCCTCTTTGACTGATGGTTCTTGTTGCCTGTCCCCTCTGTTGTCATTTTACAGAACTTTTTGGACTGCTGAAAGGGGTTGTGTTCCGAACGCTGGTTGGTGGAGACATTTTGACTATATTCTTGACCTACGTTGTCGCGTAATGCGTTATATGACACGCCGCGTTAGCGCACCCGGAAGTGATCCGGGGCGCGGCGCGCAGCGCGTAACGTAAGCATAACAGGTCATGTGACTTGTTAATAAAACTTTTTATTGGTTCATTTTACTTTTGTTATTTTAATAATGAAAAGCTTGGTCATATGACCTAAAAAATACGCTTTTTATTGATTTCGAACTTTTTTTTTTATAACATATATGTTATAATATTCCAGGCTAATGTACTTTCCTGGAAAATTTTCAACTGTCCTGCAAGTAAAATATATTCCTTTTTCGAGAAAAAGGGCGTTTCTTCGTTCCATGACGGAGCCGTTGAGTAAAAGAGACTCGGCCTGCTGTCTTAGTCGCCGATACGCCTGATTATCAGATTCTTATCGATCACTTTATGTTGCAGGAGTGGAAAACACAACTGCCCTTGACCATTTATCTTTACTGTGTTCCTACATATTATACCTTTTATCCGTCATGTAATTGGACTGCTTTATTTCACTTGCCTTTTACTGATTCGAAAACAGTGACTAAAAGTAAAAACTTTACCAATGTAAACATTTTTTTTTTATATTTTCCCCACGGGACCCTTTAATAACCCCAACAACATTCCTAGGGGGTCAAGAGGGGTATACCTTGCCCACTTTCATTAAATTCCCCCTTCGTTTTTCACCTCTTCTTCTCTCTCGATCCTACCGAGAGATAAGATGGCGGCCGCTCAGGACTGTTTAGAATGTTGACAGACACCGGGGAGCCAATCAGCTTCGCATCACAAAGTTCCGTTTCGCGAAAAGTAAGCGGACCGGAGCGCAGCCCGGAGCGCTGTTACAGATATATATCTTGTTTGGAACGTTAATTTCTCAAAATCCACTGGAGCACATATATTGAGACCTAGCAAAGGCACATCGGGCTAACAGTCCCTACAATTTTGCCAAGTTTCGTGCAAATCCATTCAGCCGTTCGAGCTAAAAGTGAGGCCCTATGGAAATTAACATGGGAAAAACGCGTTTTGGGACCCCCCTTTTTTCTCGGCCCCCCCTTGACGAAACCCCCCCAAATTTTCAGGGGCTGCTCAGAAACAATGTGCCATTTTCCTGAAAATTTCAGCCGATTCCGTCCACAAACGCCAAAGTTATTAGACATAGAATTTTCAAAAGTCCCATAGACAAAAAATCCTAACTATATATACCTACTGGCGAGACGCCAGTAGGATGGATATATATATATATATATATATATATATATATATATATATATATATATATATATATATGTTAGAGCAAATGTCCCTTGCTGGAGGAGGAGCGACCATTCAGCTGGTGCCGGTGCCGAGTCAAGGACAAGACTCGTGAAACTTTCCAAAGCAATTGAAATAATACACCGCACTCTTCTAGGTTTTGATTAAGCTTCTTTAATCCATCAAGGAAAAACTTCCTCACCTACGCGTTTCAAACAGATTACTGTTCTTGCTCACGGTAGTTATATATATATATCCAAAACAAAAAGCAGGGTCCTGCTGGGATTCTTCCTCCCGGGTCAGGTGGCACAAGTGATTCGGCGGACCGCAAAGGCCGATTTAATTTGTAAATCCAAAATTATGCTTCAAAGCAATAAGTTGCGCACTCAGGAATCCGATTTCTGCATGAAAGGTTTATTTTCAGTTACCACGCTACGCCTTTCGACACACTATGTGTTTTGATCACACGTGAACCACCCTGAACAGTGTGGCTTGTTATGCTCCAAACGTAAACATGGAAAAGGTGACTCAATAAGGTAAACACAACATTTCATCGCTAGAAAGTACCGCCATTTTGTAACGGGGTATTTCTAAAACAAGTTACATTACATCTAATGCTTTTTCGAATAAGATGTAGTAGCACCCTGCTGTTAACCATAACGAGTTATATGTATGACACAACAGATCAAGATGCTGAATTGATACTATCTAATCATACAATCGGAGATCAGAAATATATCAGTTTTACCGAACATCGAGAAGGTGATTGATCCAGGTATACAAAAGTGCAAAAAATTATTTCAACACTTACAAGTACCACCATTATTTTCTGTAAAGACATCACTCAAACGCTTTTCATATTACAATCCATAGCATCCTGATGTTAAACTGCATGAAACCACACAAAAGTGTTTTAAGATGCATGCAGGGATAAGATCTGTATCTGGGTTACCAGACATCACTGTGTGACTTTCATACGGTCTAGTGCCTAAAGTCATAGCGGGTGTATGTGTACCTCTGCCGGAGACATTAAAAGATAATTATAATTCTTTCGGTCTAGTGCCTAAGAGCTGTGACTACATGTGTCTTTATCATCATGCATTTATCGATTGTCCATTTCCAATTATCAGAGCATATACAAAACCATACCGACAGGTAAGGAGTGCACATCTAAGTGAGAGAAAAAGTTCCACTTTCGTACAGGTGAAGGTGTCTTTCATTCAATATAAAGGGAAAGGGAAAGGTCCAAAGACCGTGAAGTGACTGTGACGGACGAAACTTCATGTTCCCAATTTACCTACAAAAAACACATAAACATACAGTTAAAATCTCTTCAATAAAATCTTACTTATAAAGAGTTATAACAGTTTTAAAGTTTCAAAAGCACATGTGAGCATGATATTATCCGCTAGATTATGAACCTTGTAATTTTGCATTTAAGTTAAATGAAGACAAGAAGGCCCGACTAAATGGGAGAAATCTGGAACAGTTAATGGAGGGGTGTTATGGATAGCATTACTCCTCATGAAGGTGTGTGGCAAGCTCCTCATCAAGGTTGTGTCCCCCGGGAAATTTCGTCTCGAGCTCCATTATCCATTTTGACTCTTTCTTTCTAAGGGCCAATTCTCGGTTACCACCCCTTCTTCCTATATTGACCTGTTCGATGGCATAGTATTTAAGGAGGGAGTTATTGGATTGGTGGAACTCTTTAAAGTGATGCGCAATGGGGTATCTCTCATCGGCATGTGTGATGGCTCTGAGATGTTCCTGTACGATTTTTTTTGCCATACAAGTGGTACTGCCCACGTATCGGAGTTTGCAAGGGCACTCCAAAACGTAGACAACAAAACTGGTTTTACAAGTCAGAAATTGTTTAATTGCCCTTTGTTCCTTTCTACCAGGGATATCAATGTTTTTCACCATCACACTAGATTTACAGGCCTTGCAGTGGCCGCATGGGTAAAAACCTTTAAGGCCCTGTATATGTTGTCTCTTTTCTGTGATGTCTCCCTTTACTAAGATGTCCCGTAGGTTTCTACCTCTTCTGTAACTGATTTGGGGTCTATCGTTAAGAAGGGGACCTACTATGTTGTCAGACTTCAGGATATTCCAGTTGTCAGCAAGTATTTTTTGAATTTTTCTAGATTTGCAATTGAAGGTGGTTATAACCCGAGTCTCATTATTAGGGTCCTTGTCTTTTTCTTTCGGTTTAAGGGCTTCAGTTCTCTCGACTTGTGCTATTTTGAGAACTGCATTAGACAAAACATCCTCAGGGTAGCCTCTTTCCCTGAACCTTTCTAGCATCTTTTCTTGTTCGATGGCAAAGCCCTCGTCACTGCTGCAATTTCTTCTTGCCCTCAAAAGCTCCCCGTAGGGAATACTCCATTCGAGCGAGTAGGGGTGAGCACTGAGGGCATGGAGCAAGCTGTTGCCAGCAGTGTCCTTTCTATGGAATTTGGACACCAGTCCACCATTTGCCACTCTGATTTCAGTATCCAGAAACTCAACACATACAGAGCTGATATTGTAGGTCAAGTGTATATTGTAATTATTGTTGTTGAGTTTCTCGATAAATCGGATGGCTTCCTCCTCCGTGCCCTGCCAGATGAGGAACAGATCGTCGATATATCTGATCCAAGTTGTGGCCTGTGCTAGTTCCTTCCTGAGGGTAACATCGCTCCTAATTTCCTCCTCCCATTTACCTAGGAAGAGGTTCGCGAAGCTGGGAGCAAATGCTGAACCCATGGCCGCGCCACGTATCTGTTTATACATGACGCCGTCAAACATAAAGATATTGTTCCTGAGGCATATTTTCATCATTTCGATGAGCATGCAAGTGTGGTCAAGGAAACACATATCCCTGTTTTTGAGGAAATGGAGACTTGCTTCCATGCCCTGTACATGATCAATGATCGTGTACAGGGCATTGACGTCCATAGTAATGAGTAGAGAGCCCTCTACCCATTGCAGGCAGTTTATTTTGTTCAAGAAGTCTGTGGTATCCCTAATATATGCAGGAAGTCTACAGACGAATTCTCTCAAGAAATGGTCGATATATTGGGACAGATTTTCATTGACGCTGCCTATAGAGGAAATGATAGGCCTACCTGGGGGGACCCTGGCATCTTTGTGAACCTTTGGTAGAAGATAAAAAATGGGCAATTTAGGATAATCTTTTTTGAGGAAACAGAATTTTTGCCATGACAACAGGCCCTCATTGCGCCACTCATTCAGTTTCTCCCAAGTTTCAAGTACAGTATCACTGTAGTTAGTCATAGTACATTTCATATAAAAGCTACTAGTTTCTAATTGTCTTAGTGCCTCTTTTATATACATATCTTTTCCCCACAAGACAATATTTCCACCTTTATCTGATGGTCTCAAAACAATGTTTTTATCCTCAGCAAGTTCAAAAAGGAATTTCCTCTGTGCACCAGTGAGGTTCATGTCCGAAAGAATTATAATTATCTTTTAATGTCTCCGGCAGAGGTACACATACACCCACTATGACTTTAGGCACTAGACCGTATGAAAGTCACACAGTGATGTCCGGTAACCCAGATACAGATCTTATCCCTGCATGCATCTTAAAACACTTTCGTGTGGTTTCATGCAGTTTAACATCAGGATGCTATGGATTGTAATATGAAAAGCGTTTGAGTGATGTCTTTTCAGAAAATAATGGTGGTACTTGTAAGTGTTGAAATACTTTTTTGCACTTTTGTATACCTGGATCAATCAACTTCTCGATATTCGGTAAAACTGATATATTTCTGATCTCCGATTGTATGATTAGATAGTATCAATTCAGCATCTTGATCTGTTGTGTCATACATATAACTCGTTATGGGTAACAGCAGGGTGCTACTACATCTTATTCAAAAAAGCATTAGATGTAATGTAACTTGTTTTAGAAATACCCCGTTACAAAATGGCGGTACTTTCTAGCGATGAAATGTTGTGTTTACCTTATTGAGTCACCTTTTCCATGTTTACTTTTGGAGCATGACAAGCCACACTGTTCAGGGTGGTTCACGTGTGATCAAGACACATAGTGTGTCGAAACGCGTAGCGTGGTAACTGAAAATAAACCTTTCATGCTGAAATCGGATTCCTGAGTGCGCAACTTATTGCTTTGAAGCATAATTTTGGATTTTTATATATATATATATATATATATATATATATATATATATATATATATATATACATACATATATACATATATACATATATATATACACACACCAAAGCCTTCTCACACTCGAAGCCGGGCAGCAATCACGGACACAGAATCCGCTGCAGTAAACCTCTGTTTATTTTTCGGGTCTAATGGCAAGTAGCACTCAACGCGTTTCAGGAACACTCCCTTGTTCACGAGTGCCTGTTTTCGCGTTGCTTTCTTTTTCATACAACCACGTGATTACAATGTAACAAAAAATGAAGAAAGACTGACGCTGACCTTAATTAACAAGATAAACATTCTCTATAGCTCTTAATTACATTTCTAATATATCATTTTCTATTTTGTGATAGCATTGTGCCTATGCTCATTCTTGCTAACTTGTTTGATTTAATAACTTTGTGTGACTAATGACATTCAGAATGCATTTTCGTAAGCAATACTCCCAATTAAGACAGCTCTATTTCCAAAAGGCGTACTTTAAAGGTTTAGAACCCATGTGGGTAATTAATAATGTCTTTAGAAATACAATTGCGCAATATACTGAAAATGTAAATCATTGTTATAAACATGTTCTGCGTTAATGATGCCCAAGTGGGCAGGAGCATACTAAATGGCTTTACAATAGAATCTTCAAGTTTAGAAAGGTTTCAGTCCTCAGCTCAGTCAAATAATATCTACAAAATAAAATAAAAATGTGTCTCACCTCAAAGAAAAACAACTACGAACAATAATAAAACATTTACATTAAAAACACAATAGGCTCACGGCACAAAGATTATAGTTTGTGAAACTAGGAGATGTATTCTTGAGAATTCAATTATCAAACACAGTCTTTGCTAGAATCATCCCAGGTGTTCCGTGGAAATCCGTGTTCATGGAAATTGATTTCACACTTTTTGTCAGTGTTATTGTTTGAAGTTTGTTTTTGTTGTGTTTTGCAAGCATCGGGGGACTTAGACAAGATTTTCCACCAAAATGACTCATGGTAAGCAGGGTTTGCCGCGCTCAGCTGGAATGTGAATGGACTGGGCGATAAGATAAACCGAGGAATGGTCAACCAACTGATTAGGAGACATACACCCGATGTCGTATTGTTGCAAGAGACGCATCTTGTTGGCAACCGCTGTATGGCATAGCATAGGGGAGGGTATAAAATGGTGGCACACACCGGATTCACCTCGGTATCCAGAGGAGTGTGGATATTAATGGGAAATTCTTTCCAACTGACAATCCAAGCTACTTGGACAGATAGCTGTGGCGGATATGTTGGGATCTCTGGGTTGTGGGAGGGAAGAACGGTGACCTTGTTGTCTGTATATGTCCCGCCAGCCGTCCAGATTAAAACTTTCTGAGATCTGGCTAGAATTTTCCTGCCCCTGCCCCTTGGAACATTGATCGTTGGGGGTTACTTTAATGCTGTGATGAATGGTGAAGTGGATAGGTTCCCTCCCCGGGTTTTGCCATCGTCCAGCCGATGGTTGATTGATTTTGTGGAAACCACAGGTTTGATAAATGGTTGGAGGCTGCGAAACCCGCTTGAGACACACTACACTCACTCCTTGGATGCTCATGGTTCCCTCTCTAGAATTGATTACGTTCTGGTGCCAGTGTTGCAGTCAGTCGGAGTCAGGGAGGAGCGACACCTGGGTAGAGGGATCTCCGATCACTTGCCAGTCTGGATTCGCATAGAGGTGGGGCGCAGGGATGTAGGCAGAGTTGTCCCCATAAATGCATGGCGCTTAAAAGAACCGGCCATTAAGAAGGAGATCAGCAAGGCCACAGATTGCTACTTCCGAAACAATGTGGGGACAGTGGAGTCAAAGAATACCCTTTGGGAGGCATATAAAGCTGTGATCCGAGGAGAGGCGCTGTCACTGATCTCCGGGAAGAAGAAAAAAGGTCGAGCAGAAGTGGACAGAGTAGAGGCGGAGTTGGCAGTACTGGAGGGGGAGGAGTCGAAAACCGGGGTAACTGGAGGGACTGAAACTTCTCCGGGATGAGTATAAGGGCTTAGCTAGGGAGAGCATCAGTGACGCAGTGCGCAGACACCCAGAGTAAGATTTACGAACATGGCGATAAGGCTGGGAAGTTGATTGCGTGGCTTGAAAGAAGGGAGAGGCCGTCGCGACTGGAGCCGGAGTTGCTCACGGCGGACTTAGGCAAAATTACAGATCCGCAGGAAATCGTGGAGGAGTTTTAGTCCTATTATAGTCTGGTTTACACTGCTGCGAATACATACACAGAGACCGAGAATGCAGATATGTTGCAAGATATCCAGATGCCTTCATTATCAGAGGAAGACCTGGAATTCTTAGATTCTCCCCTCACTAACGACGAGGTGGCGCAGGCGATCAGGGGGGTGAAGTCCAGGAGGGCCACCGGCCCGAACGGGATCGCCGTAGAGCTGTATAAACCGAATGCCAATAAATTGGCACCTTTTCTGCGAGAGATGTTTCTCAAAAGTAGGGAAGAGGGTCTACTACCTTATGACCAACGTATCGCCAACATAGTGGTCATTCACAAAGAGGGTAAACCTCGGGGGGAGTGCTCCTCTCACCGACCAATCTCACGGCTTAATGCAGAGCCTAAAATTCTGGCAAAACTGTTGGCCACCAGATTGGTTAAGGTCATTACGACCCTGATACACCAGGACCAGTCTGGTTTCATGCCCCGCCGAAATACGGCACTAAACATACGGAGACTTCACGGGATTTTGGATGGTGCTTCCTATATCCACGAGCCAGCTGTTCTTTTGTCGCTAGACGCCGCTATGGCCTTCAATAGGGTCGAGTGGCCGTATTTGTTTGCTGCTCTGAGTAAAATGGGCTTTGGGCCGGGATTTATTGGGTGGGTCCGCCTCTTGTACACGTGCCCTCTTGCTAGAGTTGTGGTGAATAATCATAGATCTGCTGATTTCCCTTTAGGACGCGGTACGAGGTAGGGATGCCCGCTCTTCCTGTTACTGTTTGGCGGCGTGGGTGCGATGGGACCGGACGATCAGAGGATTGAGATGGTCGCCAGACTGGGAGGATAAAATATTGTTATACGCAGATGATATACTGCTCTATCTGACCACTCCCCGGGCATCACTGATTGCGTTTTTGGACATCCTTGCCATATTCGGGAGGTACTCGGGCTTTGCCATTAATTGGATGAAGTCGGTTCTTTTTGTCCTCAGCGGTGACCCACCCGACGTCCCGGGCTCCTGTCCCCTCCGGATGGAGTCTACGGGCTTCAGATATCTGGGGATATTCATTACCATGGACCCAAAGCTAAGATATGACAATAACTTGGGGCCCCCACAGGCTTCGCCGAGATGTGGACAGATGGAAGGAGTTGCCGCTCTCCTTATTGGGACGTGTCACGCTGTTCAAAATCATGGCACTTCCCCGGTTCCTGTATACGCTTCAGAACAGTATGGAACTGGTGCCTCCTTATTTTAAGGATATAGAGTCGCTCCAGAGGCGGCTCCTTTGGGAGGGAAGACCACGTATTGCATTTTCCAAACTCACACTGCCCTGGTATGATGGGGGAATTTATTTGCCTGATCTCCGTAAATATTACTGGACCTCCCAGCTCGCGTCAATTATTCATGCAATTTATGGATCGCCCCTTGACCCTGGCTATGCAATGGACCGGGTCCAGATGCCTGGACATGATTATATGAGAGCCTTCTATTCCAAATTGGATAGAATTTCCCTCTTTTGACTGATCGCACACGTGGTTCGGGTGTGGCAGGCGGCTAACAGACATCTCAAGTAGGATGGGAAGATCACACAGGCCACTCCCTTGTGGAGCTCTGAAGTTTTGGGTAACTTGTGGAGAACAAGGGGCTTCGACCGGTGGGACCTCATCAGAATTTCACGGGCAAAGATGTGTGGGGGAAAGATGGGATCCTTACATTCGAGGCCATGCAACACAGTTATCAGTTTAGTGAGAGCGAGAGATTTAGATACCTCCAGTTGAGACATGCTCTATTGACTAACATTCCCCGGGGTACTACGCCTCCCGAGGCTTCTCCACTGGAGGATCGAATTCTGAATCGACACCTCCCCACCAAAACCATGTCTCTGATCTACAAAAAACTGATTAACCATATGGAGGATCCGCTGCAAGTGCTCAGAGAACAATGGTACGCAGATGGTTTAGTAATCGATGATGAGGATTGGAGAGAGGCTGTGTCTTCCCCTAAAATAGTGGCTATACCAATGAGGTTGCGACTTGTGCAATTGAAAATCCTGCACAGATGCTACGTGACGGGGCCTAGATTGGTTTGAATGGGTTTGGCTGAGGATAGGATGTGTAGGAGAGGTTGTGGAGAGACAGGAACGTTTATGCATATTCTGTGGCACTGTTTGGAAATTCAGCAATATTGGGTCAAGATCCATGAGAAGTTCCGGGAGGTGTTGGGTGTGGAGATGCAAATGGAGAATAGACGCTCTCTTTTGAATGTCTGGGAGCCCTCGGATCTTACAACACACGGGAAGCAATGGGTGACACTGGCATGTAGGATTGCTAAACGCAAAACTGTGGAATTATGGGGTGCTGTTCAGGCACCTCCAGTGGGGAAATGGATGGAAGACCTTGACTGGAATATGTTTAAAGAGAGGTCGGTGTATGTGGCTAGGGGTCGTCCTAAGAAGTGGGGGAAGATCTGGGGTGCCTGGACCAGCTATACAGGAGATATTTGTGCCCCTCCTATTGTAAAAACTAAAGCTGTTGTGCTGGTATCTCCATGATCGCTTTGAAAATCCTTAATACATAGTGTGTTGGTTGGTAATATACACGTTATTTTTGTAATGATGTGTACTGTCACCTGATGCTTGTCTTTTAACTTTTTTTATAATAAAAAGATTTCTTTTAAAAACAATATTGTTGCTTTTCATATAGAATCAACCCCCCGGTTTCACTGAAATCAAGCTACTGGTTTCCAAAAACATTTTACTGAGCTGTAGCCTCCTGGAGATTTTAACTGCGCTGTCATTTAAAGTATAAACTAGACTAAGGCTTTTCAAACAAGCCTCGCGCTAACAGTGGGAGGGGTGGGGGGAGTTTAACCCAGAGCACACACAGCGGTACACTAGCGGGAGCGAGTGAGGGGTACCATGTGTTTGTAAGTTAATTACAAACATATGGTGTCAAGCTCGCTCTCGCAAGTGAATACCCAGACGTGCATGCGTTGCCATTGAAGGCAATGGAACGCGTGCACGTTTTTGGGACCAAAATTGCATCGACGGCTAAAGGTCTTTTTCCAAGCAACGCATGTGCACTGATAGGCGAGACCTAAAAAGGAGGCCAAAGGCTGTGCGTAGCAGTGGTCTGGCTATAGGACTTGGCCTTGGGGCCAACGTTCACTGGGAACAACCAAAGGTGGGGTGCAGTGGGGATTGAATACCTGCAGAATCTGGAGTGCAAGATTGCAAGGGCCAATTCTTCTGGCTAGCACAAGCTACAAATGACTAAAGATAGTGCACATCAGAGACTGACAGTCCGCTCACAAAGTATCTGGTGCAGGGACCTAGACATTACCCAGGCTCTAGGATTGGACTTGAAGGGAGAGTACAATCTGATGAGAATAATGTGAGGGAACGATTATTCAGAAGAAAGGACAGGCCTTCAAATCAAATTAACTTCCAGAATAAAGCATCTGGTTGGTAATGAATGTATTTTCAATACAGGTGATGAATGAATATCTACTGTTGAAAACACATTGGATCCTACACCTCTAAATGAAGTTAGGAAACCAAGAGGTGGAAGAATAGAACATTCACCAATTTTCGTCAGATGTATTGTTACCACCCAGCTCTGAGCCACTTAGTCTTCAGTTGAGAATGGCAGCACAAGTGTTAAAGTTGTCTGAAAGCAAAATTATAAACATCTCTACACAACAAGGTTTGAAGCTCCACAGCTACAGTGCATGCTTCGTGGTATAAAATTACAACCAACTAATCCCCTAAGCAGTGTCCGATACAAAAGACAAGCAGTTACATAGATCCTTAGCAAAGACCTCATACAAGAGCACTCTGCAAAAGCCGAACAGGCGCACTCTGTAAATTCATTAGCAGTAATCAGCGTAGTAGGATTGCAAACTCAACAATCGGAAGAAAATAAGTTCTGTTTTCTTATTACTCTATTGTGCTCACCCTGACTCTTCCTGTGATGGGATTATTAGGGTGTTTCTAACATAGATGTATTCCTTCAACTTTCATTTGAATATGGATACCTCCTAGATACTTGCAAGCTATCCAAAGGTTTACTCGGAGGTATGAAATAACTGCATACATTTCCGATGAACCTTTATACTGCTCAAACAATACGGCACACAATCACCATTGTGATTTTACATCTGCTGTGGATGCTGGAGCCTGAGATGCCTCTCCCACGCCTGCTCTGCATTTAGCAACTCCTGGCAAGGTTTGAGTGCAGGTATTGGAGGGGACTCAGGCTGCTTGTGGTTGTCTGCACGCATAGCTGAACTATGTGGATGTGAACTCTTAGCCTCCATCTTAGGGGTCCCTTTACCTGCTCCTTGCTTCCCAGACCCCCACAAGAAGTTGCTCAAGATGGCCTCAAGGGGCTGCCGAAAGGAACATAGGACTCGGTCCTAGTGAAGTTTTCTATGGAAATAGAAATAGGACTTAGTCTCCTTCTGGCATCCTCGGATCCCAGTGAAAATAATAATAGGACTAAGTCTACTTCTGGCATTCTAGGTTCCCCATTGTCTAAGGGGGCAGCCATCTCGGAAAGGGGCCAGCTCTTTACCCCGTAATCCATGTGCTCCTTCGGTTGCACACAAGCTTCATCTGTAACACATATGCCTCCCCGGTTTTTCTGAATTCTTACCTCATCTCAGAGGTAGGGTTTAGAGCAACCTGTAATCAACACTGTAACTTCATTCGGTTTGCAGCCTTGCCACTAGTGTCTAGAACGTCTTCCTAACACTCAGTTTGGGAGGGTTGGGAATTCTGCACTACCAAACCACCGCTCACTTTAAAGTGCTCTCCTTTAATTTGACTACTTTTCCTCCTCCATTTCCAAGTGTCCTCCTCTATTTGGTCTTCCTTACCTCCTCTATCTCTAAGTGTTCTCCTCTAAACTGGTCTATTTCACCTTCTCTTTCTGTTCGCAACCCTCATCATGGCCCAACACACCTCTCCCTCCTCTGACCACCTTGCTCAAGTAGGTCTGAATTCTTTTAAGATTATCTACCCCTCCAACCTGTCACAAAATGCGAAAAAGACCTTAAAATACAATCTCCTCAAACTATGTCCTCAAACGCTTTTCTCTGACACATATTTCCACTAAGGGGCCTGTGGTGACTGGCCTCATTTTCTACACTAAGAGAAAAGCTCAGTAGAGAAAGTCTCTAACTTCTGAGCTTCGATCCAAACAGCTGACCAAAACACCACACGGTTTCAGTTTAACCACACTACCCTCCCCTGCCCTTAAGGCAGACCTGATCATTTCCTTATCTAATAATCGAACATCCTTATTCAAGCATCGGACCTGAACCTCAAGCTCTTTGACTATCTTTTTGAGGATTAAGAACACACCTAATTACTGTCCATCATAGCTGTCTACCCACATTACCTGCACTCTCTGTGCCTTACGCCTGTTCTTCTCCACAATTCTGTGTCCCCATCTTGATCTATTCTTTTCAACACCACAGAGGATGTGTATATAACCCACACCTCTATCCCAGACAACCCTGTTATTCCTCACTTGGGCTATGTTTCCTACTCAAATGTCTTCCACCAAGTTGCTGTCCCCAGTACTACTTCTCCTTTCCTACTCCTCCCGTCAAATCTCATGTCACCCTCGTCACCCACTGCTCGCTCCGTGATCTCCAACAGGGGGATAGGCACTACACCAGCACAAACATCCTTAATAACCCTGCTATTCTACCCCTAGGATCAGATGTTACCAACAAAAGGGCCCTGGGCCTAGCTGCTTTCTCCAGTCCGTCGCCTTGCAACCCACACTCACCCTCACCCTCTTCTTCCTACTGTGCATCCCCTATCGTCTTTGCAAAATCCATCTTGCCTGTTACTAATCCCAATACAGTATCTGCTCAGCTCTCCTATGCACCTAATCTTAAAGCCTGTCATGCTAATCCTTCTTCCTGGGGGGACGTCGAGATCATTTGCAAGCGGGATTCTATCTTTCCCTGTAACTGTGGTACAGGACTTACTCTACCCTCTACTACCTCTCTCACAGTGGGGTCAGACCCATTGTCTCATTCTAGGTCAGCTGAGGAGTACACTCACCGCCCTTGACTTGAAGAGAAGATTGCTGACCTCAATCAGCAGCTCCTTGCTGTTGAAGAGATCATGCAGACCCTTCTACAGTTCTCCAAGAAGATGGAGAAGCTCTGGAATACACACCCCTCCCAGTGGACCGATCTTCACAATCCATGGAAAGTGTTCTTCACTGGTGACGTTCAATCCACTCACCTCTTAGCTCCAGCTGGAGTTCTAAGCCACTCCCTAACCATCATTCTAGGCCCCATAGGCGACTCTTGCTCTTTTATTCTTGTACAGTGGCTCGAGGATTCTCTCCTCATCCTCTAACTCTATTATCAACATCCCTACTATTACCTCGGACCCTGACAGTCATTCAAATTAGAAATAAGGGCAAGATTGCCTGTGTGCTTCACTCGATTTATCATCCACTGGGTGATAATCTGATCTTCATAGAGCAAATCATGGAGGTCATTAGCTTGAGTTCGGACCAACTCTGCCATATCTTCCTCGGAGACTTTAACCTCCACTGGAATGACATGAATGATCTTTTAGTCTGCTTGTTTAAGGCTTTCCACTCCGATCTTAACTTCTCACAGGTCTGGGCGCCACTCTCGACCTTATTGTCAAAGACAAAAGCTGCAGACAGGGCCAATCTAATAAAGCTAAACAACTGACAAGCAATTTGAGAGATATCAACATCAATGTTCAAACATCCGTCACCAAAAATAGGCTTCAGCCCCCTCCTAACACGACCAGCTTGACGATCTTTCTGATCACTACAATAACACTATGGCTAACTGTTAGAAATGGGATTTCTGGTTGGCTAGGGCTTGCGCCTAAGCCAGGCAGAAACAACCACTCTAGTTAGGGCAAAGGAGTTACACGCTGAATATAACCCCTGCTCACCCCATTGGTAGCTTGGCACAAGCAGTCAGGCTTATCCCAGAGGCAATGTGTAAAGCATTTGTGCAACACACACACACACACACACACACAGAAGCAACACACTAGGCACACCACAAAAAAAGCTTCACACAAGGTTATATAAAAAAAAATCCTTTGTATTATTCAAAACACATTAGAATCATAATCACACATATACACTGTGCCAACTGGCAGTAGACAATATTCACAGGGGATTATATACATGACGGGGCCAATCGGGCCACAGTCAGAATCATCGCAAGCACAAGTAGTAGAAATAAAACACAACCAGTTAATACTCAGCAATGTATCTAGCAACATAAACGCATTATGTCTGCATCACAGTAGGCATAAATCACATTATGCCCAACCTCATAAGTACCCTCTGTAGGCATCACATTAGCATTAACACATTATGCATAACTACCATGGGTGTAAATATCATTTGGCAACCATTATATTAGGCATAAATACATTATGCAGTTTTGTAGAGCCTTTGTGAAGATAGGGAGATAGGTCCTGGGACGTAGGGTCAGCTGGACCATATAGTACTTGAGGGAAAAACAGAGTGCTGGCCCTACCACTACTTTCTACAAGCTCCCGAATTTGAGCGACAAATCAGGCTTATTCCAGATTTGTACGGTACGACGAAGTTTTTATCTCTTTTGTACCTAATTTGCAGACTTCAAAAGATAAAGCCCTGATGAGAACTAGCCTAATGAATTGGCGAGTTTGAAACGCGTCGGCAACAAAGGAGGCAATTGATTCCTAATAGGAAGAAACAAACCAAATGATTGGACTCACTATAATTTGGATTAATTCATATAGTTTGAGATTTATTCCTCTCACTGATTTGTTTTGTCATTAATTTTGTTACTGCCTCCTTGCTAAAAGTGACTTTATCCTTTACAAGTATTGTAGATTTGCTGAATCACAAATGCGAAGACTCTGAATTTGCTGCATAGCAATGGTGCAATAATATGTATATATGTGTATATAATGAATCGTTGTGTTAATGTCATATGTTAATGTCTTAACTGTAAATGTTTATGTGGTATCTTTTTCATGCAATTTGATTTGTTCGATGAAAAAACAAAATATAAAAAAGTAAGAGGTATGAATAAATTATACAGTACAAATCTGGAATAAGCCTGATTTGTCGCTCAAATTCGGGAGCTTGTAGAAAGTTGTGGTAGGGCCAGCACTCTGTTTTTCCCTCAAGTTTTGTAGAGCCTGGCACTCTAACAATATCACTAAACTATCCCCAGGCCAACTGACCTTCTCTGGGGTTCAAATGCCCTTTGTCCCAAATGTCATGGCGTAAATGTAGGGCATTTCACTGGCCCTCTGGCTGCCTTGCAGCAAAACAACTGTGCGTCATGCACTGGGGAGCGGGAGGAGTCTCACCCCCTGTCTGCTCATCAAAAAGGAAAATGCCCCAACGTTGCAGCTGCCCGCTCTTCTGTAGGGCAGACGTGAAAATGGGCCTTGGTATCACTGTCCTCCTGGAGAAGAAAAAGGCAA
This sequence comes from Lissotriton vulgaris, assembly GCF_964263255.1. NCBI lineage: Eukaryota > Metazoa > Chordata > Amphibia > Caudata > Salamandridae > Lissotriton > Lissotriton vulgaris. The sequence goes on from NC_141694.1 coordinate 1,593,320,628, forward strand.
CCCTTTAGGCACCACGCGTGCCTCTTATGAGTCCCTCTCACCGGGACTCCTTGCGGTGCAGGAATCAGGCACACAACCTTGGGTGCCACTTAAAGCCCCTGGGAGCCCCTCCGTCCCAGGGCTCCGTTCCCTAGTGCTCTCCTGCCAACTCCCTGGTACCAATACTCCTCAGGGCACGTGGGACACGCACTGTCTACTCTGGTCGGGCAACCTCCTCTGGCCACCCTGCTGACAACAAAATAATGCCAAAGAAGAACAGCCCCAGGTCTCCTCACCGCAAGGCCAGCTATGTGCCTCCTCCAGTTTCCTTCTGTAGACTACTCTTCACAGAGCGAAGTCTCAGGGCAGGACACGGCTGCAACATGCAGGGCTCCCATCGGCACACGGGGCCCGCCTTCCTTTCTGCTACAAATCCGCCCACAACCAGGCACGGGCACCGGACTCCCAGGTTGCACTCCTATCAGCAGCTTCTTCACTCCGCAGTATAGTGCGGGGTGGGCTCCCGCCGTAAAATAAATACCAATGCGGGGTGGGCTCCCATTCAGAAGAACATCTTCTCTTCAGGCATCAGGAGTGCGGCGGCAACTTCTCTGGACCACCACAATGCGGGGTAGGCTCCCGCAGTAAAAAATGCACAAAAGCGGGCTGGGCTCCCATTCCTCATCTCAGAACACCATAATGCGGGGGGGGGGGGCTCCAGCTTCCAAAGGCAGCAATGCAGGGTAGGCACTCGCTGTTTTCTGGAAAGCTCGTGGGGGAGATCCCCATGGTGGGATCTCCTCTGTGGTACTACAAACAGCGCTCACCATGCCACGAGCCCATGCCAAGGGCTCCAATAAACAGGAGATCTACAGCGCTTCCCCAGACCAGGTCCAGGGCTAAGCACTTTCCAGGACACGTGGTCCACAGCGTATCAGGGGCACAAGGCTGGGCCAGCTCACAGGGCCCTCCAGCAGGGAGGCAGTCCCTTGTGGTGGTTCCTCCTGGAGTCCAGCAGCAGCAAGTCACCCCAAAAGCACAAGGTAACACATTTGATGGGGTCACAGCCCCAGTATAAATGCGCATTTCTTCTTTGTTCTACTCTGAAACAGGGTTTGGGGGAACCAGACTCAACTGGTTCTGGGTTTTTTTCGGAGCACTCTGTGTACAGTGCTCACACCCTCCTTGGTCAGATGGGGGTTCTGTCTTTAGACACACCACAGGGGAGGCGGAGCCAGCATTCACCTAGGTAGGCACAGACCTAATCTGGGTCAGGGGGCTACTCCTCCTACTACTCCAAATGCAGATCCCCTATTCAGCCTAGAGCTGACTCCCCATGCCCTCTCTGGAACCACACACACCTCACCAGCCCCTGTCACTCCAGAGTCACACATGCAATCCACATCAGGCAGGCAGACACATAGCACACAGAAATGCCAATTTCTAAAATAGTGATAATAAATCTGCGCACACCATTGAGCAGCATTTAATAGTCCTATTCCAACCATACCAAACTTGACCACGCTGCTCCTCTCATATTAGGAATTACCACTGAAACACTTATCAGGGAATCCCAAATGCATTCCTATGTGAGGGCAGCTTCATAGAAGTGAGAAACCAAAATGGCTGGTTATCACTACCAGGACATGTCACACACTTAAGGTACATGTCCTACCTTTTACCTACAATTCACCCCGCCCATAGGGCTAGCTGAGTCCTACCTTAGGGGTGACTGACATGCAGTAAAACGGGGGTCACAGATGTGGCACACACTTTAGGGTGTCACATCACAGCGGCAGTAACACTGCACACACAGATCCTGCAATGGCAGAGGCCTGAGATAGGTTTGAAAAGCTATTTTGTTGGGTGGCGCAATCAGTTCTGCAAGCCCACCAGCAGCATTACATTTACCGGCCTCTGGTATCTGAGATACCACTTTACAAGGGACTGACAGGTAAATTAAATATGCCAAACAGGTGTAGACCAATCTTACCATGTTTACCACAGAGAACACACTCACTTTACACTAGACAGCAGTGCTACAGTGCCCAGAGTCCTAGGAACACCAACACCATGTCAGAAAAAAGGATAGGAGGAAAGCAAAAAGTTCAGGGATGACCCTGCAAAGAGGGCCACGTCCAACACTAACACTAACATTTTTGATACTATTGCACCAAAGCAACTCTAAGGGATTCCAGTCAAACAATCCAAACCTTGGTTTTATGGTGCCGTAAATGATGAGCGGCACAATCTTAGACTCTCAGAGAGGCTTTGGAGAAACACACTCTCCACCACAAGCCTCATTCAGCTACGGAAGGTGAGAAATACTTACAACAAACACATTCACATGGCTAAAACAGCCCACTTCAGAGCTCAGCTGGATGGAGCTAAGAATAGACCCAAGAAGTTCTTTGAACTCATCAAGCAACAAGCTAACCACTCTTCCAACACTATCTCGACTCCCATGCCCTTGCTTCCTAGTGGGTAGGACTTCTCTGTACACTTCACTGAAAAAACAAGGAAGACTGAACTGGAGCTGCTACCTGGCACTCCCATTTGTGGTCTCTGAACCTCACTGCATCATCAGCTTAGTTGGCGCAACATTCAGCAGTGTCCTTACCCATTGCTTGTTCTCTCAAAAAAGACACCTCTTGGAATTCTTTTCTCCTTCCAGATGAGACAGAGCTGCTCTACGACATGGTATTCCTTAAACCATTCAACCATTTCTGCGATTCACTACCTGCTAAGTTTTTTAAAGATCTCAATTCGGCCGTTCTTCCCTCTGTGGTCCCAGATCATTCATGAATCTCTCTTACAGGGAGGATCCCGGATTGCCTCAAGACAGGGCAAATTATTCCCATCCCTAAGAAGCCAAATTCTTATTTATCTGATCCTAACAACTTCCGACCTCTCAAAAGCATCATGATTGTAGGTAAATGGCCCGAGAAATGCATCCATTTGCAGTTATGCAACCACATTGAGAAATTTCCTTGACCTCTCTCTACCAGTCGGGTTTCAGAGCAGGGCACAGTACTTAACAGCACTGACGCACATTGTGAATGACGCCTTGAGATCCCTTTCAAATATCCCTCCTGATCCTTGTCGACCTGTCCTCAACATTTGATACCATCAAACAGGATTATTGATTGCTCTTCTTCAAAATAGGATGGATATCACGGGCCCAGTATTAAATTGGTACACGCCCTTGCAACCAGTACCCCTGTTACGATTGGAGTTCTGCAAGGATCCGAACTCTCACCCACTATTTCCAACCTTTTTATGAAACCACTCTACCATTCTAACATTCAGTACCACATGTATGCGGATGACACACGACAAGGCATCACCTTGGACAAATACCTAAATATATAAGCGCACATCAGTGCAACTATTAGGGGAGCCAACTTTCAACTCAACAACCTTAAGAAACTCATCACCTTTAGGAAAATCTCTCGACTGCAATATGGTTTGGTGACCCTTGCTGGCTTCCCAAAGCTAGCTTCGCCCTACTCAGAGCTACTCTAAACACTACTCTAAACGCATCAGCAGGCTCTCGAAAGCAAGACAACATCTCTCCGACCTTGTACAACTAAATTGACCATCTATCGAAGCTAGGATACCTTTCAAGATAGCTTGCTCGATGCATAAAGCCAAACACCCAGGTTTACTTGGCAGATAAGCTTTTTTTTAAAAATCTTTATTTGTAGTTTTTTGTAATACAGTCACAGTTAAACATTCGAATGTTTCTCTACATGCATCATTCATCATCAGAGGCTTGGCCAGCAGAAATTGTATATGTATCTCACAGTGAAGAAGGTGAGTATGTTTCTATAAACCCTGTCTCAGGAATGCATAATGAATGAATGAATGAAATGTGATTTGTAACCGCGCAACTTAGCCCAGTTCTGAACATACAGTGCAAGCATGACACACATAATTGTGACGGTGTGGGAAGAAAATACAGTACACATCAGCTAAAATTGTTAAACTATTAGTCCATAGTATCCACAATTTTCAGAAAAGTCACATTCAATAAATCAGCAGAGTTAGTGTATTTATAACTTTCCAGCTGTGAACACATCTCCCCACATTCTCATTCCTGCACAGTGATCGGGGGTGAGGTGTCCGATTCTCGATCTGCTGCAAGTAAAAGATAAATCTGTAGCGGACCCCAGATGTCTCTAGGTCTACTTGCTAAGAGTTGCATTTCAGCATAAATGACTGTTTGGTCTTGACAATATATTACTTGGCAAATAAGCTTGAACTATCGGACTCTTGTCTGAACTTGAGAAGTATTTCCACCCTACTTTTGAAACCTCCCAAATTCAAAAAGAAAAAAATCTTACAATCGTGCTTTCACCGATCTTCCTCTAAGAATTTGGAACGCTCTGCCTCCGGACATCAGATCCCATCCTTCCACTGCATCTTTCAAGAAACATGTCAAAAGGCTATTCTTGAGTAAGCATTAACTTGTTCTCATGCTCTGTCTACAAATGTGACTCCTATTTTACACCGTTGTTTTGATTTATTGTATGCTTGTCTTTTAAATTGGTAACTTGCTCTAGGGCAATTCTGATAATGTACGGGTCGGGCCAACTTCCCAACCCCTGACCTTGATTGTTTTCCACTTTGACAGTGTGTGGACTTAACTACACCATTTGTACCATTGTGTTTGGTTTTAATCGTGATTTCGCCACATCTGTATAGCGCTTGTTTGCACTTTATAAAACATTTCAAATAAACAAATTGTTTAGCTGCTGTCACCTTTGTGATGCAATACAACACCAAAAGAAGTTTAAAATGTAGGAAAGAAGTGTTAATGTGACAACTGTGAAGTTGACTCGCTAATTCACACAAAAGCAAATACAACTTTTGAAGTTATTTTCAATAGGCTCAAATTATATGGTCACCTTAATGGTTTACTGGTGTATTATTGTCGTGTTCATAATATCTTTAGCTTAAACCTGAAAAAACAGTTTTAAAGAACCTGTCGGCTAAACAGCACATTGTCCAGGTGAAAGTCTTAAGAACATAGTGCCTGCAGAATAATTGTATGAAAACACATGTCGCCACTTAACTGGTGAAAGTAACCAAAAGCGTCTTAGCTCAGGTGGAGTAAACTTATACTCCGGATAAATGGTCTGCTCCATGCAGTTGAAGAATGGAAACTGCAAAGTAGTATCTGTCAGTGGTGGTCATAAATGCCAGTTGGCCAACATCACTGAAGATAAAAATGGTCAATGTATCACAAACCCTGGGCTCTTTGAAAATACTAACAAAAGATGTAACTGGTATCAAAGTTGTTCAAGTCTCTTTAGATGAGGAGCTGTGAGTGAGGATATCTTTTTTTTCTCAAATTAAGTTATATTATAAACTTGGGAACAAAGGTAGGGGTTAATACGACTTGTCCTGATTAAACCCTACCTATGGTACTGAATCGCAGAGATGCAGCCTACTAATGCTACAGCCTTACCTTATACTTGCCAGGAAAGGAGTTTCATATCCTAGGTGGAGCATCAAACTTACTAGAACCAACCAAAAGTCTCAGGAATAGTGGTGCATCTGACAAGGTAAAATAGGTACATTTGCCCACTCAGGGGAGGTTTTACAACCTCATTAGCAATGTGAAATGCTTCATCTGACCGGATTCAGGCCTTGTGGTTGTTTACTTGTACAGCTCATTTACCCAGCTCCCTGTAAATCTTCACAACATTATCCAATGAGCAAGTAAGTGGGTTACTCTCATTAACCAAATACCTCAGTCAAGTAGTCTTAGATTGTCCTCCGATGGAGGTCTACCTGGTTGTTGCCAGAAGAGCTAAGTTGTCTGAGGAGAGGCCAAAATAGTTATAGAATAGCTCTTCAGGAATGAGGAACAAGTTTGAAATGTTTGCTGCTTACAATGACTGGACATCACTCCCATGAAGGAGGCTCCTGTGTTTATTTGAAGTAGATGGAGAAACTCCAAGAAACAAACCTGGTGGTGAAAATGTAGGTCTGTTCCCCATTTTTAAACAGAGTATTCAAATGAAATCCATATAGCTCACTTTACATTCCTTAGGATTTCAAAACGGGAAGGAAGGCCCCTTGCATGAAAAACAATTTGATTTAGCTCTAGCAGGTTTATGTGGATGGACAATTCTTATGTGTCCCACAAAGGACTAATTTGGAGCTCTGTGCAGGAAACTCCCCACAGATAGTGTAGCAAACTTTGAACTGAAAGAGTATCAATTGAGAGCCAATTATCCAAAAATCAATACTTTGAAGAGTCAGTAAGTAATGACTGTACAGTGGCGAAAGGAGACAGTAGGGGGCATTGCATTGAAGGAAAAGAGCAACTGTCCACCATCCAACAGCAGACAGCAAAGACGGATGAACTGTAACATGACTGGACTAGCTGTTCAGGAACTAATCACAGTGCCCTGCCAGGAAGAAATGCATGAAATGTATGTAGAGCTTGGCATGGGGTACCTCCCCATTACAGGACACTTGTCTCAAAACACCATGATGATAGTGGTTAAACTAAGGCTGATGGCCATAACGGGTATACTCTTAAAGAGGCTAAAGAAGACAGTTTGGTTACTTTAGAGCAAATACAAGATGCAACAGGATCTCGATGCTCATAATTAGACTGGGGATTACGGTCTCCCTTAACGTAGCTTACATGACCCAGTCATCCAGGAGTGGTAGAAAGGTACCTTATGTAGATCATCATCCAACAGAATAAGGCTACTACTAGTAAAAAACAGGAGTAACAATGTGAACTTACACAGTTACCTCCTTAGTTTCCCAGAATGAATTGGTGGTACTTTGTATTTTCAGAGTCACGATCAATGGTCTGCACCCAACTCCAGGCAAGCCCATGTGCATAATAGTCTAAACTGTCATGTGGTATGCACATACAGAGGGGGAAAGGCTGGCACTGAACATAAGGTGTTGGCACTGCTTTAAAAGATTTACAAGTGGTGAAGGCTACTGTGAAGTTATCAAGAATAAGATCTTATATTCCACAGCACTCTTGTTAGGCAATTGAGATGTACTGCTGCTGAAGCCAGGACGTTGTTACAGAAGTTCCAGAGACCAACTATTTGCTGTTTCAGAACTATCATTTGATTTTCTTGCACAGCTTGTTAAACCACACAAGGAACAGGAAGACTCCTCAACACAAGAAAGACTTACATATTTTCACTTCATGCAAGTAGTGTATAAGGTAGCAGGTAAGGCTGGGAAAGTGACAGCTTATGGACAAGGTGAACTTTGTAATTCGAAATAAATGTTGTTATATTGCAATTTTATGACCAAAGAATCTCAAATATGGGGGCGCTAGAGGGCGCACTGCGGAATGGCTGGCACCTGAGTCAGCTCCGCCGGACAGGTGACCGTTTAACGCATATAAAACGGTGCTGAAGCTACGGAAATGAGTGGACATACCTAGGCAAGTAGTCGGAACATTTGCAGAATACACGGCGGAGGTTTCTGAGGTTCACAACTGCCTAATTCGGCACTTGTGGGGCGAAACAGCGCGGACCCCGGACGGACTTCCAAAATGGCGGACATCGCGATGTGAGGAAACGGCAGGAATAAAGACCGTGCTGAGGCCTCGGATCTGACCCTAAACATACCCTTATCACAGTGTGGAGATCGAACACCCTCCGGGATGAAGGAGGTAGCGTCTGGCAGAGGCAATCACGAACTGTGAGTACTGTCCGCTGTGCGTTCCACGAAGCGCAAGATGGTGGCCGCAGTGAAACGCAAAAACTATTGCGCGGCTTTGTAGTGTAGCGTACACTACAGCGATGTTCCTTACGGCGTCCACCACATGAACATGCCAACCTCTCCCTGCCTGCATGCCCCATAGTAGCGACTGTCCTTCTGCCGGGTGCTTCACAGCTGTTATGTGGAGATATGCGCATGTGGAGCTGATAGCTCTGGAAGGGACCCCTCGGCCGGAGGAACGACAGCGCTGGAGCGACCGGAGCCGACGGGCTGATGTGGGGTAACAGGCGAAAAAACCAACATATGCCTTCGGGGTACTGAGACCCCTGGATACGTGAGGGGCGTGCAGCGGTCCAGTAAACGGCGATCGAAAATTAGCGTGTGAGCACTACACAAGTGGTGGGGCGCTGAGAGGACTTCGCAATAACAGCCATACTACTTCGGCATTATGCAGTAACAGACAGAGGCCCTGTATGACACTGTGAACTGCCTGCAACTGTCGGGCTGAACGCATTTCGCGACGGGTACATATGAGCCTGGAGGACAGAAGGCACATGGGTGAAGGAGAGTGAGTACACAGCTTTCGAGAGGAGGTGGATACCTAAGTCCCCCATAGGCCACTGGTGAGGTGCTAGCACAGACACGGACCCTAACATACATCGCCGCAGACGGCCGGCTAATTTCACAAACACCGGATGAACACAGCAACGAGGAGGGCGCACGCCAGTCACAATCTGCCGCGCACAGTTCGCAGAGGGTCCGACATATACAGTGCAATGGGAAAGCCAGAAAAACAACAGACAAAGCTGCAATTTGAAGCCAAAAAACAAGCCAAGGGTGCGACCGGTGAGTCGGAGACGGAGGGAGACCAGGAGTCAGAAGAGGGAACTGGAATGGAAGGAGTACTACGCGCTATACAGCGCAGCCTGCAAGAAATGAACGGTAAATTGGATACTCTCACACAGCGAGTGGACCACATGGCTTCCAAAATCGACAAACATGGGGAGAGGTTGGTGGAGGCGGAAACAAGGATTTCGGTGGTGGAAGACGTCGCTAATACCAACTCTACAACCTGCACCGCCATGGAAAAGGCGATGGAAGCCCTACGCAGTAAGGCGGAGGATTTGGAAGCGCGGTCCCGCCGCAATAACATTCGTATAGCGGGCCTTCCGGAGTCAACAAACACTGGCAAAATGGAAGTATATGTTGAAAACCTCCTAAAAGATCTATTTGGGGCGGAAGAGTTCTCGACGGTATTCCTGGTGAAGAGGGCCCATCGATCCTTAGCACCACGTCCGAAGCCTGGAGCACCCCCCCGCATCATAATTGCACGGTTGTTGAACTATAGGGACAGGGACATGGTCCTCAGAAAGGCACGTGATAAAGGCGACATCACTCACCAAGGGAATAAACTCGACTTCTACCCGGATCACACTATGGCGGTCCAATTGGCTCGCAAGGAATATAATTCGGCGAAAAAGAAGCTCAGAGACTTAGGAATTGAATACTCCATGCTTTATCCCGCAAAACTTAAGGTCAATCACGATGGAAAACCAATGGTTTTCACCACACCACAGGCAGCTCATGAATTTATCAAAAAATTGGACAGGCGGAGACGCACACCAGAACGTGAGGAGCGGCAAGACGACGAGAGCTGAGAGGTACCAACAAGGTAATATTGTACCAGTATAGACTTCTGATATAAAAGTGCCACTGTTGTATTGTGCCTGGAGACTGCACTGAAGTAGACTGAGACACGGCAGGATTTCCTGTTCACTTCTGTTGCACACACTGACCAGTGTCCAAATACATGATGTGACAGCCATGAGCAGTGTTGACGGTGGGTGAGATGCCCGGCACACTCCATGGGCAAGATAACACAAGTCTGAGACTGTTGAAGTTGCCGTAACTAGCCTGTGATTGATAACTGTGGTCCGCTTATGCACTGCACTTACACTGTACATGGGCAAAATAGACTGTGATGAATACACCGACCCGAAACAGACTACAGTATAATGTACGGCATTAACCTGTTATTGACGGATGTAGCCCATATTGATGCACAGGTAACAGATTACTTGGTAACTCTGAAACATGGGGTAAACTACGTGATCCAGCTACACAGACAATTCCCACAGACACTGCACAGGCATTAAGTCTCGACAGGACCTGCACTATCGATGGTCTACAGGATGGCAGTGAAGGTCCTTCCTGATATAACGGCGGGGCACTAATAGAGTAATGTGTTGGCGCTCCAACAGAGCAGGGGACAAAGACTTGAACTGGGGGCTTTGTGGCTCCGACACTTTGCATAGATGTGCAGCAGTATGCGAAGAAACTGTAGCTTCATAGCACCATGATTGCGATAGTTGAATGTGATGGTCTACCCGTCCACATCCACAATGTGGGTGGAGATGTGTGAACCTGGTGGACCCCCTACGTGGGTGTTCCCCAATACATGTTGGTTGCATAGTTTAATATGTTTGGGGTTCTGGCTTTGGCAGAATTGGGTTGCTGAAGTGGGAGGTAGGGGGGAAAGGAACAGCTGGGGATGTTTATTGCAAATCACTGCATCTGAGAAGCATTGCGAACTCCAAATCTTTTTTTCTGTATGTGAAGGTAGGGTTCCCAGTGGTGGTCAACAGGCCTAATAGCATTTTACAAAAGGTGAATAATTTCTAGATCATGAGTGTTAGCAAAATCACACGCTGTAAACCTAAAGGGCACTAACCTGAATCGGCGACTGATATTTCAAGAGACGCACATAGCAGCACATACGACGACTACCATAGGGAAGAGGTGGGCGGAATCAGTGCATAGTTCCAACTACTCATCATATGCCCGAGGTGTCAGCATACTAATTAGTAAAGGCATTAATTTCCAAGTATCAAAGGTACTTGAAGACCCGGAGGGCAGATATGTCATAGTCCTTGGCTTACTCAGACACCACACAGTAGTTTTTGTAAACACATACGGACCTAACACAGACGACCCAAGTTTTTTCACACAAATGTGGCATGTTATATTGGATTTAAATGTACCGCATTTGGTGTGGGGAGGCGACTTTAATATAGCTTTACACGATGGGTTGGACAGGTCACCTACCACTGTAGAAACACACAAACGTGCACGTGAGGAACTGCAAGACGCTATAGCAGAATTACATCTAAGGGACATTTGGAGGACACGAAACCCCGGATGCACGGAAGCCACACATGTATCGGCAGCGCATAACAGCTGGTCGAGGATAGACTATTGGTTAGGATCTAGAGATGTATCTTTATGGACGGCAGATGTAAAACACTTACCACGCACACTCTCTGATCACAACCCAGTACTATTGTCATTGCAGCTACCTGATTATGTGCCCCCTCCTTTCACATGGCGATTCAATGCAACGGCACTCTTGGACACAACATACACAGAAACCATACACAGAGCCATAGTAGAGTACTTCGAACTCAATGCCCCGTCGACGGAGGACAAAGGGATAGTGTGGGAAGCTTTCAAAGCAACGATAAGGGGAAAATGTATCAGCACAACAGCGGGGATACTAAAAGATATAAGACAGCAGATACAGACTAGGGAAGCCAAACTGAGTGCACTAGAGAGTCGATTTGAACACACACAAGATATTTCTGTACTGGGAGATATCAAACAAGTCCTGTCCGAACATCAGGAATATGCTAATGCAGAACTTAAATACACCGCAAAGCGAGGTACAGCCAGGGCATATGGGGAAGGCGGCAGGCCGGGAAGGGCACTAGCCCAGAAGATATGTACAGAACGTGCCCCACAGCACATTCATACAATAAGGGACAGCATAGGCAACAATAGATATGACATGAAAAGGATACTGGAGGAATTCTGTCAGACCTATGGCCAACTGTTTATATCGACTCTATGAGTCTCATCCAACACCATCTTAGACTACATGGAAGATGTTGAAATCGCTTGGCTATCTGAGGGACATAGGGCGTATCTGTCCAGACCGAACACAGTAGAAGAGGTGACCGAGATTATTAAAGCTCTCCCTAACGGTAAAACGCCCGGACCTGATGGGTTTACTGGAGAATTTTGTAAGGCGTTTGTTGATCAATTGGCCCCGCACCTGGTGGGGATGTATGGGGAAGCATACGAGAAACAAATCCTCCCGGCATCTCTTCGAGAGGCTATGTTAATCACGCTGCTGAAGCCCGGGAAGGATCCAGAGCTTTGTGACTTGTATAGGCCCCTATCGCTTATAAATGTTGATGCCAAAATCCTAACATCATTGCTAGCTGCACGCCTAAAGCCACTGATGCCATTGCTGGTTAGACCAGATCAATCAGGTTTCATACCGGAAAGAGCAACGACGCACAACACAAGGACGTTATTTGCCCTTTCCCATTACCTAACGCCAGACACCAAAGCGGCGGCGATCCTTCTGGACGCAGCAAAAGCTTTCGATACCATTGAATGGGAATACCTGCATGCAGTACTGAGGCGAATGGGCTTTCCAATAATGTTTGCACAATGGATTACTATGCTGTACTCCGAACTGTCGGCTAGAGTAAGGGTCAATGGTTACGTTTCGGACCCGATAGCGATCGGTAGGGGGACTAGACAGGGCTGCCCCTTGTCCCCCCTGCTGTTCGCGTTGGTGCTGGAACCACTAGCATGCAAAATCAGGCAACACCACCACTATTCGGCACTGCAGTTCCCAACACGACCCTTACATATATCCTTATATGCCGACGACATGGTGCTTTACGTGCTCAAAACCTCAACCCATTGTTGAGGGAATACATTAAATTCGGTCAACAATCTGGTCTGCAGATCAACTGGACCAAATCCCTAGTATTGGCGCTAACTGACAGCACAACCCCATTTGCATTAGATTACCCATTTGAATGGCAGGATGGACCCACAAGATACTTAGGCATCTGATATCACCGGGACCCTGAACTGGTCATCCGCACGAATTATGGGAGGGCCATTTCCGACATGGAGGAGAGAATAAACAAATGGAATAAATTACCACTTTCGTTAGCTGACAGAACTGCCATTGTAAAAAGGGTGCTTCTACCGAAGTTTCTCTACTTGTTTAACAACATTCCTATCAAACCACCGGCAGCAGTCTTCCAAAACATAAACAGATTGGTTCTGAGTCTTATCTGGGCAGGAAAGCAGGCTAGGCTTGAACTCCGGACATTGACACTGCCATATGACCAGGGGGGATTTAAGGTGCCAGATCTTTATCTCTATTATCTGTGCGCCCAAGCGCAATTCGCTTTCTACTGGTACCACGAGATACCATTCATGTCGCACGTACCTATTGAGACAGGAGATGCCCACCCTATTCCATTGTCAGCAATACTACCTCACAAGCGTCCACCATCATAAACACGATAGATACCACCAACACAGCGTGGCAACTGATGGCAAAAAAAGCTAAGAAGCTCCCACTGTATGCACCTGACTTACCTATAGCACATCACCCGGCGCTATCGGTGACACAAGAAACGGTGGGTATGGACCTGCTACAATGTGCAGGAATTGATAAAATGGGCGACCTTTACGAAGAAGGGCGTTTTGAAACACTTGACACATTGAGTTATATCAGTAACCCTACGTTACTTTTCACTTTCACTTATTATCGATTACAGAGGGCGATGAGGGAGTTATACACTGTATACCCTGAGGAGCCTCAGCAACTAATCTCCCTACAGTATCTGTTGACAACGCCCACAGCAGCGCATTTAGTTTCAAGGCTATACACCAGATTACAGGAAGATATTGCAAACAACACAGACAAAATGAGGCTTAAATGGAATAGCGTTATAGATGACCCACTTTCTTCGGAGGAATGGTCCGTAACATGTACGTTAACTGACATGCTTACCCAAAATGGCAACCTAAGAATCATTCACTACAAATACTTACATCAAACATAATACACACAGTACAAACTGCACAAGTACGGTTTAAGTGCAGACTCAAGATGTAAGAGATGTAGAATGGAAGACGCAGATTTTATACATCTAGCTTGGGGGTGTCCAGGAATAGCGAACTATTGGGGAGAAGTGACAGAAGCACTAAGCGAAATGCTTGACACGCATATAGAATGTTCAGTAAAAGTGTGCCTATTGGGCCTAGTCCCGAACATACGAGCGAGAAAGCATAAGTTCTGTGTAATGGCATTGTTAATGGCTAAGCGTACAGTCTCAATTTTCTGGAACAGCAAAAAGTACCCTAAGTTAAAACACTGGTTGGCAGATCTCAGATATTGTGAAGACACGTACGAGGAGGAACTACCAGCAGGTGCCAGGCCCATAGACTACTGGATGTACCTAATAGAATACCTGAAGGGGAGGTTGACAACGACGGATGAGTGAACAGTGTTTTTCTTTTTTGTGCGTTTCCTCTGTTGGTAAGGCTTGTGATACCATGGGAACATCATGTCAGAAATCATTAGCAGAATACAACAAACTAAGCAGGAGTGAGAATGTTGTGATGCAGTGCTCTTTGTTGAGTTGTGGTAAAAGTTAAGGATGTTAATACATAAAAAATTTACAAAATGTTCTACTGTGACGCCATATTAGAAAAATATTTGCCTATTATGCAGTACAAGTAATAACTGTTAACACAAAAAAAACGCAGCCGGGCCTCCGGGATGCCGGTAAGAACGGCTGTGTCACGCCAGTTGCTATCTTTATATTGCTTTGATTATCATGCTGCCAGCCTCCGGGTTGTGGGCAAAAAAAGCGGTGTACTGTATGAATAATACAATAAAACAGTTTGAACTCCAAAAAAAAAAAAGAATCTCAAATATCAGGGAATATGTTCTCATAAAACAGAAAATAGGTATCTATGGTGGAAGAAGAAAGTTTTGAATGATTTTGGCATCTGTTTCATGGATAATATTTATGTTTCTGTTATTATGAAATTCATAGCACTATCAAAATATAAATAGTCCTAAACACAGATATATTCTTATGGTATATCATGTGCAATAGAAAATATCAGACACCGTAGCAAGATCGATAAGAGATTAAAGATTTTTGCTTGTCTTTAGATGTGAGAGCTTTACAAGTGACCACTGGCTACGAGACTGAGATATCCAGTCTCGGTTTTCTCACTTATCCCTTTCCCTTGGACCTACTGCTGGCAAACATATTATCGTGGGTATGGTTGACTGCAGATATAAAGAGGTGTGGAAAAGTGTATTGCTACTGCTGCATACAGTCAACAAGGTTTGTGCATTTGACAAAGGGATGGTCAGGCCTTCTATCCTGGGCCCACAAACACTAAAAAACACATTGGCAGGTGTTCCTACTAATGGGGAACCTAAGGACAGGGACTGTGATGGAAGGCTAGTCTCACAAAGCCTTCATAACTCTTTATGTAGGCTTGTTGGATGATCTGTGAAGGCATAGCTCAGGGATGAGGTGTGCACTGCATCTACATAAGTACAGCACTATGATCAGTTGCAATGTCTACCTAGAGGTGCGTGGACACAACACTTTAACCACAACTCAATAATATAAAAGTATATTTACTGAACAAATGCTAATTTACTTGAAAGAAAGTTCAGGAAAAACACAACGATGCAGTTACTGCACCATTAAAGCAGGTCAAGTTATGTCTGCAAAAGATAAAAGAATCATGAGCCACAGACTAATTGAAAGACTGTAAGGTGAGTACTTTGCAATCCAAAATTGAAATATTTTGTTATGAGTTGGTAATGTTTACACTTTTAAACACTAATATTTGTGAAAACTTAAAATAATACATTACCAAAGCAAAGGCAATCTCAAATAACAAATACTGTACCTGGTAACATCAAAAAGAAAAGGCAATGGGCTTGACCTAGGGTTTGGCGGAAGGTTACTCTGTCACAATTATCACTCATATGCAGCTCACCGTATTCAAGTTTGTTAGGAGATAATGCACTTGTAATAAGACCTAATGTATTTGCATAAGGTGGACAAGACAAACATCACATTTGTGACGGAATACCTTTACAGACTCCAAGAATTTCTGCCTAAATGCACATTAAGTAGTATAGTCATCGAAAATGGGGATATCTTGCTTCCCACCGGCCCCAAAAGCTGAAAGTAAGTGGTTTATCACTTAGAAGGCAAGTACACGACTTTCAGCAACAACTAGGAGCACATCACTCTCTGAGCAACAGAAACGGTTACAAGCCCAAAAGCACAGAGATTCCTTCATGTCACTTTAGATCGGACTAGGTAAGCACTTGTCCTCACAGAAAAGCAGCAGAGTCCAACAAAGAAAAAAACAACAAAAGCTTGAACAGTGAGAGAGTTTGCTCACCAGGCAGGCCCTTCATTCAGCTAACCTGCATTTATAACAGTTTATTTATTGGGCAATCTGTTGTGTAGTTGGCACTCTATGGTAGGAGCTGAGCGTTTGTGGACATCATAACTGTTGGGATGGTACCAGACTAATTCCATGCACCCCCTTAGGATATCCAATAAAAAGTACCGAAGCACACATAGGTGGTCCATTAAAGTAGTAAACTGACGGATCGTAATGTACTCCAAAGTACATAGATTTATTTGCTGTGCATTATTTATTCTTTTCATCAGTTCTTACAGTTTCTGGTAAAGTCAAGTAAGACAAGAGAGTAAGAGGCAGCCAACACGCGCTTCGTCCAATGGACATTTTCAAGTTTGCTCGTATTTAATGAGGTCACAACAAATCTGAGAATTGTTCTTTTAGTTGCAAACCAAAAAGAATAGTGATACGTGTTGATAAGATTTGACGGTTGGATGAGTTAATCTGGGGAAACACCCGTTACATCGCAACTTTTACAACGCAGGATCCATTACAATGCATGCTTTTACAACACATGTCATTACAATGCAGATACTATTACAACGCATGCCATTACAACGTAAGTATAGGTAAGTATATAATTTTTTTTATATTTTATTTTACATTATTTAATTAATTTAATTATTATTAAAAAAAATATATATTAATTTATGTCTTTTTATTAAATAAATTAAATATATTAATTTAAGTAATTTTTATGAATATGTTTTGGGGTGTTTGGGTATTTTTAGGGTTTTAGGGCTGGGTTTGGGTTATGGGGTACAGGGGTATTTTTAGGTTTTAGGGCTGGGTTTGGGTTATGGGGTACAGGGGTATTTTTAGGGGTTTAGGGCTGGGTTTGGTTTTTGGGGTACAGGGGTATTTTTAGGTTTTAGGGCTTGGTTTGGTTTTTGGGGTACAGGGGTATTTTTAGATTTTAGGGCTGGGTTTGGTTTTTGGGGTACAGGGGTATTTTTAGGTTTTAGGGCTGGGTTTGGTTTTGGGGTACAGGGGTATTTTTAGGTTTTAGGGCTGGGTTTGGTTTTTGGGGTACAGGGGTATTTTTAGGTTTCAGAGTTGGGTTTGGTTTTTGGGGTACAGGGATATTTTTAGGTTTTAGGGCTTGGTTTGGTTTTTGGGGTACAGGGGTATTTTTAGGTTTTAGGGCTAGGTTTGGTTTTTGGGGTACAGGGGTATTTTTAGGTTTTAGGGCTGGGTTTGGTTTTTGGGGTACAGGGGTATTTTTAGGTTTCAGAGTTGGGTTTGGTTTTTGGGGTACATGGATATTTTTAGGCTTTAGGGCTAGGTTTGGTTTTTGGGGTACAGGGGTATTTTTAGGTTTTAGTGCTGGGTTTGGTTTTTGGGGTACAGGGGTATTTTTAGGTTTTAGGGCTGGGTTTGGTTTTTGGGGTACAGGGGTATTTTTAGGGTTCACTTTTTTAAAAACAGGACTTTAAATAAATTAAATTAATTAAATTAATTAAATTAAATTAAATTAATTATATTATTTACAATTAATAAAAATAAAATAAATTAAATTAATTCCAATTTTTATATTAATTAATTTTCATTAGTTAAATTAAATTAATGACTTTTTTAAAATTAATAAAATTAAATTAATTAAATTAAATTAATTAAATTAACTTAATTACATTTTTTTAAAATAATATATACTTACCTATACTTACGTTGTAATGGCATGCGTTGTAATAGTATCTGCATTGTAATGACATGCGTTTTAAAAGCATGCATTGTAATGGATCCTGCGTTGTAAAAATTGCGACGTAACGGTCTGCGTTGTAAAATAACGCATTGTAACATCATATATCCGTTAATCTGAGACTTCTAGAGGGTGCAAAATTGTGTAAGAATTGAAGGGAATTGTATAAGTTCTGCTGTGAACAGATTATGTTAATAGTCAATAACCCAGAACACAGGGTTTAGATCAGGAAGTATTTTGGAATAGTCTCTAAAATTTGATACCTATTATCATCATAGGTTGCCGCAGTAATGGCTGATCGATAGTCTAAATCAACAAAAATGATTCCCAAAAAGAAGCAACATAGTGCAGTTGGGAATATAATTATAAGCAAACAACAAAAGTGGTGGCCATACGTTAGTTGCTGCTCATCTATAATTTTAAACAGTCTGTAATGCAGTTTTATTTACAATGCTATTCAGTAAAAAGATGGTGCTTTGAAGATGGCGAGTGAGTGAGGCCATCGCATCCTGTGGCGGCACCCAAGGTACGGTGGGGGTGCTTGGGGAGGACACATCGGTACCACGGCAGCTACAGAAATGACAGGTAAAGAAAAGAAGCTATTGCATCCTGCAGCAGCGCCCGAGATGAGGGGAGGGGGCACTTAGGAGATACAGCGAAGATGCCGCACTGCCCCCAGTGATGGCGGCGACCCCCCCTGTCGCCTGGGTGCTGCCCGCCCCTGAGTCTGTAGAGCAGTGGTTCCCAAACTTTTTCTGACCAGCGGCTCCCTTGGCCTATTGGCTCTTTTTTTTGGCGGGTAGGAGGAAGTAAGGGGGGATTTAAACCCTGCCTGGGGAGTACCTCCATTTTCTCCCTGAAAATAATTGGGATGCAGCTGATGAAGGTATTGTACTCATAGATGTAACAAAATAGAAATATAACAGTTGTTAAATTGGTTAAGTCAGAAACCATGCTTTTCAGCACTGGGGTCTGCAGCTAGAATTTTTTAACGATTTTTTTGTTTTTAAAAACAATACAGTGAAAGTGGTGATGGCTTCGCTCATGGTCCTTAGTGAACAGTGGGAACTGTGAGGATTCTGATTCCAGGTATAAGTTTTGTGCCAAAGTTAAGTTTCTGGCTAACAGGGGTAAATCATCATGGCTGTGTCCAGGAGCTGAAAGCCAATATTCGGACACATGCAGGGCAACTACATTCAGGAAGTGCTTCCTGTGTGGAGATGTAACTTTGCAGGTGGATTGGATGCTTTCTTTCCCTCTACAGCCCCCAGCCAGAAATTCCTCACAGCATTGACAAGGCAATATGCATTTTGTCCAAGTTGTGTCCTATCTGTGAACAGCAGTGTATGTATGTAAACAAATATACACTCAACCATTCATCTATCACATAATTATTATAGGCATTGATTTTTGGCACTCATTAATAATGGTTTACTTACTACTACACAGTGGAACCAATTTAATCAACCTTAGAATGGCAGTCAAAATTAAAATGTGCATGGGCTGTAACTTTTTTTGGGCAGTTTTATATAGCGCAACATCTACCCAAAGGTATTGGAGCGCTTTACACAAGCTTCAGTTACACTGCACAAAGACACATTCATTTTTTTTGTAAAGTGTCAACACACTGTGTCTGAACAGCTACCCACTTCTGACAGGTGTGTACCATGCCACACCATTCTTGTGTTTTTAAGAGCAACTCTTATTCTGCTTTTAACTTTTTTCCGTATTTCGGTTTGTTCTCTCTAGTGCATTTTCTATTTCACTTTTCATCGCTGCTCTAGTAACTTTAGTCGTTATTACTTTTTTCCCCCCATCTGATTTACAATTGTCTCTTGAAAAATTCAAGCTATTCTTGCAGTCTTTTTCTTTAAGTCGCAGTACCAGATTTTATTTTTATTTGCAATTTTTGAAAGGTTTTAGTAGTCTCTTGAACAAATACCATAAATCAAAAGACTTCTTTTTTACAACAATATAATTTAAAATCCTTCGCTATACTATGTGGAATCTTGTTTCTTGAAGAAGAGTGTATAAATGATGGAGTGAAAAAATAGAATGGCCTCAATGTTAAGGGGCGAGAAAGAACTCCGTTAAACACATCCTAAATTAAACTTTTAGGTTCAAATGAATTTCTTTCGGAAACAAATAAGAGCTCACAATATAAAATCGGAATTAATGTAGATTAGTGGACAAGACAGTTCATTTTGCTTAGGAAGTGGGGCAATGTAAAATAAAATGCTGGTTTTTACATATAATAATCCTGGGAAATGTTCTACATCAGGAAGCACATTAAGACTGTTTTTGATTCTTTGTTTATAGATCCATTCATAAAACGTATTCAATGTATTCATGCTTTTGAGGCTCAGTACTACAATACACATTTCAATGTTTTTTTTTGCATTTAACTGAGAGTAAACGCGTCCTAGAATGTTCCTTTTTTATTTTGCCTGTTGTGCAAAATTATTTTAGTGTCAATTAATTGGAATGTGGTTGTGTGTGTGTGTATATATATATATATATATATATATATATATATATATATATATATATATATATATACACACACACACACAACCACATTCCAATTAATTGACACTAAAATAATTTTGGGTTTGGTCTTTGGGGTACAGGGGTATTTTTAGGTTTTAGGGCTGGGTTTTGTTTTTGGGGTAAAGGGGTATTTTTAGGGTTCACTTTATATATATATATATATATATATATATATATATATATATATATATATATATACACACAACGCCTCTCTTTTTCTTAAGGGAAGGCACACTGACACCCGGTGAAACTCAGGAAAAAGGCATATATTCCATGTTGAAAATTGCACAGGTAAAGCACACCCAACGCGTTCCTCCTCCTGCGGTTTAAGTTGTCTTCCAGAGTGCAAATTACAAACAGGTGAGTCTCATGTAGCATTAATCCTGCGCTTTTCACCAGCAAGCGGAAAAATCCATCTCGCCTCGGTTGAGATGAAAATCGGGAGGTGAGCAGGCATGGGAGGCTACATGAGAAAAATATGCAATACAGAAAAGCTTTTTAAAAAAACAAACTGCATTTACAAACTGTCTTCATTCACGATGCAAGAGCAGTCAGTATGCAAACATGAACTAATAAAGTTTTGGCACGCTACTGTCTGACTGAAGAAAAAAACGGACTCACCTGTTTGTAATTGGCACTCTGGAAGACAACTTAAACCGCAGTGCTAACCTATGCGGCCAGTCAAAGGCAGAGACCTCTACCCGTGATCAAGCCTCGCAGGAGGAGGAACGCTTTGGGTGTGCTTTACCTGTGCAATTTTCAACATGGAATAAATGGCTTTTTCCTGAGTTTCACCGGGTGTCAGTGTGCCTTCCCTTAAGAAAAAGAGAGGCGTTGTGTGGATGTTTTGCGCGGTGAGCTCCGGTCCCGCTACAGTGACCCGCCCTTCAGAGTCTGAGGCTCATTCACTGGAGCACTTTTGTGTGAATATATATATATATATATATATATATATATATATATATATATATATATATATATATATATATATATATATATATGTATATATTAACTACTGGCGGTCGCCAGTAGGTAGTTCTAGTTAGGATTGTTTTCTATAGGAAATCCGCAACATTCTATTGGGAATAACTTTGGCACCGGTTGAGGAATCTGCCTGTAATTTTCCTTACATTTGCCTCGCTGCGCTCCGCTCCTTCCCTGAAAGTTTGGGGGGGATTCGTCAAGCGGGGGCCGAGATAAAAGTGGAGTCCCAAAAAGTGTTTTCCCCATGTTAATTTCCATAGGGCGGTTGGACTCACTTTTAGCCCGAAAGGCTGAATGGATTTCCACAAAACTTGGCAAAATTGTAAGGACTGGTAGCCCGATGTGCCTTTGCTATGTCTCAAGATATGTGCTCCAGTGGATTTTGAGTAATTTAGGTTCAAAAAAATATATATATCTGGGCGGAGCCTAACCACACATCTGATCTGATTGGCTGTCAGCACTTCATCCAAGAAGTGTTGGCAGCCATCTTGGGACCAATATACATGATAGCACCTCATTAAAAAGCATTGTAGTTAATAGAGGGTTTTAGGACTTTAGTTACATTATAAATCATTTGTTGATGGTACCATACTCATTTTAGGAATGGTGGTGTGTTCTAAGGTGATTTTACCATGTGAAAAAGCCTTCTACTGTGATATCATGAATCATGTTTGAAAGAAAACTAATATCTCATGATTGTCCCACAGTGGTTTGGAAGGGGATCTATAAGCTAAACTGAAAGCATATTTTCTGTAAATTCACATTATCTTTCTCAGTCATGTGAGAATGAAGTCTGACATTCTCAGTAAAACATGTACATCCAACAAGGACAGAGACTGTCAGTTGATTCATTTGTGTTCTACTGCAGCCTCCTAGAGTGTTCTAAAGAACAACTAGAGCGCTAACAGTCCTACTTATTACAAAGGTATAGCACACCTGAAGCCATCGTGATGGGAATAAAGTGGTAACTCTTAAAACATTTAATTTAAAAAGGAACAAAATGAGGGGGTATATTATGCAAAAGAAAGTATTATTAGTGCTGCAGAAAGAAAATTTAAGGGCACATTTTGAGTGACTTCTCAAATCCTCTTCTATTTCCTTAAAAAATTCTGACATGCAGTCTCCCAAGATGGTCACCAGAGACAAAAGAGCCCAAATGTAGCCCAAATATCACCCAGATGTAGCCCAAGTATAGCCCAATGACAGAATGTCCCAGAGTGTTCTAAAGAACAACTAGAGCGCTAACAGTCTTACTTATGACAAAAGTATGGCACACCAGAAGCCATCTTGATTGGAATGAAGTGGTGAGTCTGAAAACATTTAATTTAAAAAGGAACAAAATGAGGGGGTTCATTTTGCCATAGAAAGTATGATTAGTGCTTCAGAAAGAAAAATTAGGGATCATTTTGAGTGACTTCTCAAATCCTCTTCTATTTCATTAAAAACATTCTGATATGCAGACTGAAACATGCATTTTGAATACCAGCAGCAGACTTCCCTGGTGAGCAGTAGCTTTACTACAGTGATCTAATGAGCAACTAGAGTGCTAACATTCAGAATTTATGGCAAATGTGTGACACATCTGAATGCCTTCTTGATGGAACCAAAGTAAACAAGCATTGAAAATGCAATAGATCTCGCCCTCGTTTAAGTTAAAGCCATTCTGTTTGTAATGAGGTGGCTTTTTAGCTTTGCTTTTATTAGTGTTTTTTAAACTTTCATGTAAATAACATACATCTGTATGCATATATGTATATGTATGCATGCATTTATATTTGTATTTATATAGATATACAGATTATATATGTATGTATATATATATATATATACACATACATATATATATATATATATACATACACATACATATATATAAATGCATATGCATATATATGCATATATATATGTGTATATGTGTGCGAGTAGAGAGAGGTAGAGGTGTAGAGGTAGATATGTAGAGAGGTAGCTGTAGAGAGGTAGAGACTAGTAGGGAGAGAAGTAGAGAGAGGTAGAGAGTAGAGAGTGAGTAGTAGAGAGTAGCGAATGAGTAGTAGAGAGCAATAGAGAGAGTAGCAGAGAGTGAGTAGTAGAGAGTAGTAGAGTGAATAGTAGAGTGAGTAGTAGAGAGTAGTAGAGAGTGAGTAGTAGAGAGTAGTAGAGAGTAAGTAGTAGAGTGAGTAGTAGAGAGCAGTAGAGAGTGAGTAGTAGAGAGTAGTAAAGAGTGAGTAGTAGAGAGTAGTAAAGAGTGAGTAGTAGAGAGTAGTAGAGAGTAGTAGAGAGTGATTAGCAGAGAGAGAATAGTAGAGACTAGTAGAGAGAGAGTAGTAGAGAGTTAGTAGAGAGTGAGTAGTAGAGAGTAGTAGAGTGTGAGTAGTAGAGTGAGTAGTAGAGAGAGAGTAGTAGAGAGAGAGTAGTAGAGAGAGAGTAGTAGAGAGTAGTAGAGAGTGAGAAGTATAAAGTGAGTAGTAGAGAGTGAGTAGTAGAGAGTGAGTAGTAAAGAGTGAGTAGTAAAGAGAGTAGTAGAGTGAGTAGTAGAGTAGTAGATAGTGAGTAGTAGAGAGTAGTAGAAAGTGAGTAGTAGGGAGTGAGTAGTAGAGAGAGAGTAGTAGAGTAGTAGAGAATGAGTAGTAGAGAGTGAGTATTTGAAAGTAGTGGAGTAGGAGAGAGTACGTAGTAGAGAGTAGTGGAGAATATTCCAAAGTTTGGCACAGCACCACTTGCACAATAAGTCCAATCAAATCATATCACTTAGAGTCCTTATTGAAGCGCTGAATCTTGGTGTATATTCAAATGCTTTTATTTTCCTTATGTTTATGTACCACAGCCAGCCGAAACTGTACAACAGAACTTCTTCAGGGCGTTCTTATTTCCTTCAAGTTATGTCGGTATCCTGTTGTCATATAACTAGATATTTCTTCCAAATGTTAGACGAGACGTATTCAAAGTGACTAGGTATCAATTTTACCCACACAATTCGGGCAGGCTTGAGTAATTTATAGCATCCTCAAAGTCAGTCTTTCAAAAATTCCAAAGTATAGGACATGATAATCCAAATCCAAATGTTTCTCAAGAAAAGTCATTTTCAATCGTTCGGAATATCGGTGTTAGGGCAGATATGACCCAGGGACCCCCAGTATGCAAGGCAAATTAGTCCCCCCTCTGCAAACGCGCCAGTGGCCTGCGTTGCAGAGGTGTAAAAAGGGGCATAGCCTCATTACACCTCTGTGCAATGCAGCCCCCTGGCGCATACTGGAGGTTCCAGGTGGGCTAGTTGGCCCCCAGGGAACCCTAGTATGCAAGGGGAATTAGTTCCCCCTCTTCAAACATGCACGGGGGCTGTGTTGCAGAGGTGTAAAAAAGGGTGTGGCCTCATTACACCTCTCTGCAATGCAGCCCCCTGGTGCATACTGGAGGCTCCTGGTGGGCTAGTTGGCCCCCAGGGACCCCCAGTATGCAATGGGAATTAGTTCCCTCTCTGCCAACGCTGCAGGGGGCTGCGTTGCAGAGAGGTGTAAAAAGGGGCATAGCCTCATTACACCTCTGCAATGCAGCACCCTGGCGCATACTGGAGGTTCCAGGTGGGCTAGTTGGCCCCCAGGGGCCCCCAGTTTGCAAGTGGAATTAGTTCCCCCTCTTCAAAAATGCACAGGGGCTGCGTTGCAGAGAGGTGTAAAAAAGGGGCGTGGCTTCATTACACCTCTCTGCAATGCAGTCCCCTGGCGCATACTGGAGATTCCTGGTGGGCTTTCAGGTCTTATATAGTTAGGAATTAGCATTAAAAAAACCTTTGAAATTCACTGTAAAAAACATAGATTTCAGGCCTTATATAGTTAGGAATTTGCATTTAACACCTTGGCTGCTAGGCGTTTTCCCCCTGGGTGCTGAAGATCCTTGAATCGTATAGGATCGTGACAAGGTCAACTCGTCATAAGCACAGGGCAGGTAAAGCCCATGACGAGTTGACCTTGTCATTAGCATGGAAGGGGTTAAAAAACCTATGAAATTCACTGAAAAAACCATAGGTTTCACACCAGTTATCGTTAGGAATTAGCATATAAAAAACCTATTAAATTCACTGAAAAAACCATAGGTTTGACACCAGTTATAGTTAGCTGGAAATTTTACTGACATAAAACCATTGAAATTCCCACATTATAGTTAGTTGGACTCACTATAACTTGCGCGCCTGCTATGCACTGCTGATGACGTCACATATTACATCACTCATGACATGGTCCGTGACATCACTCATGACATCACTGATGACACCATCCTTGTGACAGAGTGACAGACCTCCTTTCAGTGTAATGTAACCCTTGAAACACATATTAAAAAATAGAAACTAAAATTTTCAAAAAAATAGAGATACCCATACCAGTTACAACAACCAATTCAGTAATACCACCATCTATATACACATCCACTCATTCACCAACAGTTCTATATAGTCACTCATACATATATTCACTCATCATATGTAGTGAAACACCTATACATCCTGTTACACACAGACAGTCATCCAAAAGTTACTCACACACATAATCACACATGCAAATAAACTATTGAACATCCATTTATTTGCATATACAGCTATACACACACTACCACCTTACTTCTAAGGAAACTTACACATACTTACTCTCTTAAACAATCACTTATAGAAACACATACTTATTTAAACAAGAACTCTTTCAATCTCTCACTCTCACATATACTCACTTATATACATCAATACTCACATATACTAGATTAAAACATATGTAGTTACTGATAAAGACACTAGTGAGACAGTCATTCACTCACTAACACACACATATACACACTCATCCACCCATACAGTCCTGCACATATGCTGTCTTCAAAACACATACAAACAGTGAGTCAGTCATTGATGCATCTAAGTGCTAAGTAACACCCCCACCAAACCATACAGACACTCATACTGATACTAAAAAAACATCTAATAACCCATATACACACACATGTAGCTAATCACCAACCCATGCAGCCACTTATACACAAAGTGAAACACTGATACAAACATTTAAATATTTAAACAATACTCGCTAATATATGTATTCACTAAGATACACTTAATAAGCCAGTAAACCAATCATTTTTTTTTTAAAAACATCCATTAAGACACTTATTTAAACATTTATTCTTCCATTCACCTTTACATATACATATATAAAACATATTTATTTTTCAGAAAGACACACATTCACTGGATGGTGTCATCAGTGATGTCACTGACCATGTCATGAGTGATGTAATATGTGACGTCATCAGTAAAATTTCCAACTAACTATAACTGGTGTCTAACCTATGGTTTTTTCAGTGA
This sequence comes from Lissotriton vulgaris, assembly GCF_964263255.1. Classification (NCBI taxonomy): domain Eukaryota; kingdom Metazoa; phylum Chordata; class Amphibia; order Caudata; family Salamandridae; genus Lissotriton; species Lissotriton vulgaris. Next base: position 1,593,347,243 of record NC_141694.1, read on the forward strand.
ATATATATATATATATTACCTACTGGCGGTCGCCAGTAGGTATATATAGTTAGGACCTAGTTACCATAGGAAATTCCGAACATTCTATTGGTAATAACTTTGGTGCTGATTGAGGGATCTGCCTGTAATTTTCCTTAAGTTTGCCTCGGTGCGCTCCGCTCCTTCCCTGAAAGTTTCGGGGCGATTCGTCAAGCGGGGCCCGAGAAAAAAGGGGTTCCCAAAACGTGTTTACCCCATGTTAATTTCCATAGGGACATTCTGACAAGGCTACAGCTCGAACGGCTGAATGGAATTATACCAGATTTGGCAAAATGGTAGGGACTGGTATGCAGCAGTGCCTTTTGTATGTTTGGTGTAAATCCCTCCAGTAGTTCTTGAGAAAATTGAATTTGAACAAATTATATATCTATATGCGCTCAACATTCTATTGGGAATAGCTTTGGCGCCTATTGAGGAATCTGTGTGTAATTTTCCAGAATTTTGGCCCGCTCCGCTCCTTCCCTGAAAGTTTCGGGGGGATTCGTCAAGCGGGGGCTGAAAGGGGGGTCCCAAAACGTCTTTTCCCCATGTTAATTTCCATAGGGACCTTTAGACACGGCTACAGCTCGAACGGCTGAATGGAATTACACCAAACTTGGCAAAATGGTAGGGCCTGGTATGCAGATGTGCCTTTGCTATGTTTTGTGTAAATCCCTCCAGTAGTTCCTGAGAAAATTGAATTTGAAATTTTTCAAATGGCATTTTCTATGGGACCTTTAGACACGGCTACAGCCCGAACGGCTGAACGGAATTACACCAAACTTGGCAAAATGGTAGGGACAGGTATGCAGTAGTGCCTTTTCTATATTTGGTGAAAATCCCTCCAGTAGTTGTTAAGAAAATTGAATTTGATCAAATTATATATCTATATGCGCTCACCATATGCGCACCGTACGTGTACGGTACGCGTACGTGCGCGTACCCTTACATGCGCGAGCAAGTTTCTGATTGAGTGGCAGTCGACTGTCAACATTCCAAACTGTCCAAACCAGGAAGTGTTGGCCACCATCTTGTTTTTCAGAAGTGAGGCACAAGAGAGCCCAAAATAAGAGTGGAAAACACGAAAAGGGGGCAGGGTAGAGACACCCCAACCCTCTATCCCTTCTCAGGGGGTCCCAAAAGGACCCCCAAGGGCAAAAAAAACCCCAAAAATTAATTTGCGGGGTACGCGCACCGTACGAGTAGTGTACGCGTACCCCGCGATTTAAAAAAATAAATTAAAAAAAATTGCACTTGGTGGTCCTTCTGGGACACCCTGAGAAGGGCTAGGGGGTCAAGGGGTCTCAACCCTGCCCCCTTTTCGCGTTTTCCACTCTTGTTTTGTACTCTCTTGAGCCTCACTTCTCCTGAGAAACAAGATGGCTGCTCAGGTGGTCCTAGAAGGATAATAACATATATAAACGTTATCCGCTAATAGAATTAGCATTTACAAAACCTTTGAAATTTATTGAAAAAAAATATAGGTTTCACGCCTTATATAGTTAGGAATCAGCATTTAAAAAACTTTGCAAATTCACTTAAAAAACCATAGGTTTTAGGACTTATATAGTTAGGAATTAGCATTTAAAAAACCTTGCAAATTCACTTAAAAACCATAGGTTTCAGGCCTTATATAGTTAGGAATTAGCATTTAAAAAACCATTCAAATTGCTCCTATATAGTTAGTTGTACTAACTATATTTCGCGCCCATAATATATATATTGAATATATATATATATATATATATTTTGAATATATATATATATATATATATATATATATATATATATATATATATATATATATATATATAATATATATATATATATATATATATATGTTTATATTTTCACCCACACACATCCACACAGCTTTTTCTATCATGAACATCGGTTTTCTTGGGGAAAGATATCATCTTAGCAGTGATTTAGTTTTAGTTTAAGATGCATGTCACCAACTTTTGCGTAATTGTGAAGTCAGAGGCAAGCCCATCATTTTATCTTCTCAAGACCTCGTTGCTGCTGAGCTTTTGAGACTATAAATACGGGACTACGAGCCCCAAAATGGAAATAAACATGCTGGATTGGACGAGCCAGTGCACCACCTAGTGGGAGCCAGGTGCGGTGCACCCGGCCTACATACCAGCAGCCGAGGGAATGTCTAATGGATTCTACTCAGCAAATGTGACCGTGGCGCCCCTGGCTCGTTTTGGTGGCGCACCGGGGTGCCGCGGCGAACAGTTTGGGAACCACTGCTGTAGAGGCATTCGGCCGGTGGGACACCTCAGGAGGGCCGCTGACAGGGGTGAACCAAGAAGCTTGAGTGAATGAGGCAACAGGGGACCCAATGTGGGCTGTCCACCAGCAGATTGTGCCTTCTCTGCCCCGACAACTGCTGCCCAGCCCACGATTGGTGGGACTACTCTCTACAACTGCCTGCTGGTGTCAAGTGGGGCTCTAGACACTGCCCGGCGCGGGAGCTTCCTGTCTTCAGTTGGGTGGGCCGCCGGCATTGAGTGGCTCTAGAGATCATAGATGGGCCATCCGGGACCTGCTGGGCTGTGGGGAGTCACCAAGGCTTCCGAACTGTGGGCTGCTGCTCGCTAAGGAACACAGAGCTTGCCTGAAGGGGGTGCCTTTGAATGCTGCGGGTCTGAGGTGGTTCGTCGGTCGGTGGTCCCTGCCACTTCTGACTTCGGTGAGTCTTGCTCGCCGGGATCGGCGGGACCTCACGTCCGTCCACAGGAGAGGGCCTCACCCCCCAATATGTTTATATTGAGGCTGGGGGCGGGACCGATACAAGAGTGAAACATACCGGGGGACTAGTCCGTACCTCCTGAGCTAGTATCAAATTAACTTAAGCTCGCTCACGGATCCCACCAAGCAGCAGAAGCAGATTCCTCCGGTCTCAACAAGAGTAGTACGGAAACAGCATAGAGAATCTGGCACCCTGAGAAGATTAGGAGAGACCCCCTGATCCCTGGTCAGTGCTTCGTGGTGCACAAATACCCACATACTCCTGAGAGGCACTGGGGGCGGGCTGCCCTGTGCCTCTGACTCAGACTCGTCTCTTCTAGGATATCCCACTCCCTGGGCGCAGGGTGGCCGACATCTATACACAAAGGGGCCTCGCCTGTTCCCGGACATGGTCCGTCCGGGCCTTACTCGGCTGAAGCCTCCTGCAGAGATCCTCTGGAGGTCACAAGACCGGTCAGCCAAAAAATCAAAAATACTTTTATTTGATCTCGTTAAAAATCATAAAAGAATGGGAAAAGTTTAATTATACAAAGCTGTTAAAAATTGTATCTTTCTTTTTTTTAAAATAAGTATTAAAAAGGTGCAAAAAGATAAAAACACAATGCTGTCATGTCCTGAATCATCATCAATAGATATTACACAAGGTAAACTTTTATAATAACTGCAATTTTGAACAGTGAAAGGCTGTACTGTGAGTATTGACGGAGCCGCTCCAGTTCATTCATTTTAGTTGTCTAATTCTTTCGCTGCCATTTTCCAAAGCATTATGGCTTTACAAGATAGTTCAATGGAGTGGCCTCCAAGACATTGTATGACTGCGGCTTTGCATGTCCGTAGCTGGTTTTTTATCAGCAGCTCGCGGAGGCCCCTTTTCCGAATTTCTTGAAGTGACTGGCAGATGCATAGGAGATGTAAGAGGCTCTCTTCTCCTTGTCCGCACAACCGGCATTCTTTTGTTAGCCATACTAGTTTCCATTTTGGAATAAAGTCCTTCGTGGGGAATGACCCTAACTGTAGCATAGTCAGATAATGCTTTTTGTGTTGTGAAAAGTGTTCCAACAAATATGGTTTTGGCTTAAGCGACTGATAGGAACGAATCACAGCCCAAGCGTGATTTTTCTTCGAAAATGCAGTTTTGTCCATTAGCTGCGAGATTTGTTTGGTTGTACTGTTTACTGCATTTTTAAAGCCAGAGTAAGAGTTTGTATGCCATGCCCCTTCAAGGTGTATGTCCTTGAGTGATCCTTTTAGAACCGTGGCAATGGAATTTTTTAGCCTCGCTTGCTTTTCGATTTCTTCCCAGCAAGAATGGGCTAGTGTGTTGTCTTCTGCTTGCCTCATCCGCCAATAGTATTTGACAATCACCCCTTGTCTGGTTGGTTTCTGTTTTTTTAACCCCTATTCCAGTCGAATCTGGGCTTGAGAGATGTGCTGAGGGATTGAGAATAACTTCTTGAAGAAGCTTGATTGGGCTTGGTTTAGGGCTGCTGCGTCTTTTGTGTACATAATTTCCGACCCGTATGATATTGTTGGTATGAATTTTGCTGCAATTACCTTCAGCAGATGCCCTGTTGAGCAGACTTTTAGTTTCCTGTGTAAAGTTTTGAAGGCGTAAAGAAGTTGTTTTGATTTAATTTTCCCTTGATTCAGCTGTTGTTTAAAGTTGAGGTTTTGATCTAGTCGAAACCCTAGGTATTTATAAGACTCCAACTGGGATACTGGTTTGTCATCTAGGTTCCACATGAATTTGCCTTTTGACCCTTAGTTTTCTTGAGATTAATTGTCAATTGGGCTGCGATGGTATAGGCTCCAAGTTGGGTCATTGATCGCTGCAGGCCTATCAGTGTTTGTGACAGAAGGACAATATCATCTGCGTATTGAAGGCTGGTGATTAGTGTTTTGCCCAGTTTTGGGGGGAGGGGGGGTCTGTTTGAACTTGTTGGAGGTATTTCTCGAGGTCGGCGGTATAGATGTTGAAGAGGCAAGGGGCCAGCACACATCCCTGTTTCAGACCGTTTTTTGTTTGGATCTTACTTGTTATGCTGCGCCCGTCTCCTTTTTTTATTTAGACCCATGTATCAAAGTAAAGGTTGATAATTGCCTCCAGAAGTTTTGTTGGTGCCCCCAAGCTTTGCATTTTGGCCCATAGTTTTGCCCTCTGTACTTTATCGAATGCTGCTTTGAGGTCAATGAAGCAGGCATAGAGGGAACGGGATTTTGCCATAGCTTGATTGGCTAGTAGTGTGACTGCAGAGATGTTAGTGAGGGTGCCCATTCCTGCCCGGAATCCAGTTTGTGTATTTGGCATCAAATTTGTGTGAGTCACCCAGTCTTCTAGATCTGCCAGCAGGTTCGAAGCGTAAATCTTGGCTTCAACGTCGATGAGTGCGATCAATCTATAATTGGCAGGGTCCGAACGTGGGCCCGATTTATATATGGGGTTTAGGATGCTTCCTCTCCAGGAATCTGGAAGTGTACCTGATGATAGGACGTGTGGGAATAATGGAGTAAGGATTTCTGACCAGAATAAAGGGTTGTGCCGGAATAGTGCGTTAGGCAATCCCTTGGGTCCTGGAGCACCCTCAGGCCGTAAGATTTTTATGGTTTTAAGGACCTGCTCTTGGGAAATCTGCGGAGGGGGGTTCTGGCAGGTCAATCTTAGATGTATCATAGGCTATTACTGCAATAAAAATGTCCTGATTTTATGGCTTCTGAGGATGGGGTGTGGTTATATGTTTGATCAATATGTGCTTTCCAGGTGTCCTCCATTACGTCAGAGTTGAAATGTCGGTTCTTGCCGTTTGATAGCTGGTTTATTACGTCCCAAAAGAGCTTGGAGTCTCTTTGGTTACTGGCATGGGGGAGTTTTGCCTAGAGATGTTCTATGAAGTCTTTCTTAGCCACCTTGGAGTCTCTTTTAAGGTCTTTTCTTAATTTTGATATTAGAGAGGGAATATCCTAAAGGGGATTCTGGGCCCCGAGTTTGCAGATGCCTTAGGTGTTTATTCAATTGATTTTTTTGTTTCGTGAAACTATTGGAAAACCACCCTGCCCTGGTCTGCCTGCTTTACGGCAGTTTACGTGTTTTGAGAATTCTTTATTTAGGTCTTGAGCAACGGTTTCCCAGGCCTTTGTGCGTGATGGTTCGACTTTAAAACTCTCCGAAAGGGCTATGCATGTGGCCATGATGTCACCAATATTTTCCTTTTTCCAAATTAAACGTCTCAGGTTCTAACATTTGGTTTGTTGGGACATCACTTTATCTGTTAATGGGTTAGCCGTATTTAGGAGTACAGTGAAGGTTTGAGGGTGGTGATCGCTTTCAGACCTATCTTTAATTGCAAAGCTAGTGATATGCGGGAGAAAGTCTAGGTCTGTTAATGTATAGTCAATGATTGAACATGTTTTCTGCGTGACCCTGGTATATGCTGGGCGGCTCTCTGATGTTGCTCTTCCGTTTAACACACCCAATGATCGTTCTTCCAACAGGGATGCACATCTGTTACCGTGTGTTTCAGGTTGTTTGCGAGGTGGAACGTGGCCTATTGGACTTTCTTTCCTAAAGTTTAGTAAGTTCATGTTGAAATCTCCTGATAGAATGATATTGGTGTGTGGGTGAGCAAGTTAAAGTGTGTCCAATGTTGCTGCTAGGGTATCTATATTTGATCTCTTATGTTTGGATGATGGATGGATGTAGATGCTCAATATTAATAAGCTGAATAAGTTAAAGGTCGTTAGTTTGATGCATAGCATCCATATTGTATCTAAGTATACTTTCGAGGCCTGCCATGAAATGTGGGTTGAGACATAGAATGAAAGGCCGCCTTTAGCTCTTCCGTATTTCGAGTCTTTCTGTGCCGGGTTGAGGTATTCTTTGTATCCTACTATTGGTGAAGAATTTGTCTGCCATGTCTCTTGAAGGAGGAGTAAATAATGCTGTTGTAAAAATTCCATGAAATCCGTATCTTCTAGTTTTGAGCTTAGCCGTTTACGTTCCAAGAGCAGAGTTACACCCGTAGCCTGTTGTTTTAGCTTTGGTTGAGTTTGTTCATGCCGTACATTGGCGGGTTCCAGCTGGATTCAGTTTTCTTAGCCCTGTGTGTTTACCTGCTTCGGGATGGGCGAAGGTTATGGTAATTTTCCTCCCCTCTTGATTTATGCTATTTCTTGACCTTTCGCGCCTCTCAACAAGCCCTCTGTTGACTTTAGATTTTGTTGTGGTGTTGGGTAGCAGCTGGGAGCAAGTTTTTTAAATTCTATACCCCATTTGGCAAATAAAGCCTGCTGCTGCCAGATTTGCTCTGTGATGGAGCTGTCAGAAAAAGTTGCTGTGGTAATTTCTCGACCAGATGGGTCGGGATTTGGTCTGAACTCTATGCTTTCAAGATTGCCCGTCTCGATATGACGCAGAGAAGGAAGGGCTTTGAGCAGTTTTAATATTACGCTTCTGTTGAGGATATCGTGGGTTCCCCTTGATACCTAATGAGGGATAAAGTGCAGCTTATTGTTGTATATGTTAGTGATGTCGGAGGAGTCCAGCTCGGTGTGTTGGCTCTTTTTGGGTTGTTTTTCCTCTGAGGGTTGTCCTGGGGTGGCCGGGTGAAAATTCTGAGCATTGCATGCAGATGGTGTATCATTGTTCATTGCGGTTGTTGGAGCACCGCTTTCCATGTGGTTCCTGTATGTTTTATCGAGGGTACTTCCATCCTTACTGTCTCCCTCATTGAGCCAGTTTACATCATTCAAGCTGATTTTAACTAGTTCTCTCGTGTTGCATCTAGGAGTTGTTTTTAGGATTTGGGTGGGCTGAGATGTTATGTGCCGGTTCTCTTCCTTTTGCACATGCTTGAATATACTATATACGTTTGCAGGCTGCGAATGTTCCGTTATAGATTGGTTGTGACTTTTTGAGGTGGTGTGCTTGTACTTTTTGAGGTGGTGTGCTTGTTGGTAGATGGGGTCATGTCGACCTCAAGGCTTGCTTTCTCAGTATTTGTGGTTAATGCGTCATCTTCACTTTGGGTTACATCTAGCTCCTTCTTGGTGCCGGTTGTGTGGGATGCCTGTCTTATTTTTTTCCCCTTTCTAAGGCGTTTTCTCTCCCGCTTCGATAGTGGAGCTTTAGCATTTGTTTCTTTTGCAAGTTGCTCGTTGCAATGATCTACTGATGGGCTGGTCGAGACGCCTGTGTTGTCTGGAGATCTTTTTAATTGTGATGTTTATGTGCTTTTGGTTGTTGGAGCACAGTTAGGCCCCAATACATTTTCATTATGCTCTTTTAGAGGACTGGAATTAACCTGATCCATTTCCTGCTGTGTTTCTTTGAGTTTCTTAGTTGGTGGATTAGTCTGTGCTGAGGTGTCCCTGGCGACCTCCAGTAGTTTGGACATTAGGTTTGGAAATACGGCTAGTTGGTCTATTATTTGGGTGCAATGGCAGTGACTTATTAAGTAATTTGTTTCTCGATCGTGCTGCACGCTCTCGATCATCTCATTAAGGTTTTGCAGCTTTTGTTCTACCTCCTGAACGTAGATAGCTAGGATGTTTAAAAGATCCACTTGGGCATCTAACTTGTCTGCATGGTAAGTCATGGCTTTACCGATGGTGTCCAAAGTGTTTAACAAATGGAGCCAGACTGCTGAGGCCACAAGACCGGTCTGCGCGGCAAAGCCACCTATCTCACTAAAGCCACCCCACCACCCAGGAGCTTGACGAAGACGTGCACGGCGGGGTCGGGCCTACCCCTCTGGGAATCCGATAAACCATGGGGAAGGATAGAGGGGCAAAACCACAGTCAACCCAGACCCGCATGGAGCTGTATGCAGTCAGTGGTTCCAGCCAGGGTGGGACTGTGCCTCCCATGACCGGCCACCCCGAGGGTGAACTAGCCGCCCTCCTGCAGGCCATTAAGACATGTCAGGAATCCATGGAGACCAAGATCGGGGTGGTGCGTGTGGACATGGCCCTCATCCGCCAGGACCTTTGCAATGCAACTGCTCGTATCACAGAAGCGGAGCCTCGCCTTACGGAGGTGGAAGATGATGTCTCAGCCCTAGAGACGCAGGGCAAACAGCTTCTATCCCACACGACCGACCTCCATAATTGAGCTGAGGATGCAGAAAACAAAATTACGTCGGAACAATCTCCGCCTGGTGGGCCTGCCTGAAGGGACAGAACTGGCACAAATGACCACCTTTCTTGAAGACTGGATCAAATCCTGGATGCCCCGAGCGGCCTGTTGCCATGGTTTGTCGTGGAGCGGGCCCAAAGTACGCTCGCACCCCGGCAGCCACGGGTTGCCCCACACGACCAATAATCGTGAGGATCCTAAATTTCAGGGACCACAATGCCATCCTGCAAGAAGCTCCATCCCAATCAGAGTTGTTTCACAAAGAAGCAACAATTATGATCTTTCCCAACTATACAAAAGAAGTGCTTGTTTTAAGAAGATCATATATCCAAGTAAAACATAAACGGCAGGCCTTCAATCTGCCTATAGACTCCTTTTTCCGGTCCGTCTCAGGGTGATATTTCACAACAAATCTAAGTACTTCGACACGCCGGAGTCAGCATGGACCTGGGCAACTGAGGAGTGCCCAATCCGCAAACTGAAAGGTGTCCCCCGTCTGACCTCCAGAAGGTGCCATGGATGGGCACAGCTGTGGGCTCCCGGGGGCGGCGCCCTGGGTCCCGAAGGCACAATGCCGTCGGAGCAGTGTCCACCTCGCCGACTGGCTCACCCCCAAGAGAGGAGTGGGTCGCAGGCGTCTCAGGAGCCTCCAAGACTTCGAGAGAACTCTGACAGATCGGACCCGACACCCGGGGAGAGCTCCAATGACTCTCCAAAGCCAACCTCTGATGGCACCGACCTTTCACGCATCCACCAAATCGGACTCCAAACGCCACTATTACTAATAGCTTGAACTGGAGGAATGCTAATCCTTAAATGTAGAGGGGCGCAATACGTTAATACTATACTACGATCCAGTAGTTAGTTTCTATTCACTCTAAGTCGTTATTTACTGGGCGACAGATGCTTCAATTTGGAGGGTAGGTGGTTGGGATGTTGGGGAGGGGTTGTTATCTCTACTCTTGTTTGGGTTTCTCTGTTTCTTTCCAACACTGTGTACTAAGTTCACAATGCGTCCACGGGCAGTTCAAGTAGTGAACCTGAATGCAACCTGCTGCTCCTGGGGCCTTATCATTTAATACACCTAGGCTTGTCAGACCTCTTGCCCCACACATTGCCACTCTATCACAATGCCACAGCCCTATAGCGGGGATTAACTCCCTAGACTTCTTTCATGGAACGAACTATGATTTTAAAGCATGCATGGAGGGTCACCCCTGACCTCCTTTTACTGCAAGAGACGCACCTGATGGGAACTCAATGCCCCTTTTTAGCACGCCAGGGTTTTGACAGAGTATGGCACTTAGGGTTTTAAAGAGGGGCTTGAGGAATGCCAATAGTTCTGTGGCCCTCCCTCCCCTTCACACCGATCCACACATTTAGCGACCCCCAGGGCCGATTTGTCACCCTTACAGGTACACTTGGAGATACCACTATCAGTTGGATATAGGTATACGCCCATTGGCAAACTTGAAGTCCACTCTCTGGGCCATAGAGACCATATCCTCCCTCCCCCAGGGTCTGACAGTGATTGGGGGGATTTCCAGCCACAGATGCCACGGGCACACCATCCTCCCATAGAAGACTAGGTGCTAAGCAGCTTGGGGATTAGGCCTCCAAGATGGGCCTCTGCGGTGTCTGGCGCACCTGGCACCCTGGAAAACTACAATATACACACACATCTGCTGCCCACTATACCCACTCCCAAACTGACCTCATCTTCATGCTTGCCCCGGACTGTAGGACATTTGCGGAGGTCCAAATCCTGGCGCGAGATGTGTCAGACCATTCCCAGCTCCTCCTACAGTTAAGGCTCCACGGGAGCTCTGCGTCCTATATTTAGGTTAAATACCTGGTTCCTTCAGGACCAAGATGACCAAAAACACAAACGGGGGATCGAGGGAGAACTGAAACACTACTTCCACACCAACGTGGGAACTGTCCTACTTCATAGCACGGTGTGGGAGGCAGGTAAAGCCACGATCTGTGGGTACGCCAAGGGGCTCCGCAAACACAAGCGGCAGTCCCAGGACTACCATCTTTCCAAGCTTGAGGCCAAGGCTCTCCGCCTGGAGATGGCTGCGACGGGGAGGCGGAGCACAGGCACCTCCAACTAATATTCAAAGAGATCACAACCATATCTCTCAAATCTACTAAATTGATATGGAGATACTCGGTGGCCCGGGTTTATGGCTGGGAAGATAAGAATGACAAGCTGCTTCATTGGCACGCTACTCATTCCCTGACCAACCGAATAGTGCCGGAAATACAAGACTCGCAAGGACAAGTCTTCCGCACCCCCACCAAAATCGAGCAGACCTTTGAGAACTATCATGCGGCGCTTTACTCAGCAGATCGCTCACTCTCGTCAGTCACAAGCTTCCTCTTCCCACAGTGTCCCCCTCCCGCAGCCCCCGCAGGGGGACATCAGGGCCATCGGCAAACCCATAACTGCTGAGGAAATCGGTGAAGCAATCTCATTACTTGCTACTCACAAGACTACCGACCCAGATGGTTTCCCGCGGAATACTATGCAGCATCCCGCAACTCCACACCTTGCCTGACACAGCCACGGTCTTGGTCCTACCCAAAGTATACTGAGATGAAAATGTATGTAACGATTCTTGACACTCATCTGAAGCAAGTGATCCACAGCCTCATACACCCAGATCAATGTGGCTTCACGCTGCACTGCAGCAGGAGGCACTGTTTGAGGCGTCTCCATGTGGTCCTTGCTCACCGGCACCCCCTCGCCCCATTGATACGGTCAACTGGCACTACTTGGGGAGCGTGCTAGAGAGAGCGGCTTCGATCCCTATTATCGGAAACTGGTGGGAGTTTTTTTTACTCTTATCCAGCAGCCAGGGTCCTCATAAATGGGGCACTAGCGGAAGCATACCCTGTAAAAAGGGGAACCTGACAGGGGTGCCCGCTCTCCTCTCTCACTTTAGTGATAGAGCCTTTGGCTTGTCTCATTTGGGCTGAAGAGCGGGTACACTGGTGGCGCTGGCAGGCATCCCATGAAGACCGGATTGCCCTATATGTCAACGATGTTCTGCTCTTTCTGACTGACCCGGCCCAATCCGGGCTGAGATGTCTCCAGATCCTCCAATCCTTTGAAAGGGCGTGGGCATGCGCCTTAACCCGGCTAAATCCACTTTGGTGCCCATTTATGTCTCAAGAGAATGTGTGGACTGGCAAACAATGATTCCCCTGTGATGACTTTCATTCAAATATCTCGGTATTTGGGTGGCACTTCTGCCGGAGCTGACCTGGTCCCTCAATATCAGCACGTCGCTCAATCGCACAAAAGACTACCTCCGTCGTTGGCAATCCCTTCTGCTTAAACTCCTGGGTAGGATTGTCCTTTTCAAAATGATGGTTCTCCCCAGTCTCTTGTATGTACTCCGTTGGTTCCGTGAACTGGATGGGGTGACCACGACCTTCCTCTGGGGGGCCAGAGACCACGGTTGGCAATAGGCTCCATACGATGACAAACCCCTTCCTGTACTATCTCACCACCCGTCTCCTGGTGAGCCACGATTGGTTCAATGGCGGATGGTTGGATCCGGCCTACCGAGTGGAGCTAGAAAACCTTGGGTTCTCGCAGATTCACGCCATGCTCTATGGGGCTCCAATTCCTCAAACACTACCTGCAGTTACTCGCACGTCTCTCTTTGTGGGGCGTTCTGTGCTGCAGCACACCCAATGGGACACTAAAATTACACTACAGACACCCCTATGGCAGGGTGCCTGGCTGCAGGACGTTGGCACACTGGCGGACTTCCAGAGGTGGGACTTGATAGGCATCACTGACTTGGAAGATGTGTTGAGGGTTGAGCATTTGTCATCTTTCTGGGAGCTGCAAAAAGCATACTCCCTACACCCTACTCAATTCTACAAGTACCTCTAATTGTGACATGCCCTTGCACTCCATCTCACTGACCGCACAGCAATCCCAGAATTTAGTCCGCTGGAAGCTAAGCTTCGCATGGGTAACCTGGGGAAGGGGAGGAATATCCCAAATCTATCACTCTCTAATAAAACAACACTTGTCCACATTAGACTCTCCTAGGACTCGTTGGGAGCAGTGGGTGGGCCCTCTGGAGGAGGAAGATTGGAGGGATGCATTGATGGTCCACAGGGTGCCAACTATATCGGCCAAGCTCCGCCTCATCCAAATTTACTATATCCATTGCACATTTCTTACCCCTGTACGGCTGCACAAAGCAGGCTTTCACCCTAGCCCCAAATGCCCGCGTTGCGAGGCAGAACCAGCGAACTTTTACCACATGGTCTGGTCCTGCGTCATCATCTCCAAATACTGGTAATCGATTGTGGCTGAGCTAAGCAACGTACAGGACTGTGTGGTCCTCCTTAATCCTCTTGCCCTTCTCCTGAGTGTGATGGAGGGGACGGATGGTTCTCGTACTGACAGATTGTTCCTGGGACAGTCAACTTGGTGGCCAAAAGAGACACTGCAGTGGCCTGGAAGGAATCTGCATCTCCCTCTATCACAAGGTGGCATAAAGGAGTGGACTGGTGCGCCATCCAAGAAAAAACTGCATATGAGGCAAGAGGCTGTCCGGCCAAATACAAACGCATATGGGGCAAGTGGTTGGGCTTGATAGGCTGAGGTTCCATAGATGACGGTGGGCAGGCTTAGAGGGGCAACATTGTTCTTGCTTACTGCATGACCCCAAGGGAAAACTTCTCAGAATGTATTCAACTGTCTTATATGTCACAGTGGTGCACTGTTTACTTTGTTGCTCATTTAACCAATAAAATTGTTTATAAAAAAAAAAAAACAAAGAGGGTGATTTCATGGTAGTGTGCAGTCTGCCACCTAGAGTGCCTAAGCCAGCCTAGGACCACAGTCTTGGCGGAAAGTTAACCAATGAAATGTACTGAAGCACACACAGGCATGCCATTAATGTAGTATATTGATGGATCATAAAATAGTCCAAAGTCCACACATGTATTTGCTGTGCACTATTTATTCTTTTCTTCAGTTCTCACAGTTTCTGGAGCAGTTAAGTATAAAAGGGAAGCAAGAGGCAGCCAACGTGTTTCTTCCGATAGACTTTTTCAAGTCTACGGAAGAATATTTGTACATAAAGTCGTATTTGATGAGGTCACAAGAAATCCACTCTAGTGCTTCTTTTTGGGAATGAATTTTGTTGATTTAGACAAGCTACCGCTTTTGTTTCCCCCTCAGGATATGTCGTTCTATAGGCTAGTTAGCTCATAGTGCCACCATAAGCCCCCCTAGGCGGGTAGCAAATGGTTCTGGCAACCATTGAACATGACAACCCTGATCCCCAGAAATCATAGTAATAGATATGAAAACTCTTTGCTCAGTCACTCATGCTCTTTTTCTTTCAGAGAAATAAACAAGGAATACACAGTAGTAGGGCATATTCAATATTTATGGAACGAAGGTGATTCTTGTATGAAATATATGTGCGGAAATGTTCAATAGACAGAAGCAAATAAAAGTTATTAGAAGTATTAGGACAGTAAACCGGATGAAAAGTTCCACCATCTTGCTAAAATAATGTATATATATATATATATATATATATATATATATATATATATATATATATATATATATATATATATATATATATATATATATATATATATGTGCATCTTTTCAATGTATTTGTACAGTTAAAAAAGTTAATTCTTAATTTTGTAGAGAACCGCCTTATTGTCCCTCACAAATCCCTCATTTTACACATAAAAAAGTGAATTTAACAATATGGCAATGATAATCACATATTTCCTGTGGGAACGACATAATTGCCATCATTGCGGACATAATATGTGTATCTTTTCAATTTTTTTATTTTATTTTCCACTTTATAACACATGAGCACACTAACAGGTGTAGTTATTGGTCTGAAATCCATGAACATAAGAGCAAACCAACAGATAAAAAAGATAAAAAAGAACCCTGTTCATATGCAGCATTTTGCTGAAATGGTCACGTAAGAAAACAACAGAGTATTTCGTTTTTTTACTTGAAATGTAATATTTATGAACAATGATAAAATAGTATATCATTTGTTAACAAATTGTTTAAAAACTTGTATACATAGTGTTATGCGAAGGAAAATCATATTACCAAAATCAGTTTTTAAAATGAGTTAAGTTAAAGCTGATTATTGTTGATGAAACGGGTCTTTTAACTTACATTGTATAGTATGTTGTTTATGTTCATCCGGATGCATGGACCAATCGTGATGCTCTTTGTAATTCAAATAATGGAGGGAACCTCACAATCACTACCAGCGAGCAAGGCGTCAGGTACGCCGAAACGCGTTTGAGTTAGCACGGTAACGCACTTTGTATAAATGAAAAAAATAAAGAATCTCAGCGGCTGCTGAAATCAAAAAGAGTCTGTCTCTCTCGTTGTTTGGGGACGCCAGGTGGATATCGGCGTGGAGAGTGGAACCAGGATATATATATATATATATATATATATATATATATATATATATATATATATTACCTACTGGCGGTCGCCAGTAGGTAGTTATAGTTAGGATCTACTTTCCATAGGAAATCCGCAACATTCTATTGGGAATAACTTTGGCGCCGGTGGACGAATCTTCGCGAATTTCTCCAAGAAAATGGCCCGCTCCGCTCCTTCCCTGAAAGTTTGGGGGGGATTCGTCAAGCGGGGCCGAGATAAAAGGGGGGTCCCAAAACGTGTTTTCCCCATGTTAATTTCCATAGGACGGTCGACTTCACTTTTATCCCGAACGGCTGAATGGATTTCCACCAAACTTGGCAAAATTGTAGGGACTGGTAGCCCGATGTGTCTTTGCTATGTCTCAAGATATGTGCTCCAGTGGATTTTGAGTAATTTAGGTTCCAAAAAATATATATATCTATGGCAGCCCCAGTACGCGCACCGGCGTGAGCCCCGGGCGCGACCTGCGACTTGCGCACGGAAAGCTGATTGGCTCTCAGGTGTCTGTAAACATTCGAAACAATCCGGAGCGGCCGCCATCTTGTGTCTCGGTAGGATCGAGACACAAGAGGTGGCCAAAACAAAGGGGGAAATGACCATAAGGGGGCAGGGTAGACCCCCCCTGAACCCCTAGATTTGATGTGGGGGCTATAAAAGGGCCCCGCGGGGCAAAAATATATTTTTTTTCGTTTTGCGCGGGGTGGGGGGGGGGGGCGGGTGCGGGGGGGGGGTAGCGCCCGGTACGCGGACCAGGGAGCGTACCAAGAGGAAAAAAGAATGACAGTTTTTTAAAAATGAAGCCTTTTTTTATAAATTGGAGGTAGTTCTAAAAATAACTTTTTTTTCTTCTTTTTGTTGTTTTATATTTTTTTTAATGTTTTTTGAACATTTTGTACTTTTTTTGGCTTTTCAAAACAGTTTTATATTTTTTTGTATTTTTTTAGGGGGAGAGACAAAAAAAAGGGAATTGAAGGTGGCTCAACTGGAGCAAAAAACAAAAAACGGAAAAAATTACTTCTTTTTGGGGCACTTGTGATTGTCACCAGCAAGGACGATGAGCTTTACGCTCCTTTCACCATAGGCGATAAGCTTGCCACATTCAGACAAGTGATTTTAAAATCAGCAAATCGTTGCCGAATACAAGGCATCATCTCTGATATTTCTGGGCCCAATGAAGTGGGTTTGTTTCTTTGGGAGGTGGTCCTTGAAGACTGGGGGAGGTTACTGGCCAGTTCCCTGAGCTCTGCACGAGAATAGTTGTTAGGGTGCTTACGGATCATATGTCGAATCATGGTATTGTTACCAAAGGAATACTTTTTGTTTGGGTTGCCCCTTGAGAGTTGTTCCTTACAGATTAGGCAAGTTACCTTGGCCGCATTCACTTTTTTCTTGCCCTCTGGGAGTGCGAAAAACTCCCATACATTGTGTGACTTGGGCTTGTATGGTGTATTTTGTTCAGGTAGCCATCTTCTCCCATCCACCTCTTCCTCTTCCTCCTCCTCCTCTTCTTCTTCTTGACCACGAATGTACTGTTGTGGTGGTCCTCTTGGTGGTTGTGGTGGTGGTGGTGCAGATGCTCCAGCTGTTGCAGCTACAGTAGCCATTAGAAAGTACAAAATAGTTCTCTCTCTATTACTGAAACAGGTCTTCCTCAGTCAAAGGACAAAGTCAGAATAAGGAAAAAAGGTGGGGTCTTTCATCATTTGGAAAAAAAAAAAGGCCTGAACCAATGAGAATTGTTATTTTCAGGTCACAAGACCAGGGATTTCATCATTATGAAAGTAAAACTGTTCTGCACCAATTAAAAGTGTTATTTTCAGTCACATGACCGACGCGCTTACGCAACACGCCCACGGGCGCGCCCAGGGTCGCGTCGCGTAAGCGCGTCGGAAGTTTACGTTGCGCGATCGTATTCGCTCGAGTGCTTCCGGGTGCGCTTACGCCGTGCGTATCGCGCGGACGCGGCTACGCGATATGTCACGATCATGTTTTCGTTCGCGACATTGGCGCTAGTGGGACGCTTCCCGGTTCGCACACCGGGGTGCTTTAAACGACTACGCTCTCCGGGGCGGTCACCGGGCGCGCCCCGGGAGCGCTCCAGGGTCAAAATAAATAAATTGTTTAAAATACAAATAAAATATAGGATTCATTCATTTTCAAAAATATTACAATTCATAGCTATAGACATTTGCTATTAACCAAATTTTGAACTTCAAAGAAAAAAACATAGGTTTGGGGCGTTATATATAGTTAGGAATTAGCATTTAAAAAACCTATGAAATTCACTGAAAAAACCATAGGTTTCACACCAGTTATAGTTAGGAATTAGCATATAAAAAACCTATTAAATTCACTGAAAAAACCATAGGTTTCACACCAGTTATAGTTAGCTGCAAATTTTACTGACATAAAACCATTGAAATTCCACGTTATAGTTAGTTGGACTCACTATAACTTGCGCGTGTAATGCACTGCTGATGACGTCACATATTACATCACTCATGACATGACTCATGACATCACTGATGACACCATCTTTGTGACAGAGTGACAGACCTCCTTTCAGTGTAATGTAACCCTTGAAACACATATTCAAAAATAGAAATTAACGTTTTCAAAAAAATGGAGATATCCATACCAGTTACAACAACCAATTCAGTAATACTACCATCTATATACACATCCACTCATTCACCAACAGTTCTATATATATAGTCACTCATACATATACTCACTCATCATATGTAGTGATACACCAATACATCTTGTTACACACCGACAGTCATCCAAAAGTTACTCACACACATACTCACACATGCAAATAAACTATTGAACATCCATTTATTTGCATATACAACTATACACACACTACCACCTTACTTCTAAGGAAACTTACACATACTTATTCTCTTAAACAATCACTTATAGAAACACATACTTATTTAAACAGGAACTCTTACAATCTCACATATACTCACTTATAAACATCAATACTCACATATACTAGATTAAAACATATGTCGTTACTGATAAAGACACTAGTGAGACAGTCATTCACTCACTAACACACACACATACACACTCATCCACCCATATAGTCCTGCACATATGCTGTCTTCAAAACACATACAAACAGTGAGTCAGTCATTGATGCATCTATGTGCAAAGTAATAACCCCACCAAACCATTGAGACACTCATACTGATACTAAAAAAACATCTAATAACCCATATACACACACATGTAGCTACTCACCAACCCATGTAGCCAATTATACACAAAGTGAAACACTGATACATACATTTAAATATTTAAACATTGCTCGCTAATATATGTATTCACTAAGATACACTTAATAAGCCAGTTAACCAATCAATTTTTTTTTTAAAAACATCCATTAAGACACTTATTTAAACATTTATTCTTCCATCGACCTTTAAATATACTTATATAAAAAATATTTATTTTTCAGAAAGATACACATTCACTGGATGGGGTCATCAGTGATGTCATGAGTGATGTCACTGACCATGTCATGAGTGATGTAATATGTGACGTCAGCAGTGCATTACACGCGCAAGTTATAGTGAGTTCAACTAACTATAACGTGGAATTTCAATGGTTTTATGTCAGTAAAATTTGCAGCTAACTATAACTGGTGTGAAACCTATGGTTTTTTCAGTGAATTTAATAGGTTTTTTATATGCTAATTCCTAACTATAATTGGTGTGAAACCTATGGTTTTTTCAGTGAATATATATATATATATATATATATATATATATATATATATATATATATATATATATATATATATATATATATATATATATACAGGCATTTAAAACAATATCGAAATATGCGTCCCCTAACCTAAGTGTCTAGGGTGTGTGTGTTCTTCCAAGAATCCCCATCGTGGTCACTAGCTGGACACCCTTCGTAGAGATATCAGCAGGTTGCTAGGCCGAAGCATCAGCAAGCAGAGACCTCGCAAATGATAGCAAAGTGCTCCTCTGCCAACACCCGGAAACTGATGTTTATTTTTTAACAAAAGGCATCCTGACCTTTGGCTGATATCTTGGCCAGGTTGTCAATGTTTATGTGTTACAGATAGATCTGTCGCCACAGGTACGAAACAAATAATGACATTTGCCCAATGTATGTATTAATCTTGGACAAGATTTGTCAAGGTATCATGATAGTGTTCTTGCAAAGTTAATTGCAAGCATGTATAGTTCCTTAGAAACCAATCTGCACTGTCACGGTTGCAAATGTGTGGCAAAAATAATTGTGTGAGAGTGAAAGTAACTTTAAGAAGAAACCTATGTACATGTAAAAATGGCAGTGGCTCCCTCTAGGTCTAACTGGGACACATGCATTTGAATAAGGTGGACGAGACAGCTGTCACATTTGTGAAGGAGTATCCAGCAGCCAAAATCTAAGTTCAAAGCAGACATTTATTAACTTCAAGAACTGCTGTATTGGGGTCAGTCAATGAATTGGGGATATCTTACCTCCTACAGGTCCCAAAAGCTGCATGTAAGTGGTTGCTTACTCAGGAGGTAGGGACACCAATCGCAATGATAACTAGGGGCACATCACTCTCTGAGCCACACAAACAGTTACATGCACAAAAGCACAGGACTTCCTTCATGTCACTTTAGATCTAACTAGGTAAGCACTTGACCTCTCAGAAAAGCTGCAGGGTCCAACAAAGAACAAAACAACAAAAGCTTGAACAGTGAGGGGGTTGTGTACCAGGCAGGCCCTCCATTCAGCTCACCTGCAATTGTAACAGTTTATTTCTTGGGTAGCCCTTCTTCGCTATTGTCTGAAGGATAAAGAGGGCTTAAAAAATGTGCCCATGTCTTTACATTCCTTAGGCTGGCTAGTAGCTTCTATGCAGACATGGCTTGCAGAGCTTAAAAACGACCCTTTAGACTTGTACCGACATGTGACAAAATAAGCAGCTCTCAACTATATGTTCAGAAAGTACCTACAGCTGCACAATGTGAGCAGATAAAGCTCGAAAGGGATTCTTTTGATCATGTCAGAGGAAGGTGCCAGCTTTTATGTCCTGGTTCAGGCAGTTAATTGTAATTTACAGCAAATAAGAGTGTATTTTCCACGTTCAGGAGTGTGTTCACAATTATTACCTGTATCCAGCCCAACGAATTAAAATTCATTAGGGATATAATGCACTTCTGATAAGACCTAATGGATTTGAAAAAGGTGGATGAGACATCCATCACATTTGTGACAGAGTACCCGTCAGTCAAATTCTAAATGTGTCTGTTAGTTCAAAGCATGCATTTACGGAATTAAAAATCTGCTGCCTAAATGCACATTTAAGAAGTATTGGGGCAGATATCAGAATGGGAATATTTCACATTCTACAGGCCTCTAAAGTTGCAAGTTAGTGGTTCCTCACTCAGGAAGCAGGGACACCAAGCTCAATGAGAACTAGTAGCCACCGAAAGAGTTGCATGCCCAAAAGCACGGAGCTTTCATTAAAGTTACTTTAGACATGACTAGGTAAGTGCTTGGCCTCTCACATAAGCTGAAATCAGTCGTTGGAAAAGTTCCTGTAAGATGGGAGGAGACTCTGTTCTGGATTGCACAAACAACAAGCCAGCTTGAAGCATTAACACAACGGGTTCTAGCCACATTCTGAGGAGTCTACCGGAGAACACTCTACATGTTTTTCACTTTTTTCACTGTTGTGTGTTGTTGTTAGTAATGTTAGGACAATTAGTATGAAAGTTCAAGTATGTATGAATGATGGTATGAGTGAAAGTCATCTTATATGTACTGTTTAGGGGTTTCTGTTAAGACATGATTCAACCTTGTATTTTTTTTAATTATATGTACATATGTTACCATGTCACTGTTTTGTAATTTTGATAAAACAATCACCAGAAAATAAGAAAAATAAACTGTTATGAAAAAGATAGAAAATAAATTGAAAGAAATCAAATACAATTCTACGTCTAAATGAATTACTTCATGTTTTATGTAGCATCCTATATGTAATTTTGTAGAGACTTTAATGCTCAGATGTAAAGGAATATAGGTCAGTATAGAGGTCCCCCCCCCCCTTTTCTTGCAGTATTTCCCCATACAGACACACAGGCAAAACACAGAATATTAACTATTTGCTTCCCAGGGGGGGCGCTAGAGGGCGCACACGCTAATGGCCGCACTTCTGTGAGGCTCTGGCGGCCTGGCCAGCAACATCCTTAATATATCCTTCGATTCTGCGGGTGAGCGTCCAGAAATCGCAGCGCTGGTGGACATCCCTGGTTTGCAGCGTCTGCCCGAGTTTGGGGGACATCCGGCGTCTGGAGCCTGACTTATGCGGCTCGGAACTTTGACCGGAGAGGGAGCCTGCGGTGACCTGCACATCTGACCCGGACACCGAGCCACGCGAGGACGCGGCTCTCCACGAGGCGACTGGGCCCCGGAGTCGCGTTACTCGCACTACGAGGGAAGAGACCTGCCGGAGCTCGTACTGGGGGTGCAGGATAGCCCGGAGGCGTGCCGAGGAGCACCGGAGGTGAGTCTCCCCCCTCCCCACAGAACTGCTGCTACGTGAGGGGAGACTGTGCACTGCCCCGGAGGTCTGCTGAGGGGGCTAATCGACATTGGCAACGCTGGGCTAGACCCGGCGAGAGGAGTGAGCGTGTCCCCGGCCCCAACCCGCGCAACATCGCAGTGGCTCCAATATCGGCTCCCAACCCTGCTACATCTGGGCAATTACACACACGGAGCGGCAGGGGACCACTGGGGGTCATCTTCACCGGCAGAACGGCGGGCTCCTGTCTTGAGCGAGTGGCGCGCCCCGTCACCCCCCCACTGGCACCACTTGGCTCCTAGTCTGCTTCGCCGACCACAGAGATCCGCCACACCCGCCTACCACTGCGGACATTACTGACCAGCCCTGACTGCTGGAGTGAGGGCTTGAGGAGGCGGGGGGGCCACTGGAACACTGTTGGCTTGTTCCCTCGGCGAGATATCACCGCCTCGGAAGAGACCGCCCCACGAGGGGTTTTTGGGGTGAACAGTCCTCTCTGTGGGAAGTGTACGCATATATTCCCTTCACTCACAGGACCCAGTGACTGCACACTTACAAGGCGCGATGGGTAAGAACGATATTAAACAACCCAAGCTATCTTTTGAACCGGCGACGGCCAAAAAACCATTGCGCAACACGGCGGGTGCCGGCGGTGCCCCAGGACCGTCGGGCACTGAACCCCCCACTGCGCCCCTGGCCCCGGAATTGCGAATGATGATTGAGGAGATGCGGCAGGGCTTCGCCACGATAGTGGACAAGGTTGACCGTCTGTCGTCCAGGATGGATGGTGTTGCGCAGAAACTTGAGGTCCACGAGGAGCGCTTGACAGAAGCAGAGCGCCGCATCTCCACCTCGGAAGACACGACGACTGCCCACGATGCGCGCTTATCTAGAATGGACAATATACTGAGAGTGATAGCTGCGAAGAATGAGGAGTTGGAGGCGAGAAGCAGACGCAACAACATCCGCGTCACGGGTGTTCCGGAGTCCACCAACACTGGCCGCATGGAGGACTATGTAGAGCGCATTCTCATCACTGCCGTGGGCAAGGAGGCCTTCTCCAGCCAATTTATTGTCGAGAGGGCGCACCGCTCCCTGGGTCCAGTTCCCAAGCCGGGGGCGCAGCCACGGCCCATCATCGCCCGGCTGCTTAACTATCGCGACCGGGACACGGCGCTACGCGCCGCTCGCACGAACAGAAACCTGGCTTGTGATGGAGTACAGTTCTCCTTATACCCGGACTTCACGCCCATGGTGCAGGACCAGCGGAGGAAATTCCTGGATGTGAAGAGGAAACTGAGGGATATGCAGGTGGATTACGCGCTTCTGTACCCGGCCCGCCTTAGGGTGACCCATCAGGGTAAACAACATTTTTTTATGAACCCACAACAAGCTGAGGACTACGTTAAGAGACTCCGCACTGCTAGGAGAGACGGGCGAAACGAGGAGGAAGACGAGGCAGGCGGGAATCCTGCCGAGCACGAGGAGTCCTGATGACAGCTTGGCTTGCTCTTGGTCGCTGACTTCTTGTGGTGTTACTGTGGCTGGACTTGGATATTTGTGGCCTGCAACCGGCGGGGTTGCCATGACCGGCCGGGGATGGCGTGGCCTATGGATATGTCGCATTGCGGATTTGCTGAGGAGCGATGAATAGCTTGGCGTGCATTGCCCCACTGTAGGGATTGCTCTCGATGTGGGCAGACAGACGGCGGAGCAGGAACCTGAACGAGCGACGGCTGCTGCATGGATGGTTCACCTGAACTATATGGTAACCTCTCCGGATTGGAGGGCGGTGATGAGAGACACAGGTTTATTGGGAGGGCTCTAACCCGCAGGGATTATACATGCCAGGCACCACCCCACTTTCTCTGTCTTTCCCGTGTGATGCATGCGGGTCGAGAGGGGAGTGTTGGGGTGTTTTTGGGCGTACCTCTGGTGTTCCCAAGAGGGAATTCCCCACATGGTTTTTCTATTGTTCTTGAGTGCTGGGATTGGGGCGGGGGGGGGGATCATGGTACTGGCAAGTTTGGGTTGCTTCAGTGGGTGGGGGGAGGGAATGGAAAGCCTGGGATGGGTAGTTGTGTATGGAGACAGGGGGGTTGTTCGTTTGTTGGGATACTAGTTGTTGGCAATGATGAGGTTGCTGCGTATGGCGTTCTTGGCAAGTGTACGGGTACTGGAGGGTGCATGTATGAATGCGTGGTTGTTCGGATGGAGAGATTGCACTGGACAGCGGAGAGATTGACAATTGGTACATTTCGACTGAGGGCTGGAACATCAGCTGTTGGCTTCATTCAGGGATATGTTGACGCACATAGGTGATGATGCTTTGGCTACGGTCGCCATAATGTCCTGGAATGTCCGTGGACTCAATGACCCCCGAAAATGCAGAAATGTACTTGCATATCTAGATCGGCACCATGTGCAGATAGCGATGCTCCAGGAAACCCACCTTAGCCCGGGTAGTGCCCCCAAGTTTGCGAGCAGATGGGCATGTGTGAGAGAATTTTCCTCCTACTCCACGTACTCTAGGGGGACTGTTATTTTGATCAATAAGAGGCTGCCGTTTCAAAAGTTGGGTGTGCGGGTGGACAAGGAGGGGAGGTATGTCATCCTTTGGGGAAGGCTGGGAACTGATGTGATCATGTTTGTGAATTGCTATGCACCTAATGTCGACACTCCTGGGTTTTTCTTGTCATTATGGGGCCATATGTTGGAGACCGAGGTCACGCACATCATCTGGGGTGGGGACTTCAACCTGTCATTACATACTATGGTGGACAGATCAGAGGGTAGTGGACAGTACAACACAAAGGCCAGGGACGCTCTTCAGGGAATACTTACAGAGGCAGGATTAGTGGACAGTTGGAGACACTCACATCCAGTGGCTAGGGAAGGTACCCACTACACAGCACATGCGCGCTCATGGGCGAGGATCGACTACTGCTTTGTCTCGCGGGGCCTAGCTGGAGGGATCGTGCGGGTGAAACATCTGCCCCGTACCTACTCGGACCATTGCCCTGTATTGGCTGTCCTGGAATTGCCAGGACATACTAGGGCAAGACCACCATGGCGGCTCTTCCCCTCGGCCTTGCTGGACCCGGTCTTTAAACATGAACTCGGAGAAGAGATCGAAGCCTTCTTCCCTAGGAACAAGGGGTCTGTCGATAAGGTCGAGACCATCTGGGAAGCCTTCAAAGTCACTGTCAGGGGAATCACGATCTCTAAAAGCTGCGGAATACTGAGAGACATAGTGCGCACATTAACTACACTCGAAGCAGAGCTTAAGGCGCTTGAGGTGGAGATGGTCGGAAATCCCAGCCCTGACCTAGCGGTACAATTCAGAGCCAAACTGACGACCTATGAGGAGGAGGCAGCCAGGGAGGTGAACTTCCGGGGTAAATACTGGACGGCTAGGCGGTATTGCGAAGGGGACCGACCAGGGAAGGTACTGGCGGCACTCACGAGGCACCAGCGCTTTGCCACCCATATACTGGAAATCTCTGATAGGGATGGAAGGATACACCAGGATTCTAAGGGAATTCAAGACACCTTCCTACAACACTACAAAAGCTTATACTCCACACAGCAGGAAGGCGAGATAGAGTTTGGTAATTTCCTGGAGGACATAGCGCTTTGCTGGCTAAGCGATAGCGATAGGGCATTCTTGGGGTGCCCCTTCGAACTTGACGAGATTAGGGAAGCGATCATGTCCCTCAGTAATGGCAAAGCGGCAGGGCTGGACGGCCTACCGGCCGAATTCTATAAATGTTACATCGACATCATGGCGCCGGTACTGAAAGAGGTCTTCGAGGACTCGCTAGAGGTAGGGATACTGCCGGGTTCCATGAGGGAGGTAGCGATCACCTCGCTGTTGAAGCCGGGAAAGGATCCGACGGACACTGATGCCTATAGACCCCTGTCGTTGCTGAATTGTGACGCGAAGATTCTTGCGAAAGTGTTAGCAACTAGACTGTCTCTACTCATGACTACTCTCGTGCTGCCGGATCAATCTGGCTTTGTCCCAGGGAGAGCCACGTCTCATAATCTGCGCACGCTGTTCTCCCTCATTCCTACCATTGCACCCGAATTGCCGGTTGCTGCCGTGTTTCTGGACGCCACCAAGGCGTTCGATTCAGTGGAATGGGGCTATCTACTGGCTATCTTGAGCAGAATGGGGTTTCCCCGTATATTTATCGCCTGGGTGACATTGCTATACACCGCTCCGGTCGCTAGGGTCATCGTTAATGGGGTGCTGTCGACACAGATGCCGATCACAAGAGGGACTAGACAGGGGTGCCCTCTGTCACCCCTACTATTCGCTCTGGCAATAGAACCGTTGGCCTGCAGAATTCGACAGTTACACAAGGCCAGTGCCTTTAACTGTAACCAGCGGCAGATTGGTATTTCCCTCTATGCAGACGACGTCACTCTATATGTGCGACATCCACAAGAAAACCTCAACCCGCTTCTGAGGGAATTTGTAGCGTTTGGCGGCATATCCGGGGTGCATATTAATTGGAAAAAATCGCAATTCTTCCCCCTCACTGCCTCGGTCACCCGATTTCCGCTGGATTACCCCTTGGAGTGGTGCAGCTCGGACTTGAAATATCTGGGTATTGACATATCACTCGCTAAGGAAGACACTATCCGGTCAAACTACGGTGTAGCCATCTCACGACTGACAGACAATGTGTCTCGATGGCTGGCCCTCCCGCTTTCAATGGCAGGCAGAGCCTCCCTGATCAAGATGGTCGTCCTCCCACGCTTCTTATACTTATTTCAAAACATACCCTATCATCCTGGCACCTATTTTTTCAAACGACTTCGCTCTGAGCTGCTGCGCCTTTTCTGGGGTGGTAAACAACCGCGCCTTAGTTGGGCGGTCTTGACACAGCCGTATGATAGGGGAGGATTCGATGTGCCCGATTTGGAAGTATACTACCTCAGTGCACAGGCACAGCATGCTTATCACTGGGTTCGCCCCGCCCCCTTTATGCCACAGGTTGCTGCGGAGGATTGGATCGTGCACCCACTCCCGCTCAAGGGCATGCTGATGGGAGTGATTGGGGATGTTGAGACGCCTGCTACCACTGTAACCTGTACAATCGATGCCTGGCGGAGAGTGGCTAAACTGCTAGACGCCCCCATGTTATACTCACCGGCACTGCCTCTTGCGTACCACCCGAAACTGTCACTTTTACTGGAAAAGGGATTCCGGTCAATGTGCAACCGCTTACACCTTAATACGTGGGGCGACTTATTCCGGGATGGATTGTTCCGTACCAAAGATCAGATGTTCCAGACTGCTCCCCCGACACCTATGGAGGTGTTCTACTACATTCGACTCCGGCAGGGTATGCGAGATATTCTCCCTAACTTCCCGGAGGAACCAGGGACGGCACTGCCACTGCACGTCATGCTAGTATCGGATGGCAAGCACTTGGTGTCTAAACTCTATGCCGCCATTCGTGGGCAGCGTCCGACCGTGCTGTCTAAAGCACGTGCTGACTGGGAGACGGAACTACCTATCGCACTCACGGATGAACAGTGGAGGTATTGCTGCTCAGTCACGGCTAGAATATCCTCCAGCTGTCGATTGAAAATCATTCACTACAAGTTTGTGCAAAGATACTATTATACACCAGTCAGAAAGTTGAGGTTTCGCCTCTCGGAGGATGATAGATGCGCTAGATGCCGAGCGGAAGGCGCGGGCTTCCTACATCTCGCATGGGAATGTGGAGCAATACAAAATTACTGGGAACAGGTACATGCTGCCCTCCAGATAATGATTGCTGGCCCTCTCCCTCTGGATCCGATAGTGATGCTACTAGGTTATACCAGAAATGTGCCCAAGTCGGATCGTAAATTTGTTGACACTGCGTTACTCCTCGCCAAGCGGAGGATTGCTTGTAGGTGGGGGAGGGGGAGGGCGCCGAAGTTTAAGGAATGGTTGGACGACCTCCAATACTGTCAGGAACAACATGGCGTTTATGCAGAGCTGTTACCCGCCCGCTGCGCTCCGAGTGACTTCTGGTCCCCCTTACAGGTGTACTGGCTTTCTCAGGCGATGCAAAGTGACTCCTCTGGAGAGGACGAGCCGGTTCCGGGCCCATGAGCATATCAGTGCTTCACACTGCACTCACCTTGCCACATCTCACATTATAGGTAGTAATTGGATCCACCTAACTCGGGAGGGGATAACTTGCCTGTTGATGGACTGTCGTGGGGGAGACTGGGATAATTGAGATCCATGAGATACGACCTTAGGGACAGATTTTGATAACCCTCCCACTGGTACGGCACTATGGGCTGTTGGGGATATATACACAACGAATACTGAACTAGCACGAAGCTGTAGGCGGCACCTGAGTGGGAGAATGCGGCACACCACATTCAGTTGAATCTCAACTAGGTCACCCTTACACATAACTCAAGCCGAGGTGCTGGGCGGAGCGGCACACCCTAGCTGCCCAGGAGACGCGCCACTACACAAGGTGAAGCACTTAGCGGACTGTTAAGGACAAAGACGATTCAGGATCGGGGTGGGCTGCGCTAACGCGCCGACATACCTGATATTCCACCTGTATACGGAGGGGGGAGGCCCCCTTCTCCCTGCGACCCCCCAACTGGATAGACTGGAAGGTTCATAGACGCATGGCCTCCCACTGTGAGACACTGGGGGATTTATTTGCATTGTACTAGCCACTGATCGGATGATGTTTCCATTGTTCTCTTGCTTGTTTTTCTCTCTGCTGAATGTACCATACAAATTGACTTATTGAACTGCAGATGCTGTAACTGTCATGACTCTGTGCTGTACGCAACTAATAAAGGTTTAAAAAAAAAAAAAAAACTATTTGCTTCCCAATGGCAAGCAAGACTGAACAACTGGGAGGTCCTGTCTTTGCTGCAGTATATAACAGAACGCATGGTTCCCCTTCCCCGGCTGTTTTGACTGACGTGCTGAAACAGTTACAGAATGAATATGGGGCAGCACCTGCCCAGGACTTGGGGATGAAACTGATCTGCAATTTTGCAGCAGTATCTGCCATTATTAAAGGGGGAAGCAGCAGCATTGGCTATACACCAGCGATTTGACTCCTGCCCAGCAGGAGTGTGACTTACCTAACATCATCGAAGAAACCTATGCTACGCTAGGTAAAGATCATTTGGAAGCCAGACCTGCTAAACCACAATTAAAGAGTAATTCTGAAAAGGATAACTCTTAGCGAGCACGCGACTCTTCAACAAGGAAGTAGTGGAACAATTAACAAACTGGGAGAGGTCTCAATCTGTGGTACATTGACGTAGAACGAGTTCTTCTAAGGTTCTGAATTGAAATCTATGGTTCTGTACTAGTTATTTTTCAGATTACAATAGAATGAGAATGGTTGGGTATTCATTGCGCGAAGTTGTAGTGAAGTCAAGTCCCAATATATGGTTGCTCCAAGGATACGGTAATTGCCACCCACCAATTACCAGAGATGCAGACCACTTCTATAACTTTAAACACAAGAAAAGGGGTTATATCCTGAGCATGTTTCTCAAATTACAGTTGACAATAAATGTTGAAACCATTAATCTACTTTTGTCTTCTTTATTTCTTTATGATTCTTCACAACAAAAGTTCTATCCGCCAACACGTGTTTCGTCTCAAGGCCAATGTCTCACAATAGTCCAGGGAAAATATCAATATTCAAATTTAAAGGAGTAATCATTTGTTGCATCTCAAAGCCCTATAAATGTCCCGGTCCGCGAGACAGTAGTGAAGTAAATCCAACTTTTGTTGCCTTTCTCAATCCATCTAATTACTGTAATGTAAAAGCAGTGTGCTCCCTGTGTAGATGCCGTCCTACACAGGGAGCACAATAGGCCTGTGCACATGTATATTACAATTCAAAATCTGGGATACCAAAGCCCCCTTGTGCATATGGTTGTGTGAGTATTTGCCATTGCAAACATGGATGTTTGCCTCCCCAAATCAACCTTACCATTTCGGATCTGAGTGTTTGAAAGAAGTGCTGACCGGGATATTTAAAAAAGGTATAGTATTTGCGGAAGGATCAACATTTTGATCAATGCAGCTCGTCCTGCCAGAGATAGCCGCAGTGATATCCATTGCGGGACACGATCTGTAATGCTGTACCATAATTAAGTTGCATTAGCTCCTCTCTATCCCTAGTTTTCACAATCCCAAGATATTTAAGATCAGAGTCACACCATTCCAAGGGAAAATCTAGGGGAAACCTAGACGTTGCTTGTGTCAGGGGAAAAATTTGCAACTTCCCCCAATTGATTTGGATTCCAGAAAGTTTTCCGAACGTTATAAATTCACGTAATAATGGATTTTAATTATTCTCTGGGCCTCTTACATAGATGGTCATATCATCTTCATATAGTGATATGAGGATCTGCTGCAGATAGCACTTTGGGGACTTGTCTTGGTGATGTTGCCTCAGTTTAGATGCCAATGGTTCAATAGCAAGCGCAAAAAGCAGGGGTGAGAGTGGGCATCCCTGCCTCGCGACTCTAGATATGGAAAAAGTTTCAGAGACGTATCCATTGTTTAGTACTTTGGCCGTGGGCATCTGATATAATAATTTTATTGAAGACAAAAACACAGCAGGAAATCCTATACGTTTCAGCACTCCCAGCAAGTAGTCCCATTCGACAGAGTTGATCGCCTTTGTGGCATCCAGAAAGATTGCCGCCAGCGGCAGTTCAGGAGTGACATTCTGTCAAATGGAAAACAGGGTGCGTAGATTGTGGGTAGTTGCTCTGCCTGGAACAAATCCTGCCTGATCCAGGAGCACTAACTTCTCCATAAGGAGTGACAGTAATTTTGCGAGGATTTTTGTATCACAGTTAAGGAGGAATAGTATCCTGTAGGAGTCGCAATGATGAGGTGCTTTGCCAGGTTTAAGGAGGGAGGTGATAAGAGCCTCTCTCATGGAGGGTGGGAGTACTCCAACTTCAAACAACTCTACAAATACTTCCTTCAAAATCGGGGCCATCAGGTCTACATACGTTTTATAAAAATCTGCAGGCAGCCCATCTAAGCCAGGGGCCTTCCCAGATTGCATCTGCGTGATCGCTTCACGTACTTCATCAATTTCAAATGGGGCGCTAAGAAATTCCCTTTGCATGTCTCCAATTGCCACATCACCCAGGAAGCTATCTAGTTCAAAAGAATCTCTTCTCTGGGAAGTGTACAGTGCCGCATAGTGGGCAGTGAAGTGATAAGTATTTTAGCGGTGTCTCGTTGCAGTATCTCCCCAGGACCAAAAATTTCCAACACCGAGTTGGAGAAACGAGGACGCCGTATAGTATCTGTCAGGGCCTTACCCAGTCTCTCCCCTTCACCATAGCGTCGGGCTATCCAATATTTCCCTTTAAACTTTGTTTCTCGATCTGCCGTTGCAGTGTATTCTGTTAGCTTTTCTCGAATTGCATTCTGTGCATCACTACTGCCCCCTTAGCCAGTTGTATTTCTAGAGCTTTAAGCTCTGCATCAAGTTTGCAGAAGGTTCCTTGTATTTCCCGAAGCACCCCACAGCTTTTAGAAATGCAAAACCAACAAATCATAACCTTGATTGCTTCCCATATAGTTTCGACATTGTTAACCGACCCTCCATTTCTCTGGAAAAAATCTTGGACTTCGTTCCTTGAATCACTATGAATACCGTGTCGAGAAGTGATAGGGGTTGCAGCCTCCAACTACTGCGTGGTTTGTCATATCCAAGTGGGGTGAGTGTTAGTTTGACAGGGGAGTGGTCCGAATGTGTTCTGGCAAGATGTGAGACATGCCGAATTGTGGGGCCTAGACCTCGAGATAGCAGAAAATAGTCAAGACGTGCCCAGGAGTTAGCATGAGTCGTGTAGTGTGTGTCCTCTCGTGTAGTGGGGTGGAGATGATGCCACGCATCTAGTAAACCATTATCGGATTTAATCCCCAGTATGGCGTGATATCATTTATTATAATGATGTATAGCAGGATTTGATCTGTCCGTGGCAGGGTCAAGCGCTACATTAAAGTCACCCACCATATTATGCGAGTAGAGCCGATTTCCATGATCTTCCCCCACAACAATGAAAAAAATTCGGGAGCATCTACGTTTGGACCATAACAGCTCACTAGTTTAACTGAGTCTGTTCCCAATCACTCGCAAACAATGGTGTATCTGCCATTTTGATCAAGTAGAGTGCCACCCAGTGAGAAAGGGGTACCCTCTTAACAAGTATGGCCATGCCCCTAGTGTAGGATGAATATGATGAAAACAGTCAATGGTCTGCCCACTTAGTAGTAAAGGTAATGGGATGCAATGAGTTAGAATGTGTTTCTTGGAGTAGGGTAATTTGTATCTGCTGCCTATTTAAATACGCTAGTAGCTGACAACATTTTCGTGGGTCACCAATCCCTCTCACATTCCAGGTAAGGATGTGCAAATTCTGAGGTGTATTCCTATCAGCCATCTGTGTCTCCTGCATACAATAAGTAGTAATGTATGCTTTGCAAACTTTGCTTCCTGCGTGTAACGTGTACCAAAATCTCATATATTAGTCTGTCGTACTGTATCTCGGTAATATCAATGAACAGTAAAAAGTCCCCTCCTCTCCTAGGGGCTAGCATTAGTTCCCACACCACCAGAGCCAGCAAGGTGTTATTAGCTGTCTCCACAGAAGCTATGGTGGTTGGCGTGTCCAGACACAATTATCCAGCTTACCAGCTTTTCAGGTCATAGATGATTTAAGTCAATCTCTGTGAATGTACGTTACAGGTCCTGAAGAACGCCGTTCAACGCACCATCATCAGTGCCGCGAGTAGGGTTGTCTGCATTTCAGCACTGCGTAGCTCATTCTGTAGCCGGTGAAGGTCTGGAGGATGTATCAGGTTCCCTGGAATAACCGTTCTGCCGTTTCAACCGCTTCAGGAATTCCTCTACTTGTTGCGGCTTGGTGTTGAACCACTGCTTTCCTTGATGTGTAATTCTCAGTCGAACCAGGTATAAGAGTGAGTAGTCAATTTGAGCTTTCTCAACCTCTCTTCTTGCACAGTTGCCGAGCAGTCAGATATATTGTAAATGAATTTCCTTCAAAGCTGAGCTGCCGCTTGTCTCGTGCGATATTTAGGGCAACCTCACAATCCCGATAATTCAAACTTCTCGCAATGATGGGTCTGGGCGGAGCCCTTGGTGGAGGTCTGGGACCTAAGGGCATATGAGCTCTCTGTACTATGAAGTGCGCGGAAAGTGCCTCACTTCCAATTGTCGCTAACAACATCTTCTCCACATAATCCTCCATTTTTATCATATTCGTGTTTTCCGGAATGCCAATTATGCGCCCATTATTGTGCCTGCTTCTCGCTTCAATATCTTCATTTTTGGCCGCAATAATTTTCAATAGTTTATCCATTTGTGCTACATTACCCTGTAGCTGAGAGGTCGCATCCTCAGTACCTGGTCTACGTTCTGCTTCTTTAATACGTTCGTCATGGGTGTAACCTGTGCACCATGGCATCCATGCGCGTGGTCATGGCATCCATTTTATAGGCAATGGTTTCGTGTTCCAGTCTTATTTCCTGCAATAGTGCCTTCATGTCATCTCGTGAAGACGCTCCTATTGGGGTGCAGTTAGCTCCATACTCCTCTCATCCTCCTCTTGCTGCAATCTCGTATTTTTCTTTGAGTCAAAAGTTAGTCAGGTCTGTTTTGTTTCAGTCTTCCCCATGATTTCTGTATTCCGCAACCAGAAGCAGCAGCAACAGTATTTACTGATGGGTACCCTTCCGCGCCAGAGCTCACCTGTCCAGGTGTTCACTTCTGCCCTTCAGTTACACACTTGCATAGAGTCTTGCCTTATGAATTTCTAAGAAGCCGTGAGTTATAGTTCCGCGATTGTTTAATCATGGCAGTAAAGCTTAAGATGGTCAGGTATTTTCTGCACAGTCCGCCTGTGTCTTGCTTATACCTTTTGGGCAAAATGTGGCAGTTCAGCCAGGGGGGGCCAGATCTAGCACTCTCTGTGTTCTTATTGTGAAAGGGTTGGGCGCATTGGACAGTGTAGGTGCTGTGGAAGCATAAACAGAGGCCTCACCACTTCCACAACCACATGTTTAAAGTGAATTTAACTGCTGTAGTGGTCAGCAGTGTCCTTGCTTCTTTGCCTCACCCTCAATGTGCCTCACATACATCTTAGTCCTGTTGGCAATATTCGGTTGGCTGGGCAAATAACATCTCTGTCTCTTTTACAACCGATCTGCTGTCAGTTTGCAGCTCATTTATCCGTAAGCTGTGGTTTCACCAACGCGCCATCTTCTAGCGTGATTTCCCAGCACATCGTTCTTAATATGGCAGTCCGATGTTACTACGGCAGTCCCACGCTGCCGCGATCACCACGCCTGCAATTATCCCCCGTTTCCCCGGAGTGTTTTTTCTCCACCTTTTGATCAGGTGTGTGCAATCTCAGACCCGCTCCCTTTGGTGCAGCCCTTAGGACTTGCTGGTGCATCTGGGGGTTACATTGCCACTATCACTTCAGAGATTCTGTGGCCGATCCGCCACTTGGATAACATTGATTGCGATATCGGGTCCCCTGACCTTGCGTGCAGAGAAACTGGTTTCCTCTCAACAGGGTTGAGCGCTGTATTGTGCATGCAGGGGTTGACTCTCACCTCTCTTTTAGCAAACTGAAGCTTTTGCAACCACCCGGCACGGCCCACACGCCTCGTGGGCAGCACAGGATTTTCGTGACGTGCTTTGCCCGGTGGCAACTCCACTCCTCAGCAAGTCTTTTCACGGTGCAGGCTATTCTCATCACCAGCAGCTCTGGGTAAACTCGCAGGGGCACCAGATTCAAACCATCGTTTCTCCAACCTTATACCACATTCCGCCACTTCTTTGAAGCCTTAATATACAACTAGATAGGATAAATGATCGGAGTAAGACGCCGATCGGCAGGAGCCTCACATCAGTGTGGCCATCTTGCCAGTGCGCCACCTAGCGGCCCCAGTAATCTGAGGTTATCCATGACAAAGAGGTTTGCCCAAGGTAAGTAACTCCTTTTTCTAATAGATACTTCTAACCCCTGATTCTCCAGCTTGGGAATAGATACCAGACCGTACCTTCTGAAGGCGGCTGGTCAGTGAATTGGGCTCAAATCAAAATGTCCTACAGAAAGAGTGGGCGAAGTGTCTTTTCGACCAGACCTAGGTATCAATGCAGTAGTGGCTTGTGAATACATGTACCAATGCCCATGTAGCAACCTTGCAGAAGTCAACGACAAGCACTCCTTGCGCCAATGTCATACTAGCAGCTTTTGCCATTGTGGAATGGGCTCTCAAACAAATGTAAAAACATTTTTTATACCTTTATTGCATTTTGTCTTTTCGTTACATATAATCTAAACATCGGCATATATTGCACTTGTAATAACACTGTCGGTGCAGAGTCACTGCATACATAGATCAAGATTTTTCCATCTTACAATCATAGCACAGTTTGCGTCTACATCTCAGGATTCAACGTGCACTCGTAAAGTAACATAGGAGTCAACAGCCCACACATACTGTCATCTCTAATTGAGGAGCGAGACGTGTCTACCACTTGTGCCTCTTTCTAACAGTGGTCATCAATGTGCAAATATAACAATGTACACAGGAGTGCGCGACCCATACTTAGCTCAGTTTTGAAAGCGTAACGGCCACGTCCTCGCGGAAAGAGTAAGCGCCTGATTTAGATCAGTTTTGAGGCCCGACACCTCCTTGAAGTTACGGAACAGTGTGGATATGTCCGGTGGCACAGCATGCAGGTCTCTTATGTACAGCAGTACGTCGTCTGCATACAGGGACACTGCGTGGAGACCATCATTTAAGGGGACGCCCCAGTCTGCACCACTCTCTCGGAGGAGAGCTGCTAAAGGTTCCATAGCAAGAGAAAAGAGCAACGGGACAGAGGACATCCCTGCCTGGTTCCCCGTCTAACCCTGATTGTATCAGAGATTAGCCTACCCATGTGAGCCCGTCCCGTGGGGTGCTGATAGAGCAGTAGCAACAGTTGCAAATAGCAGTCTCCCAGTTCGTACTTACGCAGGACCGCTGCAAGATAGGGCACTCCAACTAATCAAAGGCCTTCTCTAGGTCTAGCACTAGACAACCAGATCATAGCCAGTTCTTCGTTGTGTACTTCTGGACTCTAAATAGTCTACTTATATTTATAGCGGTACTTCTGGTTGGAACAAATCCGTTTTGATCATTATGTAACAGAGTCAGCACAAACGGGGCTAGTCGTTTAGCTAGGGTTGAGGCCAGTATTTTATAGCCTGTATTCAACTGAGCCAGTGGACGGTAGGAGCCCAGCAGCTCAGGGTCTCAGCCCCGCTTTAAGAGGGAGATCAGCGTTGCCTCATTTTGCGTGGGTGTGAGCGCTGTGTCGTCTAGAGCCGCTGCATAAACCTGCAGCAGTTCCGGTATCAGTATGTCTGAGTAGGCTTTGTAAAATTGAGCCGGTAGTCGGTCCGGCCGCGGAGATTTACCGTTCGAGACGGAGAAAATACTATCCCTTTTTTCCTCCAGCAGCAGTGAAGCAGCCAGTTCTTCTTGTTGGTGCTCTGTCAGTTGCGGCAGCGTTAGGCCAGAGAGAAAGTCCTGTATAACCGCATCTGTGGCTAGGAAATAGGATCTGTACATCGTGGAGTAATGTTCCACCAAAGCGTGGTGTATGTCACTCTGGGTATGTAGTGTGACGCCTAGTGTGTTCTGTATGGATATCACAGGCGCAGTGAAAGCATCCTGTCAAACCAGCCATGACAGCAACTTGCCAGGTTTGTCTTCCATATGGTGAGTGCGCTATGAGTGTGCTGCATAGTTCAAGTTGCAAAGCCGTTCTAGCAACCTGGAGTGGTCCTCTCTATCGAGCTCTAAGGACCTGGCATTGCCCCCAAGCCCTTCCTCCTCCTTTTGGAGCAGTTCATTTTCAGGGTGTGTGAGTTCAGCCTCCAACTGTCTCCGCATACCCACCTGTGCACAGAGGCAATCACCCCTGATCACCACCTTAAGCACATCCCATTCCACCGGAGGCGTTGTGTCCGTGTCAGTATTTTCTTCGAAGTATTGGGTAATAATAGAGGCTAGCAGATAGCAAAAGGGTGCGTCCAACAGCATATCCGGTTGTAGCCGCCAGGTTGGGATTGGCGGGCGGGAGTGGTCCCATGACACCTCCAATACATGTGGGATATGGTCTGAATGTGTTCTGCCTAAATAATAGACTGCAGTTATATGTGGGAGCAGCTCCTCCGAAAGCATGTAGCGGTCTAACCGGACATGTAAGTCATGCCCACCCGAGTAATAGCAATATACCCTGTCATGGGGGTGACAATTTAACAGGCGTCCCTTAAGCGCCATTGCAGTGCCCAGTTAGTTAACGCCTTCCTGGCATTGTGTGTGTTAGTACCCGGAAGGGGTGGTAAGGAGCGGTCAAGTGATATGTCAAGTACACTATTGTAGTCTCCCCCCAAGAACATAGGGATGTCATACCATGGCGCCAGGACGTGCGATATATTTAAAAAAAAAAAGCAGCTTGCTCTGTGTTGGGAGCGTATAGTGATGCAAGTACAACCTGCCGGTCGTCCAAGGTGTTCTTAACTACAACATACCTGCCCTCCGTGTCCACCAACGACTGCATGATTTTAAGCGGGACCCTTGGCCGCACCCAGATAAGCATGCCTCGCGCAAAAGCCGAATACCCCGTGCATACAATTGGCCACGCCAGCTACGGTGCAAGCATTGGATTTCTGTGTTGACAAGGTGAGTCTCTTGCAGAAGAGCTATTTGTATGTGATGCCATTTAAGGTATGAATATATCTGATATCTGCGTGATGGTGAATTTCATGCCCCTCACATTCCATGTACCAATTTTAGTGGAAACATATTCCAGAGCTAAGTGGCCACGTGTCTGCAGCTGCCCACCAAACATATACGGTACATATGGCCCAGCAGTGCATAACTTTTCTAGCATACTGTCTTATGGCATGTTATGCTGTATGAATCTACTGTCATGATTTCACG
Source organism: Lissotriton vulgaris (assembly GCF_964263255.1). Classification (NCBI taxonomy): domain Eukaryota; kingdom Metazoa; phylum Chordata; class Amphibia; order Caudata; family Salamandridae; genus Lissotriton; species Lissotriton vulgaris. The sequence goes on from NC_141694.1 coordinate 1,593,385,269, forward strand.
CCCTCAGGTTCAGTAACCCTCTTTGAAGGTAAAGCCTGTAACGCGCACGTTTAGAAACTTTTGTACTAATAAAACCCACCCCTGTCCCGTGCATCCTGCACTCCTTGAATTCATTAACATGTTGTTATGCTGATTGAAGTGATATGATTTATAACGTTTGCATGTACCAGTGTTTAATGAACCATGGTTTTGTAATCTGATATTTCTTTTGAGACTCTTGGCTGGGAGTTATTTTATAATGTGACTCTTGGCGGTGTTTAAAGAACATTGTGACTCTCGGCGGTGTTTAAAGAACATTATATTCAGGACAGACAAAATCCCTGCTTGGCAACTTGAACACCGAGCAAGAAGTAAAACAGACGCGTTTGTTTTTCTCGGACGCTTGAAAAGAGACAAGCGGCAGAATGCACGTTAGCGTCTTTACGTTCGGGTGTGGTTCAGGTATAAAAACCACACCCGACCTTCCAGAAGGCGCTTAGCCTTCCAGCCTTCAGAGAGAACACATCGCGCATCTCGAGGTCCCTTCAGAGGCTGCATCTTTTGACGGAAAAGGGAATTCAGGACTCGGCAGCTTTGAAAAGACAAAAGCTAAGTAATTATTTTTCTTTTGAAGGCGCCCAACGCTAGCCACTCGATTTGACAAAAGAACAATTTTTGGAAACCTATTTCTTCTGAAGTAGCAAGAGGAAAAGGACTAAAGGAAAACAAAGGCGACATTTGTTATTTGAGTAAAAGCTTTCTTTAAGCTAACTGTAGTATTTGTATTAGGCCAGTTGTATCTGTATCTGTATTAGGCTGCTGCATTTTGTTTCCATATCTTTTGAAATAGTGTTAATACAAAGAAGAAAGAAAACAAGGAAGTGGTGGAATATTAAGCAGGAGCTGATAAGTAAGTGCGTGCAAGAGGGAAGGTCTAATGTTTAATGTTTGATGTATTTCTGAAAGATTAGAATTTAATAGTGTAATTGTATCTTTATAGAGAAGGTGAAATAATCTTCAGTAGAACAAACTACAAGGACGTCATCATCCAAACAACTCAGCTAACCTGACAAGACTCTACAACACACCACTTCCAGGACGCGAAGCCCCTTTTAGTAGATCGCAGGTAGGAAGTTTAAAATCTAGAATACAATCACAAGGTGTCGCAGGGAGGGTTGAGTAAAGTACAGTTAAAGTTGGAAGGATTCTAAGGAGAGCTTGTTGTTTTGCAGGTCGACTACTAGAATCTTCATTAGCGTCAGATCCGGCCACTCTCCCTAATAACTATCTAGCATCTTGGAGTGAATTGATAAAAAACCACAAGAGGTAGGATAGGTTTCTGGGAGTTTGGCTCATAGCGTCTCCGCAAAACCCATCAAGCACCTTACAGGTAAGAGCACCAAGCCATACAGGTAAGAGTGACTTGAATCACCTGACAGAAGGCTAAGCCCACGGATACCGTTTTGCCCAGGCGCTATGGACCAAACTCCTCAGGTGTCACTACAAGATAGAGCCGCAATGTTAGCTGAGCTGAGACATGAAAACGCAGAATTGCGTAGGGATGTTTTTGATATGCAAACTAAGATACAAACTACTAGTACTTCCTGGACTTCTCCGATTAAACCTGCAACCTTTCAGCCACACATGCAAACCTTGTATAGTGGTGGCGCATCGAGCTCCCCTTCTTCTAACACCCAAATTCAGGTGGTAACCCCCGTTCCTGTACCCCTTGCGCCTCCAGAGAGATTTTATGGCGACAGTAACAAATTTGCTATATTCCTGAATCAATGTCATTTACATTTTGTGGCAAAACCCACAGCATTCCCAGATGACTCTTCAAAGGTAGCCTTCATTCTTTCATATTTAAGTGGTGAAGCAGCTCTTTGGTCTGTACCCTACGTAGAAAGAGATGATTTGATTCTTTATGATTTACGGCGATTTAAAAACACCATGAAGAAATTATTTGCTAAACATGTCTTTGTGCAGTCCGCAGATCATGAACTATTAAATCTAAAACAAGGGTCCTCTGATCTGTTACATTATATCTCCTCTTTCAATAGATTAGTTATAGAAGCAGAATGGCCAGAAGATAAACGTGTGTCTTTATTCTATAGAGGGTTGAGAGAAGAATTAAAAGATATGGTAACACAAATTCTTGACCCTCCCACAGACCCAGAGGAATTTATTGATCTGGTAGTCAAACTCAATCATCGCATTATTGAAAGGAAAGGGGAGAAAGGAAAAACAGATTTCAAAGTATTTTTATCAAGAGACAAGACGAATCTTAAACATGAATCCACAGCTAAATTAGATCCGGTTAAGCCAATGCAAATAGGGACAGTAAGAGGGCCTTTAACTAAAGACGAAAGAGAGAAGAGAAGAAAACTGAATCAATGTATGTATTGTGGTAAGTCAGGACACTTTGTCAAAGAGTGCCCTACTCGACCCTCAAGACCCAAGTCAAAGTCAGTGGATGTCAACACAGTAGATCAGTCGGAAAACTAAAAAACTCGATAGATCAGGAGGTCAGTTTATCGGGTAAACAGCTTAGTTTGGCCTCTAATGCACCTACCGCCTCTCATAGTCATCTCAGTATTAGAGTTCTACTACAATCACAGAAGGACAAAAATCACTCATGGTCTATAGATGCTTTGATTGATTCTGGAGCCACAGGCAATTTTATCGACACACAATTATTTGAGAAATTAAGGTTAAAAAGAACTGAGAAAAATTCTCCAGAAATAGTTAGGGCTGTGGATGGGAAAGAATTGACTTCAGGTCCAATACAATATAATACAGAAGCGTTAATCATGACATGTGCTGACAAACACATAGAAGACATAACTTTTGACATAATAGATGCTCCTCAGTTTGGTCTAATTTTAGGTATTCCTTGGTTAGTCCTTCACAATCCCTACATTGACTGGAGGAATAGAACTATTCTGTTTAAATCCGATTATTGTCATTTAAATTGTTTTCAACAATATCCAGGTGCTGAACTTAAAGTTCAGGGTTACAATTTTCCAAAACAAATTCAGAGCGTTTTGACGGTCACAGGGGTTCCAGAAGAATACCATGACCTTTTGGATGTGTTTGACAAAAAAAAGGCCAATACTTTACCACCTCATAGAGACTATGATTGTCAAATTGACCTAATTCCTGGAGCTACCTTACCATGTAGTAGGATTTATGCTCTCACCGAGAAAGAAAATGAACATTTGCGTACTTACTTAGACGAATATTTGGCAAACGGTTTTATCAGACATTCCAAGTCTCCCGTTTCTTCCCCTCTATTTTTCATACCAAAGAAAGGGGGAGAATAGCGCACATGCATCGACTATCGCGCAATCAACAACGTGACTGTCAAAAATAGATACCCGTTACCCTTGATTCCAACTCTACTTGATCAAATCAAAGATGCAACAATTTACACCAAGTTAGATTTGCGTGGGGCGTACCATCTAGTAAGGGTCCGAGAGGGAGATGAATGGAAAACTGCTTTCCGTACTAAATTCGGACTCTACGAGTATCAAGTCATGCCCTTCGGACTCTGTAATGCTCCAGCCGCATTTCAATTCTTTATTAATGAGGTTTTAAGGGAATTTCTTGACGTTTGTTGTATTGTCTATATAGATGATATTCTTATTTACTCAAAAGACACCTCAGAACATGTAAAGCAAGTACGAGCCATCTTGAAACAGCTTTTACAGAATTCTCTATTTGTCAAGTTGGAGAAAAGCTTGTTCCATGTTACCACAGTGGATTTCTTGGGGTATATCCTCAGTCCTTCTGGCATAGAAATGGACCAAAAGAAAGTGCAAGCCATAATTGATTGGCCAGTCCCAAGTAGTGTGAAACAAATCCAAAGCTTTTTGGGTTTTGCAAATTTCTATAGGCGATTCATTAAAGATTTCTCAAAAATCATCACTCCAATTACTAAATTATTGAGAAAAAACACCAAATTTGAATGGGATTCAGGAGCTGAATCAGCTTTTCAGAAATTAAAATCACAATTTACTACCGCTCCTATTCTGAAACATCCAGATCCTTCACAACCCTTTATAGTTGAAGCAGATGCCTCTCAATTTGCAATTGGAGGTATTCTTTCTCAAAGAAGTACCAGTACTGGCCAAATGCACCCGATAGCATACTATTCTAGGAAATTAAATCCCACAGAACAGAATTATGCCATAGCAGATAGAGAGTTACTAGCCATAAAAGCTGTTTTCAAAGAATGGCGACACTATTTGCTGGGGGCCCGTCATCCTGTGACAATTTACACTGACCACCGAAACCTACAGTCACTTAAGTCTATAAAAGCTTTATCAGCCAGACAGCTAAGGTGGACTTTGTTCTTTAATGATTTTGATTTTGTTATCACTTTTCGTCCTGGAAAAGAGAACAATAAAGCTGATGCTTTATCAAGAATTGGAGTAAATGATGACATGAATGTAAAACAAGAACCTGTAATTCCAATCATACCTGCTGAACGTTTTCTTGTAGGTCTTATAGACTCAGATGTGGTTTCTGATCTTAAAAAAGCCTTTCAATCACAGTCAAAAGAAGAATGGAACAAACGTTATCCGTTGTTACTGTGGAAAGAAAATCTGTTATACATGAATGACCAAGTTTTTATACCTACTGAATCTCTTCGGAAACGTGTTTTACAATTGTATCATGACACTTCACTTCCAATACACCCTGGGGTGACCAAAATGTATCAGTTGATCAAGAGAAAATTCTGGTGGCCCTCAATGTACAAAGACATACAAAATTACGTAGAGACTTGTACCGTCTGTAGTCAGAAAAAACCTGTACATCATGCTCCCAGTGGTTTTCTTTTACCTCTAGCCTTGCCACCTCAACCTTGGCATACTGTCTCATTGGATTTCATTGTTGAGTTACCTCGCTCTAAATCTGGTTACACTACAATTCTTACTGTGGTAGATCATTTCACTCGTTATGCTCATTTTGTACCTCTAAAGAAACTTCCATCTGCTTTGGAATTGACTCAAGTATTTATGAAGGAAATTGTAAAGTTACATGGCATTCCATCAGTTTTAGTTTCAGATAGGGGGCCACAGTTCATTTCCCATTTTTGGCGAAATCTGGGGAAGGCTTTAAATATGGAAGTTCGTACCTCTACCAGCTATCATCCACAAACTGATGGATTAACCGAACGCACAAATCAAACTATCGAACAGCTGTTACGATGCATGTTGGTTACTCATGATCAAGAATGGTCAGATATTTTGTGGGCCGCAGAATTTGCGTACAATAACTCTGACCATTCTTCAATTGGTATCCCTTACTGCACCAACTTTTGCGCCCTTACATCCCGGGCCGCACTCTGCGCTCGCTAGACCAAGAATTAGCGGTAGCCCCTCGGTTCAAACTCAGTCGGGTGGGGGGTCGCTCTTTTAAGGTGCGGGCAGCCGCACTCTGGAACGCTCTCCCTTTGAAACTCCGGACCTTTGGTGACCTGCTCTCCTTCCGCAAGGCCGCTAAAACATTTATTTTCTGAGCTTTGTTAAATCCTTCACTCCCCAATTTCTTAATAATTATTTCTGTTCCCCAGTTGTGTTGTGTTCGCCACCTTGTCGGTGCGCCGGGACGCTCCTTCGCTGGAGCAGCCGTGCGCAATACAAATAGCACTAACATAACATAACATAACATAACGTATGTCCCCTTTTTTCTGTACATTTGGCTATCATCCTAAGGAAATATTAGGATCAGATTTGGATTCAACTCTAGTTCCAGCAGTATCTGATTATGTAAAAGAATTAGTTGCTAATCAACAGGAAGCACAACAACATTTAGCGCAAGCAAAGGAAACCCAAAAAGTGTATGCTGATAAACATCGTTCTAAAGCCCCACTTTATTCAGTAGGAGATAAAGTGTGGTTAGCAACTAAAAATCTGAGATTGAAATGTCATAAAACTTTTCGCCCAAGATTTATTGGCCCCTTCTCCATTGAAAAAGTGGTCAATCCAGTTTGTGTAAGGTTAGCGCTACCTGCCAAGTATCGCATACACCCGGTATTTCATATCTCTTTGATTAAGCCTTGCAATCCAGAGACAAGAGATCTTGGTCACCCTCCAGTTATTGATGTTGATGGAATTCCAGAATTTGAAGTTAGGGCTGTCCTAGATTCTAGGAGAGTGAAAGGAAAGCTTCATTACTTAGTTGATTGGAAGGGGTACGGTCCCGAAGAAAGGACGTGGGAACCATTGGTGAATCTGCAGAATGCTCCTAAAATATTAAAAATATTCCACGCTAAGTATCCTGATAAACCAAGACCAGTTCCTACGGTTTTAGGGGGGATTCTACGAGGGGGGTACTGTCATGATTTCACGCCCTAAGGTTCAGTAACCCTCTTTGAAGGTAAAGCCTGTAACGCGCACGTTTAGAAACTGCGCTAATTTTGTACTAATAAAACCCACCCCTGTCCCGTGCATCCTGCACTCCTTGAATTCATTAACATGTTGTTATGCTGATTGAAGTGATATGATTTATAACGTTTGCATGTACCAGTGTTTAATGAATCATGGTTTTGTAATCTGATATTTCTTTTGAGACTCTTGGCTGGGAGTTATTTTATAATGTGACTCTTGGCGGTGTTTAAAGAACATTGTGACTCTCGGCGGTGTTTAAAGAACATCATATTCAGGACAGACAAAATCCCTGCTTGGCAACTTGAACACCGAGCAAGAAGTAAAACAGACGCGTTTGTTTTTCTCGGACGCTTGAAAAGAGACAAGCGGCAGAATGCACGTTAGCGTCTTTACGTTCGGGTGTGGTTCAGGTATAAAAACCACACCCGACCTTCCAGAAGGCGCTTAGCCTTCCAGCCTTCAGAGAGAACACATCGCGCATCTCGAGGTCCCTTCAGAGGCTGCATCTTTTGACGGAAAAGGGAATTCAGGACTCGGCAGCTTTGAAAAGACAAAAGATAAGTAATTATTTTTCTTTTGAAGGCGCCCAAGGCTAGCCACTCGATTTGACAAAAGAACAATTTTTGGAAACCTATTTCTTCTGAAGTAGCAAGAGGAAAAGGACTAAAGGAAAACAAAGGCGACATTTGTTTTTGAGTAAAAGCTTTCTTTAAGCTAACTGTAGTATTTGTATTAGGCCAGTTGTATCTGTATCTGTATTAGGCCTGCTGCATTTTGTTTCCATATCTTTTGAAATAGTGTTAATACAAAGAAGAAAGAAAACAAGGAAGTGGTGGAATATTAAGCAGGAGCTGATAAGTAAGTGCGTGCAAGAGGGAAGGTCTAATGTTTAATGTTTGATGTATTTCTGAAAGATTAGAATTTAATAGTGTAATTGTATCTTTATAGAGAAGGTGAAATAATCTTCAGTAGAACAAACTACAAGGACGTCATCATCCAAACAACTCAGCTAACCTGACAAGACTCTACAACACACCACTTCCAGGACGCAAAGCCCCTTTTAGTAGATCGCAGGTAGGAAGTTTAAAATCTAGAATACAATCACAAGGTGTCCCAGGGAGGGTTGAGTAAAGTACAGTTAAAGTGGGAAGGATTCTAAGGAGAGCTTGTTGTTTTGCAGGTCGACTACTAGAATCTTCATTAGCGTCAGATCCGCCACTCTCCCTAATAACTATCTAGCATCTTGGAGTGAATTGATAAAAAACCACAAGAGGTAGGATAGGTTTCTGGGAGTTTGGCTCATAGCGTCTCCGCAAAACCCATCAAGCACCTTACAGGTAAGAGCACCAAGCCATACAGGTAAGAGTGACTTGAATCACCTGACAGCTACTTACAATAGATGATATCTCACAATAAAACCAGAACAGGAACATAATCATAAGCAATTCCAAAAGGGCGAAAATGCAACCAGCAATCGTCCAAACGCTTAATAGAGATAACAGTCAAAAACTAAACAAATTTATTCTGCAAACTTTTATGCTCAGCTGTCTACATTAGGTTTTAACTTTTGGAAAGATAACATTGAGACAAAAACTGACTGGGGCACAAAAGAATGGCAGGTGCAGGGTTTAGAAGCCCTGTTCAGAGCCTGCGTTATACAGAACAAATAATATTTTTGAAAGACACCGTTCAACGAACGTAATGTCTTGGCTTAGCTAAGATGAAAGATTTAAACAAACCGTCCATACCGAAGGCTACACCTGACAGTAATGACACTGCAGATGAGGAGGTAGACTTAAAACAGATTTTAAAACACAACAGAACCAATCCTGATTGGAAACAATGGTTAATCTGGCCCATAGACACGAATAACTGTCAAGATAGATTCATGAACAAAACAGAAGGGTTCAAAATGAATAGGCCAGATACAAGATACTCCCAGAGACAACATCCAGGGATAGTCACCACATATAGTGTAGGAAAACTATGCGTTGATTGGCTACAGAAATCCACACTTACAGAAATTAAACAACACTTATCTTTACTTAAAGAAGACGTTGACTTGCGAGACTTTTTACTTGGGCATCGTAAACAACGTCAAAAACGTTTCATATAAGCCGGTATATAGGCTGCGTATAACAAAGCTTGGAAAATAACACAAATGGAAACTGCAGAAAAAATACGAGAAATGGATTGTATTAATTTAGAGAAATCACTCTCTGTAGTGGACAATGGGTTAAAGACTCTGTCCTCCCGAATTTATTCTTTGGACAGCATTGTATCATCTGCCATTGACATAATAGAACAAGATTTGCTAATGATGCAACATGGCCAGTCTCAATTACGATCTGTAATGCTGCTAGGCTGAACGTTAAAAAATCTCCGTTCAGGCTACGTGCCATGGCGTCTAATAAATACCACGTCATTGTTTACGGTCTTCAACCTTACAGATAAACAATTCTCTTTGACACAAAGAGAAGCAGACTATACGGTGCTGAGCATTGAAAAACTAGAAAGAATTCATTAACTGTTTCCAAGAAACATGTAGTTGAATGGATAATACATGGACCAGCTCGATACCAGTGACGATTTTCCAATTTCAGTATTGTCTACAGCATATACCAGCAGGCCTGTATGAAAGATTGGGTAAAGAATACATTAAGTCAACCTGGACTTTACTATACACACACAGATGTTGGAGTGGGGGAAAGGAGGTGTTGCTTAGTACAAAAAATTGCAAAAACTCACTAAGGGATACACTTTTATGTTAAGGTATTATTTTACAAGGAGCCGGCGAAGGTTCTTTACATAACCTTTCTTGCCACATGCATGGTACTCCAGTGGCCGTGATAGATCCTATTTTCAGGCAGCTTTCCAATGGGAGCTACGTGATGCTCAATGATCACAGCTGTTGTGGCATGTTCCCAGGGAAAGCCTATCTGGTTAGTGTGCCGGCCAGGGTCACTTGTTGTAAGCAAGTATTGTATCCAAAGAGTAATACAGACAGGGAGACGGCGTTATAGCCTTCACTGAATATCTCTTCTATACGAATTGATACTTTAAGCAGAATGAAAGCCATTCTTTTGCAAAAAACTGTGCCACTGACCTCGTCCAGAGAAACGTATGTTCTGCAAGTTGCAAGGACTTCTGCAGAGATGCATGCATTATTATCAACAAACTGCCCAGTACATTTCTCAGAAATGTTAGGTCAAATCTTAAACATGTCTGATACCAGCGGCATCGCACATGTATTTAAGACAATTTTTTTGGGACTGTTAGCACCGTTTGAAGCAGTCCTGGGCATTTTTCAAAATTTCGTGCACTCTGTATTCGGCGGCCTGTCTCTCATTTTGGGACACGTAGCAGGAATTCTATTTTTGTTCCTTCTGCTCCGATATGGCAAGTCCAGTCACCAACGATACCCAGACTACCATGGAACAAGCCCTCCTAGCCATGCGGTATCGTGAAAGAAATACACAGATTCTTGGCTTGGCTCGTTTAAGAGATCTGAATACCACTTGGTTTCTTTCATTCAGACCAATCTGGCAAGATTGCATCTTACCTGTTCTGAGACGCCTGCTTTGCGGAGAAGAATGCGTGTTAGACATCTGTCTTACACTCCAGTCAGCACTGCCAACGGATGTTGACGCCTTGCTAGGTCCGGTAACTACTCATGCATCGTGTTGCCCCCAACTACTGCCAATCCTGATGATGGCATTCATTGAGATCTCACCAGCGAATCCAGCTATTGGTGAGGTACGTGGAACAACAGGCACACAGGTACCATCTACATCGAACATTGCTAATGCGAATGACGCAGGCGGCGATGCTTCACATCTATGCACATTTGATCTACTTGATGAAGTAGTTCCACTTTCACCAACTATGGTAGACGGCTTCTTTGCCAGCTTAGATGATTTGATGTTTTCTCCCCACACCGAGAATAACTTTTGAAAGTGCACACAGAGTTCCGTGAACTCTGAAATTCGGCCTTCGGTTTTTCAAAACAAACCCTCTAACTTAGGAACTGTATGTTTCGACAATCTACATTTGAATTTTTTCTCTTTCTCTTTTTTCAGAATAGAACTCTTCTTAGAGAACAAGAAATCCATTTGATACTTCCTATGGACAAATATTTGGCATTATCTCATGAAAACGATAACAGTTTATATACCATGCTATGGAATGGTTTCGACCTTTTTCTTCTGTAAATTTAGAGCCATTTCATAACTGTCATTTTATGTTTTATTTAGGTAGCATTAACTATTGCTTGTAAAATGCGTGCAGGACAAATACTCATGTATGTGTATAAACCATGTTTAATGCATTACGTGTATTTTGGGTGGGATTATGGACACATGCTTTAGTTATGCTTTTTATCCTTATAGATTTAGTAATATTAGACATAATATGTGGAGTGGGTGTTGTATAGCGTTTTAGGACGCTAGTGTAATTTTCCCGATTCATGCCCTTATATAGGTATAAAATTTTGTATCCTAATATAGGCATAGAATCACAAGTTACTACTTGTGTAACGATATATCTGTAAGAGACATTAGTTAGTGATAGATTCCTTACCTTAGAATATCCCCAGGTGTCAGACTGGATCCGGAAATTTTTGCGTAGCAGTACCCTTGCGCGTCGGTAGGCGTCGTATGTGGCTCCGCGTCCGTCGGCGGCGTTGTGGGCGCCGTGATGACGTCGTCGGAGTACTTAGACGCTGCCTCCGCGTGCTGACGTCAGTTCTTATACAGAAAAGGGGGTGGTGATGGACAGAGTTTCTAAATTAAGCAGAATACTCCTACCCAGTCAACAGATCAGGGCTTGATCCATCACCGTTTTTCAGCTCACTGCACTACCCCAGCTCAGAACCTGGCTACATGCAAATTAGTCTGTCCCTGGCCCAGTGCATCATGGGAACAGGGCAGACCAAACTACCAAGCCAATTCTTTTACTGGAAAGGAAACAAGCTTCCGGGGACCGTTTTCTGGCATTACAGCCATCTTCGGCCCACTTGCTTGAATCCTGATGGTGCAGTGAGCAAGGGACTCATATCGGAGTATACCCTTCCACGCTTATGGTGGACAAAACGATTCAGAAAAGGGGGTGGTGATGCAAGCCCCGGCCGAAGACGGCTGTAATGCCAGAAACCGGTCCCCGGAAGCTTGTTTCCTTCCCAGTAAAAGAATTGGCTTGGTAGTTTGGTCTGCCCTGCTCCCATGATGCACTGGGCCAGGGACAGACTAATTTGCATGAAGCCAGGTTCTGAGCTGGCATTGTGCAGTGAGCTAAAAAACGGCGATGGATCAAGCCCTGATCTGTTGACTGGGTATGAGTGTTCTGTTTAATTCAGATACTCTGTCCATCACCACCCCCTTTTCTGAATCGTTTTGTCCACCATAAGCGTGGAAGGGTATACTCAGGTGTGAGTCCCTTGCTCATTGCACCATCAGGATTCAAGCAAGCCGGGCCGAAGACGGCTGTAATGCCAGAAACCGGTCCCCGGAAGCTGGTTTCCTTCTCAGTAAAAGAATTGGCTTGGTAGTTTGGTCTGCCCTGCTCCCATGATGCACTGGGCCAGGGACAGACTAATTTGCATGAAGCCAGGTTCTGAGCTGGCATTGTGCAGTGAGCTAAAAAACGGCGATGGATCAAGCCCTGATCTGTTGACTGGGTATGAGTGTTCTGTTTAATTCAGATACTCTGTCCATCACCACCCCCTTTTCTGAATCGTTTTGTCCACCATAAGCGTGGAAGGGTATACTCAGATGCGAGTCCCTTGCTCATTGCACCATCAGGATTCAAGCAAGCCGGGCCGAAGATGGCTGTAATGCCAGAAACCGGTCCCCGGAAGCTTGTTTCCTTCCCAGTAAAAGAATTGGCTTGGTAGTTTGGTCTGCCCTATTCCCATGATGCACTGGGCCAGGGACAGACTAATTTGCATGTAGCCAGGTTCTGAGCTGGGATGGTCCAGTGAGCTAAAAAACGGTGATGGATCAAGCCCTGATCTGTTGACTGGGTATGAGTGCTCTGTTTAATTCAGATACTCTGTCCATCACCACCCCCTTTTCTGAGACGTCAGTTCTTAGACACAGCTTTTCCGCGCCAGAAACGCAGAGCTATGCTAAAAACCAACACTGGTGACATTGAAACTAGGGCCCTGAAAGCGGATGACTTCAACCACAGATATCGGTTCGCAGAACGGGGAGGATGGGTGGGTCGGTAAGGAATCGATCACTAACTAATGTCTCTTACAGATATATCGTTACACAAGTAGTAACTTGTGCATCTGAAAGAGACACGTTAGTGATAGATTCCTTACCTTAGAATAGATACCCCAGCAATACCAACCCCGGTGGTGGATCTGCGAACCAATAATCACACCAAAAAGTCCTGGAGGACAGAACGGCCAAAGAATCCATCCCTCCGTACTTGGCTGTGCAGGCAATAGTGTCTTGCAAACGTGTGCAGCGAGGCCCACGTAGCTGCCTGGGAAATGTCCTGAAAGGGCACTCCTCGGCCCAGGGCAGTTGTAGTCGCCGTGGCCCGAGTGGAATGAGCCCTTAGTCCAACAGGGGGTTCCTTCTTAGCCAGGGAGTAACACGCCTGGATACACAAGATGATCCACCGCGAGATGGTCAGTTTGTGCACCGCCTTTCCCTTATTAGAGACCACGTAACCAACAAAGAGTTGGTCATACACCCAGAACTGGCGTGTGCGATCCAGATAGTAAGAGAGCGCACGTTTTGGGTCCAGACAGTGGAGCCTCTTTTCCTCTTTCGAGGAATGCGGAGGCAGAAAGAAGGTGGGCAAGGTGATGGACTGCCCGATGTGGAAGGCTGTGACTACATTGGGCAGGAAAGAGGGCCTTGTCCGCAACACAACCTTGTCCGGATGGACCGAAAGGAAAGGAGGTTTAGAGGATAGAGCCTGGAGCTCACTCACTCTCCTGGCAGAGGTGATGGCAACCAGGAAGGCAGTCTTCAAGGTAAGACGGCGGATAGGACAGTTGTGAAGTGGCTCAAAGGGAGCGCACATCAGAAAAGTAAGAACAAGGTTCAAGTCCCACTGAGGCATCACGAAGGGAACAGGTGGAAACGTATGTGTGATGCCTTTCAGGAATCGATTAACAACAGGGGACTTGAACAAAGAAGGTTGATCAGGCAGCCTTAAAAAGGCTGAAAGAGCAGAAAGGTAGCCCAGAGCAGAGCCCTGCTGGGCAAGAGAAAGAAGGAAGAGAAGAACCTCAGAAAGAGGGGCAGAGAGAGGATCCACAGCCTTTGCTGTGCACCATGCCACAAATCTGTTCCACCTGCAGGCGTATACCGACTTTGTGGAGGGACGCCTGGCTGCCAGAATGATGGTACAGACTTCAGGACGCAAGTCAAATGGCCTCAATTGTCGCCGCTCAATCTCCAAGCATGGAGGTGGAGACTGGACAAGCTCGGGTGGAGGACTGTCCCCTGCTGCTGCGACAGAAGGCCCTCCTGAAGAGGCAAAGGAACCAGGGGATCGACTGACATACTGAGTAGCTCGGGATACCAGTACCTTCGTGCCCAGTCCGGAGCAGCAAGGATGACTTGTGCCCGGTCGCGCTTGATCTTCTTCAGCACTCTGGGCAGAAGTGGTATAGGCGGAAAGGCGTACAACAGACCGCAACTCCACTCACGACGAAAAGCGTCTCTGAGCGAGTGCCGCCTTGATAATTCCAATGCGCAGAACTGATGACATTGCGCGTTCTCTTCGGTGGCGAATAGATCTAACCAAGGCTCTCCCCACTGCTGAAAGAGGCCTTGCGCCACGTCCGACGTTCAGACGCCATTCGTGATCCATCATGCAGCGGCGGCTGAGTTTGTCCACCCTGGCGTTCAGAGAACCTGCCAGGTGTTGAACCACCAGGGTCACACCCTGATGTTCCAGCCACTGCCAAAGGTACAGAGCCTCCTGGCAGAGGGTCCACGACCACACCCCGCCCTGTTTGTTGCAGTACCACATGGCAGTAGTGTTGTCCGTGAACACCTGCACTACACTTCCCCAGACAGAGAGGAGGAATGCCTTCAGTGCTAGACGAATCGCCCGCAGCTCCAAAAGGTTGATATGGTGCCGGGACTCCGTCTGAGACCAGAGGCCTCTGGTCTCCGCCTCTCCCATGTGGCCTCCCCAGCACTGGAGGGACGGGTCCGTCACAACTACGTGCTCCGGTTGTGGAAGGGAGAGGGATCTGCCGCTGACCCAATCGCGGTCCGTGAGCCACCACTGCAGCTGTCTCGCAGTGCCCTCCGAGATCAGGACATGGTCTGACAGGTTGCCCTGATGCTGGGCCCACTGAAACTTCAGGTCCCACTGCAGAGCCCGCATCCGCCAATGGGCGTGATACACCAGAAGGATGCAGGAAGCCATCAGCCCCAGAAGCCGCAGCGTCAACGTGACAGACTCGAGATAAAGGCTGAAAGATTGGAATCAGAGCCTGTATATCCCGAACCCGCTGTTCGGGTGGGTAAACCCGAAACTGCGCCGAGTCGAGAACCGCTCCAATGAAAAGGAGCTTCTGAGAGGGACACAGGTGTGACTTCGGCACATTGATGGAGAACCCCAGCTGGAGCAAGAGGTCTGCCGTCGTCTGGCGGTGGCTGACGACTGTCTGGGGCGAGCCCGCCTTCAACAACCAGTCGTCGCGGTAGGGGAAGACTGAAACCCCTAACCTGCGCAGATGAGCTGCGACCACCGCCATCACCTTCGTGAACACCCGTGGGGACCTGGTAAGGCCGAAGGTGAGCACGGTAAACTGAAAGTGCTCGTGACCTACCGTACACCGCAGGTAGCGCCGGTGGGCCGGCAGGACGGGGATGTGGAAATAAGCGTCCTGCAAGTCCAACGCTACCATCCAGTCTCCTGGGTCCAGGGCAGCTAAGACCTGAGCCAGAGTCAGCATTTTGAACTTCTCCTTCCGGAGGAAGCCGTTGACGTTCCGTAGGTCCAAGATAGGGCGTAGGCCCCCTTTGCCCTTCTTGGGTACCAGAAAGTAGTGGGAGTAGCAACCACACCCTACTTCTGGCCCAGGAACGCGCTCAATGGCCCCATTGGCCAAGAGGGCCGTAACTTCCTCCTGCAGAAGCCGCAAATGAACCCCCGATACGCGGTGGTGTTGCGGTGGAATGGCTTGAGGGGTCGTCTTGAAGGGGAGGGAGTAGCCCCTTCGGTCGATTTCCAGCACCCACCTGTCCGACGTGACAGTGCGCCAGTGGGAGTGGTGATGGCAAACCCTGCCCCCCACTGGCGTCACATGGGCTGTAAAGCACAGACTAGGAGGGTTTTGAGGCCGATGCTGCGGGGGAGGGTATGGACTGGCCTCGCCATTGTCCCCGACTGCCTCCACGGCGATTTCCACGGCCGCCACCGAGCTGGATGTCAGCCTGCAGTGCGTGGCTGGCAGCACGTGTGGGGGCGCCCCTTCCTTGGCCACAAAAGGAGCGAAAGGCACCTGTTTGCTGGCGCGGGCCGAGAGACCCAAGGACTTGGCCGTAGCCCTGGAGTCCTTAAAGTGCTCAAGCGCATGGTCGGCCTTGTCGCCAAAAAGGCGACGGCCATCAAACGGCATGTCCATCAGTGTTTTCTGGACATCGGCTGAAAAGTTGGCGGACCTCAACCAGGCGTGGCGACGAATCGCCACTGTCATTGCCAATGCACTACCATGTGAGTCGGTGGTATCCAGCCCACACCGGATATGTTATGTTATGTTATGTTATGTTATAATGGCTTTTGTAGAGTGCACGGCTACTCAAAAAGAGTGTCCCGGCGCTTTTTAGTACGGAGGGCTACATAAAATAGAATATTTTGCTGCATCCCGGCCTACCACAAGGGCTTAGCCGAGTTTGGCCCGTACCTCCAACGGACAACTCTGGCAGCAATTCCGCGACCGTATCCCACAGAGAGTGGGTGTAGCGGCCCAAGAGGCATGCGGTGTTGGAAGACTGCAGTCCCAGACTAAGGGAGGAGAATACCTTTTTGAAGTATTGCTCATACCTCTTGGATTCCCTGTCCGGCGGAGCCGGCAGGAATGCGGTCTGGGAATTTGATGCCTGGATGACCAGGCTCTTGGGGTGGGGTGGGTGGACAGGAAACATGGGTCGCCCGGGGCCAAGCGGTGGCGTCTGGCCACATTCCTATCTACGGGCGAACCCGTAGCGGGCCTGGACCAAGTGCCCAAAAGAACGTCGGACAAGGCCTCATTAGACGGCAGCAGAGGCTCGACCGAGCTTGACTGCAGGACCTCAGTGAGGAGGTTAGTCCTCTCGGCCGCGACGGGGAGCTCAAGGCCCAAGGCCTTGGCTGCCCTCATCAACACCACACTGTAGGTTGCCCCCTCCTCCGTAGCCACGGTAGGAGGTGAGACAAAGCCAGTGTCTGGTGATGTGTCCAGGCCACTGGCATCCCCAAGTCCAACTTCACCCATCCCCCGATAGTCGGAGTTGTCAAACGAGGAGGCCGGTTCATAGAAGCTGAACTCCCCAAGCGACGTCGAAAGCGGCGCCCAGCGGCGCCGTTCCGACGCCGGAACCGAAGCGAGGGAGACATCGGGGACGGCGCCGCCCAAGGACAGCGCCGGAGGTGACACCTGGGGGACCGGCGCCGGTGAGGTTGTTAGGTCAACCGGCGACGACCCGGATCCCGAAGGCACCGGCGGTGTCGAAGCAACCGACGGCGTCGGGGCCGAAGCCCCCTACCCGCTAGGAGCCCCAGACGGTCCGCTGGGCCCGAAGGCACAGCGGAACCCGTCGGGGAAGAGAGGTTCCTCATGGCCATGAGGAAGCTCTCGATCTCCCCCGGCGTTGCGTCCTGCCCAGAGACCGGAGGGTGTGGAGCAGGCTGCGACGCCCGCGACTCCGACGGAGCCACGTAGGCGGTGTCACCCGAACCCCCGGCCACGTCGCGCAAGTGTCGGGGGGAGTCAGAAGAGCAATGATGTCTCTTCGACTTCTTGTGCTTACCTGACGACGACTTCGACCCGGAGGAGTGATGCTGACTCTCGGAGCTGTGATGGCTCCGACCCCGCGACCTGTCCCTCGACCTCCTGTGGGACCGGGACTGCCGGAGTTCGAGTTGCTTGCGGGACCGCTCCCGCCTAGCTTTCGAAGTCAGGGCCTGGCAGTCGGGGCAGGTCTTGTCGTCGTGGTCGACGCCGAGACAAGTGGAGACACCAACGGTGAGGGTCAGTGACCGACATCAATCCTCACAAGGCTTGAAACCAGGCATCCCTAGGCACCGTCCGGAGTCGCAAGACTCAAGAAAAATTATCAAAAGGGATCAAAAAAGACTAGTCAAAAAGTGACTAAAGTACTGCTTTTTCCAGATCTCCGCTTGCTGGCGCGTAAAAAAGAAGAACTGACGTCAGCACGCGGAGGCGGCATCTAAGTACTCTGACAACGTCATCCCGGCGCCCACGACACCAACAACGGACGTGGAGCCGCAGACGACGTCTACCGACGCGCAAGGGTACTGCTACACAAAAATTTCTGGATCCAGTCTGACGCCTGGGGATATTCTAAAGTAAGGAATCTATCACTAACGTGTCTCTTTCAGATATCACAACCATATTAAGACATAGCTCAAGTAGTCCTAATACGGCTTGGCTACTTCCACTAGTTCCGAAAATCTACAAGGATTTCTTGGAAAAACCCGCCTTCAGCAGTCAGGGACTTCCCCCTGCATGAATATTAATTTATCCAAGAAATCATGGAGTTTTCAGAGAATCAAGTCTCTAATGACGTTATTATGTTCCAATCTTACATCAAACTCGGCACCTTCAAGATATAAATATGCCCACACTTGTCCAAACACACAGTGGTTTGGAGCAGTTCGACTATCTACTTGCCCGACGCCCTGCTGCAGCAAGTGCCGAAGGATGCCGACCCTCCAGCTGATGCACTGAGAGGCGCTGTACTTTCTCCAGCTGAGAAATCCAGCTCCATTGTTTCCAGGCTACGCTTGCGGGTTGCTGGGAAATAGAGTCCAGAGAAAGAGATACAAGACCTCTTGTATTCTAAACCAAGGTACGGAGCTGATTAGACCCTAAGAGAATCCTTGGAATAGATTCTTGGCAAAAGAATACTAAACTTAAGTTACACCTCACTTACTTCTTACCTTGTACTTGACCTAGGTTAGGTACACCAGGGTAGGCGTATTTTAGAAGCACTAGTTGATTGCTTTTAGTCATCATTTGTCACTGTATGTATTTTATGCATTTTAGATATTCTATGGCTTAGAAACCATATCATGCTATTACAATATTATTTTTTAATACTCTTTTTACTATACGCACTTTACTTCATCCTAAGTATTGCGATTGTAGCAGTTAATTTCTTGAGAAAGAAGACTGTTCAATAAAAACCCTCTCTATTTCTCTGCACCTTTGCTGAAAATAAGCATGCACGATTGACTGAGTGAAATAACTATCTATTGTTTCCGCGACTCTAGACATTGATTTCTTATTCTTGGGAAACAAAGTTGTCATGTTTTAAGCGGTTGTCAGAAACTAATCCCTTCTTATTCATTCGAGAAAGTTTCTAGTGACCTCTGAGCTAGCTGGCACAAACACAATTAAGTTTAGTATATTCAGTCCTACGTCTAAACTACAGGATACACTATTCCAATGCGCAGACCCTATTGGGAATATAGGAACTACACTACAAGGCAATGGTGCATATGGAGTAGTTTCTGTCCTGTAACTCCAGTTCTGTAGTAGGGGTATCTCTGTTATAGTCATAATCTAGTGAATAGTCCCGCCCATGTGCGCGGACCCGGAGCAATCAAAAATAATCTCTTAAGCTGTCAAAACATGCAGACCTGCATAGACACTTAAGAGAGAATTTAAAGACAGATAATGCAGCCTATATCCACAGGCTACACTGTCCAATACTTCAACTGGAAATTCCACCAAAAACCACAACAGCACAGCCTGTCCAGGGTTTTCCACAGAGAAAAACCTTGCTTTTAACAGCAAAACCCTCTGGAATGATAGAGAGGAAGGAGTGGACAGACAAGCCCCATAGGCTGCCATTATGTGGCTCAAAACAGGATACTGTGCCTTTAAGAGAAGTTTTCAGAAGCCTCACAGTATCCCAGAATGCAGTGCAGGTCCCTTCCACCTTCAGTTCTTTTTGAAGGCGTAACACGCCAGACCTGTAGCATTCCTTACATGAATATCTCTCTCCACCGGGGAGGAGGGCGGGCGCTTATGACTATAACAGAGATACCCCTACTACAGAACTGGAGTTACAGGACAGAAACTACTCCTTCTGTAGTAGGGGATCTCTGTGTATAGTCATAATCTAGTGAATAGAATGGCAAGCCCATCCCCACACCAAAGCGGCGGTGGAGAAACAAGAAATAACACCACTATTGTGCGAACAAATTTCGCAGCGAAGCCTGCCCAACCTGAGCATCTGCCCTGGTATCAGTGTCCAGACAGTAATGCTTAGCCAAGGTAGGGACCGACTTCCAAGTGGTGGCCTTGCAGATTTCTGCAATCGGAACATTAAGCAGCAAAGCAGTTGTGGCAGCTTTGCCCCTGGTGGAATGAGCCTTAGGTTTACCTCCTAAGGTCGTATCAGTCTGTTGGTAACACAATAGTGTACAGGACACAATCTACCTAGAGATGGACTGTTTTGAGGTAGCAAGACCGGTCCAGACTGATCCATAATTGACAAACAATTGAGCTGAACCACGAATATCTCTGGTTTTAGCCAGATAAAATTCCAACACCCTCCTAACATCCAGGGAATGTAGGGACCTTCCCGCTGGAGATGCCGGATTCTGAACAAACGTAGGCAAAGTTATTGTCTGGTTGACATGAAAACCAGAAATAACCTTAGGAAGAAAGCTAGGGTGAGTATGCGTAACAACCTTAGCAGCATGAAATACAGTATAAGGTCCTTGGCAACACAACGCCTGAATATCACTCCCCCTGCGGGCCGATGTAATGGCCACGAGGAACGCCGCCTTCCAGGACAGATGCTGCAACGAAGCCCTATGAATAGGTTCAAAAGGCTCCTACATCAATCTGGACAGCACCACATTCAATTCCCATGAAGGCGAAGGAAGCCAGACAGGAGGAAATGCTTTCTTCCAGCCTTCCAAAAAATCTTTGATCACAGGGATCTGGAAGAAGGAAGTCTGAAGGGCATTTCCTGTAGGCAGTCAGCGCAGCAATATGAACCACAATGGATTAGACATTAAGGCCCGACTGCGCCAGGCGTAGAAGATACAGAAGGATGACATCTTCCTTACACGTCGACAGGTCATGGTCCCTGGACTGGCACCAGATGCAAAAACTTCTTCCACTTGTAAGCAGAAGAAGTCCTAATGGAAGGATGCTTAGCCTCCTTCAGTATGTCCATACAAACTTCTGGTAGATTCAAATGGCCATATCACACTATCTCAGGAGCCATGCAGCCAAACTCAAAGACGAGAGGTTGGGGTGCAACATCTGCCCCCTGAACTTTGCGAGAAGGTCCGGCCTGCAAGGCCTCCGTATGAGAGGACGGAGAGACCGGAGAAGCAGGTCCGTGAACCACCACTGTCTGGGCCATTCCGGGGCAATCAGGAACATCCGTGCCCTGGACTGGGACAGCTTGATAAACACCGCCGGAATAAAGGGAAAGGGTGGAAAAGCGTACAGAAAGCTGTTCGACCAGTCAATCCAGAACGCATTCCCCAGCTTCCCCACAGGCAGTACCTGGAGGCGAAGTCTCGGCATTCGCCGAAGACTTCTCCTAGTACTTCGTCGTTTATGACCCATTCTTCCTGAATCAGTCTGCTCAGCACGTCTGCCTGAACATTCTGCACACCCGGCAGATGGGTAGCCATTAGAGTCAGTCGCCCGATCGCCCGCGCCTCCTGCGACAGAGTGCGCGATCTCAAACTCCCCTGCTTGTTGAGGTAATACATTGTGGTCATATTGTCCGTCTGTACAAGCAGAGAGTTGGTCTGGAAGGACGGAAGAAACGCCTTCAGTGCCAAGTGAACAGCTCTGAGTCCCCAGAAAATGATGTGATACGTGGACTCCATCGGGGACCACGTTCCTTGTATCTGCAAGTCTCCGGAAAGCGCCCCCCAGCCGTGGGGAGAAGCATCCGTCACGACAGTCTGTGTGGAAATGTCCTTGTGAAAGGGAACCCCTCTTAGGAGATTCTCCGCTGAACACTACCACTTCAGAGACTGAAGAGCACGCAGAGACAGTCGTATCTTGTCGCCCAAGGATCCTTTCCTCTAATCCCACTGATCCTCCAAGCACTCCTGCAAAGGTCTCATGAGCAGCCGTGCGTGTGGCGTGAGGAATATACAAGAGGCCATCGACCACAGTAGAGAAGACACCGTCTCCATTGTCGTAGATGGGGCGATCACAAGAGCCTGAGCCTTCCTAAGGGGAGATAATCGACTCTCCTCCGAAGGAGACACGCTTGCTGACAGCGTATTGACGGAGGCTCCCAAGTACTGTATGCACTGGACCGGAATGGGGACAGACTTGGACATGTTGATGTGCAACCCCAGCTCGTTCAAGAGAACGCACGTCCTCTGGAAGTGCGCCTGAGCTCCCGAGAAGGAGGAGGCCTTGATCAACCAATCGTCCAGGCACGGTTAGAGAAGCCACCTTGTTTTTCCTCAGGCCTGCAGCTACCACTGCCATGCACTTCGAGAATGGTCTGGGCGCAGACTTCAGCCCGACTGGCAGTACGGTGTACTGATAAGGATGGGCGCCGACTTGGAATCGCAGGAACTTCCTGTGTGCAATGAGCACATGGGAGTATGCATCCTGTAGATCTATGGCACCACGCCAATCTCCCTGTTGCAGCCGAGTATAAACCTGATGCAACAACAGCATGCGAAATTCCTCTACTGAGAATCCACTTGTTTGCTTGTCGCAAATCCAGAATGGGCCTGAACTCGTTCCTGTCCTTCTCGTGAACCAGAAAGAACCGGGAGTACAGACCTCTCCCCCTTTGAGACAGAGGTACGTCCTCTATCGCCCTTGTCCTAAACAGGATAACGGCCTCTGCTTAGAGCTCGCGCAGCTGAAACCGCGAGCCGACCGGAGGAAGCGCTGGAGGAGGGCCGATGAACCGAAGACTGACTTAGACCCAGCCGGCCTTTGTTCGCCGAGGAGCAACAAGCTCTCCCGCAGATGCGCACAATATACTTGTAAAGCATTAAATGGCGGCCCGGGACCACCGGCAACTCCTGGGAGGAAAAACGCCGCTAGAAAGGGCAGAAGGCCTCAGGCCGTTCTCCATGCCCCAAACCTACAGCCATCCAAAAGTCTCCGATTCAGACTTCATGCGGGCCACTCACTACTCTCATGGCAGCCCAAGGGTTGCCCAAAGAACGGGAGAGTAGAAGCACACTGCTGAGCCGCAGGCTGCAGAGACGTCAGGCGAATAAAAGTATGGCAACGTAGGACAAACCCACAATACCTGGGGGTCGGCAGGAGAGAAAAACTTCGCTCCGACACCGACGCCTAGATCCGAAACTATCAGGCCCATTAGACCACCTCTTGTAAGGCTTCCCTCCTGTCTCTCGGCAGAGGAACTACAAATTGGTGAAGAAAACCCCCCCACAGAGGGATCTCACAACAACGGTCCAACAACAGCGGGCCACAGCGCGAGGTCTACATGCCGCCACCCCTGCGACCAAGTCAGGAGCACGGTAGGAGCCAGAACCTCCTGTCAGGCGGTAGTGGACGAAAGGTAAGTCCCGCCAGCCAGTAAAGAGTCGGAGAGGGACTCCCCGTACTCATGGCAGACGCATCCCTGGCATCAAGGCACGCAGGTTTGCAGACTGAGGGGCAAAAGGCCCCTGGGGTGGTGGACGGAAGAGGGAACCAAGAGGATTCTGAAACATCCCCGGTGGTCTCACCAGTAGTGGTTGAGCAGGAGGCGACCTAGCAGACGTGCAGGCATGCAAGCACTCAAAACTAAGCAAACGGACAAACGTACCTTGCGTACACGTGGTGAGTAACCACAAATTCCCCATCAGAAGGGTTCCTCGACGCTGATCAACTGCTCTGCGTCGTGAGTAGAAGGTGCCGGGAACACAAAGTCCCCTCCTACGACGGGAGGCTCACCAAGGAGCGAGGCCTGGAACAAGACCCAGGCGTCAAGAGCCGGCAGTACTCTGCGGCTGTAACCCATGACGCCGACCTCACTACGACGTCCCCATCACTAAGACAGTGACTGTCTCTACGACAACCAACACTCAGACGTCAAAATGTCACTAGGTGTCAAACACGGAGACGCCGAGCCATCCCTAACGGTGACGTCCGGACCCAACGGAAGAGGGCAGAGCCCAAGCGACCAATGCCTCAAAAGGAGCAGCACTGCTCCATGACGTCGAGCCTCACCGCTCCATGACGTCTAGCCTCACTGTCCCATGACGTCGAGCATCCCTGCTCCATGACGTTGAGCATCACCGCTCCATGACGTCGAGCATCACCGCTTCATGACGTCGAGCATCACCGCTCCATGACGTCGAGCATCACCGCTCCAAGACGTCTAGCATCACCGCTCCATGACGTCGAGCATCATTGCTCCATGACGTCGAGGCACCCCATGACGTCGGGGAACCCCCTGACGTCGAGGTACTCCATGACATAGAGACACTCCATGACGTCGACTTCGAGACACTCCATGACGTCGACTTCGAGACACTCCATGACGTCGACGTCGAGACACTCCATGACGTCGACGTCGAGACACTCCATGACGTCGAGGCACTCCATGACGTCGACGTCAAAGCACTCCATGACGTCGACGTCTAGGCACTCCATGACGTCGACATCGAGGCACTCCATGACGTCAAGGACCTTCATGACGTAGACTTCGAGGCACTCCATGACGTCGAGGCACTTCATGACGTCGACGTCGAGGGACTTCATGACGTCGACGTCGAGGCACTTCATGACGTCGATGCACTTCATGACGTCGAGACACTCCATGACGTCGAGACACTCCATGACGTCGACGTCGAGACACTCCATGACGTCGAGACACTCCATGACGTCGACGTCGAGACACTCCATGACGTCGACGTCGAGGCACTCCATGACGTCGACGTCGAGGCACTCCATGACGTCCAGGCACTCCACAACGGCCCCAACGCCGACTGGAACCGCGTCATTGCTCAGACGTGCCCTCACTGGGGATAACCCCAGAGATTACAGCATGGGACTCGGTAGAGGACCCACCCTCACCTCACCCAGAGGCTGAAGATGCCTTCAAACTCCTCTGTTTGAAACCTGGAAGCCGAAGCCCCCTAGAAAAGAAGGTACAGAGAAGACAGGTGTCCAAAGACACAGGCAAGCACAGAGTACAAACCCTGTGAGCTTCAGCTTTGGCCTTCAGTTCAGCTGCAGACAAAGCACATGTCAGACTGGAAATAGTCTAAAGACAAGAAGACTGCAGAAATTCTGCCAAAAAAACACAGCAGAATGCAGATAAAGGCCAAAGACGTCGAGTGAAGCTACAAAAATCCAAAAATATCACAAAAATAGTATAGAAAAAGCTCAGCAAAAAAGAGCTAATGCTCCAGGGTCCTGCTAGCAGGAGCCGGAAAAAAGAACTGAAGGTGGAAGGGACCTGCACTGCATTCTGGGATACTGTGAGGCTTCTGGAAAGTTCTCTTAAAGGCACAGTATCCTGTTTTGAGCCATATAATGGCAGCCTATGGGGCTTGTCTGTCCACTCCTTCCTCTCTATCATTCCAGAGGGTTTTGCTGTTAAAAGCAAGGTTTTTCTCTATGGAAAACCCTGGACAGGCTGTGCTGTTGTGGTTTTTGGTGGAATTTCCAGTTGAAGTATTGGACAGTGTAGCCTGTGGATATAGGCTGCATTATCTGTCTTTAAATTCTCTCTTAAGTGTCTATGCAGGTCTGCATGTTTTGACAGCTTAAGAGATTATTTTTGATTGCTCCGGGGTCCGCGCACATGGGCGGAACTATTCACTAGATTATGACTATACACAGAGATCCCCTACTACAGAACTTCGCCTCAAGAAGAGGTCATGTATGCTTGGCGTCGGTGGTGTAAGCGTCCGTGGGCACCATCAAGTTCCATCTCCTGCCACCACCCGGGCAGCCTGTGCGGGGCGTTCCAGGTGTGGCACGCTAACGCAGAGACGTGCCCGCGCTAATGTTGCAGCAACTTCCAAAATCCAAGAAATTAGTGTCTTGTTGTTTCCATAGATTGTGGTGGGCCGTGCACCAAGACGGTGTCCAGGTGTCCGCACAGTGTCCGCTCTGGGGGTACCAGCTTCGTAGGTTTCAGACAATAAGTAGGGCAAGTTCAAATTTTCCCCATGGGTTCCCACACATCTCCCACAGGGGCACCAGAAGTCCGCTCGAGACAGCACAGCCGTAGTTGTGGCTCAGCATGCCCCCTCTGCAGTTAGCAAAGTCTAAGGAGGCATCAGAGGGGGGCCTGCCGGCCCAAGATCGGGTAGGTGATTCGCAGCGGGCAGCTTGGCACTGGTGGCGTTCTTTATTCAATTGCGCCGTAAGCGCAATGGCGGCTCTGGTAAGCTTGGCAGTGTCTGCATCCGCCGTCGTCCTCCCTCCACAGCAGTGGCCAGCAGGCAGTCTGAGGGGTCTCAAGCAACGGAGACGTGTGGGCAGGTCAAGAGGAGTCCCGGTAGTATCCCTCCCTCCATCAGTGGGTGTCCATGGGAGCGGCAGCAGGGTGAGCAGCCGCAGGTCTTGTTTTGTCGGCAGGGGCTCATTTACTGCAATCGCGCTGTAACGACAACGGCGGCGCAGGCGGCCTAGGCAGCGTCTTCCCCCGCTGTCTCTCTCCACTCGCCGCGGCGGTCAGAGGCCGATTCAGGGGATATGGTGCAAGCAGTTCAATAGTGGTCCAAGCTGCAATTCATCACCCACCGACAGGTAGTCATATGGCGGCAGGGCGTACAGCCACAGCTCTCCTCCGTCGGTGGGGGCCAGCTCACTGCAGTCGCGCCGTGAGTGCATCGGGCGGTGCAGGCAAGGAAGGCGGCATCGTCGTCCACAGTCTACCAACTTCCACCACAGCAGCCAGCAATCAGTTCAGGGTCCGCACACAGCACAGCCGGGCAGGTGACACAGCAGGGGCCCCAACCTCACCTCGCCGCCTATCGGTAAGTGCCCAGCTAGGCGGAGCTAGCCCGGGCTCGATTAGCTGGAGCTGGCCACACAGGGATCGTGTGTCGGGGGGTCCACCCGGACGGGGTCCGCAAAGCGGGGCCCAGGCGAAGTGAAACTCGCAGTGGCACTCCGGAGGATTGTGAGGCTGTGCCTGGAAAGAGCCTCCGTGGGTGACTACACTCAGAGAGCAGGGCCTGTTTAGGGGAGCCTCTGACAGAGCTCTACCCTGACACGTCTGCCTCCATTGTAGTCGTAGCCACGCCTCCATGGGCTCTCAGACCCTCATGGAGCTATTTCTTGGCAAATGCATACCGGAACTTGAGGCAGAGAGCTATCTACCCTGCCTGGGTCCTCAACTGTTCAATCTTCTCTTTACAACACCCAAAGAGTTGATTGTCTTTGGTACAATATAAAAAGTCGGAGCCTTTTTGAGGGTCAACCAATGGAGACTCTCCTCCTCTTTACCAGCATGACTAGGAGCAAAGAATGCTGGTAGAGTGACTGATTGACCAACATGAAATGGAGTCACAACCTTTGGAAATAAAGTCTGCCCAAATCTTCAGCGCCAAGAAGGTGAATTAGGGTGGTTTCACTGAAAGTGGCTGCTGCTCCCTCATTCAACAAGCTGACGTAATCACAATGAGAAAGGCAGTTTCCTGGGTCTATAGATGCAGCAAGCAACTATGAACGGGCTCATAGGTGATACACATGACATGTCAAGACCAAGATTAAGGTCCCACTGGCATATCATAAATGGCATGGGAGTGAACATTTGTGTCAAACCCTTAATAAACGTCAACACAACTGGTAAATAAAAAAAGGACAGCCGGTGGGACAAATGCACAAAAACGGACAAGGGCAAACAAATAACCCCACTTAAAGGCCTTGCCAAGCTAAAGAACAGATATACCTTCCAAAAGCTTAGCTTGTAAGGGGTACATGTTCAGGTACTACAGCAGGCGTTGAGTTTGGGCCAGCATACATGGATTTTGTGAAAGGGTGTCTGGCTGCAACAATGACCTCTTCTACCTCAGATGGCAACTCAAAGGCAGTTAATTGTTACAGCTCAAACACCAGGCATGGAGATGTAAGTTGCAGAGGTTCGAAAGAAGGACCTGTTCTTTTCTTGATAGGAGAGGTCCTCCCAAAGTAATAGACTGATCGTAGGACAGATGGTCATGCTCAGGAGTTTCAGGTACCACCCTCTCCTAGCAGAGTTCGCAGCAATGATGATTTTGGCTCAGTCCTCTAGATAATCTTCAGAACTCATGGCAGGAGAGGTAGTTACGGGAAAGAATACATTGGTCCCTAATTCCATTTCACCTGGAGTACATTTCCTAATAAGTGCTGTTGAGAAAAATTACAATGTGCAAATATATTGACATTGCACATTTGACAGTGATGAACATATCAAGCCAGGGTTCTCTCCACTAGTCCAATAAACCATGTGCCACTTCAGGATGCAGATGCCACTCATGATCCGCCAGGGGACATCTACTGATTTAGTCCATTGTGGCATTCAGGGACCCCACCAGGTGAATCCGAACTATGCTCTGCTGAATGAGCTACCTCCAAAGACATAAAGACTCTTGGCACAAGGCTTAGAATCTCATTGGGCCCAGATTTTAAAAGTAAATGAAAATGAGGGCACAGCCTCCCTGAACAATCTATAAGACCTATCTATCAGACGTGATGGATCATCGACCTGGGAGGAAAAATGTATCCTTATTACCCCATCACTGGAATGGGAGCCATTGAGGACAAACTAAAGCAGCTTGATGGTGGTAGCAGCAGAGGAGGAGGAGTTGAGGATTGGTGCCTGTGTGCGATGTCTGCCGGTCACAAGTATGCAGCCCCGAAAGGGCAGAAGTGTTTGCTGCATCACTGACTGGGAAGGCTGCAATCATCCATAGGCTATACTTCTAGGATATCCCCTACATTTGAGGAACCGGTGGAGGAAATGTTTCACTGGAACCATTAGCCCAAGGAGCATGATATGGCCCTACTGCCTTTACAACTTTCCAATGTAGAGTCTGCATTCTCTCCAAAGTGCCTAGATCCAGTCCATAGCATATGGTGTCCAAAACACATCCATAGCATGGAAAGTTAAATGTCACATTTGGACTGCAGCACTACTGTGCCATCCATTAATGTGATCAGGCAAACATGATGTCGACCAGCCCCTCCAGCATGGCAGAAGCAGCTCGTACTGTCAAAGCAAACGATTTTAAACACGAAAAAAGCCTTCCTTTTGAATATTAATAAGTCACACCTATGTAGGCCTTGGAACCACAAGGCAGGGTGCCTTTTTATGTCTTTAAAAGTAGAACATGTAGAAATGTAATGTTAAGATTTACTAACAGTGACTAGTCCCCAAAAGCAATTTTCATATTGATCGCCAGCAGCTAGCAGCCAGTGAGTGAGAGCGCAAGGAGGAGGACGCGCCGAGCTGAGCTGCTGCCTCGTTTCTTTGGTTCCTGCGGTTCCAGCTGGATTTTGCCAAATCTGTTTTGGCAACGTTGTGGGTTGCCGAATTGCCAAATTGTAGCTCTTGAAGCCTTTATTGAACTTTTGGTGAGATATTGGCACTGAGCCCACTAACAAGCCTATTAACGAGTTGTCATCGGTTAGGTGCTAAGCACGGCAGGGTGGGGGCACTGTGCCCACGAAAGAGGACTAGATTGGATCAAGACGGAAGGCGAGGAACACAAAAGACACTGGCAAAAAATTATTTCTAACTGGGAAGACACAAAAGAAGGCAAAAGGTCTGGGCCGGGCTTGAGCTTAATAGTGTGGGAGGCGGGGGCTGCTGCGGGGGTTGCCGCTGAGGATGCCCGATAAGTTAGGGTGCGGCTTGCGGCACTCCTGAGAACTCCCGTTCGTCCTTGGGCTCTTTGAATCCTTCTCTTAACCCCTCTCTCAATCCCTATATTTTTCTATACATGTTTTTTCTACCAATGATTGAAAGTTTATAGACCAAGGAGGTGCACTGCTAGCCCTAACCCTTCAGTCTGTGTAAGGGACCCAGCTAACTAATCAGGCAACAGCTCCAGGATGAGGAAGGATTCTTAAATATCTATATATTTAAATGAATGCTTCAAAATAGCTAACGCGGACAACTTGCCGTCACTGTTTCGTCGTAGTGTCAGGAATTGCCAGGAGACGTTAACACAGTGCAAAAATACAGTGCAAAAAAACACACAGCTAAAGTTTATGTGGATGCCAGAAAATTCCTAGACTCTCCTTACCTATAGCTGCAAAATAAGGGAGGGAGGGGCAGGAACTAATTCTTAAATCGAAAATATTAATGACAACAAGTAAAAGTCTGCAGACGAATATCAGACCACTGCAAAACACTGTGAAATATTGTGAAAACCTTCACCTCAAATGGCATATAAACAATTAAGAACACAAACAATTTTTATGAAAAGAGTTGGAACACAACAAGCTATACGTAACAGTGAAGGCAAGCCGGCTCGCATAGGGAACCTTGCAGGCAATACTGAAATAACAAAATATTTCCCAAGATCAAGTATATTGGATCATGTGAACACACAAATTGATCAGGAAATTGTGAAAGGAGAAGGAAAAAAAGTAACGGACCCTATGAAAGCAATACAAAGTCAAAAAGATCAAATGGAGAATCAATCAGTGACTCTATAACTTTGGATCCAGCAAAAACTGAGGTCCATTATGGATGCAATAATCTATCTCCAGTCCTATGTGATCAGAAGAGACAGCAAATCTCTAAATCGGATTTCACACCACTAGACATATCTATTAACAACAATGTCTGCTGACAGGGTCCAAAGTTACCAAAGGAGTCGTCGATAATTTACAACAGTACCCCTCAAAAAATATCTGACCTAGAAGGGACTCTCTCTCAATCACCGGACTTTTTATTAATAAAAAAATATGGAATCTCCAAATGGATATACTCCGGTGTCTGACTCTTTATCTACATTACAAAGAATATTGGAATCGATTCTCTCCCACCTTGAGAACATACTGGAAAACTCAGATCAGATGCTGGATACACAATTAAGAATGCTACAATATCTAGTAGAGAATAAAAGGGAACAACAACAAAAATTACAATCACTAGAAACAAAAGAAGAAACAGCGGAAAACCTACTTAAAATGAAAATCTCTTCATTAACAAGTGACCTTCCTCTGCTCAAGAAAGAAATGGCGACTCAAACGGGTAGGTTCAAACAAAATGATAAAAAGAAAAAAAAGGTTGAGAATAATAAAATCTACTCTCTTCGAAAATTATTCGAGGATCCTAACGACAATAATATCCAACATAAGGTCATTTCATACTACCCAGTTTTCAGTCAGTGTAAACCTAATGCCCTATAACAAACACATAACACTTCTCTGATAAGGCACAAAGAAACAAAAACCGCAGAAACCTTTGTTTCAGTATCCCAGTGTTCATTATCATCAAAAAAAGAGAGGAGAGTCAAGAAGAACAAAGGGAAAAGGCTAAAGAAAAGGGTAACAAGAAGATTAGCGAAACAGAACTTCCGGAAGGTAAAGTCCCGAACCTTTTATCATTAGAACT
This sequence comes from Lissotriton vulgaris, assembly GCF_964263255.1. Lineage (NCBI taxonomy): Eukaryota > Metazoa > Chordata > Amphibia > Caudata > Salamandridae > Lissotriton > Lissotriton vulgaris. The sequence continues at coordinate 1,593,416,377 of NC_141694.1, forward strand.
TAAAAGTCTAGAAAAAGAGAACACCACATAAAACACATCAAATCTGATAGATAAGGGGCAGATTTTCGCAAATAATAAACAAACAGCAAAATTCAATCAACTTAACCCATTGGCCCCAAGTTTTGCAACCGCAGAAAATGGTAATGATCTATCTATAACAACGGACGTCCAACTGAGAGAGCAGCCTGCGGGGGTTCCGAATCTAGGGGCACAAAAGACGCAATCATGGTTCCTGGAAATCACGGACGTATTCCCTTCGGGTAATGTTCCTGTGAAGATCAACCCATTACAGACATTAACAAGTTCAGAAATGAAACTACTAGTTTTCCCGGAAAGGTAAAAAATCACGGTGGCGATCGTTGAATTTTGGTCTCAATGTGATACCTGGAATAAAATTAAAAGAATGCGGGACTCGTCATAAAAAAAGGATTAGACGTTGCAGTCATACATAATAACGCAAGTCGGAGATTATACAAACCTGAGAAAAAAACAAAGCGAAAAAGCAGTATCTTTTTCAAATGCACAATGGGATAAATAAACTCCTAACATCTCTAACGAAATTCTAACCATCTCAATTATGGAGAGAGAAGACTATGGAACAAAAATACTACCATGAAGAAAATTACGACTAAAGATAATCATTGGACATGGATCGCGGAGAACTTGAATGGCAACAAACAGAATAGGAAAAATAAACTCCCTTTTTAGGTCGAGGACCGTAAGCTGCGCTTGCGCAGTCTCGGTCAGAGATTTAATGTTTCTTAGTATAGGGGCTTGAACCCGCCCCTCTTCTCCATTGGCTAGCCTCGTAAATGCTGCCCAGCCGTTGGAGAGGGGCGTCACTCCCTTTAAGCCCCGTCTTTTTCGGATTCGGGGGTGTTTTTTTTCTCTGCTTTCTCTCCCTGACGTCATCAGGGACTGTAGCAGGGTTTCCGTTCTCCCACAGAACTGTGCATAAAGATCTAGAACCTCAGTGAGTTAGGATGATCCAAAACTCATCTCAGTGTCAGAAATCCCCTTACCTAGCTAGCTACAGTGTCTCATGGCTCATTATGGAATGATCCATGTCTTAGACAAACCAGAACATGAACTTTAGAATACCTCAGGAATCGTGGAACACATGAACACTCTTTCGTTATATAATCATTTCAAACCAAAACTGAGAGTCAAAGAACACAAGTGCAAGTTTGAAATATTTATTATTCAATGCAAAGTTCTCAAACGCAGTATCTTGTATAATACCAAAATGCAGATTATAAAAATCAGAGTCAGCAGCATAGTCACTAATCCATAGTAAGCAAATGGTGATAGCATGTTATAATGCAAAATCTATAGAAATCTATATCACCTATATTTCGCAAACCCTATTTATCATATCATTTTATATATATGAAGGTCTCATTCGGGCTTTAGCAGGGCGGCCCCATACCTCTAAATGTCAGTAGGAGTAGATCACATCAACAGCTACCAGCTCTCTTCATGCGCAGCACCAAGTGTGTCGTTCATTCCGTGTAACTCTATCTTAAACCCGCGTAGAGCCCAAAATGTTGGCATCAACATTATTTGTGTTATGTCTAATGTGGTGCGAGGATCAGGCCTTCCAGCAACCTTGTGTTAGGTTAATCTTAGACTGTTCAGCTCTCAGTGTGCAGACAGTTGTACCAAGTGTACCAGGCAAAGCTGATAGCATAGAAATAACATATTATTCCAAATAAACCACCTCACCGCTTCTAGGGTGAAAGCGACAACAACAAGTAGGTGTCGTGTGCAAAACTGAAGCCAAAGGAAAAACGGCTGTTTAAACATGTAATACACTCATGCTAACTTAACGCAATATATGTAACGAAGTATCCATATGACACCCCCCCATTGATCCGAGCACCGTCAAACATAAGGGAAAAGGCAATCATAAACAAGATACACAAAATGAAAGCAAAGTTCAATAATTTTGAGCTAAAATAAGCTTAAAAAAAATATGTATGAATGAATATGTATGAATGCCTACAGTGGCCTCAAATCAAAAATTAAAAATAAAACTTTCGAACCAAAAAGTCATCCGCTAGGTCTCAAAATCATAGAATGTAGGACCAGGGCTCATTAATTCAAATGTCTGTATGAGAAAAGAACAAGGCACTTATCCGATATCCAAAGTCATGTGCAATATCGACGTTATCTTCAGCGACATCACGTGATTGAACTCTCCATCCTTTGAGTACAGTTCACTCCTCCAATCCAGCAAGGGGAAAGTCATATTCCATAACAAAACAATCCTCCCAGGCCTCTCACGATTGGACAGTATATGCAAAGTAAGTTGCAACAGCCTCCAGCAAGAAATCACTGCCATCCTCCGAAAATAGTTCAGCAATCCAATTCAGCAATGGGAAAGAACATACGTGCTCTTCCAGCATCGGATCCTCCTGTAACGTCAGAGGACAACTCGGTGGGTTCACCAGAACGCTGTGTGTCAGAAAGGCATTTGCCGCTGCAGAGATCTCCCATTGGCCCAATATTCCATTCATCGCTGCCAAGGCCATAACTCTTTCGCCAGAACAAATCAGCTCGTGAGCCACCACGGGACGCATTAGCTGATCAAAATCGACGTCAGGAGTAGTCCTTAAGCATAGGCACAAATCAATGGCCCAATCGAACTCGCAGCTCAGGCAGTGAAACACAGGTTGGACACACGTGAAGTCGGTGAACCGAAATGACAATCTATAGGCCGTGCTTAATGCTGCAAGCGGCAAAGTTCCATAGTAATTGAGCATCCATTCCTCAGCTCAGCCCCTATTAGGCAGCCCCTTGATAGAACAGGCTAAAATGTCACTACTCGAGACGATACATCAAGAGATACTAGCACATCATGAAGAAACACGCCAAGACAGTCGGAAATCACAGGCTGCAATGAGAAAAATGCAGGGAGTAGTGCGGGAACTTTCTAAGGCGTGTGCTACCACTGGGGACAGAGTGTCAAATCGAGAAGAGAGGGTGGTTGCAACAGAGACGGAGATGGCAGAGGCTGTATCCAAGGTAGATGCTCAAAGTTCCCAAGTGACAGATATGCAGTGGAAGCTGGAGGAGATGGAAAATAGGCTCCGTAGAAACAACCTGAGAGTTTTAGGAATTCCTGAGGGAACAGAAGGGTCAGATATCAGAGCCTATATTATTGAACTCTTCCAGAAGGCTTTCCCTGAACTGTCCTGTTGGGACTGGTCAAAGGAGCTACAAAGAGTGCACCGTACCCCCTTCAAACTAAGAAGGAACGCTAAGGAGGGGGATAAATCTAGGGTGGTGCTGATATTTCTGGGCAATTTTATACTTCGCCAGGCGATCGCGGAGAGGGCAAGACCAGATGCCAGGAGGAATTGTGATGGGGTGTCCTTTTTCGTCCGTCCGGACTTCTGCCCACGTGACTGTAGAAAGATGCTGGCGTCTAAGGGGGTTGATAAAGCCCTTTCAAGATAGGAAACTCCAAGCGTACTTAATAAACCCAGCCCAGCTAAAAATCATTAACGAAGGGAAAACAATATACTTTTCATCTGAAATCAAGGCCAAGGAGTATCTGGATAGCCTTGGTAAATAGATACAGACAGCAGACATACTCCTATAGGTTAATGGATAGAGCCTTTGAGCGCGTGAATGCTTAGCTTGTTCTTTAATTATTTTTCCCCTTTTCTGTTAATATGGGCTGTTTAGTAATTGGTAAAAAGTTTTTTTTTTTTTATGTCCTCACCGCAAATGCACGCCCGTCACATGCACAAACAAGAGTTGTGCGCCTCACAGTGTGGGGGGGTTGGTGAGTAGGGGGGTAGGGTGGAGGGGTGGGAGGGTGGTGGGGGTGGAGGGGTGTGGAAAGATGAAAATTGAAAAAGGGAGTTTAAAGTGCATCACAGTGGTCTTGATCGTATTCGGACATGGGTGGCAGTTGAGAATAAATAACAGGCTCAAGTGGCATAACATGATGGTACGTCAAACTAAAAGCCAGGATGTCAGACATTAAAATATGTACAGTGAACGTGGGGGGGTTAAATGATTGGAGGAAGAGACAAAGACTGGCCCACTTTGTTAAATTTAATAAAATTGATGTTTTATGTCTCCAAGAGACACACCTCCCCTGGGCAAAGAGGAACCTTCTGTTCGTAAATGGGTTTGACTTGGTCGCCTGCTCATTACAATCCTCAATGATTAGAGGGGTCGCCATTCTGGTTAGGAAGTCTCTGGGAGGTTTTAAAAAGGTGAAAGCAGATAGCTGTGGCAGATGGGTGATCGCAGAGCTGGAAATGGGCTTTACCATTTGCGTAATATATGGCTCGAATGTGATGATCCAGAGATCTTCGATTTTCTAGAGATTGAATTGGTGGGCTGGTTGGCACCCGTAATAGTATGTGGAGATTTAAATATCTCAGCCAATTGGGGGGAGAATGCAAACTATAATGGTCGGAAGCCCCGGGTCTTTAGGGCAATAAAAGCTATGATGGAATCAATGGGTTTAGTTGATGTTTGGGGTACTAAGGAGCCCCATAACTCTGGTTTCACTTACTTTTCAAACCCAGCTCAGAAGCACTCCAAGTTGGATTATTTGTTTATTTCCACTTCAGAAATTAATAGAGTAGCCATATCTAGACTACCGAGGGTGCTCTCGGATCACAATCCCTTGGTAATTATATATCAGAGGATTTATGGCAGAAGAGTTAGACCCCCATGGTCTTTTGAGAGGAGATTATTGGAGGATGCTAGATTTATTACCCACATCAAGAGCTGATGTCCGATGACTTCTTCTCTGCCAATAGATATAGCTCTTCCCGTAATATAGTATGGGACTCCTTCAAAGCGGCCCTGAGAGGAGAAACCATCAGCTATTCGTCTAAATTAAGGAAAGAAGATAGGATGGCTGAATTGAAATTATTGGAGACTTACAACTACAGAAGAAGAACATGTCAAGGCTATTGCTTCGGGTGGGGATGGTAGTAATAGCCACAATGCACTTATGACCATTAAGGCAGATCTTCAGAAAATGATTACTCAGAAGGCGATGGGGGAATACCAGGCTACAAGAACTAATCGGTATGAAACTGGAGAACATACCGGTAGAGCCCTGGCTCTTCGACTTCGGCAAGAGCAGTCTAAAAATACTATTAAGAAGATAGTTGAAAGGGGCAGAGAATATACAGAAGCCAAAGATATTTTACAAGTTTTTGGAGACTTTTATGAGAGTCTGTACGATGAGGAAATAAGTGATGGAGAACAGCAGATAAATATGGAGGATACAGGCCCACGCCTTGATGCCTCTCTTCAAGAAGAACTTGATAGGGAAATTACTGAATTGGAGGTTAAGGCTGCCCTCCAGAAGTTAGCCTCAGGGAAGGCCGCCGGTCCTAACGGCTTCCCCCTGGAGGTTTATAAGTGCATCGAATCAGAAATCATAGTTTTGTTAATAGACCTTTTTAATGGGATTGTATGTACTGGGCAGACCCCGGATTCGTGGAAAGAGACTAACATCATCATATTTCATAAAAAAGGGAAACCTAGTGGGAATCCGGGGTCTTATAGACCAATTTCTCTGATCAACTCTGACACCAAGTTGTACTCCAAGATATGGGCCTCGAGATTGGGCAGGATTATTGGCGGCCTTGTCTCCCCTTGGCAGCATGGGTTTGTCCCGAGCCGTGGCACGACGGATCATACCAGCACAGCAATAGCTATATTCGACGCCCATGATGCCACGGGAGACGAGGTGGCCATGATCCTGCTCAACGCAGAGAAAGCTTTCGACCGTGTGGTCTGGAGCTTTCTCTGGGACATTCTGGTAGGAAGAGGATTTGGCCAGAAAACTATTAGAGTGCTGAGAGCGATGTATCAAGATCCTGTTGCCAGAGTCACGGTCATGGGCGAGAAATCAGATATGTTTTCTATAAAAAGGGGAACCCATCAAGGATGCCCGTGCTCCACAATTCTTTTCTCCCTATATATTGATCCTCTTATTCAGGCTATATTGGGGTGCCGTAGGTTAAAGCCAGTGATTATTAAGGGCTTCGAAAACAAAATATTAGCCTATGCAGACGATCTGGCTGTATTTTCTTCTGATCCCCAGCAGGCAATGGTAACTCTGTCTGAATTGACAAAACAATTCGGTTCTAGCTCAGGGTATTTACTGAATGAAGCAAAGACCCAGATTATCTGCACAAAAAATATAGTTAAATCAGATTCAAGATATGTGGATGCAGCAGTATACCTGGGGGTGACAATTAATGCTGCAGTGGAGAAAATAGTGGAAGGAAATTATGTACAGCGTATTAAATCAATAGAGACTGATTTGAGAAGATGGGATGGACTGCATCTCTCATGGATTGAAAGGATAAATGCGGTCAAGATGACAATGTTCCCTAAGATATTATATCTCTTCCGGGCCATACCACTATTTGTGGAGGAAAAAATAATGTTGAATCTAGAATCTATGTTTATTAAATTTATTTGGCAATATGGAAAGGTAAGGCGGTCCACAAACCTCCTGTCTCTCCCAAAAGAAAGGGGGGGACTGTCTCTACCCAATTTAAGATTATACCATTGGACATGTCTTTTAACTCAAATGACTTTACTCTTCCAGACAGGTGCCTCCTATAACAATTTAAGTCCTGAAGCTTACCAGCCCCCCTCTATTTATGAGCTATTGTTAGGAAGAAAGGCGATGGGCATAATGCTCTGTGAAGTAGATCGAAGATTTTATAAAAAAGCGAGATATAAGATTATTGACAGTGTTTGGAGGGTATGGAAGTCCTGTAGAAATCTGTGTAATATCCTCAAAATTAATTCATATATTCATACCTGTAATTCTAGCCTTTTTTCAAGATTAGGGGCAGAGAGGACCCTAAAAGTTTGGAGTGGGATGGGAATTAACACTCTACGGGAGTTAATGGATGGAGATGGGATTATAAGCTTTGAGGCTTTACAAAAGGACTTTGGAATCCTAGATAATCATTGGTTTGTATATGGCCCATTGGCTCGTTCCTTGAAGGCTATTAAACCAAAACCGCCACCCCCAGGTAATTAGCCCCCTTTTGGACGCATTGACTAGTGGGTGCAAAAAAATTAAGTCCATATATAACATCCTTATTTTAGAGATCCACGACGATGTTGACAAGACTGAGGTAGCATGGACTAGGAAACTCGGAAACCCAAATGTAGACGTTGACTTGGGTCTGGTATTGAATAAAAAGATATTTAGAGCCACAAACTTAAGAGCCCAGCACTATGAAACGGTGTTTAATCTGTACTATGCACCGGCAAAATTATTTGCATGGGGAGTTAGAGCAGATGATACTTGCCCAAGATGTGGGGGTGGACAAGCAGACTTACTGCATATGTTTTTTAATTGCAGACTCCTGACCCCAGTGAAGAATGAGATCGAAATTTTTTGGGAGGGGCTGCTAGGTCATAAGATCGATCTATCCCCTACCCTGATGATCTTGGGCACTGACTCTAATCTAAATCTGGGCAAAGAGGAAGAAGCTTTGGAGTTTATATCTGTGGCTGTGCTTAGGATTTTGATATCAGCAGGTTGGAAGGATTTTGTGGCACCATCTTTTCAAATGTGGCTATCTAGTCTTCTTGGAATACATAATATTGAGACTTGTCTATATGAGCGAAAGGGGGTGAAAATTTGGGACTTTGGAAGAAGGTTTTGGGCCCCGGTTACTAATTGGAGGCAGATTAATGCAGCAAATGAATGAGTTGTTACTTTACACAATATATGTTATATGTAATGGTTTATTTTTAAGGTACTCGAAATTATGAAATGCTAATAAGATGAATTAGGCCTTTTATAACTGACCATCAGAGGTTTTATGCACTTTTCTACTATTGGCTCGAAGTATTTATTTAATGAACTTGTTGATCAATTGTTGTTTTTATGTCCGGATCAATTCAATAATGTATTGTATCAATGTGATGCATCTTGATTCCCAATAAAAATATAAAAAAAAAAAAAAAGACGTCATCAGGAGAGAGCACGCCCCTCATCACGCTGCCTGCATGCTCAAGTCAGCTCTCTGATTGGTGTTCCTTATTAACCAATCAGAAGGCCGACTTGGGCGTGCAGACAGCGTGAGCAGACACATCGAGAAAATGGCGGCGCCTCCGGTGAGTGCTCGTGAAAGGTGAGGGCAGTAGAAAGAAATGGCACTCGTTTAAACGACCTTGTGTTAGTGTGAAAGAAGCAACGTTCATTACATTTAATCTGAAGTATGCAGCAGAAGTTTTGCATATTAGATTTTTACTAAGGGAATGAAAACGTGTATGCCCTTGTAAGGGAATTTTTAAATTGCGTTCGGGGAGTTAACATGGCAATAACAAAGCTTGAGTGAATGCGGGCTCGTTGAATGCCATGGGTGCTCATTTCCAATTCTTACATAAAGAAATACAATGGCATTCATTAATAGGACCATTCTTTTAAAAAAAATCCTGTCAATTAACGCCACCGGTAGTGAAGCAATGGTACATTCCTTGATAGTGAGTAACACGACCGCACGTGCTGGCGAGTGGCCGTCTGTGTTTCGGTATCCCCGGCTGGTAACTTTTGAGGGTAAAAGGCTCTAGCTGCGCGCGGCAGCCACTTTCTGTTTTATGAAGAGCCGAGCGCTGCATCTTGCATACAGAGGAGATAAGCCGTGCAGAAAGCAGAGTGCTCTGCGCTGCCTCACGCGCCCTCTAGTGGGCAATGGTGACACAGACGGGAAGCCTCCACAATCGCCTGCTCGGCAGTAATTCATAACAATCTATGCCTCAAAAAACGGAAAGTTAGCACCGGGAGAAAATTATACAAACTGGTTATTTCGATTGAAAGAGGTGCGCGCATCTACAAGAGATTTCTTGAGTGCAGGAAGGTGTTGGAAAACGCGTTTCTATTAAACTCGAGTCATTTCAGTGCAGAGTACAACTGCGCACACTGTACTCTCTCCTGGCAGTAAAGCGAGCTTATTTCAAAGTGATTGAGAAGTTAGGTGAAAACAGGGCGAAATTAACTTCTGAAATTATTTGGTATAGAGGCAAATGCTGCATGAAAATGCCTATTCTTTTTGGGGCGGGGGAGTGGGGTGGAGGGAGCGGACATAATGCCAGCCAAGAACCATTACCCCATCAGTAAAACATGAATTCTTAGAATGTAGTTAAATAGAAACTTAGCACTGCAGCGACAACTACCATATTTGACCGGCAGCAAGCAGAGCTGTTTCTGTGATGTGAATCTGAGTAAATTGCATGATCACAAGTCCGCCGACCGCAGCGCGTCCCATATATCAAGTGAAATAGGTGCAATTCCATGCGCGCGCTCAAACAGCAGTGCGGAACAGCGTCACGTCACTTCAAACCACTGCAACATACTAGGACATTGGTTGAGTGAATGCATCCCTTCTAGAAAGTTCGACCACCTCCAGCAAAAGGCGACTTTATCTGAGTAGATCAATGACCCGGTCGCAGGGATTTCGGTAAGCCATGATTTTGCGTTTGATTACCTTTAAATAAAAATCAGGGTTTGGTGGGGGAAAGGGAGAGCATCATTCAACCAAGGCAAGTGAAAATTTGTGACACATGAGACTAAGGTGCCCCTCATTATATTTGGCAGAGGGCTCCATCATTATGCCTTATGCCACAGGACAAATCAATGTATCTCCCTTTGCCTAAAAATGTGACATGTATTTGTGTAATCTGCTCACTTCATGTAAATAAAATAGCCTCCTAACTACCTGCAATGTGCAGCGCTCTTTTGACCCCTAGCTTGGTGCATGCACTATAAGAACAAGTTACTTACCTTCGGTAACGCTTTTTCTGGTAGATACTATATCTGCCTATGGATTCCTCACCTTGTGAATATCCCCCTTGCGTCAGCAACATTCGGAAATTCTTTTCGTAGCCTCGCGCCGACGTGGATAGGACGTCACAGAGACACGGCTCCGCTCGCGACTCCGCTGACGTCACCGACGCCTATAATAGGCCCACGCCGGCGTGATGACATCAGTTCCGCCCTTTTTTCCGTGCCATCGAGGCACACGGACGGAGCAATGACATAAGCAATATACACAGTATACACAATAAACAATTGCGAAGGAGAAAACACATAGTGTTGAGTAAATGCAAGAAAGCAAATAAAGCAACTCCTTAACAATCCAATATAATAACAATATAATACAATAACTCTGGTAAAAAAGAGTGGACAACGGGGAGGCGGGTGGGTCAGTGAGGAATCCACAGGCAGATATAATATCTACCAGAAAAAGCGTTACCGAAGGTAAGTAACTTGTTCTTCTGATAGATACATCTGCCGTGTGGATTCCTCACCTTGTGAATAGAGTCCCACAGCAGTCCCCACTCCCGGAGGAGGGTGTCCCCTCTTCTAAACCAGGAAATCCTGAAGGACAGAGCGCGCAAAGTGACCGTCCCTCCTCACTTCGGTATCCAAGCAGTAATGCTTCGCGAAAGTGTGGAGGGAAGACCAGGTTGCCGCCCTACAAATGTCCTCCACAGGAACACCTCTAGCCAAAGCTGAGGTTGACGACTTAGCTCTAGTTGAATGAGCCCCAATACCCTCTGGAGGTTCCTTACCGGCCAAAGAGTAGCAGATCTTTATACACAGAACGATCCATCTTGATAAAGTTCTTTTATGGACCGCTCTTCCCTTCTTGCAGCCAGCAAAGCCAATGAAGAGTTGATCATCCAAGCGACAGTCTTTAGTTCTGTCCAAATAAAAAGACACCGCCCTCTTAGGGTCCAGACGGTGTAACCTCTCCTCCTCCTTGGAAGGATGCGGGGGAGGATAAAAGGTAGGGAGGGTAATGGATTGACCAAGGTGGAAAGGAGTCACCACCTTAGGAAGAAAAGCAGCCCTGGTCCTTAGAACCATCTGATCAGCATGTATGGTCAGGAACGGGGGCTTGGAACTTAGAGCCTGAAGCTCACTCACCCTCCTTGCCTAGGTTATTGCAACGAGGAAAACTGCCTTAAAGGTTAAAAGCCTCATAGGACATTTATGAAGAGGCTCAAAGGGAGAGCCCATCAGAAAAGTCAAGACAAGATTCAAGTCCCACTGAGGTACAATAAAAGGAGTAGGAGGGAACTTGTTTACAAGACCCTTCAAAAACCTTAAAACTACAGGAGACTTAAAAAGAGAGGGCTGGTCAGGCAAACAAATAAAAGCCGACAGAGCCGAAAGATAGCCCTTAACCGTGGCAACTGCAAGCCCTTGTTGTGCCAAAGAAAGAGCAAACCGGAGCACATCTGATAAACGGGCTCTCAAAGGGTCAATATCATTCTCACCACACCAAGTGACAAATCTAGACCATCTACATGAATAGACAGACTTAGTGAAGTCACGCCTGGCAGACAAGATTACATCCACCACGTCAGGCGTGAGAGAATAGGAAATCACGTTGCCCCGTTCAATCTCCAGGCATGAAGGTGCAATGTCTGGAGGTGGGGGTGTAGAACCTGCCCCTCCATCTGAGAGAGGAGGTCTGCCCTGAGAGGGAGACGGAGCGGCGGGTGAGAGGAGAGGTGGAGTAGATCTGTGTACCACACCCTTCTTGGCCAATCAGGGGCGACAATTATATAACTTGGGCCCGGTCTTGGCGAATCTTCCTCAGAACCCGAGGAATCAAAGGTATGGGAGGAAACGCGTAAAGGAGTTGATTTCCCCAACTCAACAGAAGCGCGTCCCCCAAGGCTCCTTGCATCGGATACTGGAGACTGCAGAATGACGGGCAGTGAGCATTCTTGCGAGTGGCAAACAGGTCCACCCGAGGAGTCCCCCACGTCCGAAAGACGTGACGAACCACCTCCGGCTGAAGCCTCCACTCGTGGTCGGCAGAGAACTGCCGACTGAGACTGTCTGCACGCACGTTCAGAACTCCGGCCAGATGATTTGCCATCAGACAAATCTGGTGGTCCTGAGCCCAGGACCAGAGACGCAGAGCCTCTCTGCAGAGACACTGCGACCCCACTCCTCCCTGCTTGTTGATGTACCACATCGCGGTCGTGTTGTCGGTCAGGACTTGGATCGACCGACCGCGAAGGGAGGAAGGCCTTAAGCGCCAAACGTATCGCCCGCAACTCTAGAAGGTTGATATGAAGCAACCTTTCCTCTGGAGACCAAAGACCCTTGACCTCCAGATCCCCCAGATGAGCACCCCACCCTAGAGTGGATGCATCCGCTATAACCGTGGCCACCGATGGAGGTAGATGGAAAAGCTTTCCTTGCAACAGATTGCCTTCCACGCTCCACCAAGACAGATCCGCTGCAGTTTCTCTGGAGATCTTCACCGACTCCCCGAGATCCCCGTTGTGCTGATATCACTGCCTGCGGAGACACCACTGGAGTGCCCTCATGTGCCAGCGTGCATGGTTGACCAACAGAATGCAAGAAGCCATCAGACCGAGCAGGCGAAGGACCTTCAGGACTGGAACGACCGCTCCATTGTAAAATAAAGGAATGATTTCCTGAATGTCGCGAATCCTTTGTGGCGGAGGGAATGCACGACAAACAGTAGCGTCCAGTACGGCACCTATGAACAGGTTGCGCTGGGAGGGCACCAGGTGAGACTTGGGTACATTTATCGAAAAACCCAACCTGAACAACAACTGAGTTGTCTCTTGCAGATGATGGAGCACCTTCTCTGACGACTCCGCTTTGATCAGCCAGTCGTCCAAATAAGGGAACACAGGTATCCCCGACCTCCTGAGATGAGCTGCCACCACCGCCATCACCTTGGTGAAGACTCGAGGCGCAGTAGTAAGACCAAACGGAAGGACCGCAAACTGGTAGTGCTGCGACCCAACCGTGAAACGTTGATACTTTCTGTGCGACTTCAGGATTGGTATGTGGAAATACGCATCCTGCAAGTCGAGCGACACCATCCAGTCTCCTTCCATCAACGCTTGAAGAACCTGAACAAGGGTGAGCATCTTGAATTTCTCCTGCTTCAGATAGAGATTCAAGATCCTGAGATCCAGGATTGGACGAAGCCTGCCATCCTTTTTGGGGATCAGGAAATACCGGGAGTAGCATCCCTGACCCCTTTCCTGCTCTGGGACCACCTCTATCGCACCCTTTCGTAACAGAGTTAGAACCTCCTCCTGCAGAAGAGACAGATGTTCCTCGGTGCAAAAACCTTTAAAAGGAGGGTAAACAGGGGGGAATTCCCGAAAGGGAAGGGCATACCCATTTTCTACAAGATTGAGAACCCAAAGATCTGTCGTAACCGATTCCCAATCCTGTAGAAAATGGGTAAGCCGACCCTCAACCGAACCCACATGATCCTGAATAGCGGATCTAGGGCTGCTTTTCTGCGGCAGGGGGGTTGGAAGAGGTGGAGGAAGAGGAGGGCTGACGTCCACGAGGATGCGCTCTTTGCTTTCCCCTGTACGATCTGTACACTGAATTTTGCTGCTGCTGCTGTTGCTGCTGCTGCTGTTGGCCTTGCCGGAAATTCCGAAAGGAGCGACCAAAGCCCCTGAACCTTCTGTTGGAAGAAGTGCCTCTGATCTGGAGACCCAAAGACTTAGCTGTTGCTCTGCAATCCTTGAATCTCTCAAGAGCCGCATCCGCCTTCTTCCCAAAGAGACCTGAACCATCAAAAGGAAGATCAAGCAAAGTCGCCTGAACATCAACCGAAAAGTCCGATGACTTCAACCAGGCTGACCTCCTAGTGGCGACAGCAGTGCCCATAATACGAGCCACAGAGTCGGCAGTGTCCAGACCACTTTGAATAACCTGGCGGGCTGCCGCCTGAGTAACAGAAATCACTTCCTCAAAATCCTTCCGGTTGGCATCAGGAATTTTTGGAGCCAGGATACGCAAAGAGTCCATCAGGGCATGCACATACCTTCCCATAAGACATGTGGCATTAGTTGACTTCAACGCCATACTCGCCGATGAAAAGGTCTTTTTTGCAACCTGGTCCTGTTTCTTTGCTTCCTTCTCACAAGGAACCTGAGGAAAGGCACTAAGACTCTTCTTAGAACAGGCAGCCTGAATGACCAGGCTCTCCGGCGAAGGATGAGAAGACAGAAAAGCCGGGTCCTCAGGAGCAGCCCTGTACCTCCTCGCAAAACTCTTAGAAACCGCAGGAGCCGACAAAGGTTTCTTCCACACCTCCATAATAGGATCTGTCAAGGCATCATTGAATGGAAGTAAAGGCTCAACCACAGAATTCGGTGAATGCAAGACCTCAGTGAGGATATTAGACTTGAACTCCACTGTAGGCAGAGTCAATTGAAGAAGTTCAGCCGCCTTCCTCATAACTAGATGGTAAGGCTGGATATCCTTAGAAGGAGCACCGAGCCTGAGGGCAACTCCCACTCTGGAGAGAAATCAAGAGTTCCTGAATCCGCCAATTCCTCAAAACAGCTCTCCTCCAATTCACCTTCTTCAACATCAGATTGTGAATCCATGTACCTCTGCTCTTCCAAAAGGCGTTGAGCTTCCCTTCTGGATCTCTCCTTCACACGCCTCGCAGCCGGATCCACCTGCGGCTCCGACGGATTCGGGGCCGACGCCGGTATCGAATCCGACGGCACAGAAGAATGCCCTCAAGGACGATCTGGAGCAGGCGACGCTGGAATCGGCGTCGACAACTTCGGCGGAGCCGGGAACTGCCAATGCGGCGTCGGAGCCGGCATGTAAGGCATAAACGGAGCCGGAGGATAGGAGTTAAGAACTCCCAGGCTGTAAGCCAAAGGACCCATGGGACCTGAAGGTGCACCAGAGGGGTACCACGCCCTTGAGAAAACGCCATACATAGCGTTAAGAAACGCTGAAGGGTCCTGGCCTGGAGCAGGAAAGGGCGGCTGAAAACCATCAGGCCGGTCCTGTGGAGGGATCGGATTCGGCTCTTCAACAGGCGCAGAATCCACAACCTCCCGAGCCTCTTCCTCTTCACAGGCCGGGGACGGCGCCGGAGACGGATTCGGAGCCGGAGAGGGTACCGGAGCCGGAGTGGGAGACCGCCCATGCGACTCCGAAGGTGAGGCCTCACCTTCAGGCTCTGAGACTTCGAGAGTAACCACCTTCGAACGTACCTTCTTCGGTGACCTCGACCCCGACTCCTTACCAGACCGACGTCGGGACTCATGTCTCCTCTTCTTGTGTTTCTTCTTTGACTTCGAAACATGATCCGACGCCGACTTCGAAGACGACCTCTCTCGAGAACCAGATCTCGACCTCGCCCTGGACTTCGACCTCGCCCTTCGAGAACGAGACCTCGACGACTTCTCCTTTCCAGCTTTCACCTTAGCAACCAGAAGTTTGGCTTCTCTCTCCCTCAGGGCCTTCGATTCATCTTCCGACATGAAGAACAATCCTCCACATCATGGTCGGAACTTAAACACCAGATGCAGTCTTCATGGGGGTCGGTAATGGACATCATTTTACCGCACTCCCTGCAGGGCTTGAAGCCGGTCTTCTTGGATGACATCGTCGATGAGACAGGATACAGAGAAGCAGAAATATGCAACAAAATGGCAACAATGTACCAGTAGGCTACAGAGATTCCCGATAACCGTTAGCGTCGACGACGCGGACAAAAGGGAACTGATGTCATCACGCCGGCGTGGGCCTATTATAGGCGTCGGTGACGTCAGCGGAGTCGCGATCGGAGCCGTGTCTCTGTGACGTCCTATCCACGTCGGCGCGAGGCTACGAAAAGAATTTCCGAATATTGCTGACGCAAGGGGGATATTCACAAGGTGAGGAATCCACACGGCAGATGTATCTATCAGAAATAACATGCATATGTTCTTCTGCGTTGCTTGTGCTTGCTGTCCTGCCCCCCCTCGTTACTTGTGCTTGCTGTCCTGCCCCCCTTGTTGCTTGTGCTTGCTGTCCTGTCCCCCCTCGTTGCTCGTGCTTGCTGTCCTGCCCCCCTCGTTGCTTGTGATTGCTGTCCTGCCTCCCTCGTTGCTTGTGCTTGCTGTCCTGCCTCCCCCTCGTTGTTTGTGCTTGCTGTCCTGCCCCCCTCGTTGCTCGTGCTTGCTGTCCTGCCCCCTCGTTGTTTGTGCTTGCTGTCATGCCCCTCGTTGCTAGTGCTTGCAGTCCTGCCCCCCCTCGTTGCTTGTGCTTGCTGTCTTGCCCCCCCTCGTTGCGTGTGCTTGCTGTCCTGCCTCCCTTTGGTTGCTTGTGCTTGCTGTCCTGCCCCCCACATTGCTTGTGCTTGCTGTCCCCCCCCCTCGTTGCTTGTGCTTGCTGTCCTGCCCCCGTTGCTAGTGCTTGCTATCCTGTCCCCCCCCTCATTGCTTGTGCTTGCTGTCCTGCTCCCTCGTTGCTTGTGCTTGCTCCCCTGCCCCCCCTCGTTGCTTGTGCTTGCTGTCCTGCCCCCCTCGTTGCTTGTGCTTGCTGTCCTGTCCCCCGTTGCTTGTGCTTGCTGTCCTGCCCCCTCGTTGCTCGTGCTTGCTCTCCTGCCCCACTCGTTGTTTGTGCTTGCTGTCCACCCGCCTCGCTTCTTGTGCTTGCTATCCTGCCCCCCCTCGTTGCTCGTGCATGCTGTCCTGCCCCCTCGTTGCTTGTGCTTGCTGTCCTGCCCCCTCGTTGCTTGTGCTTGCTGTCCTGCCCCCTCAATGCTTGTGGTTGCCCCCCTCGTTGCTTGTGCTTGCTGTCCTGCCCCCCTCGTTGCTCGTGCTTGCTGTCCTCCCCCCCCCTCGTTGCTTGTGCTTGCTGTCCTGCCCCCTCGTTGCTTGTGCTTGCTTTCCTGCCCTGCTTTTGGTATTGTAAATGACAATGCCATTTATTTATGTTTAAAAAAATAATAATGTCATGAGCAATGCCAATAGCTCTAACTTTAAGAATGCAGAGACCAATGCATTGTAAATGCTTGTTAACAGTGGTGTGAGTATCTCTTCTTGGACTATAGCAGGGAAAAGTCAGGAAAAACTAGAATTGATCTTAGATGACCGACCTGGGATAGTGGCTTTACAGGAAGCCTGGTCAATAGTAAACTTAAAGGAAAATTAATATTTAGTTTATGACATTCCTGCAGAGCCTGTTGGTTGGGATCATGCGAAAGGAGGAATAGAAATTCTTCTAAATAAAGACTTCTTCCGACATCAGGAAATCATCTCTATGCATCCAATCAAAACACAATGTATTAAGGTCAAGTGCTGGAACGACCTTATGGATTCCTCAAATATAAAAACGGCAAGAACGACTGCAGCAATGGGCCCGGACCAGATCCCAATTAAGGTTTTGCAAAATAACCCAAAAGGGTGGAGCAAGTTTCTAGCCCCCTTTTTTCCCATTGGTTTTACAACTGGTGAAATTACAAAATCATGGAAGGGGAGTATAGTATTCCCAATATATAAGGAGGGCTCCCGGCTGCTCCCCTGTAATTACCATCAAATCGCCCTGCTGGATGCAACAGGGAAAGTCTTTGCGGCAAGTGTTCTCGAACACCTTAAAGAGTGGGCTTTTTCAATGGAATTGATTCCTTAAAATCAAGCAGGGTTCCGACCAAAACACTCGACAATATTGCAGTATTGCAAACAATAATAGACAAATATGTGGTCTTAAAATAACAGGTTGTTTATGTAGTCATGTCGATTTTATGACAGCATTCAATATATCTACACTTTGGAGGAAGCTTAGAAAAATGGGAATCCCGGATAATTTACTGCACACAATTACATCACTAACATCATAAGGTGGGCTTATAATCTTGTACACGCAAACCAAGGAACCTTAAAATCCCTACTAAAAGCAGACACGCTTGATCAAGGATCATCAAGGTATATCTTTAATCAAAACGTATCAACTGCTTTGAAAATATCAAAGGTTACAATTGACGTGTTGCAATCTTGGACTCCCTCACAACTAAGGCTCTTCCTAAAACACTTAACACATAGGATAACTTTTGAAATTGATATTCAACATTGTATCAAATTACATAAATATAAACTTTACCCTGAAACAAGAGAATATAAGCAAGAGCAACAGTATACTCACTTTAACCTGAAGCATGGAATCACACGATGCATCTTAATACTTCGGCTTGTGAGTCTCCCTTTTAAAGCATTGACTTCCAGCGGGACTTTAAATGAAAATGCTAGCAGTATATGCGATCTATGTAATGGTGGGGTACAAGATCTGAAACTTATCCTAATTAGACAATCGTGAACGCTAGAAAGCGGTTCATAAAACCAATTCAAACAAAATGTTAAATTAATTCTGTTCAGAACTTGATCTCGCTTAAGTCACGGCGTAATGAATTTTTATGTTATAACGTTTACATTTTTAAAATCTTTTTTACATTTGTATTAGAATGATAATTTAGTATTTAACCTACTTTTAAAGACAAATATATGTATTTTTAACTTTCTTATATATTTGTTGGTCTCAGGAAAGAACTAAATCAAATAAAACAAACTTGAAACTTGAAAAAACTGTAGGAAGGCAGACTGGCACATAGAGAAACACTGTCAAGCAATATTAAAAAATAATTCTATCATCTGAAGCTAGTGTTTTGTTAGAAACATATTTAACAGATTATTTTTATATTTATTAAAAGATCAGCTCAAAGGTGAAGTTGGACATTTAATAATACTAAGGAAAAGAAACTTTTAAAAAGTTACCCTTTCCTTACCTGAAGCTCCTGGAAACTAATTTGCATTAGCCTCCAACTGTCACCCAGCATGTGAATAGCTCTGCTGATGTGTGAAAACTGCTCCCAGAGCAGACAAAGGCTTGGGTGTGAAGAAGTGTTTAGTTTCTTTGACCAGGTGGACACGTCCCAGGAACGTATTTAACTTCAAAGGGACCTCTCCATCAGAAGCAGATGTCAGATGACACCAGCATGGGCCCTTTTTGTCCTACCAGTCAGGCAGGCACCAAAGCTAGTAGGAAAGGTTGCCCCCAGGACCAGTTTTAGGTGACCAAAGAGAAGGGAATTGCTCATAACTCTGCACACCACTAAGTGGGCACACAGGCTCTACACAAGGAGAGAATCTTTTTATTGAATTTAGTAAGTAAGGGGCATTGTGTGATTGTCTGCAGTAGGACACACAGGAGTTGCTGCAATATTGTGAACTTGTTCTCTACTGGTTAGGGAGGGGCCAGGCGACACACACCCACAAGCTAGTGCTAGGCATAAATGTGACATCCCTGTGCTTCCTCCTCCCAATACTACTGGATCTGTGGAAGAACAGAAGGACATCACCTTCTGTTTAAGATCTGCGAGGAGATATGAAGTACTGGACCTGCTACCACATATACCCAGGACCAAAAAAAATGGACTTCAAGGGTCAGGTCACTGACCTCTTGTATAAGCCAATCCAATCCAATCCAAAAATTCTTTATTTCGGCCATTTAGGCCATAAAAGATGCATAAAAACATACAAACATACAATCATTTGATGACATTTAAAATGTGGGCATATGAAATGGATAAAAACATACAAACAACAACATTTCATAACATTGGGTGTGAGGGTAAGACATAGTGTATTGGGAGACGATGACCGCGAAAGCTAAAGGTTACAATGGCATAGGGGGGTAGGCATACAGTCCTATGGTGGTCTTGCTTTGAGCAACTTGGACCTAGTGCGCCACATGGCCAAAAGATATTTTGCAACTGCGAATACAATGTGAGGGGAGGAATTAGTTTTCAGTATTCTGAACGATGTTACACAGTTCCTTATACCCATGTTCCTACATAGGGGCACAAGCCAATGTTTCCTAGGTGACTTGTAGGAAGGGCAGAAAAACAGAACATGGATTTCCTCCTCATCGCAGGAATTAGCCAGGGCATATTTTGTCCCCTCCATTGGTCCATTTGCTAGTAAAGGATTTAATAGGTAGGGTGCCAAACCGCCACTGTATAAATAGCTTCCTTGCCAAAGTCGGGTAAATAAAGTCCATAAAGGTTTCAAACTTATAAGAATTTTTGGATTCAATAAAACGTTGGGTTAAAATGCCAGTGCGGGGTGCAAGCACATGGGTGGCAAGACTTTGTTCCTTGTAAGCTTCCACGAGTCTTTTCCGGGGGACCCTATTACAGCCTAATTCCGGGGCCTCCCACAACTCGTTGAAGCCCAGCCGGAACAGTTCTTGCTTGACAAAGGATAGCCAAGGGATCTTGTCACTATGGTTTAAATTCATGACATGCACAAGATCTTGCCTGTAGTGTTTTAGCTCATTTGTTGACCAAAGTCTGCGCCAGAATCTTAATGGTTTAGATTCGAGGTCCTCCCTAATAGACGGTAGACCCAAATCTAGGCGTAAGGGAAACAGAGGAGTTGCAGTTGGGAGGGCCAGAAGACGCCTCAGAAAGTTATTTTCCACACACATCAACTCACTTGCAGCTTGATGTCCCCATAGTTCGCTGCCGTATAGTGCAGCTGACTTCGCTTGTGTTTTATACATTTCAACTGCAGGAGCTATGGGTTTATAAGTTGAGGTGTTCGTGACCCTTAAAATAGCCCCGGACAGTTGAGAAAGCCTTATTCGCGAACTTGAGATCTGTGGTCCCCAGGATAGGTTCTCATGCAGTGTTACGCCCAGGTACTGGAATGTTTTTACCCTCTCCAGTACTGTGAAATTCAGGGATGGGTTGGGTCTAGTTGTGGGGGAGGGGTTGAAAATCATGAATTTGGTCTTCCCTGTATTGATCTCAAGACCATACTGCCTACAGAAAAGACCAAATCCATCTAGGATTCGCTGAATTCCCATAGGGGATTTGGAGAGCAGGAGGGTGTCGTCAGCAAACATGATTGCCGGCACCCTCCTGCCCGCCAAAACCGGGGCGTCGTTGTCCCTAACGTCGACTAAATGTGTGATGACACTATTAACGTAAAGACAAAAGAGTGTAGGCGCCAGGACGCATCCCTGCCTAACCCCCCTGGAAACAGGAAACCTTTTTGACAGAACTCCACCCCTCCCACATCGTACCTGGGCAAAATTACCCTCATGGAGTCTTATTATGGCCTGTAGTAGGTGGGTGGGAACTCCCATCTCCTTAAGGACCACCCAGAGTTTTTTCCGTGGTACCAAGTCAAATGCTGACTTCAGGTCTACGAACACCATGTACAATCTCCCTCCCTCAATCCTCACCGATTTCCAAAAAAGGAGGACGAGGCGGAAGATTTGGTCCATGGTGGACGTATTCTTCCTGAAGCCAGCCTGGAGGGGGCTTAGGATTTCATTTTCCTCCATCCAGTCCAGGAGTTGGTCCAGTAGAAGTCGAGAATAAAGCTTTTGGGGGACATCTATGAGGCTGATCGGCCTGTAGTTGGATGGGAGCAGAGGACAGCCCTTCTTGAAGATAGGGACTATCTCTGCCCCCAACCAAGTACAGGGGGTCGCCATTCCACGTGCAACTGAATTGAAAAGGATGTGAAAGTATGGCGCCCAGATCTCTGGTTGGGACCTAAAAAGGTCACCTGGTAATTTATCAAGGCCCGGGGCCTTTCCCAACGCTAGGCCGTCTATTGCACTGGCCACTTCCCCCAGACTGAACTCCAAGATGTCTCCAGGGAGGGATAGGAGTGCTGCGACAACATCATCGGTATTCTCTGAGCTATCTACGTAAAGTTTACTAAAGTGATCTTCCCATATGGATGCTGCAATATTGGGCTCAACTGCAGCTTTGGGTTCTCCTGAGCCAGTATTAACTAGTAACCAGAATCTTCTAGAGTCCTTGGTTCTTAGGGCTGTTGAAAGGTCTTGCCATCTATCCCAGTCCCAATCTGACCTCGCACTGGCCATTGTGGCCTTATACTGGCGCCTCAGGTCGGCCACCCTGGTCCGAGCAACACCTTCTTTAACTGCGGTGATTAGGTCAGATTTAGCCTTTCTACATTCAGAGTTATACCAGGAGGAGGTTCGGGTCTTTTGCTTAGGCTTCACCACCTCAGGGTAGAGAACCTCACCTAGAGCTCCCACTAGGTCTTCATGAATAAGAGCTAAAGTTTTGTCAGAATCCTGAGAGCTAGATTGGCTAACTAACTCACCCAGAGCCTCAAATTTTGGCAGCACAAGCTCGTAGATTTTCCTAATATTTTCTTCGGAATTTGAAAATTTCTCCCATCTCACCCTACGCCTATTGGAGGTTAATACCAGATTACCCAGATCATCTCTATCCTCGAGGGGTAGAGGTCCGGGATTTGCTGGGGGATGAACCAAGAAAAGTAGGAGAGCATTGTGGTCACTATCTGTACGGGGGATTATTTTAAAATCCTCTACCTTTGGCCAGAGACTAATATCACGGAAGAAGCTTCATCAGATTTGAATTTGGGACTAGAGTGATATGTACTTACCCCAACCCCATGAAACATTGACTATATGAGATTCGAATATATGGTAGCGGTGGCAACATCACAGTTTGTGTACCTTGCACACCAAGGACTGGAAGAGGAGCACATTAAGTCAGGCCGAATTCCATTTCTGAAGACTACCTTTTCTTGAACCAGATCTTCAACATTTGGAAGCCAGCTGGAAACCGAAAGTTGATCTGCAATAACCGAAGAGATAGATAAAGGACTCATCTGAAAAACCATTGAAGAGAGGTGGACTGTCAGAGCGCAGATCAGAGGAGTATGTGAAACTGAAGAATGACTCTCAGTGCTCATCTGACTACATCATTAAACAGGAAGACAAACCTTAAACATCCAAAAATCAATTTAAAAAGAAGGTAGCTGGACCAAACATGCTGCGGAGACTGAGAAAGACTAGTGCTGAGCAGGGACTGGGCAGTGACCATGCTGGACAGCATTGCAGAAGCTCTCCCTGGTGAGAGGTACTGGGGCTGCGAGCGGCTGAAGCATTGAAAAATTGCGATTTTAGGCAATCTGTTGTTAAGATTACGAGCACTGTAATCTGAGCGATTTTAAGCTTTTTTTAAATTCGCCGTACTTTTTATCTTTGGGGGGCTGTCAGCTAAGGGGAATTGAGCACTAGGTACACTGACACCCTTGACACCTACTCTTCCTCTCCCTTCAGCCCAGCCGTCTTCTACCAACACCCGGCGGCGGTGGGCGCCATCTTGAGCGAGGCAGGTGAGGTCAGCGCTCTAGTCGCGCCGTCCTCCCGCCCTCCTGTTGTACTTAGGCGAGCCCTGCCCAGCGCTCTGTGCCTTTCAGAAGCTCTCCCTGGTGAGAGGTACTGGGGCTGCGAGCGGCTGAAGCATTGAAAAATTGCGATTTTAGGCAATCTGTTGTTAAGATTACGAGCACTGTAATCAGAGCGATTTTAAGCTATTTTTAAATTCGCCGTACTTTTTATCTTTGGGGGGCTGTCAGCTAAGGGGAATTGAGCACTAGGTACACTGACACCCTTGACACCTACTCTTCCTCTCCCTTCAGCCCAGCCGTCTTCTACCAACACCCGGCGGCGGTGGGCGCCATCTTGAGGGAGGCAGGTGAGGTCAGCGCTCTAGTCGCGCCGTCCTCCCGCCCTCCTGTTGTACTTAGGCGAGCCCTGCCCAGCGCTCTGTGCCTTTCAGAAGCTCTCCCTGGTGAGAGCTACTGGGGCTGCGAGCGGCTGAAGCATTGAAAAATTGCGATTTTAGGCAATCTGTTGTTAAGATTACGAGCACTGTAATCTGAGCGATTTTAAGCTATTTTTAAATTCGCCGTACTTTTTATCTTTGGGGGGCTGTCAGCTAAGGGGAATTGAGCACTAGGTACACTGACACCCTTGACACCTACTCTTCCTCTCCCTTCAGCCCAGCCGTCTTCTACCAACACCCGGCGGCGGTGGGCGCCATCTTGAGCGAGGCAGGTGAGGTCAGCGCTCTAGTCGCGCCGTCCTCCCACCCTCCTTCCTCTGCATAAATGTGCAACCCGGCCAGACGGCGCAGCGGGCTGGCGCAGCGGGCGCGCCGGTTGCGCGCCGAAGCCGCGCCTAAGCACAGCCCGTCTGCGCCCGTCCGCGCCAGGATCGCGCCGAGAGCGGGCCATGCTGTTCAAACCCACCCAGTAACCAGGTACAATTCTAATGAGCTACTCACAATACGACAGACAATGGCTAGCCACAGCTGTCAGGGTCATCCCCCTATTGATCATCTCTGGGGCCCATTCTCATGTCGCTCCTGTAAATGGTCATCCCTGGGACCCACTGGCATCATTCCTCACCCATTTTCCCCACCATCACACAAGCCAACCACCTTCCACTGTGGACTTATCAATGCCAGATCTTTAGCTTGTCATGGACAAGATATCCATGACCTCATACTTTCTCACGAACTAGACGCCCTTTTTATCACCGAAACCTGGCTAAATGACGCGTCCAACCCCGACCTGGCAACCGCCCTCCCTTTTGATTTTACCATCCACAGGCGAGATAGACCCGTCGGTAGGGGAGGTGGGTTAGCTATCATCATTAATAAATCCGTTAGGTGCCACACATTCGAACTGGCCCTGCTCAAGGACTGTGAGGGCATAGGCTTCGTGATTCATATTAACTCCTCCACCTCCTTCTCTGGAGGACTTGTCTACCGCCCCCCTGGAAACGCCACGCCATTCCTGGATTCCCTGGACGAAACTCTTGGATCACTTTTGACCCATTATCCCAACTTTACTCTTCTCAGTGATTTCAATCTTCATTTGGAATCCTGCGTAGACCCTCACACTTTAACTTTCCAACAATCCCTTAACATTTTTGGCCTTTCTCAATTGGTTGTTCCCCCTACGCACCGAGCCGGCCACACACTAGATGGCATTTGTACGAATTCAGTCACCCTAGCTGTATCTCCCCCAATCCCACAAATATGGACTGACCACTGTTTTATACCTTTCTCTATTAAGGCAAAACCCTCATCGCAACCGTACACCAAGATCTCCCCCACAACCTTCTCGACCAACTGGAAGAAAGTAGCTGAGCACATTAAGTTGCACCCTCAGTCCCTCGCCCCCCCCCCCCCACTATCGTCGGAGACGTATCACAAGATTCCAAAAACTTCCACATGTGGATTGATAAACTGGTTCTGGCCAATTCCAATACAACTAACCAAAAACCAATCCCCCGCAAAAGAAAGCCCAATGCCCCCTGGTATACCCAGGCCCTTACCGACAGCCACCATATGTGCAGGGTTCTTGAAAGAGAGTGGAGGAAAACTTATGATCATACTTCCAGAACCCTATACATCCGGCAGAGGAAACAATACCCGTCTCACATAAAAAAAGCTAAAAAGGAGTTCTTTACCACAGCCATAGAAGTAGCCAAACAGAAACAACATACCATTTTCAATATTGTCAAGTCTTTCACCCACCCCAAGGCCCTGGCACTGGAAATCCCTCCATCCCAAATCCTTTGCAAACAAATCGCTGATTTCTTTGTTGAGAAAATCAATAACATTCACAAGGATTTCCCCTCCCCCGCCATCCCCTTTCAAGCTGCCGACACTAATTCACCCTCTTTTGGTAATTTCTCAACAGTGTCACTGTCACAAACTCAGAAGGCCATCATGACTTGTCGATCGGGAGCCCCCACGGACTCCTGCCCCCGACTATTCTCCACCTTCTCATTGAGGCCGTCAACCCTCTAATCAATACCATTGTTAATGAATCCCTCAGCTCAGGCACTGTCCCCGCTGAATGGAAGAAGGCTATTGTCAAGCCTCTAATGAAAAAACAAAACAAATCCCCGACAGATCTATCCAACATGCGCCCAATCTCCCTACTCCCGGCACTAGGCAAAATTACTGAGCAACTAGTACATGAGGAGTTAAAAGCCTTTGTGGAAAATAACCACATTCTCCATCCACAGCAATCTGGTTTTCGCCCTGGCCACTCCACTGAAACTGCTTTGATCGAGCTATCTGACACCATTAAGTTCTTGCAGGATGAGGGGAAACCCGCTGTACTCATCCTGCTCGACTTAACCGCAGCATTTGATACCATCTCTCATGACATCCTCATTAATAGAATGCGCGAGATTTGTGTGACGGGTACCGCATTAAAATGGATAACATCATTCCTTTCCAACAGATCACAAACAGTTTCACTTGGCCCCTTTCTCTCTGGCGAAAGACCCACTACATCAGGTGTGCCCCAGGGGTCCATTCTCAGTCCTCTCTTTTTTAATATCTATATGGCCCCCCTGCTCACCCTGATTGAATCCCACGGCATCCTCGTAACATCTTACGCTGACGACACCCAACTTGTCGTCACCATAGATAAAAAACTATCCGATGCCGCCCTCAGATTCCAGAATTGCCTCTCCCAAATCTTTGCGTGGCTCAACAATAACCATCTCAAGTGCAATAGCGCCAAAACTGAAATTATACCCTTAGGCAAAGACATCCTCTTCGCTCCAGATTGGTGGCCTCAACACTCTGAAGCCCCGTCGAGTGCGGTTTCCCCGGCCCGCAATCTGGGTGTCCAATTCGACTCGTCCCTCAGTTTTGACGATCATGTGCGCATCACTGCAGGGTGCTGTTTTAACCTCATTAGACAGCTAAAGAAATTTTTCGACTTTCTCCCTATCTCAGGAAATCAGTTGCCGTGGCTCTGATCTTATCCCGGCTAGATTACTGTAATGGTCTCCTGGCAGGAATAAAGAAGTCCACCCTTAAGAAGCTACAGAGCGTCCAACATGCAGCGGCCAGGCTCGTTCTTAAACTCCCAAGAAGGTCCTCGGCCTCTGCAGCCCTCAAAACCCTCCATTGGCTGCCCCTTCACAAAAGAATCCTTTTTAAACTCCTTGTCACTGTCTTTAAAGCCACCAGGAACACAGGCCCCTCCTATCTAGCCAAGCGCTTTTCGCGCTACATTCCATCGCGCTGCCTGAGGTCATCAGGAGCCAATCTGGTCACTATACCCAGATTTAAACGAAAGGTGGAAAAACTTTTTCATTCCTGGCGGCTAAGGCATGGAACGGCCTCCCTTTCAACCTCAGGCACGCCCCCACAGAAAGCCTTTTCAGGAAACTCCTAAAGACGTGGATATTCCCTCAGCCCGACTCTTTGGTCCTCGCAGCCATCTGATTCCTGTTTTCACCAAGGTGGTTTCTTCTGTTTGCTCAGCGCCAAGATGCTCCTTCCGGAGCGATAGTTGCGCTATACAAATTCCAATAAATATCAAATATCAAATATCTACGAAAATGTAGTCTAGTCGTGACTCGTGATTTTTCCTATTGAATGTGCATTTTGAGGGAGTGTCTGAGGCTGTTCGTCCATTGCAGGCTCTTAGCGCAAAATTGAGGGTCAGGGACGTAATTTGGACCGCAAGTGGGGACCAGGATCTGGGGTGGGGCGATTGACACACTGGAATACCCCAGAAATAGTCTTCTGCCGTAAGAGCCCCTTCCCTCAAGCCCTCTAAAGGCTCGAAGTGGCAGTTAAAATCTCCACCCATTACCACCTTATAATAAGTCGGCAACTGACCCAGAAAGGACAAAAGATCTTCTAGTGTGGTGGACTCCGCCGTAGGGCCAACAGGGCGGGAGTAGACATTTATAATTGCCAATTTGGGGGCACCTGGCCAGTTCAGTACAACACACTGAATGTCTTGCGAGGACGTGGCTATGGTCTCCGCTGTGCAACCAATGTGACACGCTATCCACACCGCCAGACCACAAGGAGAGAATCTTTTTATTGAATTTAGTAAGTAAGGGGCATTGTGTGATTGTCTGCAGTAGGACACACAGGAGTTGCTGCAATATTGTGAACTTGTTCTCTACTGGTTAGGGAGGGGCCAGGAGACACACACCCACAAGCTAGTGCTAGGCATAAATGTGACATCCCTGTGCTTCCTCCTCCCAATACTACTGGATCTGTGGAAGAACAGAAGGACATCACCTTCTGTTTAAGATCTGCGAGGAGATATGAAGTACTGGACCTGCTACCACATATACCCAGGACCAAAAAAAATGGACTTCAAGGGTCAGGTCACTGACCTCTTGTATAAGCAACAGGGCATCAACAGGCTGCCTTCCGAACCACCACCATAAATGTGGAACGATCCTCCAAAGGTGGCACTCCAAGATCTATTTCAGGGAGGTGTAAAGCCCACTGGAACTTTTTAAGTTGAGGATCATAAGGCATGATCACTACTGTGATGGGGAAGCAAGCCATCCCCTCCCCATCATTATCAGTATCATAGGGTGCTCCTTATTTTGGTACAGAAGTAGAGACAGAGACTCTGCTGCTAGCTGCATTGCAGTAGAGGTGTTGATTTAGAATAAGGCAGTATAATAACGGACAGTGCTTTAGTCATTTCGTAGTGAGATATTGGATGAGCTTGGGCGAATGTTGATTTGGGTCTTACAAGGGCTTCAGCATAGAGATAGTGGAAACTTCTGTGGGTGGTGGGGCCAGGATGAAAGCTTGTATTGGCGCCAATACGTGTCTGGTAGTAGGTCCCAAACGTGGCAGATGGTGTCAGGGGAGGACCTGCTGAGGTGACCTACTAGGAGACCCCCGTGGCACAGTGGTACCCAAAGGCCCACCAGAGGGATCCAGAATCACACTAAAAATTTGCAGCCTAAACTTCTCAAAGGTCTTGATCTGCTGTGGAGTTGATAACTTTTTTATATTGTAACAATGGTCCTTATAAAAACACATGCATAACAGCCACGATTTTGCGTTTGATTACCTTTAAATAAAAATCAGGGTTTGGTGGGGGAAAGGGGGAGCATCATTCAACATAAGGCAAGTGAAAATTTGTGACACATGAGACTAAGGTGCCCCTCATTATATTTGGCAGAGGGCTCCATCATTATGCCTTATGCCACAGGACAAATCAATGTATCTCCCTTTGCCTAAAAATGTGACATGTATTTGTGTAATCTGCTCACTTCATGTAAATAGCCTCCCAACTACCTGCAATGTGCAGCGCTCTTTTGACCCCTAGCTTGGTGCACGCACTATAAGAACAAGTTACTTACCTTCGGTAACGCTTTTTCTGGTAGATACTAAATCTGCCTGTGGATTCCTCACCTTGTGAATATCCCCCTTGCGTCAGCAACATTCGGAAATTCTTTTCGTAGCCTCGCGCCGACGTGGATAGGACGTCACAGAGACACGGCTCCGCTCGCGACTCCGCTGACGTCACCGATGCCTATAATAGGCCCACGCCGGCGTGATGACATCAGTTCCGCCCTTTTTTCCGTGCCATCGAGGCACACGGACGGACCAATGACATAAGCAATATACACAGTATACACAATAAACAATTGCCAAGGAGAAAACACATAGTGTTGAGTAAATGCAAGAAAGCAAATAAAGCAACTCCTTAACAATCCAATATAATAACAATATAATACAATAACTCTGGTAAAGAAGAGTGGACAACGGGGAGGCGGGTGGGTCAGTGAGGAATCCACAGGCAGATATAATATCTACCAGAAAAAGCGTTACCGAAGGTAAGTAACTTGTTCTTCTGATAGATGCATCTGCCGTGTGGATTCCTCACCTTGTGAATAGAGTCCCACAGCAGTCCCCACTCCCGGAGGAGGGTGTCCACTCTTCTAAACCAGGAAATCCTGAAGGACAGAGCGCGCAAAGTGACCGTCCCTCCTCACTTCGGTATCCAAGCAGTAATGCTTCGCGAAAGTGTGGAGGGAAGACCAGGTTGCCGCCCTACAAATGTCCTCCACAGGAATACCTCTAGCCAAAGCTGAGGTTGACGACTTAGCTCTAGTTGAATGAGCCCTAATACCCTCTGGAGGTTCCTTACCGGCCAAAGAGTAGCAGATCTTTATACACAGAACGATCCATCTTGATAAAGTTCTTTTATGGACCGCTCTTCCCTTCTTGCAGCCAGCAAAGCCAATGAAGAGTTGATCATCCAAGCGACAGTCTTTAGTTCTGTCCAAATAAAAAGACACCGCCCTCTTAGGGTCCAGACGGTGTAACCTCTCCTCCTCCTTGGAAGGATGCGGGGGAGGATAAAAGGTAGGGAGGGTAATGGATTGACCAAGGTGGAAAGGAGTCACCACCTTAGGAAGAAAAGCAGCCCTGGTCCTTAGAACCATCCGATCAGCATGTATGGTCAGGAACGGGGGCTTGGAACTTAGAGCCTGAAGCTCACTCACCCTCCTTGCCGAGGTTATTGCAACAAGGAAAACTGCCTTAAAGGTTAAAAGCCTCATAGGACATTTATGAAGAGGCTCAAAGGGAGAGCCCATCAGAAAAGTCAAGACAAGATTCAAGTCCCACTGAGGTACAATAAAAGGAGTAGGAGGGAACTTGTTTACAAGACCCTTCAAAAACCTTAAAACTACAGGAGACTTAAAAAGAGAGGGCTGGCCAGGCAAACAAATAAAAGCCTACAGAGCCGAAAGATAGCCCTTAACCGTGGCAACTGCAAGCCCTTGTTGTGCCAAAGAAAGAGCAAACCGGAGCACATCTGATAAACGGGCTCTCAAAGGGTCAATATCATTCTCACCACACCAAGTGACAAATCTAGACCATCTACATGAATAGACAGACTTAGTGGAGTCACGCCTGGCAGACAAGATTACATCCACCACGTCAGGCGTGAGAGAATAGGAAATCAGGTTGCCCCGTTCCATCTCCAGGCATGAAGGTGCAATGTCTGGAGGTGGGGGTGTAGAACCTGCCCCTCCATCTGAGAGAGGAGGTCTGCCCTGAGAGGGAGACGGAGCGGCGGGTGAGAGGAGAGGTGGAGTAGACCTGTATACCACACCCTTCTTGGCCAATCCGGGGCGACAATTATATAACTTGGGCCCGGTCTCGGCGAATCTTCCTCAGAACCCGAGGAATCAAAGGTATGGGAGGAAACGCGTAAAGGAGTTGATTTCCCCAACTCAACTGAAACGCGTCCCCCAAGGCTCCTTGCATCGGATACTCGAGACTGCAGAATGACGGGCAGTGAGCATTCTCGCGAGTGGCAAACAGGTCCACCCGAGGAGTCCCCCACGTCCGAAAGACGTGACGAACCACCTCCGGGTGAAGCCTCCACTCGTGGTCGGCAGAGAACTGCCGACTGAGACTGTCTGCACGCACGCTCAGAACTCCGGCCAGATGATTTGCCATCAGACAAATCTGGTGGTCCTGAGCCCAGGACCAGAGACGCAGAGCCTCTCTGCAGAGACACTGCGACCCCACTCCTCCCTGCTTGTTGATGTACCACATCGCGGTCGTGTTGTCCGTCAGGACTTGGATCGACCGACCGCGAAGGGAAGGGAGGAAGGCCTTGACCGCCAAACGTATCGCCCGCAACTCTAGGTTGATATGAAGCAACCTTTCCTCTGGAGACCAAAGACCCTTGACCTCCAGATCCCCCAGATGAGCACCCCACCCTAGAGTGGATGTATCCGCTATAACCGTGGCCACCGATGGAGGTAGATGGAAAAGCTTTCCTTGCAACAGATTGCCTTCCACGCTCCACCAAGACAGATCCGCTGCAGTTTCTCTGGAGATCTTCACCGACTCCCCGAGATCCCCGTTGTGCTGATACCACTGCCTGCGGAGACACCACTGGAGTGCCCTCATGTGCCAGCGTGCATGGTTGACCAACAGAATGCAAGAAGCCATCAGACCGAGCAGGCGAAGGACCTTCAGGACTGGAACGACCGCTCCATTGTAAAATAAAGGAATTATTTCCTGAATGTCGCGAATCCTTTGTGGAGGAGGGAATGCACGACAAACAGTAGCGTCCAGTACGGCACCTATGAACAGGTTGCGCTGGGAGGGCACCAGGTGAGACTTGGGTACATTTATCGAAAATCCCAACCTGAACAACAACTGAGTTGTCTCTTGCAGATGATGGAGCACCTTCTCTGACGACTCCGCTTTGATCAGCCAGTCGTCCAAATAAGGGAACACAGGTATCCCCGACCTCCTGAGATGAGCTGCCACCACCGCCATCACCTTGGTGAAGACTCGAGGCGCAGTAGTAAGACCAAACGGAAGGACCGCAAACTGGTAGTGCTGCGACCCAACCGTGAAACGTTGATACTTTCTGTGCAACTTCAGGATTGGTATGTGGAAATACGCATCCTGCAAGTCGAGCGACACTATCCAGTCTCCTTCCATCAACGCTTGAAGAACCTGAACAAGGGTGAGCATCTTGAATTTCTCCTGCTTCAGATAGAGATTCAAGATCCTGAGATCCAGGATTGGACGAAGCCTGCCATCCTTTTTGGGGATCAGGAAATACCGGGAGTAGCATCCCTGACCCCTTTCCTGTTCTGGGACCACCTCTATCGCACCCTTTCGTAACAGAGTTAGAACCTCCTCCTGCAGAAGAGACAGATGTTCCCCGGTGCAAAAACCTTGACAAGGAGGGTAAACAGGGGGGAATTCCCGAAAGGGAAGGGCATACCCATTTTCTACAAGATTGAGAACCCAAAGATCTGTCGTAACCGATTCCCAATCCTGTAGAAAATGGGTAAGCCGACCCTCAACCGGGCCCACATGATCCTGAATAGCGGATCTAGGGCTGCTTTTCTGCGGCAAGGGGGTTGGAAGAGGTGGAGGAAGAGGAGGGCTGACGTCCACGAGGACGCGCTCTTTGCTTTCCCCTGTACGATCTGTACACTGAATTTTGCTGCTGCTGCTGTTGCTGCTGCTGCTGTTGGCCTTGCCGGAAATTCCGAAAGGAGCGACCAAAGCCCCTGAACCTTCTGTTGGAAGAAGTGCCTCTGATCTGGAGACCCAAAGACTTAGCTGTTGCTCTGCAATCCTTGAATCTCTCAAGAGCCGCATCCGCCTTCTTCCCAAAGAGACCTGATCCATCAAAAGGAAGATCAAGCAAAGTCGCCTGAACATCAACCGAAAAGTCCGATGACTTCAACCAGGCTGACCTCCTAGTGGCGACAGCAGTGCCCATAATACGAGCCACAGAGTCGACAGTGTCCAGACCACTTTGAATAACCTGGCGGGCTGCCGCCTGAGTATCAGAAATCACTTCCTCAAAATCCTTCCGGTTGGCATCAGGAATTTTTGGAGCCAGGATACGCAAAGAGTCCATCAGGGCATGCACATACCTTCCCATAAGACATGTGGCATTAGTTGACTTCAACGCCATACTCGCCGATGAAAAGGTCTTTTTTGCAACCTGGTCCTGTTTCTTTGCTTCCTTCTCACAAGGAACCTGAGGAAAGGCACTAAGACTCTTCTTAGAACAGGCAGACTGAATGACCAGGCTCTCCGGCGAAGGATGAGAAGACAGAAAAGCCGGGTCCTCAGGAGCAGCCCTGTACCTCCTCGCGACACTCTTAGAAACCGCAGGAGCCGACAAAGGTTTCTTCCACACCTCCATAATAGGATCTGTCAAGGCATCATTGAATGGAAGTAAAGGCTCAACCACAGAATTCGGTGAATGCAAGACCTCAGTGAGGATATTAGACTTGAACTCCACTGTAGGCAGAGTCAATTGAAGAAGTTCAGCCTCCTTCCTCATAACTAGATGGTAAGGCTGGATATCCTTAGAAGGAGCACCCGAGCCTGAGGGCAACTCCCACTCTGGAGAGAAATCAAGAGTTCCTGAATCCGCCAATTCCTCAAAACAGCTCTCCTCCAATTCACTTTCTTCAACATCAGATTGTGAATCCATGTACCTCTGCTCTTCCAAAAGGCGTTGAGCTTCCCTTCTGGATCTCTCCTTTACACGCCTCGCAGCCGGATCCACCTGCGGCTCCGACGGATTCGGGGCCGACGCCGGTATCGAATCCGACGGCACAGAAGAATGCCCTCGAGGACGATCTGGAGCAGGCGACGCTGGAATCGGCGTCGACGACTTCGGCGGAGCCGGGAACTGCCAATGCGGCGTCGGAGCCGGCATGTAAGGCATAAACGGAGCCGGAGGATATGAGTTAGGAACTCCCAGGCTGTAAGCCAAAGGACCCATGGGACCCGAAGGTGCACCAGAGGGGTACCACGCCCTTGAGAAAACGCCATACATAGCGTTAAGAAACGCTGAAGGGTCCTGGCCTGGAGCAGGAAAGGGCGGCTGAAAACCATCAGGCCGGTCCTGTGGAGGGATCGGATTCGGCTCTTCAACAGGCGCAGAATCCACAACCTCCCGAGCCTCTTCCTCTTCACAGGCCGGGGACGGCGCCGGAGACGGATTCGGAGCGGGTACCGGAGCCGGAGTGGGAGACCGCCCATGCGACTTCGAAGGTGAGGCCTCACCTTCAGGCTCTGAGACTTCGAGAGTAACCACCTTCGAACGTACCTTCTTCGGTGACCTTGACCTCGAGCCAGACTCCTTACCAGACCGACGTCGGGACTCATGTCTCCTCTTCTTGTGTTTCTTCTTCGACTTCGAAACATGATCCGACGCCGACTTCGAAGACGACCTCTCTCGAGAACCAGATCTCGACCTCGCCCTGGACTTCGACCTCGCCCTTCGAGAACGAGACCTCGACGACTTCTCCTTTCCAGCTTTCACCTTAGCAACCAGAAGTTTGGCTTCTCTCTCTCCCTCAGGGCCTTCGGATTCATCTTCCGACATGAAGAACAATCCTCCACATCATGGTCGGAACTTAAACACCAGATGCAGTCCTCATGGGGGTCGGTAATGGACATCATTTTACCGCACTCCCTGCAGGGCTTGAAGCCGGTCTTCTTGGATGACATCGTCGATGAGACAGGATACAGAGAAGCAGAAATATGCAACAAAATGGCAACAATGTACCAGTAGGCTACAGAGATTCCCGATAACCGTTAGCGTCGACGACGCGGACAAAAGGGAACTGATGTCATCACGCCGGCGTGGGCCTATTATAGGCGTTGGTGACGTCAGCGGAGTCGCGAGCGGAGCCGTGTCTCTGTGACGTCCTATCCACGTCGGCGCGAGGCTACGAAAAGAATTTCCGAATGTTGCTGACGCAAGGGGGATATTCACAAGGTGAGGAATCCACACGGCAGATGTATCTATCAGAAATAACATGCATATGTTCTTCTGCGTTGCTTGTGCTTGCTGTCCTGTCCCCCCTCGTTGCTCGTGCTTGCTGTCCTGCCCCCCTCGTTGCTTGTGATTGCTGTCCTGCCCCCTCATTGCTTGTGCTTGCTGTCCTTCCCCCCTCGTTGCTTGTGCTTGCTGTCCTGCCTCCCCCCCGTTGTTTGTGCTTGCTGTCCTTCCCCCCCTCGTTGCTCGTGCTTGCTGTCCTGCCCCCTCGTTGTTTGTGCTTGCTGTCATGCCCCTCGTTGCTAGTGCTTGCTCTCCTGCCCCCCCGTTGCTTGTGCTTGCAGTCCTGCCCCCCTAGTTGCTTGTGCTTGCTGTCTTGCCCCCCCTCGTTGCTTGTGCTTGCTGTCCTGCCTCCCTTTGGTTGCTTGTGCTTGCTGTCCTGCCCCCCTCGTTGCTTGTGCTTGCTGTCCCCCCCCTCGTTGCTTGTGCTTGCTGTCCTGCCCCCGTTGCTCGTGCTTGCTATCCTGTCCCCCCCCCCCTCATTGCTTGTGCTTGCTGTCCTGCTCCCTCGTTGCTTGTGCTGGCTCCCCTGCCCCCCCTCGTTGCTTGTGCTTGCTGTCCTGCCCCCCTCGTTGCTCGTGCTTGCTGTCCTGTCCCCCGTTGCTTGTGCTTGCTGTCCTGCCCCCTCGTTGCTCGTGCTTGCTCTCCTGCCCCACTCGTTGCTTGTGCTTGCTGTCCTCCCGCCTCGCTGCTTGTGCTTGCTATCCTGCCCCCCCTCGTTGCTCGTGCTTGCTGTCCTGCCCCCTCGTTGCTTGTGCTTGCTGTCCTGCCCCCTCAATGCTTGTGGTTGCCCCCCTCGTTGCTTGTGCTTACTGTCCTGCCCCCCTCGTTGCTCGTGCTTGCTGTCCTCCCCCCCTCGTTGCTTGTGCTTGCTGTCCTGCCCCCTCGTTGCTTGTGCTTGCTTTCCTGCCCTGCTTTTGGTATTGTAAATGACAATGCCATTTATTTATGTTTAAAAAAATAATAATGTCATGAGCAATGCCAATAGCTCTAACTTTAAGAATGCAGAGACCAATGCATTGTAAATGCTTGTTAACAGTGGTGTGAGTATCTCTTCTTGGACTATAGCAGGGAAAAGTCAGGAAAAACTAGAATTTATCTTAGATGACCGACCTGGGATAGTGGCTTTACAGGAAGCCTGGTCAATAGTAAACTTAAAGGAAAATGAACATTTCGTTTATGACATTCCTGCAGAGCCTGTTGGCTGGGATCATGCGAAAGGAGGAATAGAAATTCTTCTAAATGAAGACTTCTTCCGACATCAGGAAATCATCTCTATGCATCCAATCAAAACACAATGTATTAAGGTCAAGTGCTGGAACGACCTTATGGATTCCTCAAATATAAAAACGGCAAGAACGACTGCAGCAATGGGCCCGGACCAGATCCCAATTAAGGTTTTGCAAAATAACCCAAAAGGGTGGAGCAAGTTTCTAGCCCCCTTTTTTCCCCCATGGTTTTACAACTGGTGAAATTACAAAATCATGGAAGGGGAGTATAGCATTCCCAATATATAAGGGGGGCTCCCGGATGCTCCCCTGTAATTACCGTCAGATCGCCCTGCTGGATGCAACAGGGAAAGTCTTTGCGGCAAGTGTTCTCGAACACCTTAAAGGGTGGGCTTTTTCAATGGAATTGATTCCTTAAAATTAAGCAGAGTTCCGACCAAAACACTCGACAATATTGCAGTATTGCAAACAATAATAGACAAATACGTGGTCTTAAAATAACAGGTTGTTTATGTAGTCATGTCGATTTTATGATAGCATTCAATATATCTACACTTTGGAGGAAGCTTAGAAAAATGGGAATCCCGGATAATTTACTGCACGCAATTACATCACTAACATCATAAGGTGGGCTTATAATCTTGTACACGCAAACCAAGGAACCTTAAGATCCCTACTAAAAGCAGACACTCTTGATCAAGGATCATCAAGGTATATCTTTAATCAAAACGTATCAACTGCTTTGAAAATATCAAAGGTTACAATTGACGTGTTGCAATCTTGGACTCCCTCACAACTAAGGCTCTTCCTAAAACACTTAACACATAGGATAACTTTTGAAATTGATATTCAACATTGTATCAAATTACATAATTATAAACTTTACCCTGAAACAAGAGAATATAAGCAAGAGCAACAGTATACTCACTTTAACCTGAAGCATGGAATCACACGATGCATCTTAATACTTCGGCTTGTGAGTCTCCCTTTTAAAGCATTGACTTCCAACGGGACTTTAAATGAAAATGCTAGCAGTATATGTGATCTATGTAATGGTGGGGTACAAGATCTGAAACTTATCCTAATTAGACAATCGTGAATGCTAGAAAGCGGTTCATAAAACCAATTCAAACAAAATGTTAAATTAATTCTGTTCAGAACTTGATCTCGCTTAAGTCACGGCCTAATGAATTTTTATGTTATAACGTTTACATTTTTAAAATCTTTTTTACATTTGTATTAGAATGATAATTTAGTATTTAACCTACTTTTAAAGACAAATATATGTATTTTTAACTTTCTTATATATTTGTTGGTCTCAGGAAAGAACTAAATCAAATAAAACAAACTTGAAACTTGAAACTGTAGGAAGGCAGACTGGCACATAGAGAAACACTGTCAAGCAATATTAAAAAATAATTCTATCATCATCATCTGAAGCTAGTGTTTTGTTAGAAACATAATTAACAGATTATTTTTATATGTATTAAAAGATCAGCTCAAAGGTGAAGTTGGACATTTAAT
Organism: Lissotriton vulgaris; assembly: GCF_964263255.1. NCBI lineage: Eukaryota > Metazoa > Chordata > Amphibia > Caudata > Salamandridae > Lissotriton > Lissotriton vulgaris. Next base: position 1,593,453,972 of record NC_141694.1, read on the forward strand.
AATACTAAGGAAAAGGAACTTTTAAAAAGTTACCCTTTCCTTACCTGAAGCTCCTGGAAACTAATTTGCATTAGCCTCCAACTGTCACCCAGCATGTGAATAGCTCTGCTGATGTGTGAAAACTGCTCCCAGAGCAGACAAAGGCTTGGGTGTGAAGAAGTGTTTAGTTTCTTTGACCAGGTGGACACGTCCCAGGAACGTATTTAACTTCAAAGGGACCTCTCCATCAGAAGCAGATGTCAGATGACACCAGCATGGGCCCATTTTGTCCTACCAGTCAGGCAGGCACCAAAGCTAGTAGGAAAGGTTGCCCCCAGGACCAGTTTTAGGTGACCAAAGAGAAGGGAATTGCTCATAACTCTGCACACCACTAAGTGGGCACACAGGCTCTACACAAGGAGAGAATATTTTTATTGAATTTAGTAAGTAAGGGGCATTGTGTGATTGTCTGCAGTAGGACACACAGGAGTTGCTGCAATATTGTGAACTTGTTCTCTACTGGTTAGGGAGGGGCCAGGAGACACACACCCACAAGCTAGTGCTAGGCATAAATGTGACATCCCTGTGCTTCCTCCTCCCAATACTACTGGATCTGTGGAAGAACAGAAGGACATCACCTTCTGTTTAAAATCTGCGAGGAGATATGAAGTACTGGACCTGCTACCACATATACCCAGGACCAAAAAAATGGACTTCAAGGGTCAGGTCACTGACCTCTTGTATAAGCCAATCCAATCCAATCCAAAAATTCTTTATTTCGGCCATTTAGGCCATAAAAGATGCATAAAAACATACAAACATACAATCATTTGATGACATTTAAAATGTGGGCATATGAAATGCATAAAAACATACAAACAACAACATTTCATAACATTGGGTGTGAGGGTAAGACATAGTGTATTGGGAGACGATGACCGCGAAAGCTAAAGGTTACAATGGCACAGGGGGTAGGCATACAGTCCTATGGTGGTCTTGCTTTGAGCAACTTGGACCTAGTGCGCCACATGGCCAAAAGATATTTTGCAACTGCGAATACAATGTGAGGGGAGGAATCAGTTTTCAGTATTCTGAACGATGTTACACAGTTCCTTATACCCATGTTCCTACATAGGGGCACAAGCCAATGTTTCCTAGGTGACTTGTATGAAGGGCAGAAAAACAGAACATGGATTTCCTCCTCATCGCAGGAATTACAGCCAGGGCATATTTTGTACCCTCCATTGGTCCATTTGCTAGTAAAGGATTTAATAGGTATGGTGCCAAACCGCCACTGTATAAATAGCTTCCTTGCCAAAGTCGGGTAAATAAAGTCCATAAAGGTTTCAAACTTATAAGAATTTTTGGATTCAATAAAACGTTGGGTTAAAATGCCAGTGCGGGGTGCAAACACATGGGTGGCAAGACTTTATTCCTTGTAAGCTTCAACGAGTCTTTTCCGGGGGACCCTATTACAGCCTAATTCCGGGGCCTCCCACAACTCGTTGAAGCCCAGCCGGAACAGTTCTTGCTTGACAAAGGATAGCCAAGGGATCTTGTCACTATGGTTTAAATTCATGACATGCACAAGATCTTGCCTGTAGTGTTTTAGCTCATTTGTTGACCAAAGTCTGTGCCAGAATCTTAATGGTTTAGATGCGAGGTCCTCCCTAATAGACGGTAGACCCAAATCTAGGCGTAAGGGAAACAGAGGAGTTGCAGTTGGGAGGGCCAGAAGACGCCTCAGAAAGTTATTTTCCACACACATCAACTCACTTGCAGCTTGTTGTCCCCATAGTTCGCTGCCGTATAGTGCAGCTGACTTCGCTTGTGTTTTATACATTTCAACTGCAGGAGCTATGGGTTTATAAGTTGAGGTGTTCGTGACCCTTAAAATAGCCCCGGACAGTTGAGAAAGCCTTATTCGCGAACTTGAGATCTGTGGTCCCCAGGATAGGTTCTCATGCAGGGTTACGCCCAGGTACTGGAATGTTTATACCCTCTCCAGTACTGTGAAATTCAGGGATGGGTTGGGTCTAGTTGTGGGGGAGGGGTTGAAAATCATGAATTTGGTCTTCTCTGTATTGATCTCAAGACCATACTGCCTACAGAAAAGACCAAATCCTTCTAGGATTCGCTGAATTCCCATAGGGGATTTGGAGAGCAGGAGGGTGTCGTCAGCAAACATGATTGCCGGCACCCTCCTGCCCGCCAAAACCGGGGCGTCGTTGTCCCTAACGTCGACTAAATGTGTGATGACACTATTAACGTAAAGACAAAAGAGTGTAGGCGCCAGGACGCATCCCTGCCTAACTCCCCTGGAAACAGGAAACCTTTTTGACAGAACTCCACCCGTCCCACATCGTACCTGGGCAAAATTACCCTCATGGAGTCTTATTATGGCCTGTAGTAGGTGGGTGGGAACTCCCATCTCCTTAAGGACCACCCAGAGTTTTTTCCGTGGTACCAAGTCAAATGCTGACTTCAGGTCTACGAACACCATGTACAATCTCCCTCCCTCAATCCTCACCGATTTCCAAAAAAGGAGGACGAGGCGGAAGATTTGGTCCATGGTGGACGTATTCTTCCTGAAGCCAGCCTGGAGGGGGCTTAGGATTTCATTTTCCTCCATCCAGTCCAGGAGTTGGTCCAGTAGAAGTCGAGAATAAAGCTTTTGGGGGACATCTATGAGGCTGATCGGCCTGTAGTTGGATGGGAGCAGAGGACAGCCCTTCTTGAAGATAGGGACTATCTCTGCCCCCAACCAAGTACAGGGGATCGCCATTCCACGTGCAATTGAATTGAAAAGGATGTGAAAGTATGGCGCCCAGATCTCTGGTTGGGACCTAAAAGGTCACCTGGTAATTTATCAAGGCCCGGGGCCTTTCCCAACGCTAGGCCGTCTATTGCACTGGCCACTTCCCCCAGACTGAACTCCAAGATGTCTCCAGGGAGGGATAGGAGTGCTGCGACAACATCATCGGTATTCTCTGAGCTATCTACGTAAAGTTTACTAAAGTGATCTTCCCATATGGATGCTGCAATATTGGGCTCAACTGCAGCTTTGGGTTCTCCTGAGCCAGTATTAACTAGTAACCAGAATCTTCTAGAGTCCTTGGTTCTTAGGGCTGTTGAAAGGTCTTGCCATCTATCCCAGTCCCAATCTGACCTCGCACGGGCCATTGTGGCCTTATACTGGCGCCTCAGGTCGGCCACCCTGGTCCGAGCAACACCTTCTTTAACTGCGGTGATTAGGTCAAATTTAGCCTTTCTACATTCAGAGTTATACCAGGAGGAGGTTCGGGTCTTTTGCTTAGGCTTCACCACCTCAGGGTAGAGAACCTCACCTAGAGCTCCCACTAGGTCTTCATGAATAAGAGCTAAAGTTTTGTCAGAATCCTGAGAGCTAGATTGGCTAACTAGCTCACCCAGAGCCTCAAATTTTGGCAGCACAAGCTTGTAGATTTTCCTAATATTTTCTTCGGAATTTGAAAATTTCTCCCATCTCACCCTACGCCTATTGGAGGTTAATACCAGATTACCCAGATCATCTCTATCCTCGAGGGGTAGAGGTCTGGGATTTGCTGGGGGATGAACTAAGAAAAGTAGGAGAGCATTGTGGTCACTATCTGTACGGGGGATTATTTTAAAATCCTCTACCTTTGGCCAGAGACTAATATCTACGAAAATGTAGTCTAGTCGTGACTCGTGATTTTTCCTATTGAATGTGCATTTTGAGGGAGTGTCTGAGGCTGTTCGTCCATTGCAGGCTCTTAGCGCAAAATTGAGGGTCAGGGACGTAATTTGGACCGCAAGTGGGGACCAGGGTCTTCGGGGGGGGGGGGCGATTGACACACTGGAATACCCCAGAAATCGTCTTCTGCCGTAAGAGCCCCTTCCCTCAAGCCCTCTAAGGGCTCGAAGTGGCAGTTAAAATCTCCACCCATTACCACCTTATAATCAGTCGGCAACTGACCCAGAAAGGACGAAAGATCTTCTAGTGTGGTGGACTCCGCCGTAGGGCCAACAAGGCGGGAGTAGACATTTATAATTGCCAATTTGGGGGCACCTGGCCAGTTCAGTACAACACACTGAATGTCTTGCGAGGACGTGGCTATGGTCTCCGCTGTGCAACCAATTTGACACGCTATCCACACCGCCAGACCACAAGGAGAGAATCTTTTTATTGAATTTAGTAAGTAAGGGGCATTGTGTGGTTGTCTGCAGTAGGACACACAGGAGTTGCTGCAATATTGTGAACTTGTTCTCTACTGGTTAGGGAGGGGCCAGGAGACACACACCGACAAGCTAGTGCTAGGCATAAATGTGACATCCCTGTGCTTCCTCCTCCCAATACTACTGGATCTGTGGAAGAACAGAAGGACATCACCTTCTGTTTAAGATCTGCGAGGAGATATGAAGTACTGGACCTGCTACCACATATACCCAGGACCCAAAAAAATGGACTTCAAGGGTCAGGTCACTGACCTCTTCTATAAGCAACAGGGCATCAACAGGCTGCCTTCCGAACCACCACCATAAATGTGGCACGTTCCTCCAAAGGTGGCATTCCAAGATCTATTTCAGGGAGGTGTAAAGCCCACTGGAACTTTTTAAGTTGAGGATCATAAGGCATGATCACTACTGTGATGGGGAAGCAAGCCATACCTCACCATCATTATCATTATCAGTATCATAGGGTGCTCCTTATTTTGGTACAGAAGTAGAGACAGAGCCTCTGCTGCTAGCTGCATTGCAGTAGAGGTGTTGATTTAGAATAAGGCAGTATAATAACGGACAGTGCTTTAGTCATTTCGCAGTGAGATATTGGATGAGCTTGGGCGAATGTTGATTTGGGTCTTACAAGGGCTTTAGCATAGAGGTAGTGGAAACTTCTGTGGGTGGTGGGGCCAGGATGAAAGCTTGTATTGGCGCCAATACGTGTCTGGTAGTAGGTCCCAAACGTGGCAGATGGTGTCAGGGGAGGACCTGCCGAGGTGACCTACTAGGAGACCCCCGTGGCACAGTGGTACCCAAAGGCCCACCAGAGGGATCCAGAATAACACTAAAAGCCTAAACTTCTCAAAGGTCTTGATCTGCTGTGGAGTTGATAACTTTTTTATATTGTAACAATAGTCCTTATAAAAACACATGCATAACAGTAAAAGAAATATAGACCAAGATGGGCGCTATATTCCACGGTGTCCAGCCAGACACAGAATTTAATGAAATAAATAAATGTTTCATCATTTGTAAGAGCAACCAACAATAGAGTGGGGCGCAGTCCTGCATCCAATACAGAAACCAGACCAATACATATGAACAGTAAGAATTTCAGGCAAAAGACAACATGAGGCTTTGATTCAATTAGAAAATTTGATATTAGTATCCACACTAATATCACACAATGGTTTAACACATGGTACTATTCCATAGGTCAAACAGCCTGGGAAACTCAGGGTGCTTCAAACCTAGATAAGGTATCAGTTTTGTAACCCAGCGACCTTAAATGACTGCAACATAGATCCTTACCCCTCTCCTTGCACCTTCTCTTTGGAATCAGAGTGACAGGATGGGGCTGAGTCCTGCTTTTCCTTCTTGTGCATGCATTTGGGCTTAGACTTATTCAAAGATTTTGAACAGGAAGTAGAGCGCTGCTGGAATGGTTTCATGTCCTAGACAGGGCCTATAACTCAAATCAGAAAGTGTGGAAAGAAAGGAGATGGCATCAATGCACAAGGGTGGCAATTATATGCAGTTCTGCCCCTCACTTTCACGGTGATTTAGAGCCAGTGTGGAGCCACATGATGCCACATACTGGCATGCAGAAACACTGTTAAAAAATTTCTAGATTCAACCTGAGCTCCTTAGGCATATTCAAAAGGTGAGGAATCTGTGGTTAGAAGTATGCTTCAGAAGGACACATTGCACTTAATACAAAGGGTGAAGCATAGAGGTACTAGACTGAAATGGATACTATTAAGCTACTCATTTACAATTTGCAGCAGGTTGATTTAGGTAGAACACAAGCCCTGGTGAAGAATTATTTAATGAGTTACTCCCTGGTAGGCAGTCTATTTAAGGATACAGGTGAAGTGAATGGATGCTTCTTGTTGTATGATCAGTATTTTGTGGAGGCTATTAAGGAAAAGTTGGGGAAAACTGATGTCTTAAACCCAACAATTATATCTACAGGTGCCCCCAGAATTTCAGAAATTGGAAGGAAGGCAATTGTATGATCATGGGAGAGTAGTGCTCTGCACACACAAGTTCACAACACTGAAAGCAGCAACTGAAACCTTCCAGCTGGGAACTTGACAGTGATTACAATATTGTATGTCGTGACACAGAGAGTACCTGGATTTTGATGGGCAGTGTTCCCCACATATCACAAGTAGTTCAAACATTGATTTGAGCAGTGAAAGGCACAGGTGTAATTACGAGTTTAGATTCCGCAATACAACCTGATACTCCCAAAAATAGTTGGCTGTCAGACACAAATTGGAGACAGATTGCTGGTCTAGGATAACAGATAAAGATTGAAGTGAGGCCCTACTATTGTTAGGTCAGATGTCATCCAATACATGTGTTTCTGTCTCATACATTCAAATTTGCTTTATAGAGTGTACATAAATCCAGCAATGTTATACAGAATGGATCTTAGGAGAGCAGTGAGCTGCCTAATTGCAGACAGTTGGTTGCCACATTTCCCCATTTGACCTGCTATGCATGAAGATTGCATATTATTGGTGGAAAATGATGGGGAGAGATATATGTAATTCTATGTCAGGACAGAGGCAAGGGTTAGGCATAACTTTCTTTGTTTATTTTATCCAGCAGCCATTTCAAAGTAGGTAACACATAAGAGAAAACGACATCTCCCATGATGCTCCAGGAGATGAACTACAGTCCAACAGCCAATCAGCATTAAACAGTCTCTACTCCTAACCCCCCAACCCCCCCCCGAGTTCGCTCTATATTCCTCTTTCTTCGCTGCTCCAGCAACAACGAGATACCGTAAGTGTTTTTCTGCTCCTCACTTTTGGCGCTAATTGACTTCCTTTCAGTGCGGCTGTGGGAACGCTTGTTGTCCCTTTGCGGCTGCTAAAGCCTTCTGGTTCTGAGGTGCGGTGTGCTCTTGCGACCGCAAGGGTAGCTGCGACCTGTCCCATCGCGCACTGCGCGGCTTGACCCCCTGCTCGCCAGTTGCATCATTTTACAGCAATACTGGCTTTGGTGAAGGCGCGTATGGGTGAGTGTCAACACGGGGAAGTTTTCGGCCTGCTGAGTATTACCGTTTTGGCCATTGGCGGGGCATTCCCCGTAGTACAGAGCCACTGCCTGAAGCGAGACACCTGGTTTGGGTAGGACGCTTTTTGTAGTCCTCAAGGGACCGGCCCAAGCAGTCTCATTACCCCAATAAACATAAGGAGAGGTGGTACCAAGCCTTGTGCATCTGAGTAATTGCAGTTTATTATGCAGGGATTTCCTGTTTCTGGATTTCCCCATGTCCTTCTCAGAGGACTACTCTGACTCCAATATGGAGGGATATGATGATTATAATGAGGAGGAAATAACCTACCTTACCTCCCTATCGACGGTCATTTTGTCAAGTGATGGATTTGTCCATCTTTAAAGCTGTGTCCCATGTTGTTGCGCCTCCGGAGAGGAAAACTGAACAGCTGCGGGCACAGTGCCTGCCACCCCTTGAAAAGAGGGAAGACCTGTCAGGGCCCCCGGTCCAGTTACCTCCAGGGCAGCTATCAACGGCAGATGATGCTACGAAGGCTAAATGCAAACGAGAAGGTCCGTCCGGGGTGTACATGGATGCCTTCACAAACCTCAACAAGGCATTTATGGACGCCCACCCGCACTAACCCTAAGGACTCGATTGATTCTTCAGAAGCTCAGAACTCAGTGGAGTCCACTCAGACATCAGATGGCGATGTGGAACCTAGTAGACCATGGAGACCTTCTGGCTCCGTTTCGGCGACGCAATCAGGGGTTCCCGGGGTCATCCAGCTGACAGGGCGAATTAATCCTAGCCCTAAGGTGGCGTCTTACATAGCGGCCCACCTGCGTAAACCCCTACATAAGGAAGTAAGAAGCTCCCTGAAGGCAGAATGCCATAGACCTACCTTGGAGGGAAGGTGGCCTTACCCCTGTAGTGGATGCTAAGATGGCCACCTTCCTGGCCAAGTTTGTAAGGGACCCGAAGAAAGGCAATGATCGCTCTTGGCGGTCATGCCAAGATAAACTTTTGGAAGTCCCTGGCCCTTTAGCAAACATCCTTGACATGGCCCAAGATGCGAAAGCGTTGGGGGCCCTAATCCCTCCGGATGTGTTGTCTAATTGGGCGCAGAGGGAATTTGTTTTCCTAGGGAACCCCAACTGTGCAATCTCTACAGAGAGAAGGAGGTCTCTGTTGATAAAGATCGACCCAAAGTTAGGCAATCTTTCTACTTCCGAAGCTGGCCCAACAGTGGACCCTTTTGCTAAAGAGTTGGGCACATTTATAAACACAATCAATTCTATGGACGAAGCCCAATCTTCAATAAAGAAGATTTTTAGTCCTCATGTTTTTCCCAGAGCCAGTCGTGGCAGGGGGCGCTCGACCTGCCACGCCTATCACCAAGCCTTCGCCAGAGGTGAGTAATCCTGCAGAGGGAAATGGCAAGATCAAGACAAATTTTGGAATTTCTACCCAACGAGAGCCTATCCAACCACAGAGGTGTCAGAGGACGGGGCAACGGCTCCATTAACTCTCAACAAGGTGAGTGTTCAGTATCAAGATGGAGTCTCAGTAGGGGGCAGACTGGCGTTGTTTCTACAAACTTGGAGGGCTCTGACATCCGACCCATGGGTACTGCAAACGATCAATGGGTTCCATATAGAGTTTTACAATTGCCCAATCCAAACGGCCAGCCCCAATCCGTTACGCTTTCCCTAGGATCAAATGAAACTGATAGACGAAGAGATTGCTAATCCATAAAAGAAAGGGGCCATCCCGCTGTCTATGCATCACCGCAGGGCTTTCTCAGCAACTTGTTCTTGGGGACAAAAGAGACGGAGGAGGGTACCGTCTGGTCATAAACCTCTGAAATTTCAATGAATGGGTGGTCTAACGCCACTTCAAAATGGAAGGAGTTTATCTCCTCTGAGACCGGTTACAGATTCAAGATTGGATGGTCCGCCTGGACTTTTCGCGATGCATACCTCACGATCCCGATCTTCCCACCACATCATCGGTTCCTCCAATTTCAGTGGCCGTCTCAGGTTTTTGAGTTCGAATCCCTCCCTTTGGGACTATCCTCGGCTTATTGGTGCTTTACCAAGATGATGAAACCAGTGGTCCTGCACCTTCGTTCTCTGGGGATCAGAATGATTGTTTATTTGGATGACATTTTGATCATGAATCAATTTCCGCATCTTCTAATTTCTCAGTTGCAGCTAACGGTAGATCTGCTGGAATCCCTTGGTTTCCTAATCATTGTCCCAAAATCGGCTCTCATCCCGGCCCAACAGACCCAGTTTCTGGGCTTCATAGTGGACTCTGTCAACGCCTCCCAGAGCCTCCTTTCTTGCAAGCTTGCCAAGATCAGGCACGAGCTCAGACGGGCTCTTTCCAAATCCACCATCTCCCTATGCCACCTATCCAGGATAGTAGCTCATAGCTCTTGCTCGATCCAGGCCATTTTTCCGGGGCCTCTTCATTACCGGGCCCTTCTGCGCTTAAAAAGGTCCCACCTCCGCAAAGGCCTTACTTATTCTCAGTTCATTCCCCTTCTGGAGGAAGTGAGGACGGAAATTCAATGGTGGATTGAACATATGGAGACCTGGAACGGCCGCGCCATCTTCGGGTCCGAACCAGATATCATCATAGAGTTGGATGCCAGCAGCTCAGGTTGGGGAGCACACTGCAGAGAATTTTCCACATAAGGAAGATGTTCTCCCACGGAATGATCGCCCCATATCAATTGTCTGGAGCTTTTAGCAGGGTCTTTTGCGGTGAAATGCTGGACCAAAGACGAGGCTCAATGCTGCGTCATCCTCAAAATGGAAAATGTTGCTTCGGTCCGCTATGTCAACCACTTTGGTGGGACACGTTCTCAGAACCTACTGGATAGTGCTCGAGATCTGTGGGAATACTGCCAAGCCAAACAGATTGCGTTGTCAGCAGAACTAACTAACTATAACGGAGGAATTTGAATGGTTTTGTATGAGTGAAATGTCCAGCTAACTATAACACCCCTGAAACCTATGGTTTTTTCAATGAATTTCTAAGGTTTTTAAAATGATAATTCCTAACTATAACCTGCCTAAAACCTACTGTTATTTCAGTGAATTTCCAAGGTTTATTAAATGATAATTCCTAACTATAACCTGCCTGAAACCTATGGTTTTTTCAGTGAATTTCAAAGGTTTTTTAAATGCTAATTTCTAATTATAATGTTCATTAAGCATATCTGTTTTTTTCTATATTTTTAAATTATCATCCCGTTCTCAAAGTAGTAAAAATTGCAAATCTTAGCACTCTTCAAATTATTCCTTCCTCCAAGAAAATCGCCTCAAACCAGAACCACAAGTAACGTTAATAATATACAAACTAGGCATTCCCGTAGTAAAAATCCAAAAAAAACACCACTTCCCATACTTTCAACAAACCAAATCTACAATGCTACCTAAAAAAACAGCTGATAATTCCATTTACCATCAACAAATTAATATCAAAATTTAACTAGTGTAAGGACGTCGACTATGTACTGTGTGAATTACATCCAACTCACACCCATATCTAAAGACAAATATGTAATAGAGGTACTAATTATGGACTTTCAACACCCAACAAAATCACAACACCTAGCGCCACCCACAATACAACCACCCCTCCTGACCCCTCCCCCTCTACTACTTCAGAGGCAGCCCAAAACAGGACAACGGACCTTCCCAAAATAATATATCCCCTCAATAGCACACTAGCTCAATGTTCAGAGATGTGGCAATCAACTATGTATAAGAGAAGGAACTCTCACATCAACAATAATGTACACAATGCTAACACTACCGGTGATATACTATACCAAACTCACTATACAAACCAAAAAACTTTTCTGTGCGTAGATATACTATTGATACGTGTACTGTACTGCAGAGTGGACACAACCATATTATCTCAGACACGGTGGAATATCTCGGTCATGTAGCTGTGGTGTCCGTTCCGTCCCCCGTCCCCCCCTCCCCCCCACCCTTGAAGCAGAAGTGGAGTGGGCTGGTCCAACATACACAACTCCAGCGTAAGACAATAAATAATTAGCCCACGCCTTAGACGTGGATCACTTTTGCAAAGAAAAAAGACTGCCACAGCGAAGGTCCTCACCCTGCCACGTGGCTGCCGCCATGACCACGTGCCTCCTCGATGCAGGCCGATTGCGAACTCAGCGCCACAGAACTGCAGACTTATGTCTGTATCGACTACTGTCTTCGATCTGCACTGCGGACAGCAGGGATCACAACTTGAATTCAGCTTCGGATCTACACTACGGACAGCATTGAAGTTAGCCTTGATTTATGTAAGGCAGAGACAATTATACTCTATGTCCTCAGACTTTGTTAAAATAAGTGACAACAATTCTTCGTCGATATCTGTTCTGACTACTGCCTTAGATCTACAGTGCAGTCAGTAGAGTTTACAACTTGATACCAGTTTCGCATCAGCATTACAGACAACATTTAATTCAGTCTCGATTTTTAGTAGTCAATAGCACTTTATTTCGATTACTAAAAATCATAAAAGCAATCACATAGTTATATTACACACAAGAATATTAAAAACGTTAAAATATAGTCATAAGTAATACATAATATTATACATGTAACATATAAAAAGGCATAAAATCAGGTATTGGTAATGGGCTCATCCAAAAGTTAAAAATCTCAAAATTCATTATCAGAGGGGTATAATCAGTTCATTGGGAGAGGGATATAATCAGTTCTCCAGTTGCCTAAGTGCCATCCTCTTATTCTTGTTACGAACAGCAGCCACCAGGAAGCTAGCAACCCCAAACATCACCCTCGGGGTGCTTAACATTTGTAAAAACATCAGTGCTGGTTTAACCTGGGTGAAACCCGCTTCTCTTAGTATTGGCACTAAGTGTTGCTTCCTGATATCCGAGAAATGCTGGCAAAACATAATAAAGTGCAAAAGGCTTTGAGGAGAGATGTTATCACAACTACAAAAAGGTGTAAGGTCCGGTTTCCCCCACACACATGAAATACCCAGGGTATATTGAACAATACTTAATCTGAATCTAATCAGAAGATGTCGATGTTGTGAAATAGATACAATTCTGAGGTATGGTTCTATATGTGGAGTAGTTTTTAATACATAATTAGATCTAACAAGGGGTTTATACATTTCGACATATTCCCGCTCTTGCTCTACCATCCTCATAAAGTTCGCTTTTATCCACTTCAGATCATTTTTGTGCAACAAGTGCGGAGAATAAAAAAGCTCTGGGCGTCCCAGTTTGGCAAAGACATCTCTGATATAGCATAACCAGGGTATTTTGTGTGCATTATCAAGTGCCATAACATCTTTTAGGATAGCATGGTTCAATGAGATCTCCTTGTTAGTCCAAGTTTTAACCCAACACGTTATAGGAGCTAAGCGAATAAGATGAGTAATATAGCTCAGTCCCAGTTCAGTGTGAATTGTATACACAGGTGTTGATTGGGGAACAGCTAAGAGGGTCCGTAAAAACTTGTTCTCTATTTTTTGCAGTTTTTCCTGTTGCAAATATCCCCATAATGAGGTCCCGTACAGTGCGATAGATAGGCATTTAGATTTGTAAATGGTTAAAAGTGCATCCATAGGCCTGGATCCCAACCTCTTCACAAAATCCATTAAAGCAGAGGATGATCTAGCGACTGCTAAACATTTCGCATTCATTTGAGGGGCCCAGCTTCCCTTTAAATCAAAAATTACGCCAAGGTACGTAAATACAGGAACAATTGATAAGACAACACCATTGCAGGAAAAAGGCAGTGTTCTATATGTTTTTGGACGCTTTCCTACCACCATGACGTGGGACTTCTTACTGTTCACCCTCAGATCTAATGATTCCATGAAGCCATCAAAGGAATCTAAAAGTCTCTGCAGCCCCAGTCTTGTGCGTGCCAACAGTACCGCATCATCGGCATAAAGGAGGACCGGGACTGCAGTGTTTCCCACAAAGGGGGTGTCCTGGGTGGCCATTACCAGATGTTTATCAATGGAATTTATATAGATTGTAAAGAGCAGAGGGGCCAAGATACACCCTTGTCTTACCCCCCGCTTAGAGTCAAAGTAGCGAGTGCATCCGCCTTCCCTATTAACACGAATATTGGCCTTCAGTCCTTGGTGAAGAGTATCTAAGAAATTCACCAGACATGGGTCAATTCCCAAGTTCTTCAGAATTTCCCAGTTTTCCCCTATTTACCAGGTCGAACGCTGATGACAAGTCCATAAACCCCATATAGAGCATGCCATCCTTCGCCTGGGTGTACTTGCTAATGAGCATCTGCAGGTTGAGGCATTGATCTAATGTACCTCTTTTAGCTCGAAACCCATATTAAAGGTTAGAGAGAACCCCTCCATCTTTCAGACAATCCTCCAATTTGGAGAGAATCACTCTGCCCAGGATCTTGACGGCAGAGTCGATTAAAGAGATTGGTCTGTAGCAGGAGGGGTCACATCTCAGACCTTTTTTGAATACGGTATTATGGTTGATGTCGACCAGGATGAGGGAAAACCGTTAATACTAACTGAATTAAAGACATTAGTGAGGACCTTGGCCCATAAAGTGGGTTGTGTCCTATATAGGTCCGCTGGCACCCCATCTGGGACTGGGGCTTTGTTTTTAGATGTTGCCACAATTGCCTTTTCGATATCAGCCACTTCGAAGTGTAACATTCGGGAGCTATTAATGGGTGTGGAATCGGATGACGCGAGTGTAGTGGTAGCCTCATCATTATAGATCTTACTAAAATGTGCTACCCACAGGTCATCTGATATCACACAGTCTAATGCAGCATTCTCTGTGCAGGAAAAATATGGATGATTAATTATGCCCCAGAATTTATTACTATCCTTCATAGTATCTATCGTACTGAGGTCATTCCAAGCTGTAGTTTTAATATCCTTCTTCCGTGTAGCTATAGCTTGTTTATATGCTCTCCTCAGGGTAATTACTGCCTCCCTATTCCTTGGTTTCTGCTTAAGGGCGTGCAATAAAGCCTTATGTGCATTAGAGCAATTACCATCAAACCAACGTGGGTGGTTAGATGCTGAGGATTTGGATTTGGTTTTTAAGGCCTCATTGACCTTATTGCAGATAGAGATAAAAGCTTCAATGATGTTGGTTCCACTGGCCGCTTCATCAAGGCAGACCGTGAAGTCTGCTTCTGCCTCGGTAAGTAAATCCAACATGAATGAGTCAGGGACTACCTTCGCCCAGTTAAGTCTTCTGGACTGATCTTTCAGTTTCAGAGTATTTGTAGTAATACTAGTGGAGTTACGTCTGATAGTTACATCCCCTAAGTATAACTCCAGGACAAGGGGGTTATGATCACTATATGCTGAGTCCTCAACTTTGTATGAGGTGGCTACAGGGATCAGACCAGTAGAAACAAATATATAGTCGATCACTGTGCCAGATTCCCCCCCTTTAAATGTTGCTATCCTCTCCTCGCCCCTAAACCCATCTACCTCAAAAAGATTAAGACTGGCTAACAAAGCCTCCAGGGCTTCCCTCTGTTGAGTATGTTCGAAATGTACAGCAAGTGATCCAACGGGGCCCATCTGCTGATCCGCCAAACAATCCCATCTGCAGGGATGAATATTAAAATCTCCCATTACCACAATTTCGAATGAAGTGCTATGCGATGTTTTATAATCATATAAAAAACGTTCTAGGGCGCTGAAATTAGAGTTACATAATTCTTTCTCAGTCTCGATTTATTTAAGGCAGAGACAATTGTACTCAGTTCTCAGATTTTGTTAAAGTTTTTGACAAAAAGCATTCCTCGATGTTTGTGTCGACTACTGCCTTAGATCTACACTGCGGAGAGCAGGGTTCACAAGTTGAATTTAGCTTTGCATCTACACTATGGACACCATTGAAGTTAGCCTTAATTTATATAATATTTACAACAAGGGGTGGTGAGGGACAGAGTCTCTGAATTAAGCAGAAAGCTCTCACCCAGTCAAGAGATCAGGGCTAGATCCAACACCGTTTTTTAGCTCACTGCACCATCCCAGTTTCAGAACCTGGCTGTATGCAAATTAGTCTGTTCCTGTCCCAGTGCATGATGGGAACAGGGCAAACCAAACTACAAAAGCCAATTCTTACACTGGGAAGGAAACAAGCTCCCGGGGACCGGTTTCTGGCATTACAGCCGTCTTCGGCCCGGTTTGCTTGAATCCTGATGGTGCAATGAGCAAGGGTCTCACATCTGAGAATACCCTTCCACGCTTAGGGTGGACAAAAATATTTACAACAAGGGGTGGTGAGGGACAGAGTCTCTGAATTAAGCAGAAAGCTCTCACCCAGTCAAGAGATCAGGGCTAGATCCAACACCGTTTTTTAGCTCACTGCACCATCCCAGTTTCAGAACCTGGCTGTATGCAAATTAGTCTGTTCCTGTCCCAGTGCATGATGGGAACAGGGCAAACCAAACTACAAAAGCCAATTCTTACACTGGGAAGGAAACAAGCTCCCGGGGACCGGTTTCTGGCATTACAGCCGTCTTCGGCCCGGTTTGCTTGAATCCTGATGGTGCAATGAGCAAGGGTCTCACATCTGAGAATACCCTTCCACGCTTAGGGTGGACAAAAATATTTACAACAAGGGGTGGTGAGGGACAGAGTCTCTGAATTAAGCAGAAAGCTCTCACCCAGTCAAGAGATCAGGGCTAGATCCAACACCGTTTTTTAGCTCACTGCACCATCCCAGTTTCAGAACCTGGCTGTATGCAAATTAGTCTGTTCCTGTCCCAGTGCATGATGGGAACAGGGCAAACCAAACTACAAAAGCCAATTCTTACACTGGGAAGGAAACAAGCTCCCGGGGACCGGTTTCTGGCATTACAGCCGTCTTCGGCCCGGTTTGCTTGAATCCTGATGGTGCAATGAGCAAGGGTCTCACATCTGAGAATACCCTTCCACGCTTAGGGTGGACAAAAATATTTACAACAAGGGGTGGTGAGGGACAGAGTCTCTGAATTAAGCAGAAAGCTCTCACCCAGTCAAGAGATCAGGGCTAGATCCAACACCGTTTTTTAGCTCACTGCACCATCCCAGTTTCAGAACCTGGCTGTATGCAAATTAGTCTGTTCCTGTCCCAGTGCATGATGGGAACAGGGCAAACCAAACTACAAAAGCCAATTCTTACACTGGGAAGGAAACAAGCTCCCGGGGACCGGTTTCTGGCATTACAGCCGTCTTCGGCCCGGTTTGCTTGAATCCTGATGGTGCAATGAGCAAGGGTCTCACATCTGAGAATACCCTTCCACGCTTAGGGTGGACAAAAATATTTACAACAAGGGGTGGTGAGGGACAGAGTCTCTGAATTAAGCAGAAAGCTCTCACCCAGTCAAGAGATCAGGGCTAGATCCAACACCGTTTTTTAGCTCACTGCACCATCCCAGTTTCAGAACCTGGCTGTATGCAAATTAGTCTGTTCCTGTCCCAGTGCATGATGGGAACAGGGCAAACCAAACTACAAAAGCCAATTCTTACACTGGGAAGGAAACAAGCTCCCGGGGACCGGTTTCTGGCATTACAGCCGTCTTCGGCCCGGTTTGCTTGAATCCTGATGGTGCAATGAGCAAGGGTCTCACATCTGAGAATACCCTTCCATGCTTAGGGTGGACAAAAATATTTACAACAAGGGGTGGTGAGGGACAGAGTCTCTGAATTAAGCAGAAAGCTCTCACCCAGTCAAGAGATCAGGGCTAGATCCAACACCGTTTTTTAGCTCACTGCACCATCCCAGTTTCAGAACCTGGCTGTATGCAAATTAGTCTGTTCCTGTCCCAGTGCATGATGGGAACAGGGCAAACCAAACTACAAAAGCCAATTCTTACACTGGGAAGGAAACAAGCTCCCGGGGACCGGTTTCTGGCATTACAGCCGTCTTCGGCCCGGTTTGCTTGAATCCTGATGGTGCAATGAGCAAGGGTCTCACATCTGAGAATACCCTTCCACGCTTAGGGTGGACAAAAATATTTACAACAAGGGGTGGTGAGGGACAGAGTCTCTGAATTAAGCAGAAAGCTCTCACCCAGTCAAGAGATCAGGGCTAGATCCAACACCGTTTTTTAGCTCACTGCACCATCCCAGTTTCAGAACCTGGCTGTATGCAAATTAGTCTGTTCCTGTCCCAGTGCATGATGGGAACAGGGCAAACCAAACTACAAAAGCCAATTCTTACACTGGGAAGGAAACAAGCTCCCGGGGACCGGTTTCTGGCATTACAGCCGTCTTCGGCCCGGTTTGCTTGAATCCTGATGGTGCAATGAGCAAGGGTCTCACATCTGAGAATACCCTTCCACGCTTAATTTATATAAGGCAGAGACAATTTTGTTAAAGGATGCGACAAAAAACATTCCTCAATGTCTGTACTGCCTTCAAATGTACACTGCGATCAACAGAGATTACTACTTGATACCAGTTGTGCATCAGCACTACAGACAACATTGAATTCAGTCTCGATTTATTTAAGGCAGAGACAATTGTACAGTGTCCTTAGATGTTGTTAAAGTATGTGACAAAAAGGCATTCCTCGATGTCTGTGTCAACTACTGCCTTCGATCTACACTGCGGACAGCAGGGTTCACAACTTAAATTGAGCTTTGCATCTACACTACGGACAGTAGGAACTTCAGCCTTGATTTATTTAAGGTAGAGACAATTGTACTGCATGCATTTAGATTTTGTTTAAATAAGTGACAAAAATCATTCATCATTATCTGTGCTGACTACTGCTTTCCATCTACAGTGCGGACAGCAGGGTTCACAACTTGAATTCAGCTTTGGATGTACACTACAGACAGCATGAAATGCAGCCTTTTTTTATTTAAGGCAGAGATAATTGTACTCTATGTCCTCAAATTTTGTAAAAGGATACGACAAAAAGAATTTCTTGATGTCTGTGCGGAGTACTGCCTTCGATCAACAATGAGGACAGCAGGGTTCACAACTTGAATTCAGCTTTGGATCTACACTACGGACAGCATTGAATTTAGCCGTGATTTATTTAAGGCAGAGACAATTGTACTCTATGTCCTCAGATTTTGTTAAACGATGCGGCAAAAAACATTCCTCAATATCTGTGCTGACTACTGCCTTCGATCTACATTGTGAGGGTTCACGATTCAGGTGGAATGGCAATTGCACATGACGCATTCCAGTAGGCGAGACATTGTACCAGTGCGACCCGCCCGAACCACAAATCATCGCAGGGTGCTCACACGCTGAGTTCTTCAGGTACCACTAACTCACTGCACCACAAGTCAATTCCCCGTGGCCTTATTAAGGCAGAATTCACTAGGGAAAAACATTGCTCCCAGTGCGGCCTGCCCGGACCATGCATCATCGCAGGTTATGTACACGCTGAGTGCCAAAGGTACTACTAACTCAGTGTACCATAGTTCATCGCTATGTGGCCGTATTCAAGCAGAATTCAACAGAAAAAAAACGTTGGTCCGAATACAGCACCCCTACACCACACATTATCGCAGGGTACGTACAAGCTCAGCGCCAAAGATACTACTAACTCAGTGCACCATAAATCACCGCAAAGAAGAGAGAACAGTTTTGTCAGCAATGAGGCATACTATCACTTTTAAATAGAATTCATTCAGAATTGAATCAACAAAAAACATTACTCCAATTACTGTGCCTCCCCCCTCCACCAACCACGCATCATCACAGGGTACGTACACACTAAGCACCAAAGGTACCACTAACTCAGTGCACCAAAAATCATTCGATGTGGCCTTACTAAGGCAGAATTCACAAGACAAAAAACATTTCTATCAGTTCAGCCTGCCCGGACCACGCATCATCGCAGGCTCCACAGAACCTTGTTGTTTCAGGCGCCACTAACTCAGTGTACCACTTATCACTGGCTGCACACACGCTAAATTACCAATACTGTGCAGCTCTATTCAACTGACCACATGGCCGTGGGCTCTTGCTAACCGCTGCCTCCTGCCTACACTGCAGTCATCAGAGCTCACAATTAAATAGACTGTTGATTCAATATTTGCAGATTACAATACCAAACTAAGTATAACACCTATCAAACCTATACAATATCCCTATAGTAGCCTTCCTTCAAAAACTTCTTTTATATCAGTTCTAGGTTTAGTTGAAAAACAAAATTCACGCGGCAAGTGCAAAGGCACACTCAATGGCAGTCTACACTGCGGACAGAACAGGTCACAACTTGAACTATAATGTCCATGAAACATACACATTTCAACAATATATTCCATACATGTTTCATCTTTTATTTCAATCGTGATTACAGATAATGCAGTCCAGCCTAGTGTCTACACTGCGGACAGCAGGGTTTGCAACTTGAATTCTGCTTTGCATCTACACTACAGACAGTAGGGAATTCAGCCTTGATTTATTTAATAAGAATAGAACTGAGCCACCCAATAATCCCCCCAGGACTGGGTATCATAAATAATAGAAGCCAAATGTCCAGGAAGGAAACATTCAAATTATAATTCCCTGTTTTATAGTGTCACGAGTATGAACACTTAATTATTTGTAACCCTAGGGATTCAATAAAAAATACTATAATTGTATCAAAATATATATACATTTTTAATTCTCAATCCATATGTAGCTTTTCTCAAAAATAAAAGTCTGGGGGAGGAGCCAAGCGGGCTTTCGAAATGGCCGCATAGTCGCTCGGCTCCGTGAACCCTTTCGCCCCACACGTATATCCTGGCATTTATCCTGAGCTACGGAGGCATACTTTAGTATGAGAAGAATAACGAGCACTTACCATCTGCTCCTGAGGCTCCTGCGTGCGGTAGGCCTTGAGAACTGTCCCCGACTGCTCTGCGGCCCACGTGGTGAAGAGACCGGGGCGTTGACCTGGACGTGCATCCGGCCGCGACTGCAACAACAATGGCCGCGGGTGGCGGTGAGGAGCCGGCCGGAGGGTGCCGTTGACTTGAAGGGCCGCTGATGGCGGCGAAGGCCCGGTCCACTTGACGGTGACCCTTGAGGGGCAATGTGGCGAAGCAGGGTCAGAGGGGGTGCATGACTCCTGCCCCCTCCCTAAACTCTTTGCCGGGCATAACCAAGGATTGCCTCCGATATAGGCGGGCGACTCCCGGGGTGCGGCAGGGATCTTAGCCTTTTGGGGACTCTCCTTTGGGGAGCCTGCCTCACTGTTTTAAGCCCCGGTGGTCTGTCCCGTGGCGCCCCGCATTGGTGCCTGGTCCCTAAATGAGGTGAAGAGGGACGGGGCCGAATTGACTAACATGGCTGCTGGTGTCCCCCTCTGCGGTCCATGTCCATGTCGGACAGTTGTCTCACGGAGGGGGCCGGGGTGCTTGCAACTTACGCAGGAGCCCACATCCAAGGACGTCTTGGTTGCTCTAACGGTTTTGCACGAGTCCCTGATTTGGCATGCTCAAGACCTGGGTAGAAGAATGGCCGCCATCGCTCTCTCGCCGCCTCTAACAGATAGAGTCCGATCCCACGGGACTGCAGACGAACCCGCAGCTATGTCCATGGAGGGAGTCCTGGCTCTGCCCGGGTACCGGGAGCCACTGGAAGACCTGGTTCCCGTGACCGCTCGAGCCGACATGGATCTACAAGTGGATGTCTCCCCGGGACACATGTTCAACTGGCGGCTGGAGATAAAATGCTACGTTCCTTACTGGACTGTCCCAGCTATTTCGTGGCGATTGCCGGACTGTGTGACTCTCTTTTCCTGGATGGTACTACTGATTGTGAACTTTCGGAGGTTCTTGGGGACGACGTCGACACTAACGGATCCTCGCTGCCGATACTTGGATGGGTTTGGGATGTTGTACTTTTCTATGGCTATGCCTCGACATGACCCGCCCAGATCGTTTGGACTATCCGGGCTGTTCTGTGAACCGCTTGACGAGTGGACTTCTGGCGGTACCATTGCCAGACAGCGTCAGGGATGATGTGGTTCATAATCTATTGGCTTTATTGTTGACAGACGGTATAGTGGGTATGTTTGACCGGGATTTCATAACTGTTGGGGCTGGGACTTGATGTTCCTCATTGCTGTACTACTTTGTTTCTGGGATTTTCCTGGGCGCAGGGGCGAGGGGCGGGGCCGGGCGGCAAGATCGAGGGCCCTCCTCCGCTTCTCTATACTTTTTCTTTCTTTTCTCTCTCTTTCTATATTTCGGATCTCTATTAGGGCGACAGGCATGCTGTGGGGGGGGGGGGGAGGAGGGGGGGGGGGGGGGGGGGTTGGCCATGGCCTTCTGCGGGTGTGCAGGGTTGGGGGTTGGGGGGTAGGTGTTTGTTCGGTATTTGTTTCTATGGCCCTTTAGTCTCTCTTCTCTTTTTAGTGTTGTCGTCGTTCATGGTCTCTGCAATCTGTTTAGATTTGAGGGGTGGGGTTTAGACTCGCTACATGCTGGTACTGTGTTTGCATTTCTCCTGTTCTGAGTATCCTACCCCCGATAATTTCTTCGTATCTGTACTGTTTGTAGATATTCTGATTTAAGTGCAGTATTGTAGGACTGTGTGCGACTGTGAGACAACCTTTTTAGTTCCTTATTTGAAAATGAACCTCTCAAATCCTGATTCAAGTTTGTGCACTGGATTACAAGATCTGCTCTGGTATTTTTATGACCCCGGATTTCGATCTGCTATAACTTTCATATTGCCTGCTGTATTCTTGCTCTGATTAGCGGCCAGCCGGGTTGGTTGTAGGCCCACACTTGTAAATGCTTGTACTACTAATAAAGGTTCACCAAAAAATTAAAAAAAATAAAAGTCTGGCAACAGAAATACTACCGGATAATCACAATAAATACAATGGTAGTATGAAAAACACCTTTCGCATAAAATGTGGAAATTTGATTCAACCACATTTGAGTAAATTCACACAATACAGTTGGTAAATTGTGCTCCAATTAATTTGATGTTTATGCAAAAAAGGGGTCGTGTGTCGACGTTTCGGTCCCCGTTGGTCTAACCGATCCTCAGGACCAAACAGTTGCACAAGAATATCTAATATAAACACAATAACAAAAAACATAAATAATACCCTAAGGTACAAGGAGAATTATGTAGTCTGCTCATAACACGAAGAAAACAAAACCAAGGTGCAACAAGCCAGCGTCATGCAGCCAGATAAAACCGGGGTAAGTGACCACACAGTAGAGATACCAACCACCACACCACCACTATGGTAAACGATTCAAACCTATTGGTCATTTAGCCCAACCATAATCAGAAAACTCCCTAAATGTCCAGTACCACTATAACCCGACCAACTCCAAATACTCACATGTCTCGAGAATCAGACTTAGTCGTAATCTAATGGAAAATGAGACAATGTGTTTAACATGCAGCAATAAGTTAAAGGGTACTGACACCTAACTGTGCCAAGTCCACCACGAAAACAATATTACTCACGTTAAAAACAGGCCAGACTGGTCATCTACAAAATAACAACAAACCCTAGTTAACGAAGTATACATCACATCGAACCAACAACCATATTAATGCAGCACCCAAGTGAAAAATACTTGAAAGTAACTTACGTCATGAAAAGCCACCATACAACCTGGAGGTATAGAATATTGAGTGTTACATACCACCATAAGTCTCGAACAAAATAAATAAATAAATGCCGAATAGAGAAACATAAATTAATCGTCGGATTCCTTACTTGAGCGGCAAAGAAACCGGCAACACTCGGTTTTCGGAAAACCCGACCAACAATCCAGGATTCACCGGAAAGACGCTGACCCTGTGGTTAAGACGCCGTAAGTTAATTACATCAAAAACTCGTAACAATGGTGGCCATCTTAGAGTGAATCGAACAGTGTCTGAATACATATGTAAATCCACGTTGACAAAAGCATCTTGATCAAAAACGCTTGATGTACGGACAAATACTCGTGATATAAGATCTAACAAATAGTTTAAATCCGTCATATATGACAAGCCAAGAAAAAACTGAAAAATTAAAAATGAAAAATAAATGGCGGCCATACTATACTGACTCTAGAGTATCAGGCCATATAAGTACCTTAGAACTTAGAGTGCACACCTACAAATATACATACAATGGCACCCCGTATGAGTTAAAAAAACTCCTCCCACGAGTGCCATCACTGAATGAATAAATAAACAAACAAACGAGCGAACATGAAAACTATATCCAAACCCCAGAATAGGACACAAAGCTGTGTGTACCAAAACAACTGGACCTAAGATCCATCATAAGGCATGGTAGTAAGTATCATGGACAACCAATTAAGCGACCCTTAATGCGATGTGAAACCCCTCAGCGAGAGATTGCAAAGCACCCCCTATCAAAAATATCACAAGGATATCTATCTCTCATCAAGGGGTGTGCAATTCAAAAAGCAACAAGTAGTAAACGAACAAGATGTCTATGCTGTATGAAAAAACGATCTTAGAGTGGCTAGTGTGTGCCATTCAATTAGAACATTCAATCCATTTTCAACCGTGTTGCAAGACCAAATCCATTTGTTTTCCTTCTTCGTGAGCAGCTTGGCTACATTCTGTCTTCGACTCTTTGTACCTTTTACAACTTCAAGGACAAACCATTTCATTTCAGATAGCATGTGTGACATGACATTTTGTTGTAATGTTCAACTAGAGGAGCGTATTAACATTGCAGCGAATGCGTGATTGATGTTGTAAAATGCGCTTCTTAATTTCCTGAGTTGTTTTACCAATATAATTCAAAGAGCAAGGGCACTGTATACAGTAGTAGCAGAGATTATGGGACCCCCTCAAGAATTGATCCAGTCAGGGAAGGAGAGGAATGAGACAACATAACAGAGAGAACAAATTTCCCTTACCTTACCTTCCATTCCATTAGTTTGCATCAATTAACATTCCTTTATCAGTTCTTCATGTAATACAAAATTACCAATTTTTATAAAGACAAAGGATTTTCTTTATAATAAATAGTGAAAACAAAAAACATGAAAAAGTGCATACAGATCATGACTATATACAAGATTAAATTGCTACAAATTAATACATAATTCATTAACCCCCTGTAAAACTAAGGGAATTTATATTTACAAAAATGAAATAAATGATATATTTTTTGGAAAGAATGTAAGTCATTGTTGAGCCTTTGTCACCAATATTTGATTATAATTTGAAATACCATTGTACTAAAATCAGGTGGTAGGTAAGGGAAATTTGTTCTCTCTGTTACACTGTATACAGTAGACCACATTTTTAGTCAGACAATTTGAATGGTGCCTCAATGTTATTTGTATCTCATTTAAACAGCAAACCTTTGTTATCTTTTATTTAAGGCAGAGACAAAAAATACTTCTGTGGCACTGCTGGTATGTGCAAGCACCTTCAATCCCTGCATCCTGTGAACTATGCTCACAAAGAATGTAGAACACTGAGCCAAAATGTACCTCCACCACTGGCAATACCAAGTACCTCTGGGGCATCAGCTTCAACATCGCCACCAGACATACGTCCCCATTTTGAGAAAGTTAGAATGCACTGCGTGAAGTAAAATCGTTTAATTTGTTATGGGGAACAATCAGTAGACCTAGTTTGCAGAAGAATTAACAACCATCAATAGTATTTTTTTTTCCGTCAAAGTACAAGCAGTCCAGTATGCAACAGTCAATGCTTTAAGTGCAGCCCGTTCAGACCACGCCTCATTGCAGGGTGAGCAAACGCTGAACACCAGACGTACCACTAACTCAGTACACCATAAATAATTGTCACATGGCTTTATTAAGGCAAAATGCAGTAGTCAAAAAACATCACCCTCAGTGCGGCTGTTAGAATTGGGGGTCTCTGGTTGGCATCAGGTATGTACTTGTAACAAGCAGGGACCCTCTCCTCTGGTCAGGGCAAGGGAATTACCCTCTTAAAATAACCCCTGCTCACCCTCTAGGCGGCATGGCGCGAGCAGTCAAGGCTTATTTCAGAGGCAATGTAAGTTAAGCATTTGTGACCACATACAGAAATCCAGTGACAACACTACAAATGGACACCACACAAAGTATTATATCAAAAATAAGTATACTTTATAAAGAGTTATCACAAGACCAATAAACGACAAAAAGAATCTACAGTACTATTAAATTTCAAGAGTTCTGGTTAAAAAGGTATAAATCAAAGTTCTGTGCGAGTCGGTAGCCTTGTCCGTCTACAGCGTGCTGAAAGAACACTGAGTCTAACAAATCCAGCGGACCGCTGCGGTCCGGGCCCACTCAAATGTCGACAGACTCAAACACAGTACCTTTTCCTTGGAGTGGCCGGCACGGATGTGCGAGCCGGTTCCGGTGATCGTCGCGGTGCAGAAAGGAAGCATTGCAGGTCGCGTTGTCCCTCGATGCCGTGCAGGCAGCAGCCCGTTGAAAGAGTCTGTGGAACCAAGGCTTGCGTTGCAGGGCGAGACGGTGCTTCAATGCGGTGCGGCGAACGAGACGGAATTCGGGAGCTGGCGTCGATCAGTCCAGACAGCGGTGCGAGTCGGGCGGTGCGTCGCGAAGCATGCGAGGAGGTGCCCAACTCCGGTGCGGTCACAGAACTCGAAATCAGCAGCAGTGACTGCGTCGGTCAGACCAGTTCGATTCGGTGTAGTGAGGTGTTGCATGTTGCGGTGTCTTTCCAGTCGCGGTGCAGGCTACAACTCGTTGATGGCGTCGAGACGGAGTCGGTGAGCGCAGAGCTTGCGTTGTTTGAGGCGGACATTGCTCAATGCGGTGCCTACAGGACACCAGGCCGGTCGTGAGAGTTGGTCACAGTTCCCTGCCTCTGTAGCTACTGGAACAGCAGCAATTCACAAAGGCTGGTGAAGTCCACTGGTCCTGGGACTTCGGTCAGGGGGCAAGCTCTCTTCCAAGCCCTTGGAGATCTTTGCACAAGTTGAAAATTAAAGGTAAAGTCCTTTCTCCTCTCTTTGGCAGTCAGGCAACCACTGCAGGCCAATCCCCCGAACAGCACTTCAGCTTGAGAATAGTCTCTCCTCAGTTTCCTCAGGTTCCTTCTTCTCAGTAGAGGTTTTGTCTTGTCAGTTCCAGGAAAAATCAAATTTCATGGGATCAGGGTCCCAATACTTATAACCCAAAATCCTTTGTTCTCTGAGGGGAGAGGGGCCTGTGCCCAGTCCGAACCTGTTCCTGAGCAGTCTGTTTACCAGACTGCTCCTTTCCTTTCACCATGCAGGGCAGGAACATCAGAAGCCCCACAGGAGGTGGAGCCAGCATTGTGTGAGGCAGGTACAGCTCAGGAGCACTTCGTGGACAGTCTTCCTTCTCTTCTTTCAGTGTGCAGGGCAGAGACATTAGAAACACCACAGGCGGTGGAGCCAGCATTGTAGAGGGAAGGCCCAGCCCTATTCAGGTCCCAGGTGTAACTCCTCCCTCCCATCTAGATGCAGATCTCCCTATTCACCACCGGGCAGCCCCAGCCTGTCTCCTGGAACCCCACAGTCCTGTTACACACAAACCAAGACAAGGAATACACAACCTAGCAGAGGCGGGCTCAATTGGTTAGGCAAGCGAATACCTACTTTCTAAAAGTGGTATTTGCAAACACAGAATATTAAAATAAACTTTACTAAAATATGTATTTTATTATTCTGAGTCCAGGCATACTAAGCTCTAATTTCTACCATGTTCTGCGAGTCTGTTAGGATTTAGTTGGTTGGTTGATTGCTTTATTTCGATATGCATATATCATAAAAGCGATACAAAGGATTAAAACAGCATGTCGAAAAGAGTATGACTGTACAATAAATAGAAAACATTAAAACACATTATTTCATCATAAATTAGTTAAAAGGAGATTAAATTGATATGGACAGTCTTCTAAGTCTAATCAACCAGGCCCATTTTAAAAACTTGGCAACGGCACAAACAATCGGAGGGGCTGTATTAGTTAAAAGAATCCGAAGGGCGACAGAGTGCTGGCGAGTACCCAATTCTCTGCAGATAGGTCCAAGCCAACGTGATCTTGGGCGGCCATAGTCTGGGCACTCGAAAAGAAAATGTGGCACAGTCTCTGGTTTGTCAGGACAGAGAGCACAGTATCGTGAAGAGGGCTTGGATTTATTCCACCTGGAACAGAGGTCAGCCAAGGGTAGCAACCCCAGCCGAAATTTGATGTACAGGGACCGGTCCATGGCAATTGTTATTAGGTCCATGTACGGCTCGTAGGCAACAACATCTTTTATCAGCAGAAAAGCTGCGGTGGTTTTGCAGTGCTGCTGGCTACTGATGCGCTTCACACGGACCCACTCCCAAAAAAGTTTTTTTAAGGTCTCCTTCGGGGGAGCCGAGTGACTATACCAACAAGAGTCCAGGCCTAGGTCCCCTAAAAGGTGTTTGATGTTCTTCAGCCATTTGATACTGTGCCAACCGTCGGCGTGCATCACCTCAGCAAGGCCGTCAGCGTAGGGTTTTAGCTCCGGTACCCTCCACAGGCGGGCCCAGAGCAAGAGGGGTCGAAGGCGAGCCTGGTCCCCTATTGCTTTACAGCCAGCATCCATGAGCACTGGGATAGTCGGACTACTCGATGGGATGGCAAAGAGATCTTTAATGAATTTGTTAGGATTATAGAATGTAACAATTCTAACAGCCCATTCTGGCCTAGGGAGAACAGGTAGACTTGCAATAGTGAAAGACGAAAATGGCTGTAATTCACTATTAGGACATGCCACACACATTAGGGCTTGTCCTACCTAATACTTACAATGCACCCTGCCCATGGGCATACCACAGGGGTGACTACTATGAAGTCAAGGGAAGGTTTAGGGACTGGCAAGTGGGTGCACTTGCCAAGTCAGCATGACAGTAGTAGACTGCACCCAGGTTCTACAATGGCAGACCTTAGACACATTTTAGTAGGCTGCTGCAGTGGGTGGTACAAAAGGGGGTGGTAATGGACGGAGCATCTGAACCAATCAAACACTCACATCCAGTCAAAAGATCTGGGTTTAATCCATCACCGTTCTTTAGCCCACTATGCCACCCCAGTTCAGACATGGCTATATGCAAATCCGTCTGACCCTGTGCCTCATGGGAACAGTCCAGCCCGAACTGCCAAGCCATGCCTTCCCTGGACCGGAAACAAGCTTCTGAGGACCGGTTTCTGGCATTCCAGCCGTCTTCAGCCCGGCTTGCTTGAATCCAGTGGCAAAGTGAGCAAGGGACTCTGGGGTGGCAGAGTGGGCTAAAGAACGGTGATGGATTAAACCCAGATCTTTTGACTGGGTGTGAGTGTTTGATTGGTTCAGATGCTCCGTCCATTACCACCCCCTTTTGTACCGCTGTTGGCCGCCATAAGTGTGGCAGGGTATGCTCAGACGTGAGTCCCTTGCTCACTTTGCCACAGGATTCAAGCAAGCCGGGCTGAAGACGGCTGGAATAACAGAAACCGGTCCTTGGAAGCTTGTTTCCGGTCCAGGGAAGGCATGGCTTGGCAGTTCGGGCTGGACTGTTCCCATGAGGCACAGGGTCAGACTGATTTGCATATAGCCATGTCTGAACTGGGGTGGCAGAGTTGGCTAAAGAACGGTGATGGATTAAACCCAGATCTTTTGACTGGGTGTGAGTGTTTGATTGGTTCAGATGCTCCGTCCATTACCACCCCCTTTTATACCGCTTTTGGCCGCCATAAGTGTGGCAGGGTATGCTCAGACGTGAGTCCCTTGCTCACTTTGCCACAGGATTCAAGCAAGCCAGGCTGAAGATGGCTGGAATGCCAGAAACCGGTCCTCGGAAGCTTGTTTCCGGTCCAGGGAAGGCATGGCTTGGCAGTTCGGGCTGGACTGTTCCCATGAGGCACAGGGTCAGACTGATTTGCATATAGCCATGTCTGAACTGGGGTGGCAGAGTGGGCTAAAGAACGGTGATGGATTAAACCCAGATCTTTTGACTGTGTGTGAGTGTTTGATTGGTTCCGTCCATTACCACCCCCTTTTGTACTGCTTCAGTGGGTGGAACAACCAGTGCTGCAAGCCCACTAGCAGCATTTGGATCACACGCCCTGGGCACACTCAGTGCACTGTACTAGGGTCTGACAGTAAACCAAACATCCAATCAGGGAACCACTAATCAATACATCAATTTACAATAGGGGGCACTTGCAGTGTGGCACGGGACAGCAGTGGCAAAGTGCCCAAAGCATCTATTACCAGAAAAACACATGAGGCAACAGCGAAAAATGGAAGGAAGACTCACGTCAATGATGCCAGGTCTAACAGCGGCCTGCCCGGACCACGCATCATCGCAGGTTACGTACACGCTCAGTCCCAAAGGTACTACTAACTCAGTGCACCATAATTTATCGCCACATGGCCGTATTCAGGAAGAATTCAACTGACTCTTCATTCATTATTTGCAGAGTGCAGTGCCAAACAAAGTATAACGTCCCTCAAACCTACACAACATCCCTTTAGTTGCCTTCCTTCAAAAATGTCTTTTATATCAGTTGTAGGTTTAGTTGAATAACAAAATTCACGCTGCAAGTGCAAAGGCACACTCACTAGTAGTCTACACTGCGGACAGCACAGGTCACAACTTGAACTATAATGTCCCTGAAATATACATATTTCGACAATGTATTCCATACATGTTTCATCTTTTATTTCAATCGTGATTACAGATGATGCAGTCCAGTAAGCAACACTTTGAGCACCATACGTACCACTAACTCAGTACACCATAAATAATCGCTATGTGGCCTTATTAAGGCAAAATTCAGTAGCCAAAAGACATTCTTACCAGTGCGGTCTGCCTGAACCACACATCATTGCAGGCTCCACACAAACCGACCCTACCTTAGTGCACCACAACTCATGAACCCTTTACGATAGAATCTTCTGTGTATTATTTCACATATAGTGCTCCTACCTTTGTACAGCAGAAGTCCTAAACCGTTTACGATTGAATATCTGTGTATGATATCATGATTACTATTCTACTTGTTACCAACAGCAACGTAATAAAATGGGATCGAGCACACATGCCTTTACCCACTTCAACTATCTATCTGTGTCTATTTATTATGTTTGTAAGATGCTGCTCCGGCGCCCTACCACATTATACTGTGCTCTAAACAGCGTATGCAACCATCCGACCTCTGCCAGTAACAAAAACTTAGATTATATAACTTTCTCTCACTCATTCTACAAATACGAATGTACAAACTGGATCATTATGTGTGTAATAAATTTATAGGTGTGTGCTATTGCTCGTTTTTTTTTTAGCATATTTATATAGTGCGAAGTCCACCCAAAACTATATCAGCAATTTACATGAGCACCATATTTACAGTACATTTTCAGGATCGCGAAAATTACGTCATTTCTCTACAATAACAGGATGTGGACGCGCCTCGAACACCAATTTCCAGCACCAAGTTTGACAGTATAACCAAATTACTACATGCATATATATATATATATTAGCTGCCCTTCATGTGCCAAAAACTGCAACCTAAAGCTTTCACAGCCCTGTATTACTACAGCTACAACACTCCACTCAATGTACAACAAACATTCATATTCGTAGAAATGCGTCATGTCCACCATATTTTATGTGTGCAACTATGCATGAATATAGGGTCAGGGATACCCCGTACCTTCCATGTTGGCCATGTTGTGGGACTTTACAGACATAATGACACATTTGCGTTTAAGACCTGGGTGATGGCAGCACTACAACACGGACATCCGAATCAGTTGATTTCTCATATAGCTCACGACGGAACCACGCCCATAGCTCCGGAGTAATCGTTCACAGCCTCGTGCAGCACTGGCATACGTCCGTCCAGCCCGCTCCGCTTACGCTACCAGGAAATCACAACAATGCTGCATGGCCCAGATTTCCACTGTAGAGATTTCTTACTTCCAGGTCTAGTTGTCAGAACGGCACACACACACTCCCTCATGGCTGGTATACACCCACACCACACCCATCCAGCACATGCGTCACTACACACGTGACCCTACCAATAAAAAAGACGGGCGCACGTGCTCTACGCCATTTTAGAGTTGCTCCCATCGCAAGTGCTGTGATGGCCAGTCCTAGTGGTTCGGATGCCGCATGTAGGCCCGAACTACTGAACAGGGGGCCCACCACCACGTGCGTGGCCTCTTTGGTCACTGAGATAGTGGTACCGCAAGGATTGAGCTGGTGAGCAACCTGCGATGAAGATCGGTGCACAAGTATGTCCTTTGCCACAGTGATCTCAAGACTCAGCACCAAATGTGAGACTTCTTGGTGGCAGAGCGAGACTGCATGATGTAGAACGTACACTGTCTGCGATAAGGTGAGCAGTGAGGCCTGGATGCGCACCGGAGGGAGTATATGGGGAGCAGCAGACTGGATACAAAAAGGCATCGCAACGATTTAGGCGAACGCAGTCCTACATACCGTATCTTATTGCATTTTTTTTCTATTGCAGGAAAGTTTTTATAGTCGGTCAAAAGTCCGTCGCTCGTGATGATTGCAACCACGTGTATCACTGTGCACCACTTGTTTTCACAACCGGATGGAAAACATTACTACTCTACTAATTCTTCATAAGTCGAAGCCCATTAAACAAGTTGGAACTGTAAAAATACTTGTATTTTTAATGCGGGAGGGAAGGTGTGTGAAAGAGCGATGTTATTCTACTCCACATTAAGATAGTGACAATTACCAATCATAGCATCTTTCTTTTACTATCTTTTAGATGTAGAGCTTCAGGGTGAACTATGTCCCGGCAGAAGACACACCGGTGACAGAAAGGTGAGTGCGAATATTCTTTTCAGTCACTCTCTCACTTCCTCTCTCCTTTGTAAATGACAATCTTATCTTTGTTTTTATCGAACAGGTTGTGTTTCACAAATTGGCGTCCCCCCCGCCCCAACACCTCCAGCTCAACGTCTGAGGATTCTGCGATGATGCTTGTCCATCGTAACAATGGATAAGAAGGCTGCTTTGACATGTGGTGGACCCTCTTTGAATCACGCCAATGGCACAAGGTGAGCAAAGAAACTTGTTTCCGAAGCAACCAGAAATCACCTGTGGGCGAAGAGACTGGATAGTGTGCAGCAACTTGACTGCGTACGAATGTACAATTACCTCCGGGCAGTGGGAGTGGATAGGTTGGAACAGTCTGGGTACGCAAGAAAGGGTACTCACCTCCGGACACTGGGAGTCAATGGGGTGCAACAGTCTGGGTATGCAGTAAAAATAACTCACCGGTATGCAGTGGGACAGCATGGGGTATAGTACTCTGGGAGAAAAAAGGACACATACACCTCCTTGCAGTGGAAGTTGATGCAATACAGTATCCTGAGTGTCCAAAGGCACAACGCAGACATATACTCGTGCAGTTGTATGTACTCTGCTAATAGTAACTCTATACTATCTTTCAGATCACTAAACTTGAGGGTGCACTATGAACCGGCACGTGCTTGGACGCACACCGGAGGCAAAAAGGTGAGCTACGAAGATTTCCTCCAGTATTAACACTACCTCTCCTGCTCCATCTATTACTTTCTCTCACTCTTTCAATGTCGTTTTTTCTCTCTTTCACTCTCTCTCACATTGTTTCTCTTTCTCTTTTCAAGTTATGGACACTGTTGTCCACTCTGCAGATAAATAAATCAAGGCTGAATTTAATAAGGTCCGCTGTGTAGAATCAAAGCAGAACTCAAGTTGTGGGCTCTGTTGAACACAGTGTTTACAAAAGGTAAGCAGAGCGGCCTAGATACACAATGCCTCCAATTAAACGTGTTGCAAATAAACCATATTGTCCTGCATAATAACGTGATCTTTCACCTAATTCTGTTTCATCTCTGGATCATTTTAACACCTTGGCTGCTAAGGGTTTTCCCGCTGGGCGCTGGCACTCATTTTTTCCCATTGTTCATGACAAGGTCAGCTCGTCATGAGCGCAGCGCAGGTAACACCCATGACGAGCTGGCCTTGTCATTAGCATGGAAGGGGTTAAAGACCTGCTGGACCATACTGTAGATCTGACCTAGTAGGCACTTCCCTAAAGACACCTCTCCAACGCAGGCCTATGAGAGGGGTGGGATGTATCACGCACACTGCACATGTGCGAATAAGCAATATTGCCAAATGTTACGTTGATTTGTGATCTTTGACCTCATTTAGTCACATCGATCTAATTTTAAAGACATATTTTCATTTTTGTTTTGCAGGTTACCTACCCTCCTACCATTGGAGTCCATTTAACATTTTGTTTATTATATTGTTATGTTAAAGTTACGTTTCTATTTATTTGGGTTTTAATAAAAGTTAATTTTAAAAAATGAGTGTATATGTCTTCTTTTTCTGACGTTTCACTATTATTTAGTGTGATAATAATATGCTTTGAAAACATTTAACAATACAAAGTACAAATGATGTTTATAACTAGAAGTATAATACTGAGGCTAACTATTTACCAGAGTCTGTAGCTGTGATTAACGGTTCCTATGGAAAAAAAATTAAAAAGTCCAGCACAGTTACTGTTTGGATTAGCAACATTGTGTGGTAAACTTGTGACCAGTGTGCTCACTTAAGTGTTCTATGAACTGTTACTATAGTAACAAGCAGTAAGCACTTTGGGGGTAGAGTTGAAAGGTACTGGCTGTACAGAAGCCGTTATATTTACCCAGGATCCTTTACATGACAGATGGGGAAAGAAAACAGACAACAGAACACTGTGGGGCAGATTTACAAGCCCCTTGCTCCATTTAAGTGTCAAATATCCCATGTGAAAAGTGACGCAATACTGGCGCAAGGGACTTGTAAATCTGCCCCTATGTACATTAAGAGCAAAAGAAGTACATAACTCTTCGAATTAACCTCAAGACATGGCTTGAGGAATAGCTACTGACGTTACAAAACCCCATGTACAATTTGACTACTCTGTACTCAACAATGGGCAATTCTTTATCGATCACAATTAGACAGTGTTGCTTCACGATTCACAGTGTGCACTTCACTAAATACTTTGTGCCTATTTAAATGGCATACCAAAGGGGATGATGGACGGATCGTTTGAACAAATCAAATACTCACCCCCAGGCAACGGATCTGGGTTTAATCCATCATCATTCTTTAGTTCACTCCATCACCCCAGTTCAGACATGGCAATATGCAAATCAATCTGACCCTGTGCCTCATGGGAACAGTCCAGCAAGAACTGCCAAGCCATGTCTGCCAAGCTAAGTTGATTCTGTTCCACCGGTTGTTGGACACCTCTTGTGTGGCCCACTGTAATGTATCACTGATACACCTTTTTTGATCAAAGTTAACAACCAGGATTAAAAGGTGTCACCCTGGTGCCCTATCTCACACACCAGGCAGGTGTGAATGACTGTTCATACCTCCAATTTCACATCTAGTAGGGGGCCACTGCTGTATACCAGTCCTTTTCCTTGGTATTTAACAAGTATCTGATAGACATCAACAAAAAAGTGCACACACGTGCAGTAGGCAACGTAAAGTGCTTTTACTGTTCTGCAGCACTGTCCTGTTCATCTTAAAACACTGATGCTTCTTTAGCCATTTAACATACATGGCTTATACATGCGCAGTTATACATATCTGATGAAGCACTTTAATCACCCTTTTATCTGAAACCATTTTTTAGAGTGCTTTTAAAATACACCTAAAACACCGTTTGCACTAGCATACCCTGCAGCTCATGAGCAAACAGCCCAACCCTCCCGCGCGTAAGCAGAGTTGAAGACTTTGTGGTGCTACGCAGCGCAGGCGCGACAAACTTCGGACGCTACCGCGCATGCGCCGCACCCGGAGGCCCACGATACTTAACCGGCAATCTTCCCGCGCATGAGCAGCTTTGTAGACATTGTAGTGTTTTTCAGCGCATGCGCTGAAAACCCCAAACGCCACTGCGCATGTGCCGCACCTGTAGGCGGACAATACCTCACCGGCAACCCAGAAATGCCATATATGGCAAACACATTTTCCCGGTTATTAACTAATTAAGGCTACAATTAACAGTAGGTGCAGGGAGTATTTAAAGCCCATTTTTCGAGCTCTCCAAACAATCGACTGAGCCATAAATGGGGGAAGTAAGACGCAGATATTGTCCTGTAGCTGTGAGTACCTTAGCCCTCTGCAGAATCCTGATTCCTTTTTCCACCACCTTAAGTAAGTGATTATTGGCGCTCTATACAAACTGAGCACTATACCTCATTATACCTTATTTCTAGGGTGCAAGTAACACTTCAACCCTACCGTTTGGAGGCTCATGATGCCAGACAGCATTTTAGCAGCAAGAATGCTTAAAAAGTTTTTATTTTTCTCCCTTATGGCGTACTAAATTAGACTCCATCATACAACCCTAAGGGACATTAAATTAGAGCGTGTGCTTTATGATTTGTGTTGTGTATGTCTTGTATGTTCTCTTTCATTACAGGGCACACCATCACAATAGAATGACATATTAATGTCTAGTAGTTGTTGCCCTCACCTTTTTTCTAGGTCACTGAACCTGTATTCAAGGATTTGCACAATGACAAATACCAACTGGGCCATTCTTTGTGTTCTTTCTTTTTTTCCCATTACCTCTTTTCAGGTTTCTCAAATGTAGATACTTCGCAAAAGATCAATAGGCACACTTTAGCCTTTTTTTAAAAAAATCTATTTTCTGTAAAAAACCTACCGACAGTATTCGGAGGACGTGAGTAAGGTGGGGATCTGTGCACCCCGTCCTGAAGAAGAAGCTTAGCTTCGAAACATGTTGACGGCGCACACGAGGTGTTGTACATTAATATACAAAAAACATCACAATCACCCTTTTAATAAAATGATTGGTCCAAAGCAGCCATTTAGCCTCCCCCACTCCTCTCTATGACTGGAATCAGGACCTATAGCGCCATGATGCTCCTTCCGGAGCGACCGTTTGCGCTTTATAAATACCAATCCAAATTCCAAATTCCAAATAGTACCAGCACGGGCCCATTAAAGTTTTTTGTAGACCTCACGTGACAGGTACTTTTTAATCCTCACATTGTCACTTTTCGGACCTCACCACTCACATCGAAACACACAAAAACTTCACACGCACCACACATAGCCAAAAATATAAAGTGCTCTTGCGTAGTCGCTGGTTGGCAGCACGCCGCATCCCGTAGAGGGGTGAAAAGACCCCAATGATGAAGCATGACACCAAGGGTCCTTTTGTTGTGTGAGGGGTATATAAAGAACACAGGGTGCTCCCCAACATTGTAGGGACCACCATAAGAACATCTGAGTGTGGATTCTTACTGTTTAAATATTTAAGTCTACTTCAGAACAGATGTTACGATCCGACATAAACCGCAATTACCAAGAGTTCAATCCTCAAATCCAGGGCCGCCTTGTAAATACAACACTGTTGTCATACCTCCCTCTTCCATGTTATTTTGTCATGGGAACACCTACCTTGCCACTGGGAACGCCTACATTGCAACTCATTGGAGATAAGAGGCAAGCCATTAGCAAACCGGCTTCTAACATGCGTTAATGCATCTTAGCATCGCCTAGTAAATAGGGCGATATAATTTTCACAGCATTTATGGCTTTTTTTAAAAATTGCAGCGAAATGGCACTTGTTAATATGCCCTCAAGTTTGCTATGACAGATCGAGAACATCGACTCCTGCCCTGCTATAGCAAACAGCAGGGTCCCGGGGGTAGGCACCCCAAGACATAGCAGGAGCTGCTCCTGGGGTGTGGTAATCCCCAAGACTTTCGACTGCTCCAGGATGTAGACCACGCGGCCCCCCTCCCAAAATATAAAAAGCCCCGGAGGGTGGCAATCACCGGGACTTAGACGGACCTTTGTGCTCCCATTTTTTTTGTAGCACCGAGGAATGGTAGTCCTCGAGCTATCGGGCCCCTCTGAGCCCCCATCAAATGACAAAATATTTCTCACCTGCCCCCTTTATACGTTTTGAACACTTGTTCCACTAATTTCTACATCCTCGCTTCCTCGAGGCACAAAATGGCTGCCAACACTTCATGGTTTCGAATGTTGACAACCACTTGGCAGCCAATTAGCATTCCGCGCGTGATCGGGTTGATGCGCTTACAGTGCGCGCAAGATCCGCGGATCCACTGAGGCCATGGATATAGATGTACATTTAATTGTAATTTTCTCAGGAACTACTGAACGGATTTACACCATTTAAGCAAAAGGCACGAGTCTGAACCGAGGACTACCTTTCTGCCAAATTTGGTGTAATTCCGTTCAGCAGTTCAGGCTGTAGCTGCGACTAAAGGTTCCTATGGGAAATTGCATGGGGAAAACACGTTTTCGGACCCCCTTTTTTCTCTGCCCCCGCATGACAAATCACCCCGGGACTTTCAGGATAGGAGCCGACCGGAGCGGGCCAAGAGTTTTGGAAAATTTGCGAAGATTCGTCAACCAGCACCCAAAGTTATTCCAAATAGAATGTTTTTCGGATTACCTATGGATAATAGGTCCCAACTGTAACTACCTACTGGCGACTGCCAGCAGGTAATACAAATACACTATATATATAGATATTGGCAACACTTAATTGTCACAAAACAATTATAATAATGTTTAACTCAGTTGTCGTAACTGTGATTGGCAACAAAAAGCTTTTTGTTCATGAGAGTATATCATAAGAAAAGGAATATACTAAGAAACTTATATAATGCTGGGTGCAATTTACACTTTTGAACAATTTTCACTGGGCAGTGTTTTCACAAGCCTCTGAGGAAATGCTCTCTGAGCATGAAACGCGTCAGGCTTTCATTTGAACTGGACTCTGTTCCCTCTTCATTGTGCTGCAAAACTGCAAATAAAAATGAGGATTTTACCTACCTGCATGTGGGCTTTTCTAAATGAGGTAACTCTTGCGTTGGAATATATATATATATATGTATATATTCACTGAAAAAAACATAGGTTTGACACATGTTATAGTTAACTGGACATTTTACTCATATAAAACCAATGAAATTCCCCCGTTATAGTTACTTCAGCTAACTATAACTCGCGCGCCCGCAATGCACTGCTGATGACGTCACATATTACATCACTCATGCTTTGAACATTTTAGCTTCTATTTTTAAATGTGTGTATCAAAGGTTATATTACGCTGAGAGGAGGTCCACCACTCTTTTACAAGGATGATGTCATTTCATATATCATCAGTGATGTCATGAGTGATGTCACTGACCATGTCATGAGTGATATAATATGTGACGTCATCAGCAGTGTATTGCGGGCAACTCACTGAAGTATTAAACGGCACTACATTATCAATCAGGCCACTCGGGTGGCCACGCCCACCGGGGCGGGAAACTTTTTATTCAAATACACTGCCTTAACCTGCCGTTTGATGGAACCAAGCCAAAGCCCTGAGCCCCTGGTGAAATGTCCCAGACATGAAACGCGTCAGGCAGGAATTTTAATCCGGCGAAGCACCGAGCTGTTCACCTTGTTTTCCCCGAATAAAATTGAGGCAAGATCTATTCACCTGTGTGGGCTCCCTTATTGCAGGCGAACTGTTTGGATATATATATATATATATACACTGAATTGTATATGTTGTGCCGTTTTTTTTTCTTTTTACCATGTGACTGAATGTCGTAACAAAACTTTATTTAATGCACACAAATTGTCAAGCAGGTTTACACTGACGAAGGCGGAGATGCCGAAACGCATTTGTTAAACCCTCCTTTTGAAAAACTGCAAATGCTATGAATAAATATGGCATGTAAACTGCGCTATACAGCTTGAGTGCTCTTTTTTGCGAAACGATCCTTGGTTTTATCTTGACTTTCCAATCGATTGTGCATTCTATCATGTGGTGTTTGATGTGATTTACTTTTCTTTAGTCTAGTTGGAGGGTGCATTGCACCCAAGGAGCCTTCTTTTGCTTGTTTTCCCTGCTATAACCACTTGCTGATCAGAACTCTTTGCTCTTAAGTTTTCCTTGTCTGGATTCCTGACTCCTGGTTTTCTCCAATCCTGTTAAGACTTAATTAGTAAGTATGTTTCTTTCGCCTTTGGCTTTCTCATCCTGGTGGCAGCTCCTAGAGGGCACTTGCCTACCACATATTGCAGTGTGTGGTGACATTGTGACATCTGAAAACAGTCACCCTTGGCTCGGACAGCGGAAGACCCAGATCTGGATGCTATCCACTCCAGGTATTACGATCTGCCTGCCATCAGCCCCTCAACATCAAAATATTCTAGAGATGAAGCCTATTTGAAGGAGCTTTTAGATGGCCTTTTATTATGCCTTTTGAGCTGGACAATTATTCTCCAACTAATCCAAATTGAGATAATTGATTGGCTCCTTGACAGGTGCAGCTCCAGCCTGGGCAACGCCATAATAATTCTGTTATTGTTTTGTCAAAGTTCAAGAAGATGTTTGGGAGATCAGATTGTCAAGTCTCTGCCAAGGACGCCCGGAGTGAAACCTCATTTAGTTAGAGCTTGCTTCTGAGACCACATAGGTGGAACACACTTAGATGACTTAATTCCAGAGATGGTTAAAGGTGGAGTTAAAGGATAAGCTTAACAAGGATCTCAGGGCGTCACCTTTTTATGAACAAGGTTCTCCTTATTGAACACAGACTCAAGGAGAATGGAAAAACAAATAAGCCTGGAGTTTTACTTCTACTACTCCTTCCAAAATCTTTAGGCAGATTGAGCCAGTCACTGAACTAGATGTTCCTTTTCTGAGGTTCCTGATAGGTCAATGCAGCTCAGATCTGCTAGAAGTCCTTTGTCTAACACCAAAAGTGAATGAAGATGGTGAAGATATAAGGGTGGCGTGGTTCTCCACTGATCGAGTCCCAAGAATCTGCTGCAGAAGTGTACTGCTTGACCCTCCAAGCCACAGGGAAAGCTACTTCCACCCTTTGTAAGGGTGACAGGGGCAGGAGATTCCACTCTCAATAAAGTTTCCAGTACCTCCAGTAGATCTTATTCATGCTTGTTTGTAGAATTGATCATTGAAGTCCATTCTGACCAATCTGTCTCTGTTCCTGCTCTATTAGATTCTGATGCCTCCAGCATGTATATGGATTTGAGTTGTTCCCAGAGACTTCCAATTTTCAATCAGCACAGATTCAACTCTGGATCAGTCAGAAAAAATAGACTGGTCTCATTTGATTTCAGATCTTGCAATGCATCAATGTGACCATCTTAGTGCCTTTAGGCAATCATATGAAGATGGCTAATTTTGATCTGATCAAGTCTCCTAACTATGCCGTATTCCTTAGGCCTTGGCTGGAATAACACAATCCCTATGGCAATTGGGAGACTAGAGTCCTATTGCTATCATCACAGTTCTGAAGATATAACTGTTCTTTGAATGGGAGTTATTGGGCTCCTGTGATACAAATACTTTCTGAAGAGCAGTATCAAGTTACAATTGATCAGACTTTGTAACGTTTTTACTACTCTGAAGGAGAATCTAACTAAAGGATTTTAATGGATTCCAAAGGCCTTAGAGTCACCCAAAACTCTATTAGTAGGCCCCCAGATCCGTCCAAGAAATTTACTGTGGTCACTAATCCCTCTAATTTTGCTGTGGCAGCAGTTCGGCTGCAGCTCCAGGAGGAGGTCAATCTGGAGTATCCCCATCTTTTATCTCTCCCATGTCGAACTCCTTTGAACAAAGGTGTTCCATTTGAAAACATGACCTCTTGGCCTTTAATCATGCCATTATGGACTGGCATCATCTTTTAATGGGAGCTGTTAAACCTTTTGAGGCTCAACTGCTCCCATTTCTTTCAATAGGAGAAGTTGAACCTTTTGAGGTCCAACTGCTTCCATTAAAAGATGCCATTACACATATTCCTGGCAATTCTGAACATTCTCACTGATGCCTTGTCTAGACAGGACATTCTGGTTTTAGATTCTGAGATACCTGTCCTTTTACTCCCTCACAAAGTTGTCTGTCTGGCAAGGTACTTTTTACAGCATTTGAGGGATGCTCTCGCTGAGATCTCTCTGGCAGAACTTGATGCTCTGCAGAGTCAAGTGCCCTTGGCCTACCACAAGAACCTATGATTTTTCCAGCATGTCTTGTTGATCCCAGCTAAGACTTTTTAAACGCTGTTCTGCAAATGTGTTATGACTCTCCAGTAGGCCACTGTGGAGTTAAATCAATGTTAGAAATTGCCTTGTGGGCAAAAAATTAACAAAATTAGAAACTCTGATCCCCAGCTCATCAATTAAAAACAGATCTGACACAGGGACAAATATGGATCTAATACTAGAGAAATGCGCGCAGACCCCACCCGGCAGCTGACGCTGGTTCGGGAGGAAATCCGACAGGTCTCACTGGACTCGGCCCAAATGTTATGGCAATCGTCGGTGGCACGGGTGTATGGCTGGGGGGACAAAAATGGCAAACTCCTCCATAACCTGGTCTCCTATCTTAAAGTTCATCGCATCATTCCGGAGGTTCACGCACAGGATGGTACCCTCCAGGTAACCTCCGCGGCCATAGCTGGAACCTTTGCAAGTTTCTATATGCGGCGCGACCACCG
Organism: Lissotriton vulgaris; assembly: GCF_964263255.1. Lineage (NCBI taxonomy): Eukaryota > Metazoa > Chordata > Amphibia > Caudata > Salamandridae > Lissotriton > Lissotriton vulgaris. Next base: position 1,593,495,752 of record NC_141694.1, read on the forward strand.
GATGCGCCCCTGACCGCCCTGCTGGACGGGGCCGGTGCCCGGCTCCCCTTTCTCACTCCTGAGTCCGCAGAGGCCCTGGAGCGCCCCTTAGCCCTGGACGAGGTCCTGGAGGCCATCCCCCTTCTCCACCCTGGCAAAACGCCTGGGCCGGACGGGTATCCACAGGAGTACTACGTTGCCTTTTGAGATATCCTGGCTCCCCGACTTTTGGTCCTATTCTGGCATTTGGCGGAGATTGGCTCCTTCCCCCCTGAATTGGACCTGGCCACGATAGTGGTCATTGCTTAGACCCAGCAGCCCTCCACGAGTTGCGCGTACTACCGCCCAATTTCGCTCATTAATACCGAGATCAAGCTCTTCGCCACAATACTGGCCCAGAGGCCTAAGCCTCACCTGCAAGATCTGGTCTATCCCGACCAGTGCGGGTTCATCCCGGCCAGGGGCACCCGTCACTGCATCCGCTGCCTTCACCTGGCCTTGGCCCACCGTGTCCGCCTGTCCCCATACCTGGCCCTCCTCTTCCTTGACTTCGAGAAGGCCTTCGACACGGTGAACTGGGCATACCTGCAAGATATGCTGGAGGCGATGGGCTTCAGCCCGTTGTTTCGCCGCCTTATCAGGGTCCTTTAAGCCAACCCTAGGGCCCAAGTACTCATTAATGGGACGCTCTCCGAGGCCTTCCTGATCAGCAGAGGCACGCGCCAGGGATGCCCCCTTTTCCCACTGCTATTTGCACTAGCGATGGAGCCCCTCGCCACGCTCATCCGGCAGGACCCCCTCGTCCAGGGGTGGGCCTGGAACAGGAGTCACGTAGGCAAAATAGCCCTATATGCTGACGACGTGCTCCTGTACTTGGCGGACCCGGCAGGCTCAGGCCCCAGTTGCTTGCGCATCCTTGCTGACTTTGAGGGGGTTTCCGGGCCCCAGGTCAATGCGGCCAAATCCACACTGGTCCTGCTGCATCCATCCAGGGAGTGCTTAGACTCGCAGTCGTCTATTCTTCTCAGACACCACTCGGTTAAATACCTAGGGATATGGGTGGCCCTCCTGCTGGACCTTGAGTGGGCATTGAACATCGCGCCCCTGGTGGCCCGGACAAAGGCGGATCTCAAGAAATGGCAATCCATTCCCCTCAACCCCCTAGGAAGAAGCGCCCTTTTCAAAATGATGGTCCTCCCCCGCTACCTCTACATTTTACAAAACATCTCCATCCCCCTGTCCCGTGATTGGTTTTGGGAACTTGACAGGACCTTGTCCCGATTCCTCCGGAGTGGCGGATGGCCGCGGATGTACCTGGCGCACAGCCGCATCCCCCCCTTTTATTGGGGGCCGAGGGGTGACCCACTTTACCTCTACTACCTTGCCACCAAATTGATAGTCATCCACGACTGGTATGCGGGCGGCTAGTCCGACCCAGTATACCGAGTGGAGCTGGAAACTACGGACTTTCCGCAGATCCAACGTTCCTGTACGGATGCCCAGTGCCACAGACCATAGCGTTAATCACTAGAACAGTCCTCGTGGGCTGGCGCGCTGCCCTGCGCCACGTGGGGTGGGACCGTAAACTCACTCGTCAGACGCCGCTCTGGCATGGCACCTGGCTCAGGGAGGTTTCGTCCCTGAACGGATTCTCCCGCTGGTATTTAATTGGCATCTCGATCCTTGGAGACGTCTGGGTGGGGGACCATATCCATGCCTTTGCAGACCTACAACAGCGCCATGCCCTTCCCCACACCCAACACTTCCGTTATCTGCAGCTACGACATGCCATCCTTGCACACCTCCCCTCACCGACTTCCCTCCCAGAGTTCAGTCCGCTAGAGGCCCAGGTGATGATGGGGAACCTGGGCAAAGGAGGAGTGTCCCGTATCTACCGCTCCCTAGTGAATAATGGCCCGCGTCCTTGGATGGGGTGCGCGCCCGGTGGGAGATGTGGGTTGGCCCCCTAGAGGAGGCAGACTGGAGAGATGCCCTTATGGCCCCTAGAACCCTAACCACGGATATACTACCTACACACGGTCTACCTCACCCCTGAGCGACTCTTCCGTGCCTGCTTGCGACCCTCCCCAGACTGCCCGAAATGCGGCTCATCCCCCGCAGATTTTTACCATATGGTGTGGCTCTGCCCGGTGTTGGAGAGGTTCTGGAGGGGGGTGGAGCGGGGTGGAGCGGGAGCTCACACAAGCCCTAGGATGGGAAGTTCCTCACGACCCACTCCGGATGCTGCTGGGTATATTTGACGGCCTAGATGGTTCCAGGATAAATAAGCGCCTACTGGGGACAGCGGTGGCTGTGGCCAAAAGGGACATAGTGACGTACTGGTCGCGTGCCGCTGCTCCTACTGTGAAGGGGTGGAGGAGGGGGGTGGACAGGTGCGGCGCCCAGGAGAAGGTCATGTTCGAATCCCGGGGCTCCCCAGAATAGTTCCATAAAATATGGGGGAAATGGTTCAATATGATCCAGTCATAATCCTTGTATCAAATGCTTCATACTCCGCCGTCACTGCAATGCAGGTTGAGATGCTGGACTGAAATGGATTGACCCTGCATATATGTTTTACTGATTCTGATCCGATGTCTATGTTGAATAATGAGCTGCAACCGATGAATTCTCTTCGCTGTTTTATATACTCAATAAAGTTGATTATCAAAAAAAAAAATACTAGAGTAACTAAACTCTCTCCACGACCTGACAAGATCGACAAAGACGAACACCAATATTCTACAAGAAATGAGGAAAGAGCTCCAGAGCATAACATCTGGAGAAGATGAGGTAGAATTCAGAGTTAGCAAAGTGGAAGACCAAACTTCTTCCATCCAAAAGATATCCACTACCACCGAGAAATAAATCGCACTCCTTGAAAAAGAGATCACAAACGACGAAGACAGGAACTAAAGTGAAAATCTCAGACTCTTTGGCCTTCCCAAAACTGCTGAGAAAGATTACAATGCTTTTGTGTCCTTTCTAGAAACCTAGATACCTCAGGCTTTAAAAATAGATTTCAAGGTCTTTGAAAACAAATGGGCTCATAGAGTACCGACCAGAGTATTGCACCAATTAAAAACACCTCAACAAATAATTTTCATACCACTACGCTATGGACATACAGAAAAGGTCTTGGCCCAAATAAGGGCAGTGAAATTTGTCATATTGAAAGGTCGCAAAATTGGGATATCGCAAGACTACAAGAAAGAAACTGTAAACTGCAGGAAGAGATTACTAGAACAAAGGAACAAGATGAAAGCAATAATTATTTACTTCTCCTTTGCAGTCCCATCAAAAATGAAAATCACAAGTGATGGGAAAACGTTGTACTTCAGCAAACTAGCAGATCTGGAAGCCTTTTTGGACAATATAACCGAAACAGATATTGTCATATATGGATCCCTTAATCTACCCTCTGCATGCCTTTTTCTTATAGTCTTGTCCTTCATACTAACAGGCAGAAATATTTTAAAATCACCTACTAATTGGCAACAACACCCAACTAACCACCATAGCCAATAAGCCATATTGATTCCTAATATTCTTATCAGCCCTAATAGACATCATACCCTTTGTGGTTCCCGATACAAATAACCTACTACACACCAATATAAGTAACCAATTCAACCTAACTAACATGCCTTATTAACTAACATGCATTGTCAATGTAACTTTAACAAACTCTGTCTAACAAATCATGCCTAAGCGTGGAAGGGTATTCTCAGATGTGAGACCCTTGCTCATTGCACCATCAGGATTCAAGCAAACCGGGCCGAAGACGGCTGTAATGCCAGAAACCGGTCCCCGGGAGCTTGTTTCCTTCCCAGTGTAAGAATTGGCTTTTGTAGTTTGGTTTGCCCTGTTCCCATCATGCACTGGGACAGGAACAGACTAATTTGCATACAGCCAGGTTCTGAAACTGGGATGGTGCAGTGAGCTAAAAAACGGTGTTGGATCTAGCCCTGATCTCTTGACTGGGTGAGAGCTTTCTGCTTAATTCAGAGACTCTGTCCCTCACCACCCCTTTTTGTAAATATAACAAATCATGCCATCATACTGTTTGGAACCACTCAACAATAACTATACACAGTCTGACTAATATCATTGTCACCGCTACGGAGTGCTATAATGTACAATGTATGATGAATAACATGCAAGCCTGAAAATACATCTTTACTAGTGTACTATTACACAGAGATACAATGGAAGTAATACATTGGAAGTTACTAGAATATTACGCTCAGCTCTATCTCATTATATCGTTAGAATGATATACCGATAGACTAATAGACTGTTATACTGAGATACGGACGTGTTTTTTTCATGGGCATACACCTAGGGAATCTCTTGAATAAACGAATACACACAGTCATATCACACAATCATAAACTTACCTGACTGCTATTCTGCATGACAAGTCATACTAATCATACAAGTCATACTTTATACCATGGTATGATATATAAAGCCATAACATGCTGCACTAATACCATAGTATGAAATACACTATTAAGCATGCGTTGCTACTGTTTCTATACAATGTTATTGATATCTTAAGGCTATATCACGGATAAGCCTTTATCGCATTATAAAATGTTATTCCACTGATATATCATCAATGAGCCTCTATTAAGCAACAGAAATGCAATGAAATTCCACTGGGATTTATAATTTAGCTAATGTTGATGATTAATGATAGTGTTAAGGTAACAATTCTTCCTCCATCCATTATAGTTCAAGTTCTATCACCTGCAAGAAGTTAAACTCCATATACAGTGCAGTCTGCTTTCTTCTCGCGGCATCCCCACCCTCCTTTTCTCATGAGCTACATGGCCCCGGTCTGCAGGAGCCTCCACTGCCCCATCTATTAACAGAAGGTTTTGGTCTGGGTAGGATGTGGGATCTATGGTTGTTCTTATTCTTTTCTTCCCACTCTACCACCCTTGACTCCCCTGCCAAGAAAACCAATTATAAATCCCTTAACACTGAGCAGCTCCATTTCATACAGACAATTTAACATCTCACCACATCTCTCTTGTGATCACACCATTATCAGCGCAATGACCAGTGACACTGTAAGCTCTCATAACAGAACTTGCATGAAATTTCACTCAGTTCCCCTACCAATACAGTACACTGATAAAATATTGATGCCAAAAATATCCCCATACACAAATATCGAGTCATAAATATCGATGTAAAAAAAAAACCCAACAAGTATAAAAATATCAGGAAAAAATATTGATGTACAAAATATAGATATTTGTATACATGTAAAAAATAATTTTAAATATATTAAATACAATTATTTAAAGAATTTATTTGGATTTAATATACAAATATAAGGAACATTTAATTTTTTTAACACATATATAAAACATCATATATATATATATATATATATATGAACCACGTGACTCCTCCGGATCTCTCGGTGTCTCTCGCGCACATGCAGCACACCAGCAAACAGGAAGGAGACGGACCACGTCACATCAGCATAGATGTTGTTTATTCGGTACAACAGAAAGCAGCTACGCGTTTCTGGCAAGGTATGCCCTTGTTCACGCTGCAACCAGTACATCGAACTAAATGCTTTTTAACTGCAATTTACACATAGTGACCACCCCTTCACGGTGACATAGTGAGTCATGTGACTTAATAGATGTGGAAAACATACTACCATAGTGAGTGCGAGTACATCTCGTGAAAAATATCAACAAGAAGAAACATCACTGGTTAAATCCAGAATTCACACTAAATAGACCATAAGGTATCACCGGTTAAATCCATAAATATGGCCATGATTCAAGAGACCTATCAATTCGTTACTAGCAATCTTATCATAATTTCAATAAATACATATTAAATAGCTGTAAATGACAGGAAATTCTTATATGCAAAATTAATACAATTAGTGTTTCTGTATGCGTAACCATGGTAGTATAATAAAGTGCTAAGTGAAGATTAAAAGGTAAAGTGCAAAGTTCTAAGAAAAGTGCATAAGAAGAGAAAGCTGTACGTAATAAAGTGCAATACCAATCATTATATCTAGTACGATTAGAATGTATCTGATCACATTTGAATATTATATGGGTTCTAATTACCCCAACATTTCATATGTATATTTCGTACTTTAATAATAATAAATAGTATAAATAGTTTAAAAGCTCCTTGAACATCAAAAATAACCCGGATTTGTGATAATCAATTAATGATATATATACACACACATTTCAATTCAACTGGCATATATATACATCCATATTACATATTTACAACCCACAACAATTTATGTATAATTTCATTTGTGTTCATACTCAAAATATTGGTCCTATTATCAAATACTGAGCAGTGTAAAAAAGTAGAAAAGTAGAAAAGTAGAAAAGTAGAAACATAAAAAAGTAGAAAAAGTTTTTTTACATATATATGTGTATGCACATTAAATCTATATACACAAATATATCAATCAAAGTATCTACATGATCATGATAACAAAAATACGAAAAACTTTACATGGTTATTTACAACTTAGGCAAGCAAGCAATGTGTTCAGCCCCACTCTCAACCTCGAAATAGGGAACCTAACTAAGAGGGAGATCCAAATTACTAATAGACATGGGGCTGTGGTAGTAGACAGGAAATATGGGTGGACTGACAATAATACTTTCTACAAAAAGTGATGCATCTCATCTATGTTGTTCAATCCATTTGGCCAACGTGTATCCAGCTCAAATATCATCCTAGTCTCCAGCTGTCTTAACAGAGATTCCCTATCTCCTCCTCTTTTCAAAGGTGGCACGGCCCCGATCACAAAGTACTTTAAACACGAAAGATCTTTGTTGTGTACTCTTTTAAAGTGGCGTGCCACCGGGTAGGCAGGGTCACTGTGCAAAATGGCGCGCAAATGCTGTAAAATCCTGACATGCACCTGCAGCTTGGTACTACCAACATATTTCAAGCCGCAGGTGCAAGTCAGGACATACACAGCAAAATCTGTTTTGCAATTAAAATTGCCCAAGATCTTTTTAGGTTCTGTAGAAAAAGGAGTCATGTATTGTGCAGTATTCTCACCAAATCTACAAGCGCGGCAGCTGGAGCATTTGAGAAAACCCTTAGAGGGTTTCAACCAAGGGGTTTTAGTTTTTAATTCAGGGGCAGGTTTGTCCAATGCGGACCCCATGCTTTTAGCCCGTCTGAAGGTTATGGTAGGAGTGGCTGGTAACCTGGTGTTTAATATATGATCACTTAACACTATAGGCCAATTCTTTCTAAAAATTGCTTTCAATTTCCTGTCTTCGCTGCTAAAAGCTGTAATCATTCTAGGGCCCTGTTGTAGAGTATCAGGAATAATACCACTTTCTGACTCAGAGTGAGGGGAAGGGAATAAACTTTCTCTAGATCTAAGTTTAGATTTCTCTACCGCTTCCCTGAGAATCTTATCAGAATAGCCCCTGGCTTTCAATCGTGCCAACAATTCTTCTAAGCATTGTTCGAAGTCAGTAGGGCAACTGCAGATTCTCTTTAATCTCAGAATCTCTCCATAGGGTATTCCCACGATGGTGTGTTTAGGGTGCATTTAAAGAATTTATTTGGATTTAATATACAAATATAAGGAACATTTAATTTTTTTAACACATATATAAAACATCATATATATATATATATATATATATATATATATATATATATATATATATATATATATATATATATATATATATATTTACTTTAAAACAAAAACTATTCATTTTAATTTATTTTAAAATGTTATAAATATATTACATTTACAAATATATACATATACATTCACCTTTGCTATTAAAATCTAATAAAAACCATTATATGATACATGAAAACATTAAAATATTTAATAGTCTTTAAACTTAGATTTTGCACTGGATAGAGTGCAAACTTAGGGAAAGCAGAGGGGTAAAAGTAACTATTCCCACTCCAGTGAGTGCAACATTAGGGAAAATGTTGGATAGCAAAGGGGTAAAAAATACTATTCCCACTCCAGTGAGTGCAACAGTAGGGAAAGTGTTGGTTAGCGAAGGGGTAAAAATAACTATTCCCACTTCACTGAGTGAAACAGTAGGGAAAGTGTTGGATAGCGGAGGTGTACAACTTACTATCCCACTCCAGTGAGTGCAACAGTAGGGAAAATGTTGGATAGTGGAGGGGTAAAAATTACTATTCACACTCCATTGAGTGCAACCGTCGGGAAGGTGTTGGATAGCGGAAAGGTACAAATTAATATTCCATTTGGAGTCAGTTAAAAATTAAAAACAAACAAAAAATTACAAACGATTAAAACATAGGGTTCGATTCCGATCCTGGAAAAAAATCCGCCGTACGATTCGTATTCGTAGCCGAATCCGTACGAATGGAAAAATACCGTCCGACCTGCGTAGTACGATCCATTTCCGCCTATTCCCGTACGATTATCAGCGATCCGTACGAGCCACAGTCGAAGCCCCGTACGAATTAGCGTCGGAAATCAAACCGTACGAATTGTAAACCTGCCGTACAACCATACAAGTACGATCCAGTTCCGGAACCCAGTACGCGATTTGTACGGCCCAAAGTAGTCGCGCATGAAGAATGAATCATACGGAAAATATCGCCTCTCAGCAAGCCGCATCAACACATATGAACCGTTTACCCCTCGATCAAGCGTACGCGAAGCCCCCCACCGGCCCGTATAAGTCACCCGCACCTACAAGTACGACACGCACACACCCCCGATCAAGCTTACGCGAAGCCCCCCACCCCCCAACGGCACATATAAGTCACCCGCACTTACAAGTACGACCCGCACACACCCCGAACAAGCCTACGCGAAGCTCCCCACCCCCCAACGGCCGGTAAAAGTCACCCGCACCTACAAGTATGACACGCACACACCCCGATCAAGCGAACGCGAACCCTCCCACCCCCCAATGGCCCGTATAAGTCACCCGCACCTACAAGTACGACACGCACACACCCCGAACAAGCCTACGCGAGCCCCCAACGGCCCGTATAAGTCACCCGCACCTACAAGTACGACACGCACACACCCCGATCAAGACTACGCGAAGCCCCCCACCCCCAACGGCACGTATAAGTCACCCGCACCTACAAGTACAAACCGCACACACCCCGATCAAGGATACGCGAAGCCCCCCACCCCCCAACGGCACATATAAGTCATCCGAACTTACAAGTACGACCCGCACACACCCCGAACAAGCCTACGCGAAGCTCCCCACCCCCCAATGGCCCGTATAAGTCACCCGCACCTACAAGTACGACACGCACACACCTCGATCAAGCAACCGTGAAACTCCCCCACCCCCCAACGGCCCGTATAAGTCACCCACACCTACAAGTACGACCCACACACACCCCGATCAAGCCTACACGAACGCCACCACCCCCCAATAGGCCCGTATAAGACACCCGCACCTACAAGTACGACACGCACACACCCCGATCAAGCGAACGCGAACCCCCCCACCCCCCAACGGCATGTATAAGTCGCCCGCACCTACAAGTACGACAAACACACTCCCCGATCAAGCCTACATGAACCCCCCCACCGGCCCGTATATGTCACCCGCACCTACAAGTACGACACTCACACACCCCGATCAAGCCTACGCGAACCCCCCCACCCCCCAATGGCCCGTATAAGTCACCCGCACCTACAAGTACGACACGTACACCTCGATCAAGCGAACGCGAACCCCCCCACCCCCCAACTGCACGCATAAGTTGCCCGCACCTACAAGTACGACACGCACCCCCCCCGATCAAGCGAACACGAACCCCCCCACCCCCCAACAGCACGTATAAGTCACCCGCACCTACAAGTACGACACGCACACACTCCGATCAAGCCTACGCGAAGCCCGCCACCCCCCAATGGCACGTATAAGTCACCAGCACCTACAAGTACGACCCACACACACCATGATCAAGCCTACGCGAAGCCCCCCACCCCCCAAAAGCACGTATAAGTCACCTGCACTTACAAGTACACCCCGCACACACCCCGAACAAGCCTACGCGAAGCCCCCAACGGCCCGTATAAGTCACCCGCACCTACAAGTACGACCATCACACACCCCGATCAAGCCTAATCGAAGCCCCCCCACCCCCCAACGGCCTGTATAAGTCACCCGCACCTACAAGTACGACCGTCACACACCCCGATCAAGCCTAATCGAAGCCCCCCCACCCACCCCATATAACACACACACCACTAATTCAAAATAAGCCACACCCACAAATGGACCACTAAAAGGGTCCACACATACAATCCAACATCCTTTGCAACATACCTATTTGCAAAAAGAAGATCCTGCCAGCACATCAACAACTGCACCCATTAACCTTCACACATACACCCTATCTCATCTACATCCACACCACCCCCTTCACAATCAGACCCACACATCCTCATCCATACACACCATCACCCCCTCAATCACATACACCCCACACAATGACCACACAAAAGAATCCAAAGTTCACTAACCCGGATATGGAGACCCTCACAGATGAAGTCATCAGAGTCGAGCCACAGCTGTTTGGCGCATTGGTCAGACAGACCAGCATAGCAGAAAGAACACGCCTGTGGGAGAGGATCATAGACAGGGTCAATGCTGTTGCACCCATCAAGCGCACCAGACAGGAATGCCAGGCCAGGTGGTATGATCTGCGGAGGATGGTCAAGAAGAAGATGGACCAGGACTACGCCTGTGCACAACATACTGGGGGTGGTGGTTCCCGCAGACCTCCACAATACCAGCCCTGGGAGGAGAAAGTCATGACCCTGCTACCACCGGTGGGAGTTCACGGAATACAAGGAGCCGTTGAGCCTGGTGAGTATACAAACAACTCCTGTAATATGGGAGGACTCCCAACAGTGCCCAACTGTATGGGGGTGGGTGGCCATGAGTCCCAGCAGTGCCCAAAAGTATGGGGGTAGTTGCAAGGGGGAGGCTGAAAGGGTGGAAGGTGTAGGGTAGGAGGCTGCTCTCATCCCATATGTCCCAGGTACACACCCAAGCACCATGCTCAATGCACAGGGAGTGTGAAATTACGGAGAGGATAGTAGACAATGGGCCCTGGTGTAGGCAGCACAAGGCCCTCCTGTGATCATTGCAAACACAAACACCAGGACAAGGTCAGACATCCTGTGCAGGAACCCACAACCACGATCATGGCAGCATGCTTCATGGGGGCACAGTCAAAAAACGAAGGATGGATGCTTGCAAAATCACACTCAAACTACTAGCATGGCCTGTCACACACACCCCTCACAAACGTATCCCCTGGGGACAGGCAATGGAGTGCACAATTGTCATGTAGCACAACAAAACAATCACTCATATGATTACGCATCCAACTGAAACATGCACAGGGCTGATTCTCAAGTCCATTGGGCCTCTCACACAATGCACTTGACCCATCTTATGAACGTTGTGGATACACTTAAGTAGCACCATGGACATGGGTATTGACAAGGTGATGCGTCTTGGAGAAGTGCCACGTTCTAAGGCCATGAGCTAGAAGTGGGTGTACAGGTCCAGGGGGGTTGGCATCGGTTGGCCATCATGGAACAGCAACACCTATCAAAAGTAGCTGAATTGAATCTTAAAACTTCCGCTCTGTCTCTTACATGAACATGCTGCATCTAAAACCTGTGCATGCTTGACGCAGGCATAAGGATTGACACTGTATCCTGAATATTGCGTCAAACCGAGCACTGCTGTATCTGTGTTGTGCCGGCAACACAAGCCACAGCAATGGCTGTGTCAGTCATTGTCAAGAGAATGGAACATGGAAAATACCCCTGAGTACATGTTAATTTGCTCCCACTACATACACATACACAAGTGAACAATGACAACAATGTAAAGCAGGTGGGACTGTGATGCTGACAATGAAAAAATATATATGTTTCATGATAGTGCATTAACTGTGTCTGTCTCTCACACCCACAGGGCAACGTGTGGAACCCACCCCCAACCAGGGGAGAGAAGGATCCCAGTCCCAGGCTCAGCAGGACCCTGACCCCAACGACAGCGACGCCATTCAACACACCGTGGATGACCCCAACCAACCTGGCCCCTCTGGATCCCAAACCCCCTGCATCAACCACCGGACCCATTCTCACCACATCCCAGCAGACAGGTCAGAGCCCTGCCCATGATCCACCAGAGAGCCAGTCTGAAAATGAGGGAAACCCTTTGGCGGGCACGCTGGAGGTGGCAGACAACATCCACCTTGCCAACACTCGGGGGTCCCGTCGATCCGATGTGCCCACAAGCTCAGGCCGTGCTCGTGTGGGTCAGGGTGGTGGGAGTGGCGCAAGGCGGAGGCGAGATTCTGGCCAGTCAGCTGCAGGGCCCGGTATGACTGAACTGAGTACCATCCTGGAGGCATACCGGCGGGACACCAGGGAGGTCAGCCAGGTAGTGGAGGCCCTCAATGAACTGAAACAACAGCAGGCCGAGCAACATGCCAGGCAAGTACGACATCATGGACGGGTGGAGGCAACACTGGCTGAGCTCTTGACGGTGCATCAGGATATGAGACAATCACTCCGTCAGATTGCTGGCAACATGCAGCACCCTCCCTGTGTCACCAGGCCACAAACGTCAAGGCAAAGTTCAACACCAGCCACAGGGAGGGAGGAGGAAGAGGAGGAGGAGGAACTGTCGGACGGAGCGACCCATGCATCGTCCAGGCCTGCACGTGAGGGTCCCCCAAGGAAGAAGGGTCGTCCACGGCTAAGACGTTGAGAGGCAGTGGGGCATGAACAACTCCCAAGAAACCTGACCTGGAATATTGCCCTTGGGTGCAACAGCATCACCTATTGGACTCTCCCACATGGACTTGCTGGTCACAGTCTGCCCAATGATGCCAAGCACTGTGGCCTGGACTCTGTTGACTGAAACTGTAAGGCATCTCATCTCCAGCAGTGAACTTTGGATTCCCCCCCCCCCCCTTTCTGTACAGCACCTACTAACGTTTCCTGCACAAGATCACCAGATAAATATAAGAAACATCATACGCATTGGTGTAGTAATCTTGTACCCAGAGTCTAAAACATATGTGTGTGGAAATGTATGAAATGCCAGAGTATTGAACAAACTGCAGTCATCCACACACTTGGATCTGAGTCCGGGTGAGGACACACACATAGGTCACAATATTCAAACAACTAGATACATGGATGACAATACACACCTGTGATGGTTACTAAATGCTGGAGGGGGGTTTGGTTCTCAATACTGCACTTACAGACAGGCACAGGAGAGTCACTTGGAGGTGTATGGATCAGGGTTCAAAAAGGTAGTTGTCCACGTAGGGAGTACCTACATCTGTGTCCTGAGGTATGAGAACTATCATCAGCATTCTGCTGTACTGTGGATGTGATGAATGGCGCACAGGCCAAGGGTGGCAGGACAGACTGTGGGCAATAGGCTGTAGCACTCTCTACAAGCTCACCTGATTACGTGACCGCCCACTATGCAGCTACAACAATGTAACTCCTGTGACGGGTGCAACGCATCCAGAACACCTTGCCACGTCTGATAATTCTCTTCACCAGAACGGCCACATCACACCACACCCAAGAGGCGTGGTTTTGGTGTGTGTTCCCGGTGGCTTTTTGACTGTCTGTGACGGCTATGTCGAAGTGGTGTGCCAAGGTTGCGTACTGCCACGTTACTGTAAGGAAGGCGAGGTGTGCTGCTGTGGTGTTGACAAGGTAACACAGTACAATATTGTGCTGCTGGAAGGTGTGTTTGCTGTACAAGGCACATGACCTGGTGGTACATAGACACACTGTCATGTGGGGAAGCATGGTCTTGCCGGTATGTGTTGCACACACAGGCAGAGAAGCTGTTATGGGTGAGTTTGAGGTATCGTGATACCAGGTGGATGATTGTCTGGTGTTCTCTGTGTGTAGGGTGGCTGGAGCATGCTCTACAAATGGATGGAAGGAGGAGTATCCTGTATGCATGTGTGGTCCAGGATCTGGCCACTCTGCGCTGCATTGTGGCTGTGGATGCAGCAGCAGGAATGAGTGAACACATGACGGCAGAAGGGTGAGACAACATGCAATACAAGAACATAACACAAGGGCATTTGCAAACCACAAAGTGACATGTGTATGCGAATGCATTAGTGCCTGGTTGACTCAGGGTCACTGCAAGCAAAATGGCAGAGTAATCACCAAAAATCACGGTCACAGGATCAGGCCCCTTAGTGCCAAGTGGGGCACAGGACACACAGCGTCAGCAGGTGTAGTCTGCACGTAGTGGGTAGCAAGCTAAACAGCACCTACACAGCCATCTACCTCACACACAACATAGTACTTTAGTCTTTACCAACACCATGCATGTTGTCACTGTACACGTAACCACATATGAACAATGAACTTACATTAGGCCATATTGAATACATGCACATTAGAAAGACATGTGCGTTGACAGCAAGGAGGCACAATGTTCTGTGGGAATCACACGTCATACACAACACGATGAATTACCTTGGGAGGCCATGCAGCATTATCCAATGTACATGGTCAGTGGCATTGCCCTGAAGACAAAAACAGTCATGCAATGATGTCACCTGTAATGCAGCAAAAAGATTCTCCACACGACTGCCAGGGACTGGCTGTACCTTTCATCATCAGAGTGGTGCGATGCTCAAAGGGTTCCACCTCCAAATAGCCCCTTGGTCCGAGTACAAGTGACAGACACAAAAGGGTGATCAGGCGAGGGAAGGAGAGGATGAGAACTGCATGGAGGGAGATCTGAAAGAGGCAAACAAGCATTAGGATTACATTCTTATGTCACTGATTCAACAAATACCTCATGAGATACACTGTAGCAGTCACACCTGTGAAGTGTAACCACTGTACCCAATTTGAGATCACAGATAATGCTATGACATAAGATCAGATGCTTGATCACGGACACATAAAACCTAGAACAGTCTGTCACCTATTTGATTCTTGTGTAACGCTCACAAGTCTGCTACTATGCAAAGAGATCCATGTGGACAAAAACTAAGTCAGGGTGTATGATGATGTGTCCCAAACCAAGAAATCAAAATGTATGGCAGTGCTACTTACGCAAACTGTAATATCTGTATTTTGACCTGTGTATCAGTAAGGGGCATGAAGGCAAACTTGACATCACCCACAACAGCTGTAAGCATCACATATGATGAGGAAGCTAATGACCTAAATGTAATAAAACCCCTCTGTAGCCAGTCTTTTGCTCTTGCAACTGAGCCTCACTATGCTAAACATGACAAGCAGGTGGAAATTAAGTCAACAGCAAGTAATGAAGAGCCAAGCCACATAAAGAACCCTACCGTCACCATGAAATGCTGCACGGAACAAGAAAATCATGTGAATAGCCTCACTCCACTGGTGCAACGGAATAATTTACATGTGCTTCAGCCCACCATTGTGTTGTCATCAGCGCAACATACCTGGCATCATGTGAATGGAAACTGAACTTCAACTCACTGTGAAGGCTGACGTAGCAGTATTCTCAACCTGCGCTGAGGTAACGACCTGACAGTGACATGACCTACTGGCACAAGGGGCAATGCATCCATGCAAACAGACTCACAGGACAGTTGTCTTAACATGTGGGACATACACCGGCCCACACCTACACGACATGGTTTTTGGGAAACCAAACTGTACTGGCCCACAAGGTTGAGGGGATGATCCAGACACATCCTGCTGCACAGTGAGGCTGCAATCCCCCACAGAGTCCCTGGTTGTGATCTCCCAAACAATGTCAAACCATGGTATATGCAATGTTTCAGTGTCAATGTTTACACACATTGATGCATTCACTAGAGTCAAAACTCAACGACAGATGACTGTCAGATAGGGTGACTATCCTGTCATGGGAGTGGGGCTACATGGAATCGGAAACATGATGTTGTTGCATGTATGCATGGTCCAACAACATGCGCATGAACATGTACCACACAATTGAAACCATACCAACGCAAAACAGCCTTATATGAGTACTTACCCAAACTGACATTTCCACATGTCCGTGCACGCTCCGTTGAGTCGGCTGACATTACTATCATTATGATCAATAGCAGGCTGACCAAGATGACACCAACGGAATTCTGAAGGCTTTTAATCAGTTGCGCTATGGGTGCACTGCCTGTTTATACGCACACCAGTAAGGAATAATATTTGAACAGGTGCAAAAACGGCAAGTGGAGAAACCTTAAACCACTCAATAGAGTAGACAGAAAACTACCCCTACATGAACAAATTCGGTTGCCGATGCACTCAAGACGGTGTATACACTGTTAAGTAACAATATACAGAGAAAGACGATAGTGAACAAAATGACAGAAGTATCATAACAAAGGCTCTCATGAAGAGTAAATCTTGGAGTCTTTAATGTAGCAAACAGCCATGAGAGCCTTTGTTATGATACTTCTGTCATTTTGTTCACTATCGTCTTTCTCTGTATATTGTTACTTAATAGTGTATACACCGTCTTGAGTGCATCGGCAACCGAATTATGACACCAACGGACAACAGGCAGGGCGACCTGGGAATGAGAGGCACACAAGGGGTCAAGTTCAGAATAATGTCATTCAGACATGGTCATGTTGAATAGACTGAGGCTGTACTACACTTGTACATTCCAAGTGCACACATAGCATGTATGTGTGTGGCATTACATCTGCACCTGTGTGACACTGCACAACAAACACCAAAGTGACATTGCATACAGTCAGCTGGATACACAGGATGCTACCCATGCAACTCTATGGTACATGTTTGAACAAAATGCACCTAGGACTCACCATTATGAAAAGATGTTGCGGATGAGGTGACTCCGGATATCATCTTCAACCTCCTTGTCACTGGCATCCTGGCCAAGGCCTTCATCCTCAACGGGCGGATGTTCCAGCTCATCAGGATCTAGGATGAGTGGCACGGCCTTCTCCACTGCAATGTTGTGTAGCATGCAGCACACCATGAAGATGGTACACACCTTGAGTGGGGTGTATTGGAGGGCTCTGCCTGTCTTGTCGAGGCACCTGAACCGGCTCTTCAGGAGTCCAAATGTTCGCTCTATCACCCGCCTGGTCTGCCCATAATCATTGATGTACCGCTGGTCTGCAGCTGTCCTGGGGTTGCATAGCGGAGTCATGAGCCACAACATGTTTGGATATCCTGCGTCTCCTGCAAATTGACATCATGGAAATGAGTGTGTAATATGATGCAGTTAAGTAAATAATGACATACACACATACATGAGTAACAGAGTTTACCCACCGACATGACATGCCCGATGGTTGTATAGCTGCAGCATCATCTGTGGTACCCTGCTACGCCTCATGACGAATGCATCGTGGCACGATCCTGTAAAAACGTGCACAAACATGGGAGATCAGCATGTTGGCAATACACACCCCCAGGGCATTTATCGAGTGGTAATGTTTCCTGTTGCGGTACGCTTGCTCCTGAGCCTGTGGTGGCACCAGAGAAACATGTGTTCCATCAATCGCACCAATTACATGTGGCATTCGTCCCAGGGCATAGAATTCCCCCTTGACATCTGTCAACTGTTCAGGAGTAGGGAATGTTATGAATTCATCTATGTGCAGCAACATAGCAGCCAATACATCACGTAAAACCCGGCTGAACATGGTTTGGGACATCCCCCCAACATCACCGATGGTAAATTGGAACGTACCTGTGGCAAAGAAATGTAGGGCTGCCATCACCTTTAACTTGGGTGTCAGCGCAGTTGGATACCTGTGTCGTGGTTGGAGATGTGGTTCCAGCCTGTCCGTCAGGTCCTGAATCAACTGTTGTGTGAAGCGGTAACGCCGTATGCAATCACGTCCCCTCATGGCATCCAAGTCTGGCAACGACCTTGGCAGATGGGGTGCCTTGCACAACATATTTTTGAGAAAATGTGTACAACTGTCAGACAAAGACAATTACAATGTACATGGCACAAGCAACACTGCTTCAACGAATATAATCTATTTTGAGTCTGGCGTGGGATACACATTGAGGACACATGTGCCAGCTGGCTGCCACTCCTCCATGATAACTGATAGACCTGTTGTCTGTGGAATGGACATGACATGCATACAAATGATCTGCTGGGCTGGTCTGAGTGTGCAGGACAAAGTATCACGTCAGTAACACACGTCATGTGAACTGCATGAGGAGGTTTTCTGCACATCCAGACAGCTGACAGCAATGCACACACCCACATCACATGTGCCATCATTTGCACGTATCAGACATATTGTGATTGAGGTGTGGATTTTCTAAAACTACTACATGGACATCATCAGAATGCAGAAATGTATGTTTGGGGAAAAATGGTTTATGATACCATCACACATATGAGCGGTTCATTTGCACAAGTAGCATGGTGTGCGTACATGTGAAACCCTGTCATCAGGTGAAAGACCCATCATAGATGCTCCTACAGCAGATAAACTTGACAGTATACAAACAGCATGCACAATGTCGCACATTGCACACACATGACGTGATCACACAGGGTCATGCTGGGCGTAAATTTGACATCTGTGACAGTGGGCATGTTGCTGTCATCATGTGACAGTTGCCTGTACTGAATGGTGTGCCATACCAGTGCTGATGTGCATCGCAATATGTTCAAGACGTAACTCAGGTGAGAAGTGTTGAATGTATGTCAAACACATGTGCACCATGCTTAATGACATGTCTCAACAGCTCTTCACACATCAACTGTGCCACAATATCACATTTCCTGTGCCATTTCACTGTCTGCCACACCTAGGGCCTGCTGATGGAAGGATGCCATGCAAATGTATACATCCACATCCTCAACATAAGCCTACACCTACATCCCTGCCATGTGATTTCCTGGTGTCACTCTCCCAATGGCGATGGAGGACTAGTTACGACCTTGTACAAAAAAGAAACAGATCGGAACAAGTCACTTCATTTTTCAAGTAATCACCAGAGAAGCATGAAAGATAATTTGCCCTATGGGCAATATCTTCGGATCCGTCGTAATTGTCATTTTAAAGACGAATACCTGAGCAATGCCACCAACTGACCAATAATCTCTTAGAACGTGGATATCCAAAAAAACTCCTAAAAAGGTCTATGAAACTAGCGTGGTGGACACCACGCGAAAGTCTACTCGAAAGAAGAACGAAAAAAGAAACTGAAAGGATTGTATTCGTGTCAACATATTGTCCAAATTCCAATTTGCTGAAAAAGGCTGTTTCCAACAATTGGCATTTATTAAAAAATCTGCATGCATCATTTAATGCCAAGCCATTGTTTGCCTTCAAAAAAAATCGTAGCATTGCGAATCATTTAGTCAGAGCAGCCATGCCATTAAAAGAAGAAATTTCAGTCAGAACGTTTGTAGGTTTACCCCCCATAGTGGGTCATAAGAAGTGTGGGACCTGCTTATGCTGTTCAACTACAGAAGAAGGGTCCATTTTCCAACACAAAAACATCTTTTGGAAACATAACTCTTTCACGAATTGCAGATCACGAAACGTCGTGTATGGCATTAAATGCCCATGTGATCTCCTATATATTGGCAAGACCAACCAGGAGGTTCGAACACGAATTACTCAGCACAAGTCAAGAATAAAGACGAAAGTACTCACTGCGCCATTGGTCAACCACTGGCACACTATGGCCCATAAAGAGTGCGATCTGAAATGGACAGTGATCTCAAAAGTCGAAAGAGATCAAAGAGGTGGAGATCTAGACAAGAAATTATCTAAAAGAGAAGCAATGCTTATCTTGAAATTCAATACTACAGTTGAAGGTCTGAACGAAATGTCAGAACTGTATAAGCTGAAATAATCCAGACCACCCCAGAGCTGAAGCACCCACTAGAAATTGATTCATCTCATAAATGTCCTTTTTAGTCATCTTTAGGACCATTTTTAGGTAGAGGTTTATTGACTCTACTCTCCATTAAACCACACCGAGTTTGCAATCAAGACACAACATGGCACTTCTTTCAAAGATTAATCTGAACCACATCATCCAGAGTGCATTTCGAAAGTCGCAACACCAATCGAGTTCTTAAAAACGTAGTTTTTACCAGGATTCGAGAACTCGATTAGTCAAATATGAAGAGGAACATTAACATTTACATGTGCATAACTCAACTTTAGCACACACAAAATTCATCCCGTGAGTTCCTTCATTTATCGAGTAAGACGCTCGAAAACTACGTTTCCCAGAAGACCGACTCCCAGAAGCACTCGCCGAACAGGATATTATCCTGCAATCGGCAATGGCGTCCCGCAGTTGTGCCAACAACAAGTCGAGGACGAATACTGAGTCGCTGCAAGCGCTCCTTTAATCGAGGTAAGAATCTCCGTTCAACCAGCGTCTTGACTCGTCACATTTGTCGTCCGCCATATAAATAAGTGCACGCTTTCTCATACACCGCTTCATTTGTCAACAGGTCCGTGATTAATGCCCAGCTCCTCGCAAGCTTCGCCAACTATTTTCAATACCAAGTAAGCTTTTCTACACGAATCTTACCTGACATATATCGCTTGCTGGACACATCCCTGACCAAGTCCCCCCCTCTTTTCCTACAAATTTTTTTCCCCAAACAAATCCACCAAGACGCCATGTAAGTAGCAATGGTTTTCACTAGTGTGATATTGTGAAATAAGGTGCTGTACATACAGGTTCATTGATTGGGTGTATTGATTTATCTTTTGCAGTTGTCCACGTCCGGTTTTCTTATTAAATAGGGCACACTCCTTTTCAAGGTAAGAGGCAGTACATGAAAAGGCCATCTAGTTCCATATCCCAAATTTCCTCATTTAGTGATAGAGATCTTTTCCTCTCTTCCCCAGCTATGAGGTCCTGATGAGAACCCCCCCACCAACTAGGGGTTCGAAACGCGTAGACCATCTATCTACACCTTACGATCATAATCCATTAGACAATCATTGATATGCTTAAGAATTATCAATTCATTCAA
Source organism: Lissotriton vulgaris (assembly GCF_964263255.1). NCBI lineage: Eukaryota > Metazoa > Chordata > Amphibia > Caudata > Salamandridae > Lissotriton > Lissotriton vulgaris. The sequence continues at coordinate 1,593,516,778 of NC_141694.1, forward strand.
AAAGTTTCTTTGGTGTAACTCAATTGTTTTTTTACGATATTCAATTGTAAATAGTGACATGTGTATGTATGGTATGTGTGAGAGTGTGAGTTTGGAGTGTTAATGTTGATCAACTACGTATGAAAGTCATTTCGGTAGTGTGTATTTTATGAAATTGTCATTTTTATGAAACTGTTTCTAGTATTGTATGTTTCTTATATATTTTGTGTACTTTGGTGAATTATAACCAACAAATATAATTCTTGAGAAAATTCATGAAAAATAAAAGTTATTTATTCTGACTGATCGTCAAAACTCACACCTAGTTCAACTCTTTGTGTGCAGAAACCATAGGTTTTGCTAAGTAGAAGTTACAGTATTGGCATTTGTCCTGTTGCTTTTGTATTGAGAGGCTTGGCCTTACTGTGGGAAGCCCACACCCAGTGTTGTTTTTCCACTCTCCCAATGGTGCCATGAATGAGCTTATGAACACAGCCTACACAGGCATTCACTTGAGCACATCAAACGCACAGTACCCCAATTGTATGTGCGTGTGTACGGCTCGTTTCCCAATTGCATTGTAGCCATATGCGAGCAGAGCGTACCCCAATTGTACGTGCATGTGAACGGCTCATTTCCCTATTGCATTGTAGCCATACGCGAGCAGAGCGTACCCCAAGTGAACGTGCGTGTGTACGGCTCGTTTCCCTATTGCATTGTAGCCATACGCGAGCAGAGCATACCCCAAGTGAACTTGCGCGTGTACGGCTTGTTTCCCTATTGCATTGTAGCCATACGCGAGCAGAGCATACCCCAAGTGAACCTGCGTGTGTACGGCTTGTTTCCCTATTGCATTTTAGCCATATGTGAGCAGAGCGTACCCCAAGTGAACGTGCATGTGTACGGCTAGTTTCACCATTTGCATTTGCGACGGAAATCGCACCGTACTTGTGTGGGGATTCCAGAAAATACATAGGGAACATCTAGGGGAACAGTGGAATGGTTAGAATGCAGCCAGGTTGTCAAGGAAACAGAGATTTTAGAGTGTTCTACAGGTGTTCTGGAAAATTCAGTTGGGCAAAACCTATACACTGTTGCAAAAGTTGTTTTTGAGCTCAGGCTCAGTTTTCAAACCATGCAAATGTGTGTCATGGCCTTATGTGTCATGGGATTGGATGAAACATAGGATGCAAACTATTCTGGCCTATCACACAGTACTCCTTGGATTCACAGACCCTCTGCAGCACAGTTCTAAGGCAGCTTGTGGCTGTGAGAGGGCACTTGCCTACACAACATTGGAGTGGACAACACAGCTGCTGTCTCTGTATCCTCTGGACCCTGATTATCTGAGCATGGAGAGGGCACCTGCATTCAGTGAGAGGGAGAACAAGGCCCTGCTGGATGCCCTCCTGCCTAACTACCCCAAGCTGTATGGGAGACCAGAGGAGCAGGTGAGTGATGTGTGCACTACCTTGAACTGTGCACCTGTTGTGTGTGTGACACTACAGCCATAGTGTATGTATTGTTAAGAAATGCTATGTTGTTTGGAGTGAGGGCCTGTGTGTACAGTGTGGTCTCTCACATGCAGTTAATGATGTGGTGTAATAGTGTTTACTGCTCCTCAGCATTGTGCTAACTGTGACATTAACTGCAATGTGAATCACACTTTCTGCTGTGTCACACCTTGCATGCTCTTTTTGGATGGTTTCCTGAGCTGTTGCAATGTTCCCCCACGAATGACAGATGAATATACTCACTGTAGATGGATTTGTTCATGACCTGTATGCTTGTTGGACAAAAGCATGCTTTGAAGTGATGTACATTGAAGAGTGTGATTGATCTTTGTCACCTGGCAAATTGTGTCGGTGATGTTTTGCAAGACTAGTGCATGATGTATGCCACAACTATACCCATGTGATGAGACAAGTATGCTGCGCCGTGTGTATGACTTGGACAGTTAGCTTGAGGTTTGTGTCACATCTTTCGCAGGTGTGACATGTGCTAAGTGATGTTGTATACACTGTTGACAATGACAAGCAGATGAGCTGTGCCAGGGTGTGCATGTGTGGTCTGAAGATGGTTATTTGGTGTAGTGGGGTGTGTGACAGCATGTCACGTGCTGCAGTGCACCCTGATATAGCATATATTGCTCAGTGTGTGCCATGCTGAAAGAGTGGTTTGCACCCCTTATGGCATCTGTAGCCTTTCAATGGCATGTAGTGCATTGTTGTTTGCTCACAGGTCACATACACATGGACAATGATGCAAGTGTGGTCAGCATCCTATGCCCTGTTGTCATCGTCTATTTGGTGCAAGTGTGGGTCTTTGGGACATGGAGCAGGTGCACTGATGTTGTCTCACTTTATATTCGTGACAGGCATCTGCCTATGAGAAGGGTGACATCTGGCTGGACATCGCCAGGGCTGTTAGGAGTGAGGGGGGGCCTTGCAGGAGGCTCAGTAACATCAGGAAGAGGTGGCAGGACATCCGGTGCTGGACCCGTCGCATCGCCAGGGTTCAGCTCAAGCTCGAAGCTCCACGCCTCAGTTTTTCTTCCAGGTTGGGGAGAAGACTATATTTTGCAAAGGTCCATAAGTTTGTGGTTCCAAACAATTTTCTCGTGATCGAGGGCAGGACGCTCCTTAGCGTGTGCGTACCACCCAGGTCACCCACACTGGTCCTGACGAAAACCCACAATCGCAAGATGGTTGAAACATGCAGACCTACATTTTAAAATCACATAGCACACGTCGCTATTTTTAAACACTACATGTCTTAGACACCGGAGTCTACCTAATTAGACATAGGTGTCACATCTTTTTTATGGGGGTTCAATCACTCAGGAATAAAATCTTGCAGTGAGTAGTTTTGGCCCCTTTTTAAACCACTTAATACCTTTAGAACTATTGCACATATAAAAAAGAATACATACCGCTCCACTGTAGTCAGGTGTCGAAGCACACCCTGTTGGCACTCGGTCTTCGGGGTGAGACCCCGATGATGAATCATGTCACCAACCAGGTTGGTGAGTGAGGGGTCTTCTAAAAGGACATGCTTTGTCCTGCAAAAAGGTTGGGCACACTGTGCTTCACTGAGCCTTAAGCTCTAGGTACAGAGCCTTTTCTGTTACGCCTCCAGTGGGTACTCCTCCACTTGTTGTTGAACATGTCTGTTTATTGTCAACTGTGTCACATGCTACCTGCAGGTCTCTGAGGCATGGTAACACTCCCACAGTTGGAGTGGTGTGGTCAGACAGGCACGTTATGCATTGGCATAAGAATGGCCCATTTTCAGCAGATGCTTGTTTACATGCCTTGCCCTACTCCACATTTGACCAGCGCTTTGGCTATTAATTGTTTTTCACATGTACTCCTAAGGTGCAATGCCTTAGTATGCATATTCCTTTGCACAGCATCATGTTGGAGGGAGGTCTGTGACACCTGTTGGTACCTTACATGTTGCACCACCTGTGCACTGTGTCTGCCCTTCTTCATATTTTGGCACTGATCAGGAGTCTCAACATGTGTTTCCTGCACAAGTCAGCCTCAGTGGCCTTTGTCCATGGTAAACTTTCTAATTGTCATGTGTTAGCTACAGGTGCACACTGCACATGTAAACTAATTTTGGCTTGTGCATTTTCACACTGGGCAGTGCGTGTGTGCATATTCTCAAAATATGTTGCATGTTGTTTGTAAATAATATAGATGGTCAGCCACACAATGTGACTTAGGGTGTAGACAGCTGTGATGCCAGTGTGAGGTGATGAAACACTTAGTTCAGGTCCCAGGATGGCATCACATGGCAGTTCGGGCAGGACTTTTCCCATCTGGCACAGGGTGAAAGCGATTCAAACATGACCAGGTCTGGTTTTGGGTGGCAGGGTGGGCAAATGAACAGTGATTCATCATCAGCTATCCTGTTGTCATTGTGACTCTCATACAAGTTGTTGCCTTGCCGGTTACTTGTATCCTACTATACATTGAGCGTTGTGTCTCTTACAATTGCGCAATACTAGGCTTAGCATTGTGCAGAGTTCAGTGGCATGTGACTCATGATGCATGCCATGTTTAGAAATTTGCCCTAATGATTTGTAGATGGTATGTCTGATGTGCAGAGGTGACCGATATGTTTTTCTTATTCTCCTTGCCAACAGCATCATCACCACAATCTGGAGGAGACACAGGCGCGGACCAGACAGAGGGACCCAGCAACAGTGCCACCAGCTTTGAGGAGTCAGAGGGAGGCAGTGGCACGGAGGGTGAGGAGAGTCAGACAGCCGGACCTCATGAGCACGACACCTCCTACCATGCAGACGGCTCGGAATCAGACTCTCCGGAGGAGGGGGAATATGCAGCTATGCCATCTTCTACATCTTTGGCTGTCCCCTCCTCCTCCAGTACCATCTCCACCCTCTCAGTTGTTAGGGTCCCTAGGGTCCGTGCTAGCCCCGTGTCTCCTTTGTTCCTGGCACCACAGCCCCTGCCCCTGTCTCCCCTGCTGCCCTCAGTACTGCGTTTGTGGACCTACTCCGGCAAATTCAAGTAGGTCAGACATCCATGTTGACTGTCCTCCATGGACATACACAAATCATGACACAATTGTTGTCGTTCATGGAGGGCATGTCATCTGCCATGTCTGATCTACGTCGGAGTTTGGCTGCCATAGAGTCATCACTGACGGCAGCACTGTCCACCCTGCAGCATCTGTCCCCCCTCCTTCAGACCCATCCACCTCAGCCTTTCCCATACCTGCCCAACGTACACGCAGACGCCACAGGTCAGATACCACAACAGACACACCCAGCACACCCACATGGCAGACAAAGCGCAAATCTCCACGCACCCATTCTCAAGGGGATGTAGGCACACCCACAGGGAGAGGGGACAGATGTCACACACGCATCCACAGACCCACGACAACAGACTCACAGCCCACTAACTCCACCCCCAATGTGTCCCCGGGTTCAGGTGGTAGTTTTTCTGAACTGGCTGAAGTGTGCAGCCAAGTATATCTAGCCACATTCAGCGAGGCACCGGCCAGTGTGGAGGAATCCACACCACCTGCACCCACAACACCTGTCCTTCCCTCTCCTGTCCCTGCGGTGCCGGAGGATTCCACAGATGATGCCCCCACTGTTTCCATAGACTATTTGAACTCTATGTGCAGGCAAGTTTGGATGTGACAACATCCAGGATGCCACAACCTTTTTTACACGTTATTTGGACTGGCCATTGGCCTTCTGTGAGCATGGACTCATATTTACGTTTTATCTTTTGGTGCGGCTGAATAAAGCTTTTGATTTTTGGTTCTGTACTTTTGGTTTTCTGATAATGGCTTTGACTGCTGTGTGCCTGGGAGCTGGTGTGATGTTCAGATGTGGGTATTGTAACATGTGTCTATTTACTGATGGTAATGAGGTTCACCATGGTATGTTTCTGCTTTAACTACTGGGCACTGCTGGGACTCATAGCCACACACACACTATGCTGGTGGGCACTGCTGGGGGTCTTAGCCACACACACCCTATGCTGCTGGGCACTGCTGGGGGTCTTAGCCACACACACACACACACACACTCTACTACTGGGCACTGCTGGGGGTCTTAGCCACACACACCCTATGCTGCTGGGCACTGCTGGGGGTCTTAGCCACACACACCCTATGCTGCTGGGCACTGCTGGGGGTCTTAGCCACACACACCCTATGCTGCTGAGTACTGCTCTCCACACCACTGGAGTCAAGCTATCCAGGCTGATGAAGGCTGATAGCCAGAAATCGGTCCTTGGATGCTTGATTCCGGTCTGGGAAAGACATGGCTTGGTAGTTCGGTCTGGACTGTTCCCATGAGGCACAGGGTCAGAGCTGATTTGCATATAGCCAGTGTCTAACCCAGGGTGGTGTGGAGTGCAAAAAACGATGGATTTAGGCCCAGATCCTTGTACTGGGGTGAATGTATGACATTGTTCTACATTCTGTCCATCAACTGTGTTTTTTGCAATTTTCACCCCGAGTGTGCTGGGTATACTCAGACGTGAGTCCCAGGCTCTCCACACCACTGGAGTCAAGCTATCCAGGCTGATGAAGGCTGATAGCCAGAAACCGGTCCTTGGATGCTTGATTCCGGTCTGGGAAAGACATGGCTTGGTAGTTCGGACTGGACTGTTCCCATGAGGCACAGGGTCAGAGCTGATTTGCATATAGCCAGTGTCTAACCCAGGGTGGTGTGGAGTGCAAAAAAACGATGGATTTAGGCCCAGATCCTTGTACTGGGGTGAATGTATGACATTGTTCTACATTCTGTCCATCAACTGTGTTTTTTGCTGGGCACTGCTGGGGGTCTTATCCACACACACCCTATGCTGCTGGGGGTCTTAGCCACACACACCCTATGCTGCTGGGCACTGCTGGCGGTCTTAGCCACACACACACTCTACTGCTGGGCACTGCTGGGGGTCTTAGCCACACACACCCTATGCTGCTGGGCACTGCTGGGGGTCTTAGCCACACACACCCTATGCTGCTGGGCACTGCTGGGGGTCTTAGCCACACACACACTCTACTGCTGGGGGTCTTAGCCACACACACACTCTACTGCTGGGCACTGCTGGGGGTCTTAGCCACACACACACCCTATGCTGCTGGGCACTGCTGGGGGTCTTAGCCACACACACACCCTATGCTGCTGGGCACTGCTGGGGGTCTTAGCCACACACACATTCTGCTGCTGGGCACTGCTGAGGGTCTTAGCCACACACACACTCTACTGTTGGACACTGCTGGGGGTCTTAGCCACACATACCCTAAGCTTCTGGGCACTGCTGGGGGTCTTAGCCACACACACACTCTACTGCTGGGCACTGCTGGGGGTCTTAGCCACACACACCCTATGCTGCTGGGCACTGCTCAGCACTGAAATGAAATGAAATTAATGAAATGAATGAAACTTATATAGCGCACGACTTACCCTGGGGCATCTCAGCGCTTGCTTAGGGAACCCGTCCTGGTATTCCCCTGTGGGATAACCCTGGCAGGGTATCCACAAGGTGAAAGCCAGGCATCCCACCGCGAGGGGCCGTTGTGGAGATTAAGCAAGCTATTGCCCAGAGTCACAGAGTGTGAACCCGTGAGTTGAGAAGGCACCGGAGCGAGAATCTGGGGGTCTTAGCCACACACACTCTACTGCTGGGCAATGCTGGGGGTCTTAGCCACAAACACGCTATGCTGCGTACCCCGAGGTTGATGACTTAGGTGCGGCACGTCTCACTATTACACTGGTGATATGCGGTAGCGTACCGTACCCAGAGATGATGATGTAGGTGCGGCACGTCTCACTATTACACTGGTGATATGCGGTAACGTACCATACCCCGAAGGTTGGTGATGTAGGTGCGGCACGTCTCACTATTACACTGGTGATATGCGGGAGCGTACAGTACCCCGAAGGTTGATGACGGAGGTGTGGCACGTCTCACTATTACACTGGTGATATGCGGTAGCGTACCGTACCCAGAGGTTGATGGCGTAGGTGCGGCACGTCTCACTATTACACTGGTGATATGCGGTGGCGTGTGGCGCAACGTACCCCGACATTACAGGCGTGCAATGGTGATGTGCGCGTGTGGTGCCACGTACAGGTATACTTCAGTTGTTGGGGTTCGTTGTACTCACTGTTTACCATCGTCGTTTTCTGTGTACGAGGTGGTGGGCGTACAGGACTGGGATGACACGGATTGTTTGAGCGTAACAGGTTTTGGGTCGGGCCGGACTCTGCTTTTACGGCAGTTTTGAGCTCTCGTAGCAAAAGAGCCGTACGGAGTGTCTTCAACAGGGATTGTACTTCCTGGTACGGATGACGCAGTCTATTTACGTTCGGACGTAGCGTAAAGCGTCAGCCGAATGCAAATCGTATACTTGCAGAATCGTAAGGGGACGTTTACGAGTACGATTCGTATTGGGGAAAACGCTCCGTACGAAGATTCGGAGCGCTTTTTACCCGATCGGAATCGACCCCATAATGTTAAAAAAGATCTAAAATACCTAGATTTTTTCTTTTATATTTAAAATTATTTACAAATATTTTAATAGAAATTACTTATAATCAAAAACATTATTACATAAATGTAATCGTTGATTTCTACTCTAACACACATCTCCATTTAAACAAAATGTACCTCCATGATTAACATAATTAATTATCAAATAAATAAATATAATTAATTAAAAAAGAAATTAAAAAAGATAAAAAATGATTTATTCCCCAAACATTACCCCTATAAAACACAAAATAAAAAAAAACATTTACCATCAATATTTATGAATTGATGGATATTAATGATCAACTAATTATTAAGTAAACATAAATAATTCCACCCTATACCCCAATAAACACCACAACCCACACCTAAAAATCATTACACAATTTCCATAACTTATTCAACATTAATAAATGAATATCAATTAACTTATTTATTAATTTAAAAGAGATTACTTCCCACCCTTTACCACAATAAATCCCACATTACACAATTGCCATATTTAATTTTTAATTAATTAGCCTTAACAATTATTAATTATGACTACATTACTTCACACCCTATTGCCTTATAAACCCCACCAGCGCTCCTAAAAACCCACAATTAATATACTTAATTACCAATGAATTATTAATAATTAAGCAATTAATAAATACATTCCCACAGTTAACACTAATATACATTAAATATTATTAAATACATATGAATTCATTTGTTATAATTGAATTACTTCCCACCCTATTCCCCTATAAACCCACAACCCGCTCCTAAAAATATGACAGTTAACATAATTACCAATTAATTAATTCATAATAATTAACCAATTATTAATTCATAATAAATTAAATCCCACAATTAACACTGTAAAACAAATATTAATATATGTAAAAACTATTAATACATTTATTATAATTAAATTACTTCCCACCCTATTCCCCTATAAACCCACAACACGCTCCTAAAAAAATGACAATGATCATTACCAATTAATTAATAAAAATTAACAACCAATTAATAATGAATTAATAATAAATTAATTCCCACAATTACCACTATAAATTCTAAATGTAATAAAAACTAATAATTTATTATAATTAAATTACTTCCCACCCTAGTCCCTTATAAACCCACAACCTGCTATAGAACTAAAAAACACAAAATGTAATTAAAATAAAATGAACTACTAAAAACATAACACATATATTAAAAAAACAAAAGCAATACTTCTTCAAAGAAATAGTTCACATACTTTTAAAATACATACTAAAATACATAACACTAATTAAAACATCAATATTTTAAACTATATTTTTGTAAACAATATTAATAACTTCGATATTTTCAAAAACAATATTTCTTACCTCCAAGTTGATATTCTTTTCCACGATGTGGGGACCACAACTAAAATCTTGTGGTGTCTCACACCATCCATGCTGCTTGTACCCAGGGTCTGCGGATATCACTGTGGGCTAGCGCCTTGAACAATAGTACAGAATGCACCTGCCACTGTGTATGTCCATCTGTATCTTCTCTGAATGGTTTCTGGTATAGAGACAGATCTTGACAGTCTACTCCTGAGCACAGGACTCCCTTAGGAGGGCTGCGCTGCAGTCAGTCCCATAGTTGCAGAAGAAGTCAGGCCAGGCTCTGGTGTGACTTGCAGTCAGGGACTGGCTGGGGCTTTTGTGCCTGCTGTGGGGGAACTCTTGTTCAAGGATCCCTGGCTGCCCCTCCTAGCTACAAGTGGTGCCGGAGCAGGAGCTCTGGTGCTGCCCCTAGGAGAATCAGAAGGGAGCCTGGCGGGTCTTGCAGGCTGAACACTTCAACATAGTCTCCTGGATGTAGGGCGGAAGGGTGATCTATTCATGTCTAAAAATAACCATTTCGGTGTAGCAGCCAAACAGGCACTATGGATCAGTTTACCAACATTGGTGAAGGGGTTACAGATTCGGCAGAGGCTCCTGGGCCAGGTTCTGATGACGCTTTGCTGTTAGCGGCCATCACACAATCCCGTGAGATACTAGATGGCAAAATAGGAGCGGATAGAACTGATGTTGCCCTGCTGCACCAGGACATCCGAAAGGCAGTGGATCATATCACAGAGCTGGAGACCAGGGTATCGGGTGTCGTGGATTTGGTGACAACCCTTCAGCAGAAAGTCACTACTCTGACGGTGTGATGAAGGAATTGGCAGCATGGGCGGAAGATGCAGAATGCTGCACCCGTCCTAACAACTTGCTTTTTGTGGGCTTCCGTGTGGGTTGTGAAGGCTCCTTTAAGGATAAGTCTTTATTACAATGGCTTAGATCAGTATTGCAGGCAGACATCCTTTCATACTGCTTTGTGGTGGAGAGAGCCCACAGAGCCTTGGTGAAAAAAACTCCCTCCAGTTGCAAGGCCAAGACGGGTAACGGCAATAATCCTGAACTTAATTTAATTCAATAATCTTTATTCGGATACAAATAGCCATAAAAGCACAATTCAATAACCACCAACAAAAGTACAACTCTTATTTAAGTTCTTATTTAAAACCATGGTGCAGAAAGCTAGGTAAAAAAAGTAATTTTTTGTACAGTGTTAAAAATGCATAATGCATAATTTACGACAACAGTACCATAATTACGATTTACAAGTTAAAAATCAAAATTAGTGCATTAAAAAGGGGTTGGACAGGCATTTAGCAGCAACGTCATATTAAAATAAGGTGCAATGAGTTGTAAACAGTATCTGAAAGAGACACGTTAGTGATAGATTCCTTACCTTAGAATATCCCCTGGCGTCAGACTGGATCCGGAAATTTTTGCGTAGCAATACCCCTGCGCGCTGGTAGGCGTCGTCTGCGGCTCCGCGTCCGTCGTCGGCGTCGTGAGCGCCGGGATGACGTCATCGGAGTATATAGACGGCGCCCATGCGCGCTGACGTCAGTTCTTCTTTTTTCCGCGCCAGCTAGCGCAGATCCGGAAGAAGCTCTACCCCCAGTCACTTTTTGACTGAAAACTTTTTTGATCTTTTTGATCCTCTACTTAGTCGAGTCTCGACTATCGGTGCCAGGGATGCCCGGGTTCAAGCCTTGCTCGAAGTGCGGCCGACTCATGTCGGTCACGGACCCCCATCGCCGGTGCCTGAAGTGCTTAGGCCTCGACCACGACGATCGAACCTGTGACGACTGCCGGGCCCTGACGTCGAAGGCTAGGCGGGAGCGGTCCCGCAAGCGTCTCGAGCTGAGGCAGTCGGCCCCGCGCCGCTCCAGGTCCCGGTCCCGGTCCCACGGGAGGTCGAGGGACAGGTCGCGAGGTCGGAGTCATCGACGCTCCGGGAGTGGTCACCGATCGTCTGGATCCAAGTCCTCAGGTAAGAGGCATGTGAGGTCGGAGCGACACCATCGGTCCTCCGACCCGCCCCGTCGCTCGCTCGATGCGACCGGGGATTCGGGCGACACCGCCCACGCGGCTCCGCGGGAGTCGCAAGCGTCGCCGCCTGCCCCACACCTTCGGGTCCCTGGGCACGGCGCGTCGCAGGAGGAGGTCGAGAGGTACCTCATGGCCATGAGGGCCCTCCCTCCTCAGTCGGTTCCCGTGGCGCCTTCGGGCCGATCGGCTCCGTCTGGAGGTCCTTCCGGGTCGGGCGCTTCGGCCCCGACGACGTCGGGTGCTTCGGCCCCGGCGCCGCTGGCGACTTCGGTCCCGGCGCCGCGCGACCTCGCTGGATCCGGCTCCGGATCCGGGACCCCGCCGGTCGACCTTACGACCTCACCGGCGCCGTCCCTTCAGGTGTCGTCCCCGGCAGCCGTAGTGGTTGCCGACCCCAATGCTTCCTACGGTCCGCCTCAGGCGTCGGAGGGGCGCCGCTGGGCGCCGATTCCGTCGGCCGTCGGAGAATTCTATCTCCACGAGGAGGCCCTGGCTGTTGATCCTGGTCTCCAGGAGCTGGGTGACGAGGAGCAGTGGGAGGGGTCCGAGGACCCTCTGGCACGTGATTGCCAGTCTCATCAGGACTGGACATATGAGCTTGGGGAGGCCAGTGGTATTGACACATCGCCAGACACTGGATTTACGTCGCCCCCGACTGTGGCTTCGGAGGCGGGTTCTGCTTACAGTGTAGTGTTGACGAAGGCAGCTAAGGCCCTACACCTTGAGCTCCCCGTCGCGGCCGTGAGGACTAATCTCCTCACTGAGGTACTCAAACAGCAGTCCGGCTCCGCGGAGCCCCTTCTGCCGTTCAATGAGGCCTTGTGTGACGTTCTGCTGGGCACTTGGTCCAAGCCCGCCACAGGTCCCCCTGTGGATAGGAACGTGGCCAGACGCTACCGCCCGGCACCGGGCGACCCTTGCTTTTTGTCCACCCACCCCACCCCCGAGAGCCTGGTCATCCAGGCCTCCAACTCCCAGTCCGCATTCCCGTCGGCCCCGCCCGACAGGGAATCCAAGAGATTTGAGCAGTTCGGGAAGAAGGTCTTCTCGTCTGTGAGCCTAGGGCTCCGGTCAGTGAACACCAACTGTCTCTTGGGCCGCTACACCCACACTCTGTGGGACACGGTTGCGGAGGTGCTGCCACAATGCTCTGAGGAGGTCAGGGCTAAACTCAGCCAAACCCTTGCGGACGGCCGAGATGCGGCACGCTTTTCCATCCGGTGTGGGCTGGATACCACGGACTCACTGGGCAGGGCGATGGCAACGACGGTGGCGGTTCGACGCCACGCCTGGTTGAGGTCCGCCAATTTCTCGGCCGATGTCCAGGCCACTCTCCTGGACATGCCGTTTGATGGCCGTCGCCTCTTCGGCGACAAGGCAGACCATGCGCTGGAACGTTTTAAGGACTCCAGGGCCACGGCCAAGTCCTTGGGCCTTGCGGCCCCACGCCAGCAATCGGGTGCCTTTCGCTCCTTTCGTGGCCACGGAAGGGGCGCCCCACCACGGACCGTCAGCCACGCGCCGCAGAATGTTCAGCAACGCGGTGGCGGCCGTGGGAACCGCCGTGGCGGTGGTCGGGGCCAGCGGCGAGGCCAGTCCACACCTCCCTCAGCAGCCCCCGCCTCAAAACCTTCCTAGTCCGAGTTTTCAGGCCCATGTGACGCCTGTGGGAGGCAGGGTTCGCCATCACCTCTCCCACTGGCATACAGTCACTTCGGACAGGTGGGTGCTGCAAATTGTCCGAAGGGGTTTCTCCCTCCCCTTCGAGTCTTCCCCTCCATCCATGCCACCTCAATGCCACCGTGTGTCGGGGGATCACTTGCGACTTCTGCAAGAGGAAGTTTCGGCCCTCTTGGCCAAGAGGGCCATCGAGCGCGTTCCTGGGCCAGAAGTAGGACGTGGCTGTTACTCCCACTACTTTCTGGTACCCAAGAAGGGCAAAGGGGGCCTACGCCCTATCTTGGATCTGCGGAACGTCAACGGCTTCCTCCGTACGGAGAAGTTCAAGATGCTCACTTTGGCTCAGGTCCTGGCTGCCCTCGACCCAGGAGACTGGATGGTAGCGTTGGACTTGCAGGACGCCTATTTCCACATCCCCGTCCTGCCGGCCCACCGGCGTTACCTGCGGTTCACGGTAGGCCACGAGCACTTTCAGTTTACCGTGCTCCCCTTCGGCCTTACCAGCGCCCCACGGGTGTTCACGAAGGTGATGGCGGTGGTCGCAGCCCATCTGCGCAGGCAAGGGGTGTCAGTCTTCCCCTACCTCGACGACTGGTTGTTGAAGGCGGGCTCGCCCCAGACAGTCGTCAGCCACCTCCAGACTACGGCCGACCTCCTGCACTTGCTGGGGTTCTCCATCAATGTGCCGAAGTCACACCTGTGTCCCTCTCAGAAGCTCCTTTTCATCGGAGCGGTTCTCGACTCGGCGCAGTTTCGGGTTTACCCACCCGAGCAGCGGGTTCGGGATATTCAGGCTCTGATTCCTATCTTCGGGCCGTTATCCCGGGTCTCGGTCAGGTTGACGCTGCGGCTTCTGGGACTGATGGCCTCCTGCATCCTTCTGGTGCGTCACGCCAGGTGGCGGATGCGGGCTCTGCAGTGGGACCTGAAGTTTCAGTGGGCCCAGCATCAGGGCAACCTGTCCGATCATGTCCTGATCTCGGAGGGCACTGCGAGACAACTGCAGTGGTGGCTCACGGACCGCGACTGGGTCAGTGGCAGACCCCTCTCTCTACCCCAGCCGGAGCACGTAGTTGTGACGGACGCGTCCCTCCAGGGCTGGGGAGGCCACATGGGAGAGGCGGAGATCAGAGGCCTCTGGTCTCCGGCGGAGTCCCGGCTCCACATCAACCTTCTGGAGCTGCGGGCGATTCGTCTTGCACTGAAGGCATTCCTCCCCTCTGTCAGGGGGAGCATGGTGCAAGTGTTCACCGACAACACCACCGCCATGTGGTACTGCAACAAACAGGGCGGTGTGGGGTCGTGGACCCTTTGCCAGGAGGCTCTGCGCCTCTGGCAGTGGCTGGAACATCAGGGCGTGACTCTGGTGGTTCAACACCTGGCAGGTTCTCTGAATGCCAGGGCGGACGAACTCAGCCGCCGGTGCATGATGGATCACGAATGGCGTCTGAACTCGGACGTGGCGCAAGGTCTCTTTCGACAGTGGGGAGAGCCTTGGTTAGATCTATTCGCCACAGAAGAGAACGCGCAATGTCAGCAGTTCTGCGCGTTGGAATTTCCAAGGCGGCACTCGCTCGGAGACGCTTTTCGTCGCGAGTGGAGCTGCGGCCTGTTGTACGCCTTTCCGCCTATACCACTTCTGCCCAGAGTGCTGAAGAAGATCAAGCGCGACCGGGCCCAAGTTATCCTTGTGGCTCCGGACTGGGCTCGAAGATACTGGTATCCCGAGCTACTCAGCATGTCAGTCGATCCCCCGATTCGTCTGCCTCTTCGGGAGGACCTTCTGTCGCAGCAGCAGGGGACGGTCCTGCACCCGAACCTGTCCAGTCTCCACCTACAAGCTTGGAGATTGAGCGGCGGCAGTTGAGGCCATTTGACTTGCCTCCCGAAGTCTGTGACATCATTCTGGCAGCCAGGCGTCCCTCCACAAAGTCGGTATACGCCTGCCGGTGGAATAGATTTGTGGCATGGTGCGCAGCAAAGGCTGTGGATCCCCTCTCTGCACCCCTTTCGGAAGTGCTGCTCTTTCTTCTCTCCCTTGCCCAGCAGGGCTCTGCTCTGGGCACTCTTAAAGGGTACCTCTCTGCTCTTTCAGCCTTCTTGAGGCTACCAGATCAGCCTTCTTTGTTCAAGTCCCCTATAGTGAGTAGATTTCTGAAGGGCATCACACACATGTTCCCTCCTGTTCCCTTCGTGATGCCCCAGTGGGACTTGAACCTTGTTCTCACCTATCTGATGTGTGCTCCCTTTGAGCCACTTCATAACTGTCCTCTTCGCCTCCTTACGCTAAAGACGGCCTTCCTGGTTGCCATCACCTCTGGCAGGAGGGTGAGTGAGCTCCAGGCCCTTTCTTCTTCTCCGCCTTTCCTGTCTGTTCATCCTGATAAGGTGGTGTTGCGTACACGACCTTCCTTTCTGCCCAAGGTTGTCACGGCCTTCCACATCGGGCAGTCCATCACCTTGCCCACCTTCTTTCCGCCTCCGCATCCCTCGAAAGAGGAAGAGAGGCTCCACCGTCTGGATCCAAAACGTGCGCTCTCCTACTACCTGGACCGCACTCGCCAATTCCGGGTGGATGACCAACTCTTCGTTGGTTACGTGGGCGCGAAGAAGGGAAAAGCTGTACACAAGAGGACCATCTCCAGGTGGATCATCTTGTGCATCCAAGCATGCTACTCCATGGCGAGGAAGGAGCCCCCGGCTGGATTGCGGGCTCACTCCACTCGGGCCACGGCAACGACAACTGCCCTGGGCTGCGGTGTCCCCCTGCAGGACATCTGTCAGGCAGCCACGTGGGCCTCGCTGCACACGTTCGCAAGACACTACTGCCTGGACAGTCAAGTCCGGAGGGATGGCTTCTTTGGCCGTTCCGTCCTCCAGGACTTTCTGGTGTGATATTGGTTCGCAGACCCACCACCGGGGTTGGTATTGCTGGGGTATCTATTCTAAGGTAAGGAATCTATCACTAACGTGTCTCTTTCAGATGCACAAGTTACTACTTGTGTAACGATATATCTGTAAGAGACATTAGTTAGTGATAGATTCCTTACCGCCCTCCCATCCTCCCCGTTCTGCGAACCGATATTTAGGGTTAAGGTCATCCCCTTTCAGGGCCCTAGTTTCAATGGCACCAGTGTTGGTTCTATCATGGCTCTGCGTATCTGGCGCGGAAAAGCTGTGTTATCAGAACTGACGTCAGCGCGCATGGGCGCCGTCTATATACTCCGATGACGTCATCCCGGCGCTCACGACGCCGACGACGGACGCGGAGCCGCAGACGACGCCTACCAGCGCGCAGGGGTATTGCTACGCAAAAATTTCCGGATCCAGTCTGACGCCTGGGGATATTCTAAGGTAAGGAATCTATCACTAACTAATGTCTCTTACAGATATATCGTTACACAAGTAGTAACTTGTGCATTAGCATCATGAACTATCTAGACAGAGATGCAATATTCAAGCACGCTCAGAGCCAAGAAAAGATCCTGTTTGAATCAGGCCACAGTATTATATTTCTGGACTACACAAAGATGGTTCAACAAAAAACGGTAATGATTCATCACGGCAAAATAAAAATTAAGTGACTGCAAGATTTAATATATGTTGTTATACCCTGTTTGCCTGCGGGTGATCTTCAATTCCCAAACCCGTTTCTTTGATACCCGTGTAGTGAAAGAGGCACAGCACTCTTGTGGTTTGGCACCCTATGATGACCTTCGACTACCATCATTTTAACTGACTTTAGTGTGTTATTTTACCATAGCCTTAATGTAGGACGGTCCTGCATATACCTGCTTCTCTTCTTTCTTGTAATCTTGCTGCCTTTCAGTGGGAGCTGTCACAGAGTAGAACAGTCTTGCCAAGAACAGAAGGTGTGGGATGTGCATTTGAAGGCGGAGAGGGAGGTGTGGAATGTTGAAGTGCAGTGTTGTGAGCGGTGGTGCACACATGTGCTCGGTGTTGTACATTGACAGATAAAGTATGTGATGCTATAGGACATTGAGAGATAAAGTATGTAATGCTATAAGCAGTTTTGCAGAAATGTGTATTGTGTTGTACATTGATGAGTTCTTATTATTGGCTTTGACATGGCCTTATTCATCTTGTTTTCTGACTTTGCCTTGCTTCAGCTTTTGTGTGTGCACAGCAGTGCTTGAAAGTTGTTTGGGTTATGAAAATCATAAGTTCTTACTATTGGCTTTGACATGGCCTCATGTCATCTTGTTTTCTGGCTTTGCCTTGCTGCTTGCACGTGGCTGCAAAGTGGGAAGGGTATGTTTCTGCTCCTCACTTGTTTTTCGTTCTTCACTGACCAGAGTGAACTGGATATTATCTGTGGAACGTACACCTCTGCCTCAGAGTCAATATACGGGGGCTTGGCCAGCCTCCGTCTTGGCCTTGATGCAGACTGGTACAGCCAGCTCGTTTTTTTCTAATGAGAAGAGGGAGAGGTTTTCTAGAAGCTTCAACTCACGTTGAGTAATGATAATTAAGCTGGGAACCTTCAAGGGCCAGGTGGAAGCTCACCACAGAATAGACGTACTGCTGTGGAGGTGACGGAATTTGAGTCCTGATCGAACACCTTCCTGGGCTGGTGAAGGACTTCCCCAGCTTGAGTTGGCAAGTATGTTGCTTAATCGAACAGTGAGGTGTTGCTAATCATTTTCTATATATTTTCTACTCGTTGCTACTTGTATATACTGCATTTTAGTCTAATTGTACATTTTAATGACTTGACATTTGGGAATCTGCATTTACTGATATATTTGGCCTACCGTTCTAAAATGTTGCATTAATAAACTTATATGTGTTATTTTAAATGCACCTGGATTTGTTTTCTTGCCTCGCCTAAAGGGAGTGCTGTGTCTTTTCCTTGTCTTTAGGGAGTGCTGCTCAAAGTGTATTATTTAAAGGTGCAGTGGTTTATTTGACTCCAAAGTGGGGGAGCAGGGTTTGGGTGTGGCTTATTGGTGAGAAGTCACATTCATTACAACCCCTGAGGAAGTGTTTGCATGGACGGATGAGACTGTTTTGCTTAAGCCCCACATTCCTCCACGGATAGACTCAGACTAATCCCTGAGTGACAAGTGCAATAGTCCTGCAAAGTCCATTGTCAAGTGTCGTAATAGGTCCTGCTCATCCTAGAGAAATCCATGCTGTGATGATGAACATTGAAAGTTGATTGATAGTTTGATAGCCTCCATGTATGCCTTGGTGAATTTCAACTGAATTGCTACTTGCCGCTGCACATGAGTGGCCGATTTCTTACATAACTCTGTAATGTGACCAATAGTTTTTAGACTGCACCTCTAGAGTGGCATGGACTAAGTTTCTCTGGAGAAAATGTTTTCTTGGGAAAGGGACATGGGGATCCATCGGCGGCACCTCCGCCCACATCTGTGTTGGGGTTCGGGATGGCATCTTCCGCTACAGATACTTCTTGTTCACTGAAGTATAGGTGTTGGGGTAGAAGGTTTTCTTTTGTTATGTTTCTGTACAGCCCTATCACTCACACCCTACAAGATTCATGAGCAGGGCCCCAGGGCATAGGCTACTGATGACAATGACAAATAGTCCTTGAAGGCCCTACAAGGCATATCTGGGTCCTTACTTGAACCATCAAAAGAGTTCTCAACAAGATTAAGTGCAGTGCTGTTTTGAAGCAGGCCAAAACGCTAGGGACAGACATGCTCCTCCTACAGGAAACACACCTCTTGGGGGCCAAGGTTCCATGCCTGTCTCAATATGGGTATACACAAATATTTCACCCAGGAGTCACAAGGGGATCACGTGGACCGGCATCTTAGTTCATCGTAGGGTCCCCTTCAAGTCCAATAGAGTGGGTTGATACCTAAGGCAGATATACAACAGTGACTGGTACATTGAACGGGGAACAACTAACACAGGGCAGTATATAAGCCCCAATTCCCGCCCATTAGAGAAAAACTTTGAAGATCGTATCATTAGCCTGTGGACAGAATTGCTGGGAGGTTACTCTGTGATGGGTGAGGACTGAAATGATGTACTCAATCCAGAGATTGATAGATGGCGTACCTAAGAAGGTGGTTTGAGGCATAGGGGTCCAAGTTGTTTTCCCTGGAGTTTGCACTATGTTGAACTGATGTCTGAAGGGCAAATAATCCCTCTGAAGCGGGCTACACAGAATATTCAACGGTTCATGGTTTCCTTTCTAGGTTGAACTATCTGCTGGTCCCAAAAGGATTTATAAACAGAGTCTCGGGCTTAGACATCCTGCTGCGGTCTGATCACTCACCAATGTCCCTTTAGCTCCATGTGGGCCTGATATGCCTTCCATTTTGTTGGTGTATGTTGCCCAAGTGCTTGCAAAACCCATCATATAAGGTGCTCCTTCACTCTTCCATCATGGAATACTTTTCCATCAATGCAGACACAGCGCCCTCCAAGATAATATTATGTGAAGTACACAAACTGACACTTCGGGGAATTAATATTAGACTCTGCACTGGCGAAAATAAGCATAGAATGCGTGAGCTTCTGCAACTTGAGGCACGGATGCGCAAGTTGGAAGAGGACAGCCAAGGTCAGGAGTGTGATGTAGTGTGACGCCAACTGAGCTTAACCCAACATCTGTACCAACAGAGGTTCCTTGATGAGGCTAAATAAGTTTGGCAGACTGCACAGATCCGCATATATCAGTGGGGTGATAAATCTAGGAAAATGCTGCAGACCCTGCCAGTCTGAATGCGGTCTGTCCGGTGCCAGTGTTGCTTGATGCTCAGGGTGAGCTACTGTCGGGAACAAGGGAGGTTGGTCAGAATTTTGCTGCATACTGTGGGTAGTTATATGTTTGGAGGGACATGGTTGACACTGACTTTGGTAACATTCTGCCCCAGAGGTCTCTGTCACATGCCATTCGTGCGCAGCTCTATAAGTTTATCTTGGAGGAGTTAGCCATGGGCCTGGAGGAGCGGCAGCCTGGGAGGTCCCCGGCCTCACAGCTTTTCTAGTGGATTTCTCAAAGCCTATATGCCACAACTGGGGAATCATTTATTGGAAGAAATTCACACAGCATCAGAGGACACACAGCTCCCACCAGACTGACAGCACACAGAGATAATTGTCTTTTTCAAACCTAGGCACACAATTGAAGATCACTCCTCCTACCAGTCGATTTCTCTCCTCAATTTTGAGGTGAAACGTTTTGCTAAAACCCTGGCAAACATATTAATGAAGTATATGTCTGATTTGGTTCATCCTGATCAGGCAGGGTCTATGCCCCATAGGGCCATACACTATATTATTCGACGGGTTTATAATGCACTTGCCATGGGGGACTATTTTAAGAATCCTGCTGCTGTGCTGCTTGCTGACATAGATAAAACGCTTGATTCGGTTGGCTGGGAGTACCTGTTTGCTTTTCTTCAGAGCATCAATCTTGGCCTGCTGTTTCTTTCTTATATCAGGCTTCTTTACACAGAATTAACAGCCTCAGTTTGTTTCTCTGGTGCAGTTTCAGGCCCTAATATCCTTAAGGGCACTCTTCAGGGATGCCCACTGTACACCCTGCTGTTTGCTCATGGCATGGAACGGCTAGCAGCCTGGGTGATGGTTGATAACTAGGTGCAAGGCTTTGAGTGGCTCACCGAGATGTTGGACAAGATAGCTTTGTATGCAGACGATGTTCTGTTCTTTATTAGAAACCCAAAGACTTCTAAGTCCTCACATCATGCAGATCTTTGATGATATAGTATCAGATCACGCATTAGAACTATAAACATCCCAAAATATTCCCAAGCGAACGCAATGAAGAATGAACGAGGAGGTACTGCAAGACTAAGTGTTAAAAGATAGAATAACCACCACCATTAACTATTTCTTCCATGAAAATAATTCTAACAGAATGTTTCCAGAAACCGTATGGGACGCTATAAAATCAACAATAAGAGGGAAACTTATTGACATGATGTCTACATAAACGCACTGATAAAAAATTAAGTAAGCTAGAACTATCCACTAAGTAATTAAAAAATGATTTTATTAAATTAAGAAATCTGGAGTCCCTATCTCAACTGCAATCCTTGAAATATAAATAAAATAATCAGCATACAGGCATACAATTGGGTCCAAAATAATGAGATGACATTTTTTATAGAATCTAATAAAGCAGGTAGAACTCTAGCAAACTACTTAAAATGTAAAAATATACCCTCATTACCACAATTAGGAATACATTTGGTGTTACAGTCCTTGATCAAATAAAAATTGTCAAGACCTTTCGGGAATACTACAAAGAATTATACAACCTGGATTCCGCCATCCTCATGTAATAATTGCCCAAGACAACTAGAAAAACTACAACTACTAACCCTAAATGACTCCAAACACATACTACTCAATCAGCCCATCCCCACCACAGAAATTAAACAGATAATCAACTCTCTAAAGCCTGGGAAAGCTCCAGGGCCTGACAGCTTCCAGGACAGTTTCTATAAAAACTTCCAGGAGAACCCATTACCCTACATGGAATCCTTGTTCCACCACTTCAAGGATACTGTGAAGATATTAGGCACGGCCTCAGAAGACACCATAGCAGTGATCTATAAAGTTGGAAAAGACCTCTAGAAGTCATCAACTCCAGTCCCATCTCCCTGATAAACCCCAACCGTAAAATGTACACTTTAGGGAAAAGTCCTCCCCCTACTCATACACTCAACACAAACAGGATTTTTCAGGGGCAGACTACCGTCTGACAATGCTATACTGCTATGCCACATTGTTTTAAGGGCAGAAATACTATCATCCCCTATGATTGCAATGGCCTTAGTTGGAGTGAAGGCTTTTGGGCTCTAGGGACCCCATCCCCCGGGGCCTGAGCCGTGTGGCCCCCCTTACCCGGGCCACTTTTGGCCCCAGGGACCTCATCCCCTGGGCCCGCCCTGCCTTTTAAAAAAAATATTTTGCCTCCTGAGGCCAGTTTTGCCCATAGGGACCCCATCCCCTGGGGCCCAGCCTGATGGCAAAAAAAAAATAAGAAGGGATGGCATCATTATGGACCGGGGTCCCTGCTGGCTCCCCGCCTCCTGCGGGACCCGGCATTGCTTTTGGACAAAAGGAGCTCCCTTTGCCCAAAAGTAATACTGCATAGCTTCATGGAAGCAAGAGCAGTTTTCCTGCTCTCGCTTCCATGAAGCATAGCAGATGTGTGCTATGGCCAGAGCAAACTGCAATGTCCCGGGGGTGTGACATTGCTGGAACCGGCCCTGGGAGGTGGAGGTCCCCAGGGCAATGGAGGACTGCACAATGGGGGCCGCGTGGCACCCTCTAACACATTTAAAGCCCCGGTAGGAGGTGGTCCCCGGCATTGCGGGGGGAGGGGGTGGCGCGAGGCCCCCGCATTTAAAGATTTAAGCCCTGGGCAGGTGGTTGTCCCCGGGGCTTGGGTGGGCCCACGAGGCCCCCCACCCATAATTAAGGGATGCTCTGTGGAGGTGGGGGTCCCCAGGGCAGCGTGGGGGGCAGGAGCTCCCCCAAGCTTTTTTATTAACAAGAAGCCCTTGGGAGGTGGGGGTCCCTGGGGCTGAGGGGGGCCGCGTGCCCCCGTATATCATTCAAATATGGCCCCCGCATCACATTTTTGCAATCCCGGGAGACTACGCTTCATATTTAAAAAACAATTTTCAGTGGAATTCACAGACCGTACTCAAACCCCACCAAAAATATTTTTTTTAATGCTTTTTTGGGCCCTCAGGACTCATGTGGGACACCCTGAGAAGGCCTACGAGGTCTTGGTGTTTCTACCCAGCCCCCTTATCTTGATTTTAATACTTTTATTTAGCCTTTTTTCTTGTGACTCGGTTCAACCAAGTCACAAGATGGCTGCCAACACTTCCTGGTTTCTGTAGTGTTAGCAGCCAATCAGACTCAAGCTCGTGATCCGTATGGTTCGCAGATCCACCGGGTCACCAGACACAATTTTTTTTTATATATGAATCTCTCAGGAACTACTAAACAAATTTATACCATTTAACAAAAAGGTCATTTTCTAAACCAAGAGCTACTTTTTTGCCAAATTCAGTATAATTCTGTTCAGCAATTCGGGCTATAGCCTTGTCTAAAGTTTCCTTTGGAGAAAACGCGTTTTGGTCCCACCTTTTTTTTCAGCCTCCGCTTGACGAATCACGTCAAACCTTACAAGACAGGAGCTGACCGGAGCGCCCCACTAGTTTTGAAAACTGCACAAAGATTCGTAAAACGACGCCAAAGATATTGGCAAAAGAAAAACACTTTTCCTATGGAAACTAGGTCCTAACTATAACTACCTACTGTCAACTGCCATTAGGATATATATTGTTACCAAGAGCCCGTGAGCTCGAAACGCGTCTGTTTATGCCCAAATAAACAAACTTTCTGGTACCTGGATGGTGTGGCTTGTCTTCCTTTTGCCCGAATCAAGAGGAAACCGTGGATATATATATATATATATATATATAGATATATATATATATATATATATATATCCAAAACCAAGTTTGCCTGGAAGAAAGAGGGGCCCACGAGCAAGGTAAAGATTGCAGCTTTTAATTCTTTGTCCGGATCGCAGCTTGCGAAATGGATGCAAATACAGCAAATTCAATGAAAAGTCAGCCTGACGCATTTCGTATTGCTACTTCTTCAGAGGCACTGACTCGAGCTGCAAGGCAGGCATTCTTTAGGCAAAACCACGGCACAAGTACCCGCCCAAGTGGGCGTTGCCGGTCACAGGGCTTCATGGTACCTGTAGTGTGATGTCCTGTCCTCCTTCAGTGAGTGGTCTGCCTTGGAGCACATTGTTGATGAAGAGGTGAGACCACAGTGGGGTATGCAGAGTCACATCACAACTCCGCAGCTGTCCATTATCCCCAACAAACGCTCCTTGCTCCCACATTGGTGACGTTGTAGGCGTCTCCGTGGGGGGCTGGAACAGCCCCAGGGCTAACCTCCGCGGCTCAGGCACGCCGCTGAAATATCCAAAACCAAGTTTGCCTGGAAGAAAGAGGGGCCCACGAGCAAGGTAAAGATTTCAGCTTTTAATTCTTTGTCAGGATCGCAGCTTGCGAAATGGATGCAAATACAGCAAATTCAATGAAAAGTTAGCCTGACGCGTTTCGTATTGCTACTTCTTCAGAGGCACTGACTCGAGCTGCAAGGCAGGCATTCTTTAGGCAAAACCACGGCACAAGTACCCGCCCAAGTGGGCGTTGCCGGTCGCAGGGCTTCATGGTACCTGTAGTGTGATGTCCTGTCCTCCTTCAGTGAGTGGTCTGCCTTGGAGCACACTGTTGATGAAGAGGTGAGACCACAGTGGGGTATCCAGAGTCACATCACAACTCCGCAGCTGTCCATTATCCCCAACAAACGCTCCTTGCTCCCACATTGGTGGCGTTGTAGGCGTCTCCGTGGGGGGCTGGAACCGCCCCAGGGCTAACCTCCGTGGCTCAGGCACACCGCTGAAATATTCAAAACCAAGTTTGCCTGGAAGAAAGAGGGGCCCACGAGCAAGGTAATATATATATATATATATATATTACCTACTGGTGATAGCCAGTAGGTATATATAGTTAGGATTTTTTCTCTTTGGAACTTTTGAAAATTCTATGTCTAATAACTTTGGCGTTTGTGGACGGAATCGGCTGAAATTTTCAGGACAATGGCACATTTTGTTTCTGAGCAGCCCCTGAAAATTTGGGGGGGTTCCGTCAAGGGGGGGGGGGCCGAGAAAAAAGGGGGGGTCCCAAAACGCGTTTTTCCCATTCATTTTTTCGATAGGGCGTTTGGCCTCACTTTTAGCTCGAACGGCTGAATGGATTTGCACGAAACTTGGCAAAATTGTAGGGACTGTTAGCCCGATGTGCCTTTGCTGGGTCTCAATATATGTGCTCCAGTGGATTTTGAGAAATTAACGTTTTAAAAAACAGATATATCTGTGACAGCGTACCGGATAGCGCACCAGTTCGCGTACTTTTCGCGTAACGGAGCTTTGCGAAGCGAAGCTGATTGGCTCTCCGGTGTCTGTCAACATTCTAAACAGTCCGGAGCGGCCGCCATCTTGTCTCTCGGTAGGATCGAGAGACAAGAGGAGGCCAAAACGAAGGGGGAAATGAAGGAAAGGGGGCAAGGCACACCTCTTCTGACCCCCTAGGATTGATGAGGGGGATATTAAAGTGCCCCGCAGGTCCAAAAAAATTGCGATTTTTTGTCGTAGAGGCGCAAATCGGTACGTGAACCGGGCAGCTAACCTGCAGCGTAACGGGAGTCTGAGGAGAAGCTTATTGGCTGTCAACATTGTAAACAGTCCGGAGCGGCCGCCATCTTGTCTCTCGGTAGGATCGAGAGACAAGAGGTGGTGAAAAACGAAGGTGGAAATGAAGGAAAGGGGGCAAGGTAGACCCCTCCTGACCCCCTAGGATTGATGAGGGGGATATTAAAGTGCCCCGCGGGGCAAAAGAAAAAAAAAGAAAATTGCAATTTTTCGCGGTAGAGGCGCTTCCCGGTACGCCAACCGGGCAGCTAACCGGCAGCGTAACGGGAGTCCGACATCTTGTGTTTTTGGAGCGTCCGGTTTGCGTACCGGGTAGCGTTCCGGTAAGCGTAACAAGGGGAAAACCAAGAGAAACAGTAAAATAAAATTTAAAGGAATAGATTTCCACCAAACTTGGCAAAATTGTAGGGACTGTTTGTTTGATGTGCCTTTGCAAGGCCTCAAGATATGTGCACGTGTGGATTTTGTCTAATTAAGGTTAAAAAAAATATATATATATCTGTAAGCGTGCTCTGGCGCGCTTACGTTACGGGTTTTGTTTGCGCTGCAGAGACGATACGTCACGTTTATGCGACGCGTCATGAGGCGTCTCACGTGTCTACGTGATACGTCACGTAATAAAGAATATATTGTACAGCTATAGATATTAGCTTTTAAAAAACCAATGAAATTCACTGAAAAAACCATAGGTTATAGACCATATATAGTTAGGAATTTGCATTTACAGAACCATGAAAATTCACTGAAAAAACCATTGGTTATAGACCATATATAGTTAGGGATTAGCATTTACAAAACCTTAATTTACTCGCACAAAACCATAGAAATTCGCATATATAGTTAGTTGCAATAACTATATATCGCGCACCCGCAATCCACTGCTGATGATGTCACATATTGCATCATTCATGACATGGTCAGTGACATCACTGATGACATCACTGATGACATCTCAAATGACATCACTGATGACATCTCAAATGACATCACTGATGACATCACTGATGACATCTCAAATGAACCTCTTCAGACTCTAATATAACCTTAGATACAATCAGTGTAAACAGACACTCACAGACTGTCACTCATCCATGGAGTTACTCACACACCTAGTCAGTCATGCAAAGAATCAATCACACCTCCATTTCCTCAACTATACAGTTATACACACCTTACTTAATCAAACATATACTAACACATACTTACTCTCTTATACAATCACTGATACAAGTTCACAATGATCCATACAGCCACTCACACATTCACTGGCTTTTATGCACAGTTATTTATATATGTCAACTCTTACATGTACTGTGTTTTACATATGTACTTACTTTGACATGTAGCACTGAGAAATCCAATCACTCACCAATACACTCATGCAGACAGTCAACCGCCCATACAGCTGTTTCCACATGCACTTTTGAACCCATACATCTACTGAATCAACTGCTCACACATCTATGCACAGAGTCACATACCTCCCAGCCACCCCCACACACACACTCACTCTCCCATACAAATATTTGGGCAACCAATCAATAACCCATACAGTTACTCATATAGCTACTGATCAACACATGCAGCAGTTTACAGAACTACAGAAATAATGATGCACAAATTAAGACAGTTTAGTCACTAACCCATGCACTCAGTGAGACACATTAAATCATTCTCTCATACAGTCAGTCATGCACCTACTAAATCCTTCATCCAAACACTTATACATCCACTCATTCTTCAATATGTAAGACATATTTGAACTTTACAGAAACATACAGTCACTGGATGTTGTCATCAGTGATGTCATTTGAGATGTCATCAGTGATGTCATTTGAGATGTCATCAGTGATGTCATCAGTGATGTCACTGACCATGTCATGAATGATGTAATATGTGACATCATCAGCAGTGGATTGCGGGTGCGCGATATATAGTTATTGCAACTAACTATATATGCGAATTTCTATGGTTTTGTGCGAGTAAATTAAGGTTTTGTAAATGCGAATCCCTAACTATATATGGTCTATAACCAATGGTTTTTTCAGTGAATTTTCATGGTTTTGTAAATGCAAATTCCTAACTATATATGGTCTATAACCTATGTTTTTTTCAGTGAATATATATATATATATATATATATATATATACATATTGTTAGGACTCGGAGCTCTTAGGGCATGTTCTGAGTGTGTTGTATGGGGAATTTTGCCTAACAAGGACTACAAGTCCCAGAATGCCTTGAGGCGTTCTGCAGAAGACCCTGCTCCTCGCGCACCAATCAGATGCCGACTGGTGGTTCTTATGCCTCCTTCCTCCTATCAGCGGTGCTTGGTTTTCTAACGTGGATTCCTGCCTGGGTCCTGGCCCTAGTATCTCCGATACATTCCTTGCTCCTGTGAACTGGTTCGTGTTTTCCCTCATCGCTGCTCCCGAGCCTCGCGCGGCCGCGCTGGCTCTTGAGACCTATTCTGACTTCCTCTCTCCGAGCGGCATTGTGCAAGAACCCCTCGCCGCATTGAACACCGAAATTGGAACCGCCCTTCATTTCCCTTTGCTAGCGGACCTCAGGTGTGGCGTTCCTGGACATTACCTGGCCCTGTGAATCCTCGCTGTATCCCTGCTCCCTTTTACCGGATACTGTGGTGAACTGCAGTGATTTCTCGGCGTGTCGGTAATCTGACACTTCAATGGCCGATGGAGTTTTCTTTTCCATTATTTTTCTCAAAGGATCTCGAGGGTAATTATCCGGCTGCTGTTCTTTGGTGAGATTCGCATGGGAACGGATCTTCTGGAGTGAACTTTGTTTTGTTTGCCTTGCTGGAGCGGTGAAAAGTATCACTAACCGGCTATACATTTTCTTTTGAACTCATCAAATCGGGAAGTGTTCGAGACTGTGTTTGGAACTTTCTTTTTCTTCCGTGGAATCTTTCTTTTGGCAAGACCTAAGTATCTACCCTCCATTTTTGGTTCGTATTATATTCTTTACGTTGTGGATACCTTTTGGGTGCAAAACAAACGTTGGGCAGGTAAGAGCCTTGCAGCACACTCAGTACAGACAAACCTAGGTTAGCTCTTCCTTGTCCCCTCTGGGTAGAAATCTAAGTAATCTGTTTTATGTTTGTTTTTCTTCTCTCCCCTGCAGACTGCGACTGCCTATACGGATACTACTGTTGTATACCCTGTCTTCAAAACTAGGAGACCTAAGGGTTTTTAGGTCTCTCTCTTTTCTGGCGTCCCCGCTCGCCCTGTGTGTGTTTACATACCGCAGAGTGTGTGGTGTCGTGGGAACAGAGGGGGTCACTGTCTACACTTCTGAGGAGCTGGTTTCTGCCCGGAGCCCGTTGATCGCCCGACACATATATATACGTTATAGTGAGTTGGACACTTTACTCGTGCAAAACAATAGAAATGTGCCCGTTATGGTTAGTTGAGCAACTATAACTCGCGCCCCACAATGATCTGCTGATGACGTCACATATTACATCACTCATGACATGGTCAGTGACATCACTGATGAAATCTCAAATGACATCCCTGATGACATCATCCAGAGACTGGGTGTTTTTTTTTTTTTAAAGTTAAAGAATGTTATATATAGATAAGCAAAGGTGTATTGAAAAGTGAGTGGGTGCATGAGTATCTGAATGGATGATTTACTGGGTGCGTGAATGACTGTGTACGGGTGTGATTAAACGTGTCTTAGTGCATGTATGGTTGAATGACTAAACTGCGAATGTCTCTATCAGTCTGCTAGTTGGTGTGTAAGTGGTTGCATGGATTGGTGAATAGCTATACGAGTGTCTATATGGGTTACTGATTGGTTGGCTGATTACATGCATGGGTGCCTGAGCGTCCGTGTGGGTGGGCGGGGGGGGGGGGGGGGTGACTCCCTGCACGGATATGTGAGTGGATGAGTCAGTGGATGTATGGGCTGATGAGTGCATCTGCAAGGGGCTGTATGGGTGAGTGAGTGTGGGTATGGCTGTGTTGGTAAGTGAATGGATGTCTCAGTGGTATATGTGTGAGTAACTACGTATGTGAAAGGCAGGGTAAACATCGTTTACCACGATGTTTTAATCACGCAGTACCTTTAGCACGCATCCCTTACAACGCACGTCGTTACCACGACTTGCGCTGGAGGGCGCTAAAGGATTACAAATAGTATATTTACTATCCCAACACCTTCCCTAGGGTCCACGGGGACTGGTGTTAGAATAGTAAATGATACTATTCGAAATCCGCACCCCCAACGCAAGTCGTGGTAACGACTTGCGTTGTAAGGGATGCATGGTAAAGGGATGCGTTGTGACGGTACGCGTTGTACCGTCATACATCCGAAAGGCAGTATATGTGAGTGTTGGAGTATATAAGTGACAATATGTGAAAGTGAGTGATTGTGAGAGTGGTTGTATGGATGAGAGTGTGCTTGCGTCAGTGATTGTATAAGAGAGTAAATATGTTTTAGTATCTATATGAATAAGTGATGAGGTGTGTATAACTGTATAGGTGAGTAAATGGCAGTGTGATTGAGTCTTTAGGTGACTGACTAGATGTGTGAGAAATTCTATGGGTGAGTGGTGGTGTGAGAGTATCTTTATGGGTGTATGAGTGCATATATTAGAGGGTGAATTCATGAGTGACTGCATGTATGAGTGACTGTATAGGTGAGAGAGTATACGTGTGTATAGACCTATGAATCATTGAGTGGGTATGTACTAACTGGTATTGGTGTGTCTATGGTTTCAAGAATGGTAGTCCGTATTTTAGAGTGGGTGTATGAAAGGTTATATTAGGGTGTGAGGAGGTGCATCAGTGCGGGGGCGCGAGTTATAGTTAATTCAACTAACTATAACGGCTGAATTTTTCGGGTTTTGTATGAGTGAAATGTCCAACTAACTAGAACATCCTTGAAACCTGTGGGTTTTTTCACTGAATTTCCAAGGTTTTTAAATGCTAATTTCGAACTATAATGTAGTAGTCGCATTTGCATAGTGATGCAGAAAGAGGCCTGGGGCTCTGACCAGCGCTCAGAAATTCCGCCCCCCACCCTAATTATTTCTAAAAGCCCCAAAGAGGTGGCCATCCCCAGGGCTTGGGGGGTCCGCGAAGACCCATGTCCATATTTTCGTGAAGCCAGGGGAGGTGGCGGTCTTCAGGGATTGGGGGGCCCACAAGGCCCCCGCCTAAAATAAATAAAGCCCCAGGGAGGTGTTGGTCTCCATGGCTTGGGGAGCCCTTGAGACCCCCTGCCCTAAAATAAATAGAGTCCGAGGGAAGTGGTGGTACCCGGGACTGCGAGGGCTGCATGCCCCCACACATTATTGATGAAGCCCTAAGGAGGTGGCGGTCCCCGGGGTTGGGGGGCCCCCGCTTATTAATTGGACATTGCCCCTGGGACATGGCCAAGCCGGGGGCTTAAAGAAACGAAGGGCGGGAGCCCACGATTTGTTTTATTTTTATTTTTTCAGCCAGATTCGTGCACCCAAAAAATAAAATGTTTTTTTGGGCCCTGGTGGTCCTTGTGGGGGGGCCAATCAGAATGAAGCTCGTGCGAGTTCGCGAATCCTCGGCCACCAGATATCGATATTTTTTATTTTTGAATTTCTCAGAAGAACTGACCGGATTTACACCATTAAAAAAAGAGCACGCTTTCTGAACCAAGAGCTTTTGCTAAATTTTGTTTAATTCCGTTCAGCAGTTCGAGTTGTAGCTTTGCCTAAAGTTTCCTATGGAAATTAACATGGAGAAAACGTGTTTTGGGACTCCCCTTTGTTTCTCGGTCGCCGCTTGACGAAGCACCCCGAAAATTTCAAGACAGGAGCTGACCAGAGCGCCCCATTTGTTTTGAAAATTTGGGGAAGATTCGTCAAATGGCGCTAAAGACATTGGTAAATCAAAAAACGCTTTTCCTATGGAAACTAGGTTCTAACTATAACTACCTACTGGCGACTACCAGTAGGTAAAATATATATATATATATATAAATATATACTTTGTACACAGTAGGAAAAAGGCGGGTAACGCCGAAACGCGTCCTGTGTTTGATTTAATGCACCAATAAACCATCTGGTGAGAAAGTACCTTTGCGAGTGCGGCCTGTTCTTTACCCGTCACTGGAGATCTAAGTTGGAGCTGAATATATACATATATATACACACATGTATACATATACACATACACATATATATATACATATACATATACATATATATATATATATATATATATATATATATATATATATATATATATATATATATATATATGTGCAGAAATAAAAGATATTGAAAATAACAAGGGAGGTTCAATTGTGAATTTAACTAACTTGGTTTAACTAAAGTAGAAGAAGAAATCTTGTTACTAGGATTATCCTAATGCCCCAAGAGCCTCAAACGAGAATTGATGCTTTCAAATACGTGACAAAACTGAAGCTTCTGAAAGTGCACACATTGACTAGTGAATCTACAAACAGACCCAGGTTGGGAATGGATATGCCGGGAATATCAAACAATAGTAGAACTATTGCAGATCTGTACCTGCTGCAAACTGTGAGACAATTGGAAACTGAAAATGAAGATTTAAGTACAGAGTTGACAAATTTAGACATACAAGAACATGATATGGAGGTAGGAGGAGCAGCAACCACGCCGTTCGGCCACGCTTAAGAACTGTGTCAGCCAAGGCAAAGGACTGAATGGACACCTTCCATGATCTGGTAACAGAAGGTTTGAAAAAGTTTCATAGGGAGGGAAATCAAGGAAGCAAACAAATAACTGCCAAAGAATGTTAGTATAACAATTTAGAGGTCAAATTGAGAACAAAATAAGAATGTGGGGGTGAGAAATTCTGACAAAGGGGGGAACATCGTACTATGACCGATGGATCAATCAATCAATCAATATACTTGTAGAGCGTGCTACTCACCCGTGAGGGTCTCAAGGCCCCAGTAGTGCTGCTACTGCTCGAAGAGCCAGGTCTTGAGGTGTTTCCTCAATGTGAGGTGGTCCTGGGTCAGTCGTAGGTCGTTTGTACATGCAAGAAGCACTGACTTAATTGAATCAGAAGGACTGCTTTAGGAAATGCAATCAAATAGTACAGACAAAGACCCATTTCAAGTACAAACAGGAACTGGAAAATGGGCGAATGGTGGCCTTCTATCATATGATGAATATCTGTATTTAAAAAATGAAAATCTGAGAACACAAGTTTTTATACTTGATCCCAAAGGTTCATAAACATGCAAGTTGTCCCCTAGGTCGTCCGATTATTTCTGGGAATGGCAGCATAATGGAAAATACATCCAAATATACAGATTTCTTCCTGCAACAGTTTGTGAAAGGTTTACCTTCATAAGTAAGAGACAGTGGAGACTTTTTGTAAATGATTTATGACATACCCATGGAAAACGATGACCTACTAATTGCCATGGACATATCTGCACTATATACAAGTATTTCCCATCCGGATGGTTTAAGAGCAATGCAACATTTTTTACAGAGCAGATCGGTGACCCTGTATAATCATACCCAGATGTTGATAACTATAGGTAGGCGGTTTTGTGGCATGTAATTCCTTCCTGTTTGGGGGAGAGTTGTATCAGCAAGTGTGTGAGACTGCAATGGGCACCTGTTTCACCCCCAGTTACGCATGCTTGCATGTGGGCTGGTGGGAGGAACGGGTGCTCCTGAGGGAACATGCAAAAACATTGGAAGATCATATAATAATCAGGAGCAGGTTCACAGATGATCTTTTTTCTAATATGGAAGGGCACAGTAAACTCTGTAGGACAGTTTGTAAAAACTTTGAAAGACAATAAGTTAAACTTAAAATGTACGCACAATATAAGCAGAGCGATGGTAACATTACTTGATACTGAAGTAAAGTTAGAAACTAGATTGCACAGAATAATCGCAGCAGGGAACACAACTCTTCATACCTCAAATTTTCACACCAGTCAAACAAAGATCAGCATTCCCTATGGTGAAACGCTGGGTCGGAAAAGGAACTGCAGAACTCTGGGGGATTTGAAAAGATGTCAGGATGAAATGACCCTCAGATTCCTTGACAGCGGGTATAACAATACAGAAGTAGCAGCAGCACGTAAAGTAGCAAATACAAACAGAAGGGAAACAACTTTATTCTCAAAGCAGGAACAAAAGAAGGAAAAGGACAGGCAGCAATAAGATTTAACGACATACGATGAATAAGAAAAAAAGCTTATAATATTATTGAGGAAGAATTGACATGTAGTAAAAGCAGATCCAGTTATAGGTAAACTACTACCTAAACACCCTCTAATTACAGATAGGAGGGTACAATCACTAAAAGATGCAGCTGAGCAGAGCAGCCCAGAAACAAATTGTGACCAAAGCAGGTTACGACCAACACAAGACTTCAGGAAGTGTACACGGTGTAGGGATTGCAGCATAGGTCAAAACACTGCGACATACCTGACACCATTTGGCAAAGGGGAGGTGAAAATCTAGGTGACTGTGAAGTATTTCATCAGAAAGACCCTGAACAAGTACACTATTTTGTAATTGATGCAGTACCCGCAAGTAAACGAGGGGGCGATTGCACAAGAGAACTAAGAGAATTGCAAACAAGATACATTATGTTGGATTGCACAATAATAATTGGGATAATTTATGATCAGGAATTGCACTCCTGTCCGTGAATAGGGGATGAGAAGATTTTACTGGATTTTGATTTTGTCTCTTGAAATGATCACATTTTTTATTTTTCATTTTACATTTTTCCTTTTTTGTTAACCTGTGTTTCAATAATTTGAACACAAATATGTAGTACAATCCACACTAGGGTACTAGCCTGTGAATACTTTAAGATACAGTGAATATGGTAATCGCAATGATTCAATAGTGAAAAAAGAAAAAATCACAGTTTGATATTACAACTCTGTGCAGTCGGTTAACAAAATAAAAAGCATGAACAGTGCAGTAAGAAAATTCAACAATGAAGGGATTATTAGTTTAATAATAAGCACGTGCCTTCGCAATATTATCATTGAAATATTATATATTTTGTAACTATGAATGAATTGCCAATGAGTTTAAGGGCACTAGAAAGCATAAGGACTTTGATAAGCAAGGAGATAAAGTGTAAAAGTTATGAAATGTTACCCTTTCACTGCAGTAATGATAGGACACGCATGAGATGTTATTTATTCATTGCATGCAGCTTTTCTAAAAAAAGAACCTGGACACTTACCTTTTATTATCAGAAAAACAGGGATATACATATAATCTTTTACATATATATTTTTTCATACATGAACACATTGCTAAATAATTCTAAAATAGGAGCGGTGTCAATTGATTATTAAATATGGATGAATGCAAATAATTTTACAAAGAAATTAAATTGTATTATATCTTTAAAAAATGGAGGTGAAAAGTCTTGCTTTTCTGTCCATGAAAACGTTGCACATAAAACGAATGGCACAGCTCGTACATGTCATGTGACCAACGGCAGAAGGCAAAACAAACGTAACTTAAGCAAACATTATTCATGTGCTCCGTTTCTGCTCAAAGGTAAGTGAATGCAGGATATATATATATATATATATATATATATATATATATATATATATATATAGATATATTACCTACTGGCGGTTGCCAGTAGGTAGTTATAGTTACAACCTAGTTTCCATAGGAAAAGCATTTTTTGATTTGCTAATAACTTTGGCGTTGTTTGACGAATCTTTGCGAAATTCTCAAAAAAAAGTCTATCCAGGTCAGCTCCTATCCTGAAAGTTTGGGGGTGATTTGTCAAGCGGGTGCTGAGAAAAAAGGGGGGTCCCTGAGCTACAGCCTGAGCTGCTGAAGGGAATTGCCCCATATTTGGCAGAAAGGTAGAGCTTGGTTCAGAAGCTACCTCTTTTTTAAATGGTGTAAATCCGTTCAGTAGTTTTTAATAAATTCAAAAAATTAGAGACATAAAATCAATTTCCCCTAGGAAACTTTGTGCAAGGCTGCAGCCGAAACTAATGAAAGGAATTGCCCCAAATTAGGCGAAAAGGTAGTGCTTGGATCAGAAAGCGATACCAAAGGGGATGATGGACGGAGCGTTTGATTAAATCAAACACTCACCCCCAGTCAACTGATCTGGGTTTAATCCATCATCATTCTTTAGCTCACTCCACCACCCCAGTTCAGACATGCCCAAATGCAAATCAGTCTGAACCTGTGCCTCATGGGAACAGTTCAGCCCGAACTGCCAAGCCATGTCTTTCCTGGACCGGAAACAAGCATCCTGAGACTGGTTTATGGCTAATCAGCCAGGCTAGCTTGAATCCAGTGGCAAAGTGAGCAAGGGACCCACGTCTGAGCATAACCTGCCAACTTAGGTCGAACAAAGTGGTACCAAAGGGGATGATGAACGGAGCGTTTGAGCAAATCAAACAGTCACCCCCAGTTAACTGATCTGGGTTTAATCCATCATCATTCTTTAACTCACTCCACCACCCCAGTTCAGACATGGCCATAAAGCGACTTTTTTTAAATGGTGTAAATCTGTTCAGTAGTTGATGAGAAATTAGAAAAATATTTTTTTTTATATCTGGGCGGAGCCTAAGTCCTGAGCACGAGCTTCACTGTGATTGGCTGACAACACTCCAAACCAGGAAGTGTTGGCAGCCATCTTGTGACTCGGTAAGAGCAAGTCACCAGAAAACAGAGAAACAAAGGTATAAAACAAGAGAAGGGGGTAAGGTAGAAACACCCTGACCCCCTAGGCATGCTTAGGAGGTCCCAGAAGGACCCCCAGGGCCAAAGAAAGCATTTTCATAAAAACAAAATGCGCAATTCACACTGGGGTCGCAGGTTACAGCGTTTTATTTTATTGAGACCCCAGGGTGGGCTAGGTCCCGGGGGAATTTCTGTTGAACGGAATTACGCCAAACTTGGCAGGGAGAAAGCTTTTGTTGAAATGGTGTAAATCCGTTCAGTAGTTTTTGAGATATTAAAGGAAAAATATATATATATATATATCTGATTTGATTTGATTTGAATCAAATCAAATCAATCATATATATATCTGGTCAGTGCCTAACTTCGAGCACGAACTTGGTCTGATTGGCTGCTACCACTTGAAAGCAGGAAGTGTCCTCTGATTGGCTGCTGACACTTCAAACCAGGAAGTGGTAGCAGCCATCAGTTGCTTCGCATCGAGTGAAAATATCAAAGAAAGGTCCTGGGGACAATTTAAAATACCGGAGCTCTGTGTAATGTTGATATGGACGCGGTGAAGGTTTAAGATTTATTAACAATAATGGAGAAACAGGTGAGCACCAGGTTGCACGACTTCCACTCCAGGTCACCAGTAGGAAGATAACCATTTCATGCTCCCTCTGCCCAAAATCACCACTTTGCAGCTATGGCTTTAGAAGCCAGTCCGTCGGCTCGCAGCTCTCCACCTTTGTGAGCTAGTACGGTGCTGTGCCTCTACGACAGCAAGCTACTACGCTGCTGTTCCTTTGAGATCGGTTGGCCTGTAGTTCTCTCTCCGAGTCGAGCCCACGGGCGGCAGTTGTCCCTCTGCGAGCCTGGGTGCGAACTGTTCATAAGTCACACTATATGAGCATTGAAAAGGGAAAAAGAGAAAGAGTGAGATACAAGGAAAAAGAAAGACAGAAACAATGAGAGAGAAAGAGTGAGAAAGAAAGAGTAAGATACAAGGAAAAGAGAAAGAGAGAAAGTGTGGGAAAGAAAGAATGAGAGAGAGAGAGAGGAAGAGAGAGAACAAGAGAAAGTGAGAGAGAGAAATGGAGAGATGGAGAGGGAGTGTTGACACTGGAGAAAATTTTCGGAGCTCACCTTTGTACCACCGGTGTGTCTCCAACCATGTGCCGGGACATAGTGCACCCTCAAGTTTAGTGATCTGAAAGATAGTATAGAATTAGTAATTGCAGAGTACATACAACTGCACGCGGCTAATTCTCTGTTTCGCCAATGCGCACCCAGGCTCATGCACCGCATCCACTCCCACTGCTCTGAGGTGTGTGTGCGCTCTTGTGCGCCCAGGGTGGGCACACTATCCACTCCTACCGCCCAGAGGTGACTGCCCGCTGCTGCGGAAAGAAGTCTCTCTGCTCAACTTCCGCCACCGGCGTGTGTTTTAGAGGGTCCACCATGAGCCGAAATAACTTTCTCAGGCGTTGTCAGGATGGCCACACATCATCGCAGGTTCTACACACGTTCAGCTCTGGTGGTGTTGGGGGGGATGTCGATTCGTGAATCACAGCCTGTTAGATAAAAAGCAAGATACGATTGTGTGTCATGCGTTTATCAAAGGTTAGAGGAAGACAAAGTGAAAGAGAGAAACAGTGAGAGTGAGAGGAAGAGAGAGAGAATAAGAATGAAATAGTGAGAGAGAAAGAGTGAGAGAGATGAAGAGAGATTCAGTGAGAGAGAGGAACAGAGAGAAATAAAGTGTGAGAAAGAGGAAGAGAGCAAGAGGAAGAGTGAGAGAGAAAGAGAGAGCGGGAGAGAGAAAGATAAACAGTGTGAGAGAGGAAGAGAGAAAAAAGAAAGTGAGCAGAAGACAGAGACAAGAGAAACAGTGAGAGGAAGAGAGAAAAAGAAAGTGAGAGGAAGAGAAAGAGGGAGAAAGACGAAGAGAAAGAAACAGAGAGAGAGAGGTAGAGAGAGAAAGAGGGAAAGAGTGTGAGGAAGAGGAACAGAGAAACAGGAAGAGGAAGAGAGAGAGAAAGAGAAACAGTGTAAGAGGAAGAGAGAGAGAAAGAATGTGAGGGAGAGAAAGGAAGAGATGAGGAGGGACACTGAGTGCCCACACTGTGGAAAAAAACATCACAGCTCACCTTTATGCCACCTCTATGTCTCCAGCCACGTGCCGGGACCTAGTGGAACTCTCAAGCCCCCACATCTAAAACAGTATACAGAATTAGTAATGGCAGAGTATATACGACTGCATACACCTAAATCACTGTGCCGCCTTTCTGCATCCAGGTTGCTGTACCCCATCCATTCCCACTGCCCAGAGGTATCCGCCCGCCTATGCGCACCCAGGTCTCACTGCTCACCTTTTCGCGGACAGGGCACCCTCCACAACATGCAGCTCAGCTCTGCAAGCCAACAAGTCTCACATTTGGTGCCGAGTCTTGATATCACCATGGTAGAGGACATGCTAGTGCAGCTATCATCATCGCAGGTTGTACACCTGCTCAGTCCTTGCCACTAACTCAGTGATAAGTGAGGCCACGCATGTGGCGGTAGGCCCTCGCTGTTGGGCTCAGGCCTACACTGCGCTGCAGCAGGGCACACAAAATATGAGATATTGGGATCACCGGGGCGTGCCATCACTGTGGCGGTGTGCCTCTGCCGGCCGCAGAGGATGCGGTGCGAACAACTCTAAAATGGCGTGGAGCACGTGCACCCAGCCTTTTTTATTAGTAGGATCACGTGTCCTGTGACACCTGTGCTGGATGGGTTTGGTGTGGGAGTATACCAGCCGTGAGGGAGTGGCTGTGGCATACTAACAACTAGAAGTGTGACCAGCAGATCACTACAATGAAAATCTGGTCCTTGTAGCGTTGTTGTCCTTCCCTGTAAGTGGAGTGGGCTGGCCTGGCATATGCCAGTCCTGCGTGAGGCTGTGAACAATGAATCCAGAGCTATGGGCGTGGTTCTGTCGTGAGCTCTATGAGGAATCAACTGATGTGGGTGTCCGTGTTGTAGTGCTGCCGTCACCCTGGTCACAAGCGGCAATGTGTCACTCTGTGAGCCAAGTCCCACAACATGGCCAACATGAAAGGTACAGGGAATAACTGACCCTACATTCAGCCATACTTCCACGCAAGAAAGATGGTGGACATGACACATCTGTGTGGCTATGAATGTTTATTGAACATTCAGTGGAGTGTTGCAGCTGTAGCAATACAGGGCCATGCAAATCCCAAATTTCAGTTCATCGCACATGAAGGGCAGCCAAATAGAGACAAGCTTGTTGTCAGAGTTAGGCTGCGCCAACATATGTACTTATACAATCACTCCGCCAATCCCCACGCACTTATAAATTCACTATACACTCTCCTTGCAGTACTCTAATAATCCAGTCTCTACGTACGTACTTGTACAATGACCGAGACAAAGTTACATAACCAAAGTTTACCCCACTGTCAAAGGTAAGTTGGTTGCATACGCGGTCCAGAGCACAATGTAAAGTGTTAGGGCCCAGGGGCAGCATGTTGCATACACAATTAACTCACGGACACAGATAGATAGTGGTACTGGGTATGGGCACGTGCACTCGACTCCTTTTTATTACCAGGGTCCCATGTCCAGTGACGTCTGTGCTGGATGCGTGTGGGGTGAGTGTAAGTCAGCCCTTCCGGAATGGTTGGTTCTGGCAACAAGTACAACAGTAATCATTGGATCAGACACAGAGCTTAAATCATAAAGGGTCATTGATTTGTGCTGCAGTTAGGTAGGAGCGCTAGATGTGACATAATACACAAAAGAATGTATCGTAAAGGGTCCATGAGTTGTGGTACACTGAGGTAGTGGCACCAGATGTGAAATTATACACAAAATATTGTATCATAAAGGGTCCATGTGTTGTGTTGCACTGAGATACGGGCATCAGAAGCATTTAGCATCTGCGCAGCCAGCGAGGATACGTGGTGCCGGCGAACCGCACTGGGAGCAATGTCTATTGACTACAGGACTGCTTCATCTGCAATCGCGACTCGATATGAATTGTGAGCCCTGCTATTCGCAGTGTAGACCGAAGGCAGTAGTCAGCACAGACATCGAGGAATGCTTTTAGCCACTTCCTCTTGACAAAATTTGAGGACATAGAGTACAATTCTCTCTGCAATAAATAAATCATATCTCAATTTAAATTGTGAGCTCTGGTGACCGCAGTGTAGGTGTATAGAACAAAAGATGAAACATTTATGGAAAATACACTGTTGAAATATGTAGGTTTCAGGGACGTTATTGTTGGTTGCGTACTTGACTCTGAAATTAATGAATTAACACTGAATTTGAATTGTGAGCCCTGCTGAGCACAGTGTAGGCCGGAGGCAGCAGCCAGGAAGGGCCCACAGCCAGTGGCATTGACTTAAGCTGCATAGAATTAGTGGTGGTGTGGCGCTCAGCATGTGAGCAATGATGCAATGTCTCTTGCCTACTGAACTGCGCCATCTGCAATGGCGACTCGATCCGAATTGTGAGCCCTGCTGTCCGCAGTGTAGAATGCCATTCAGTGTTCGTTTGGACTTGCAAGATGAATTTGGTCATTGTAGTAAAGCTATAACTGAGTTCTTGAAGCAAGGATACTAAAGGATATTGTGTAGGATTTAGGGACATTATACGTAGTTGCCTACTGCACTCTGTAGTTAATGAGTGAAGAGTCAATTTTAATTGTGAGCTCTGATAACCAAAGTGTAGGCCTGAGGCAGCACTCAGGAAGGGCCCACAGCCATGTGGCGTTGACTTGAGGTGCATTGAGTTAGTGGTAGGTGTGGCGCTCAGCGTATGCGCAGCTAGCGACGATCAATGTCTCTTGCCTGCTGGAATGTGTCACCTGCAATCGCGACTCGATCTGAATTGTGAGCCCTGCTGGCTGCATTGTAGGCCGAAAGCAGTGGCCAGTTAGGGCTCAGAGCCACGTGGCGTTGACTTGAGCTGGACAGATTGGATGCATTTGGTTTTCTTAACCGAGTATAATCTCTTACACAATTTGCATTGGTATTAATCTTGAATTGTGAGCCCTGCTGACAGTAGTGTAGACCGGAGGCAGTGGTCAGGAAGGGCCCACAGCCACGTTGTATTGACTTGAGCTGCATAGAGTTAGTGGTAGGTGTGGCGCTCAGCGTGTGCACAGCCAGCGATGATGCAATCTCTCTTGCCTACTGGAATGTGTCATGTACAATCGGGACTCAATCTGAATTGTGAGCTCTGCTGTCTGCAGTGTAGACTGCCATTCAGTGTTAGTTTGTACTCTAAAGATGAATTTGGTCATTGTACTGAAGCTATAACTGATATAAAACAAGTTCTTGAAGCAAGGATACTTAAAGGATATTGTGTAGATTTGAGCGACATTATACGTAGTTGCCTACTGCACTCTGTAATTAATGAGTAAAGAGTCCATTTTAATTGCGAGCCCTGATGACCGCAGTGTAGGCAAGAGGCAGCAGTCAGCAAGGGTCCACTGCCACGCGGCGTTGAGTTGAGCTGCACAGTTAGATGAAATTAAGCGTGGGTGCAGCCAGCGATAAGTGGTGCACTAAGTTAGTGGCACCCAAAGCAACCAGCGTCTGTGCACCCTGCGATGATACAAGGTCCGGGCTGGCCACACTGGTAGAAATGTCTTTTGTCTACTGAATTCTGCCTTGATAAGGCCACGTTGTTTTGACTTGTGGTGCACGGAGCTAGTGGTATCTTTGGCGCTCAGCGTGTGCGCACCCTGCAATGATGCGTGCTCTGGGGGGGGCGCACTCGGAGCAATGTGTCTTGGATACTGGACTGTGTCATCTGCAATCGTCACTCCATCTGAAATGTGAGGCCTGCTGTTCGCAGTGTAGATCGAAGGCAGTAGTCTGTACAGACATAAGTCTGCGATGCTGTGCTCCTGGGTTCGCAGGGGGCCTTTGTCGAGGAGGCCTGCAGTCATGGCGGCAACCACATAGCAAGGAGAGGGCCACTGCTCTGGCAGACGTCTTGACCTTCACACAAGTGAACCACGCCCAGAGCCCCAGCCTATTTATTCATACTCCTACGCTAGAGTGGCGTACGTTGGACCAGCCCACTCCGCTTCTGCTTACAGGTGGGGGGGACAACACAGCAACATGACCGAGATCTTCCCCACTGCCTGAGGCAACATGGTTGCGTCTATTGTCCACAACACTACAAGCACCAGCAGTATATGTCCACATGGAGAGGTTTGTGATCTGCATAGTGAGGTCTTTCCAGCATATCGCCGCTGCATTTGGTATTGTGTGCATTATTATTGATGGGTGACTTGCATCCTTCACACATACTTGGTTGCCACATCTACCAATATTCAGCTACTCCGTGGCTGAGGGACAATGCTGTTTTTGGAAGGTCCGCTGTCCTGTTCTGCGCTGCCTCAGTGGTAGTAGGGAGGGGGGGGGGGGGGGGTCCTGAAGCTGGTGGCAGTGGGTTTTTTGGCCTTTTTTTTGGGTCGGAGGGGCATGATCAGATGCTCTATGACATGTGTTGTCTTTAGATGTGATTGTCTTTAGATGTGATTCTGGGCTGGGCTCCCTTTCACACT
This sequence comes from Lissotriton vulgaris, assembly GCF_964263255.1. Lineage (NCBI taxonomy): Eukaryota > Metazoa > Chordata > Amphibia > Caudata > Salamandridae > Lissotriton > Lissotriton vulgaris. The sequence goes on from NC_141694.1 coordinate 1,593,559,446, forward strand.
GTAGGTAGTCGTCCTGCTTTACACCAGTAAAAGGCAGATGTTAAATTCCTACTGCTAACGCAGCTAATCGCCTGTTTTTTTGATCGCACCCCAGATTTGGCTGCTTGTTGAAAATATTGGGAAGTAGACGTTATAGTTACAAATTAGCATTTTAAAAAATCCTTTGAAATTCACTGAAAAAACCATAGGTTTCAGGGACGTTGTAGTTAGTAGGACATTTTACTCGTACAAAACCATAGAAATTTTGCTGTTCTAGTTAGTTGAGCGAACTATAACTTGCGCCCCCCGCAATGCACTGCTGATGACGTCACATATTACATCATTCATGACATGGTCAGTGACATCACTGATGACATCATCCACGTGAACATCGTATGCACCTCCTCACACTTTAATAAAACCTTTGATACACCCACTCTAAAATACAGACTACCATTTTCAAAACGATAGAGACACTAATACCAGTTACTACGTACGCACTCACTGATTCCTAGGTCTACACACACATCCACTCATTCACCCATACAGTCACTCATACAAGCAGTGGCTCATCAATACAACACTATTATAGGCACTCATACACCTATACAAACACTCCCACACCGCCACTCATCCAGAGTTACTCACACACCTAGTTAGTCATGCAAAGAATCAATCACACTTCTATTTACTCACCTATACAGTTATACACACACAACCTCACTTATTTATACAGATACTAACATATACTTATTCTCTTATACAATCACTGATACAAGTACACACTCATCCATACAGCCACTCTCACAATCACGGACTCTCAAGTATAGTCATTTATATACTCCAACTCTCACATGCACTGCCTTTTACATATGTAGTTACTTGAAGATGCAGCACTGAGATATCCATTCACTCACCAACACACCCATAAACACACTCACCCACACAGCTTTTTCCACAGGCACTCTTGAACCCATACACCCAGTGAATGAAGCGCACACACATCTATGCACAGTCACACACCTCCCACCCACCCACCCACACACACACACACACACACACACACACTCAGGCACCCATACAAATACTCAGGCAACCAATTAACAACTAATATAGACACTCATGTAGCTACTCACCAACCGATGCATCCGCTTACACAGCAATAGACAGACTGATACAGACATTCACACAGTTTAGTCACTAACCCATGCATTCAGTAAGACACACTTAATCACTCACTTATACAGTCAGTCACTCACCTACTAAATCCTCCATCACACCCACTCATTCTTCAATACACATTGGCCAATATATATATAAAACATATTTAAACTTTACAGTAACACACAGTCACTGGATGATGTCATCAGTGATGTCACTGACCATGTCATGAATTATGTAAAATGTGATGTCTTCAGCAGTGCATTGCGGGGGCGCAAGTTATAGTTAGCTCAACTAAATATAACGGCGGAATTTCTATGGTTTTGTACGAGTAAAATTCCAACTAACTATAACGTCCCTGAGTCGAGAGGCGACCAATGCATTAAAGAATTTGAGTGTGCGCTTATTATTTGACTGAGTCGGTAGGAGCATATACATATATAATGCATATAAACATAAACACATGGATAGATACATTATAGCAGAATACACTTAAAGCATATCCTCCCCGTAGGGGAAAAGAATCCTTGCCTCCCGCACCAAGTGGGGATAGCGACCAGAGTAGGAACGAAGAACACCTATACAATAGACGTATGTATGATAGAGCAAACAGAATAACATACTTTGGTGACAGGCCGAAGCTGAGACAACTGCAGAGTTGAAGAAAGCCAAAAACAACGCAACTGACCGATGAGAAGACCATCAGGCTGTTGACTGAAAATAACCAGAAAACAACAGGGGTGAAACACTGCTATGAAGTTAAAGAAGAACACACCAAGGACTATACAAAGGTAGCCGAAATAAAGGCCAACACATGGAAGGCCTAGACACAAAACCAGTTTCAACCAATAGAAAAGAGATATCAGGCCAGCAAAGAATGTCTACATAGGGCAGAGGGGGCAAACATAATCAAGGCTTCAGTATATTGCATGGCAAAAAAGGGAAAAGATACAGAGCTGCCAAGGAAGAACTGGCGAAGAGAGAAAAAAGTCTCTTGTGTAGAAAGAGTTTGCAAAAATAATGAGGAAGTGGTATACTGAGCTTAGAGGTGAGAATCGGTATCATTGCCCATGAAAAAGAAGAGACCCTTCAGGAAAAAGGGTGCAATAGGAGGCAGAAGTACCGTTACCGAAAGACCCTCACCTAGCGCCTCAAGACCCTCATTGGTGACGCCACCGCTCTCTACGACACTGAAAAGTTGCATTGAGTGACAGCAAACCATTCTTCTGAAGGTGGAATCATAATGCCGAAGTGACTACGTTCTCAATGGAAAATTGACAAATATTAATGCCCATGAAATACAAGGGTACAAAGTATTCCAGAAAGCGACAGAAATAACACCCTCTCCAGGGGTAAAGTAGGGAAGAAATAGCAAGCCTAGAGGTTTAGACCGTGTTATAGTCCAATAATGAACCAGAAGGATCAGAGGAAGGAAGTCATCCTGGCAATGCATAATGAGAGGAGAAATAAGAAGTACAAACTCACCAGTAAAAGACCAAAGTGGAAACGTAGTCATAGGCCACAGCGGAAAACCAACCCAGGGCAATTAGTACACCACTTGGTGTAATGTTTCCGCTAAGGAAGAAAAGACGCCCAGTAGGTTAGATAGGTTGTAGTGAGAGCTGGCGCAAAGCGAATGCAGAACAAATACATTTCAGAGGCACATCAGAAGTCCCTATAAGTGATACTAAGTACTGGAACAGATCTCAAAATCCACACAATGCAAGCAAAATACCCACTAAAGAACAGAATCTGGTGTAGAAAACTAGCCTGCAGAAATAAGCCTGTAAGAACAGGCATACATAAATCCAGAAAACAATATACATTACAGACTCCTGGGTCAACATCTTGTCATTGACAGTGTAAGAAGAAGAAAAGTACCTGCAGAGGGCAGGAACACCCGACCACGTGTGACCCGTAGATGTAAAGGGTACTTGACAAGAAAGCGAATTGGGACCGGTCCCGGAATGGCACCGTCTGCAGGAGGGCATTTCTTTCTCTCCCACTAGCTGTGCAATATGCTTTTGTCAGATAAAATTGCTATAATTTAATATATTGTTATGATAAAGCAGTCTTTTACCACAACTGCTTTCAAACTTTACTCAGAAATCTCAGAGGTAACACAACCAACATTTTAGATTGCCACAAAGCTAGAACATACCACTAGGGGAGTAGAAAAGGCAGCACAAAAAAGGGGGAGCATACCACATTTACTGGTGAATAAAATATTTGCCAACAAGATGGACCTAAATTATAACACATCTCCTTTTACAGAGAAATGAAAACTAGACTTTCAAGTTAACTACATACTAAGAAAGAAGTGGATTCACAACTCATTTATACCCTAAGGGAAGACAACTGTTTGTCTCTGTAACACCCAGGTGCGTGACAAAGCCTGATGTGGTTATCATTCCTTTTGTCTTGAACCTCTAGAGGATCATCTTGGCCCAGGGATTTCTGATTACTGAATGGCACAAAAGGACATTTGACTATTCTGCCCAGGCTCCAGGTCTGGCTATTTTCCAATATCACCACATTATTCAAAATACACTCAATTTGCCTTTTGAAATCTTGTTTTTTTCCCACCAACACCCTTGACCTGATTATGACTACGATGGTCAATTGGACTGCTGAAGTTGTGGTGTCGTTTGTGAACAGCCAGACTTGTGGTTCACCTGCCGTATTACGACTTTGGCGGTTGGACTGCCACTGGACCGCTACTACCACTGGGGATCCACAATCTTGCGGCAGTGGAGCAGCTGTCTGAGGAAGTAATATGCAAGTGGTGCCGCTGCGGGGAGCATATTACAAGTTTCCTCACTTCCCTCCTTTTCATGGTGGTGAGCCCACCATGAAAAGGGGGGCGGTGAGGAAAATAAGGGTGCCCTAGTAGCCTCTGTGCCCCCCTGTATTTCGGCACCCCTTGGTTCCTAAGATACAATACGAAATCAGCACCCATCCAGGAAATATTATCTTTTTAATCTCGAATGTCCATAATACATGTACAGATGCACAGTCTTTGTAAAGAAGGGATCCAGATTCTTGCAGACTTGCTTTTTCAAGTTCTTTATTAAAGTGTTTCGGCACAAGAGAAATTTTTCCTGGATGGGTGCTGATTTCGTATTGTATCTTATGATTTTGGGCTTTGCCCTAGACGGAACAAACGGGGTTGTGTTCCTTGGAATCACAAGCACCATCAATTTGAACTATAAGCCACAGGAGAAAGCAGGTGCAATTTATTTTACCTCAACCCTTGGTGTTTTTTTGTAAACCCCTTGGTTCCTGTAAGTGAAGAAATGCACAAGATGGTGCATTTCTTCCGATGCAGGAAAGTGCTACGGTGCTCCCATGGTGGTGCCTTTCTAAGGGTCACCCTAGAAAGGCACCGCCGTGGGACTGTCACTGCATGCACCACCCGCCAGGACTCAACTCGTAATCCGGCAGGCTGTGTGGCTAAAGGTTTGGCGGTCTTCCTGTGGGGGACTGGCGTGGCAGCCCGCAGGTAGACTGCCAAACTCCTAATCAGGCCCTCAGTATCCTACAGGTCAGTTAAGCATTTTAACACCTTGTGTTTCTATCATCCATTTTCTTGTACTTACTTTGATTCTGGAATGCCACACTTTTTTAGGAACTCTAGCAACACAACCAACCGGATCCTTACCATTAATCAAATTAAGTGATATTTTGGAGTTCAGCTTTCGATCTACCCTTTAGTGATACAAAAGGGGAAACCCTGGTGATCAAGCGAGGCATGTGTGGTGTGGGTAGGACAACAGCATTTCTTGAATCAATCTCTCCACATTCTAATATCAACACAGGTTAACTGGAGACATTCTTTTATCGTACCATTCGCCCTTCCATCAACCCATTAACTTTTGGACAGTATACAGAATTTTAACAGTGACAGACATGTCTGACAAAAACTGCTTTAAATCTTCTGAGGTAAACTGTACCACATTGTCTGTTACTAGGGTACCAAGGAACATTTTCCACATAAAAGTTGCTCCGCAAAAAGTTGATCAACACACTGGTGTAAATGTGGGTTACTACTTAGAGGGAATTTAAGGCAACTGTTACAAGTATATATTGTTTGTTCAAACCAGTCTGATTAATTGACCCTATAATGTCAAGAGCCAACTTATCCTACAGTCTCACAGGAACCTCCACAGGGGAAGGAGGAGCATTTACTGAAGTCTTTGACTTTTTTCTCAATAACAAAATCCATTCCAGGAATCCAATATAGTGCTCTAGCTTTAACCTTAAGATAGGATCCTACCTGCGAGACCGTCTTCTGCTAAATTCACAATCATGCCCCACTTCTCTTTATGGTACTATCTTGCATCCTCTAAACACATAACCATCAACCATACTGAACTCATTTTGTTCTTCCCCCCCAAAAAAACACTAGCTCTTAAGTTATTTCCCACATTGAAGTGGTCACTTGTGCACAATTTTCACTTTTAATTGTGCCAAGATATCATTCTTCTTTAGACAAACTTCCTATTCATCTTTTAGGACGGCTGGGATGCTGATAATGAAGGCTGGAGCCTCCAAGCCACTACCTTCATCTAGTTTGTTGTTTAAGAGCATGCAGGAAAAGCAATTTAAATTGCCTAGCACATATTACACTTTGAATTCATAATCTTACAAACTTGGTGTTGGAAATGGCCCTTTTTGCAGGGTTATCCCAAAACTTTCTGCTTCTTCCTCCCTTATATTTTCCTGACCTGGGGTTGTTGGCTATAGGACTCTGGGCACTTTGCCACTGCTGATCAGTGCTAAAGTGCATATGCTCTCTGTATAAAGTGGTACTATGATTGTTTATCCATGATTGGCATATTTGTTTTACCTGTAAGGTCCCTAGTAAAGGGCATGAGTGTGCCAGGGCTGGTGATTCAAATGCTACTAGTGAGCCTGCAGCACTGATTGTGCCACCCACATGAGTAGCCCTAAAATAGTGTCTCGGGCCTGCCACCGCAGTGCCTGTGTGCAGTTGCTAACTGCCATACTAACCTCACCAGTGTCCCCACTGGCCATGCCTAGCCCTTCCCTTTCTGTACACATTGGACACCCCTATGGAAGGCCCAAGATAACCCCCTGGGCAGGGCGCAGTGTATGTGGATGGTAGAGCATGTACTAGTGTGGGTGACCTGCTCGGATAGTGAAATACAGCCAATTTAGTTTCTCACTATTAAAAGGCTATCTTGCCCATAGGCTATAATGCGAAATGCTGGGTAGTGCAATCCTGTTGTGTTTGGTGGGACTGGATGATTGGTATATAAGGGGATAGCTTTTAGGTTGCAACCTTTGGTCCTCCGACCTCTGGAGGTGCACTTCTTGCAGAGAGACTATATCATAATGCTCGTCTAGCGGTCTCACCAACAACATAGTGATTCTCAAGGAAAATCATTAAAAAAGTCTCAGCCACGGTTCATACAGATACACAAGCAATAGAGGACTGCAACCATCCACCCTAATCCTTACAAAACAATCGAAAACCATCCTGGAATGTCGAAGTATAGCAGAGAGTAAACTAGATTACGCTGAAGGGCAATCCCACCGTAAAAATATTCGGAGGGGACTGACCCCGTCTCTTTTCTGGAATGCTGGACAATAAGGGATATTGCTCCTTCCACATACTTGCCACATTTTATGCTCAAACATGCACAGTCTCAGCGCAATTTTGTTGTGTGATTTTAACTGTGGCATCCTGATTTACTAGGCTGCTAGCGGTGACTCTTTTAATTGTATTATTTTCCTGCGCTGCACCTTCAGAGCTTTTCCTTGCATCTCTGCTGCACTCTGCACTCTGCGAATTCAGGCAGACGCATAGCGATAACACGCTTTTCAACACATGTATTGCAATTTGGCAATTATTTTAATTTCCTACCTGAGCAATCGGCTCCCCCGCCCCGGTCCACCGCGGCTCCTCTGCCGTTCGAGTGGAGGGCGGCTCTCCTACCGCGGCTCCCTGGGCCGGTCTGGTGGCGAGAACGGGTGCCATATTGGGAGGAGCCGTAGAGCACTGGGACCAGAGTTAGCGGTCCAGTTGCTCAAGGCTCCCTCCCATAAAACGCGATGTGTCAGAGGGAGCGCAGCGGGCGCGACGTAGGCGCGCTGGAGTTGCGCTTGAGTTAAGCTCATCTGCGCTCCTCCGCGAGCGTCCGGGACCAAGGGCCATGGACTCTGTCCGTTCCTACTCTTACTCATCTGCTGAGCTATTAGCTTTAAGACCTACTTCCATAACGTGCCCCCCCTTGCCCCCAACACGATAAAACGAACATCTCGGCTTGGGATCATTAACACCAGCACTCTTATTGCTGATCCCTTACCCAAGTACTTAGTACACATCACCATTTCCGGCACAACATGCAACTTCAGTTGTATCTATCTAAACACCCGATCTATGACTAAAAACCAGATTGACATATTTTTACTGTTAACTGATAAAAAACCGGACATGTTGCTGTTGACAGAAACATGGCTTACTCCAGATTCCCTACCGGACATTTTGTCCGCACTACCAGCTGACTATTACATCTTGTCAGTAATCCGTGCATCAGGGAAAATTGGGGGAGGAGTGGCCATTATCATCCACAAAACACACCAACTTAGGCAACTACCATCCTTACTTTTGCCGAACTCAGAAAACATTGTTGTTAAGTTAGATACCGTTAATGGAGCCCTAGCAGTGGTCTTACTTTATCGCCCACCACAAACGAAGGCCACATTCCCTTCCATTTTAGCAGAGCAGCTTGCCCCTCTTGCTACAAACCATTCTAAATTACTCCTGATTGGAGACCTAAATTATTGGTTTGACAATGTAACACTGGATCCTCAAGCAGCCGAGCTGAGAGACCTATTAAATGATATTAACCTGACCCAACACATTAATACATCGACCCATCAGAAGGGTCACAGTCTCGACCAAATCTGGACCTTGAACTTGCCTGTCCACTCTATTAGTATAAACCCTTGTAGCTGGTCAGACCATTTTAGTATAGTCTTCTCATTTCATATGGAGAAAGTCACTCAATTCAGGCTACAAACAAGCAGGACCATTCAGAAATCATCAGACATGCCTGCATTCCTAAACTCACTGAGCACATCTCTCCCTTCGCAGAGTACTGATGTGGAGGTTGCAGATTCTAGGCTTAAACAATGGCTGAACAAAGCCGCTGATGATTATGCTCCCTCTATCAGCTTTGGCATTTCGAGAAGCATTGATGCCCATAAGTGGTTTACACCCGATCTAAAAAAATTCAAATTGGAAGTACGACCGAAAGAGAGAGCATGGAGATCCAATTATCACCCACAAGACAGGGTAGCTTATTGCTCTACAAACAGGTCGAAGGAGATATTCAGCATTGTGAACGAGCTGTGCAACGATGACAGAACTTCCCCCCCGGTAGTCCCCACACAAACACTCTGTGACTCCTTGAATAACTTCTTCAGTGAAAAAATTGCCGCCATTAAACAAAATATATCTCAATCCCCTGTCTGTGCCATCTTGGACGACTGCTTTTACAACCCCTCTACATTACACTCTTTCCCCCTTATTGACCTAAAAACTTTCTCAGACTTGTTGACACGAGTAAAATCAGGATCCCCTGAGGATATATGCCCACCTCACATTATGAGGGAAATTGGACGTGCCATCCCTCATGGCATGATACCACTGCTTAACGAATCCCTTATTTCTGGCACGGTCCCTCGCAGTTTTAAACAGGCTTTACTAATTCCACTCATAAAAAAGCCCGGTATAGACCCTCTCGACCTCACAAATTATCGGCCTATTTCTCTCCTGCCCTACCTCTCAAAAATGTTGGAGGCTCATGTTACCAACTGCCTCTCGAAATTTATTGAAAACACTGAGTACCTGCAACCTAATCAGGCAGGCTTTCGGCCTTGTCACGCCACCGAGGCAGTGATACTTGCCGTCCAGAACACCCTGAGGTCCAATGCCGACAAAAATCTCCATCAGGCTTTGGTGCTTCTCGATTTGTCTGCATCGTTGGACACGGTTGACTATTCCATTCTGGTCAACCGTGTTGAACAGGCCGGCCTTAGAGATTCTGCTTTGGGCTGGCTGCAATCTTTCATATCGGAGCGCACCCAGTCTGTCCGGCTAGGGTCTTTTACAGCCTCCAAAATTAATTCTTTCTGCGGAGTCCCTCAAGGCTCCTCTTTGTCCCCATTATTATTTAATTTGTATATGCGGCCCCTATTGTTTTCCTTGAGAGATTATAAAGTCACCGCATATAATTATGCTGATGACTTACAGCTCGTTTTCACCCTGAACTCCTCCGATGCTGCTGGTGACTTCCAGGCTACTATGACCCATATCCAGAGGTGGATGACCTTGAACCATCTCAAGCTGAACCCGGGCAAGACCGAGTTGATCTTGCCCGGGAAGAGTGAGATCAGCTGGGGCCCCCATTTCTGGCCCCTGGATATGGGCCTTCCTCCTAAAAAATCTCACTCAGTAAAAGGCTTGGGAGTGACCATCAGCGAGGATCTCTCTCTGAAAACACAGATTGGAACAGTAGTCTCCTCGAGGTTCTTCCAACTGAGAAAAATCAAGAAAATTGCTCACCTTCTTACCCATTCTGCCCTGATCCAAGCAGTTATCGCCTTAGTTCTGTCCCGCATTGATTTCTCCAACAGTCTATACTTGGGCCTGCCTGCAGGTCAACTTAAAAGACTGCAATATCTTCAAAATCAAGCAGCCAGGCTGATTTGCAAGTTACCCAAGTGGGAATCCATCAAACTAGGACTAGAGAGACTACACTGGCTACCTGTGGCCCAGAGAGCCGCATTTAAAGCCGGTTGCATTATTTTCAAGGCCTTACAAGGCAAGGGCCCCCTGTTTATAAGACAGCTGATAGGGAGATACACCCCCTCGCGTAGTCTGCGCTCAGCCCATAAAGATCTATTGGTGGTGCCCCGGTTTAAGAAGAAGCGACAAGGAGGCAGCTGTTTCCACTTCTTGGCAGCCTCCTTATGGAACTCCTTGCCTCTGACTCTTAGACAGAGTAAGGATCTCCTTACCTTCAGACGGGCATTTAAAACCTTGCTCTTCACACAGGCTTTGGCTGTATAGATTGTTGTTAACCCTTTCCCCTTGTTATGTTATTTATCTGAACTTTCCAATAGCGCCATGAAGCCCATGGGCGTACGTGCGCTGTACAAATAATAATTAACATAACATAACATAACAGTACATGGGGCTTTCCTACCAGGCTTCCGCCCAGACCCAGTTGTTAGACTATTTAACTATCATGATAAATCCTGGTAGCGGCTTGCAAAAAAATACTGTCCATTTTGACAAGGCAAAAGTGATCTTCTTCCTGGACTATATAGTTTCTTCCAAGTCAAGAATGAATTATGGAATTCAGGGCTCAAATCTGCCTTATTTCTTCACACAGCCTAGGTGGCACGACACTGGGAGAAACCTGTGATAAACCAGTGCTTGGCCACTCCTGGTCTCCCTCCTCTACTACCCCTCAGGTAGATTACATAACGACACCAGTCCGGAGACTGTGCTTCCTGACAACGAGATGCAGCGCCCCCTTGCTGGTACAGAGTCAAAGGTATCAGCATGATGCAGTGGTGGCCTCTTTGCTAGGTCTCTCGTCATCCCCACAACTGCTCTCTTCAGACTTCCAATTTTGGGGAATGATCACATGTCAGAGTAGCTTTACTCTAACACAGCCATACCCCCAACATTAACAGTGCCATATTGAGGACCAGGTAATGAACCCCCCTTTTTCTGATACCAGTGCATTTTAAACTCTTGGGAAATCTCCACTATGTAACATTGATTTGGCTCCACTAAGGTACCTTGAGTGGCCCTCATCTGCACTGGAGGGTGTCGCCGCACACAGCCAGCCTTCCGTGCACCTACTTCAAACTGATATCGATGGACCAGCCCCTCTGGTACTCTGAGTCATTTACCATGTCAGGGGTATGAATTCCTTGAAAAAACTTTTTACGATACACGAGTCAGTTCTCTGCTGCTAGACCCACATTGCTCTATTGCAGGAAATCCACTTGACAACTGTAGTGATATCCAGATTATACGCTAAATGGAGAGGCCAGGTGAACGGTACAGGGTTCTCTGCTTATGCAAGAGGGGTAGTGTTGTGGATTAGAGAGGTGGTACCCTTCAGGAGGGATAAGGTACGTATTGACCCAGACGGTCGGTTCATACTAGGTAACGGTGTCCTCAACTGCCCCCCACGAGATTTAGGGGTAATTCATGCTCCCAGGGGGCGCCAGAGAGCCCATGGCAAGATGGCCGCACATTAGTGCAGCTCCGCCGGTTGGATTCTGAAAATCCGACATTTATCCTGCCATCTCACTAGCATTGAGCAGCATATACTCCCCACGCTAGCCCAAGCTGTTCGGTGCACACCGTGTGTGCGGAAAAACGAGGGAGAGAGGGATATTTTGAGGAGGCGGCGTAATGGCGTGCAGGGCGGATGGGCCGGGAACTCTAGGCCGTGGGCATTTCCCAATCACAGACGTGAAAGTGCTCTGTGACCCCCTGCCCATCAGAACACGCAGCGACAGCTATGGGCCGGGGGTTGAAGGTGCGCCTCGCAGCAGAACAAATACTCTTGGCGATTTGGCGGCCGAATGCGGAAGCGTGTCCCCGAGGGCTGCGCCAGCTACGCGAGACTGCAGAGAAGGCATGCAGCCGAGCGGAGATAGAGGAACTGGCAGGCCGAACCGGGGTGTAATGCAAGAACACAACGAAGGCGAGGCTGGCTGCCTACATGCTGCTGAGCTAGTGCAGAGAACAGCGGCCAAAGTAACTAACTGACGACTGCCCGGGGCATTGCAAAACAAAGGCGATAACCAAGTGGCAAGGCATGGCGGTGAGGCCCTAGGGGTGGAGAAGGCTGCGACGCTGGGCAGCTGAGACTCTACGCAGCTATAATGGTAGGCCTGGCAAGCAAGAGCAGTGGACAGACGAGTATACACGCAACAAGGTAATCTGGGGTGGTTGAAAGCGGAGTGGATATAGTGGCTGTGGTGTGCATAATGTCAGGAAACAACTCAGACAGCACCCACGCTGGGAGTGAGATCTTCAGGACAAGTCACTGTGAAGTAGGACATTGCTCATTGTGTGGAACTGGGGATCAAAGGACAGTGGCTTAAATGACAATTGCTGCGGTACATAAGCTCACACGCTGCTGGCAAACTATACTTGCTAAGGTAGTGTGGGGACCACAGTACAGCCACAAATACGGTGGCTTGATAAACCCCAGTGACAAGTGACGCATGCCCTTCCATCCGTTACTGTTAATGTAATAGAGTGAGATTAAAAAGTGCTGGACAACTGGGCTTAAGGCACCCGTGATCCTTGGCGCATATCAAGAGAAATTGCAGCACCCGGTCGGCTGGTCTGCCCTCTCTGGCCCTGTGAGTCGCTATAATGGCCAAGGTTAAGCACCCTCGCGTATTCTCCAAGCAATGTACTATGGACAAGCTTGCTGAGGCTGCAGCCTCGGGATCATCGTTTTGAGGTCAAGGGACCCAAATGCCAGATAAATCGACTCTGCGGGTGGCGATCAAACAGTTGCGGGAAACATTGGAATCCAAGATAGGTGCGGTGGGCAAAGATGTTGTGTTGCTTCGGCAGGATCTCCGCAATGCGGTGCAGTGGATTACAGAGGAGGAATCCCACATCTCAGATCTTGCAGAAACTGTGGGCACGCCGACAAAGAAGGTGTCTACCCTTGAATCCCTTACGCGGGGTCTGGCAATGCAGGTTGAGGATGCAGAAGGGCATGCCCATCGCAATAATCTTCGCTTTATTGGAATACCGAAAGGCTGTGAAGGAACGGACGCTGTGGAATTCCTAACCATGTGGCTCAGGAGCTGGCTCACACCCGAATCCCTGTTTCCATGTTGCGTGCTGGAGCACGTTCACCGTGCGTTGCTGCAGAAAACGCCCCTGGGCACCCGCCCCCGCCCCATCATCGCCTGTCTTCTCAACTACAGGGACACGGATGTCATTCTTCAACAGGCGAGGGCGCGAGTCTACCTTCTTTATGACTGAGAGGCCACAGACTCGTTCAGCAGCACAGGCAGTCCTTTCTGGAGGCGAAGGCTTGCCTTTGGGGCCTTAAACTCCAGTACTCACTGCTCTACCCAGCCCGCCTACGAGTGATATATGAATCACGCACCCATTTCTTTGAGTACCCGGAGGAAGTATTTCAGTGGCTTGAGGAAAGGGTCGGCTTAAGCCCCACACTCCACCACGGATTGACTCAAACTCATTATCCAGTGGTCCCGAGCATGGTCCGGGCGTGGTCCCCTGGGAGAGGGTGGTGGACAACAACGTCGATCATGGTCTAAGAAGAGTTCCAAGACTCGCAGCAAGTCCAATAAAAGACTCCCGGACGATCAACTAGAACTCTCAGCGTCCTGAAAAATATAGCTCAGAGAACTTTAATTATGTATGCTCTATGTCATTTACGAGACATTTCTATTGCAGGCTTCCATTGTATTACAAGTCTCTGACCCTTTGTTGTTTTGTTTCTCTATGGGCTGGAGACATGTGCAGGGGATATATTTGAAAAGTAACAACCTAGGCAATTAAAGTTTAAAATACCCTAATGGTAAAAAGTAGTAAGTAATTGGCTACAGCTGACTAAAAGACACCATTTTTTATTTAATAATTAAAACAGTAGACAATTCATTGACATAACACAGAATAAAAATAAAAAATTCACAATGTATGTTATCATAAGCATCATAAAACAGAAATTAGTAAACAGTAAAACTTGATTCTTTATCTATAGTAGATAAGTGGCAGAAAATATAAGACTCTACGCGCGTTTCGGCGGCCAGCGCCTTCTTCCTGGAGTAGCCACGTAATATTAGTAGGAAATTTTGTTTTAAAGAAACGACCAGGTAAGATGTCTGCTTCTTATTATGATTTCTTCAGCGTCAAGTGTTGCCGAAGCTGGTTGATATGGATGATAGATACTTAACGCCCGCCAACCGGAACCCCTTATATAGATTAGCGCTCTGTAGAATCCAAGGTTGAGCTCTTCCCGGGATATTCTAGGTATCTATTGGATTTGTAATGTTTTCTTGATATCTTGAAATTATTCTTCAGTTCTAGGATGTGATCTGTTAGCTAGGTATTGTTTTTGGTGGCTTCCTATTTGCCTAGAAAATCGAATTCTTCTACTTCAGAGGTATGGATGAAGTTAAAAAAGATTCTCAAATCTTGTATGAAGGGTTAGTATTAAAAGATCTCCCTGCCTGAGGATAATGGTTCATCATTTCCCCGCGCTTGCAGTTGCCAGACGTGTTTACCCGCCACCGGACATAGAGAGCCCTGCCGATTATCCTCAGGCAGGGAGATCTTTTAATACTAACCCTTCATACAAGATTTGAGAATCTTTTTTAACTTCATCCATACCTCTGAAGTAGAAGAATTCGATTTTCTAGGCAAATAGGAAGCCACCAAAAACAATACCTAGCTAACAGATCACATCCTAGAACTGAAGAATAAATTCAAGATATCAAGAAAACATTACAAATCCAATAGATACCTAGAATAACCCGGGAAGAGCTCAACCTTGGATTCTACAGAGCGCTAATCTATATAAGGGGTTCCGGTTGGCGGGCGTTAAGTATCTATCATCCATATCAACCAGCTTCGGCAACACTTGACGTTGAAGAAATCATAATAAGAAGCAGACATCTTACCTGGTCGTTTCTTTAAAACAAAATTTCCTACTAATATTGCGTGGCTACTCCAGGAAGAAGGCGCTGGCCGCCGAAACGCGCGTAGAGTCTTATATTTTCTGCCACTTATCTACTATAGATAAAGAATCAAGTTTTACTGTTTACTAATTTCTGTTTTATGATGCTTATGATAACATACATTGTGAATTTTAAATTTTTATTCTGTGTTATGTCAATGAATTGTCTACTGTTTTAATTATTAAATAAAAAATGATGTCTTTTAGTCAGCTGTAGCCAATTACTTATTACTTTTTACCATTAGGGTATTTTAAACTTTAATTGCCTAGGTTGTTACTTTTCAAATATATTGTTTCCCTGACCTAGGAATTATAAGATTCATATTCTCAGGGGGTCCTTGTTAAATACACACAGACATGTGCAGGGGATCCATTGGCTGCTCCTGGCTGTTACCCCCTGTTGGGGTTCTGCCCTGGACCATGCCGCAATTAATACTTCTATGTTTATGAGGTATTGAGGTGGGGGGGGTGATTGGGAATTTTATGCTGGTTTTGTTATTGCTTTTTGTTAATGCCACGATGCTCTCTGCCATGTGTGACCTAGGAGTTGTCACTGCCATTCACTTCGCTCTTCCTGTGCCTTTGCGTTATTGCCAGCCATGCCACCGGAGTTAGATAGGGGCATGAGTAGGGAGCTACAAGTCCTTAGTTGGAACATAAATGGCCTGATTGATAAGATCAAGAGAGGAGCGGTGCTGTGCCAAGCTAAGCGCCATAGGGCAGGTGTTATCCTCCTCCAAGAGACTCATTTCGCGGGAACCAAGACACCTTGCTTGGGAAAGTTGGCTTCACACATATCTATTGCGCAGGATTTACTAGGGGTTACCGGGGGGGGTGGCGATTCTTAATCACCTCTGTGTCCCCTTCATTCATCATAAGACATGGTCAAACCCCCAGGGTAGATTTTTCGAGATGAATGGGACTCTTTATGGGGAACCCATTGTTCTGGACAGTATCTATGCGTGCCCCCCCACCCCCTGCGCGCCATCTCCCCCCCCCCCTTATTGTGGTCCTTTGTCAAAAAACTGACAACACTCTGGCCTGACCTCCCATCTGGGAAAACCCTGTTAGGTGAAGATTGTAACGATGTTCTCTCTCCGTCGCAAAATAGGTGGCGTGCCACGGCTCGTATGACAGGGACCAAGAATTCCAAACTATTACCACTGGTGCAGGGATTGGGATGGATTGACTCGTGGAGAACCTTACACCCCACTACTTTTGCATACTAATTTTTCTCCGGCGCACACGAGTCCTTCTCGCAGTTAGACTACCTTTTTCTCTCAGGGGCACATACCCATAGATTGCTCGCAGCTGATATTCTCACTCAGGGTTTATCGGATCACTCGCAAGTTTCCCTTCTCCTGTCTCTAGATCCCTGGCACGCCCAGTTTTAGTGGCGATTGTCACCGTGGCTGCTACGAGACGCTGAATATTAGGCATATTTCCATAAATCTCTTGCAGACTACCTCTTCTTAAGTACGGGCTTGGTAGGCTCACCTCTTACTTTATGGGAGCCGTTGAAACCCACCCTCAGGGGGGCAGATATTGACTTTTGTACGGCGCAGCGCCGACAGAACTGCAACAAATTAATCCCAGTTAATCGACTTGGAACGTGCGAGTAGGGACTCAGAGGGAAGTATTGCGCAGAGACACCTGGTGACCATACAGCAGACATACACCAGCGAACTCCTCAATGAAGCCCGGTTGTACTGGTTCGCCACTCGTAGCCGGGTGTACCGGTGGGCAGATAATTCGAGTGCCTTGTTGCATCGTCTAGGTCAACAGACGTTGCTTTCTCAGATGCTTCCATGTATACGTGGCCCTGATGAGACCGCTCTTACAGACCCGTCTGTTATTGCTGATTGTTTCGCCACTTATTTCACAGATTTATACGCCCCCATGAGGTCCTGCCTGCGGCACTCGTCCAGAAATTTATAGATGACTTTCCTCCTCAGGCCTATCCGATGAGGTGTGAGACACACTAGATGCTCCTGTGTCATTAGAGGAACTGCTGACTGCGCTGCTCAGCATGCGAGCGAGTAAGGTGCCAGGGCCGAGTGGCTTCCCCTGCGAATCTTTTCAGAAACACCGTCCGCTACGCCTAAAACCATAATTAGCAGCTCTTGAGGCTTCTGTAGAGAGTGGTAGTCTTCCTTCTGAATTGCGACATGCCGAAATTGTTGTGTTCATGAAGCCTGGACGCCCCAGAACAATTCTCGTCCTACCCCCCGATCTCTTTACTCAACGTAGAGGCCAAGTTTTTGTCCAATGTGATTGCCGATCGCTTTGTCCCACACATCACGGACCTGGTTAAAATTGTAAAAATTGATATTTGTATAGCGCACTACTCACATACAAGGGTCTCAAGGCGCTTGTACGAATACCGCTGTGGAACCCATCCTAGCTTTCCCTGTGAGGCGTCCACCTCTGGGCACTCCCAAGGTGGAGGCCAGGCATCCTTAGCGTTGTGGGGGCCGTTGTGGAGATTAAGCAAGCTATTGCCCAGAGTTGCAGAGTGGGACTCCATGATTGGAATAGGCACTGAGGCGAGAATTATCAGGTTTGTGGAATTTTTGAGCCAAAGACCCGCCGAGGCGGGGAATTGAACCCTGGTCCCGGGCTAGACCTCTGCATCAGGGTCTGCCGCTCTAATCATTGAGCCACACTTCTCCACCTCTCATCCAGATCAGGCAGGCTGTATGCTGAGTCGTGCCAAGCGGCACAATATCAGATGCGTGCACAACGCTATAGCCGCGGTTGCTAGAGTGGGGTGCCCCGCCGGGCTCCTTCTGGAGGACATGAATAAAGCCTTTTACTCCCCTAGCTGGACTTATCTTTTTGCTCTGCTTAGCCCTCTAAATATTGGGCCCCGGCTACTGAAGCTTATTCGCCTACTGTATACAGCTATAACCGCTTAACTATGGTGGCTGACTCGGCTTCTAGACACTTTCCTATTAGACGGGGACACACCAGGGCTGTCCACTCTCCCCATATTTTTTCGCGCTCGCCATGGAGCCACTGGCAGCCTGGATTTAAGTAGACGCCCAGATACGCAGGTATGAATGGGCACCAGGAATGTCCGATCGCATAGCACTGTATGCGGATGATGTTTTATTTTCTCTAACAAATCTTGACCGGACTGGCCTAGGTATCCTTCGCATTATGCAAATATTTGGTGAGACCTCTGGCTTGTATATGAATCGGGGGAAATCATTTCTGTGGCCGCTGCGGGTGGGGATCGGCTGGTTGCATGAAGTAGTTGTGGTTTCAGATGGCTTCAAATACTTGGGTGTCTTCCTGGAGCGCGTCTTGGCAGGCATCCAGGTCAAAAATGAAGACTCAGAAGCGTGCTCCCACCGTAACAACTTAGAGGAGTAATTGGGGTGCCAGAATCCACAAATACCGGAAAAATGGAAACCTAAATTGAAACTATATTAACAACGGAATTTGGTGCCAAGAATTTGTCACAGCTACTTGTGGTGGAGCAGGCGCCCCATGCACTCATGGCGCAGCCTCCGCTGGGAGCACCCTCACGCTCAATATTAGTGAAAGTATTGAATTACAGAGATAAGGATGCATTACTCAGAATGGCCAGAGAAAAAGGAGAAATACAATACCAGGGGAACCAGATCGCCTTTTACCCTGACCTTACAGTTGGGGTACAATCAGCAAGCTGAGAATTCTTCCCAGTCAAATGACAGTTACAAAAAGCAAACATACCATACACCATGCTATACCGGGCACGTCTGTGGGTAGAGTATAAAGCCCAACAAAAGATCTTCACAATGCCTAAAGTAGCCAAGGAATACCTAAAGGCACTCTCGCCTAGCAGAAAAGCTCGAAACACTACGGACGCGGAATAAGATAGCCGTGACTGAACATATTGCCTTATCTGGAGCAGCACAAAGCACATCTAGAGGATATCTGCCGATGTTGGTGGGGAAGACATGGGGAGCGACAGACAATAACAGTATAAAGGCTGTTTGGCCGGAGATGGTTTAAGGTTGCTGCTGAGAACTTGACCACCTCCGTACACCTGGAGGAAGACTGGGAGCCTGGCGCACCATGCAAAATGAGCACCTCGGATGAGTCTAGCACACTGCGCTACAATATTCTGTTTTTGAGTGTAATACTAATCCTTAAATGTAGTTAGTTGTTTGTTAATCAGAGATGTCTTTAGCAAGTTGGGATAGCGGAAGTGGAAGGAGGGAGAATGTTGGGTTGTTTATATGTTGTATCCCCGCCCACTGCATACATAATTCTCTGGAAAATACACTCATGCACACATATCGGCATATGCATCACACAGACTAACAAATTGGCAAATCTGAGAGATAGTATAAACTTAATCACATGGAATGTACATGGTCTCAACGACCCTAGTAAAGTTAGATTAGTACTCCGGTTCCTAGATATGCATAATATACATGTGGCGTTTCTACAAGCACATTTGAACAAACACACGGAATGCACAGAGGGCACATGCTGGGTGCAGTGTCGGTTGGACTCCTACTCCAGGTACTCGAGGGGGTCCCTTTTACGCTCACAAATCACTATGCAAATGATCATGTTAGGCTTATAATCAATCACACAAGGTCTGTTGGGTGGTAGGGCTATCACATTATTTAATACATATGCACCAAATACAGATGACCCCGAATTCTTCACTGCAATTTGGAGACAGATAGTCTCCAACCCGTCCATGCATGTCAGGTGGGGATGGGATCTTAACACATACTTAGACCCAGGAATGGATTGATTGGCGGATACAGAGTGGCGTGGGAAACAGGCAGCCAAGGTGATCAGGGGCGTGATGGAGGAATATGGCCTGGTGGATGCCTGGAAATTAAGACACCTTACACAGAAGGAAGGCACGTGTGTCTTCTGTTCACGGCACGTGGTCCATATTGGATTACTGGATAACGTCTACGGAGGTGTATCAGTGGATAAAGGAGGTTCAGACTCTTACACAGAATTGTATTGGTCCATGCACAAGTGCTTTTGAGACTGAAGATGCAGAGTGTGACCCCTGCGCCTTTCACTTGGTGCTTTCGCCCGGCAGCATTATTAGATGTAGCATTTGAAGAAGAGCTATGTAGTGCGATAATTGAATACTTTGCATTAAATACAGGCTCTGTTGATAGCAAGTGCACTCCGTGGGAAGCTTTTAGAGTAACAATATTTGGTAAATGTATTAGCACGGAGACAAGGGTACTAAAAACCATAAGGACGCAGCTAAAAACACGGAGCATAAACTAAAAGCCCTGGCGGAGAGTACGAACAGCAACCAACAGCGGGGATCCTGGCTTCTATTAGGGAACAGCTGACAGAATTTGAGACACTAGCAGAACAAGAGGCACAATTCCGGACTAAGAGACACATCGCACAGGCATATGGTGAAAGTGGGAGACCGGGACATAGCCTCAAACATAAACTGCAATCCCACAGGGGCAAAGATTCTGTGGTGCATTTAGGGATCCTGCAACAAGATGGCCAAGAGGTGAGGAGCTTTGGCCGGGAGCCAATTTTCCACCCCTCCTGGTCCCTTTTACTCACCTGGTGGTCGCTATTAGACAGCGGTCTGCCACTCTACTTTTTCTCCTGTTTCTGGACTCTTGAACGTCAGATGAAATCAGGATCACTGCTCGAACCGGCAGAGCCCAAGCAACATGGCCGATGCTTGGTGGAGCTGCAACAACAGCTATTGGGGAGATTGGCTCCGGCACACCGCCATGGCAGTTACCTACCCAGCGGGACACCAGACATAGGTCTAGTTGTTTCTCTGCAGCTCGTCTCCTTCCTCCCCCTGTCCTCTGATGAATCGTTGATGGTCGCTGTCAAAAAAACAGTCTCTGTGGTGTTTATCCCTTGTGGAGTTCCCTGGATGGCTTTTCCTTGCCTTCTGAGCCTGGGAGCCCCCCCCCCCCCCCCCGGACTACGCTGCAGCCTCCCTTTCTCCAAGACTGCTCCCAACTCCCAGGGAGACTTCCCCAGACCTTCAACGTGCGGATCGTCGACATCAATGCCCCCGTGGCCCAGAGACTGTGTACTCATACGGCCGACATTCTACAGCCTTTCGTCCTTCTTTGGTTATGTGGCTGCGTCCCCCCTCCGACTACTCGATTGAAGTTAGCTCTCTTGTTTTTTGGGGTTTTTTACTTTTGTGCATCCCGTCATTTTGGTGATGGTTTCCGTCTATACCCACAACAAGGATCTGCCATCGTCCTGTCCTTGGTCTGTTCCTTCTTCCTGCTGGATGCCTCCTGGTGACCCTCAAACGTTTTCCCTTTTTTTGCTAGACTGCCTTAACTCCACCTGGCCCTCAGATTTCCCTTCTTTCCTCTCACCTTTCTCAGACTCATATTCTTGTCGCCCTTTACCTTCTCTGCCTCTTATTTTTGCCATTTACTTTGTAATCATTGTGTAACTAATGTTTAAATTATTGTACCTTGCAACTCGCTGTTCCTTATGTAAACGCTCCGATACCTCCGGGTCTAGCCAGCGCTATATAAAACTCACCAAATAAATAAATAACTGGTTGACGAAGACACAGCACACTACTCTAATGAAGACATATTCGAGACGTTCCGAAAATTCTATGAAAAACTATACGAGGCAAAGCCCTCGGCATTGCAGAACTAGTTGGAGCAATACTTGGGAGAGGTGGCATTGGCATAGCTTTCACCAGGCCAGAGAGAATACTTAGCACAACCAGTGATGGTAGACTGAGTTTATGATTCTATTTGCGGTCTATCGAATAGCAAGGCCCCGGGCATGGATGGTATTATCGGGGAATTGAAAGCCCCCACAGCTCCATGCAGTATATGAGGAGACATATCTCAGGCACATACTACCGCCATCATTGAGGGAGACACTGACAGTGGCACTGCTGAAACAAGATAAGGCCCTGGAAAGAAAGGTGTGAGTCCTACAGGCCATTGTCTTCAATTAATACAGATGCCAAGATTTTGGGAAAAGTAACTGCGATGCGCCTACAACCCCTAGTACGCCAATTGGTGCTGCTTGACCAGTCAAGCTTCGATTGGTGCTGCTTGACCAATCAAGCTTCGTACCTGCTAGATCAACTACATATAAACTGTGCACCATATTTGCCTTGTTGCACCAGCTAGAGCCCAAGTTACAGGTGGCGGCGGTGTTACTAGATGCGGCTAACGCCTTTGATTCTATTGCCTAGATCTACATGTTTGTAGTACTGGGCCGCATGGGGATGCTGGAGTCGTTAATTAGATGGATCTGCATTGTATACAAAAGCCCAACACCACGTGTGCGTATCAATGTACACACATCAGATCTTAACGAGATCGGCAGGGAAACGCAGCAGGGTTGCCCCCTGCCGCCACTTCTGTTTGTGCCAGTGATCGAGCCACCCGCCT
This sequence comes from Lissotriton vulgaris, assembly GCF_964263255.1. Lineage (NCBI taxonomy): Eukaryota > Metazoa > Chordata > Amphibia > Caudata > Salamandridae > Lissotriton > Lissotriton vulgaris. The sequence continues at coordinate 1,593,581,770 of NC_141694.1, forward strand.
GCGTTATCCGGCAGAAACATGCAGGGGCTGCGCTAAGATTCCAGTTGAGACTCCATGATCATTTCCCTATATGCAGATGACATGGTGCTCTATATCAGAGAGCCATCCACCTATCTGGCTCCGGTTATTTGAGAATATGCAAAATGTTAGTATTAATCTGGTTTGTGCATTAATTGGATGCAATCCATTATTTTATCATTAACACCAGACAAATGGCTGTGTGATTGAATACCCCCTAGAGTGGGCAACGGGGTCTGTTAAATACCTAGGAGTGTCGTTACAGAGGGACCCTACCATCGTGCAACAGGAAAATTATGGTAAGGCAATGTCCAGACTGGAGGACTGAGTGTTGCGATGGTTGACACTCGCACTCACCCTGGTGGATAGACTGGCTGTCATTAAAATTGTAGTACTGCCACAATGCCTATATTTATTCATTAACATCCTAATAGTATTGTCCTAGTCCTTCTTTAAGCAACTACACTCTTTTGATCATGCTAGCATGGGCAGGAAAGAACGCGAGAATTAGCTGGGAGGTTCTCAACCTACCGTACAGAAATGGAGGGTTTTTCACCTCAGATTTTAAACTGTACTATCTGTTTGCAATATGTACACTTCGCGCACTACTGGTACACAACGCATGAGTTCATACCACATTTGGCAATCAAACATGATGTTGTCACCCCAGTACCACTCAAGGCTATTTTACCACATAAGCTTAGTGAGATTCATTGCAGTGAAATAAACACCTTACACACAACGTCCCTGACATGGTGTGGATTAGCTAGGTGAGCAGAGAAAGAACTGATCTTTGCCCCGGCGATGCCTCTCTTACACCACAACAGTGACACAGGAAAATAGATTGCTCTGGTGGCTGCGGAAGGCAGGCCTAAATACTATGGGGATTTTTATAAGAATGGTAGCTTTCTGACATTGACAAATGCAAAGGCATCGCAAGATAACCCCCCAATATCGGCCTTTCTCCATTTCCGCCTCCGAGCAGCTGTGAGAGCGCATAATCCACATTTTCCCGAAGAACCACCTACCCTCCTAGCATGACAGGTGCTTATTGTAGTATTAAGCCACATCAGCACCTCATCACCCAAATATATGCTGCTGCACAGAAGGACGCAACACCGGGTGGCGGGAAGGCATGGGTGAAATGGAATACAGGTAAAGTCTATAGGGGTAGAAGATTGGCAATATTGCTGTGAACAATTAGCTACACTGACAAATTGTAATTTATGAATAATACAGTTTAAATTTCATATGTCTTACATCCCTATGCATATAAATATGGGCTATGGGGTGAATCTAGATGTGTCAGATGTGGGGATGTGGAGGCAGATTGTATGCATCTGGCATGGGGCTGCCTGCGGGTAAAGGAATTCTGGGTGCAAGTTACAGAAACTTTATCCGAAATGGTTGGAATGAAGTGATGTGTGAGCCGAATATTTGCCTACTGGGATCACTAAAAGACTTCAGGGCACTGAATAAGAAATTACTGTCCGTGAGCTAATTACTTGCAAAACGTAGAATGGCACAGCATTGGGGAAGTAAATCCAATCCAACAAAGGCGCATGGTTGGCCGATATGGGACATTGCAAGAAACAACTTGAACTGTATCCACATTTTGAGAGTCGACTTTCACAAACATAGAAGCCTTGAAAAAGTTACAACCGTAACGAAACATGTGTCGGCTGCCATATCCATTTGCCAACAAGGAGGTGTCACCTTTTTTTTTTTTGTTTATAGATTTATTTTATTTTCACCTGGTATAAGATTACAAAGCATTCAAATATAGTTTCAGTTCATCAAGTAAATGCACAATCAAACATAAATAGATCATTTTTCACGTTATTAAGTAACATTACTGGACAAAAATCATAAAAGTCAAATACACAAATAGTAGTCTTACAAATGTCAATTCAATTCTAAATTCCCCCAAATTTTCTCATATTTCTTTAACGATCGGACACCCCTAAATTCTGCCAACGTACACTCCATAGTTTTGACTTCATTGACCAAGTACCACCATTCCAGAGCGTTGGGTGGGTTAGGGTTAATCCAGGCCCTAGCTAAAGTTAATTTGGCACAGGAAAATAAAATCGATAACAGTACATGGTATGGTTGATTTGTCAGATGTGGGCCTAATATTACCATAGGGGCTGTTATTGGTGAACTGAGAATATTTTTTACAGCAAAAAATGTTCCCACTTTTTCCCAGAATTTCCCAAGTTTTGGACATGAAAACAGCATATGAACGAGATCTGCCGCATATTCATCACATTTCAGGCATTTGGTTTTCTCTCTCATGATGTTATTTGAGGACCATTTAGAAAAATTTTCTGGGGTATAGTATAACATGTATATAGTTCTATATTGTTGTAGTCGTAAGCTGGACGATCTTACATAATAATGGATATTAGTGTAAGATTTGCTTATTTGTTTTCCTGATAAATTAGTTCCCAATTTGAAGTTCCATTTATTAGCTAGTACTTCATTGTCGTTAGATAAACCTATAAAGAATTTGTATGCCGAGCTGATTATTGATTTCTCTTTTTTAGAGTTTAAGAGGTCCCAAATACCCCCGCTCGACAAAGTGTTAATTCTATTCTTCCGCACAAGAAAGTCGTATATTTGCATGTATTTAAACTTGTGCATATCGGACAATCCATATAGTTGTTTTAAAGTAAGAAAATCCATTATGCCTTGGGAATTATGTAAGTCACCCAGAACCATAATTCCTTTCAGTTGCCACCTTCGAGATTCCCCATCACTGAATATACTAGGGAACCCAGGATTGTCCCACAAAGTTAATTGAGAATGAAATATAGTGGTTTTGCAGTGGATAAGTATATCCTTCCATATTCTTACTATATCCCGTGCGGTCTTGAATTTAACCCTTTTGTAGTAGTTGGGATCTGTAATACGAAGTAGAAATTGTTTGGAATCTCCCTTTAATGATAAATGATGGTAGAAAAGCAAGTCCTCTGCATTCAATAATGATCGTATGCGTCTCACAAAAGAGGCCCAAAAGTATAATTTCATGTCGGGAACGTTAAGACCGCCATATCCGATTTGGTTTTTCCTACTGGGATCACTAAAAGACTTCAGGGCACTGAATAAGAAATTACTGTCTGTGAGCTAATTACTTGCAAAACGTAGAACGGCACAGCATCGGGGAAGTAAATCCAATCCAACAAAGGCGCATGGTTGGCCGATATGGGACATTCACAAAGATAAGGAAGGAGGTATTTGCACAGCTGTGTGTGATCCGTAATTTCAACAGGTAACGATGTGTGGCGTGCAGCCAGGGATGAACGCTGTCTGCGCCGGTCAGCGTGTATTCAAAGACTACTACAAAGCTACCCCTGATGAGAGGTAGACTCCCCAGTGCACAGCTTCAAAATGACACAAGGTCTAAAAGTTTTGAAACACACTTCATATAAAGTTCAATCCACAAGATTCAATGATGCTTCGTTTTTTAACCCGATGTCCAATGTGGTCTGGCGCTGACAGCGTTCTGCTAGCTAACCCCTGAGGAAGGGCTACGGTTCAGCCCGAAATGCATTGGGATCATTGAATATTGAGAACTTATTTTGTGGATGATATATATTACCAATATCTGGAACATGATGAATTATACATGGAGCATAATGTATATTCATTAAAAAACGAAGCATCATTGAATCTTGTGGATTGAACTTTATATGAAGTGTGTTTCAAAACTTTTAGACCTTGTGTCATTTTGAAGCTGTGCACTGGGGAGTCTACCTCTCATCAGGGGTAGCTTTGTAGCGATATGGGACATTGCAAGAAACAACTTGAACTGTATCCACATTTTGAGAGTCGACATTCACAAACATAGAAGCCTTGAAAAAGTTACAACCGTAACGAAACTTGTGTCGGCTGCCATATCCATTTGCCAACAAGGAGGTGTCACCAATGAGACCTCCAAACGAAAAATTGATAATTCTATTGTGTCATGGGAAACAATATATGTTTGTGCTTTTCTGTTGGATTGTGTTGTACCAAACAGACCACTGTATCTTAAGACAGTGTTATTGAAAATCAAATTTTGGATAATTTATTCTCTAGATTGATTTCCTGTGAGCTGCCATACTGAGTTCTTGATACATAGACATGTCTAATTACTAATAAATAAGGAACGTACGTTTTTAGAGTGCCGAGGTACAACTGTTTTGTTAAGCTTAGCACCATAGTTCATTTGAACTTCTGTGTGGTGACATCCGTGGTAGTGAGGTGTTTATGATTTGTCACCTCAAGGGGCACCAATACTGGTATTTGTTCATGGACTAATTCAAATAAATATGCTCCTTGGAATTGATGTGCTACTCTATATGCCACCACTAACTCTTGTATATATTGTAAAGTTTACATGTGTATTTATTCTGTTAGCGTTTAGGAAGAAAATTGTACATGGAGACCATTATACTGTTGTTTTTCATGCCTTCTACCGATACAAAGATCCATACAACCATGCATGAGAGCACATAGAAGGCCAACGTGGAATGGAATCCGTTTAATGAAGGCTGGCAGCTACTACTACATCTGGCAGCAGTGACAGCATGAGCAGATTGAGGGTAAGTGGAGGTTAATACATTTTACGGAGAGCAGGGCGCTCAAAGGAGAGTGAAGGGATCAAAGAGATGCACACTGATGGAGACAAAATAATCCTGCACACTATGTATTTCAAAGTTAGGACATTAGCACCTATGTATGTGTATCGCATTTCTTTAGCATGTACCCAGAAGAGTCGAGTCTGCAACTCATTCCTAAACTGGGCATGTATTGTGGCAGTCCTGATAGCTACAGAATGTTATTCCGGAGCACCTGGGCATTAGCAGTCACAGGATACAGCTCTTCCTTTTAACGCAGTGAGATAAAAATGCTCTTTTTGCGGAACATACACAAGAAAAAAACGAGTGAAGCAGGAGAAGGGCGCTGAAACAGACAAGCAAGTGGCAGACACAAAACCAACTGTAAGTATGTATTAGACGCAATTGGAGACTTAATTTCCTCATATGATGTCATACTGTTATCTAACCAATCCAATAATTAAACAAAGTAGAAAATGAACGAGTTTGAGAAAAGACAAGGCCTCAATGGCAAAAAGGAGACCAAAAAAAACGATATAAAAGGCTACAAAATGCGATAATATTGGAAGATGGTTGATTAAGGAAAGAAAACTGGAAGCTATAAGAAAATAAATTTTGAAATAACACAAACATAGGTTGCATAAAACTCTGGTACCAAAAATCAAGTTTAAAGGCAACCACTTAACAACCTAATAAAAAAAATAGAAACAAACCAAGATTCATTACAGAAAAATATCAGTAACTATTTGAAACATCATATTAACACACCACCTTCTCCAAATCGAAAATGTCCACTTATTTTACCCTGAACTGTTATTTTTATTTCTTATGGAAGTTCCACCAGAACATACCCTTTTCAAAGAGGTGCCCAAAACAAGAATGTAATAAATAGATCACAAGTGATAATTAAAATAATTTGAAATCGTTGCCCTTTACCTCTTCAATTGCATCTATCTGGTCATCTTCATCATCGCTGCTGTTACTTGTGGAATCGTCATTTGAAACGCTGTCTCCCTCTTCAAGAGCTTTTAAAGCCTCTGTATCAATGATGCCGAGAAACTCATTCTCTTCCAAGTCCCTTACTGTTCCAATTTCCTCATCAGAAGACGTATCCCCTGCCCCATCTATTTGGATAATGTCAAATGTGTTCTGGACATGCATCTTTCCTCCAACAGAAGGAACCTAAGTAGACAAATCAGAATATTCGGAGAGTCATAATTACTTTTACAAAATCAATCAAGTACCTGTGACATGTCACCATCTATGTTAACACAAATATACATGTATTACCAGACAAAAAGAAATCAAATTAAAGCCTGAGTCATGGTTTTAGCCGATACCCATAAAAACAATGCAATTCAGCAGTTATAGTTCGTGGCTAAAAACATAACTTGCTGCGCTCCATTGCAGTGTGTATGACACCATACAACATCATTAAGGAAATCATAACTGATTACATTGATTGCATTATTTCTGGACCAGCACTTACATGTGTGCTTGAATCCTATCTTGAGCCACCAGTCAAATGTCATTGAAAGTGACATCATGGATGGCATAACGTACGCCCACAATGATATCACTGAATATATCATTGCTTGTTGGTAGACTGTTTTTTATTCCTTTTTTTTAAGAAATGTAATTATTAATCATTAGATCGAGGTACTCCTCCGCTTTTTTTAGGTTGCTGAAATACATTTTGAGAACCTGTATGTTACAACTGGGGTTTACTTGATTTATCTGTCTTAACAGCATATTAAGGTTGAAATTCTTCGTTGCTTTTTTTTTTTTTTTACAGGAAGCATAATCATTTTGATTAAATATGAAGAATCATTCAGAACATAGTTTGGTGTTAGCTTTTAGATGGCTATGCTATTGTGAAATAGAGCGGATTCCCTCTTTCTAAACCTCAGTGGTTGCAGATTTTGGTTGTTTTTTACCTTTCAAATTTTTAATTGTAATTTATATATCCTTTGTATACTAATGCCCTTTTTTTAATAACAGGCTATTCATCCGTTTTTAGGTTTTAATTTAGGGTCTCTTGAAAGTCTGTTAATATGGTATTGTTGAGTTTATTTTACTTTTTCTTTTATTTTTTGGGGGGCACATCGTGAAATAGGATACAAGATACTTAAGGTACCTTTACACTATTAAAATTATATAGATTGAAACAGGAGCATTTTAAAATTAGTCGAGTAACGAGTAAGTCAAACACTTTGCTGAGATATAGACACAAAAAAAACAATTATTAATATTATGTCCCTCACTTATTGGCTAGTTTTTCTACACTTAGACTTGATTAACAGCTTACGTTATTATCTCACTATTAAACTACAATGCTCCCTCTAAAAAGCATATGTACGAACAAATACACATATTCATTCGCTCATATATATATATATATATATATATATATATATATATATTCCACAATCCTGAAAAAACAGGTACGGACCACTTCCAAGATTCCTTTGTTAAAGTGCTTTATTCAGTGAAACAGCAGCATGACGTGTTTCGACCGGGTAACCCGGTCTTGATCACATGACATGTATAAAACCACAAGACTTTATATATTGTTACGGTTAAACAAATGCTCCTCCTACTATAATAAACAGTGAAAAAACACTATTGGGGATTATAACCCTACAATTCATATGATCAGCTAAATACACCACTGAAAATATAAACAAACCCTTAAATTAGAGGTTAATATCTTTCCACATGCGAATATGTCATATATTGCAATTTTATGAAAATACATCAAGTATTCAATGATTTATAAGAAATAAAGGGCAAGTGCCCAATGTAATGCAATACAAACAGAAATCCCTCATGGTTAAAAATCATCACTCAAGTACAAGTAGTAAGGAACACAGATAAATCACAACATATAAAGGTGAAACCAGTGAAGAAGTAAAAAATAGAAAATAATACATTTTTACATCCAGTTGATACAGCATACTGGATAAAAAGAAGACTGAAGTGTCAGACGCCAGACACAATGATAGTATAGTGCCTTAAATAAAGTGCAAGTGCAATAAATCATAGTTCGGTAACCTGATATACAATAAAAAAGAGGAAGTGAGTAAGTTTTGTCAAGAAGGCAGTTGACAACACAGTTAGTATATGACAAAAATTATCCTTAATAAAGCCAACCCATCAGGAAATACAATATATAGTCTTCAACCAAACAATCATTACCCAATCTCCACACCTCAATTTCACCAACTTAAAACCAGTAAAACTAGAAATCTAGTAAAACCAGTTAAAAATCAAGATAAAAAATAAGGCGTAAAGGGTTCTCGATAAAAACCGCACGGTTAAAAAGACTAAAATAAATTAAGAATCAGAATAGCAGCAGTAGAAGAAAGGTCAAACTGGATATCGCTCAAACAGCCTGTCAAATTCCAATAATACATGCAGTATGTAATGGGACAAGCCTGCCCCATAAGCAAATCAAAACACATACTGAATCTCAGGAACATGATACAAATTACAATCCCATAAAAAATTCCTTAAATAATTTCATTATATATTACGTAAAAATTACCTCATGAAAAAACTTCATAAAAAATTCTATAGAAAATTGTAAAGATCCTCTCCTGTATTAAGGCCATTGGGAATCTTAGTATTAAGAGTAAAATATATTGACTCTCCAGCTGACGAAGTTTCTTATCCCTGTTACCCCCTTTTTTTGGAACTGGAACAGCATCAATTACAAAATATTTATATAGTCGTGGTGGTCAATTCATAACAGCCTTGATTCCTTAATTGCTGTGACTAAGGACAATATTCCCCCCTTTGTCAGAAGGTTTGTAGATGACCGATGTGTCCTGTTTCAGGTTTTTTATGGCAATTTTTTGTAGTTCAGTCAAATTACCCCGATGCTTGGGTGGTTTTTTGTTCTCTCTGAATTTCAAAAAATTCTTGATGACCGTGTCAGAGAAAGTGTCAATGGCATCGAACGGCATCTGTGGTAAGAATTGTGAAGATGGTTTCATGCCACTGGTGAGTGCTTCTTGTTCCACATCCACATGCCTAATTTGTTGATTCAATGTTACTACAGGCTGGGAACCTTCCATTGTATTTTCTTTTGGTCATCTACAAACCTTCTGACAAAGGGGGGAATATTGTCCTTATGTCACGGGAACAATATGTGGAAGAAGCCCATCTGCAATTAAGGAATCAAGACTGTTATGAATTGACCACCACGACTATATGCCAGGAGAGTATACGACAATTCCATGCTCTCATCAAAAAATGGCATGACAAACAGATGCAGGGCACAGACGAACATCTGTTTTTGAGAACCACCAATCCTATTCTACCCACCTTCTACCATCTACCGAAGGTGCACAAAGATCAGGCAAGACCACCGGGAAGACCGATAGTCTCCTCCATGGGAAGCCTCACGGAAAACCTCTCTAAATTTCTAGATCACTTTTTGTTCAATGCTGTACTTGAATTAAAGTCATACATTAAAGACACCACGGACTTCATTGGTCACATAGAAGCACTGGAGTGGCAGCTATCCTATTGCTTGATAGTCTTCGACATCACAAGTCTATATACCTGTATTAACCACGCACAGGGCCTGAATACTGTGAATTATTTTTTACAGAAAAGACCATGGAAATGTGCCACTCCCAACATTATGTTGCTAAAACGTATCAAATTCTGCCTGTTTAATAACATTTTCACTTTTCAGGGAGAGCTCTTTAGGCAGGTTTCGGGGACCGCGATGGGCACCTGCTTCGCCCCCAGCAACGCAAATGTATTCATGGGCTGATGGGAGGAGCAGGTGGCATGGTCACTCATTAATGAGGAATGGACCACCAAAGTAGTGTCATTGTATAGATATAGATGACCTTTTTTTGGTGTGGAGGGGCTCTGTTAGCGAGGCAGAAGAGTCTATAACACTCTTAAATAAGAATGAGGTCAACTTTCAATTCTCAGGTGAGATTAGTTTGGTGGCAGCAAACTATCTCGACCTGAGAGTCGCGATTATAGATGGCAAAGTCACCACTGATTTGTTTAGGAAGTCGACTGCTGAGAACAGCAGTCATCCCAAAAAACTGAAAAAAACAGTATTCCTTATGGTTTTTTTTTTTAAGATTAAAGCGGAACTGCTCTAGGGAGTGTGATTTTGATTCAGCAGCAAAAGAGAGTGTTGATTGACTCCTAGCAAGGGGATATGATGCAGGACTCCTAGAAAGCACACTCAGAAAGATGAAAATAAAATCTAAAAAGGATCTGCTAAAACAGGAAAAATCTAGAGAAGATAATGGGAAATTCAGAATGATAACCACCTACTCGGAAGATGCTGACACACTCAGAAACATTATGAGGAAAAACTGGCATGTGTTAAAAACTGACACCTTCATTGGGGATAATATTTCAGCAGGATCATTGATCACATATAGAAAGGCACGCTCCTTGAAAGACAGTTTGGTACACAGTCATTTGGAAAGTATTCCACGAGACCGGGAACCCTTAGCGACATGAAAGGGTTTTATCCCTGCGGGAGGTGCAAGGCTTGCGCCTTCAACAAAAGGATTCTAACATATAAAATCAAAGGTTTGAAACCAGATAGAAAGATCAATAAATTCATGACTTGCCAAACAACGCATGCTGTCTACTGCTTAAAGTGCCCCTGTGGACTTGGATACATAGGGAGCGCTATACAAAGTGTGAAACTAAGAGTGTTGGAACACATGCTTGCCATGACGAAAAAGGATTTTAATTATCTAGTGGCACGCCATTAAACACAAAAGTAACAGGGATCTGTTACAGTATTTCAGCATCGATTGTGTACCTCTAGATGCCAGAGCAGGTGATAGAGTATTGAAATTGAGGAGGCTAGAGTCCTGATATATCATAGACTTACAGACAAAATCCCCAAATGGATTGAATAGCGGGGAAGAATTGACAGTGCATTTGGGTAATTAACTAATATGCTGCTAAGAAGGGTAGTTGCTTTTATTGACATAGAATGATTATAATGAGGAAGCCTTATTTCTGATCCTCCTTATTATTATTATCATTTTTTCTTTCTCTCGAACAATGAATTATGGGCCGATACACAGCATTATTACATGGAACATAGGAGATACGCCTGCAACCGGCTAAATAGGTTATGAATGCCGTTCCACGGCAAGATTAATTTGTTGTCAAACCACTTGTATAATGCATGAATTGGAAATAATCTATGTCAGGTTTCAATATATATTCCTTGACGTGCAATATGGTACAATTACATATTTGACTAGAACAATAAGAGATTTACTCGTCTAATATGGCGCGCGCTATGCAGCGACTTTTCGCCAGCCCTTGTCTGTTTCCATGAAATCTTGTATGATGCTTCAAATATGGTGCCCGCCACTGCGTTAAGTAAACTGCACTGACGAAGGAATTTCTCAGAAACGCGTCTGTTCATTGAAATTTAAACTGCTGTAACCAAGCCTTGCGAGTGCCGTTCTTTCCTTTTTGCAAATGTGAAAGGAATTTTGAGCGTGAATATTTTTGCAGCGCATCATCGCAAGACCGGCACCCGTCCCCCAAGTGCCCTGCGTCTGAATCAAATTGGAGCAGGATATATATATATATATATCAATATATATATATATATATATATATATATATATCAATAAACATACGCACATGATTTATAGACTATCCACGGCAAAGCCCTACTTGTGCAACACAGCATTTTTAACGTGCTTCTCAATAGGAAAGCAGCTCTTACATGTTGCTACTCTGCACATATCCAAGACTGGAATGCCACCTTACATTGTTGCTGTTTCTGATATATTACTCATGAAATAAACATACAGGTGTTTTCATAGGACAAGCTTTGATATGACTGAAAGCAATAGCAGATGCATTCCCCTTTGCAATGCCCTATTTGGAAAAATGCTGACCCTTCATGGAGTCTCTCAGCATCTTTTTCCACCACAAAATCAAGAGCATCTACGACAACTTCGACGAAGACAACCAACACACTGAACCCTCACCAACCCTCCCCGACACCCGGAAACCAGCGATTGATGACTGGACAGCCCTCACCACCGAAGACACACTAAAGACAATGAAGTCAATCCACTCAGGGGCCCCCACGGACCCCTGCCCCCACCACATCTTCAACAGAGCCGCCAACACCATCGCACCCATGCTCCGCCAAACCATCAACCGCTCCCTGGCGACCGCCTCGTTCCCCGACGACTGGAAACACGCTGAGGTCAACCCCCTCCTAAAGAAACCCTCAGCGGACCCCACCGACCTCAAAAACTACAGACCCATCTCCCTGCTCCCGTTCCCAGCGAAAGTCATCGAGAAAGCCATCAACAGCCAACTCGCCACATTAATTGAAGAACACAACATCCTCGACTCCTCCCAATCCGGCTTCAGAAAAAACCACAGAACGGAAACCGCCCTCCTCGCCGCAACAGACGACATCCGCACCTTACTGGACAAAGGAGAAACAGTAGCCCTCATCCTCCTCGACCTATCAGGGGCGTTCAACACAGTCTCCCACCGCACCCTAATACGCAGACTCTACGATGCAGGAATCCAGGACAAGGCCCTCGACTGGATCTGCTCCTTCCTCTCCGGCAGGACGCAGCGGGTCAGACTCCCCCCTTTCCTCTCGGACCCCACACCTATCACCTGCGGAGTCCCCCAGGGCTCCTCCCTCAGCCCGACACTCTTCAACGTCTACATGGCTCCACTTGCCCCCATCGTCAGAACCTACGGACTCAACATCGTGTCATATGCAGACAACACCCAGCTCATCCTCTCCCTATCCAACGAGCCCAACACCGCCAGACGCAACTTTCGAGAAGGCATGGAAGCCAGTGCCAAATGGATGAAAAACAGCTGCCTACAACTAAACACCAACAAAACAGAAGTACTCATCATGGGCCCAAACCCCGACGCCTGGAGCGACACCTGGTGGCCCACCGCCCTCGGAAACCCGCCAACCCCCACAGACCACGCACGCAACCAGGGAATCATCCTGGACTCCGAGCTCAAAATGGACCGCCAGATCAACTCTGTCATCTTCCTGCTTCCACACCCTCCGCCTCCTTCGTAAGACCTTCAAATGGATCCCCCTCGAACACCGAAAGACAGTCACTCACGCCCTGGTCACCAGCAGACTCGACTACGGCAACGCACTCTACGCCGGAATAAACAAAAACATCACCCGCAAGCTACAGAACATCCAGAACGCCGCCGCAAGACTGGTCCTCAACCTGCCAAAACACTGCCACATCTCCCAGCACCTGCGCACACTCCACTGGCTCCCCGTCGAGGCGAGAATCACCTTTAAAATGCTCACCCACGCACACAAGGCCCTCCACGGCACCAGCATACCTGAACAGCCGACTCAAATTCCACGCACCCCAAAGGACCCTACGATCAGCCCAGCTTTCCTACGCCGTGGTCCCCCGCACCAGAAAGACCAGATCGGGAGGCCGCTCCTTCTCCTTCCTCGCGGCCAAAGCATGGAACGCCCTTCCGCTCCACCTCAGACAGACAACATCGCTCCCCATCTTCGCAAGAAAACTCAAAACCTGGCTCTTCGATAGACCCCCTCCTTGATGGAATGGAACCTCCACCCCCCCCACCCCTAGCGCCTTGAGACCCTTACGGGTGAGTAGTCGCGCTTTAACAAACTCCTGATTGATTGATTGATTGAGTCTCTAAGGCAGTTAACCCAGATGACTATGCTAATCAAGATGACACTGTAAACACAGTTGAATATCCATTAAATGAATCATTCTCTCTCTGTTGAAGGATTTTGAAAATATGTTCTAAGAATTCCAAGTCTGCTCATATGGAAATTTGTTGCATCTTTGTGATGGTTTCTGGATTAGTTCCCAGAATAACGCCATCCTTTTGGAAACTGATATATGGCTTTTTGTTAGGGAATGACTGGCTCTCACCTATTCTCTTATCCGAAATTAGGACGCATAATAGTGCTTTTTTCAATGTAACACATTTGTTCGTCCAATTGCTGGGTTAGAAGGATAGTTTTTCAAATGCGCAAAGACCTTGTTCATTTCCCATGCTGCTAGTGGTTGCCACAGAGGTGGAATAGCTATGCAAAATTAGCCAACAAAGTGGTTTGGTTAATCTAGAGTACAGCAGATTACTGTAGAGGCCAACAGTGGAATAGGAGGGACACCTGATTTTAGACATGACCACCAAATGGGCATGTTTCAGTTTAGATTTTTCAAAAATCAAAAGGTAAGGAAGTACCTCATTCGGTTCCAATGTAAGAGGGTGCAGACCTTTGACATGATACCAGGTGCAAATAGATATTCAACAAGATAGGTTTCAATTTTGAAGGTTGTTCAGGCTAAATGCAGAACACAACAACATTCCATAGGACTACCCAAACGTGAGCTTTCCAAGGTTTCAGGAGACATTATGTCATCTCGAGCCATCCAGATTTGAAAAATCCGTCCCTTCTTTTTATACAGAAGAAATGTATGACTTCCCAAGTGAATACAGGGAGCTTCTAGCAGATGAAGAACATTGATGAATCAATACAAGAGAGGCAGCCACCATGGGCACAAGGATCACTTCGAACAATTCACTCTTGATCTTCTTGATCACTCGTGAGATAAGGTGAAGTGCCAGATACATATGTATAGATCTTTGGCCAGGACATCAAAAGTGACTACCTCATCAATCCTTGGTTCTCTTGAAGGATGCATTGGGGGGCGGGGGGGGGGGGGGGGGGGGGGGGGTTGGTAGGCTGAAGTCCAGGGGGATACATATGGATGTTCCGTGCCTAGGAAGTGAGGAACACCCCACGTGGGGCTTCCTCTACCTTGAAGTTCGGCTCTTTTCATGGGATATACCTGGGTGTAGCTGGTCCTCTTGTGTGGCCTCTGGGCACTTTCCTGCGAGGGCCCTTCCTACTCGTGTTGGGAAGTGACTCTGACTCAATGTTCAGAAACACGGGATCAACCTTCGCAGACCGGTGTGTGCACTTTGGCAGCTATCATGATTACACTCATGAGCCACCTGCCAGTGTAGGCCGCTGTATGTGCGCACCCATACCTCTGGTGGCCGTCATTGCGTGTGTTACCTGGCATTGCAGGCTAGTGCATGATCACTGGCACACGTATTGGCTAAACCTGTGTCCAGTCTGCCACTGCAGACACGGGCGGGAACACTTGTACCCCAGATGCTGGGGACTTTGTGTCCAACCTGCCACTGTAGGTCAGTGTGCGCATTAGCACATAGGCACCCAGGTAATGAGGAATACCCGTGTGTGTTTTTACTACCTATGAGGATGACTCGTCCCATACATTAACACGGGGAAGTGGTTAACATTACTTCAAGCTGCAATAGTGGATTGCAGTGGAACAGACTCATGATGTTACCTATCAATGGATTCGCCATGCCAACCCCTTTCCAATGTTAAAGGGGGGTTTGGCATAACTCGCTTAGAAATGCTAGTTATAGAATATGGACATTTCTATGCTATAGGAGTCTTGTGTGTTGCGATGCCTGGCTCCAATGGATACCAGGGGTCGGGAAGCACATCTGTGCATTCTCCAAGTGACAGCCATAAACCATGAGGATGCCATGGGAACTGAAAACCTCTGCCATTTGAGAACCGAATGGGATGGATTGGAGAGAGAGGTTCCGACAGTTAGCCTCTAGCTGCCAGATCACAGCCCTACGCAAGATTAAGATCTGCATTCCACGGCCCCATGGCAGACTGGTCTACAATTTAGGGAATACATCTTCGGTTCAAAAGGAAACCTCTTGAACAACCCTTACTTCAAAGATATCACAGTATAACTACGGCTGCCATCCTTCAGTAAGAGGTGAGATATGCTAGCAGGGATGCAGGCCTGGGGAACCAATGGTGCACATTGCCAGAGGACTCTGTTATGCAAATGGAGTGTAATTGCCCTTGAAAGGAACTGCGTGCCCTTTCTGAATAGTAGCTGGCCTGGGCCAAAGACCTGCTGAAGTGTGGTGTCCTGAAGGGTGCTCTCCAAGGGCCCGTCTGTGGGCTTCCTAATCTCCTGGAGATCTCTGGGACATCAAAGATCTCCCGCAAGGGAGCTACACTATCTACCTGTGACATCTGGAGAGTAGGGCCCTCTCAAGTGCCCACATCGGCTATGGAATCCCATAAGGTAGGACGGGGTGAGCGTGGAATTAAACTTGTGTCTGAAGACCTTGTTGTCTAGTGCAGAGACCCAGAAATCTTTCCCACATCTAAGGTGTGTTGTTCTTGTAGATCAGGAACCCAGACACTCATATAAGTGTCTAGTTCGTGGCGAGAGGATTCACCAGTTGTGGGATCCCACGTGCCCCTTCACTCGACTGTGCCACATTTCTCTCCTGCGACACGCGACTCCATGCCTACTGCATGCAGTGTCCGATTCACAGGGTGTGACCCTCGGAGGTGGGGTGTACCTGTGGTAGTGCCTCATTCTATCTCATGTGGTTCTACTGAACTTAGGTCGATTGGTCGGGTGCACCTGTATCCTCATATACCGGATATGGTGCCTTATTTCCAGAGGAGTACTGAATTTGCAACTTTTCATTGTGTGCAACTGGAATTGCATAGTGCAACACATCTCAACATGTAATGATCACTGTGCCTCATTTCCAGGGAGGTATGGAAATTTGTAATTCTGAATTTCATCTTTGGGACTTGAAGTGTCTGGTGCAACATCCCCAGCAACGCACAGCAGATGCTGTGCACAGATTGACTGGGTACAACACTGATCATCCAACCGAGAGGCTCCCATTGGTTTCTCCCCATTCATTGGTTGTTCCATTTTTTACCCTCGTCGTGGCGGCTCAACTTCCCTCTCCACACCTTACCTCTCCTGAAGACATCTTGGCGCCAGGTAGTAGCTAGAGAGATTCACTGGGTTGAAGGAACGCTTTTGAGCCAGTTTGGAAGGGGGTCAAGAGACTTCATGACTCGACTCTGGCCGGGGGCGGTGCCGCGCAGCTTCCTTTCTCTCTCCTCTGCTGAGGATTAGCAACCCAGTCTGCAAAGATGGTGGTACCAGCTCAACTTGAACAAGCCATGGAAAACATTATGTTTACTTTTCATAAATATAGTGGAGACAAAGGCTACTTGAACAAAGATGATCTTAAACACTTCATGGAAAAAGAGTTCACTGAATTTCTCAGGAACCAGAGGGATCCTTTGGCAGTGGACAAGATCATGAAGGACCTAGACCAATGCTGGAAAGGACAGATCAACTTTCAGAGTTTCTACTCCCTCATTGCTGGGCTCAACATCGCCTGCAACGACTACTACGTTGCGCACATAAAGCCCAAGTCGAGAAGCTAGAAATGCTATCCAACACTGGAACCCCGCGCTGCCATGCAGGGAGCACAGTAGGGAGCAATGAACTTATATGTTCTCCCTGCGAGAGGGAGAGCAAAGTGATATTCCTTAATGAAACTCTTGCAACTCTCCACCCCTGGCTTAAAAATTATACCCCTGGCTGAAAAAATAAAGACCCATGGCTTGTTTTGAGAAAAAAAAAAAAAGAGAGACTGCATGACTCTACTGCACAGTTCTTCAAACTGTGGGGCGCGCCCCCCTGGGGGGGCGTGGATGGGTTCCCAGGGGGGGGGCGCGCCAAGGCCTCTGCCAGCACATGTAAATGAAGACGCCTGGAAGTGGAGCAATGTTTATTTGCTGCATTTCCAGGCCGTCTTCATTTACTCTTAAGGCCTCAGAGTGCCCCGGGGTCAGAAATCAGTGGGTGTGCTGCTGGGGGCTCGGCTGGGCAGTGTCTGGAGTCTTATTAAGACTCCAGCAAAGTCGAGTTTTTCACGGGTCTTTAAAGACCATTTCCATACATTTGGAAACTGGTTACCTAAGCTTGGTATTTTTTCTTTTTCCAGTACCCCCTGGGCCCCGACTCTGCCTATTCCTTACATTTGCATTTTAAACTTGCTGCTGTAGTGTGAAAATGCATTTCATGAAAAGCAATACAAAAAAGGGTTGCCATTAGAAAAAATGCTAGCCATGTATGTTTAAAGAGCCTGCAAAGACCTTGCTTTGACACTAAATAGGGTCTTAAATAAAAAAGTATGTATTCATTTGTAATGTGACTTTCTGTCCTTTTTATTTTCAGTCATGAATTATTCAGGCAGTCCTAGAACACATTTAAAAGTACTTTATATTTGCTTTTCGAAGTACGCACAGATAAGTGCTGTAAATAGGGCTTTAGGTGACTGTTTATTTTTGTGCCGTCTGCAACATCAAAATATTGAGCTGGGAACCCTAATCATAAGACTGGAAGTTTGTTGCAGGATCAGCACATTATTTCCTTCACCCTTGATTCCCTGATTAATTCCATAATAGCAATAGTTTAACTTATATCTGAAACCCTGGCCCCGCCAATAAAATGCTGATAAACTTCAAGTGTCTGGGAATGCACCCTGCATTCAGACAACTCAGTCCTCATTTTCACCTTTCACTTTCACGCTCACCATGAACTTACAGCGCATAGTTATGGTTTTCCCGCATTTGCCACATAATCCATTGTCTGCTGCATAATTTGCAGATTAAAAAATGCAGCAAAACATGTTACCTCACAGTGGAAGGCCCTTTCTAAAGATTGACTGGTCACCTTTCTGTTGTTTATTGCTATATGCGGGTGTTAATGTGGTACTTATGAGGGGTAATAAAGGCCAACACAATGTTAACAAGTGTAAAAATAGCAAAATAGTGCAGTAATGCTATCACAAAATATGCAGCATAATTTGCCTTTGCTTGCTGCAGAATTTAGTCAACCATGCTGCATAATTTGGCCTTCTCCTGCCGCATAATTACAATGGCCTGTTTATAGTGCTAAAAAATCCCAGCCTGTGGCAGGAAGCACTGTGAATATGTAAGTCATTATTTTAAAACAGTATTTACATAATCTAAGCTAGACTGCTGCAAAATGATGCAGTGATTGAGATAAAACAAGGTCCTACAAAATGTACTGTTTAGTAGTAAGTAATCAAACTGTATCTAATGCAGACATTTTTGTAAGTGTCTCCACTATTCCAGATTCCAGCTGATAACTCTGTTACATTACATCTTAAAAAGAATAGATCTTTGCCACCATAACGCTTTAAGCAGATCCACTGGAATTATTCAGCAGAAGAGAACACAATTATGCTGCAGGTTTGACTAAATTATCCAGCAAGAAAAGGTAAATTATGCGGCACAATGCGCCACATTTTGTAGTTAGCATTACTTCAATATTTTGTCATTTTAACTCACGGTAACGCTGTCAAGGGAAAAATTCCACCTCATTAGTACCAGTTTAACACCCAAATACAGCAGTAAGCAACTACAAGATGACCAGTCTTTGTAAAGGGCCTTCCACTGCTCCAGAACACTTTGTCACGCTTTAAGTAACTTTTGTTCCGTTTGAGCTAGAATCAAGTTTTTTGTCTTTGAAATCTGGAGATTATGTAGCAAATGCGGTAAACTGATAATTATGTGGAAAGCGCTGCTGCTGCAGAAACTCAAAATTCCAGTGGCCCTGGCTTTAAGTGACTCAATCAATTAATGGCTGGTAAGAAGGCCGGTTTCTTTTGTAACTTTCTGCACTACCACCACCCACTTCAATTTCAGGCACAGGCATGTCAAAGTCAGTATTAACCATTCAGGGGAAGTTTTTTGTGTGAAAGCTGAGTCCATGGGGTGGCTGGTAGAAGTCAAGTAGGGTTGCATTCAGATGCAGAGCCCTAATCCTCTTGATCCTTGGGGCCCTCACAGAAATGGTCTAGGAGACAGAGGAAAGGATCGAGATTCATAGATATTGTCAAAGAGAAGGCCCAAAATAGTGAGCACTCTATGCAAATGTTTACAAATGGCCAGAGACCACTTCTTTAGAGAGATACCCCAAAGAAAGGGACAATTAAGGTTTTTTATTTTAAAGGGACATTAGTGAAGCTGGTACTGCTGCCAAGTGTGTAAGTGGCCACTGCTGGTTATCACAAAGGAGTAGATGCAGAAGGTCTTGGGCCCAGGAATTTGGGGGGCCCACTGCATCACAATAATGACTGTCTACCTTTAAAAAAAGGGGCATCCGAGCGTATTGTCCTTTCAAGCATAGGACAGAGGTGATGATCCATCATGGTGGGGAAGAGGTAAAAGAGGCAGAGGAGGTAGCCTGCTACTCAGGACTGCAGTTATCATTAGTGCAGCAAGTATAGTTGCATTGGGCTCAAAGAATGTGAGGGGCTCACAACACCCCAAATATGGGGAGCAGTTTGTTTGGGATATCTGTTTTTGTTTGATGCATTTGCTGTTTTATAAGTCTCATATTTGGTGTGGTTCATAAGCTATAGAAAAGGTATTCCTGAAATCATCTCATAAGCCCCGCTCCCTGCATGCAGCCATGTCCCTCCCGCTCCCCCAATCCTTGCCATAAAGATTTGGAGGGGGGCCCAACCTCAAAACATTTTGCTTAGGGGGGGCTCAGAGTAAAAAAGTTTGAAGACCTCTGCTCTACTGTGTTTTGATACCTGTAGATGAACTTCCCTGTGGCTGCCGAACTCCACTTGTTAACGTCTACCTTCCAATTAAAACTTGTTCCAGAGGACCCAGACTAAGTGTGATTTTGGTCACGTGCAGCCTAGTACCTGGGAGGCGGGCTGGTTATCTGCCATCTGGGGGTACAGGTCAATTGGGGAAAATCAGAAGGTGGATGGAGGCTGGGGACACAGAGTCTGCACAGTGTTATCCATTGAACTGCTGGGTACCAGTAGAACTGCATTAGGGTGATGAGTGTGTATGTGGGTCAGAATATTCTGTACAAACTTGACTAGTACCTGTTGCATCCTGTAGCGGAGTGATTGGGAGTGATAACTGAATAGAACGAGGGGACCCTGCCAATATTAATTAGTAGGTCCCAAAGGAGGGATCCTAGTGATAAGGGGGTGGTGACACAGCAAATCGTATCAGAGTCAACAATACATCACACGAGTAGAATACACCATTTTATGAAAAATAAAGTTGATTTATTAATAAGGGACTAATTCATATTTAAATACATGTATTGGGTAAAAAAACAAAATGGGCAACAGTGAATTACAATAGGACTTCACAGAGAGCAAAAATGTATTTGTGTCCCACACACTACCACAGTCATTCACTAACACATACACTCACTCACAAGCTCACTCACTATAATAATACAGTCACACACATAAAATGATGGAGGTACATTATAGCCTGCAGGTGATGAATTTTGGGGCTGCTAGGACTAAATTAGCTTTTAGATTGGGAGTGATAGTCAATGGAATGCCTGTGATTCACGACACTGGCAGGCGGTGCACCTTTTTATGTTGATTTCATGCCAAAAGCACAATGCATTTGACACTAAGTTTACCTGCGTGTTTGCGGCCAGCTGTGCTGCTAAAAAAGTGTTCTAGTTTTTATGTATGTACATATCTTTGATATTGTGACCTGGGTTGTACCTTATAACTGTGCTGGACTGTATTATTAGAATTGCTTGGGTGGGGCATGGGGTAGACAGCGTATCGCACCACATAAGGGTGCTTTCTCTACCCGTTTGAGGGTGGGGGGAATGGGATGGTTAGTTTATTTTTTTTGATTTACAGGGTTTTTTATAGGGTGAACTTGACCTGATGGTATCAGGTATCTGAGAGCTTTACATAGCACCAGTTGTGTTACATGAGGACACATTCATTTTTATTTTTTGTTAGGCACGGGGAGATTAAGTGATTTGCCAAGAATCACAGGATGTTCAGCGTCATTGCTGAGACTCTAACCCGGTTCCCCAAATTCGAGGTTGACCACCCTAGCCATTAGGCTAACTCCTCTCCCCAACTCCTCTCCAGTTAGATTTGGGAATGTCCACAGTGTACATACTATTGATATAACAATATCAGTGGGCCTAGTACTGCTAGTAATATTGCCAAATGTGTTTTATGCACAAAAGTATATGATGTTCATGTCATAATGATTGGATATGTGTGTTGAATATCAACGTTATTTACATACATCCCTTGTGAAGTCTTTGTTGTGATGCTCAGTGTATTTATCAAGAGTGACTGCTGTGCCTTTGCTGTACACATTGCCTCTGAGGAAAGCCTGACTGCTACATGCCAAACTACCCAAGGATGAGCACAGGTTATTCAGCAAGTGTAATCACCATCCGCTCCCTTTGACGGGAGCAGTAGGCTCTGCCTGGCTGTGGACATCTCTTCAGCCAACCAGAAAGTGTGGGTTCCGACAGGCAGGTTCGCTGGTATGCGGAGTGATATTTGTTTGCCATTGCAGAACAATTTTGATTTTGGAAGTGAATTGGATACAGTCCACACACAGTCCTGACTTCTGAAGCCACGGAGCATGCAGTGCTTGCAAATGGTGCATCTTTGTTCTGCAGTAGCCAAAACGACATCTTAAAAAGTGATTTGAAGGGGCAAACTATTTATATTTCAGACCATGTTACCATGATACTAGTCATCATAACTTTTTAATTCTTTCCTGTGATAAGAAATCTTTTCCTACAACTATATCGAGGATGACTCCTGGACACTGGAGGCACTTAGTAGGTTCTGAATGAGACTAAGATGTGTTGCCCATGATACCCAGAATTTGAAACCGATTTGGATATTCAGCTATTGATGACATTGTGGCTTGTGACAACTTGCCCAAGTTGTCAACGTTAAGAAAAATATATATTTTTTAAAGCTGTTAAAGGGGTCATAAATGTCAAAATGTTCTAAGCTGGGTTGAGGCCGTATCTTAACACCTTGTACAAATAGTAGAATCCAGCTACTTCGAATAACAAGAATTTATGTTGATTGGGAGGTACTAGGATGTGAAAAATTGCTTCCTGAAAAAAAGCTAGGCTATGTTCTCACTATCTTGGAGCAGCTGAAGTATTTCTTGCATTTTGACGCATCCTGAAAAGATTGCTTTTGCGGGTATTGAGCTGTCTGAGGCCGGGCCATGGGTTTTACCTGCAGAGCCCGCTGCTCCCCAGGCACTGCATGCAGGACCTTCCAAGCAAAGTCAGACACTTATTTGGGAATCAGTTACAAATTGGCCATAAATTCCAGCAACTAAACTCATAGGTGGATAGTGTATCAATCGCCTTCCACCTGTGTGCCACAGAGATTTCTTTCAGAATGCTTTGGATTTTCTACACATCTGGGTACCCATGACCACTGCTTGGGGGCTAGTCGCCCATGGACGTGTCATTTCTTTCACAACATGCAACTTGCTAGTCTGATCTGATTCTCGAGTTTTAATATGGCCAAAAAAATGTAAAAATTGAAAATGCGATTGACAGGATTGACTCACAAGTTTAAAAGCAGATATATACCAAAGTGTTAAAACTTTGAAAAATAAAAGAGGAAGGTTAAGGAACAGCTGGCGGAAACCTCGAGGCTGACTGAAAGGAGATGGATTACACCTGAAGTCTGATTGAAAGAAAAGCCCAGGATAGATATGGCTGGGTTAGTCCTGGTTGATGGCCTAGACCCTAGGAGAGGTAGTAGGCATAAGTGAATGAACCCTTCAATTCCCACTTATCATATTGTATAAATGACAATGTTTGAAAAGCTATTGAACCTATTTGAATCAAACCAAAAAAGCACCCTTACTGACTAAAGAACAAGTTACTTACCTTCAGTAACGCTTTTTCTGGTGGATACAGTATCTGCCTGTGAATTCCTGACCTTATGAATATCCCCTGCTCCAGCATTCCGCGGAAATTTTTCGCTCTCCGCGCCGACGAGGTCGTCACCGCATCATGGCTCCGCATGCGGCTCCACACGACGTCACCAGAGCCATAAGAAGACAACGTTGGCGAGATGACGTCAGTTCCACCCATTTTTTCCAAGCTACCAAGGCAAAACGGGCGAACCGACCATAGAGACAATGCATACATAGTACACAGAATTCACACAAATACACCCAGTGTATAATTCAAGAACAAAGCTTGCACTTCAAACAAAAACAACAGTTGATTAACAGAATGCAGAACAATGTCATACATTCACCCAAGTACAGAGATCTGGGCCTAAATCCATCGTTTTTTGCACTCCACACCACTTCAGTTCAGACATGGCCATATGCAAATCAGCCTTGACCCTGTGCCTCATGGTAACAGTCCAGTCCAAACTGCCAAGCCATGTCTTCCCTGGACCGGAATCAAGCATCCTAGGACTGGTTTCTGGCTAACAGCCATCATCAGCCAGGATAGCTTAACTCCAGTGATGTGGAGAGCACAGGACTCATGTCTGAGCATACCCGTCCCACTCGGGGTGACAAATACAAAAAGAACAGTTGATTGACAGAATGCACCACAATGTCATACATTTACCCCAGGACAGAGATCTGGGCCTAAATCCATCGTTTTGGATTAAACCCAGATCTGTGAATGGGGGAGGATGTTTTGCCATTGTGCAACATTCCGTCCATCTGTTGTTGTTTTTGCATTTGTCGCACCGAGTAAGTTCAGCCAACGCATTTCAAGAATTTTGTCAGGGCTGAAAACAGATAAAGTAAAAACATACATATTCACAAAAAGGGACGGTCAGACAAAAAATAACATTTAAAATTTGAACACAGGGAACAGAGAACACTGAAGTAGCACAGAAACATAAAAATATACATATGAAAATACATAACCACAAAAATATAAAGATACATAACAACCACAAAAATAATACATAAACAATAACATTTAGAAACTAATAACCTAAACAAACTTTGAAATCATTTTATCATACAATTATAAATGGAGAGAGAAAAGAAAGCAAAAAACAAATAAAAAAAGAACACAACAGAGCCAAGAAGCTCTCAACATCAAGGAATACAGTAAAAAAAATCATTACATAAAATCCTAGACTTAAGACAGATGAGGCATCTCTGACAATTTTGATGACACAAAAGTGGCACAAAATCATATCCCCGTATGTCACGATTTCCCTCGCCCCCGGTCGTTCCCGCTTACTACAGCACGATCCGTCGCGACTGATCTGCGCCCTCACAGGACCAGTACTACCACGACCAGCCTGCCTAGCGAGAGAACCGCGGACCGGAAACGCCTTCATAAGCGTTTTGCAGCGAGGACGCAGCGTCGGATATTCTGATCCATTGCCGACGTCTGAGCCAAATGCAGATCAAGCTTCTTTGCCGTCCGCACTGCGTGGTGCACCTGAGGAGGATTGGAGGTAAGCGTGAGCGGCGTCTCCCTACCCCCAATTCTTGTTCCTAGCGATCGGCGGGGACGCACACCACAGAGGTGTTTTCCGCGTCTCTGCTGAAGAGTGCCGTGGGTCCAACCTTGCTGATTGTGGTCGGAGGCGTGATCGAGCGGCTGCTCTCCACCCCCGCCCTGACAGTATTCTTGCATCAATCTGAGACGCACACCGAGGAGGTGCTTGCCGCGTCTCAGACCTGCAGCCCAGAGCAGAGTTGTGGAAATAGGAGTGGAGGCAAGATCGAGCGCCTGCTCTCTGCCCCATTCTGTCCATAGTTCAGTTAACAGAGACGCACGCCTCGGAGTTGTTTTCCGCGTCTCTGTTACAAGGCAATAGAGGCTGACCTTAGGACCTCTACATCACCTACAGAAGGTTGATGAGCGGCTGCTCCCTGGTCCCTGCTTGTTGGAGTGCCCGGCTGGGCATTCCCAAGTTTCCCGAGCACCCACACCATCGACCTTACCCCCTGAGCAGCAGTCGAGCTGCATTGTCGGCCGTTGCTTAGCACTGTGCCCTCCGTTGGCGTACACCGGGACCGGTGTACATGTGGAGGACGGTAAGAGCCCCAGGTGCTGCGAAGGGTATCGTTAACATTGTATTCTTTCTTTACCCTGTAACATTTCCTCCTAGGCTGATACAGCCTTTTGTTTTCGCACCCCATTAAATGCATTATAAAGGCAATTACGTTTGGCGCTCTCGTTGTATCCAGGCCGTCCCCGATCCCGGGAACGTATGGACGTTACACAATATCCAACCTTATTTAACTATAACATTCCCCTGGTCGGGTGACAAACCATGGCGACTATGGACGACGTGTTGGCAGCATTGTCCGCTGTCCAGCTCGAGCTTGCAGCGTCCAGGCAAGAAACAGCGGACATAAAGGCCAGGCTTGATGTTCTGCAAAGCGACCCCCTTCAGGCCAGTCGTACAGCCACGGCTCCTTCCTCTGCTGTAGTGGTAAAACTTCCGGTGGCTATCCCGTTGGCCACACCCGAGAGATACAGTGGAGACCCCAACACCATGCAGTTCTTCCTCACTCAAGTGACCTTGCATCTGTCATGCAAACCCAAGGCGTTCCCCACTAGCCAGGCCAGGGTGGCTTTCCTTATTTCCTACCTCGCAGGGAATGCAGCGCAGTGGGCAGTTCCGCTGGTGAGCCGGGATGACCCCCTCCTGTGTGATTGGGGAGCCTTCCGTGAAGAGTTCCTGAAGGTGTTCGACAGACGGGCGGACTCCTATACCGCTGACAAGGAAATGCTGGAGTTAAGGCAGGGCAACAACGACCTGTTGCAGTACTTGAATGCCTTCCGACATCTAGTGGCCGAAACTAAGTGGCCTGTCTCCAAACAAACCGCTCTTTTCCACCAAGGGCTGAGTGAGGAACTTAAGGATGTGGTGGCACAAATCGACCGTCAACCCAAGACCTGTGAGGGTCTGATTAGTTTGGTGTTATATCTGGATCACCGGTTGAACGAGAGGAAAGGCATCCATAAGAATAAAGGGAAACCCCTACCCGCTTATGTGTCAACTGGAAATCCCGAAACGCAGCTCTGCCACAAAAGCCGAACCCATGGACATCGGTGCCATTCGGGCCAGTCTAACCGCCACCGAAAAGGAGTTACGCCGCAAACAAGGATTGTGTTTATACTGCGGGAAGAAAGGACATTATGTCCAGGAGTGCCCTGCTAAGCCGAAGACCAGTCGATACCGGGCCAACAAGACTGTGTCGGCAGTAGTGGATGTACCGGCGGAAAACTAGCGGACTCCCAGAATAGTGGAGGGGCCTCTTGGAGTCAAGTCCGTATTCCCTCATGTTTGGAGCATGGGGACCACCACCACTTGTTCATCACAGTATATATAGGCCTACGAGCTCAATGGATCCCTGTAGTGGCCATGGTTGATTCCGCTCTTTCTGGACCAGAATGAATCTCAGAGACTGGGCATTTCTCTTATCCCCAAGGATGTACCTGAAGATGTGTTTGCTGTGGACGGGAGACGGTTGATAACCGGACCCATTGGGCATCACACGGGGTACCTTCCTGTGATGTATGGGAAATGCCACGAGGAGAAAATCAACTTCAACATCCTCCGAGCACCGCAGTACGGGGTGATACTGGGTCTGCCTTGGCTCAAGAAACACAACCCTTCGGTCAACTGGAAGACCCACGAATTAAGGATGACTTCTCAATATTGCGTACAGTGGTGCAGGGTGAATCGGGGATCTAGCAGCACCAACCAGGACTCCGGTCTCACAGTCGCCACGGCGGCCGAGAAAGAGGTCGCTCTTCCCCGTGCATATCGCAGCTATGGGGACGTCTTCAATGAAGTGCGTGCGGAAGTGCTCTCTCCGCACATGGTCTATGATTACCAGATAGACCTGGTCCCAGGGGCATGTGTTCCCAGCGGACGGCTGTACGCCTTAACGGAGCCGGAAAACCTCCATTTGCATTCATACCTCGACAAACTCTTGGGATTGGGGTTCATTCGGCCTTCGAAATCCCCGGCAGCATCGCCCCTCTTCTTCATTCCGAAGGCCAATGGGGAATTGAGAGCGTGTGTGGACTTTAGGGCCTTGAGTGCCATCACTGTCAAGAACAGGTACCCCTTGTCCCTCATAAGCGTCTTGTTAGAACAGGTGAAGAAGGCCCGGGTATACACCAAACTCGACCTCAAGGGGGCCTACCATCTAGTGCGCATGAGGGAAGACAACGAGTGGAAGACGGCATTCTAGACCCGTTTTGGCCTCTTCGAGTATCTCGTCATGCCGTTTGGGCTCTGTAACGCCCCTGCGGCGTTTCAATTTTTTCTTAACGAAGGGTTTCCGAGACGTACTGGATGTATACGTGGTAGTGTACATAGACGACATCCTCATATACTCGGACTCAGAAGAGGAACACGTCCAACATGTGACATCAGTACTTGGGAAACTCAGAGAACACTTCCTGTTGTGCAAACTCAGCAAGTGTGACTTCCATGTCACGTCCGTGGAGTTCCTTGGAGTAATGCTGAGCCCGAATGGGCAGGATATGGCGGAACGCAAGATCAAGGCGGTGGAGGAATGGCCTGTCCCGCAATGCGTCAAGGACGTGCAGAGCTTCATCAGCGTTTGATCGAGGGATTTTCAGGATTGGTGGCCCGATCACTCAACTGTTGCGGAAATCGCAGGCGTTTGTCTGGAACCAAGAGGCGCAGGAGGAGTTTGTGGCTCTGAAAAAGGCGTTCTGCATGGCCCCGGTGTTGGCCCACCCTGATCCGGACCAACCGTACGTGGTGGAGGCTGACGCTTAGGAGATAGCCTTGGGGGCCATGTCACAACGACATCGAGATACAGGCCTACTCCATCCTGTGGCTTTCATGTCCAGGAAGCTGAATGATGCAGAACTTAATTACCACATTGCTGAGAAGGAACTGCTGGCGATTAAGGATGCCTTCATGGAGTGGCGACACCCGCTGATGGGGGCGAGACATGTGGTCACGGTCTTTACTGACCACCGAAACCTGCAGTTCATGACGGCGGCAAGGCATATCTCTCCTCGGCAGTTGAAGTGGATGCTCTTCTTTGCGGGATTCAACTTTCACATCACATATCGGCCCGGGACTGAAAACAGAAAGGCTGATGCCCTATCCTGTCAGTCCGCTACCGATGAGAGACGGCTTTCCACCGAACAATCCATCATCCACCCCAAGGTGGTGTTGGGGGCGATACAACCGGATACTTTCCTCAAAGGCATCCATAAGGGTATTTGTTCCTTTACCTGGAGGAGGTGGCTCCTCAGCCATAAGGAATGGCAAGTCAGAGACGGTATACCAGTGAACATGCGTCGGTTACTGATACAGACTCCCCAACTTCAGAAACAGGCCTTCGCTTGGTGCCATGTGTCGCCCTGTGCGGGTCATCTGGGATTTGAGAAAACCATGGCCAGTCTGGTGAGGCATTTCTGGTGGCCGGCCATGAGAACGGATGTCCGGAGTTGGGGTGCGGCATGTTCGACATGTGCCACCATGAAAACTGATCACCAGCGTCCGCAAGGACTTCTTCAACCCCTGCCTACGCCCAGCTGTCCCTGGGAGAACATATCATTGGACTTTGTCATGGGTCTGCCCTTGGATCAGGGTAACACGGCAATCTTGGTGATGGTGGACTACCTCACTAAGATGGGGCATTTCGTCACATTCAAGCGGGTGCCAACTGCGGGCCAGTTGGCAACCATGTTACTCCGGAACGTGGTGAGGCTACATGGGTTGCCCCACGTCATTGTTTCGGACAGAGGGTCACAGTTCACCTCTCAGTTCTGGAAAACGTGGTGTTCAGCGTTGCACGTCAGGTTAGCCCTGTCCACGGCATACCACCCACAGACGGACGGCCAGACGGAGCGCCTGAACCAGACGCTGAAGCAATACCTGCGCTGTTTTGTGGAGCAGGGAAGGGAGGAATAGGTAGACCTCCTGTGGATAGCAGAAATTGCATACAACAATGCCACACATAGCGCTACCAAGGCATCCCCCTTCTATGGCAACTACAGACATCACCCCAGTTTTATGCCGTTTGTTCACCCAGTCAGGGAAGACAGGATACCCGAAACCTCCAAGACGGTCGCTCACATCAAGGAAACCCTGCTGCGTTCCCGGCAGTATTTGGAGGCCACCAAGGCAGCGTACAAGGTGGTGGCAGAGAGGAAGAGGAGGCCGGGGCCCTTGTACAGGGTGGGTGATCCCGTAAGGGTTTCTACCAGAAACATGCGATTCCGCAAACGGAGCATGTTCCATCCGAAATACATAGGCCCCTATCGCATTACCAAGTGCTTTAGCCCTGTGAACGTGAGACTATGCTTGCCTGGAAGGCTAAGGATCCATCCTGTTTTCCACGTCTCCTTGTTGAAGCCGGCGACGGCGAGGGTTCGGACTACTCCTGTACCGGTGTCGGTGGATTCAGAGCTGGAGGATGAAGTGGCTGGCATCAGGGACTCGATGGGGCAAGTTGTGGTACCTAGTGGACTGGAAAGGGTACGGCCCCGAGGAGCAGTCGTGGGAACCGGCATCCGAGGTGCATGCGCCCCGCTTGGTGTCCGCGTACCACAGGAAAAATCCAACTGGTGCGGGTTCGGTGGGTAGGAGCTGATGGAGGGAGGATGTACTGTCACGATTTCCCTCGCCCCTGTCATTCCCGCTTACTACAGCGCGATCCGTCACGACTGATCTGCGCCCTCACAGGACCAGGACTACCACGACCAGCCTGCCTAGCGAGAGAACCGCGGACCGGAAACGCCTTCATAAGCGTTTTCCAGCGAGGACGCAGCGTCGGATATCCTGATCCATTGCCGACGTCGGAGCCAAACGCAGATCAAGCTTCTTTGCCATCCGCACTGTGTGGTGCACCTGAGGAGGATTGGAGGTAAGCGTGAGTGGCGTCTCCCTACCCGCGATTCTCGTTCCTAGCGATCGGCAGGGACGCACACCACAGAGGTGTTTTCTGCATCTCTGCTGAAGAGTGCCGTGGGTCCAACCTTGCTGATTGTGGTCGGAGGCGTGATCGAGCGGCTGCTCTCCACCCCCGCCCTGACAGTATTCTTGCATCTATCTGAGACGCACACTGAGGAGGTGCTTGCCGCGTCTCAGCCGAGGAGCCCAGAGCAGAGTTGTGGAAATAGGAGTGGAGGCAAGATCGAGCGGCTGCTCTCTGCCCCATTCTGTCCATAGTTCCGTTAACAGAGACGCACGCCTCGGAGGTGTTTTCCGCGTCTCTGTTACAAGGCAATAGAGGCTGACCTTAGGACCTCTACATCACCTACAGGGTGTGCTCCGTTGGGACAGAAGGTTGAGCGGCTGCTCCCTGGTTGGTCGAGTGCCCGGCTGGGCATTCCCAAATTTCCCGAGCACCCACACCATCGACCTTACCCCCTGAGCAGCAGTCGAGCGGCATTGTCGGCCTTTGCTTAGCACTGTGCCCTCCGTTGGCGTACACCGGGACCGGTGTACATGTAGAGGACGGTAAGAGCCCCAGGTGCTGCGAAGGGTATCGTTAACATTGTATTCTTTCTTTACCCTGTAACATTTCCTCCTAGGCTGATACAGCCTTTTGTTTTCGCATCCCATTAAGTACATTTTAAAGGCAATTACGTTTGTTGCTCTTGTTGTATCCAGGCCGTCCCCGATCCCGGGAACGTATGGACGTTACACAGTACAATAATAAAGAAAACAGGAAAAAGGAAAACACAAAAAAAGGCCAAACAGTTCACAACATTTTTAAGGACAATCGTACAATCTATTACAAAAAATCCTAAACTGATTGTCTCAAATCACAGCCAAAATCAAGTGCCTAACACTTATGATTAATATCTAAGGAGTAACAGGCAATTAATATAGGGCAACCTGCCCATCCAAAAAATACTAGATGCAAATGCAATGTAAATCAATCCAAAAATCACAAATGCCATATAAATCAATCCAAAATCACAGGCATGGCGTTAATTAATATGTGAAAGCCAGTGATGAAACTAATGTAAAATACGTATGCTAGTTTGTTACACAAGTAAAAGCACAAGAATAATTCTTTTAAGCTCACCTTCTCAGGGTAAGACCCCTCTTGAAGCAGAGAAAGCATAAATTTGCATGCACTGTATGTGACAATATATAGTATATGCCCAGAGGGAACCAAGTAACCGATGCTAGTTCTAAAAGCAAATAAATGTGTAATCTGTTCAATATCTAGGTTATTTCACGGAGAAGAGCATCTGATCTGAAATAATTTAATTCAAAGGGTGATGACGCTCCAAGGTTCACAAAGGAAATCCAAAACGGGCTTCTCCCAAGGGCAACAGTGTTATGGGTCTGAGTAAACGAAAATCAAAGTTATCATAATATTAGTGAGGTAGCATGGGAAAAAGAAATGTATAAAAAAGTATATGTCTGACCTTAGTGTGACGGATTTTCTACAGCGGTCACAGTCCCATTTTTAAAAAGACACCCAGTAAAGCTCTTAACGAAGAGTAAAAAATTGTTTGCCGTGAATATAACAGAGGCACGGATAAGAAATATCATAGTGTCATGCAAGATTGCTTCAAAAAGTTACATAGGAAAGATAATAGCCAGAGATATTGACAAGTCACGAAGTATACCTGTGTCCTACTGTGATAGACACGACCTCTTAATAAAAGGCACCCAAGTAAGGCTCTGTGGGGGAGTACAATAAGTCTAAAGCAAAAAGAAAGGTGGTCATAACAAAACATAGAATGCACACAAAGTAAATATAACAGTAATAGACCCTCTGGTCACAAAATGTACCTGAGGGGTAAATTAGTAGAACCAAATATCGTTATGGAGACTCCAGGCATTAACTCTGGAGTGAATAGGGGGAACTAACCCAAGGCCAAGATAGGGCCTAAATCGGGAAAAAGACAAAGGTTAATAAAGTCTTCTTCACCACTTCCAGTATACAATGGATTCAAAAGTGCAACCGATAAGCCATGCTAATCATGTTGCATATACGCGACGGAGATATCAAAACAAACACCAAATCAGGAAGAACTGCATAGTGTGTTAAAAGTGGTTAAAAATAGAGCACCAGAAATCAAGAAATTAGATATAATATTATGCCACATAACTGGCATCCATAAAGGAAAAACACAACGAATTAGAGTTACAAAGGAGATGAAATATCACACCACATATCTGGCAACCCTGAAGGAAAAGCCCAGCAAGTTAGAGTTAAAAAGGAGATTAAGTATCACACCACGTATCTGGCATCCATAAAAGAAAAACACAGCGAGTTGGTGTTGGGAAGTACATTCCATCTATGCAGCGATCAACATCCAAGATTCAGGCAGACTACCAGAAATGTTCTAAATCATTACAATACGTGAAAGGGAGAACCTCCCCGCGCTAACCAGAGAGACCGCTAGCCAGTGTCAATATTTCCGTAGGGAAAGAACTCCCGCGCCACCCTTCAAATAGCGTCCCACTTCCGGCATGGGCATGGCCACTGGAGCGTGGCCACGTCCATTTCGAGAAAAAAGCTAGAGAGAGTCGGCAGAATACAAAGGAGTTAGGTTCCGGTATGAGCGTGGCTAAGGAAACTTAGTCACAGCCGTGAAACAAAAGACTAGAGCGAGATCAAAGGCAGATAACTACATCGTAAGTGAAAGACTGATGCGAGACCAACTCAATATGAAAATATACATACCTCTTTGAGGGGAAAAGTCAAAACGAGACAAGTACTCATAATATCTCCAAAAATTTAAATACAACGCAGGAGTGTTTCCAGAGTCAAATTAATATGAAGAGAACAGAACCAGGGGAAGGTTGTGTCAAAGCAAAGTCAGTGCTCAATCATACTCTAAAGGTGCAAATAAATATATTGCATCGCAAAGAATAGACAGTATATCTAATGTCAAGTTGTTAAAAAAAAAGAAACAAACAAAGAGGGAAATGTTGCAATTATAAATCTTCGAGTGGAAAACGATTATAATGAATCAAGTGGGAGTGTATATAAAAAAAAAACCAAATAGAGCCAATCAAGGATTAAAAGGCGAAAGTATCAGGGTAACCAAGAAAGCCACAATCCGAGTTTATACCACATCTTAAGTAAAGTGATTGTGTGTGATCCATAAAGTAACCTAAAATGGAACACAGCTCAAATAATCAAGTCCTCATATATAAATATTTGCTCAAAAAACAGTCACTAAATAGAAAGATATAAATACTTATCTCTGGGCATCCTCAGCCCAATGGGATCCCAATTAACAATAGCCTTTCAAAAGGAATACGGCTCGGCTATCACGATCCTCAGGAAAAGATAAGAGGTCAAAACTAGAATTTAAGAAACATGTAAACAAAATGTACATAGTCTTCTCTAGAACACATCAGTTCAAAGGAAATCCAGATACACAAACCCAAACAGTGGGATACATCCGTTCTTTAGTGGAGTGGTGTGGCTCACTGGTTAGAGGCGGCAGACCCGTAAGCAGAGAACGGCCTGGGACCAGGGTTCCATTCCCGACGCGGCAGGGTCGTGGACCAGGGTCAAACGGACTTGATAATTCTCGCCTCGGTGCCCACTCTAACCAGGGAACACACTCTGCAACTCTGGGCATTAAGCTTGCCTCATCTCTACAACGGCCCCCCACAGACGCCGGGGATGCCTGGTTTCACCTTGGAGATACCCAGAAAGGGACCATCTCACAGGGAAAACCAGGACCGGTTCCCCAGCGGTCTTCAGCGCCAGGATACTCCATGGAGTCACAGTGCGCTTTACAAGCACACCCACATTTACATTTAGAACAAAAATGCATCCCATCATCAGTATTATGGCCATGCGTGGTTGCCCTTAGCCTGCAGATCCATGTTGCCTCATTCTTTCGAAGGCTAATTTCTCTTTTACCACCCCTTTTGTTTAGTACCACATGATCAATGCCATAGAACCAAAATTTGCTGTTATCTTGGTGGAATTTTACATAATGATCGGCCAGGGGGTATTTTCTGTCCTCACTCAATATGACCCTCCTAATGCTCTTGTATTCGGAGTTTGAGTTGCCTCTCTGTGCTTCCAAAATATATCATATCACAAGGGCATCCAATGACGTACAAAACATGGGTTGTATTACAGTTGATAAATTGCCTAATTATGTATGATGGTGATACATTATGGCAGAAGCTTATGGTCTCATTAGCCCCAAATGTACAGATATTGCAAGAACTGCAAGTGTAAAATCCATTTGGCTTGTCCGGTAACCACATCACAGATCTAGTTTGAGTGGCGACATAGCTGGGACAGAGTTTATTTTTCAGAGTGGTGCGTATTCTGTAGTAATAGAGGGATTATTACTTATGGACCCCTGTAGACTCAGTATTGCCTGTAACAGGTGCCAATTACGCTTGAATAATCTGAATATCTCGCTACTGTGCGTGGTGTACTGTGTAATGAAGTGCACCCTCCCCTTCTGTTTGCAGTCCTTTCTTTTCTGGGTATTTTCAGAAAGTGTCATATCTCTTTCAAGGGTGAGCATGCTGTGCTGCTTTCTCTAAATCTTTATATGCGTAGCACCTGATTTCAAACCGTTTTTTGGCCTCCTTGATGTTTCTAGTGAAGGTCTCTTGTTCGCTACAATTGCGCCAAATTCTTACCAGTTCACCAAAAGATATGTTTCGGATAACCAAACTCGCATGCGCACTACTCGCATGCAAAACACTGTTGCAAGCAGTGCTTTTGCGGTACAAAGTGCTTTGTATGACCTCTTTAAGGTAAAAGTGTAAATCGAGAAAATTGGTAGTGTCATGGTTGTATTTCCTAGTGAAGCTCAAATTAAAAGGATTAGTATTAAGGTATTCAAAGTAATTCTGTAGGGAGGTCTCTGAACCTGACTACAAGCAGATGATGTCATCGATGTACCTCCCCCAGAACACAATATGTTCAATCCAGGGAAAGGCACATCTACCGCAGACATGCTCCCCCTCAAACCAACCCATGAAAAGGCAGGAATAGGAGGGAGCAAACCTGGATCCCATCGCCGTCCCACGTTTCTGATGGTACCAGGCCCCGTTGTGTAGAAAATAGTTCCTAGTAAGGATCAGTTCAATAATTTCAATGATCATTTGATGATGTTTCGGATGGTCAGCACCTCCCTGGTCAAGAAAAGATCTAATGGCCGGGATACCGAATCTATGATCGATACACGTGTAGAGGCTCACAACGTCAAATGTTACAAAAAGTAAATCGATTGACCAGCGCAAGTCCTTAAGTTTGGTCAAAATGTCCTTACTATCACAGATGTAGGATGGCAGATTTTGTACCAAAGGTTGCAGCTTCAAGTCGACATATTTGGAGATCCCCTCCTTGGGGGAACCCATGCTTGAAATGATTGGTCACACTGGGGGGGGGGGGGGACGCCCCCTCTTTGTGTTTCTTTGGGAGAATATAGATACAGGGGTATAGGGGATTCTCCACTCTCAAATATTGATATTCATTTTCAGATAGCAGACAGGTGTCTTACCATTCGGTGAGTCTTAAATTGATATCCCTAGTAAGTTCAATCATAGGATTTGTCCCAACTCGTTAGTAGCAATGGTTGTCACTTAATGGTCATATGATTTCCCCCATATAGTCCTGTGTATTCATAACAACAACGTTGCCACTCTTATCTGCCTCCCTGATGACTATCACAACACGCGTTGCTTGAGCCCAAGCTTCACATTCACATAGCACTCAGAGATCTACTTCATTCAATGTAAAATAATTTTCTTCACATATTATTCATGTTGTTGTCTTCTTTATTATTTTTCTTTAGTTATCGTTTTTGGGTAATTATTTCATCATTAACCTCTTTTTCGCTCGTATGTTGGTATCATATTTTTACATTACATATGCCCAATGCATTTCAAGCAAAAATGCCCTTCCTCAGGGGACTTTGTTCTGAAAGAATATAACAATATGTCGGTACATTATCAGGTTCATTTTGCCAACCGATATAAAATTGAAAACATAATAATCTCTGACTTTTCTTGTCTTTAACACCTTATAACCCTGTGGTGAAATAATAATCACTACATAGTGACACGTATTTTCAATTCTCGTTGACAGGGTGCATGCATTTTAAACCTATGTGCACTCCCTTTAACTAGTGCTATCACTGACCTTCTCTTTACGTTTCTCTTGCCGTACGCATCTGTAAGTAAACAACCGAGTACTCGTATTACTCAAACTATCCGATTTATGTAGTTGCGGATTTAAATCTTATTTTCGCCTCTTTAAAATCTTACCGGGTAGCTTCTACACAGGCGCTTATCGCGGTTCCCTCTCCCTTCCGGGTTCGTGTGCGCTCGGCGTGCGTCGCTCTATCTCGTTCATACTCTATGGTTCAACCGCGTAATCACGTGGTGTATGAATGGGTGGGTAAGCGAGCTAAAAAACGGACAGTGTTTGTTTACCTTTTTACGAACACTCGTTTTTCATGTGTGAACCAACTCCTTAACTAATGACAATTGTGCAATACGCGATACTACTATTAAGGCAACATAAATGAGTTTCATAAACATAAATAGAATTCAAACGGTGAATCAAGGAATCATCAATCAAAAAGACAAAGAATACCTGATAAACATCAATCCTTCTATACCATATATCTATATGACACCCAAGATCCACAAACATGCCACGAAACCACCACTACGTCCAATAGTATCTACCATAGGGTCTATACATGAACCCATAGGAAAGTTCATAGACAAACATCTACAAAACATTGTTCAAAAATCCTCAACCTACATAAAAGATACCACCCATTTCTTAACCATTCTGGAGGAGGAGAAGAGCAACTTTACAAGGGACATGATCATGGCAACAGTGGACGTAAAATCCCTATATACATCCATTCCACATGATTTGGGAATGACAGCCGTGGAGAGCTTCCTGGTGTATGAAGAAAAGAGCGAACATCTAAAAATATTCATCATGGAACTGATTCATTTTACTTTGTTTCATAGCTTCTTTACATGGAAAAACAAGTACTATGTACAATGCTCTGGAACATCCATGGGAAATTGTGCGGCACCCACGTACGCAAATACATTTATGTATAGATTTGAATTGGACAATATACTGAGTCAACAGACATGGCAGAACAATGTAATTCTGTATAAACGCTTTATCGACGACATCTTTGTCTTATGGAAAGGGAGCATGGAGAGCTTAAAGGAAGCGTTACAACAGTTGAATGAGATCAATGAGCGAATTCAATTTACATATACCATCAACAAAAACACAATCACATTCTTGGATGTGGCTATATCGAATGTGGAAGGTCAAATAACCACAAGTGTATTTACAAAAAGTACAGACAGAAACAACCTTTTACATTTCAAAAGCTTCCACCAACCACCACTGAAAAAACACCTGCCATTCTCACAATTGGTCAGAATAAAAAGGATAGCCTCAACTGAAGAATCATACAAGAAACACAAGCTAGAAACCTTTAACCAAATTCAAAAACAGAGGATATCCGGAACCCATTCTGAAGGCCGCTGCAGAAAGAGCAGATAAACTACAAAGACAACATCTGTTATCAGTAAAAACAAAAAAAGAAGAACAAAGATCTGTATTTGTGTCAAAATTTTCCACACGCAGTTACAACATCAAAAAAACTATCATGAGACATTGGCCATTACTTGCGTTGGAGGAAGATTTTAAAGGCATCTTCTCAAACTCCCCAATATTTGCATATGAAAGAACCAGAAACATAAAAGAACTAATTAAAAACCCAAAAAAGACAGAAACAAACAATTACAAAGGAACAGTGCCATGCCATAATTGTGGGAATTGCTCGGCTATAATTAAAGGGAATGTTATCAATCACCCTACGAAAGGAACACCAGTCAAGTTGAAAGTAACAGGAACATGTGACAGCAGCAACTTAATATACATGTTAAGATGTCCATGTGGATTGTCCTATGAGGGCAAAACTCAGAGAAAGATAAAAACAAGCATTTGCAATGCAATGGTCTCGGCATCATTAAAGGTAGAGCTATTGGCATTGCTCATGACATTTTTTTTCTTTAAATCAAAAATAAAACTCTGCCCTCACCACTCTGCACTCACCACTCTGCACTCACCACCACTCTGCACTCACCACCACTCTGCACTCACCACCACTCTGCACTCACCCACCACTCTGCACTCACCCACCACTCTGCACTCACCCACCACTCTGCACCACTCACCACTCTGCACCACTCACCACTCTGCACCACTCACCACTCTGCACCACTCACCACTCACCACTCTGCACCACTCACCACTCTGCACCACTCACCACTCTGCACCACTCACCACTCTGCACCACTCGCCACTCTGCACTCGCCACTCTGCACTCGCCACTCTGCACTCGCCACTCTGCACTCGCCACTCTGCACTCACCACTCTGCACTCACCACTCTGCACTCACCACTCTGCACTCACCACTCTGCACTCACCACTCTGCACTCACCACTCTGCACTCACCACTCTGCACTCACCACTCTGCACTCACCACTCTGCACTCTGCACTCTGCACTCTGCACTCTGCACTCTACACTCTGCACTCTACACTCTGCACTCTACACTCTGCACTCTACACTCTGCACTCTACACTCTGCACTCTGCACTCTGCACTCTGCACTCTGCACTCACCACTCTGCACCACTCACCACTCTGCACCACTCACCACTCTGCACCACTCACCACTCTGCACCACTCACCACTCTGCACCACTCACCACTCTGCACCACTCACCACTCTGCACCACTCACCACTCTGCACCACTCACCACTCTGCACCACTCACCACTCTGCACCACTCACCACTCTGCACCACTCACCACTCTGCACCACTCACCACTCTGCACCACTCACCACTCTGCACCACTCACCACTCTGCACCACTCACCACTCTGCACTCACCACTCTGCACTCACCACTCTGCACCACTCACCACTCTGCACCACTCACCACTCTGCACCACTCACCACTCTGCACCACTCACCACTCTGCACTCACCACTCTGCACTCACCACTCTGCACTCACCACTCTGCACTCACCACTCTGCACTCACCACTCTGCACGGTTTTAGGGAAATCGCAGGTAAACGTACAGGACGGCATGCGTGTAAGAACAACTTGAGTTTGAAACTTATAGCCAGATTTTCAGATGTCGTTTTTTCAAAGCGCTACAAATGCAGGGAGATTAGCGACCGAATGGGTCTGCCTGCCATGGTTGACACAATTTGGTGAAGTGTGGACGTTTTGCTTGAATTGATGTTTCGCATCTTAACCTACTCATCCCATTTTTTCGTGAGCCCCAACGACCCCTCCCCAGATCTATTTCCATGCCTGCCAAAAAGAAAAAGTTTAGGGTACATTGGGATGAGACCGCTACTTAACTGTATGCAAACAGAATTGGTTTCAAAAGCTATCCCCGGCCTTCGTGTCCTCAGAAGGCTGCTTGCCCGGGCAGTTCTTCCTCGGTACATTATATCGTAATAAGGGAAAACGGGGTTCCAATTATCTAATTTCACGGCTAGGGGGCCCCCGCGCTACAAGTTAGTGCTAATACAGTAATCTGCCTGAGAGAGAGTCATAGTAGGGGGGGAAAGTGAAAAACAAAAAGACAAAAAAAAAGGGAAATAATGGCAGAGAAACGCCTGCTCCAGAAACTGCTGACAAGCTGGTCTACGTTTTAAGTGAAACAAGAACTTTGTTTGATTGACCCTGTGTGCTTTTAGGTCACACTCGGGTATATAGTATTTTGCTTTATTATGGAATTCGGACTTTGGAACTGGGGGGTCGCTTCACATCCCAGCGGCATATTGGGCGACAGTCGGCATATTGTTCAGCTCGGTGTAAAACTGTGTAGCGCACAGAAACCCGCCACTGACCCCCCTTCGCAGCGCTGCCTCTACCTATCCCCTGCCTCGTTCACTGCAGAGCTCTTGTTTACTGACCTCCGCTTCTTTCGAAAGGGGGCTGCCGCTTGCACCCGTCGCATCTTGGCCTCTGTCACCCCTCACGATTTCATTGAACTCGCGGCCGCCCCGGAAGTCAGGCACGGTCGCCTGTGACGGGGGCGGGGCCACGTTCACGCCGGAAGAGGAGGCAGGCGGAGTCGTAGCGTCTCGCGGCCCGGGGCTCCTGTGAGCGGTGTAGAGCCCCGGGGCCGCGCCAGCAGGAGGTTGGGCGCCGCGTGCTGAGGTAAGGTAAGTTCCAAACGGCTGGAGCGCGATTGGTGCACTTGTGTGTGTGTATGCTCGTGTGTGTGTGTGTGTATGTATGTGTGCGACGGTGACGGCGGGGGAGGGGGAGGGGAGGGGGGGCCTCGGTGCACTTGTGTGTGTGCGCGCGTGTGTGTATGAGTCAGGGGTGGTGTCTCTGTATGTATGTATGTATGTGCGTGCGTGCATGGGCGCGTGTGTGTGTGTATGCGCATGCGTGTGTGGTGCTTGCGCTTCCCAGGAGACAGCGCCTGGCCACAGCGCGCGTTCCAGTTACAAATCGCCTGGCAGGATGCGCGTGGCCAGGACTGTCTCCTGGGAATGATAGTCGCTGACATAAGATCTCGGCGGAGACGCGCTTCCGCGCGTCTTTAGCCGAGACCTAATCAGGCTGACAGAGCATAAGAGCAATATCAGACTTAAGAACCTTAAATCCACAGTGGCAGTCCATGTCAATGAAGCAAAGCACAATCCTTCGCAACTTAAATTTTGCATACTGGAAATGATAACACCCCAAGCAGGTATAGACATTAATAACTCATTGTTAAGGAGAGAGACATTTTGGATGAACTTCTTATGCACCTTACATTCAAAAGGATTAAATGAACGGATGGAACTGAGTTGCTTTATATAAATACAGACTGTATATGAGGTTGATGTGACTGAATGACATGTAGAAGACACCCATGCACCCACGTAATGTTTTTACATGAGCTTTTTACATTAGTTGTTACTTCACCGTTTGAATTCTATTTATGTTTATGAAACTCATTTATGTTGCCTTAATAGTAGTATCGCGTATTGCACAATTGTCATTAGTTAAGGAGTTGGTTCACACATGAAAAACGAGTGTTCGTAAAAAGGTAAACAAACACTGTCCGTTTTTTAGCTCGCCTACCCACCCATTCATACACCACGTGATTACGCGGTTGAACGATAGAGTATGAATGAGATAGAGCGACGCACGCTGAGCGCACACGAACCCGGAAGGGAGAGGGAACCGCGATAAGCGCCTGTGTAGAAGCTACCCGGTAAGATTTTAAAGAGGCGAAAATAAGATTTAAATCCGCAACTACATAAATCGGATAGTTTGAGTAATACGAGTACTCGGTTGTTTACTTACAGATGCGTACGGCAAGAGAAACGTAAAGAGAAGGTCAGTGATAGCACTAGTTAAAGGGAGTGCACATAGGTTTAAAATGCATGCACCCTGTCAACGAGAATTGAAAATACGTGTCACTATGTAGTGATTATTATTTCACCACAGGGTTATAAGGTGTTAAAGACAAGAAAAGTCAGAGATTATTATGTTTTCAATTTTATATCGGTTGGCAAAATGAACCTGATAATGTACCGACATATTGTTATATTCTTTCAGAACAAAGTCCCCTGAGGAAGGGCATTTTTGCTTGAAATGCATTGGGCATATGTAATGTAAAAATATGATACCAACATACGAGCGAAAAAGAGGTTAATGATGAAATAATTACCCAAAAACGATAACTAAAGAAAAATAATAAAGAAGACAACAACATGAATAATATGTGAAGAAAATTATTTTACATTGAATGAAGTAGATCTCTGAGTGCTATGTGAATGTGAAGCTTGGGCTCCTGCAACGCGTGTTGTGATTCATTATACCTCCCATGCTCAGAGGGAGTATCGCATTTAGCACCAACCACATTGTTGAAACCTAATGAACTAAAGAAAAATTAGAACGAACTAAGGAGTGCAGAGCCACACCCGCAGTGGTCTTTTCCCTGATGACTATCCCAGTATCATCCTGTTTTGATATATGGTAGACATGTCACACCGTCCCACTTTGCCCCCCTAAGGACTCCAGGTACCGCCTTCGATAAATAATGTAATGGACTGACAATGTTTTTAAGTGCGAGATTAGAGTTGGACAAAGAACCGCACTGGTCAGAGAGCTAAATCCATTTGCAGGGATTTTACGGGCAGAATAGAAATTAGTAGGATGGAGCTGGTGTATTTGGACCACGCACATACCAACCGGTAGTGGAGGCGGTGGGGGTAACTGGCCAACAACCTGCGCAGAAGGTTCTCTTGTATTTGCACTTTTAGTCAACTGGAGTTGCTTTAATGCTGTTAACAACTGATGGATAGATATATTAT
The DNA here is from genome assembly GCF_964263255.1 of Lissotriton vulgaris. NCBI lineage: Eukaryota > Metazoa > Chordata > Amphibia > Caudata > Salamandridae > Lissotriton > Lissotriton vulgaris. The sequence continues at coordinate 1,593,624,503 of NC_141694.1, forward strand.
CCCTGGAGCCCTATAGTTCCTCATACATTTTTTCAGAGTACTAATAGGCAGAAACAATGGTAATAGAATTTTGACCAATAGTTACGCAATGCATCAACCTAAATTGGAACCTTATTAACTTGATATTTATGACCATAACTAAGAATGAGATTTCGGTGGGATTGATTAATAATCTAGAGGTAGGTGGAGCATCTACCGGGAAGATCATTACTGAATACATACCACAGTGATGTCCATCCTAGCTGGTGGGTCTGAGGGAATGGTTGCACTAGAAGATCCTACAGCACATAATATACAAGATGGCCTTTCCTTCAGACTTATGATTCAAAGCAGTAATTCTCAGCGAATGTGTGACCAGAAGTCCGCACTCCAGCTAAGGATAAATGTGAAATAGGCACAGCTCTGGATAAGGCTGAAGAATCTGCTTGTACTTTGTTGGAATAGGCTCCTTCTGGTGGTTCCTTTTTTGCCTGGGGAGAGCAGATCTTAATGCACAGTACAATCCATATGGTCAAATTTCTCTTCTGAACAGCCTTGAAGTTTTTTGGTACACACAAAACCTAGGACGAGCTGGACATCTAAGCAATCTAGGCTCTCTTGTTCCTTGGTAGAAAGAGACATAAGTTAACATGTAGGTAAGGCAATGAAGACTGGACAATGTGGAATGGGTCACCACCTTAGGAATAAAATTATGATTATTTTGGATAAAGAGATTGTCTTGAAGAAGGATGTGAATAGAGCCTGGACAAAGCCAGCTGCTCGCTCAGGCATGGAGCCAATGTGATTGCAAACAAGAAAAACATTTTCATTGTCATCAGCCACAACTGGTAGATATGCATGGGATCACACCAAGCTTCCATTAGAAACAGAGGTCTAACTGAGGCATAATTAATTATTATTGGATTATGATGAATTATTATTGAATTATTTTGTCCACATACAAAAACTAGAGACATCTGGAGACATATACAGTGAAGGTTGGTCCAGTAGGCATATAAAGATTGGAAAAAGCCTAAACACAACCTTTAATTGTGACAAGTGCATAACATTGTTTTGCATTCTGTCCATCAATTGTTCTTTTAGCATATGCCACCCTGTGTAGAATAGTCTTAGGTATGCCCAGACGTGGGTCCCGTGCTCTCCATGCCACTGGAGTCAAGCTATCCTGGCTGATAAGGGGTGAAACTCCGAAACCTGTCCTAGGATGCTTGTTTCCAGTCCAGGAAGGACCTGGCCTGGCTGTTCGGGCTGGACAGTTCCCATTGGGCGCAGGGTCAAGACTGATTTGCATATGGCTGGGTCCAAACTGGAACGGCATGGTGAGCAAAACACCGATCGATTTAGGCCTATATCGCTCTACTGGGGTGAATGTATGACATTGTTCTGCATTCTGTCCATCAACTGTTCTTTTTGCATTTGTAACCCAGAGTGGGACGGGTATGCCCACTCGGGGTGACAAATGCACTGGAGTCAAGCTATCCTGACTGATGAGGGGCGAAACCTCGAAACCGGTCCTAGGATGCTTTTGTCCAGTCCAGGGAGGACCTGGCCTGGCAGTTCGGGCTGGACTGTTCCCATTGTGCGCAGGGTCAAGACTGATTCCCATATGACTGGGTGCAAACTGGAATGGTGAACAAAAAACGATTAGTCCAGATCGCTGTACTGGGGTGAATGTATGACATTGTTCTGCATTCTGTCCATCAATTGTTCTTTTTGCAAGTGCATAACACTGTGGCGCTAACGGAAAGAAAGACATCGGACAGATAAAACACCATGGGACTGACTGATCTCCTCATGCACCAAGAAGCAAACGGGATCCACTTTCTGGCACAGACAGGTTTTATAGAGGGCCGGTGCACTGACGTAATGATGACCACCACCGACTAAGCTAGATGGAAATAACTCACATGGTCCAGCTCAATCTCCAGGCATGAAGGTGCAGGTTGGGGAGTAGGTTATGCCCCCCTCGACTGTGAGAGAAGGTCCACGCTGAGAGGGAGGAGAAGTGGAGGACACAAGGAGAGGCATAACTAGTCTGCATTGTAATCAGCTTGTTCGAATCGGAATCAGATGAGTCCACTCATGGTGAAGCTTCCACATCACCCGAGAAATCAGAGGTGCAGAAGGGGATGCATAGTGAAGAAGAAAATCATAGGTGAAATGGACCACATCTATCAGGACTCCTTACAAGCAGAAACTGGAAAATGCATAACAGCAAGCAATGTATTATTTTCTGGGGGCGAAGATTGCAGATGTCAGCCGTAGTAGGCAAGATAACGCTGACTCAGGATATTGGCCCCCATATTCAAGCAGCCTTCTAAATGGTTGCCCACCAGCCAGATTCCATGAACCTCAGCTCAAATACAGTTTCAGTACTTCCCACCACAGATGAGATTTTCTTGTTAACATACCACATCACTGTTCAGTCGTACAGATCGACTGCAGATGACTGGTAAGTGTCTTTAGTTCCTATCGTAGTTTGATGCAAGAAATCCAATACACATAATAGGTGAGGAACCAACAGGAATGGAATGAGAGCCCACTCACGAAACATAGGAATCAGACCTGAATGGCACGAGTCCTCTGAAAAGTTGGGAAGGATCTGAGAGATGTGTTGTCCAGAACTGCATGCAGGCACAGAGGATGATGCGAGAGCTCCCAGTGAAATTTGGGCAAGTTGATGGATTATTCAAGCTGAACAATAGGGTCACTAACAATAGATGGTCCAACGCTAGCTGTAGCTAATAAGTCTTCAGCACCCAAATCATCAAGGTACAGGAATACTGACATTGCTGTCCTGAACTGATGTGCTGTGATGGCCGGCACCACCTTGCTGAAGACATGAGCTGTCCAGGACAAGCCGAACAGAAGCAATGCGTTTTGGTAGTGGGTGGAACCCTCTAAAAGCACAGATATCTCCTGTGCAACTGTAGGATAAGAACATGAAAGTATGCGTTCTGCAAGTTGAAGGATACCATTCAGTCTCCTAGTTGCAGAGAAAGAAAAACATGAGACTAGCTCCACAGCACCTTTTTAGATCGTACTCTTCAATCTGGAAGGAAAAGCCCGAAGAAATGGATGTGGAAGCTGTTGCAAATGGAGTGCAAAACCTATTTCTACGATCTGGAGGACCTTTTGATCTTCAAATGTGAGACACCCTTTGTTCAAGTTGCCATGTGCTCCCTCGATGGGAAACTGAATTAGCTCACAGAGTGGGTCAGGAGAGGAGAATTAGCTGGTGCTGATCCGGTCTGCTCCTGGAACCACCTCAATCAGTTTGGTTGCTGAGATTGCTGGTAGGGTTGGTGTTGGGGAAAGGGCATACCTCTGGCATAACCACAAAATCTGAAATACTCTCTATAAAACTTAAGGGCAGGGAAGTGAATTTCATGGACCACTTCAGCAAAGTTGTCCCAAATTTAGTTAACATAGGTAGGCACAAGAGTATGTGTTATTTTCCACAGGGCATGGGTGTATCTGGAGAAATGGCAGGTGGTGTTTGTCGACCTGAGAGCCATACTCCCAAAGGAAAAACATTTATTCTCCTTGGTTTCCATTGCCTGCAGAATCTGTGTTTAAATGAAGTCTACTGCCTAACGCACAAGTTACTACTTGTGTAACAATATATCTGTAAGAGACATTAGTTAGTGATAGATTCCTTACCTTAGAATATCCCCAGGCGTCAGACTGGATCACAAAACTTTTGCGTAGCAGTACCCTTGCGCGTCGGTAGGCGTTGTCTGCAGCTCTGCGTCCGTCGTCGGCGTCGTGATGACGTCGTCGGAGTACTTAGACGCCGCCTCCGCGTGCTGACGTCAGTTCTTAGACACAGCTTTTCCGCGCCAGAAACGCAGAGCTATGCCAAAAACCAACACTGGTGCCATGAAACTAGGGCCCTAAAGGGGGATGACCTTAACCCTAGATATCGGTTCGCAGAACGGTGAGGATGGGTGGGTCGGTAAGGAATCTATCACTAACTAATGTATCTTACAGATATATCGTTACACAAGTAGTAACTTGTGCATCTGAAAGAGACACGTTAGTGATAGATTCCTTACCTTAGAATAGATACCCCAGCAATACCAACCCCGTGGAGGTGGGTCTGCGAATCAATAATCACACCAGAAAGTCCTGGAGGACGGAACGGCCAAAGAAGCCATCCCTCCGGACTTGACTATCCAGGCAATATTGTCTAGCAAACGTGTGCAGCGAGGCCCACGTAGCCGCCTGGCAAATGTCCTGCAAGGGCACACCTCGGCCCAAGGCAGTTGTAGTCGCTGTGGCTCGAGTGGAATGAGCCCTCAGCCCCACAGGGGGTTCCTTCTTAGCCAAGGAGTAACACGCCTGGATACACAAGATGATCCACCGCGAGATGGTCCGCTTGTGCACCGCTTTCCCCTCCTTAGCGCCCACGTAACCAACAAAGAGTTGGTCATCCACCCGGAACTGGCGTGTGCGGTCCAGATAGAACGAGAGCGCACGCTTTTGGTCCTGACGGTGGAGCCTCTCTTCCTCTCTCGAGGGATGCGGAGGCGGAAAGAAGGTGGGCAAGGTGATCGATTGCCCAATGCGGAAGGCTGTGACTACCTTGGGTAGGAAAGAGGGCCTTGTCCACAACACAACCTTGTCCGGATGGACTGAAAGGAAAGGAGGTTTCCAGGATAGAGCCTGGAGCTCACTCACTCTCCTTGCAGAGGTGATGGCTACCAGGAAGGCAGTTTTCAAAGTGAGAAGGCGAAGAGGATAGTTGTGAAGTGTCTCAAAGGGAGCACACATCAGAAAAGTTAGAACCAAGTTCAAGTCCCACTGAGGCATCACAAAGGGAACAGGAAAGAACGTATGTGTGATGACTTTCAGGAATCGATTAGCGATAGGGGACTTGAACAAAGAAGGTTGATCAGGCAGCCTCAAAAAGGTTGAAAGAGCAGAAAGGTAGCCTTTGAAAGTGCCCAGAGTAGAGCCCTGCGGGGCAAGAGAAAGAAGAAAGAGAAGAACCTCAAAAAGAGGGGCATTGAGGGGATCCACAGCCTTTGCTGTGCACCATGCCACAAATCTGTTCGACCTGCAGGTGTATACCAACTTTGTGGAGGGACGCCTGGCTGCCAGAATGATGTTACAGACTTCAGGAGGCAAGTCAAATGGCCTCAACTGTCGCCGCTCAATCTCCAAGCATGGAGGTGGAGACTGGACAGGTTCGGGTAGAGGACCGTCCCCTGCTGCTGCAACAGAAGGTGCTCCTGAAGAGGCAGACGAACTGGGGGATCGACTGACATGAGTAGCTCGGGATACCAGTACCTTCGCGCCCAGTCCGGTGCCACAAGGATGACTTGTGCCCGGTCGCGCCTGATCTTCTTCAGCACTCTGGGCAGAAGTGGTATAGGCGGAAAGGCGTACAACAGACCGCAACTCCACTCGCAACGAAAAGAGTCTCCGAGCGAGTGTCGCCTTGGAAATTCCAACGCGCAGAACTGAGGACATTGCGCGTTCTCTTCGGTAGCGAATAGATCTAACCAAGGCTCTCCCCACTGCAGAAAGAGGCCTTGCACCACGTCAGAGTTCAGACGCCATTCGTGATCCATCATGCACCTGCGGCTGAGTTCGTCCGCCCTGGCGTTCAGAGAACCTGCCAAGTGTTGAACCACCAAAGTCACGCCCTGATGTTCCAGCCATTGCCAGAGGCGCAGAGCCTCCTGGCAGAGGGTCCGCGACCTCACCCGCCCTGTTTGTTGCAGTACCACATGGCGGTGGTGTTGTCCGTGAACACCTGCACTACACTCCCCCGGACAGAGGGGAGGAATGCCTTCAGTGCAAGACGAATCGCCCGCAGCTCCAAATGGTTGATATGGAGCCGGGACTCCGCCGGAGACCAGAGGACTCTGATCTCCGCCTCTCCCATGTGGCCTCCCCAGCCTTGGAGGGACGCGTCTGTCACAACTACATGCTCCCGTTGGGGAAGGGAGAGGGATCTGCCGCTGACCCAATCGGGGTCCGTGAGCCACCACTGCAGCATTCGCAGTGCCCTCCGAGATCAGGACATGGTCGGACAGGTTGCCCTGATGCTGGGCCCACTGAAACTTCAGGTCCCACTGCAGAGCCCGCATCCGCCACCGGGCGTGATGCACCAGAAGGGTGCAGGAAGCCATCAGCCCCAGAAGCCACAGCGTCAACCTGACCGAAACTCGGGATAAAGGCTGGAAGATTGGAATCAGAGCCTGTATATCCCGAACCCGCTGCTCGGGTGGGTAAACCCGAAACTGCACCGAGTCGAGAACCGCTCCGATGAAAAGGAGCTTCTTAGAGGGACACAGGTGTGACTTCGGCACATTGAGGGAGAACCCCAGCTGGTGCAAGAGGTCTGCCGTTGTCTGGAGGTGGTTGATGACTGTCTGGGGCGAGCCCGGCTTCAACAACCAGTCGTCGAGGTAGGGGAAGACTGAGACCCCTAACCGGCGCAGATGAGCTGCGACCACCGCCATCACCTTCGTGAACACCCGTGGGGCACTGGTAAGGCTGAAGGGGAGCATGGTAAACTGAAAGTGCTCGTAGCCTACCGTGAACTGCAGGTAACGCAGGTGGGCCTGCAAGACGGGGATGTGGAAATAAGCGTCCCGCAAGTCCAACGCTACCATCCAGTCTCCTGGGTCGAGGGCAGCTAAGACCTGAGCCAGAGTCAGCATCTTGAAGTTCTCCTTCCGGAGGAAGCCGTTGACGTTCCGTAGGTCCAAGATAGGGCGTAGGCCCCCTTTGCCCTTCTTGGGTACCAGAAAGTAGTGGGAGTAGCAATATCGTCCTACTTCATGCCCAGGAACGCGCCCGATGGCCCCCTTGGCCAAGAGGGCCGAAACTTCCTCCTGCAGAAGCCGCAAGTGATCCCCCGATAAGCGGTGGTGTTGCAGTGGCAATGCTTAAGGGGTCGTCTCGAAGGGGAGGGAGTAGCCCCTCCGGACGATCTGCAGCACCCACCTGTCCGAAGTGACAGTGCGCCAGTGAGAGTGGTGATGGCGAACCCTGCCACCCACAGGCGTCACATGGGCCGAGAAGCACGGACTAGGAGGGTTTAGAGGCGGATGCTGCGGGGGAAGGTGTGGACTGGCCTCACCGTTGTCCCCGACCGCCTCCATGGCGATTTCCATGGCCGCCACCGCGCTGGATGTTAGTCTGCGGCGTGTGGCTGGCGGCACGTGTGGGGGCGCCCCTTCCTTGGCCACGAAAGAAGCGAAAGGCACCCGTTTGCTGGCGCGGGGCGGAGAGGCCCAAGGACTTGGCCGTAGCCCTGGAGTCCTTAAAGCGCTCAAGCGCGTATTCTGCCTTGTCGCCAAAAAGGAGACAGCCATCAAACGGCATGTCCATCAGAGTGTTTTGGACATCTGCCGAGAAGTTGGCTGACCTCAACCAGGCGTGGCGTCTAACCGCCACAGTCGTTGCCATCGCTCTACCTAGTGAGTCGGTGGTATCCAGCCCACACCGGATGGAGTATTTTGCTGCATCCCGACCCATCCACAAGGGCTTGGTAGAGTTTGGCCCGTACCTCCAACGGACACTCTGGCAGCACTTCCGCAACCGTCTCCCACAGAGAGTGGGTGTAGCGGCCCAAGAGGCATGCAGTGTTGGAAGACCGCAGTCCCAGACTAAGGGAGGAGAAGATCTTTTTCCCGTACTGCTCGTACCTCTTGGATTACCTGTCCAGCGGAGCCGACGGGAATGCGGTCTGGGAATTGGAGGCCTGGATGACCAGACTCTCGGGGTCGGGGTGGGTGGAAAGGAAACATGGGTCGCCCGGGGCCGGGCGGTGGCGTCTGGCCACATTCCTACCTACGGGCGAACCCGTAGCGGGCCTGGACCAAGTGCCCAAAAGAACGTCGGTCAAGGCCTCATTAAAAGGCAGCAGAGGCTCGGTCGAGCTTGACTTCGACCCGGAGGAGTGGTGCAGACTCCCGGAGCTGTGGTGGCTCCGTCCCCGCGACCTCCCATGGGACTGGGACCAGGACCTCACGCGGCGCGGGGCCGACTGCCGGAGTTCGAGTCGCCTGCGGGACAGCTCCCGCCTGGCTTTCGAAGAGAGGGCCCGGCAGTCGGAGCAGGCCTTGTCGTCGTGGTCGACGCCTAGACAAGTTAGGCGCAGGCTTGAAACCAGGCATCCCTACGGCACCGATCGGAGTCGCAAGACTTCGAGAAATGATCAAAAATGATCCCAAAAAGTTAGTCAAAAATTGACTAGGGTTACTGCTTTTTCCAGATCTGCGCTGGCTGGTGTGGAAAAAAGAAGTACTGACGTCAGCACGCGGAGGCGGCGTCTAAGTACTCCGACGACGGCATCACGGCGCCCACGACGCCAACGGCGGACGCGGAGCCGCAGATGACGCCTACCGACGCGCAAGGGTACAGATAGGCAAAAGTTTCCGGATCCAGTCTGACGCCTGGGGATATTCGACGGTAAGGAATCTATCACTAACGTGTCTCTTTCAGATTGATATTGTCATCCTGGTCGATGATGTGCAGCATCTCTATGTGATTGGAGTTCATGACAAAGATAAATTCCATGAGACCGAAGTTGAGACTCCTATCTGTATTGGGTCTCCTGCACTAATCTCTAAGCCTGCCTCCATGAGCAATGAGAATAACTTTTGTTTAGGGTGGGCAGCAAAGTCAGTGCAGGTGGAGGAGCAACTTTCACAGCCTACGGCAGAGGTACAGTGCTGGCTGGGGCTGGTGGTGTGCCCCGAGGTCATCTGTGGTCAACTGCCTACCAGCAGTAATCAAGTCGGGGGGAACCAAACAGTAAATCAAGGGAGAGGACAGCTAGAGTGCTCGACCGCGAAGCTGGGGAACCAGGTCCGAGTCTCGGCAAGGGGCACTCAAAATGTGTCCTTGCGTAACGCAAATGGTGCAGATGTAAAGCGCTCTGATACCTTCGGGGCAAGTTTGCGCTATAAAAAACTCAGAGACAAAAAAAGAACTATGGAAAGGTCCCAATATAGCTTGGGTGAATGCAATGAACTGTCCCGGGCTTGCGTTTGGCACCGCAAACTCTGGATACACTGAAGAAAAGGTGTGACTGGGGTGGCCTGCACCAACATCTGCACTGAAGATGCCTCAGTGATACAAAGTGGGAGCGGTGCAGAGACCTAACACAGGAATGGGATTGTTGCAAGTGTATAGATCTTTCACTTCTACCCACTTCTTTTACTATCTCTTCTTCTTCGATAATTTTGAGGAAGGGAAAACTTTGGACTTCAAGCAGGTTCTGGATCATAACTGATGCTGAGCCTGGTATTCCACCTACCACTCGTTTATGGTTTTTACATGCATGAGGCCACATTGGTCACAAGCACTCAAATTGTGCTTGGTCTCCAAGCACTACAGATAGACCTTGTGAGGGTCCAAAATGGACATCTGTTAACAGCAAGAGCAACAGGATTCGAAGCATAACTTTTAGTTTGCAATATCCTGTCTAACACTGCTAAATAAGAGTTTTTGAACAAAAAGTACTACATGGATCCTATTCAGATGTTCGTAGATGGGCATGGAATAAAAGGAACTGAAGTCAGGGCGTGGCAACGGCATCTGTTGCCAAGATGGAGTCACGTGCCACCTACTGGCTTAGGAGCCAATGCAAATTTCCAGATACAGCCACGCACCTGGGAACATTGGAAAGGTGAGGAGTTAGCAGTCAGAAGAATGAATCATAAATGTTTCTATATTAACCGCTGTCAGATAAGGGACCCTTATAATCTTCATAAGAATACTGCCAACAGAGGATTACAGTTGGATATTTCTCTTATTTGCAACTTTGTTAAGAGAAATCTTGGACGATAAAGAGTGGTAATCCTGTCAATGTAATACACAGATATACTTGGTGTGGACTAGGGGCATACGAAAGAAGAAATCAGGGGAATGGGTATGTAACGGGGAGTTCAGGCGGGTGGAGGAGCTTTTCCCCCCCGGTGCATGGTGGATTACTGATTCTGCCTCCCCTCCCTCCCTTCAGAACGACTGGACTACCAACTCCATGATCTCATCGCAGGAGGAGGAATGTAGCGAAGGCGCCTTTAATTGGGCGTTCACCGAAGAAGAAAACACCCCCCCAAATGATGTCAGGACCATCGGACTGGTTAAGACCCAGGAAGTACAGAAGGCGGGGTGTGACGACACCCAGGAGATTGGAGACGGTGTGTGGATGCGGAAAGAAGAAGACGGTGACAAGACTCGAGAGAGGAGCCGAGAGAGTGTTGGTCGCGGAGCCGAGCCAGGAGATCAACGACCCCGTGAGGCGCCGTGGCACACTCCCGAGGGAGGAGTGTGGCTTAGACAGGTATGGCAGCGACTCGCAGGATGGGTAGGGAGGCGGGGTGACTCTCCTCCATAGCGCTGCGAACGCCTGGCTACTACCCTGTATAGTTGTATATAGCTTCTCCCTCTCCCGATTTTTCCCGCATTCCCCAAACCACCCTCTCCTCACTTAACTCCTTCCTCACACCCAGGGTAAATCTCGAAGTATAAATACACCTTTACAGCGGTGTCCCTTTCACTCTCCGGTTTCCCTTGGGCGACTTGAACAATTACTCGAGTCCTGACGGTCTCTCCTCTGTCTTTTGTCCTAGGTCTGGCCAGTGGAGAGGAACCAAGGCGTCTGCCGAAAAGAATGGCCTAGCAGGACCGAATTCCATCCCTGAGACTACCTACTTGGAAAACACCGCATTCACGGAGCCTACTGACTTTGCTCGAGAAAGACTCACATCCCGACAAAAGAAACCTGTAACTAAAATAAAACCATATCTCGCTAGAAACAGTCTCCGGTCCCTTCATACACCCACGTCACAACTGGTGTCAGAAGTGGGATCCTCCACTTCCATCCCAGCAAACCAGATGGATCAAGTCATTCAACACCTGATAAAGGGACAGGAGAAATTGGAATGGGCCATAGAGTGCCAAATGACCTCAGCACAAGCCGACCGTGAGGTGTTCAAAAACACCATAACCGCACAGATTGAGGGGTTACAAAAAGCGATGCACGATCCTGGTGCAACCCAGTATTAGAGAGAAGGGGCCCCGTGTTGCATCCCGCAGGGGTCCCATTACAGAAGTACGTTACGGGAGAAGATCCGGACGCCTTCTTGACCAATTTCGAAAGGGCTGCCAGAGCATGTGGGTGGCCGGAAGACAAGTGGCCATTTTTTTGGGCTACGCTGCTGTCAGGAGAAGCTCAGGCAGCCTACCAAGTAGCCAACAACACCGGGAATACTCCCTATGCAGAAATAAAAAAAATTATCCTTGATCATCTGGGGCTTGATAGCAAAGCTTACCAAGTAAGGTTTAGAAAAGAAAAGGGGATTTCAGGAGAGAACCCGAAGACTCTATTCCTGCGGTTAAAGATGGCCGCCGCTAAGTGGCTAAAGCCAGAAAGCAGAAGTAAGGAAGAGATAATGACAAGCATTTATTTGGAACAATTTATGGAGGATCTTCCTTACGGGACTCAGAGATGGTTAAAACAGCACTCAGGGCTTACGGCCGCTCAAGCTATAGAAGTGGCTACTACCTATTCAAGGGCACCGCCTCGCTCCTTTCCTTGGGACAGCGACAAAAACCCAAAAACAACCTCCAACCCTATACCGGAAAAGAAAATCACGAGTGGAACAGAGCCCCTGAAGGCTAAACCGTTCAGGCTGGACCCCACAACTGTGAGGGGCCCACAGTGTTTCGAATGTGGGGAGTGGGGCCACATTGCGCGTATGTGACCCCAAAGAAAAACTGCAGAGGAACCGATGGAGGTGGGGTATATACCCAAGGCAGTGATGTACACGGCAGGAATGGGACCCTCTTTCTATGTTCGTGTTCAGGTTAACAAAAAGCGAATAAGAGCCCTATTGGACTCGGGTGTAGGCAGTCGGTAATACAAAGTAGACTAGTTCTACCCCCTCAAATACTCAACAATGCCATAGTACACATAAGGTGTGTTCAGGGGGATGTAAAGCCATACCCTTTGGCCCAGATTACCCTACAACCAACAGGTAGGACCCCATGTACGGTCAAGGTGGGGGTGGTGGAGTCTCTTCCTGAGGATTTGATCATAGGGGTGGGTAATCCTGACTTTATGTCACTGTTCCAAAACGAGCTAAGGGAAGCAAAGGCAGAAGGTAACAAACGCCTATCAGCCCTAATAACCTCAGAACCCTGGCGGTTGGACCGGAATTTTAAATTTGCACAAGCTAACGACGCCACCCTGTTTAATGCATGGGAAATGGCCCATGTGTCACAAACACCCCCCACCAATACTTACCCTAGATTCACGATCACAAATGACCTACTATATAGGGAAGGAAAACACAATGAGCCCTGCCAACTGTTGGTACCGCAGATTTTCAGAGAGCAAATACTCTTCTATGCACATACACATTTGACCGCTGGTCACTCAGGGGCTGAAAAAACCACGCAGAACATAACCACCATTTCTATTGGCCAGGTATTTATAAGGAAGCGGCAGAATATTGCAAGAGGTGCGAGGTTTGTCAGAAAAAGAATATGTATAAACCCCCTGGAATTCCCCTACAGCCTCTGCCCATAATAGGGAATCGATTCAAAAGGGTAGGAATGGACCTGATTGGTACTCTTCCCCGTACGTCCAAAGGCCACAGCTATGCGCTAGTCATAGTGGATTATAACACCCGCTTCCCCAAAGCCTTTGCTCTTCGAGCCCCTACAACTAAAAATGTGGCAGGAAAACTTATGGAACTGTTCTCGAGAGTAGGATTCCCCAAGGAAATACTCACTGACCAGGGGACACACTTCGTGTCACGCATGATGAAAGAAGTATGCAAGATGTTAGACCTGAGACACATGAGTACCTCGGCATACCATCCCCAGACGGACGGTCTGGTCGAACGATACTAGCGCTCCTTAAAGACGACCTTGAAAAAGATGTTGTCAGTGGAAAACAAAGACTGGGATTTACTCTTACCACTGGCCCTTTACGTACTTAGGGCCCAAGTGCAAAGCAGCCTTGGTTGTTCAGCATTCGAGATGCTATACGGAAGCCAACCCAGATCACTACTAGAAATCACAAAAGAAGCCTGGGAACAAGAAGAAGTAACGGAACAGAGAACCCTATTAGAATACACTCAACATTTGAGGTCGAAGCTTGGAAAACCACGAGACCTAGCATACTCTTACCTGGAAAGGAGCCAACAACGACAAAAAAAGTATTATGACAAGGGGAAAAGATGGAGGAAGCTAGAGAAAGGGGACTGGGCATTAGTACTTCTTCCTTCCGCGACCAAAATGTTCCAGAGCGAGTGGATGGGACCATATCCTGTCACCGAAACTCTGGGTAAGTCAACTTATCGGTTACGAATATCCCCTTCCAGGCAGCAGAGTTTCCACATAAATCTGCTAAAAGAGTGGATAGGTCCCCTTCCTAAAGCATCACACTTTGGCCTTCCTTTAACTTCCTGCCCCACAACCCTAGAGCAGCTTCCAATAAACGAAGACCTCTCGGAAGTAATGAGGACAGATCTTATGAAAACCTCCAACCCTTCGCCCAGATGTTTTCAGACACTCCAGGAAGAACGCAATTGATCGAACATAAAAAAAGAGACAGAACAAGGGAAAAGCGTGAAACAGAAGGCATACCGAATACCAACGGCTAGAAGGCAGGACGTCAAACGTGAAATTCAGAAAATGCTCAAGTTAGGGGTAATCCGACCCTCTAGGAGCAACTGGTCGTCCCCCATAGTAATGGTACCGAAACCCGACGGAACGACCAGATTTTGCATGGACTTTCAGGCCCTAAACTCTATATCCTCCTTTGATGCCTACCCCATACCAAGGGTGGATAAATTAATAGAACGAATAGGGGAATCCCGCTTCATCACGGCGCTAGACCTGACCAAGGGCTTTTGGCAGGTCTTCCTGAGAGAGGAGGATAAACGAAAAACCGCCTTCACCACTGAAGACTGATTGTTTGAATTCAACGTCCTACCTTTTGGCCTCCATGGGGCGCCAGCTACGTTTCAACGGCTAATGAATGCCATGTTGCTTTAGCATACCGCATATTGTTCAGTATACCTGGACGATATCGTCCTATTCAGCACCATCTGGAGAGAGCACTTAGAGCATGTAAAAAATACTATTAGCTTTGCAGGCGGCTGGTCTACACATAAACGCCAAAAAGTCCAGGCCTCTTTCCCCAAAGTTAAGTACCTGGGTTTCATGTTAGGGGAAGGTGTAATAGCTCCCCAAGAAGAAAAGATAAACGCGATATTGAACACCCCCTTTCCTTCCTCCAAAAGAGAGTTGAGAGCCTTCTTAGGCCAAATAGGCTATTATAGAAGATTTCTTGAGAATGTTGCAGACACAGCCAGTCCCCTGACAGACCTCCAAAGAAGGACGTGAAAACCTCACAAATACTGCATCCCCCGAAAAAGCGAGACATGCTTTTCAAAACTTGAAACAAGCCATAACCACCAGTCCGGTGTTAATCCCTCCCGACTTTAGTAGACCCTTCACTCTAGCTACAGATGCCTCCAATACAGGATATGGGGCAGTTTTTTCACAATTAGGGGACGATGGGCTAGAGCATCCCATCCTGTTCATTAGCAGGAAGCTACACCCTAGGGAGAGCAAATACCCCACTGTGAAGAAGGAATGTTTAGCCATTAGATGGGCAGTGAATAAGCTGAAATACTACCTAGAAGGAAGGTCCTTCGTACTATACACCGACCATGCTCCCCTCCAATGAATGTATAGAAATAAAGCACAGAACAGCAGATCCGCAGATGGTTTTTGTTTCTCCAACCCTTTTCATTCATAGTGAAACACAGAAAGGGTACGGAGAATGGCAATGCAGACTATTTGTCTAGAACCTCTTTTCTCCCCGATCGGGAGAAACCAGTGGGGGGAAGGTGTGCAAAGGGGAGGTCAGGCTGGTGGAGGAGCTTCCCCCCTCCGGTGTACAGTGGATTACTGATTCTGCCTCCCCTCCCTCCCTTCAGAACGACTGGACTCCCAACTCCATGATCTCATCGCAGGAGGAGGAATGTAGCAAAGGCGCCTTTAATTGGGCGTTCACCGAAGAAGAAAACAACCCCCCAAATGACGTAAGGACCATCGGACTGGTTAAGACCCAGGAAGTACAGAAGGCGGGGTGTGACGACACCCAGGAGATTGGAGACGGTGTGTGGACGCGGAAAGAAAAAGACGGTGACAAGACTCGAGAGAGGAGACGAGAGTGTGTTGGACACGGAGCCGAGCCAGGAGGCCAATGACCCCGTGAGGCGCCGTGCCACACTCCCGAGGGAGGAGTGTGGCTTAGACAGGTACGGCAGTGACTCGCAGACTGGGTAAGGAGGCGGGGTGACTCTCCTCAATAGCGCTGCGAACACCTAGCTACTACCCTGTATAGTTGTATATAGCTTCTCCCTCTCCCGATTTCTCCTGCATTCCCCAAACCACCCTCTCCTCGCTTAACTCCTTCCTCACACCCAGTGTAAATCTCGAAGTATAAATACACCTTTACAGCAGTGTCCCTTTCACTCCCCGGTTTCCCTTGGGCGACTCGACCAATTGCTCGAGTCCTGCCGGTCTCTCCTCTGTCTTTTGTCCTATGCCTGGCCGGTGGAGAGGAACCAAGGCGTCTGCCGAAACAAAGGGCTGAGCAGGACCAAATTCCATCCCCGAGACTACCTCCTTGGAAAACACCGTAATCACGGAGCCTACTGACTTTGCTCGAGAAAGACTCACATCTAGACAAAAGAAATCTGTAACTAAAATAAAACCATATCTCGCTAGAAAGAGTCTCCGGTCCCTTCATACACCCATGTCACAGGGTAGCAGTAACAAAAGTAAATTTTTTTGCTTGCCAAGACCCACTGATGCATCTACTGCCCTTGCATAAGTGAAAGGCAATTTAAAGAGATGTATAAAGAAACATCTCAGTATCAAAAACTCATTTTGCTTCGGCTTCTTTAACAGATCGCATTTAGAGAACCATGCAATTGGGGTACTGGCTGACTGGGTGAAACCTCTGTTCAGGCAGCAACGACAATCCTAGTCAGGGTAGGTCATCAGAAAACCCCAAATTAGCCTGTGCTCACCCTCTGGTATCTTGGTACAGAGCACTCAGATTTAACCTACAGGCAATGTGTAAAGTATTTAAGCAACACTTCAACAGTAAAACAGTAATATCACCACGCAAAAAAAGATCCCACACCAGGGTAGAAAAATGTATCTGAATTGAATAAATGAAACAAGGCCAATACGACAAAAATCCAATTAGTAGAAATGTAGATATTGACTTTTACATTTTTCAGTAAAATACTGCCAAAAAGTGTAAAGCGCCAACAGTGAATATCTGTTGTGCTGGGCCGGGGTAAAGTCACAAGTTCAGGACGACCACAAAGGAGCCTTGGCTGACTACTGGGACTCCGTTAGGCCTGCTGAACAAAAGAACAGCTATACTGTATGTTAAGGAGTCCCAGAAGACCAGAAGAACGAGGCCTGAACTAACTGGAATGGAATGATTCAGTTACAATCAGCATTCTGCAGGGAATTGCCCAAAATCAGACTAAGCAAATACGACAAAGTCAGTATCGAGAGAAAGAGCAAATACGATGAAGGCATTATAGAGAGAGAGATATTAATGTCATTCATGATGTGATTCATGTATATGTATTGCTTCTGTCTGGAGAACTTCTTCCAAAGAATACTTATGGATATATCAAAGTGATTTGCAATCTATTGTGAAAATATCTCTATTTCATAGGTAGTGGGAACATGGTCAATTTAGAAAATCACTAATGCTTGGGGCAAACTAGACCATTTTCCTATTCAAATTGTAAGCTTACCGCGAGGGTTTCAAGAAAAGCAGCGCTAGCTTTATAAGAGTGAGAAATATCTGCAAATATTTAAATTGATGAACACACACTCAACATTTATATAAAAAAGTATATTTCTTGAAAGCACACCACGAATTATCCAATTCACCACACGGTGCAATAATTTCTGGATGTCACAAAAATACATTGTTTAAACCGGACTACATCACACGTCTGTAGCAAGTGTAATATAACAATGGCAACATTATTTCATCTGTTTACTCCCAAACAGCCACTTCGCTCATTCAGCCATTGCCTTCTGCCAGCTGTTCTTTCTCGCTTCTGCTGCTTTCCCGCTCCTTTCCCCTACTGCCTTGTATATTTCAGTCCTCTACTCTCCATCATCTGCTTGCCTTTGGTTTATCCGTTTGCTTCTTGGGTTGGTCTCTTTGCCTTTTTGAATGTCTGTATGACTCTCTATTCTATCTGTTTGCCTCTTTGTTTACCTTTGCCTTCAGACTTTCTCTGTTTGCCTGCTTGCCTCTTTGGCTGTCTGCATGGCTCTTAACCCCTCCCCTGCTGGTGACGGAACCGCTCCGTCACCAGCCACGGACGCGCTGTGCTGATGACGGAGCGGTTCCGTCACGGCCCACTCGGCGTGCCTGCGCGGATTCCGTGCCTGCGCAGGACGTTCTTTTTAGCGGGCGTGGCCGTGACGGAACCGCTCCGTCATCAGCACAGCACACCCAAGGCTCGTGACGGAGCGGTTCCGTCACAAGCATGGAGCGCCGCGCGGCCCCCCCACCCCCTTAGCGCTTCGGTGGATTTGCCACCGCAGCGAAGCGGTTAATTTGGTCTGCTAGCCCGTTAATGCCGTCTGTTTGCCTCGTTTAGTATATCGGTTTGTCTTCCATTTTCCGCAGCTGGTTCATGTTGCTTTTCCCACTCTTTCACACCCTCGCGCTCCCCAGCTGCCGATCCCGCCTCCCGCTAGCCCTGACCGCCACCACCATCCAGTGTCCCTTCAAACTCCCAGGACCTACTTAACAGAGGCTGCCAGCACACCATAGTCAAAGCCTGTTTGCACCTGTCTGCACCTAGAACTCACCCAACACCAGGACCACTTACTTCCGGCCCACCCACAGGTACAATGCTACAGTCCTCCATGCCCTGAACACCGGACGCCCTAGCAAACACTGCTGCCACGCCGCTCCATACTCTTTGATACAAATGTTCTCCTGCGCCAAATGCACACCTGCATGACCACCATCACACTGCAAAGCACCCTGTCGACCATTCACCACACCAGAAGCGACCCACCGACTTCACTGCATACTCCTCAACATGCGCTCTATTTACAAGTACTCCACAGAGTTATGGGACTTCGACACCCTTTCATCCAATATCGTCTTCCTCACCCAGACCAGGCTCAACCCTACATCCGACCCTAACATTGGCACGATTCCTGATTGACATAAAATCATTCACCAGCACCACACCAACAAGCCGGGAGGAGGAACAGCCATCATCCACAAAGAGACCATACAGTGCATTATTACCAACGACAATACCACCACCTCAACTTCAAGCTCCACATGGATGGCAAAACAACCATTAGAGGCACCCTAGCATACTGCCTCCCAGGCCTGCACTCCAGCTTCCGCAACACCATTGCATACTTCATTGAGCCCCTTGCCCTGCATTCCAAGGTCTACATCTTTCTCTGGAACCTCAACTTCCACCTTGAAGAACCTACCTCCTTGACAGTATGAGCAGCCTTGAACTGACCCAAATTGTCCGCGACCCCACGCACAAGTCAGGACACACCCTGGACCCCATCTTTACCGCCATCCACTGCATTATACAGCCACATCACAGAACTCACATGGACCGACCACTCCATTGTCTACTTCAGCATCTCCAGTGCCATCCCAAGATGGCCAGTGCCCCCCATTGCAGCTGGAGCAAAATTTCAGAGACAGCTGGACGGATGCCCTCAACATCTTTAACACAGCTGCCGCTACCAACCTGGAATAGGAAATTAAGAACTTCAACGCGCGGATCACCATCTGAGGCAATAGCTTTGCCCCCATCAAGAGCAACAATCACAGAAGATCCTCAATGGCAAGCTGGTACACCCAAGAACTCAGAATAGTGAAAAGTAACAAACAACTAGAAAGGATATGGCCCGCATGCAATGACACTCCCAACAGGGCAGACTTCAAGACCTCCCTCAAACTCTACCACCACCCGCTCAGGGCAGGAGAGGTGAAATCCCTACCTGTGTGCATTAAAATAAGCACCTACAACAGCAAGGAACTTTTCAACATTGTTAAGGAGTTCTCCAACCTGGCATCTAGCAAAAACAACATCACACCCTCATAAGAGATGTGCAACAACCTCACAACTTCTTCCACAACAAGATTGCAACCATATATAGAAACTTCAAACCCCAATCTATACCCACGGGCATCCTTGAGCAATACGCCCTCACCACAACTGACATGATCCATTGACTGACCACCTAGAACCAGGACATCACCTCCTTTATGAAATCCATACACTCTGGAGCTCCCACAGACCCATGCCTGCACCATATCGTCAATCCCAGAAACCGAAGGATCGGCTAGAGAATCACCACCCTGCTCAAAACCTAAATAACCACTGCAACATTTCCCGATGCCTGGAAACACAAGCCCACAGCTCAAAAAACCCTTCACATACTCCAGCAAAACTCAAAAACTATTGGCCTATCTCCTTGCTCTCAGGAAATGTACTGGAAAACCCTATCAATAGGCAACTCACAACACACCTTGAGAAGTAACAGCTACTCTACCCCTCCCAATCGGGATTCTACAGTAAAGACAGCACCAAGACCTCCCTGATTGCAGCCAACATCCTACCCCTCCACGATTGCGGAGAATCAGTATCTATGATCTTCCTTGACCGTTCTTCAACAATCGACACCATATCCTAGCACACGCTAACCGAATGGTTCACTACATTGGCATCCAAGGAGACGCACTCAGGTTGAATACCACCTTCCTCACAGAACACAGAGGGTTTGTCTATCACCTTTCACACCTCCGAAACCAAGGGTATCGTCTGCAGTGTCCCCCAAAGCTCATCTCTCAGCCCTACCCTCTTCAACGTATACATGACCTGACTGGCTAACCTCATCATATCCCACAGTCAACATAATATCCTATGCAGACGATAACCAAATAATTCTCTCCCTCACTGATGACCTTACCACCACCAGGACGAACTTCCACAGATGCATTACAAGCGTCGCCAACTGGATGAAGAGCAACTTCCGGAAGCTAAACACAGACAAGACGGATCTAATGATCTACGTCCACAACAGCAATCCCTGGGATGACTCCGGGTGGCCGTCAGACCTGGGACCCGCACCCATACCCACGCACCCCACCACGAACCTCAGAATCATCATTGATAACAAGCTCACCATGAAATCACAGATCAATGTGGTCTCCTCTACCTGCTTTCTTACTCTATGCATGCTATGGAAGATCTTCAAGTGGCTATCTCTGAACACACGACGCCCTGTGACCAGGCCCTGGTCACCAGCTGACTGCAATATGGCAACACTCCCTTCACAGGAAGAGCAGGACATCTCTTCCAGAGACTTCAAACCATACAGAACGCCACAGCCAGACTCCTCCTTGACCTCCCCAGACAAATCCAAATCACACTCCACCTCATGCAACTCCACTGGCTCCCCGTACAGAAGAGATCCCAATTAAAGCTGCTGACACACGCACACAAGGCTCTATACAACGAAGGACCCTCAATCATCAACCACCACCTGAACTTCAATTGTCAAGAAGATTACGTTTCACCTCATTAACATTTACCCACACTACCCGCATCCACCAAAGTAGAACTTGGACAGTCCTTCTCCCACATCACTGCACAGGCCTGGAACAGCCTCCTCATAAAGCTTGGGACAATCACCTCACTTACGGAATTCAGAAGGCAAGTGCCTAGATACACAATTGGGTGATTAGCAGCAATTTATGATTGATTTCTTTAGAAATAATTGTTAAAAAAAAAAAATCTTCTATCGAATGAGACTGAATGAAGAATAAAACATATTTAAAAATAATGACATGAAATTAACAGGACCATTCACCAACCCTTGACTGGATGAAGACATTGCTAACCTTAAAGGAAAAGTTACTTAGCTTCAGTGACGCTATATCTGGTAGAGACACAGTCTAGCTGAGGATTCCTTAACTTAGAATTTCCCCAGACACCAGTCTGAATCCGGAGATTTTTCAGCAGTACCTTTGTGCGGCAGGTTACGGCGTTGTACGGCTCCGTAGTGACGTCTATGGATATGACGATAGTAAAGCCATATAAGTCCCCTTGGGCACGCGGATGTCAGTTTTCTATTGTGAAACTCTTCCGCACCAGAGCGAGGAGCCACTACTAAAACTGGATGTGGAAATAGTGGGCCAAAAAAGCTAAAAAAAATCGTTGAAACAACAATAAAAAGAAATAACAAATGTTACAAAAATACCAGACAAGGATTTTAGAAAAAATGCCCAGTAAAGCAAAACTGAACACAGGGACAGAAGAAAGTTTGCACCCTTGGAATAACCCATATAAAGGAAGAGACCATACCCTCTATGAATCAATCATTAATGGTAAAGAATGGTATGGTAATATGTCAACAGAACCTGCAACAACAAAACTAAACGGTTTGTTAATTCACACCATTACATGATCTATTGACAGTACCAATGTCAAGGTGAAATGCGAACAAGAAAGTTTTCGTAGGAAAAGCAAGGAGATTAAACTGCTCACACTGATTGAAATAGTGATCACTGTCATTAAAAATCAGTATTGAAAGGGTATAACCCCTACCTCAAAAGACCTTTGGAGGGATGGGCATTAAGGAATCTGCGGCTAAACGGTGTCTCTAACTGATATGGCGTTACCAAAAGGTAAGTAACTTTTCCATCTGGTAGCAACATCTAGCCGTAGATTCCTTAACTCGGAACTAAATACCATGGCTATACCACTGGAGGAGGGTTGGCAAACTAATCCCACAAAAGTTCTCAAAGAGAACTAGCCAGTCAACTAATGACTGACCAAGTGTAGGTGGGAATAGTAAAGCAAGAGCTTGGCTCTTAAGAATCTATGACCTCTGTCATAGAGCATTGTAAATAAAAGCAACAAAGAATTTCCTGTCAGAAGACAGACATGAACCCTATGCCCTTTAAAAAGGGGAAAGAAGACAGGATGACCAAAAGGGGTCAAATGCATGAAGAAGAAGTCAAAATCTATATTGTTTCTGGCAATAAAGAATCATAATTTGAGCTGTCGTGCTGGAATCCTAATAGGGCCTGCAGAACCCATCTCCAGATGGAAAGATGGACAAAATCCCCCTGTCATGATTAATGTAGTGTGTACAATTTGTAGCATCCACAATGAGTCAATGCCACAAAAGATGTGTGTATATATACATTCACAAATACATACACACACATATCTATATATATACACATATATATATACACACATATATATACACATATATATATATACACATACATATATACACACACACACACACACATATATATACACACACATTTCTATATATATACACATATATATATATATACATAAGAGTTGATGGAAAACTCGGATCCGGATACAGTCTCGCTGGCCAGCTCATCCAGCATGTCCCTTTCAGAAATCAGCAACACAGAGGGTCAACCTGGAAGAATTTTAGAAATCGGTGAAGAAATCGATTTTTTAGTAGAGGACCGGCTGCAAACTTTGCGTCCCAGACACAAAAAGAATTACAACGCAAAAGGCGTAACGCAAGACGCCACGCAAGACGCAAAAAGAGGAAAGCCACAGCAGCCGCAACAGCAGCAAAAGAAAAAGAAACAATGGTTCAACAAGAAGAAACAATAAAGGATTGTACCATTACCAACCTTTCCGATGTTACCCTAACCGCAGCAGAAGAGCAACTACTAACCCTAGGACTTAATTTTTGTCCGGAAAGTTCATTCAACTATACCAATACAAGAGCGGATGTCTTTAAGTTCATTCGTAAACTTAAACTTAGAAAGTTTTTTGCATCCAAGACTGTGACTAAAAATATGGAACGTACTGCTAGCACCAGCACCAACCGCAGTACTACTGTCACAACTCCAGCAGCCCCAGCAGCAAGAGATGCTAGACTCTTGCTCACCCTATGTGATCTGGGAGAGGCGGTGGATCCAACATCCGGTGATGATGGTGCTTCTAACACTCAAAGAGAATTGATTAATGTGGACATTCGCCAGAAAGGAGTTGGAGAAAGTCCGTTTAAGCCGGTAAGCACTTTTTTACCTGTCATGCCAAAAGATGCCATTGACATTTACCATGAATGCGTGACGGAAGATCTGAAAAAGTTAAACCGCACTGTGCAGGCTCTAACTCATAAGAACAATGCCAGGATCATACAGTATAATTCTTTAATGAAAAAACTAAGTCAAAATCAGGAAGTTGTTATCAACAAGTCTGACAAGGGGGGTAATATTGTCTTGTGGAGAAAGGAAGAATATACGGCCGAAGCCATGAGACAGCTAAATGACCCTGCCTGTTATGAAAGATCAAATGGGATGGCCTACAAACGTGCCAAAGACAATTTGAAAAAAATGTTAATGTCTTACAAAAGAAACAATCTGATCTCCCAAACTGAATTTGACTATCTGCACATAGAACATCCGGTAATACCGATACTGTATTTGATCCCCAAAATTCATAAGCAGAAAATACCCACTCCGGGCCGTCCCATAATAGCGGCCATTAACAGCGTGGGGGAGAATATCTCACAGTACATAGACTTTTTTCTGCAGGACATTGTCAAAGACTTGCCCAGTTATTTGAAAGATACGGGGGACTTTTTAAACAAACTTAATTCTATCCAGTGGCGTAACAATTGGTGCATTCTGACTTTAGATATAGAGTCACTATACACCTCCATAGATCACTCCAAAGGTTTGAACGCCATCAAACACTATCTTGGTTCACGATCCTGTGAATATTACGTACACAACAAGATGTTATGTGAGCTAGTGCATTGGTGTTTGCATAACAATTATTTTATGTTTGCTAAGAGTGTCTGGAGACAAGTGCGAGGTGTGGCGATGGGATCGTGCTTCTCCCCCAGCTACGCATGTCTACATGTGGGCTGGTGGGAGGAGCGCGGTCTCATCAATACTCTAGGATTTCACAAGGTTCAATACTGGAAACGGTTTATTGATGACGTGTTTTGTATTTGGGAGGGGGATGAGGAAAGTGCTTGTGTATTTGTTGATGCTCTTAATCAGAACAATGACAACCTGTTCTTTACGGCTAACATTAGCAAAGAGCAAGCAGATTTCCTTGATGTGCATGTCACCATAGCTAACAATACTGTTACCACATCGTTATACCGTAAACCTACGGCTGGTAATAGTATACTACACGCTAGCAGCAAGCATCCCCAACACGTAATTACCAATATTCCGTATGGGGAGTTGCTGAGAGTTAAAAGGATCAGCAGCACTCCTGAAATTTTTGAACATGAGGCACAAATCACGATGAACAGATTAAGAGCAAGGGGTTACAAAGACAAAGTCTTGAACAGCGCGCTCAGGCGGCGTCGTGCCAAGCCTAGGGAATCCCTTCTGACATCCGAGACTGTGGAACTGGAGTCAGATAACTCGGCTCCCCGACTCATATTGGCATTCAGCAAACAAGAGAGACAAATAAGGTCCATTGTGAGGAAGCACTGGCCTATCCTTCAAACTGATAGTGTCTTGGGTGATATTATCCCCTGTGCCCCCACAATAACTTATAAGAGAGCACCAAGCATGCACAATTGTCTAGTCAAAAATAGTCCAGAACTAGGTAGTGGCAGTACCTGGTTAAAACAGAAAGGTTTCTTTAAATGTTCCTCCTGTAGGGCTTGTAAATTTGGTGTCAACACATCACATTACTTTACACCTTTCAGCTCCAGGAGGAAAGCTATCCGGGGATATTTTAACTGTCACAGTGAGTTTGCAATATATGTCCTGACGTGCACCTGTGGCCTTCGTTATGTGGGTAGTACCAAGCTACAGGTGCACGCCAGGATTTTGCAACACTTGCGTGCCATAGTCAATAGTGACAGTTCTTACCCAGTAGCACGTCATTTTAAATCCACACACAACAATGATCTGTCCAACTTAACATATTATGTCATTGATGTGGTAGCGCCCCTCGTTCGAGGGGGTGATAGAGAAAAACTGCTACGTAAAAAAGAAACCGAATATATTATTGAACTAGACAGCAAATATCCAAATGGTTTAAATACCACTGAAGACTTGCACCATCTGTTGTAGTTATGTTTATCTCTGTACTGTTTTTCTGGTTTTTTAAGATCAATTCCAAGATGTTTATCCAGGGAATATTCACATATGGTTTTTCCATATTTTTCTTTTCAAGGTCTTTCTGAATTCAATAACTGATACTTGTTGGCGCCGACAAGGCACCGCATGGGAGTCCGGTCAGGATTCTTTAATCATACAGATCTTGATGTACATTGGCTCCATGTAAATAGTTATCTCTCTGTCCTTTCGAAGTAGAAATTGGTGATTAATGAATTTTATGTCAACCAATAATTAGTTTTTAGCTCACATTATTTTTCACTTTAGTTTGTAGTGGGATAAATCACTAGTGGGTTTCGCAATTTGGTTGTTGGCACGCTTAATGTACATGTACATACCTTAGGTATGAGCTATTCATATCAATATGAAATATATTCTGGGAAAGGTCCTTATGAGTATAAAGTGGTCATTATGGTCTCGTATGTGGATTTGTATATAGAAATAGAGTATGTACATATGTAGATATAGATACATGTATATTTATACCGTATATTTTTTCATCAATTTTTGTGATAAACTGTATATAGATAGTATATTTTTGTAAGAGTATATATATTTATTGACCAATTAGACAGACCATCATATAGGACCTATATATATATATTTTTGTACATGGCCATTATGTATCTTAGCAGGATATATGCATTCATGCAGATATTATTGTTTTCAGTGCCAGCATCACTGTTGTTCTAGATTGTAAATAGAGGTGTGCACGTAATTCACAATACAATACGTGTTTTTTCTATGTCTACACCTTGTGACTCACGAAAATGGGTGGAGCATCACTTCAAAAAAATGGTTTAAATTTGTAGCTGACCTGGTGCGCGGTGTGTGACCAAGGGCACTAGTTGCTCGAAACGCGTAACCAGAGAGGTTTTCAATAAAATCTCCTTTACTGCAGCCATTGGGTCCGTGTCTTCATTTCCACAGCAGGAGTGTGGCGTTTTTGAAGATTTCACCGTACACATATATATATACACATATATATACACATACATATATACACACACACACACACATACATACACACACACATACATACAACATATATATATATATATATATATATACACACATTTATACAAACACACATATATACACACACACGTCAGAATCATAAGTTGAGCTGTCGTGCTGGAATCCTAATAGGGCCTGCAGAACCCATCTCCAGATGGAAAGATGGACAAAATCCCCTTGTCATGATTAATGAAGTGTGTACAATTTGTAGCATCCACAATCAGTCAATGACACAAAAGATGTGTGTCTGTATACATTCACATATACATACACACACACATATATTTACACACATACACATATATACACACACACATATATTTACACACACACACACACACACATACACACCCACACACACACATACATATATATATATATATATACACACATATATATATATATATACACACACACACATATATATTACCTACTGGCGGTCGCCAGTAGGTATATATAGTTAGGACCTAGTTTCCATAGGAAATCCGCTACATTCTATTGGGAATAACTTTGGCGCCGGTTGTTGAATCTTTGCGAATTTCTCAAAGAAGATGGCCTGTTCCGCACCCCTTCTTCCCTGAAAGTCTCGGGTAGATTCGTCAAGTGGGGGCCGAGAAAAAGGGGGGTCCCAAAATGTGTTTTCCCCATGTTAATTTCCATAGGACCTTTAGACACGGCTACAGCCCGAACCGCTGAACGGAATTACACCAAATTTGGCAAAATGGTAGAGTCTGATTCACAGATCGCCCTTTTGCTTAATTGGTGTAAATCCCTCCAGTAGTTCCTGAGAAAATTAGTAGAGAAAAAATGTATATATCTATAAGCGCCTAACCACACATCTCATCGTGAGATCTGATTGGCTGTCAACACTTCATCCAAGAAGTATTGGCAGCCATCTTGGACCAATATACATGATAGCACCTCATTTAAGAGCATTGCAGTTCATAGAAGGTTTTAGGACTTTAGTTACATTATAAATCATTTGTTGATGGTACCATACTCATTTTAGGAATTGTGGTGTGTTCTAAGGTGATTTTGCCATGTGAAAAAGTCTTCTGCTGGGATATCATAAATCATGTTTGAAAGAAAACTATTATCTCATGCTTTTTCCACAGTGGTTTGGAAGGGGATCTATAAGCTAAACTGAAAGCATATTTTCTGTAAATTCACATTATCTTTCTCAGTCATGTGAGAACGAAGTCTGACATTCTCAGTAAAACATGTACATCCAACAAGGACAGAGACTGTCAATTGATTCCTTTGTGTTCTACTGCAGCTTCCCAGAGTGTTCTAAAGAACAACTAGAGTGCTAACAGTCCTACTTATTACAAAGTTATGGCACACCTGAAGCCATCTTGATTGGAATAAAGTGGTAACTCTTAAAACATTTAATTTAAATAGGAACAAAATGAACAAGTTACTTACCTTCGATAACGCTTTTTCTGGTAGATACAATATCTGCCTGTGGATTCCTCACTTTGTGAATATCCCCTTGCGTCAGCAACATTTGGAAATTCTTTTCGTAGCCTCGCGCCGACGTGGACTTGGACGTAATAGAGACACGGCCTGGCACGCGACTCCGCTGACGCCACCGACGCCTATAATAGGCCCACGCCGGCGTGAGGACATCAGTTCCGCCCCTTTTTTCCGTGCCTTCGAGGCACACGGACGGACCAATGACAGTAGAAATATACACAGTATACACAGTACATAAAGTCAAGATAACACACACAGTGTGAAGCAAATGCAGGAAAGCAATTGAAACAACTCCTTGACAATAAAATTCATATACAATACAAAACAGTAAACCAGGTATAGAAGAGTGGACAACGGGGAGGCGGGTGGGTCAGTGAGGAATCCACAGGCAGATATTGTATCTACCAGAAAAAGCGTTACCGAAGGTAAGTAACTTGTTCTTCTGATAGATACATCTGCCGTGTGGATTCCTCACCTTGTGAATAGAGTCCCACAGCAGTCCCCACTCCCGGAGGAGGGAGTCCACTCTTCTAAACCAGGAAATCCTGGAGGACAGAACGCGCAAAGTGGCCATCCCTCCTCACTTCGGAATCCAAGCAGTAATGCTTCGCGAAAGTGTGGAGGGATGACCAAGTTGCCGCCCTACAAATATCCTCCACAGGAACACCTCTAGCTAAAGCTGAGGTAGACGATTCAGCTCTAGTAGAATGAGCCCTTATACCCTCAGGAGCCTCCTTACCGGCCAAAGAGTAGCAGATCTTAATACAGAGGACGATCCATCTTGACAAAGTTCTCTTATGGACCGCTCTTCCTCTCTTGCAGCCAGCAAACCCAATGAAAAGCTGGTCATCCAAACGACAGTCTTTAGATCTGTCCAAGTAAAAGGACACTGCCATCTTGGGGTCCAGACGGTGTAATCTCTCCTCCTCCTTGGAAGGGTGAGGGGGAGGATAAAAGGTAGGGAGGGTAATGGATTGACCAAGGTGGAAAGGAGTCACCACCTTAGGGAGAAAAGCAGCCCTGGTCCTAAGAACCAAACAATCAGCATGAATGGACAGGAATGGGGGCTTGGAACTAAGAGCTTGAAGCTCACTTACCCTCCTTGCTGAGGTTATTGCAACGAGGAAGACTGTCTTAAGAGTCAAAAGCCTCATAGGACATTTATGAAGAGGCTCAAAGGGAGCACCCATCAAAAAGGTCAAGACAAGATTTAAGTCCCACTGAGGCACAATGAAAGGAGTAGGAGGGAACTTATTTGTGAGGCCCTTTAAAAACCTAAGAACAACAGGAGACTTAAAAAGAGAAGGCTGGTCAGGCATGCAGAGAAATGCCGACAGCGCAGAAAGATAGCCCTTAACTGTGGCAACAGCAAGCCCTTGCCGCGCCAGAAAAAGAGCGAACTGAAGAACATCAGACAAATGAGCTCTCAAAGGGTCAATAGATTTCCCCCCACACCAAGAGACAAACTTTGACCATCTGTATGAATAAACGGTCTTAGTAGAGTCACGCCTGGCTGACAAGATGACATCAACCACATCAGGCGGGAGTGAAAAGGAATTCAGGTTGCCCCGTTCAATTTCCAGGCATGAAGGTGTAAGGTCTGGAGGTGGGGGTGTAGAACCTGCTCCTCCATCTGAGAGAGGAGGTCTGCCCTGAGAGGGAGACGGAGCGGCGGGTGAGAGGAGAGGTGGAGAAGATCTGTGTACCACACCCTTCTTGGCCAATCCGGGGCGATCAATATAACTTGGGCCCGGTCTTGGCGAATCTTCCTCAGAACCCGAGGAATCAAGGGTATGGGAGGAAACGCCTAAAGGAGTTGTCTTCCCCAACTCAACTGAAACGCGTCCCCCAAGGCTCCCTGCATCGGATACTAGAGACTGCAGAAAGACGGGCAGTGAGCATTCTCGAGAGTGGCAAACAGGTCCACCCGAGGAGCTCCCCACATCTGAAAGATGTTGTGAACAACCTCCGGATGGAGCCTCCACTCGTGGTCGGCCGAGAACTGCCGACAGAGTGTCCGCACGAACGTTCAGAACTCCGGCCAGATGATTTGCTATCAGCCAAATCTGACGGTCCTGAACCCAGGACCAGAGACGCAGATCCTCCCTGCAGAGACATTGCAAGCCTACTCCCCCCTGCTTGTTGATGTACCACATCGCGGTCGTGTTGTCCGTCAGGACCTGAATCGACCAACCGCAAACGGAAGGGAGGAAGGCCATGAGCGCCAAACGTATGGCCCGCAATTCTAAAAGGTTGATATGAAGCAACCTTTCCTCTGGAGACCAAAGACCCTTGACCTCCAGATCCCCCAGATGAGCACCCCACCCAAGAGTGGATGCATCCGTTATCACTGTGGCCACCGGAGGAGGCAGATGAAAAGGCTTCCCCTGTGACAGGTTGCCTTCCACGCCCCACCAAGACAGATCCGCTGCAGCTTCTCTGGAGATCCTCACTGACTCCCTGAGATCTCCGTTGTGTTGATACCACTGCCTGCGGAGGCACCACTGGAGCGCCCTCATGTGCCAGCGTGCATGGTTGACCAACAGAATGCAGGAAGCCATCAGACCGAGCAGGCAAAGGACCTTCAGGACTGGAACGACCGCTCCATTGTAGAATAAAGGAATCATTTCCTGTATGTCGCGAATCCTTTGAGGTTAAGGGAATGCACGACATACAGTTGTGTCCAGTACAGCACCTATGAACAGGTTGCGCTGGGAGGGCACCAGGTGAGACTTGGGTACATTTATTGAAAAACCCAACCGGTACAACAACTGAGTTGTCTCCTGCAGATGCTGGAGCACTTTCTCTGACGACTCTGCCTTGATCAGCCAGTCGCCCAGATAGGGGAATACTGGAATCCCCGACCTTCTGAGATGTGCTGCCACCACTGCCATCACCTTGGTGAAGACTCGAGGCGCAGTAGTAAGTCCAAAAGGAAGGAACGCAAACTGATAGTGTTGCGATCCCACCGTAAAACGGAGATACTTCCTGTGCGACTTCAGGATTGGGATATGGAAGTACGCATCCTGCAAGTCGAGCGACACCATCCAGTCTTCTTCTAGCAGTGCTTGAAGAACCTGAGCAAGGGTGAGCATCTTGAATTTCTCCTGTTTCAGATAGAGAATCAAGACCCTGAGATCCAGAATCGGACGAAGTCTGCCATCCTTTTTGGGAATCAGGACATACCGGGAGTAGCATCCCTGACCCCTTTCCTGCTCTGGGACCACCTCTATCGCACCCTTTCTTGACAGAGTCAGCAATTCCTCCTGCAGAAGTAACAGATGTTCCTCCGTGCAATAACCTTAACAAGGCGGGTAATTGGGAGGGAATTCCCGAAAGGGAAGAGCATACCCATTTTCTACAAGATTGAGAACCCAAAGATCTGATGTAACCGATTCCCAATCCTGTAGAAAATGGGTAAGCCGACCCCCCACCGGACCCACATGATTCTGAATGGCGGATCTTGGGCTGCTTTTCTGAGGCTGGAGGGTTTGAGGAAGTGGAGGAGGAGGAGACTTGTCGCCCTCGAGGACGTGCCCTTTGCTTTCCTCTGTAGGACCTGTACACGGAATTTTGCTGCTGCTGCTGTTGCTGACCTTGTCGGTAATTCCGAAAGGAGCGACCAAAACCCCTGAATCTCCTGTTGGAGGAAGAGCCTCTGACCTAGAGACCCAAAGATCTAGCAGTCTCCCGCCTGTCTTTAAATCTCTCCAGGGCCGTATCTGCTTTCTTCTCAAAGAGACCAGATCCATCAAATGGAAGATCCAACAAAGTCGCCTGAACATCCGCTGAAAAGTCTGAGGATTTCAGCCAAGCCGACCTCCTAGTGGCGACAGCCGTGCCCATAATACGAGCCACCGAGTCCACAGTGTCCAGACCACTCTGTATCACTTGGCGAGCCGCTGCCTATGCATCCGAAAGAACCTCCTCAAAATCCTTCCTGCTGGCTTCAGGAACCTTAGGAGCTAGAGTTTGCAAAGAATCCATAAGGGCATGCACATACCTCCCCATCAGACAAGTGGCATTAGTTGACTTCAACGCCATGCTCGCAGAAGAGGTCTTTTTAGCAACCTGATCCTGCTTCTTTGCCTCCTTTTCACCAAGAACCTGGGGAAAGGCACTCACATTCTTTTTGGAGCAGGCCGCTTGAATGACTAGACTCTCTGGTGATGGATGAGACGTCAAAAAGGCAGGGTCTTCAGGTGCAACCCTGTACCTTCTAGCCACACTCTTAGACACCGCAGGAGCCAACAGCGGTTTCTTCCACACCTCTAAAATAAGGCGTCATTAAACGGAAGCAACGGTTCCACCACAGAACTAGGAGAATGCTAAACCTCAGTGAGAAGATTGGACTTAAACTCCACCGTAGGCAAAGTCAATTGCAAAAGTTCTGCAGGCTTCCTCATCACCACATGATAAGGCTGGACATCCTTAGAAGGTGCACCAGAGCCTGAAGATAACTCCCATTCTGGAGAGAAATCCAGGCTCCCAGCCTCAGCCAGATCCTCAAAACAGTCCTTATCCAATTCACCTTCCTCTAAATCAGGAAGTGACTCCATATACATCCTTTCTTCATAAAGGCGCTGTGCTTACCTTCTGGACCTCTCCTTCACATGCCTCGCAGCCGGATCCACCAACGACTCTGACGGAGTCGGGAACGTCGGCAACGAACCCGAAGGCTCAGCGGGATGCTCTCGAGGACGCTCAGGAGCGGGCGACGCCGGAACCGGCGTAGACGACTTCGGCGGAGCCGGAAACTGCCAATGCAGCTTCGGAGCCGGCATATAAGGCATAAATGGACAAGGGTGTGGAATTTAATAAAATATCTATTTGTCCATGGGGCAGGTTGCTTCATAAATCTACTTGCCCTGTAACAAAATCCACTTGTCCCTTTTGTTCCATGTAATGCAGCGACAAATTACGTCTGCAATCTCATGATATTGGAGAAGTGTGGCTCACGGTGTAGAGCAGGCAGACCCGGAAGCTGAGGTCAGACCCGGGACCAGGGTTCAATTCCCGACGCGGCAGGGTCTTGAGCTCAAATGTCCACGGACTCGATAATTCTCGCTTCGGTGCCTGCTCTAATCATGGGTTCTCACTCTGCAACTCTGGGCATTAAGCTTGCTTAATCTCCACAACGGCCCCCCTGCGGCGGGATGCCTGGCTTTCACCTTGGGGATGCCCTGTAGGGGCTATCTCACAGGGAAAAGCCAGGACGGGTTCCCAAGGCAAGCGCCGGGAAACCTCCGGGTAGCTGTGCGCTCAATAAATGCAATAATAATAATAATAATAATAATAATATAAGAGTTCTGATATAACTTCTCTAATTATGCCAGGGCTCGTACCATTGTAGGGTTGCATACTAGCAATTCCCTTATGCTGCCACGTTTCTGCAGGTCTACATACTGGGCTGAAGGTATTGGTAAGAAAGAGTTCAAGGGTTGGAATGCCCTTTTGAGTCAGTGCAAACCTACTAACGTGTGTGTTGGGTTTGCACCAACTCTTTTAGAACCTTTTCCCGTACTAAAAAAAGGTTGGAAATTTACTCCTAACAGTCGCAGATGTAAAAATTATTCCAGGGTTGGGAAAAAAGTGGTTAGAGGAAAAGTGAACTTGAAACATTAAGATTTTCACATGAGCCAATCTACACATGCACATGAGCTCATGCTAAAACGCAGTTCACAAATAATTTCTAGGAGTACTATTTCTTTGCCTACTTTTGTAAATTCTTGTACATTCATTGAAACTGTATATGTGCACTTAATGCAAGGATGTATTCCATAGATGCACTTTTGAGACTCATTAATAATTGGGCTTCTAATTAGGCCTGGTGTTAACCATGACCTAATGTGTTTAATAACATTCTGTCTCTCTCTCTCTTTCTTTCTTTTTCTCTCCGTCTATCAGATGGCTTCACTGTCAGTGACAGTATTCTGCTCTTTGACAAGGAGCATATTTGCACAAAAGTTTTGTTCAGTGCCCGGAACTGCTGTGGCAATGTATGCTTTTTGAGACCAAAAACAATTTTTGCTTTTGCCAATGCTTGTTAGAATGGTGAGGGCCCAGCAGCTCCCGCACGGATATTGTTTTACAAAAACCATGCCTGAAAAAGTCACGCATTGACATAACCAAAAGGCTGACCACCAATTTCAGACCTACTGGCTTTGTCAATGCTTGTTTATTTTTGTTTCCGGTAATCGTATTTAAACTGGTTACACTGATTTTCAATTATGAATATTTGTGGGGAAATACAAGCATACATCAACATGTTGCTAAATGATGCTGCAAAGATATGGTACCTAAAATCTTACAGTAGCAAAATGTTTTTTTTTTTCCTACTTGCATTTTTTTTAAAACATTTTATTTTGAAAGCAAAGAATCATCACTCTTGCTTTGAAGCTTCGGCAAATATTTGCATATAATAAGAGAGCATTCTGGGAGCATTATACATCATATTACTAAACTTTTAAAACGTGTATACACATTTATACTGAAACCACCGTCAGTAGCGCAGGCCGAGCTTACAGTGTTTACTTTTAGTTCTCACCCTAATAATAAAGGCTTTGCATTAATGAACCATAAATACAAGCTTGAACAGCATTGAACACATGGACACAAATATTACCTTAACTGCAGACCCCTTTCCAGATCCATAAAGTGATACTGTAAACTGGCTGACAAAGGGTTTGTGCTGTAGGGGATTGGACCTACTTGTCCCAAGGACAAAATACACTTGAAAACTTGTTGCCCTTGACCCCAAACAATATGTCCCGGGAGTCGGGCTATAGGAATTCCACATCCCTGAATGGAGCAGGAGGATAGGACTGAGGGACTCAAAGATTGAAAGCCAGAGGACCCATGGGACCCGAAGGTGCGCCAGAGGGGTACCATGCCCTTGAAAAGACGCCATACATAGCGTTCAGACACGCCGATGGGTCCTGGCCTGGGGTTGGAAAGGGTGGCTGTAAACCCCCAGGCTGGTCTTGAGGAGGGATTGGATTCGGCTCTTCGGCAGGCGTAGAACCCACATCCACCTGAACCTCTTCTTCATCTCGGGCCGGAGACGGATTCGAAGCCGGAGTCGGGGACTGCAGCCGCGACTCTGAAGGCGAGGCCTCACCTTCTGGTCTGAGACTTCCAGTGTAACCACCTTAGAACGCACCTGCTTCGGTGACCTCGACCTCGACCCCGACTCCTTACCGGAACAACGTCGGGACTCATGCCTCCTCTTCTTATGTTTCCTTTTCGACTTCGAAGCATGGTCTGTAGCGGACCTTGAAGACGACCCCTCTCGAGATCTGGATCTTGACTTCGATCTCAATCTCGACCTTCGAAAACGAGACCTCGAAGATCTGAGGTTCCGTGACGGTTCCGTGACGACTTGAACCCGTGTTTT
Organism: Lissotriton vulgaris; assembly: GCF_964263255.1. Lineage (NCBI taxonomy): Eukaryota > Metazoa > Chordata > Amphibia > Caudata > Salamandridae > Lissotriton > Lissotriton vulgaris. The sequence goes on from NC_141694.1 coordinate 1,593,659,638, forward strand.
CAAGTTTGTCGGAAATACCTAATATTGGTATCAGTGAACCGCAAATGATCCATTTAGTATATCCTAGTGTTTTCGCTACGCTACGAGCAAGAGCACTCCTTCCATTGACATATTTCTGATATACCCACGGCATCCATCTTAGATCATGGCCGCCATTTTGTGTTTCCTTGCCCTCACATATGCAATAGCATCTGATCACTTCATTCACTCCACTTTGATTAAGGACACGTAGCCTTAGCCGGAGATTCACCTCTTACATGGCACGTGCACCTTAAACCAGACCACGCTGTAGCTGCATGACTCGACAAAGGCTGCCTCCTCTGCCCGAGGCCAGTCCTGCCAAACTGGTCTTCGTGTCCATTGTACCTGATCATGATTAGGCGGCCAAAGCCGGTAGCCTTGCCCATTTACAACCCACAAATATCCCTTATCCCACTTTTCTATCTTCCACGCCTGGCTCTGTTTCTTTCTTTCTGAATCTTTATTAGGGGGAGGTAACGAACTTTACGATGAGGCGGTCCGGGTCCTGAATGCAATATTGACAGGGAATTGTGACAAACTAGTGGGAACCCCTCTCTTCGCAATGTTTGGCCTCAGATATTATCGACGGTTCCTGTGTAACGTCAAATATTTATTGTTTTAGACACAAAGGTTTTGGGAATGTATTACATGTAAAGAATTTGCCTCTAGCATAAAAAACCGTATATAAGGAGCAGCCCTCTTTGTACAAATCGAACAGGCTCCTAGTCTCTGCCCGTGTGCAGATTCTGTGACTTCTGTGTCCCTGCAGTAATAAACCTTTGGTCTTTGACGCCACCATCGAGAAGCCCGTGTTTCTGTTCATTTGTGCACCAAGGCAGGTGGAACTCCGGGGTCTTCGGGTGTTGTACCCTGACACCTCTGGACGGAACCAAAAAGTCCAGAACTCCAATTGGCGCCCAACGTGGGGCGACGTCATTCGGTACCGGTCCAAAAGCCTGAAGAGTTCGAGAAGCTTCGTGTGAAGATTCCTGAGGGAGGCGCCCCACTTCATCGATCCCGGCATATCGCAAAAGTGGCCCGAAGTTCTCTTCCACGAGGGTTTCCCGTTCAGGACGGCTGCAGTGGGCCGTTGCCTTGACCGTCGCCCTGTCTTGGACCCGAAGTGGTGCAGTCCTTAGTACGGCGAAACGTGACGGGTTTCTCCTTGGTGACGTCTTCAGTGACTCAGTTAAGTATTTAGTGATAGCTAGCTGGTTACTTTGTGAGGATTGTTAAAAATCCTTGATCGGTTCTTGGTTTGGTTTGGTTTTGTTAGATTATCACTGGTTGTTCTAGTTACGATAATCTATTTGGTTTAGTTTTGGGTATCGATACATCAGTTCGTTTTGGTAGGCCTAAGTTCTTGGTTCGAGTGCACATATTTGTTCCGTGTTTTGTTTGTTTTGTGTTCCGGACCGAAAATGGTAAGTCGGAAAATGTTGTCTTGTTTTAGTTGCAACAGTGACTCGCGATTGGAGGACTCTTGTCTGGTTCCTCCGATTGGGACTCCCCTATATGATTTATATTGCAAATATGGCGTGGGTCCTATAACTTATAATGAGATATGGGTCCGCTATTGTAAGAAGGATGGTGTCCTTAGTTGGCCACTGCATGGAAGTTTTGAACAAGAGATTCTCGATAACTTAGAAGCGAAATTGTTCAAGAAGAAAGCCCGGCCGGCAATGTTTGATTCCTTCCGTTATTGGCGGAAAGAATCCAAACAGAGAGAAATGAGAAGGTTGAAGAAAGAGCAGAAAGAACAAGAAGAGTTAACTCTAGAGCAAGCGACTAAACAGTTGCAGGCTAACGAGTGTGAGAAGGCCATAGATGTAGCCATTAGAGAGCATAACTTAGCGATTGACAAGTGCTATCCTGCCTTGCCATCGAAAATGGCTAAGATACTGGAGGACTCCGAAAACGATCCTCTGCTATCTTATCTGTTACGGTCACCTCCACCGTATGCACAAGGTGCTACGGCTCCACTCGTTCCGAATGTTCAATTGCCGGTTGCTGGACAACCTGGTGCTCCTGCTCTTATCCCTCAGAATCAAGTTCCTGTACTTCCTGTGATGAATGTGAATGTTCCTACAGCTCCTCCTCTTTCTACACTGCCAGCCCCTATACCTACCTCTGTACCTACTGCTCCAGAAACTATTTTTCTCGATACTCCTACTGCTTCCTCATCTATTCCTACCTCCACTGCATTTTCTATGTCTGCGAGTGTACTAACTCCACTTTCTGTTCGTCGAAGAATCACTGATTCGGTTACTAATATGCTGTCTCCTATATATAAAACTTTGATTAAGACTCCTACTCCTGACTCTGTACAGAGACGGAGTCAGCTTCCGAGTACTGAGGAACGGGGAGTTTTAGATTCCACGGCTCTCAGATGGATTTCGAAGGGTAGAAGATATAGTACGAGAGATGTGTTAGACACATTTATGCAGTGGGGAGAACCAACGCAACGATACGTCTTTGATGAGATGTGCTCGTTGTTACGTGAAGAGATAGAAGAAGACGATGTCGAATCAGATTTGGAAGATTTAATTAGGGTTCAAAAGGAGTTTGCTGCTGGAATGATAGTGGGTGAGAAAATAAAGCAAGCGATGGAACTCATTTTAAGTTTTAGGAATGATCCATCTCTTCGTTCGCCGAGAGATTTAGAGAAAGGTAAAATGAAGCTAAGTCGCCAATATCCTATGAGGGAGGTTCCTCCAATTTGGCGCGAAGCAATACAACGTGATGATAATGCAGGTATTGCGGCTGCTCCAGCACAGTTCCAACGAGTGTGGATACACATTCCATGGAAACGAGCAGAAGTGTTAGCAGTGAAACAGGCCTTGCCAGATCCGCGTAAGAATCCAGCCGGATATTACAAGGAATTAACACAGACAGTTGAGGCTTGTATAATGAACTTAGCCGACATTGATATGTTGTTTGGTAATGTAGTTCCACAACCAGTGTGGGCTAAAATTCGTAGAGAGGATCATCAGGCTGCTTTAGGTGGTGATTGGGCAGCTATCACTGCAGCAGATAATCAACAAATAGGTGGTGCGAAACCCGAACCCTTGATCGCTAATCTGCCAGGTAGAATAATTGATCTAATGAAGACTCTGATGCCAGCATTGCGTGTTAATTGGGACAAGTTGTCAGCATGTAGGCAAAAGAAAGACGAAAGTGTCTCGGACTTCTTCACGAGGTTCGAAGAGACTTTTGTAGATCATAGTGGTCAGGACATGAGTACAGAAGGAGGACAGAGATTGTTTGTCGATAAATTTGTGCATAATTTGTTACCTGAATTATGCAATAAATTAAAAGACTCAGAAAGTGCATGGGCTGTATCTACGACAGCGCAAATACTTGCGACTGCGCAGTACTACGAAAATAGGGATAAAGAGGAAAAGGAAAAATCAGAAAAGAAAACGAAAGATTTAAAAACTAAAGTTCTTTTGCAGCAGGCGTATCCGCCTCGCGCGAATCAGACTAATACGCAGCAAAACTCATACCAAAAGACAGATTATAGTACATCAAGACCTCAATATCAATGGAATCAGTGCGCGTACTGCAAGAAAGAGGGTCACTATAAAAATGAATGTCCGATCTTAGCGCAAAATAATGCAGCAGCAGCTCAGAGAGGTCGTGGTGGTTTTGTGCAGAATTCTAGAGGACGAGGACGAGGTGCTATGCCTCCACAAACGAATGATCGTCCCTCCAATCACTTTGATCAGAGAAATGGACAATCTATTCAGCAAAATAGATCTCAGCAATATCTTGTTGAAGATTATTGTGAAGTAGATGAGGGTTTTCAACAAAATGGGTACTAGGACAGCCATGGACAGAGAGAGGGAGTAGTATCAGTTCCAGTGGATCAGAGTGGGCCTTATGTCGCAGTAGCAACATCAGGTGTAGTTGAACCGTTTCTGTTGGATACTGGTGCCGCAAAAAGTTCTATCATTCATGCGAAACTCCCTGGCGCACCTTTGTCTGGCTCAACAAATGTTTCCGTAGGTTTTTCAGGCGCCCCTGTTTACAACCCGATATCTGGTCCTTTGTCTATTTCTGTTGGACCGTGCCAATTGAAAGCACCCCTGATTTTGACGACAGGTTGTAATGAAAATCTGCTTGGTTTAGATTTGTTAAAACGACTATATGCGACATTGTACTGTTCTCCGGAGGGAGTACAGCTTACGTTGGGTAAAAATATCACTTCTCCGATGTACTTGTCAATGGACGCACTCCCGCCGGAGCTACGTTCACTCCCTGATTCTCTTTGGGCGACTGGTCCTAATGATGTAGGTCTCCTAGAAATTCCACCGTATGTAGTAACTTTGAAAGCAAATGTGAAATTTCCAAGAATTCCCCAGTATAAAATATCAAGTGAAGGTGAACGTGCACTTTTATTGATTGTGCAAGACTTGATTAAGAAGGGTGTAGTTGAAGAAACTAGAGGAAATGTCTGTAACAGTCCTGTATTACCGATTCTGAAGAGAACTGACCCTACAAAACCTCCAGTTTATAGGTTTGTCATAGACCTTAGAGAAGTTAATAAGATTGTAATTCCGCAGTTTCCTGTAGTGCCAGACATTACTGCCTTGTTAACATTGATACCTGCTACAGCTACATGGTTCTCAGTTATTGACCTAAAGAATGCCTTCTTTAGCATTCCGATAGCCGAAGAAAGTAGGGATATTTTCGGCTTCTGTTTAGGAGGTCGCAGTTTCAGATTTAAACGCGCTCCACAAGGCTATTGTGAGAGCCCATCTATTTACAGTCAAGCATTAAAAAGCCAGTTAGATTCCTTTGTCCTTCCTCCAGGTTCTGCTCTAGTACAGTATGTAGACGATCTTCTAGTGGCCGCCGATGACAAGGAAACTTGCAAAGCAGCTACGATTTCGTTATTGCATCATTTGTCTAATTTAAATCACAAGGTGTCACCTTCCAAAATGCAATACTGCTGCCAAGAAGTGACCTACCTAGGTCACCTCTTGTCAAAGGAGGGAAGGAAGTTGACCCCAGAAAGAATAAAAGCAATTACGCAGATGAGTGTTCCACGCACACAAAGAGAAGTATGTGCCTTCCTAGGTATTACCTCTTACTGTAGGCAGTGGATCCCAAATTTTTCTCTGTTAGCGAAACCATTGGTAGCTTTGACTGGGAAAAATGTTCCGAGTCCGGTGCCATGGTCTGATGAATGCCAAGAGAGTTTTACTGAATTACGAAAAGCATTGTGTTCAGCTCCTGTATTGGGTACACCTGATTACAGCAAGCCATTCACGCTCTACGTTCACGAAAGAGAAGGTTGCGCGTTGAGTGTTCTGACACAGAAGTTTGGTGATAAACAACGCCCTTGTGCGTATTTTTCATCAACATTAGATCCGGTAGCCAGAGCGTTACCTAGTTGTTTGAGGGCTACAGCGGCAGCTGCGGCTTCCATTCGACAATCTGCTGGTTTGGTGATGAATAATATGCTAGTGGTCATGGGTCCTCATGCAGTGGATACACTCATGAACCGAACGAAGACACAACACCTTACTAGTGCGAGATTATCTGGTTACGAGCTGACATTATTAGCGAGTCATATTCAGATCAAAAGATGCAATGTATTGAATCCAGCAACATTGTTGCCGACTGATCAAGAGTCGAGTGATTCTGAGCCACATGACTGCTATTTCAAAACGGAGGAAGAGACAAAAGGACGTATCGATTTAAAAGATACTCCCCTATCCGACCCAGATGGTACGCTATATGTGGACGGGTCATGTTTTAAATTGGAGAATGGTGATGTGACTGCTGCTTACGCGGTAACGACTTTGAAGACGATTGTGGAGACTGCAAGAGTGAGTCAGAATTCTGCCCAAGCTGCAGAATTAATAGCTCTAACGAGAGCGTGTGTTTTAGCTAAGGGAAAGAGAGTGAATGTGTTTACAGATAGTCAGTACGCATTTGGCGTGGCCCATAGTTTTGGCCGGTTGTGGAGAGAAAGAGGTTTCATTACGTCCCATGGGACTAAGATCCAACATGGTCAGCTAGTTAACGACTTGTTGGAATCTCTAACCTTGCCGACTGAAGTTGCGATTGTGAAGTGCAGTGCTCATAAAGCAATCACGGATGATGTTGGTCGTGGGAATGCCTTTGCTGATGAAACTGCTAAACAGACAGCTAGAGACACGATGAGTAGAATGTACGTTGCTACGTCTGCAAGATGGATTGCTGAGTCTGGAATGTGTGAGGACACTATGGAAAGTGTGAAAGAGATTCAGAAAGAAGCGACTGAGGAAGAGAAACGTGTATGGAGAGAAAGTACGGGCAAGTTGGACTCGAATGGATGTTGGATTGATTTGACAGAACAGCAGCGTTGGATGTTGCCTGATGCATATGTGCTTGCAGTAGTGACGATGGCGCATGGAGTGGCGCATATAAGTTCTAAAGGGATATGTAAGATGTTGGCTCCGGTCTGGAAGAATGGGGGAATCAGTAAGTGTGCAGAGAGAGTGGTGAAAAATTGTATGGTGTGCTTGATGCATAATCCTGGCAAGGGAACTCCAACTCCAGCTGGTCATTTTGCTCCTCCTTCCTGCCCCTTTGAAGTGATTCAGTTGGACTTCATTCACATGGAACGCTGCAACAATTTAAAATACGTCCTGGTGGTAGTTTGTGCTTTTTCCAGGTGGATAGAAGCATACCCACTGAAGGACAACACTGCCCTATCGACTGCCAAAATTCTTCTCAAGGAATTTTTCCCTAGGTATGGAATGCCACGGATTGTATGGTCAGATAACGGAAGTGAGTTTATAGGGAAAGTTATGCAGAGTGTGTGTGCCGGTCTAGGATTGAAACAAAAATTCCATAGTGCAAACCATCCCCAATCTGCTGGTTTAGTCGAGGGTTACAATGGCACTCTGAAGCTTAAGATAGCCAAAATACAAGCATCCACAGGTTTAGCCTGGCCAGACGCACTTCCTTTGGCCTTGTTATCAACGAGAGCAACAGTGCATTCTAGAATAGGGCTTTCTCCATACGAGATTGTGTTTGGCCGCCCGGCAAATATCTGGGGTGTGCCAAGGCCTAAACAATTTTGCTCCATTGAATATCCTATGTTGATAGACTACCTTTACGACTTGACTGCTAAATTAAGTCTTATTCATCAACAGGTCTTCGATGCTTTGCCAAAACCTCCGGAGAGTCCAGGGCATCAGCTGAAACCCGGCGACCACGTGGTGGTCAGAAACTTTGCGAGGACAAAGAATCTTCAGCCTCGCTACATCGGCCCCTTCCAGGTCCTGCTGGCAACGAGGACAGCCGTACGTGTCGCTGGCCGTAAGCACTGGATTCACGCTTCTCACGTAAAGCGTGTTCCTTTGCCGCTGCCTTACGACGACTGGGTGAAGAAGGGAATTGGTGCCTCCGAATCTGAAATCACTCCGAAGTTTATCCCTTTCAGCGATGCCGATTTGATTACTGACACTTTGAAACTTGACTCTCCTCCTGAAAAGACTCCTTTGAACACAGAACATTTGTCTCCAGCATCAGAAGAAACTTTGCTATCTGCAAACTTAAACTCTGCAACAGCTGCTAGTGATACACTATTTTCCGATCAGACAGTACCAGCGAAGCAGAAATACAACCTTAGAAGCCATAAAAAGGACAAATAAAGCAGGCAACTGCATATTGTGATTTTGATATATTGAACCTTTGCCTTCAGCCAGGAAGTTTGCTATTGTTTGTTTTTTTAAAAATTGCCTTGCCGTCTGGGTAGCCGTAGGGTCGTGGCTGTGTGCCTAGTTTGAATTTGCAGGGGTCTGACACAAGGTCGATCTTTCTGTTGGTTCTGGGAACTCCCAGGGCTGATAGAGGCATTTTCATCTACGTACACATCATCAGTGGTCGCGAGCGGATTGTAGAAGATGGAGCTTCCTGCGCTGCAACGAAAGAATGTGATTTACGTTCGCAGAAACAGACTTAATAGAATTCTTCACAGCAAATGTTTCTTGATGCAATGTGCCGTTACATTTTTGATTGTTTTAGCAACATTGGTGGGTGGAATCGTCTTTAGCATAAATTTGATTTTTGTGCCAGTTTCTACAGTACCTCCCCTTGATCCTGCTATTTCTACTGTTTCTTCTATACACTCTTTTCACTCGTTTCCGGAACATGAGCAAGCCAGACGCTCAGAATTCACCAACAACACTTTTGTACAGCTCTTGCACCAACACCAACTGGTAGTTAACACTACAGACTGCTGGGTATGTGGCTTGATACCTCACACTATGGATAAAGGTATTCCCTATTTGGTTTTGCCTTACAGCTATAATGGATCATTTCAGGCCTTCCAAACCATCTTTGCTTATGCCCTTGAAACCTATCCTCCACGTCCACCGCGTTCCACTAAATATAACTCTGCTAACAAAGCTTTAGTCCAGGGAATTATTGACATGGTCAAGGACGTCAATAATACTCCATCATACCCTAGAGACGAATTGCGAGTATATTTAAGTTGGAATACTTCAGAGTATCGCCTTAGTTTAGGAGAAAGCAAGCGTAAAAGCTCAACTCCAATCTGGGTCGTACCTCACCGAGGTCAGGTCTGTTTGCAAGGTAATGGGAGAAATCCGAGAGCTCAGCTAGGGAGGAGTGAGTGCGTAGAGACTTATGTGTTTCCGGCTAACTCTTCCCCTGCCTTTCTTACTGCTAGGGGTACCTATTTCATTTGTCGAGACAGAGCTTATACATGGTTGCCTGCCGACTTCTCAGGATCATGTTATATTGCTCGATTATTGCCTCCGACATACACTGCTTCACCTGATTACCACAGAACAAGAGTAGCGAGAGGTGTCTTCAGCAAGGAAGATACCGCTGGTCAGGAAGCTGGAGACTTCTTCAAAGGCTTCCTTCCGTTCTGGGGACCTATGGCCAATAGTAGAAACATACGTCAGCTAACACGGGTAGTTGAATCTACTATTACTGAAACTGCTGGTGCCCTTAGCAATCTGACAGCTGAGCTTCAGGCGGATAGGCTCATGACGTTGCAGAACCGTATGGTTCTAGACGTTATACTTGCAGATCGAGGTGGGGTATGCAGAATGATCCAATCGAGCTGCTGTGTCTTTATTCCTAATAATGCTCCAACAGTCTATGAGGCGATCTCTAAGTTGCACAAGATTTCAGACTCCATACATGTAGACAAAGGAAACTGGTCCTTCATGGAGTGGTTTTGGACTCTGATCTCAGCGTGGGGATGGAAGGTTCTAATGGTCATTGGTGTCATCCTAGTATTCCTATTCTCATGTTGTCTGATTATCCAGTGTGGTCCTGCTTTGTGTAGTCTTTGTGCTACGACTTGTCTCAGAAAACCACCTGCGTTTGGAGAAAAGACACGAGAAAGGATGATGATACAACAACATGTCACTGACCTAATGAGCATAGAACTAGATTCTGACATAGACTGAGTAATTGCCTATGTAAGGGCAAAAGGAGGGTCTGAGGTTCCGTGACGGTTCCGTGACGACTTGAACCCGTGTTTTCAAGTTTGTCGGAAATACCTAATATTGGTATCAGTGAACCGCAAATGATCCATTTAGTATATCCTAGTGTTTTCGCTACGCTACGAGCAAGAGCACTCCTTCCATTGACATATTTCTGATATACCCACGGCATCCATCTTAGATCATGGCCGCCATTTTGTGTTTCCTTGCCCTCACATATGCAATAGCATCTGATCACTTCATTCACTCCACTTTGATTAAGGACACGTAGCCTTAGCCGGAGATTCACCTCTTACATGGCACGTGCACCTTAAACCAGACCACGCTGTAGCTGCATGACTCGACAAAGGCTGCCTCCTCTGCCCGAGGCCAGTCCTGCCAAACTGGTCTTCATGTCCATTGTACCTGATCATGATTAGGCGGCCAAAGCCGGTAGCCTTGCCCATTTACAACCCACAAATATCCCTTATCCCACTTTTCTATCTTCCACACCTGGCTCTGTTTCTTTCTTTCTGAATCTTTATTAGGGGGAGGTAACGAACTTTACGATGAGGCGGTCCGGGTCCTGAATGCAATATTGACAGGGAATTGTGACAAACTAGTGGGAACCCCTCTCTTCGCAATGTTTGGCCTCAGATATTATCGACGGTTCCTGTGTAACGTCAAATATTTATTGTTTTAGACACAAAGGTTTTGGGAATGTATTACATGTAAAGAATTTGCCTCTAGCATAAAAAACCGTATATAAGGAGCAGCCCTCTTTGTACAAATCGAACAGGCTCCTAGTCTCTGCCCGTGTGCAGATTCTGTGACTTCTGTGTCCCTGCAGTAATAAACCTTTGGTCTTTGACGCCACCATCGAGAAGCCCGTGTTTCTGTTCATTTGTGCACCAAGGCAGGTGGAACTCCGGGGTCTTCGGGTGTTGTACCCTGACACCTCTGGACGGAACCAAAAAGTCCAGAACTCCAGATCTTCCTTTTCCAGCCTTCAGCTTTGCCACCAGGAGTTTGGTCTCTCTTTCCCTCGGGCCTTAGGGTTCATCTTCTTACATGAGGAACATCCATCGACATCGTGGTCTGAACTTAAACACCAGATGCAGTCATCGTGCGGGTCGGTAATAGACATCATTTTTCCGCACTCCCTGCAGGGCTTGAAGCCGGTCTTCTTTGTTGACATTGTCGAAGAGACAGGATACAGTGAAGCAGAAAATGGTAACAAAAAGGCAACAAAGTACCAGTTGGCTACTGAGATTCCCGATAACCGTTAGCGTCGACGACGCGGAAAAAAGGGAACCGATGTCATCACGCCGGCGTGAGCCTATTACAGGCGTCGGTGACGTCAGCGGAGTCGTGTGCGAGGCCGTGTCTCTATGACGTCCAAGTCCACGTCGGCGCGCGGCTACGAAAAGAATTTCCGAATGTTGCTGACGCAAGGGGATATTCACAAGGTGAGGAATCCACACGGCAGATGTATCTATCAGAAGAGGGGGTATATTTTGCCATAGAAAGTATGATTAGTGCTGCAGAAAGAAAAATTAGGACACATTTTGAGTGACATCTCAAATCCTGTTCTATTTCATTAAAATATTCTGACATGCAGTCTCCCAAGATGGGCACCAGAGACAAAAGAGCCCAAATGTAGCCCAAATATCACCCAAATGTAGCCCAAGTATAGCCCAATGACAGAATATCCCAGAGTGTTCTAAAGAACAACTAGAGCGCTAACAGTCTTACTTATGACAAAAGTATGGCACACCAGAAGCCATCTTGATTGGAATGAAGTGGTAAGTCTGAAAACATTTAATTTAAAAAGGAACAAAATGAGGGGGTTCATTTTGCCATAGAAAGTATGATTAGTGCTTCAGAAAGAAAAATTAGGGATCATTTTGAGTGACTTCTCAAATCCTCTTCTATTTCGGTAAAAAATTCTGACATGCAGACTGAAAAATGCACTTTCAATACCAGCAGCAGACTTCCCTGGTGAGCAGTAGCTTTACTACAGTGATCTAATAAGCAACTAGCGTGCTAACATTCAGAATTTATGGCAAATGTGTGTCACATCTGAATGCCATCTTGATAGAATCAAAGTAGAAAACTGAAAGTATTTCCTACTGAGGAGACTGTAGTAAATGAGGAAATTAGGAAACTTCATAACAAATAAGTCTCCAAGATGGCCACCAGAGACAAAAGAGCCCAAATGTAGCACAAATATCCCCCAGATGTAGCCCAAGTATAGCCCAATGACAGAATGTCCCAGAATATTCTAAAGAACAACTAGAGCCCTAACAGTCTTACTTATGGAGGGCGTGCCAAGCGCCAACGAAGATGGCTGCTTAACTCGGAGCTCCCCGGAGCCGCAGCCTTCCATCCCGTTAATATCCGCTCATCGCCTGCCCCACGCCCTGACTGACCTGCGGGACTGAGGCAGAGCGCGGCGGCTTTGCCCCGGTGCGAATCGGACCGGCTGAAGTGGAGCTGCGGGACTCCGGTCGAGCGCCGGCTGCCAGCTGACGCTGCTGGTGCTCTCCGGGCGGCCCTGCCCTAAAATCAAGGCCCCGGTTCTCAGGCCTGGTCGGGCCGGGACCGGGTGACCGACCTGCTGACAAGGCCCTCCCCGGGGGGCGCGGATCCACCGGAGAGACTCTGTGACCGCTGTGCACCCAGCGTGGCCGTGTCTGGGTCATAAACCAGCGACCTGGAGGAGGAACCAGAGGTTCAATCGTGGAGCCTAGCGGACATAAATAAGTGGCCGTGCCCCTGGGGAACATTTGAGGAACGGCCTTTCACCGCGCCGGAGGGAGTGTGGTCGTATCAGAGGCGTTCTTACAGCTCACCTTTTTCTGGGGCCTCTTCATATTGGTGCACAGCACTCTGACCGGCGTGGCATTAGTGGCGAGACCACGAGGGAAAGACCCAGGGACCCCTACGTCGGCCTAACTCCACGCAGGGCCTGTGAAGTGGGAGCCAGCTGGTGGGAGACCCACTGTGCAATCATGAGGCCGAAGCAGACGACTACCTTTCAGTCCAACAAGCTGGACATATACACGGTGTAAAAGGTGGCACCGCAAGCGGACGCCTCCATGGGCGAGCAACCTGGGACCAAAGAACCCTCCCTGACCTCCATTCTGTCCGCCATCCAGACGCTTGACGCCACGTTGGAAACCAAGATTGATAAGGTCTCCATAGAGGTGAATCTACTACGGGCGGACCTCAAAAAAGACCTCCGAGAAAGCCAAGACAATGAGGCGGAAATCCGCAAGCTCCGGACAGCGTCTACGACACTGGAACAGCGTGTCAACGAACTGGTGCACCAGCACCGTCAGATGTCCATTCGGCTCGAGGATCAAGAAGGGAGGGCCCGAAGGAGCAACATACGCGTTGTAGGAGTTCCGGAGGAACGTGAGGGTCCCAGTGTTGAACTTTTTCTTGAAGACCTAATCCTCAATCACCTTAAACCTAAACATCTGTCGAAATTCTTCACCATAGAGCGTGCTCACCGAGCTCCTGTCCCTAAACCCAAACCGGGTGCTCTACTAAGGACAATCATAGCCAAAATCCTGAATTACAGGGACAGGAACGCCTGACAAAGTGATACAGATATTCCCACAGTTTAGTCACTATCCACTATATTTAGTGAGACACTATAAATTGGTCAAGTAAACAGTCAATTACACTGCTACTAAATCCTCCATCCAAATATTTATTTTCATATATCCACTCATTCGTCAATGCAAATTGCTATATATAATGCATATTTAAATAACAAAGCAAACCACATTCACTGGATGATGTCATCAGTGATGTCATCAGTGATGTTATTTGAGATGTCATCAGTGATGTCACTGACCAGGTCATGAATGATGTAATATGTGACATCATCAGCAGTGGATTGCGGGTGTGCGAAATATAGTTAGTACAACTAACTATATAGGAGCAATTTCAATGGTTTTGTAGGAGTGAATTATCCAGCTAACTATAACACCCCTAAAACTTAGTTTTTTGAGTGAATTTCAAAGTTTTTTTAAATGCCAATTCCTAACTATATAAGGTCTGAAACCTATGTTTTTTTCAGTGAATATATATATATATACACATACACACACACACATACATATACATATACATATATACAAACACACATATATATACACATACACATATATACAAACACACATACACACACATACATATACATATACATATATACAAACACACATATATATACACATACACATATATACAAACACACATATATATGTGTATATATAACCAAACTTTACCGAAAACCGACTGCCGGTAATAGTGTCCTTCATGCGGGCAGCCATCACCCCGCGCATCTTATAAGGAGTATCCCTTACGGAGAAATGCTCCGCATTAAACGGATTTGTAGCTCAGATTCTGACTGTAGAGAGGCCCAACTATTAAGCAAAAACAGATTCATGCAGAGGGGTTACTCCAATGAGGTAATTGAAAAAGCCATGATTAGAGCTAACTCACAAGACAGAGCATCCCTATTGTCTAATACAATCCATGACATAGGAACCCCACCGTCCAATACAGTACAGAGCAAGAAAGACACAGTCAGCATTGCCCATAGTGAAACTAGGCTTATTTTTACATTCAATAATCAACATCGGACTATTAGAAATATAGTCAAACCAAACTGGGCACTTATCACAAATGACCCGGTACTGGGTAATAAGGTCACTGGTGCGCCTAGCATAGCCTACAAGCGTGCCAGGACCTTGAACAACTGTTTGGTGTCAAGTAGCACTGAGATCAGGACCACGGGCTCGTGGTTAGACTCTAGTAAGGGCTTTCTGAAATGCTCATCCTGTAAAGCATGCAGAAATGGAGTCAGCAAAACAGAATACTCCACCAAATTCAGCGACACTCCGACTACTATCAAATACAAACTGACGTGTCGCACCGAGTACGCAGTGTATGTGCTGGAGTGTCCCTGTGGCCTACGCTACCTGGGCAGCACAAGACCATGGGTACACAAAGGCATCCTCCAGCACCTCAGGGCCATTACCAACGGCGACACTGCGTACCCGGTAGCAAGACACTTTGAGGAGGTACACGACAAAAATCAGGCTGAATTACGGTATTTTGTAATTGACACGGTTCCACCTCAGAGGAGGGGAGGGGAGGGGACCGTAAACTGTTGTTACGGAGATTGGAAACTACACATATAATCTTATTAGACACCAAGACACCCAATGGTCTAAATGTGGGGGGGGACTGCCACACTTATTTATGAGTACCACTTATGAAACTGCCAATGGTACGCACAAAAACGTAGTAGCTGTCTCAACTAATCATACTGTTTAATGTAATTTTCAATTCACTTTTATATAATGTTATTAACACTGGTAGCACTTACTTTTAAACCAATGCCAATATTTATTTTGCTGAGTTTGCACATTTGTCTTCTTTTTGCACATTTGAAAATAGACCGTTTTAGGACCTACTCGGGAGCTAGTTGGAAAAATCTTGGTTCATCTTAAACTTGTGGTGTACTCCCCATACTAGGATTTTAACTGCAATTTTTGGGGCGCATTAACAATTTTAAACATATTTATTGATCCATTTATTTATATGTTTTGTATACCTGGTTCCCTTTTGCTGCTATATTTATCTATATAGTTATATTAATATTTATGTATCTATATATTCATGTTATTTAAGTGTAAGCATTGACCTTTGAATACTTTTGAACAAGATTTGACATGAATTAATTCTGACAATTGTGCTTATCTGCATTTACGCAGTAACTGATTTTAGACAGAATGTCTTCTATGTCCATTGCAAAATACAAACTATTGTTGGCATCTATCACTTTAAAAGGAGCACTTCCGCCCTAAAACGTTGTCATGTGATCAAGGTCTTGTTTAGCCGAAACGCGTAGTGGTGGTGTGGTGGAGAGCGTAATAAACCTCTGAGCACTAGTACCTGGTTTTGCATCGTCTTTAATGCTGCGTGACTGCTGAGAGACGTCCTTCTGCAGAATATATATATATATATATTCACTGAAAAAACCATAGGATTCAGCCACGTTATAGTTAAAAAATTAGCCTTTAAAAAACCTTAGAAATTCACTGAAAAAAACACAGGTTTCACACACGGTATAGTTAAAAATTAGCATTTAAAAAATGTTACAAATTCACTGAAAAACCATAGGTTTCACACATGTTCTAGTTAGCTGGACATTTCACTCATACAAAACCATTGAAATTCCCCCGTTATAATGCACTGCTGATGACGTCACATATTACATCACTCATGACATGGTCAGTGACATTACTCATGACATCACTGATGACATCTGAAATTACATCATCCTTGTGAAAGAGTGGCAGACCTCCTCTCAGCGTAATATAACCCTTGATACACACATACAAAAATAGAAACTAAAATTTTCAAAAAAATGGAGATACCAATACCAGTTACAAGAACCTATTCAGTAATTTCACCATCTACATACACATCCACTCATTCAGCAACAGTTCTATATAGTCACGCATAAAAGTACTCACTCATCATATGTTCAGCCGTTCGGGCTGTAGCCCTGGCTAAAGGTCCTATGGGAAATTGCATGGGGAAAACACGTTTGGGACCCCCCTTTTTTCTCGGCCCCCGCTTCACGAATAACCCCCAAACTTTCTGGGAAAGAACGGAACGGAGCGGCCATTTTCTTGGAGAAATTCGCGAAGATTCGTCCACCGGCGCCAAAGTTATTCCAAATAGAATGTTGCGGATTTCCTATGGAAACTAGGTTTTAACTATAACTACCTACTGGCGACCGCCAGTAGGTAATATACATACACACACACACACACACACACACACACATAAATATATATACTCCTTTGAAGAAAAACAACTTGCAAATCTCCTGTCCCAAGACTAAACGGTAGGAATATGCAAAGTACGTGCATCAACAGCACACATGCCTTTAAACATATACGGAAATGTATCTCCCGATACTCCTATTGGCTCACCCACTCAGAATTCTACTGGCCAAAGAATACTGCTAAAACGCAGGGCCTAAAAAACTTGCTCACTTCCAGTATTAAAGTCAGAGAGAGGAACACTTCATTGAGTCCCAATGAGCTCAAAATAAAAGGGCACGAAAAAAAGATTCTCTCATAAAAGTGCAATTCAAAATATAATTACATCCTTGTCAACAACAGGCACATACAACACCAGTGATACAAAACAATATAAAAAAATGCAGCATCACATCTTCATATGTATATCCGTTAGGCCTGGGCGGTAAATTCTGTTCCGCTCTCGGCATTTGGGTCATTTCGTGCTCCACGGAGAACACTGAATTGCCGAAAATTCCGCGATCCACGGCTTTGCAGAATTTTTTGCTTTTTTGGGCTATCAAAATGTGTGTTCGCAAGATATTTCTCCCAGAGCACGCAAACAGCGTTCGCCAACAGAAAAAAAGCATCGCGAACACGCGGAACAAGCAATTCCGAGTGATCGCAGAACATTTGCGTACTCACAGAGATTTTTTACCGTTTCGCGGAGGTTTGCATAGCGCAAGTACGCAAAATTCGCCCACTCCTAATATCCGTTTATCAACATATATACCCGTCTCTGAAATAAGAAATGTGGTAAAAATTACACCACCCAAAGAAAAAAGAGGGAAAGGTACTAAACCACCACCACAACACTATAGGTGATTTAGCATAAAAAATTGTTGTCTGGCAATAGGAATAATTGAAAACAAGAATATCAGTCATGAATCCTCACCAAGTGAGAAATGTTAAAAGACATAAGTACATCCCTTCTAGAAGACAGAGAAGGTAGATCAGAGAGAACTACATATATGATCAACATCCCAAAAATAGTTTGCAAAACTGAATGGATGAATGCACAAAACTTGTGATAACTTTGGGACCAATCGCAATCCTTTGGCCGCCATATACCGTACCACAACATTATGCATGAATAAGTATTGCCTGCCTTTGAGGATAATAAACATGTCTTTACTAGACACTGTTCTTTATCCCAAAGGAAGAACTCACAAGCAAATAGCATCCAACTAATGTAAACTCTGAACTAAAGCAACTTTCCAACTTGCTTAACTTCTTCATAGTTCTGATGCACTCAAATAAACACTTAGTACACTAAAGAAGCAAAAACATATCACACGAATGCCACTGGGTTGGAAAAACTGTGGAAGCGTGAAAATGCAACAGTACCCTGTGAAAGGTTATCACAAGAATAAAATAGAACTCATGGCTCACTAGAATAGTCCTTTAAAAAAATACCACAAAGTCTGAGGATGCCACAACTGTATAACAGAGAGATCTTATAGGAGACAAATGCGCTACAAAGGCAGTACTCCTGAAGAGCTATACAATAGCAAACCAATACTCCACATCGAGTAATTCACATACCCATAAAAGGGCTATGATCTCTAAACTTTAACAGAGATAATGGAAAATAAAAGTAAACCAGCTACCCAGCTGCAAAACCATCCAGGAATTAAACACTCAAACCCGGAGACTAATACTCCCATTATAAGTCAAAAGTAGTGCTTACATTTCAACGCTACTAATTCAATGAAGGCCATAACAAAGGGACCACGGCAGAGGACACTATTGAATAAATTAAACCTGATGAGGTCCAATTATAAATTGCCAGCCATGAGGAGCTGGACTGCGGAATCAGCATGGCTATCAAATAAATTGATTCCGTCAAAAGTTAAGTTAAGGGAGCTTTACCGAAAAGCGGGGACACTTACTGGATAGCCTGCTAACAAGCGCCAGATGCCCTGCCGCAACCTGCCTCAATTGCATAGCCGCCATCACCAACGCCACTGCTACACTACCCGGCAGCACTCGCTGCGCGCACGCCGCCACCGCCATTGTAAGCGCCAGGAGGTGCTTATAAGGAGCAGTGAGCTCCCGCGTCGCGGGACGCGCACGGGCGGCGCCGGGCGAAGTGATGTTGGAGGCCGGGCCGGGCCACCTCTCTGACATCACTAATCAGCTGGCTCATACAGTGGTGAGTGGGGCTTTATATTAGACTAATGACCGGGGGAACAAATATTATGGGCAAACGTAACCCAATTCCTGCAGCGGGTAACATCACTATTATCGACAGTATGCTGGCGAGGGCGGTGAATATAGTCAGCACCGAGATTCGAAGTAACTGAGAGGCGCCTGTCCATGGGCTTAACAAAACCTCATTTTGCTTTACAAAATGAGAGCATTGATATAAGTGACCACCAAATAAGTATATCTACTCAGGCTGATCATGGCCCACACCTTCCAATCAGAGAGAATGCATTGAGCGCTGAGAGGGCTGAGGAAATCGAACACATGGGGCAATAGATGATCCCGCTTCTGAGAGCTGCTCTAGGGACACCCTAGCGTCAGTAATCACGGATGTATCCCCAAATCCAGATGTCTGTGGAGCAAAAAAGAAAAGGAAAATACTTAAACCAGTTTGCCCCAAACGGAAACAACCTCCACGTTTGAACTCTCAACGCACTACGTTAACTACGTGGATCCAGGGCCCGAAAGCCCTAGTGGTTTCAGTATCCAGTAGTGTCCCGATTGATTTAATTTCATCATAGACATCAGAGACTCTAACCAATTCTGTACATATTCAGACTGAATCCACACAAACTTCTTTCTCTAATTTTACACTTGGGGACACTGCTATTGACAATATCATAGATGCATTGCATGACCGAGTTGAAGTGCTTGTTGACAAGAATTTTGCAGTTCTATGGAAGCGTCTAGACCGTTTAGAATCCCTAATCATTAAGGAAACTCGCCTAGTACGGAATCTAAACAGCCATCCCAACAGGGCAATTCTCACAAATAATCGATCCAGAGCGAGCAGCAGAGGTCCATAATTTTTACGCTGCCGCCTGCTTTTTGTGACACTAATAGTAAAACCAAAGATTGTATTCCCCCAAAATCACGCCCTGATCCCGCTAATACCCAAACTATGACTCCTATTGCCCTGACTCACCCTATTACCCACACAGATGTACGTGTTGTTCCTTTAACTTGTACCCGCGTCGTTAACAAAAATGTCAGTGGGTATGCCGAGTCGAACAAGGATATTCTAAGTTTACCCCCAGCATCCTGTCCGTATGTTCTGATTCTCGCAGGGGAGCCTCCACTAGAGAAGAAGAAATCAGAGTCCTGGGAGCAATTACGGAATAAAAGTATTGATTGATTGGCTAAACACAAAGGGTATAGGAGGCATGACATAAATGATATTTTGATGGTTGGGTTGGACCGTCGGAAAAAAACATTTGGGGTGATTGTATTGTTATCAACTTCTGACGGCCAACACTTGTTAAATGTCTACTGGCCACTAAGAAGATTATCTGCCCCTCACCAACAAACATCTGGGCATTACCTCTTGGTTTCTTTTATAGACCAATATCTGGTCAGCAGTCACTAATCACCCCTTCATACTAGTTTGTAAATAGGTTCCCTGCCCTTTCTGATCTTGATACCTTAGATTGACTTCCATCTAAATCACAACCCATTGAACCTGTTCTTCCAATACCTATGTTGATTACCCCAGCTAATGATGTTTCTGAGCCTGAAATTACCTCTGTAAATGATTGTCCTGAGCCACAGGGCCCATTATTACATGTGCTCAGCTGGAATGTGGCCGGCTTGGCCTCTAAGTTAAGTATTGATGAATGGGTCACGACGGTAAATAAATATGACATTCTTATGTTCCAAGAGACGTGGGCAACCACAGAGTTATATCTTGAAGGGTATGAATGTTTTAACACTATTCCCCCCCTCACTCCCCCCCCCCCCCCAAGCAAGGCAGACCCTCAGGTGGTCTATCGATTTAGGTTAGCATTGCCTCGGGTGGCAGTGTAAAATCAATCGCTACTAAAAATGTCATCTTCAAGCCTTGATATACACGAGGGGTTTCAATTTGTTTTATACATTTTTATAATACTGATTTCTTGACCACACCCAAAATGAATTTTGTTAACCTTTTTAACTTTGTTTTGGATATGTATAATCTTATGGGGAAACAAAGACTGGCAGGGATATGTTTGGGTGGTGATTTCAACGCAAAGATTGGTGGGGGAATTATTTCAACTCCCACTCAAAACATCCAAGGCAACCGATGCAAAAGGGTGCTTGAATTATTAGACCATCTATCAAATAGTAGTCTTTTAAATGTTATGGATATTGCAACTATAAATAATGGGGATAGTCTATTACCCACCTATAGAGGCCTTGGCTGAGCTTCAACAATAGATTATGTCTATTTATCAGGAACATTAGAAGATTATCTAGTCGAAGCAGAAGTTAAAGCATCAACTTGTGGCCAATTTTAGTCTTATTTAGGGTTGCCACTAGATTAGATGCTAGAAAGGAGATAGGGGCCAGTGACCTAGAATCTTCCACAGACAACCTAAGAGTGAAATGGAAAGGTATGGATTGCCGTAGAATTTTCCAAAAGATGGTCCAAACCTATCCGTCACTCTTTGAGACCTGCCTCACATTGGATGGCCCAAACCCAGAGGCCGTTATTGCATTTGTCCTATTATGTGCAGGCATCAAAAAGCTGATTTCAAGACCCGTACTTGCATCTAGTGCCGATCCCAGGTGATTTATTAGCATTTGTTCTAGGGCAAATAGAGAAATTAGAGCTGCCCTATCAGCCTCCCCAATCAATCATTCAATCAATCACAGCATTTGTATAGCGCGCTACTCACCCGGAAGGGTCTCAAAGCGCTTGGGGGAAGGGGTCCGCTACTGCTCGAACAGCCAGGTCTTGAGTGGTCTCCTGAAGGCGAGGTGGTCCTGGGTCAGCCGGAGGTGGATGGGGAGGGAGTTCCATGTCTTGGCTGCCAGGTAGGAGAAGGATCTGCCTCCGGCGGTGGCTCTTCGGATGCGTGGTACGGTTGCGAGGGCGAGGCTGGTGGACCGTAGCTGGCGGGTGGGTGTGTAGAAGGTCAGGCGGTCGTGGAGGTACTTGGGGCCCAGGTCGTGGAGAGACTTGTGTGCGTGGGTGAGGTGCCTGAACGTGATCCTCTTGTCAACGGGGAGCCAGTGCAGGTCCCTTAGGTGGCCGGAGAGGTGGCTGCATCGGGGGATGTCCAGAATGAGTCGGGCGGAGGCGTTCTGGATGCTTTGGAGTCTTTTCTGTAGCTTGGCTGTGGTTCCGGCGTGGAGGGTGTTTCCGTAGTCCAGGCAGCTGGTGACGAGGGCCTGGGTGACCGTCTTTCTGGTTTCGGTCGGGATCCATCGGAAGATCTTGCGAAGCATGCGAAGGGTGTGAAAGCATGATGAGGATACGGCGTTGACTTGTCTGGTCATCGAGAGGGAGGAGTCCAGGATGAAGCCCAGGTTGCGTGCGTGGTCTGTTGGCTTGGGGGCGGTGCCAAGGGCTGGGGGCCACCAGGAGTCGTTCCAGGCGGAGGGTGATGGTCCCAGGATGAGGACTTCCGTCTTGTCTGAGTTCAGTTTCAGGCGACTGTTCTTCATCCACTCGGCGACATCTTTCATCCCTTCATGTAGGCTGGTTCTGGCGGTGTCGGGGTCTGTGGTGAGGGAGAGGATCAGCTGGGTGTCCTCGGCGTAGGAGATGATGTTGAGGTTGTGTTGGCGTGCGATGGCGGCTAGAGGTCTCATGTAGATGTTGAAGAGGGTGGGGCTGAGTGATGATCCTTGCGGGACTCCACAGATGACTTCAGTGGCCTCGGATCGAAACGGGGGAGGCGGACTCTCTGTGTTCTTCCAGCGAGGAATGAGATGATCCACTTCAGTGCCTTCTCTTGGATGCCGGTGTTGTCGAGTCGTTGGACTAAGGTGCGGTGGCAGACAGTGTCGAATGCTGCGGAGAGGTCCAGGAGGATGAGTGCCGCTGTTTCCCCGTTGTCGAGCAGGGCTCGGATGTCGTCGGTGGCTGCGATGAGGGCGGTCTTGGTGCTGTGGTTGGCTCTGAAACAGGACTGCGAGGGGTCGAGGGATCCATTCGTCTCGAGGAAGGCGGCAAGCTGTTTGTTGACGATCTTCTCGATGACTTTGGCGGGAAAAGGGAGGAGCAAGATGGGTCGGAAGTTTTTAACGTCGGTGGGGTCCGCTGTTGGTTTCTTCAGTAGGGCGCTGAGCTCGGCATGCTTCCAGCTCTCCGGGAAGGTGGCGGCGTTGAAGGAGGTGTTGATGATGTCCCGGAGTTGGGGTGCGATGGTGGAGTCGGCCTTGTTGAAGACGTGGTGGGGCCAGGGGTCGGTTGGAGAGCCGGAGTGGATGTTGTTCATCGTGTGGGCTGTGTCTTCGGTGGTCACCTTGGTCCAGGTGCAGAGGGTGGCGGTGGGGTTCGTTGGTTCGGTGGTTGGGTGCGTGGATGGTGCGCCGAAACTGTTGTGGATGCCGGCAATCTTGCGGTGGAAGAACGAGGCGAGGGAGTCGCAGAGATCCTGTGAAGGGGTGATGTCGTTGTTGCCGGTGCTGGGGTTGGAGAACTCCTTGACGATGCTGAAGAGTTCCTTGCTGTCGTGGGCGTTGTTGTCCAGTCGCTCCTTCAGTGATTTCGTCTTGGTGGTACGGATGAGCTGGTGGTGCTTGCGGGTGGCGTGTTTGAGGGCGGTCATGTTGTCAGTGGTCCCGTCGTGGAGCCAGGCTTTCTCGAGGGTGCGGCAGGTCTTCTTGGAGTCTTTGAGTTAGTCGGTGAGCCAGGGGGCTTTCTTGCTTCTGGGTCTGCTGGGAGGGTTCTTCAATGGTGCGAGGTCATCGGCGCAGGCGGTCAGCCCCTGCGTGAAGTTACGGGCTGCTTCGTTGACGTCTGATGTGCTGGCGGGTGGGTTCTGGCTGAGGGAGGTGGTGAGCTGGTCAGCGGTGATCTTGCTCCAGCTTCTGTGAGGAACCTGTTGCAGGTGGTGGTGGGTTGTGGTTTTTCTGAATCTGAAGTGGACGCAGCTGTGGTCGGTCCAGTGGAGTTCGGTGGAGTGGCTGAAGCTGATGTGCTTGCTGGCTGAGAAGACGGGATCAAGCGTGTGGCCGGCGTAGTGGGTGGGGGTGTTGACCAGTTGCTTGAGTCCGAAGTTGGCGAGGTTGTCCAGCAGGGTGGCGGTGTTGCGGTCCTTGTTGTTCTCCAGGTGGAAGTTGAGGTCCCCTAGGAGGATGTAGTCGGCGGAGGGGAGGGCGTGTGGGCTGATGAAGTCTGATGTCTTCGCTGAATTGCGTGCGTGGTTCCGGGGGTCGGTAGATGAGGGTGCCTCTGAGGGTCGTCTTTGGGTTGGTGTGAATCTAGAAGTGGAGATGTTCGGCGGTGGCGAGGGTGTCGTCGGCGTCGGTCGTGATGCGGATGGTGTTCTTGTGGACGATGGCGATGCCTCCTCCGGTCTGGTTGATGCGGTCCCTCCTGATGATCTTGTATCCATCCGGGATGGCGATGGCGATGTCGGGGGCTGAGGAGGCGTTCATCCATGTTTCAGTGAGGAAGGCAATGTCTGGGGATGTTGTGTCGAGGAGGTTCCAGAGTTCTACGGCGTGTCTGTGGACGGAGCGGGTGTTGAGCAGGATGCACTTGAGGTCGCTGCAGGAGTTTGGCTTGGTGGGCGTGGTGCAGGTTCGGAGGCAGGAGAACTTGCAGGTTGAGCAGCTGAAGGGTCCGTGAGTGCGTCTTTGGGCGGCACGCCAGCAGGTGGGGTTTCGGCCGGCATGGAGTGCGTTGAGGGCCGCGGCGTCGTATGTCTGTCGGGTTGGCTTGCATCGCTGAGGACCAGGGGTCCTGGCACTGGGCTCGGTCCAGGCGCGGACGGGCGCAGACGGGCTTGCCTTTGGCGCGCCTTCGGCGCACAATCTGCGCGCCCGCTGCGCGTGACCGCTGCACGTACGCACGGTCGCCATTTATGGCGAAGTGGGAAGGAGAGAGGAGCAGCTGGGAGGCGGGAGCGGGGAGGGCACAGAACGAAAAGGGGGCGTGGCCGCTTGGACGGTGGAGGTGAGCGGGGCGGGCACAGGGGAACAACAACAAAGCCTACACAACAGCGTGCAGGGGACAGCAGAGACGAGATACAAAAAGGAAATAAACAATTAGAAAAGGAAAAAAATATAGGTTAAATACAGTTGAAGCAAAACACACGCACGCAAAATGCGGCGGAGGGGCAGGGAAAAGAGAGGCATACACAGCGAGGCTACGGGCAGCAGCGAGGCGAGGGGCACACACACAGCTGGTGGCCGTGCGGCGCGGGGGTGTCCTGAGAACAGGACAGTATCCCAAGGGATACTAATCTTATTAGATCACTAAGGCACGCTTATAAAAGAGCGGTGAAGCAGAGACAAGATGTAATCTCAAAAGAACAATGGAGTAACTTGGCCTGCGCTGCAAGGATTAACAACACAAATGGTTTTTTGGGCAGGGGCGAAGTCACTGAGATCACTGGGCAACACACTTACCCTGTTAAGTTGTAATATAACGAGGGAAGTGTGGGTATCCCATTTTTCCAAAATATTTGCTGTTATACCTCAGTGCGAAGAAACTCATGACAACCTTATTGTCAGGCCAATCCAAATATCAATATCAGAGGTTGAGGATGCGATTAATCAAAGTCTAGGCAATAAAGCCCAGGGTCTGCATGGGCTTCCAATTGCTTTCATAAAATCCAGGCCAGAGTTTTGGGCTCCTCCGTTACTTAAAGTTTTTAATAAATGGTCTACATCTGTAACTGTCTCTATTTTCAAAAAGGGAGACAGAGCGAACCTGAGCTGTTATAGACCAATTTCTTTAATTGATAATACTCTTAAGATATTGGGGAGGGTTTTATTTAACAAAATCAGATTTTGGGCAGTGGAGGAAAATATTTTAAATGGATGTCAGCTGGGCTTCCGAAGTCATCTTGGAACGGTGGAACAGTGTCTAAATCTTAATTTGATTATTGATAAATATACCATTGCACGACAAGGCCCGCTCTACCTAGCATTTATGGATCTCCCCTCTGCGATCGATTTTTTTTTTTTTTTTTTTAAATTTGTTTTTATTGTTGCAGACACAAGGATAATATGCATCGTCATATTTTACTGCGCGGCATCAACATTCTGCCATCGGCAGCCATTTATGCAACTTTTCAAATTAACATTTTTCTCTTTTAAAACTTAACCACAAACAGGGTCTCGACATTGTCTAATTTGCATAATATTACTTATCATTTTTGCGAGAATATAGGTTCCCCTAGGCATTTAACATGTTACATCTGCGATCGATTTTGTTAATAGATCTCGGCTTAGGCAATGCCTTTTAGACTATGGGTTGGATGAGGACATAGTGTACTTTTTAGCGTATTTACACAGGGACTTAAGGACACGGGTGAGAATAAGCAAGGATGGGGCAGTCTCAGGGGACATAGTGGTCGGAAGAGGCATCAGGCAAGAGTGCGTTCAGGCCCCACTCTTGTTTATTTTATATATTAATGAGCTACACAATGTGTTCTCTTACCTAACTACAGATGTCCCAACAATTAACGGTAACAAACTGCCTGCCCTATTATATGCAGATGTTTTAATGGGATGTACACCGAATGCTTTGCGTATACCAGTTAGGAGTTTTGTTGATTTTATGAATGGTTTGAACCTTAGTACGAATTTTAAGAAATCGTTTTTAATGTGTTGTGGCCCCAAAAAATGCCTTATCAATGCTATTGCCTCGGGATCAGAGACCCTGTTACGCACACACACTGTCCCGTACCTGGGTCTACAATTTTCAGACAATGGATCCTGGGCACCCCATTTGGCATATGGTCGGACCAAATTCTTAAAGGCAATTAATCTTTTCCAACCAAAAAGAATTGAGGTAGTACTGTCCCTTCTTAAAATTTATAGGACACAATGTGTACCCATTGTGACTTACAGGGCTGAAATTTGGGGCTTTATAAATTCTAATAGTGCCCAGGTTGAAGGAAACAGATTTTGCAGGAGAATTCAGGGGGTACTAATCTCATCATCTACCTTTGTCTGCCATAACGAGTTAAAATTATCTTACTTAGAGGACCATATCAGGACCCGCCCAGCCATGTTTTGGCTGAAGGTTTGGCAAAATCTGGCAGCCTTGTTAACAAGGGAAATTATACTCAATTGTTTAAAATGTGACAAGGGAGGAGACATACCGTGGCTAGTAGGAGTAAAGGCAAGTCTAAAGCAAGTCAATCTTGGTCAGATTTTCTATAAACAAGATCACTTAGATGGAATTGAGAGAAAAAATCTGTCCGTGAAGCCCTATATAAATATTATAGGGACACAAGGTACACACAAGAGCTTACTAAAGCATCAGTAGCACATTATATATCAATGACAGAAGATGATGTGTTGTAAACCATTTTAGGACACTATTGTAAACTTCCCGATTCATGCCCTTATATAGGTATAAATCACTATGTCCTTATATAGGCATAAGAATCATAACCATATTTAGACATAGCTCATGAAGGCCAAATACGGCAGGGCTACTTCCACTAGTTCCGAAAATCTACAACGATTTCTTGGAAAACTCGGCTTCAGCAGCTAGAGACTTTCCCTTGCTCGAGAATTGACTTGTTCAAGAACTCATGGAGTTTTCAAAGAACCAAGAGTCTTTACGAATATGCTACTTACCAGTATGCATCTGTTCTTGGCATGTAGGGCTGCTGACATTCATATCTGTGCATAGATCGCCGCCTAGTGTTGGGTCCGGATGATTGCACATTGTTGTCCTGGAAGAGTCTTCGAAGTATCACGAGATAGGTGGCTCCTCCCCTGGACTACAGTGCGCATGGGCATCCTCTCCATCCTCAGATTGTTTTTCGCCATTGTGGCAGAGATTGAGTGTAATACAGTGAGTGATGTCCATGCTAAATAGTAATTCTGAATGCTACAGCTGCTACAGGCACCGGGGAGGAGGGTGGGCGATATGAATGTCAGCAGCCCTACATGCCAAGAACAGATGCATACTGGTAAGTAGCATATTCAGTTCGAGGCATGTGGGCTGCTGAATTCATATCTGTGCATAGATTATATAGCAGTCCCTCCTGTTAGCGGCGGCTGCCCGTGCCAGCTGCAGCAGTCTGAAAAAGAGTTTTGAGAACAGCCTGTCCTACAGCTGCCTGCTGTCTTGAATGCACATCTACGCAGTAGTGTTTCGTAAATGTATGTGTAGTGGACCATGTGGCTGCTTTACATATCTCTTCTAAAGGAATATTCCCCAGGAAAGCCATGGATGCTCCTAACTTACGTTTGGAGTGTGCTCTTGGAGGAATGATAAGTGTGCGTTTAGCCTTTGCTTAGCAAATCTGTATACACTTAACGATCCATCTGGCTATTCCTGCTTTGGAAATGGGGTTGCCTTTGTGCTGTGGAGAAAAGGCAACAAACAGTTGTTTTGTTTTCCTGAAATCCTTTGTTCTGTCTATATAGTAAATAAGAGCTCTTTTGACGTCTAATGTGTGTAGAGATCTCTCTGCGACATTTTCTGGATTAGGATAGAAAACAGGCAGTTCTATGGTTTGGTTCATGTGGAACTGCGAAATCACCTTAGGCATAAATGTAGGGTTGGTGCGTAGTACAACTCTATTTGCGTGGACCTGTATGAATGGTTCTTGAATGGTTAGTGCCTGGAGTTCACTAACTCTTCTTAGTGAGGTAACGGCTACTAGGAAAGCAACTTTCCAGGTAAGAAATTGAATCTCACAAGAGTGTAGAGGTTCAAAAGGTGGTCCCATCAGTCTGGTGAGGACCACATTCAGGTTCCATACAGGTGAAGGTGGGTGTCTGGGAGGGATCACTCTTTTGAGTCCCTCCAGAAAAGCTTTAATGGCAGGCACTCTGAATAGTGAGAGGTGCTGTCTGTTTTGAAGATAAGCTGCTATTGCGGATAAATGTATACAAATGGAACTGTATGCCAGATTACATCTGTATAAGTGCAACAAATAACAGATAATGTTTTGAATAGATGCATTCAGAGGGTTAATGTCATTATTGTTACAATATATGACAAACCTCTTCCATTTAGCCGTATAACAAGCTCTGGTTGTGGGTCTTCTTGCCTCCTTGATGATGTTCATGCATTCTGGTGGCAAGTTGAGGTAGCCAAATTCTAAGACTTCAGGAGCCAGATCGCCAGGTTGAGCTGTTGCGGATCTGGGTGCTGAATTTCGCAATGGCTCTGCGTTAAAAGTCTGGGTGTTAGCCGCAGTCTTTGATGCGGTACCACAGAAAGTTCTACTAGCGTGGTGTGGCTCACTGGTTAGAGGAGGCAGACCTGGAAGCAGAGGTCAGCCCGGGACCAGGGTTCAATTCCCGGCTCGGCGGGGTCTTGAGTCCTAAAATGTCCATGGACTCGACAATTCTCGCTCCGGTGCCTACTCGATTCACGGGTTCACACTCTGTGACTCTGGGCAATAGCTTGCTTAATCTCCACAAAGGCCTCTCGCGGCGGGATGCCTGGCTTTCACCTTGCGGATAACCTGCCGGGGTTATCTCACAGGGGAATACCAGGGCGGGTTCCCTAAGCAAGTGCTTAGAAACCGCTCGGTGATTTGCGCTATATAAATTCCTGTACATTTACATTTACATTTACCATGGCTGGCGTGCCCACGTCGGAGCAACCAGGATGAGTGTCATCGAGTGTTGCCTCAGCTTGCGTGCCACCAGCGGTATTAGAGGTGCTGGGGGAAAAGCGTACGCAAACTTGCCTGACCAGTTCATCCATATCGCTTTGCCCTGTGACTGCGGATGTGGGAACCTGGCGGCAAAGCTTTGGCATTTTGCGTTTTCCCTTGTGGCGAATAGGTCTATCCCTGGATGACCCCACTGCTGGAAGTACCGTTGGAGTACTGATGGATGTATCTCCCACTCGTGCATCTGGTGGCTGTGTCTGCTGAGCAGATCCGCCATCTGCTTGTCCTTGCCCGGGAGGTGTTCCGCCATGAAGAAGATGTTCCTCTGAATGGCCCACTTCCACATGCTCTGAGCCAGATGAGACAACTGTAGAGAGTGTGTTCCTCCCTACTTCTGTATGTAGTACATGGCAGTCATGTTGTCCGTCCGGATCAACACGACCTTGTTGCACAAGTGTACTCTGAAAGCTTTCATCGCCATGAAGATTGCAATCAGTTCCAGAAGGTTGATGTGCATTTTCTTCTGCTGTGCTGTCCATAGTCCCTGCACTGTGTAGTGGAGCTCCCCATCCCTGGAGAGATGTGTCCGCCGTCAGTATAATCTGTGGCACAGGCTCCTGGAACAGTCGGCCCTTGCAAAGGTTCTGTGGGTTCCACCAATGCAGAGAGTTGAATGCCCGACCGCTCACCAACACTAGGTCTTTTAATTGTCCTTGAGCCTGATTCCACTGACATGCCAAGCACTACTGAAGCGGACGCATATGTAGTCTCGCGTGCGGGACTATGAAGATGCAGGAGGCCATCATGCCTATCAACTGCATGAACACTTTTGCTGGAAGCGAGTGTTGAGGTCTGAATTTTTGTATCAGCAATTGCATGCTGTTTATCCTCGCTGAATTTGGCTGAGCTTTGGCTGCCAGAGTGTTTATTGTCGCGCACAGGTACTGTCGCATGTGGGCGGGTTGAAGATGTGACTTTGGATAATTCAGCGAGAATCCCAGATTGTGAAGATGAATGGTGTGGGACATGTGGCTGGCACACTGCTGGGCCGTCTTTGCTTGAATAAGCCAGTCGTCCAGATAAGGGTAGACATGTATGTGCTGTCTCCTTAGGTGTGCTGCTACTGTCGCCAGGCACCCTGGGTGCCGTTGTTACTCCGAAAGGGAGGACTTTGAACTGATAATGTTGATTTTGAATAGTGAACCTGAGATACTGTCTGTGTGATGGGTGAATGGGTAAATGGAAATACGCATCTTTTAGATCCAGTGTTGCGTGGAAGTCTCCCTGACTGAGTAACGGCAGAACCTGCTGTAAGGTGAGCATATGAAAATGCTCTGACAGAATGTAACTGTTTAGAGGCCTGAGGTCCAGTATAGGTCTGAGAGACCCGTCATTTTTGGGTATTAAGAAATACAGAGAGTACACCCCTGAGCCTTGGTCTTCTACAGGCACGAGCTCTATGGCTCCTTTTTGCAGCATGCTGACGACCTCCTGCTGCAATAAGTGTAAGTGCTCTGCGGACATAGGACGGTGTCTTGGTGGTATGTTGGGTGGAGTGGATGTTAATTCCAGACAACACCCGTACTGGACAATGTCTCTCACCCACCTGTCTGTGGTGATGGATTTCCAGACCAGCAGGAACTGTTGTAGTCTCCCCCCGACAGGTGTTATATGGTCGGGGGGGCAGTGACAGGGCGTCACTGTTTGTTATTGGCAGAGGATCTGGAATTGTTGTTTCCTCTTCCTCTGCCCTTGATGTTGTTTCCACGATATCCACCCCTGTTGTTTTTGTTGTAGGTGGATTGTGTACCTCCTTTATTGTACTGTGTCTGCTGTGTGGATTGGCTTCTTGAAGGTCCTCTAGTATTAAAGCGACAAAAGGAGCCACCCCGAAACTGCTGGGACTGCAGAGCCCCCATAGACTTTGCAGTCTCTGTGTCTTTTTTTAATTTTTTCAAGGGTGGTGTCAACCTCAGGTCCGAATAAGTAGTCCGGGTTAACTGGCTGATTGAGGATAGAAGTTTGTATTTCTGGTTTGAATCCCGAGATTCTTAACCAGGCATGTCTCCTTAACATGGCGCTAGTGTTAATGGCCCTGGCTGCAGTGTCAGCTGCGTCTAGCGCGCACTTGATGGAAGCATTGGTTATAAGCTTTCCTTCTTGGATCAGTAGTTCTGCACCCTCCTTGTACTGATCTGGCAGGTGTTGCAACAGTGTCTCAAGGGTATCATAATGGGACCCGTCATATCTGGCTAAGAGTGCCCGAGTGTTGGCAATGCGCCAGATGTTAGCTGCCTGCGCCGCCACCCTTTTTCCTGAAGTTTCCAGTACTTTCAACTCTTTGTCAGGAGGAGGAGCATCACCTGTAGTCTGGGAGTTTGCTCTCTTACGTGCATTAGAAACAACTAATGAGTCCAATGGCAACTGTCTTCTTATACAAGTAGGGTCCACAGGTGCCGGTCTATATTTCTTTTCAATTCTTGGGTTCAATACCCTGGCCCTGGTGATTTCCTTAAAAATGTCACCAGCATGCTTAGGGACCCCTTTGAGCATGGGCAGTGTCCTGACTGTTCTTTCTGAAGTAGAAAAGGTGTCGACCAGAAAGTCTTCCTCCACAGGGTCAGCATGTAGTTGCAC
The DNA here is from genome assembly GCF_964263255.1 of Lissotriton vulgaris. Classification (NCBI taxonomy): domain Eukaryota; kingdom Metazoa; phylum Chordata; class Amphibia; order Caudata; family Salamandridae; genus Lissotriton; species Lissotriton vulgaris. The sequence continues at coordinate 1,593,691,387 of NC_141694.1, forward strand.
GTCATGGTTACTTGCCGCTCTTTCAATAAGGGCGTTAAAGGCATTAGTGTCCTCAGTGGGAGATGTTTTTACACTGTATACATGTGTGTCAGGGGCAGTCTGCGGATCTTTTGGCTCAGCTGGGTCTGCTCATGTTTGGTCTTGATCATCGGGATCAGTGTCCACATGATAAGTGTCATCCTCATTTGTCATCCACTGCTTCCACATCTGAGTATGTGGGTGAAAAAGTCTGAGGTTCTTGTCCATAGGCTTGGAGAGGTTCCACAAGAACTGGTGATGTTGTTGAATCCCTCTTCTTTTTTAAGGGAATCCTATAGGACTCCATGGGTGTTTCTGGTATGATCTTCCTTTTATATATGGACAGTCTACCAGTTTCCGAGTTGATGAACTGCCTCGACTCCTGTTCTTCAGGCTCCTCTGTAGGCTCCACTTCCATCGACATTTTTAATGGCTCCGATACCTTTCTTTAGTTCGAACATTTTCGGACGCACCGTCGGTGGCAACCCGAATTTGATTGGTATCGATGCGGTCTGAACGTTTCCGACCAGCTTCGGTTTTGGGGCCTTCTCCGGCCCGACCGCTGTAGCCTTATGTTTGATGCGTTGGAGTGACTCCGACACCTCCTTGGCTATGAATGGGCTCGGCTGCGTCGACTCGACAGGGTCCTTGGAGCCAGTCTTTGTTTTGTCCGCAGGCCTCGACCGAGGATCGAACCCTTCTTTTGGTTCGGGCCTTCTGTGTGTGTCGACTCCCTTCGGTGTCGGCTTCGTCGGTTCGACAGCCTTGACTTTGGTCTTCGGTGCCCCAACCTTTGGTTCGATGACCTTTTTGAGCTTCTCGGTATCGACAGCCTTTGTCTGTTTCTTCGGCTCCGAGGGGTTTGAGGCCTTGGAGCCGACCAGAGCCAGCTGCACTTTTGGTTTCGGTTTTGGCAGTGATGCTTTCGGTTTCGATTTCTTTGGATCGACCGATGGCGGTTTCGATAACGATGGCTCTTTGTATATGTTCGAAGCCGGGCCTTTATGCGTGGCTGTTGAAAGAGTTTGTAGATCTTGGGTAAGGCCTTGTGGCGATCCCTCGACCTGAGCCTTAGTCAGTGCTTCATCGTCGGCTCTCGTATAGACGGTTGGGCCTAGCTCCTCGCCTGAGCTATCTTCTACGGCCTCAAGGGCCTCTGCGTCGTCTCCTACCTCTTCGACGACTTTTCTTCTTCTTCTAATACGTCTTAGTCTTCGGCGTCATACTCGGAGTCATGGCACGAAGCCGGATCTGAGAGTTCTTCCCGATCCTCCAGATCAACGACCTCTTCATCTTCGGTCCCGAAGATGTTTTCTGGAACAGGCGCTGATCTCTGCGACTCCAATCGAGCCGCGCATCGAATCCGAAGAGTTTTCTTCGACCTGAACCGGGCACAGGCCATACAGTTGGCTGCGTTGTGATCCGGGGACAGGCACTTGTTGCACAGCGGGTGGACATCGATGTGCGGGAATTTTGCATTACAAAGTGGACACCTTTTGAATGGGCTTCTTTCCATCGTAGATCGAAGATCGGGTCGAATGTGGAAGAAAACCTGTCTGATTCCTCGATGTCCTCTCGAAGCAAAGTTATCGGTACCTAACGAAACAATACCGACGCTGTCGAAAGCCTTTTGGCTTTGTAGAAAGCTTTCCTAACTTGAGCTAAGATAGTAACATCCGAACCCGATGGCGGAAAAAAACAATCTGAGGATGGAGAGGATGCCCATGTGCACTGTAGTCCAGGGGAGGAGCCACCTATCTCGTGATACTTCGAAGAGTCTTCCAGGACAACAATGTGCAATCATCCGGACCCAACACTAGGCGGCGATCTATGCACAGATATGAATTCAGCAGCCCACATGCCTCGAACATGACGTTATTATGTCCACCTTTAGGTCAAACTTGGAAACTTCAAGGTATAAATATGCCCTCACTTGCCTTAGCAAACACAAAGTGGTTTGGAGCAGTTTGACTATCTACTTTCCCGACACATCCTGCTACAGCTAGTGCCGAAGGAAGCCGACCCTCCAGCAGACGCACAGAGAGACGCTGTCTTTTCTCCTGCCGAGAAATCCAGCTCCAGTGTTTCCAGGCTACCCTTGCGGGTTGCTGGGAAATCGAGGCCTGAGCCTGACCTTCTTCATTCCAAACTAAGGTACGGAGCTGATTAGACCCTAAGAGAAATCTTGGACAGATTCTTGGCAAAATAATAAATTTATGCTACACCTCACTTACTTCTTCCCTCGTACTTAGCTTAGGTTAGGTACATCAGCCTAGGCGTATTTTAGAAGCACCAGTTGAGTACTTTTAGCCTTTGTTATTTATGTATGTATTTATCTATGGTTTAGGAGCCATACAATGCTCTTACAGTATTATTTTATTCTACTCTTTATACTGTATGCATTATATTTTACAACCAGTTTTACGATTGTAGCAGTACATTTCTTATGCTTGAAAAAAGAAGACTGTTCAGTAAAACCTTTCTATTGAAAATACCGGTCTCTCTATTTCTCTGCACCGCTGGTGAAACAAAGCATGCACGATTGACTGAGTGAAATATCCATCTATTGTTTCCACGACTCTGATGATCAGTTTTATCTTGGGGAAACAAAGTTGTCATGTTTATGCGGTTGTCAAAAACTAATCCCTTCTTGTGAATTCGAGAAAGTTTCTAGTGACCTCTGAGCTAATGTATTCGATAGAGACCTATTAGACCTCAGTCCTACGTCTAAACTATAGGATATATTATTCTAATGCGCAGAGCCTATTGGGAATATAGGAACTACACTACAGATGGTCCCCTCTCTTATTTACCAGCTAGTTATCTTTTAAGAGATATTACCCGCTGGGAGCGAAGCTTGCTCTTTCGCCTCAGATCTGGCTCACTAAAATATCTGTTGTGTTTTCCCTTAGGCTATCAACCTAACATCGAGGAACTGCCTTGCCCTTGTGGCAACCAGGGTAAGCAGTCCTTGTTGCATTTCTTGTTTTTCTGTACTTTTTATCAAAAGTACAGTATGCAACTTTTGATTCCGTTTTTTAGAGTCAGCAGAATAACAGATTTCAAGGTTGCATATGAAACTATTCTTCATTTTAGGGGTGAAGATTTAACATTTCGAGTCTGTCCTTTTTTGAAAATGGCTATTCGCTCACGCATTTCTATGAACCACTGAATGGTGGGTTAGGATGTATTATGTGCACCTTTCGATTTTACACCTAAACATGGAAATATGTCCTATGATCGATATTGGAATTAATAGAGTATTACGTATGGTAACTGTTAGACTTGGCTGTCTCTAGTTGGCAGAGGTATACACTTCTGACAAATAGGGACTCACCTCCTCTAGTCAGGGCAAGGGGATCACACACTTAGATAACCCCTGCTCACCCCCTTGGTAGCTTGGCAAAGCAGACAGGCTTATCTCAGAGGCAGTGCGTTAAGCATTTGTGACCACATACAGTAAAAAAGTGAAGATACTACAAATGGACACGACAGTAGTATTATAAAAATACGAATGTTTATATGAGGCTTAGCACAAGAACAAATAACGACAAGAATATACCACAATCTTAATAAATACTCTTGGAAGGAAAAATGATAGTTCAAGCATAGTTTCTTCTTAGCACAAAGTCTTTAGTAACAAAAGCAACTCTTCTTCTTTAAATCACAGTTCTTGGCAACAATGTAACCCACACGGAAGTCACACGACGTCGAGGCAAAGCTAATCCAAAGGTTCGGCGTCGACCGCGAGGAGGGCTACGTCGAGCCCGGAGTCACCCGGACCCCCAACAACACAGTACCTTGGAAAAGTGAAGCACACTATGATCAGCGGCGTCGAGAAGTCCGGCGTCGCGTCTTCGGCGTCGATCAGGCCTCGGAGTCGGGGCGATCTGCAGCGGCGTCGACAGATGTCACGCAGGAGCAGCGCTCACGAGGTGAAGCAGGATACGGCGTCGTCGTCGATGTCGATGATTATGTTGCAAGAGTGAGTAGCGCTCACAGCGTCGAGAGGGCTCGGGGTCGAGGCGTCCGCAGCGGCTTCGCTACTAGTGTCGATCGGGCCCAGCGGCCGGCGTCGAAGCTGGATTCGGCGGCGTCCGTTGGCGTCGGGATTGATGGATTTCTTCAGAGGTGCTAGACTTTCAGGTTCCAGCAACAAGCACTTTTAGCAAATGGTGAAGTCCTTTAGCCCTGTGACTTCGACAGGAGGCTGGCACTCTCCCAGCCCTTGGAGATGTCCTCGGCAAAGTTTGAGAGTACACACTCAGTTCCTCTCTCCTGGTTCCTTGGCAAAAATAAAGAAGTGACTGCAGGATTCCCCCCAGCAAACAGCACTCTGGCAGAAGGGGTAGGCAAGTCCTTGGATCAGCAGGCTTCTTGTCCGGGGTTCAGGGTTCCTTGCCAGAATTGATCTAAAGTCTGGGTTCAGGGGTCCTTCTCTTATACCCCTTTTTGGCTTTGATCCCTTTGTCCATGCAGGGGGACTCTCTCCTCATCCCGGGTCTGTTGTGGGGGTAGCCAGGCAGAGGCACCTGTCCTATTCACGGTGCGGGGCTGGGTCCTCAGACGCCCAGCAGGAGATGGAGCCAGTATTGTCACTGGCAGGAGCAGAGCTATCCGTCACTCGGCAGGAGGTGGAGCCAGCATTTATCGGGCAGGGCCGGCTATCAGGAGGTACTCTTCCCCTACTCTCAATGCAGATGTACCACTCACCCCACACTGACTCATTCAGAACTCGGGAGCCACCCAGCCCGTCACACACACACCAAACCAGCAGAAACCAGAAATAGTTAGACAAGAAAATAGCCCCTTTCTAAAAGTGCTATTTTCAAACCCAGAGTCCAAAAACCATCCACCCAAACGGATGCGTTATTAAACCCTGAGTTCCGGGATACCAAACTCGACATTGTGCCATGCTCCCTGAGCCCGCTAGGATTATACCATGAATAACCCCGGCAGCCCATTCTAACTAATGGAGAGCAGGCAACCTTACAATAGTGAAGAACGAATATGGCTGTAATTTACTATTAGGACATGCCAACTTCGTCAGGCTTGTCCTACCTTACGCTTACAATGCACCCTGCCCTCGGGCCTACCATAGGGGTGACTAACATGAAGATAAGGGAAGGTTTGGGGACTGGCAAGTAAGTGTACTCGCGAAGTCCGTGTGACAGTACCAGTCTGCACGTAGGTCTAGCAATGGCAGACCTTTAGACATACTTTTACTAGGCCGCTCGTGTGGGTGGCACAACACGTGCTGCAAGCCCACTAGCAGCATTTGTATTTACAAGCCCTGGCACTCCTCGTGCACTAGACTAGGGACTGACAGTAAACCAAATAAGCCAAACATGGAATTCAATCAATACATTAATTTAACATAGGGAGCACTTGCACCGCGGCACTGATCAGCAGTGGCACAGTGCCCGGAGCGATCTACCAGCAAAAACATCGTAAACAGAGGAGGCAAACAGAAAAAAATGGAGGAGAGACTAAGGCCAATGATGTCAGGTCTAACACGTGTCCCCTCCAGCTGAAATGTGGGGAGAACTACCCTTGACCTAGGGAGTCCTCATCACTAAGGCGGAAAAATCGGGACAGACCATCAGCATTGGCGTGATCTGTACCCGGGCGGTGTTCCACCATGAAGTCCATCCCCTGTAGGGAAATGGACCACCTCAACAGTTTCGGATTCTCACCCCTCATCTGCATAAACCACCTGAGGGGCCTGTGGTCTGTCTGAACCCGGAAGTGAGTCCCAAACAGGTAGGGTCTTAGCTTCTTCAGCGCCCAGACCACAGCAAATGCTTCTCGCTCTATCGCACTCCACCTCTGTTCCCTGGGAAGTAACCTCCTACTGATGAAGGCTACGGGTAAGTCTCGTCCCTCTTCATTCACCTGAGCTAGAACAGCCCCCACGCCATGCTCTGAAGCGTCCGTCTGGACAACAAATTCTTTAGAAAAGTCGGGTGCCTGGTGTATGGGTGCTGTACACATTGCAGTTTCTAGGGTGTCAAAGGACGTCTGACAGGCGTCAGTCCAAGTCACATTTCGCGGCTGCTTCCTGGAAGTCAGCGAAGTCAAGGGGTGCACAATGTTGCCATAATCCTTGACGAACCTCCTGTAGTAACCCGTGAGTCCTAAGAAGGCTCTCACCTGAGTTTGGGTTTTGGGCGGTGGCCAAGCCAGGATGGTATCTATCCTGGGTTGCAGGGGGGCCACCTTGCCGCTCCCTACTTGGTGCCCCAAGTACACCACTGAACCCTGCCCAATCTGGCACTTACTGGCTTTGATTGTGAGGCCTGCTCTGCACAGGGCCAACAACACTTTCTGGAGGTGGCTCAAGTGTTCCTCCCAGCTGGCGCTGAACACTGCGATGTCGTCCACGTAGGCGGCACGGAAATCCTCCAGTCCAGCCAAGACCTGGTTGACCAAACTCTGGAAGGTGGCAGGGGCATTCTTCATCCCAAAGGGCATAATCCGGAACTGGTAGAGCCCATCTGGTGTTGAGAATGCTGACCTCTCCTTTTCCCCATCAGTTAAGGCGATCTGCCAGTACCCAGACGTTAGATCAAACGTACTAAGGAACCGGCCAGCCCCCAACCGATCTATGAGCTCATCAGCTCTGGGGATGGGGTGTGCGTCAGTCTTGGTGACTGAATTGAGTCATCGGTAATCCACACAGAACCGAAGTTCTGGTGAAGCACCAGGCGCCGCAGCCTTCGGGACCAAGACCACTGGGCTGGCCCAAGGACTGCAAGAGGACTCAACCACCCCTAAGGCAAACATTTTGGAGACCTCCTCCTTAATGTATGCTCTGACCTTGTCAGTCACCCTGTAGGCCTTATGCTTCACAGGAGTGCTGTCCATGTCATGGACACACCAGTGAGTGACACCAGGGATCAAGGAGAACAGATCAGGGAATTGTCCCAACAGTTGACGACAATCTTGCTGCTGCTCAGGGGTCAGTGTGTCGGAGAGGACAACACTATCCACCGTCCCGTCTTGCTCTTTTGCGTATAGGAGGTCAGGAAGACGCTCGCTCTCCTCCTCCATTCCAGCGTCTGTAGCTAGGAGCATGCCCACTTCGGACCTTTCTAAGTGGGGCTTTAACCGGTTGACATGCAGGACCCTCAAGGGGTTCCTGGGAGATTTCAAGTCCACCAAGTAGGTGACATCGCTCTTCTTCTCCACAACCTTAAACGGTCCAGTCCACCTGTCCTTGAGCGCACAAGGTTCCACAGGGGACATGACCCAAACCTCTTGACCAGGCTGAAGTTCGACCAGAGTGGCATTCCGGTCGTACCACCGCTTCATCTTTTCCTGGCTGGCCTCCAGATTTGCCTGAGCAAGATCTCTGAAGCACAGAGTCTGGTTCCTAAAGGCCAGCATGTAACTGTAAACATCCTGGGGAGGTTTCCTGGGAGATTGCTCCCAGCCTTCTTTGACCAGACTCAAAGGTCCTCTTACCGGGTGACCATACAAAAGCTCAAAGGGGCTGAACCCTCGAGACTTCTGCGGTACCTCTCGGTAAGCAAACAGCAGGCATGGCAAGAGGACGTCCCATTTACGCCTCAATGGTTCTTCAAGACCCATGATCATGCCTTGAAGGGTCCGGTTGAATCTCTCAACCAACCCATTACCTTGAGGGTGGTAAGGAGTGGTGAACTTGTAGGTTACCCCACACTCCTTCCACAGAGACTTCATATAATTGGAAATGAAGTTGGTGCCCCGGTATGACACCACCTCTCTGGGGAACCCCATGCAGGAGAAAACACCCATCAGCGCCCGTCCCACCACGGGGGCCGTCACTGTTCGGAGAGGGATGGCTTCCGGGTACCGTGTGGCATGGTCCACCAAGACCAGGATGAACCTGTTGCCCAGGGCTGTCTTGGGGTCCAGGGGCCCAACAATGTCAATCTCTACCCGGTCAAAGGGGGTACTGACGACTGGAAAAGGTTGGAGGGGAGCCTTCTGCTTCCTTCCGCTTTTCCCACTTGCCTGGCAAGTGTGACAGGTTTTGCAATGGATATCTGTATCCCTTCTCATCTGAGGCCAATAAAAATGGGTGACATCAGGAGGAGCTTAGCGCGCATCCAAGATGGTCGCGTGAGCACAGGGCTCCCCGGACCCTCGCCACTCTTCGCAACTTATCCGGACAATATCCTGAATTCTTGGACGGATTATCAAAGATGAACCTCGACTGAGTTCATAACTCTTTTCAGATTTCAATTCGGACTCGGGAAACCGAAATTACAGCGATTGGAACTTTCGAGGCCCACCTTGAGGCGAGCCGGGGACTTGGCGACTTGTGAGGCCGGAACGAAGTTGAACAACAACCGCAGTGGGGCCTCCTCAGTAGCCCTACTCCAACTTTAGGTTTCGTTTTTTGGGCCCTGGCATGGTCTGATTACGAGACGGTTTCGCTTGGTCGGGGCCTGTCCAGCCTCTATTCAGTGCGCGTGCTAGTTCATCACCACAGCCGCTTGGGTCAAGTCGTGACTTTGTCTTGGCCGCACAAGCCAGTTTTTGAGAACTTTTGGTGCCCTGCCCGCAGGCGGCCATTTTCACTAGGTCGCACGGGCCCCTCCGGGGCGCATCTTCTAGCATGGCTGCCAGGGGCGACGTGGAGAAACGGAAGACCAAGACGCCCCTTCGTGGGGGACCGGTCCAATCCAACGTTATGGACTGGTACACTCAAGCCAAAGGTTCCCCTGGAGTCTCCAGTTGTACCCCGGAGGACGCCAAAGAGGACCCATCCACCCCTATGGATTTGTCCCTGCAGGACATCATGGGCGCCATTACTAACATGAAGGAGACCATCGGCCAGCAATATGAGGCACTTGCTCATAAAATTGACACGGTTGCCATTGCTGTCACCCTGATCAGGGCCGACCTGTCCAAGACCAATGAGAAGGTGAAGTCGTTAGACCTCAAGACTTCTAGCCTCACGGCCGATGTGTCGGAACTTCAGACCGAACTTGGCAATTTGAAATCGGCTAATGACTTGATGTCCCATCGGCTGGAGGATTTTGAGAACAACATCCGCGGTGTTCCGGAGAACCCCGAGCCTCACTCGATTGACCTCCTGGTTGAAGATCTTGTCCTGAACCACCTTGCCCCCTCTGGACTGAGCAAGTTCTTCGCAGTGGAGCGTGCCCATCGTGTTCCGGGCGGTAAGCCTAAACCGGACGCTCCTCCGAGGTATATCATCGCAAAACTTTTTCATTTCAGGGATCGTAATGCTATCCTGCAGGCATCGAGAGTGAACGGCACGGTGAAATTTGAAAATTCCACGGTTAATTTTTACCCGGACTTTACTCAGCTCGTTCAGAGACAAAGGATGGGTTTTCAGGGTGTTAAACGACGTCTCCGGGACTTAGGCTTGAAGTACGCGATGCTTTTCCCTACTAGGCTTTGTGTGGAATACGAGGACAGGACATTCTTTTTTGATCGGCCGGACAATGTGAGTGACTGGCTGGATTCCCTGCCTGGCCGAAACGACCGGACGGAGCACCACAGTGGTGCCGAGGGTGGTGAGCCTCTGCAGAAGTGATCTTTTGGCCCCTAATCTCCGAATACTATACATTGCTCCTCTGGGTTCTATTTCTTCTGTATAGTATGTTTTACTGTTGTTCCCTTCCGGGTGGCGGGAGGGACGGGCCTCTTTCCTCCTCCAGGGTTTTTTTGTAGAATGGGAATGTTAGGGCGACAGGCACACTGCATGTTGGGGTGGCTTTTTAGTCTACTGCAGGAGTGCAGGGAGGGGGGAGTTGTAACGGGAGTTGGTTGGGGGGTTGGTTGGGGTGTTGGTGTATGTGTTTTTCTTTCTCAAGGCGACGTTTTGGTTTCTTCTCTGCGTCAGGTGTCCTGCTCTTTGTGGGGTGACTCATGTATCACTTGTGGGGATGGGGGTAGTGGGTTGAAGTTAATATCATGGAACGTCAATGGAATGGGTGATCGCATAAAACGGGGTGTTGTACTGCAGTATCTGCGTCTCTTGTCTCCTGATGTGGTATTCTTGCAGGAGACGCATTTGGTGGGAAACATGTGTCATGCGATGAACAGGTGGGGCTATCGCTTGGTTGCACTCTACGGGTTCATCACTGGTTCCAGAGGGGTGGGTATTCTGGTTCGGTCTTCTCTCCCTCTGGAGATTGATAATATAATCCTCGATGACAGGGGGCGTTATGCAGGCCTCACTGGTAGGTGGGAGGGTAAGACTCTTTCATTGCTCACGGTATACATTCCCCCGGGTCTCCAGAGCTCTACCGTCTCGGATATTGGCCGGGTGCTGCTGGAGCTCCCTGATAGTATTCTCCTTATGGGTGGGGATTTTAATTCTGTGCTCTCTGGCAATATGGATAGCCACCCCCCCCCAGGGATCTTCCTAATTCCCAGTCATGGCTCAGTGGGTTCTTGGACACCTTTGGTCTGGTGGATTGCTGGAGGTTAATGCATCCAACGCAACGTCAGTACACCTTTCACTCCGGGGCTCATGGGAGTCTCTCCAGACTTGATTACATCCTTATGCTGGCTGCCCAGTCTTCCTCGGTCGGGGAGGTTAGACACTTGGCCCGGGGCATTTCGGATCATTCTCCATTGTGGCTTTGTATGGACACTGGGGTGCATGCTGCGGGGCGGATCGCCCCTATCAATCCTTGGTACCTGCGTAACCCCAAGACTCGTAACAGTCTGATAAAGACCCTGGAGCACTATTTTCTGGAGAAAAAGGGGTCCGTTTTATCCGCTGTGTCCCTGTGGGAAGCCTTTAAAACTGTTATTCGTGGACAGGCCCTATCTTTGATAGCTGAGACCAAGAGAGCTAGGAACCATGAGGTCGTGAGTCTGGAGGCGGAAATACTCAGGGAAACCAGAACCACGCAACCAAGCATGCCTCCTCAGAGCTACATATCTAGCCATAGATCTACCTACAGAATCTGCTGTGCCGTTGCCGACCTGATGGTGAATATGTCGATTTTACGACCATCCTGCATTGGCTGAAAATGTTCAATTCTAGGTCCTTCAGAGAAGGGAGTAGTTGGTCGACAGAATCCCAGAGGGCAAAAGAAGCCCTTCCAAACACATGGGATGAGTTTAAAGATCTTCAGGCCAAACTAGTGTACGCAAACAAATGTCTGCCACACGTCTCCACCCACCGAGACTTCCTGCTCGGTGGAAGCAAGGCAGGAGCATTCAAATTCAGCAAAGCTGAAGCTCCCTGCACAACAAGCCCTCTAGCCTTAGGGTGTTGAAAAAGACAAATAGGGTCATCTGCAGCAGGTCAATGACGGTGGGCAATGGCACGCTCAACAGTGACTCCTGATGTTGGCCTTGCCCATGTTCCCAGAAGAAAGTTAAATAGCAACTCCCCAAAAGGAATCAAAGGCTCAACCTCAGTGCCTCCTTGATGGAAGCTGGGTTTTGTGGCTTAGTATCAGTCAGTCAGTCAAAATCACTTTATTCGGTTATTCAAAACGATAAAAGCATGTTAAAATACCCATCACATAAAACAAAGTTTGCCACAAAATAAATCTCTAAAAATACAAACGGTAAGATATATAAATACATGATATAAAGGGGAGAAACAATTACACAGTAAAAAAAAAAGAGTGGACCTACATCGAATAAGGAAGAGCATTCTAAAAAATTAAAACAATGCAATATAAAATCCATGTGGGATGAAGATAGATGTGCATTTAAAAAATAAAGTCCCATAACCCCACTCTCTTATTATTTGCTTTTTTTCCTTGCTCTGACTGCTGCTACTAAAAAGCTAGCAATATTAAAATTTTTCCAAGGGCTATTCAGCATCTGCAGATATATTAGGGCTGGTCTGACCTGCAGAAAGTCTTTGTCCTTTAAGATTGGGAGATAAAACACTTGCGAATATGCAAATAGTGGTCGCAAAACAGGACAAAGTGCAAGGTATCTTGCCTTGAGACACTATCGCATGAGCAAGGTCCCAGATCCTCCATCTTACGCCAGCCCAAAGGTTCAGCCAAAAGAGAATCAAGGAAGTTGAACCTCAGTCTCGTCAAGAGAAAAGAGTGTTGAGGCTTAGTGACTATGTCCAAGTAGGGCTCCATAAAATAAGAGGTTTTAAAAATCTTGTGAGCATGGACAGTAGGTTTCAATAGTTCTGTGGCCTCTCTTTCTGCGGACGCTAAGCGTAAAAATGAGGTCTTAGCCTACACCAGATCTTTTTGACATATTATTTCTGGGTTATCAAATACCTCTGGGTGCCTAGCAAAGTTCCTGTGCTATTCACATGTGGGGAAATGTAAGAATAGTATTAAAACCCTCTCCTGTAATGGTTCAGCAATCTCGAGAGTTAAAGTTTTTACCTACCTAGGAGTGGTGTTCGATGATAAAGGTTCCTGGGTACCACAAATCACCAACAAGGTAGCGGCTGTGAGAAGATCGTCGGCTGATATTTTGGGTTTTGCAAAGCGATTGGGTGGGAAACCAGCTGAGGCTATATTGACCATCTATAGAGCCAAAACCTTAGCCATTGCAAGGTATGGGGCCTCGATATGGGGCTATAAAGATTCTGCCTTGATACAGAGAGAGGAAAATAGATTCTTGCGATCCCTTATGGGTCTCCCCCAATCTACACCAGCGTTTGCAGTACACATGGAACTGGGGCTGGGGTACATTGGAGATACCCTGTCTATGGCCCCACTTCTGTCATGGATCAGAACCTGGCTAAATCCCAATCTGTCTCTAAATCATGAAATCATTAGGGACTGTATGGGGAGGGACAAAGTGGCAGAGATACGGTGGCTGGCTTTTATTAAATCTACAGCAGGCTATCTGGGTCGACCTGAATTGTACACCAACCCTGAAAGCCTGACAAGAGAAGATATTAAATGGGTTAAAACACACTTTATAAAAAAGCGAGAAGCGGAAAGGGAATCGTGTGAAATCATGAAGCCAACTGTAAGGTCACATTATATGTTGATCACGTCAATGTCTATTCAATCATATTTGACGACTGTTACGAAACCATTCCATCGGTGGCTTCTTACAAAATTCCGTTTTAATCAGGTGCATTTTCTGTTGGGTACTTATGACAAGTGGTGTAAACCTCATGAGAATGTACCATGTAAATGTGACGATTTCTCTGACCAGGACTTACTGCATTTTGTGTTTTTTTGCCCCTTTTTTAAGACTGGCAGGGAAAAATTCATTAAGCCAATAATAAAGAACCAAGGGTTTAAGCAGATAAAACCTGCCTTGCTGTATCTACAACTCATGGAGTCTCCACTAGTCATGTTCGGGGTAGCAAACTTTTTGACTGCCTCTATTCGTTCCAGACAGAATAGACTTCGGACGATTTCAGCTTTACATTATGTAGATGTTGAGCAGTGCTAGTTGACTTAAATGATTAGTGTATTAAAAGAACTGCTGAGATCATCATTTTATGGGATTTTGTAAAGTTTGTAAAAATGTCCTCAAATCAGCAATTAGTCCCTACCGACCGCCACTGAATACTGTGTATATACTGAATTTTAATCTTTTTAACTTTTAAATTGTTTTTTAACTAATTACTGTTCTTGATATTCCAATGTATTTGTATAGCATACTTTTATGATTTTAAAATAATCGAATAAAGTGATTTTGACTCTGACTTCCTGTGCTATTCACATAACTCAGCCATAGGATACTGCTAGCCCCGTCTTGTGCAATACAGTCACAAATGAGCTCTTGATTTAGCATTGATTCTGGGTTACACCAGATCAAGATCCATTTGAGAAAAGGGGACATTTTAATCAAATCAGCCACACCGTGCATAAGCCATCAAGAAGTGGGTAATGACTGAGGTGTGGAATGGGGGGGGACTGGGAGCAAACTTTTTAAAAATTTGTTTTCCACAATTTGGAGCTCTGTACAGTTTTTATAGCCTCAGATTTCAAAACCATAGTTTGCATGGCAATACTCAGATTTATATATATTTAACATTGCCTGCACAGGTTTAGCACCCAGCCTTCAGGCGAAATAAAGTACGACACCAGTAGATCTTCCCATAGTGTTTCTATTCGCCCTCCTTTGCGGAGCCCATGAGCACCTGTCATCAAGTAGAACACCTACATACGGGAATGTAGTGACCCTAGTTATTTCATTACCCTCACAACCAAACATTTTAAGTTTACTTGGCTTTATTCCCATATTCATAGTGCGTGATTTGGAAAAAGTTCCATTTAGATCCAGAGAGCCCATAAAACCGGCAAAGGAGGTCAACAAATGCTGGAGCCCCACCGCTGTGCACGACAATTTGGCAGCGTCGTCTGCATAAAGTAATGCAGGGATCAGTCGGTTCCCCACACAAGGGATATCCTTAACGGCTCCGCACAACACCAAATCTATTTTATTGATATATAGGGTAAATAGCAAGGGAGCCAGAATACAGCCCTGTCTGACTCCTCTTATGATATCTACCTTAAGTTACCCTTTTGGTCAAACCTTACTACTGCCGAGAGATCCCTGTGCAGATCAGACAAGAAGTAAACGATATTTTTATCCATGCCCATTGCTAACAACAGGTTTCAGTGCTTAGATCTATTTACTCGGTCAAACGCTGAGGATAGATCCATGAAAGCGAGGTTGTGTCCCTTTCTTGGCTATTGTGTATTTTCCTATTAAAAGACAGAGGTTGAGGCACTGATCCAAAGTGCCTTGCCTTTCCTAAAGCTCTACTGATGGTTTGACAGGACATCACGTTCATTAATCCATCCAGTTAATTTGCTGCGACCCACTCTCCCCAACACCTTAACCGTAGAATCAATCAATGATATTGGCCTGTAACACCTTGGTTCCCCGCTCTCTCCTTTTTTTAAAAACTGGTACAATAATCAATGTGGACCGGGACTTTGGCATTCCCTGTTGGCATACCGTATTTAAAACATTGGCCAATATCTTTGCCCATAAAAGAATATCTAGCTTAAAGAGGTCGAGAGGGACCCCCCATCTGGCCCCAGAGCTTTATGGCTTGTAATTTGGGTTATTGCCGCAGTCACTTCTTGTTCTGAGAAGTTCAAGCTATATGCAGCAGTAAAACATGTGGGCCCTGTAGTTGCCTGATCGCGCTGGTCACCATACATATGTTTAAAAGGAGTAAACCAGAACTCTTTGGGAATATTGCACTTAGCAATGTTGCCCCAAACACCAGAGAAGAAAGGTCTGTTGATGAAATCCCAGAATGTTGCACTATTCTTAATCACCTCAACAGAAAACAGTTCATCCGAGGCTTCTTGTTTAATTTCCAATCTGCGTATATGCTGTGCCCGCTTGCACTCTGGCCTTGCCGTTGCCATTACATTTCTATCCTGTTGTGTTTGTTTCAGGGCACATAATAATTTCTGATGGGCAGCTGTGCAATTGTGATCAAACCACCTCTCTTCCTTGTGAATGCAATTTTTATTAGCGCGTCCAAACATCCACGAGGAGGAGCGGCGGAGAACGGAGACCTCACTATAGGTACTGTTGCGTACTAACGCATCACACCCACTTTTCGAGCCGGCTATCACACCCACTTTTCGAGCCGGTTACTCTACCGAGCACCCCGACCCCCCCCTCCGCCTTGGAGTTTCCCCTAAGGAATACATCCTGGTCTACTGTGATCATTCTTATACATCAGCTTCCTAGGAGTGACCTCATCTAGGATTGTCGCATGGACCTGACTTTTTTGTACTTGCCCTGATGAAATTCCCTAGGCACGAATGGGAATGAAACGCGTTGGCTGTGCCGTTGTATATGAAAATAAAGAACACATTTAGAATAAGAACAGAAGATCTACGCTTTTCTTTGGACTCTCTTAGAACATTGACTTCATTGAGTGCGCCTCTCTACTTCTCTATACTATTGCAATTTTTATTAGGTAGGGAGAGAGCACTGACTACCTGCTTACAGATCCTATCAAAAGCTGAGGCAATCACCACTCCTCTCTGGGAACTATCTTGACAAATGGCGATCTCGTTTCCTACAATATTTAACAAATCATTTAAAAAAAAGGTCAGGTACCACCTTGGCCCATTTCAATCTGCGACCATGATGCCTAGTTTTTATTATAGGGTCTGAGGCCCTAATCTCCACCACATCTGTAGCCTTTAGGCACTCTCTTAAACTGATATGAATAGGATTATGGTCGCTATAATGTGACCATTGCGCAGCATTATCCGCGACAAGGGAAATTAGAGTCGTGTTGACAAATATATGGTCAGTGGTGGAAAACATACCCCTGCCTTTATAGGAAGGGATGCCCACACCAACTTCTGCCGTTATTGGGAATGCCACCCCAAAGTCAGCTAGAACATCATCTAGATATCCCCCTTGAGAGGAATGTTCGAAGTGAGTGTCTAGGTTACTGCCTGGGCAGAATTCATCAAAGGCCTGGCACTTTTTACTGCACAAATGAATATTAAAATCACCTAGTAAAATAATCAAAAACTGGGTAACTTCCTTCCCCCTATATAGGTCTAAAAAGTGATTTAGGCAGGCAACAGGGTACCAGCAATCATGTTTGCTGATGATACCCTGTTGCTCTCCAAGTCGCCCAAGGGGATCCAGCGCATCCTGGATGGTTTCGTAGTATTCTGCAAGGAACATGGCCTTGAAATTAATACCTCGAAAACGAAATTTATGGCTTTCAATCCTCCTCGAAGTTTCAACTTCAGCCCTCATATAGGGACAAGCACACTGGAAAGGGTCCAAACGTTTGAGTACCTGGGAATAACACTCAATGGTAAGTTGACGTGGGGCCCTCACCAGGAGAAAGCGACACTGAAACTGACACAACATGCGGGGGGATACTAACACTGATGGGGAAAAACAGGTCATCCCTTAAACCGGTAGGCCCCCCACTACACATCTATAGGGCCCAGGCAAGCGGTGCTGCCACATATGGCAGCGAATTGTGGGGGCACGCTGTATCCCAAGGAATACTAAAGGAAGAGAATAGATTTATTAGGTGTTTAGTAGGACTACCCCCCAGTACACCCTTGGTCCCACTTAGAATGGATCTAGGAATTAGACCACTAGATGAAGAACTGGCACTGCGACCCCTGATTTACTGGCGTAGGCTGTGGGCGGTGCCAGAACTGATTAGTTATAGGCAGGAGCTTCAGGAGGTGCTCAGCATTCCCCATTCAGGGAACATTCTGTGGCTGAAATACGTGAGGAAAAGCTTGGAGGACTTGGGACTACACACCCTCTGGACGGATCCATTGTCTGTTTGCACTTTGACTTCGAACAAGACTATTGCCAAGGTGTATCACGGACACAAAAGAGCGGCACTTTTGGCCCGGCCCAACTTGGGAACACTAACGGAGTCATTCTTAACTATTAAGGATAACTACAGTTTGGAATTGGCACTTGACAAAATCTACCCTGTGCTACTAAGGAAGCTGTATCTCCAATGGAGGCATGGGTCTCTCCCAATCTGTACTTTTACATCAAAATGGAACGAGGTGGTATCCCCTCGATGCCCCGCATGCAGGGTGACAGATGAAACAGAGCCGCATCTGATGTTCTTTTGCCCAGTATACAGAGAGGCACGGAAAAAGTGGATTATACCAATTTGTAGGAACTTGGGCTTTACAAAGTGCACGGAGGCCCTGAGAATTCTCAAAGTTGACCTGTCGGAATTTATTGTGTTCGCTGTAGTTAAGTATCTTAATGCCGTCTGGCACTACAGAAGACAGTGTCTGAAACTGGCCCACTAATTCCGACTAGACTGGTGAAAGACCCTTTGTACATGATTGACCTTAGAACTCTCGTGTTCCTGATGTTTAAACCATTAGCATTTTAAACTTTTAAGTCCATTTTTACCAAGGCTTTAAACTTGTATTGTATGTATCTTTTATGAAGTTCATCTTTGAAATAAAGATTGATAAAGTAAAGTAAAGATTTAGGCTTCATAAGTGTTCATTTGTAGATGCCTTTTCGAACGAATTATAGAAGTTAAGGACAATTATCTTCTCGGCATGTGCAGGGTTAATCTCATCCGCTAAACAATTTGCAGACCCTGTGTACAGTTTATGGAGACTGCCCCTCACTTTTAAAGAAATCAATGTTAATAGGCGCCCCTCGAGCAGCCTGCAACCGACTGTTGCGCTGCCTCCATATAAGTTGTGTACCCGTCCAACCAAATTAAGTTTTCAGACTCCCAAATTTCTTGCAATCCCAAGATTTCATATTTCCTCACCAAGCTAAGCCACTCGGGGTCATCACACTAGTTCTTGAGACCTGCTAAATTCCAAAATAAAATATTAAAAATTTCTGTCCCTCTTTCTGCTGCCCTTATAGGGGTACACAAGCTAGTCGGGTCGAGTCTGAACCAGTGTAGGGGTATGAGTTAATAGTCAATCGTTGGCAGATAACTGGCTCAGAGGGGCAAATCTATTGGCCAATTCTAATGTGTTCCCTGGTGGTCTAAGACCTGGGACTGCCCCAAATGTTGACAGACTTGTAGGGTGGGGTTTGGTCTGATTGGGCAAGCTATTCTGTCTTAGCCAGCGCGTGGTACCCAGCCCTATGTGAGTCCTTGTTGGGAGATAACCACGCAGAGAAATAGAATTCTCAGCTAGATTTCTCACAGGTGGGCGATAAAACAATCCCAGCGGAAGCGCTTTAATCTCACCCAAACCAAATTTACCATGCTCTTTAAACAATAGCTACATTAGCCTGGTTAAAGTTGACGAAGATGCAATCTCCTAACTGGCTTTACACCCTGTCCAACCCACCCCATTCGCCTAGCCATAAAAATGTGTTATGCTGCTTTAACTCCATCACCCAGCAACCTTGAGCACCAACATGTACTTTTGCAAATCAGTTCAACAGGTGTCTTGTTTATGTTGTCTTTAAGAAATGGGACCCCTACTAACACAGCTGACAGGGTGGAAGCCTCCGGGTGCAAGTGGAGCCTGCATTTATGTCCCTGTCCACGTGAAGACTGCTTATTCCTTAGTGGAATGCACCCACTCTAGGGGCCTGTGTTCGACCTCATGGTCACTGGTTTAAATCCTGGTGGGTCCACTCAGCCTTTCATCAATCTGAGGTCGATAACATGAGTACCATTGAGTTGGGTAACAATAAACATCTGTTATTCAGCGCCTTGAGACCATAGCTTGGTTGATATGTGTGCTTTAACAAATACACATTATGTAATGGAGCAAATCCAACAAGGGGTCAGAGGGCAGAGTCACCACAGGATGATGCAACTAACATTTCAGCAGCCCTAGCAATGACCCCAGCAAATTCTGCACTAGCCTCTGTCGCTATTCTAGGAGGTGAAAGTAAATTGTAGGTAGGGGACGGTTGAAAACAAACATCCCCCCCCAAAAGCCCAAAAACCTCCTGCCTGAGGCTGGCCAAAAGCCTCAAAGCTTTCAACCCCAGCATTATCTGCAGACTCTTCCTGCAACACTGGGGAAATGGCAACCACAGTGGACTCATCCTCAATTTGGAGAGAAGATGGAGCAGAAGCTTCAGTGGCAATAAACTGCGTCTCCGATGCTGACCATCGTTGAAACGGCATTGTTTCGACGTCCGTCACTAAGGGTGTCTCCACAGAACAGCGACAAGATGGCAACCTAAAGACGTCCACTACTAAGGTGCCTTCGGCGTCACACAGCTTCGAGGTGGTGACAAGTCCCCTTCTGCGGACGCCACCGACGTCATAACAGGAAGCCACACCGGGCTGTTTCCCAACATCTTAGCAACTCCTGGTGGCGAACTACCGATCAGAATACCTTCCACCTCTGAGAGGCCCAAAGGCACACCAGGGAGAGGTGTTGACCCAAAAAGGGCTTGTAAAGCTTGGAAATATACTTCCATTTAGGCCATAGTCGTTCCCTAACCAGGATATGGCAGAAAACTGGGAGTCAACTCATGTACAACTGCCTCATGTACGGACCAGGAGGAACTGGCACCAGCGCTCGGCCTTCGTGAGGCCAAAGGCCTCATTGACTTTGTCGAAATAAGGTAAATCGCATCGAAGTTACCAAGCGATGCCCACGGAACAGCTCCGCGACCTGCCCAGGGCAGGAGCCTTAGAACGGGATCGATATCGGCGCTGCTTGGACTTCGAACGGGACAGCCGAGCCGACAGAAACTTCATTCAACGTTCCCGTAACGACTTGGGCTTCAGCCACTTACAAGCGTCTCACTCCTCAGAGTCGTGATGCTCGCCCAAGCACCACATGCAAATGGTATGCGGATCCGTCACCGACATATGACGCGTACAGGTCTCGCAAGTTTTAAAGCCCGAAGGCATCGGCACACTGTCCCAGAAGCGAAAGGCATCGAGAAGGCCCAAAAAATAAAGAGGTCTGAGGAACTGCTTTTCCTGGATCCAGGTATCACCACAGAAAAGAAGACAACTGACGTTGGTGTGCCGGAGGGGACTTATGTGGCTCCACTGACGTCATATCCTTAGACGCTGTCACTACAGAGCCGTACAGCGCCATCTCTAGGTTTGCAAAAGTACTGCTGAAAAATCTCTGGATGCAGACTAGAGCCTGGGGAAATTCTAAGTTAAGGAATCTGCGGCTAGATGTTTCTCTTAGATAGGCACAAAGTAAAATCTGCTTGTACAGCAAACTGAGTTTTAAGTGTTAGATCCTGGCAAAGTGGAAATATGCAAACCTTACCAAAGCATTTCCTCTTCCTCCAGGTCAATGAACACATATACACAAAACTACTTCGACAAGAAATTCTCACGCATTATCGGCTTTCTTTGAGTGTGCGCCCCCAGTCTCTAGAGAATTGTTACTAAATGAAGTATTAGTCCGTTCTCTAAAAAATGCGCTTTTTGCTGACCTCCCCAGGGCCAGTTGCATGACTTTTTTCCCCATCAGAGAGCAATTGGGCTCTCAAGATTCAACTCAGTTTGCATACTTCATTACTAGCCTGGCTATTGAATAATGTAATGTTCCTTCTGGAGACTTGCTAGTACATCACGTTTCATCGATTGATCTTACTTAAACAAGAAAATGTCCTATTTTGATTGGTTTTTATTTTAACCATACATCTACACGAGTGCATCACAGTAATTTAGAATACTCTTTCAGTACACGGTTACAGTGTTTCACAGAGTGCCTCACTAAGTGTTTCAACCTGCTTATTGTTTGAGATACTTACTCAATCCTGTAAACATTTTTCTTTCTGTAATGTGTATTGTCGTTATTTTCTTATATGCATAGATGGTCTTCCTTTTTCAGCCTTGAAAGACCCTAGGTTCACTCACCTTCATAGGGTGAAACACATGTTGGTAAAAACTTCAAACTAGTTTCTTTTAAAGGATTATGCTGCACATCTTAAAACAGCGTCGATTGACTTGAATATATTATAGACACCAAAGAATACATGTGTATATATAAAATTGGGTACAAAACAATGTATCGTTGCATTATGATTTAGATTTGAAGTTCTTGAAGAATCAAATTCAGTATCAATTCGTAATATTTGTTATATATTTTCATCTTGCCTGTCCCTCAAAATATGCATATACACCCTCAATTGGTGACCAGTTAGTATCTATGCCAAGTCAGGCCAGATTAACCTTGAAGATCCAATCCTTGTACCATCCTCTGACGTCATCTGGAAATCATATATGGACCTATATTCTTAAGACTTATACAGCTTCTTTTTTTCTAGGAGGTGTTGATTTAATATTCCTTAAGAGGGTGAAGGTTTTGCCTCATTTTCCTCCAAATGGGCTTTGAATACCCATACCATAAGAAACTATTAATCAAATGTTGTAATAAGGTTACTGTTGGCCTATTTCCTTCCTTTCCTCATATTGCATTTTGTTCGTCTTATATTTTAAAAATCAATAATTTTCAAACAGTTTTTGTAAAAATATTCTGCACTAAAAGGAACTAAGATTGTGAAGAGAGAATGTAACATATTAGGTGGAAAATATAGATATGCAATAGAGAAGATTCTGTTATAGCAGAAAAAAAGGTAATAAGGAGTCTTATGTTGGGGACTGGTGGTAGGGGTGGGGCTAGGTGCATTTAAATCAACCTCTACACTTGGACCTTTCCTTTTATGCATCTTTTCCAAAAGGGTAATTCCACTTTTGATGTGGCACGGTACCTAACCAGTCAGGCTAAAGGGCGACCCATGTGAAACAGAACTAAGTAAATATTATGAGGCTGGGTGTTGAAAAATATAGATGCGCAGGTAGAAGGATGCAACATATTACCAATAAACTAAAATACTTCATGCCAGATCAATACATTCAAGCATAGGCAAGATAAAAAAAGCACTTCAATAAATATAGGTTTCCTGTTTCGGTTCATACCAATTACATTTGATTGATGAGCATCACGTTTCACAATGCCTGTTAGCACCATATTAACAATTTAGCCATACCTCTTCTGCTGGCAGAGATGATGAGATGCTTTGCCTGCTCAGAGATCCACTTTCACCTACTACTATCAACTCAACAGTATTATCAGGTGCTTCATTTAAGTGCTCTTGGATGGATTCACATGGACTACTTAGACCATTACTTTCCCGTTCAGTTTCAACACCCAAAGATAATTCAGGCAGTTTAGACAGTGCTGGGTGGGCATTCAAAAGACTGGGTTCTTCCAATGCACAATTCTCTTTGCCAAGATTCGCATTCATTGGATTATGTAGCTTAAAACCAGGATATTGGTGCTTGAGTTGATCAACTGTTGAATTTTCCAAAATACGGTCATTTGCTATGTCTTTCTGTGGTTGAAACTGTAGGTCATTAGCTAAGCGGTGGAAAGGTTCCTGTTGCAGTGGCTTTCGTGGGCCAAGTTCAGAAGTAGAATTTGGCTGTGTAATAGCAGTCTGAAAAGACGATGCTCCCAGATGTTGAAATAATTGCTGGTGCTGGAGAATTCTTGGACCTCCAGGAGTTTGGGTCACCATTACTGGCACATTTACCTTATACATGTGTCCTAAAACGAAAACAATTACAGCTTAAAACATAAAACAACTCATTTCAAACAAAGGCAATTAAAATCAAACATAGTGGATATCGATAATTTTGTAAAGGTATTTGAGAAGCTGCACTGCAAAAGATTACTTTCCAGAGTCTTTCAAATAGGGTCTAACAATGCGATCATGAGTGGCTCTAACTCGAATCCTGACAATGCAGAAGCAATGCCTGTAGTGACAAAAAGAATAGAATAACTATGTGGGATAAATTATTAAGCTGAAAAAGTAATCAGTGATAGCACTTTGCAGATGTAAAATAGATCCTATTCATTGCAATTAAAGAATTCACAAGGAGGGACACTGATAGACAAAACAACAAATATCAAGTGTTTCGGAAAGAGATAGAACAGTCTCCTAAATAGACAACCTACTCGTCTGGTGGAGTAGGTAGGAAGATAATGCAAACAGGTAACACCCTGCAGGCTGCAAGAGTCACCATCAAGGTCAATTGACCATTCTCCAAAATGTGAGCTCATAATATCTGGGTAGATTTTACAGCAACAGAATAGAAAATATGGAGTATCAGGCTGATGTACCAACACCAAAAAAGTTCAAGACCTTAGACCTATCTTCTTCTTACTTCTGAAAATATATAAATAAAAACACATGGTACTCTGAAAAAGAGGTGTCCTGGAGCAAAGATCCAAAAGGTGAGCAGAAGGAAATTAGGACTGCTGAAAAAGCCAGGTTTTCAAGTACTTTGTTAATGCAGGGTTATTGGATACAGACCTCAAGAAGAGAGGGAGAGAATTCCACAGCTTGGCAGTGCAATAGCGGAAGGAGTGGCCCTCAATTCAGCTTCTCCCTAGCTTCAGTACCTGTAGATATATAGAGCCAGAGGAGTTCATGCCAAATGCTGGCCTATAAAGGCAAGACTTTACTGGATAGATAAATCGGACCAATGCCCTTGATGGCTGTTAGATCTGGGGGTCTCTATTTGGACAAAGGTGAACACCATTGCCAACTAGAGACCCCCAGATCTAACAGCCTGTCAGACCCTAGTATAGTGCACCATGTGTGCCCAGGGCTTGTAAATCAAATGCTGCTGGTGGGCTTTCAGCACTGGTTGTGCCACCCACAGAAGCAGCTTGTAAAGTGTGTCTCAGGCCTGCCATTGCAAGGCCTGTGTGCAGTCTAGCACTACCATATCGACATGGCCAAGTGCACCCACTTGCCAGTCCCTAAACCTTCCCTTTGCTTCATTTTAGACACACCTATGGTAGGTCCAAGGGCAGGGTGCATTGTAAGTATAAGGTAGGTCATGCTCTGATGAATGGAGCATATTATAATAGTGAATTACAGCCATTTTCATTTTTCACTATTGAAGGCTACCTGTTTTCATAGACCAGAATGGGCAGTTATATTATTACATCCTTATAATCCTAACTGACTAAGGGAAAATGGTAGAAATTCGAATTTAGTATGCCTGAACTCAGAATAATAAAATACATCTTTTAGTAACGTTCATTTTAATATTCTGTGTTTGCAAATACCACTTTAAGAAAGTAGGTATTTGCTTGCCTAACCATTTGAGCCTGCCTCTGCTGGGTTGTGTATTCCTTGTCTGGGTTTGTGAGTGTCAGGGCTGGGGAATTCCAGGAGACAGGCTGGGGCAGCCCAGTGGTGAATAGAGCGATCTGCATCTAGATGGGAGGGAGGAGTTGTACCTGGGACCTGAATAGGGCTGGGCCTTCCCTCTACAATGCTGCCTCCACCTCCTGAGGCTTGACTGATGTCTCTGCCCTGCACTGTGAAGGGAGAGGAGAAATCATGTCAACAGAGGGCTCCAGAGCTGTATCTTCCCTCCCCTGTGCTGGCTCCACCTCCTGTGGGGCGGCTGATGTCTCTGCCCTGCACAGTGAAAGGAAGAAGAGTCATGTAAATAAAGTGCTCGGGAACTGGTTTGAACTAGGCAGAGGTCTCTCTGCCTTCAGAGAACAAAGGATTTTGGGGTATAAATATTGGGACCCTGATCCCAAAAAATTAGACCCATTCTGGACAAGAAACCTTTCTGCCAAGGAGAAGAACCAAGGAAGCTGCAGGAGTTGTACTGCCCCTCTGCCAGTGTGCTGTCTGCCGAGTTGGCCTACAGTGGTTGCTTCATTGCCAAGGGAAAGGAGAAGGAGCTTTGTAAGGACTTTCATCTACAGAATATTCTCCAGGGGCTTGAACTGTGCTTGCCTCCTGCTGAAGTCTCAGGGACAAAAGACTTCACCTCCAGCTCTCGCCTGAATTTCCTTGCTGGGAATTCTGACTCCAGTCACTTGCGTACCGCTGGAAGCGCGACGCATCGAGAAGAAGCGTGTCTCAGCCGCAGCTAAAATCATCGCAATGCCGGAGAAGCGAGCCTTCGTTGCATCTCCCTGGAAGCGTGTGTTCATTGAAGCTACCTGCTGTTGCATCCCCGGAGAAGCGTGACGCCTTTGAGAGAGTCGCCATCGCATCACCGGAGAAGCGTGTGGCAAGGCCTGTCACGGCTCCAAAGTACAGAGTTGTCGCAAGGCTGCCAGGGCGTCATCGCATCGCCGCATCAAGGGCGCCATCTTCTCGCATCGCAACCGGATCATCGTATCGCATCAAGGCGCCATCTTGAGCATCGCAACGGGCCCGCAGGCCGAGAATCTACGCATCACCTCCGCACCGGTAAGGCTCATGACGAGTCCCCTACTCTGCGCAAGCATTGAGGAAGGACGCAACCGTTCCCCCGGGTCCCAGACCGACACATCTCCCCTTTTGCAAGCCTTTTGTTCACTTTGCGTTACGCAACCAGGTACTTTGTTGAAAACTTTGTTGCATTTACCAACAACTTGAACTAAGAGACTTTAATCATCTTTTAAGTAATCTTAAGTGTAGTATTGTGGATTTTTGTTGTTTGAGGTCTTGTGTTTGAGTCTATATAAAGAATACTTATTTTTTATAAAACCTGTGTTGTGTCCATCTGTAGTGTTTTCACTGTAATACTGTGTATATTCACAAATGCTTCACACACTGCCTCTGAGATAAGCCTGTCTGCTCGTGCCAAGCTACCAAGGGGGTGAAGCAGGGGTTATTAAGGAGTGTAATCCCTTATCCTGACTTAGAAAAAAAAGGTGATAACCATTGCCAACTAGAGACCCCCAGATCTAACAATGGGTTTGTATAGACCAGGCAGAGAGCTTTGGAATCACATATCGGAAGAACTGGCATCCTGTGTAACATATGGAAGAAACGTCTAACAGCCTGATTCATCATTCTCCCGTTTTGCGAACCCCTAATAGCGATTCATAGCGAATCGCTATTAAGGACTCGCAAAACGGGATTCATGTAGAAATTGCATAAAGAAATGCGATTCCTACATAATCCTTATTTGCGATTAGCAAATTGCTAATCGCAAATAAGGAATAACTCGCCATTCATTCCTATGGGCCTAAAGGCCTATAGGAATGAATGGGGAGTATTCCTTATTTGCGATTAGCAATTAGCTAATCGCAAATAAGATAGCGATTTGAAGGGTGCCAGGGGTGTCCAAAGGACACCCTGTAGCACCCCTCAAATGAAATATTACACAGGTGTTGTACACACACATGTCCAAAGGACATGTGTATGTGTAACATGCAACTCAGAAAAATGCATTTAAAAGCATTTTTCTGAGTTTTCGCAATTTACCACGAGGTCTGCCCTAGCGGTAAATTGCGGCCAGAAATTGTGAATTCGCAAAACAAAATTGGATGATGAATTGCATTTAAGGAATCTCAAATAGAGATTCCTTAAATGTAATTCCTCGCAAAATTGCGAGATCGCAATTAGCGATTTTTGCATTTGGGATGATGAATCCCAAATGCAAAAATCGCACTCGCAAAGGGTCAGATTCTGAGAATCTGGCCCTTTGCGAGCCGATTTCGGCTTCATGAATAAGGCTGTAAGAGTTGTCCTCAAAAAATTATTACGGATTGCATGAGTCATCACATTTTGGTCTATCTGCAATCTCTTCAGAAGTAAAGCAGGAATGCCCAGGTATAGGCAGTTGGCATCATTCAATTGTGAAGAGATCAGGCCTGACTATTTATTTTGCATACAGTCACAGGCAGATTGGAAATATTTTACAGATGGATCGCAGTAATGCAAACATTTGACCTAAAGCACAAGTTACTTACCTTCGGAAACAATATATCTTTAAGAAACATTAGTTAGTTAGATTCCTTACCTTAGAATAACCCCCAGGCGCCTGAATCCAGAAAGTTTTCATCAGCAGTACCCCTGCACGTCAGTAGGCGTCGTCTGCGGCTCCGCGTCAGAGTACTTAGACGCTGCCCTCGCGCGCTGACGTTGGTTCTGTACATAGCTTTCCGCGCCAGGAACGCAGAGCCATGCAAGAAACCGACACTGGTGCCGTGAAACAAGGGCCCTGAAAGGCATGTCCTTAACCCTAGATATCCGTTCGCAGAAACGGGGAGGATGGGTGGGGCGGTAAGGTATCTAAATAATGTTTCTTACAGATATATTGTTACCAAAGGTAAGTAACTTGTGCATCTGAAAGAAACACGTTAGTTAGATTCCTTACCTTAGAATAGATACCCCAGCGATACCAACCCTGGTGATGGGTCTGCGAACAAAGATCACACCAGAGAGTCCTGGAGAACCGAACGGCCAAAGAAGCCATCCTTACGGACTTGGCTGTCGAGGCAGTAGTGCTTGGCAAACGTGTGCAGCGAGGCCCACATAGCTGCCTGACAAATGTCCTGCAAAGGAACTCCCCGTTCGAGGGCAGTAGTAGCCGCCGTGGCCAGAGTGGAATGGGCTCGCAGCCCCTCAGGAGGATCCTTTTTAGCCAAGGAATAACAGACCTTGATGCACAAAACGACCCACCGAGAGATGGTCCGTTTGTGCACCGCCCGTCCCTTCTTAGCGCCCAAATAGGCAACAAAAAGTTGGTCGTCCACCCGGAATGGTTGTGTGCGGTTAAGGTAAAAGCAAAGCGCACGTTTTGGGACCAGACGGTGGAGCCTCTCTTTCTCTTTCGAAGGATGCGGAGGCGGAAAGAAGGTGGGCATGGTAATGGTCAGGCCGATGTGAAAGGCAGTAACAACCTTGAGTAGAAAAGAAGGACGAGTCCTCAGAACAACTTTGTCCGGATGGACAGAGAGGAAGGGAGATTTAGAAGAAAGAGCCTGGAGCTCACTGTTCTGGCAGAAGTGATGGCAACCAGGAAAGCAGCTTTGAGAGTCAGAAGACTAAGAGGACGGTGGTGGAGTAGCTCAAAACGAGGACACATCAGATAGGTTAACATCAGATTCAAGTCCCACTGAGGCATTACGAAGGGAACAGGAGAAAACATTTCAGTAATGCCTTTCAAGTACCTATTTACAACAGGGGACTTAAAGAGAGAAGGCTGATCAGGAAGCCTCAAGAAGGCTGAAGAAAACAAGTTACTTACCTGTAACTTTGGTTCCCCAGTATTGGTAACTTTCATAGATTCCCATGCTTTGTATCATTCCCCGTCGTCGGAATGGGAGCCTCGGTAATTAGTAAAAAACTATAGTAGTAAGCACAAAGTGAAAAATAGGCCTAGGCCTCATCTCATTTTGTAGCTTATCCACCTCTTTTTGTAAAAGAGACCAAATTTCTGCAGCAGCCAATCAGAGCAGCCTCACCCCATAGAACCTTCCTGAGAGAAGCTCAGAGCCTCAGATTTTCGAAGCCGTTGTATACAGCTATCCACCAAGATCAGAAGAGTGAGCTTTCCCAGGGGAGGCGGGTGGGCGCATGGGAATCTATGAAAGTTACCAATACTGGGGAACCAAAGTTACAGGTAAGTAACTTGTTTTCTTGCCCCAGTATTGGAACTTTCATAGATTCCCATGCTTTGTATCAGAGTAACTAGCAGTAAAGAAAAACATATTTTGCCATACCTGAACCTGAAAATGTGACACATATCTGTAAACAACAGCAGAACACATAGGATCATGAAATATGACAATAATGCAGTATACAAAATATGCAATAGGAAGGCGGGATAGAAGGAAAGCTCACCGACTTATTGGAAAAGATTCCTCAGGACTGCTTGGCCCACTGCTGCATCCTCCTTCACAGAAGAATCCAGACAATAGTGGCGGGTAAAGGTGTGGACACTGCTCCACGTTGCTGCCCTGCAAATGTCCTTGAGAGGGACACCTGCGAATAACGCCGCAGAGGAAGCCATGGATCTGGTAGAATGAGCACGAACTGCTCGCTGTAGAGGTTTCCCAGCCGCCTGGTGACAAAATTGTATAGCACTGGAAATCCAACGGGAAATACAAGCCTTAGAAACTGCACAACCTTTGCGTGGAGCACTGAAGGAAACAAAAAGCTGTGAAGATTTCCTGAACTGCTTCGTTCGCTCCAGGTAGAATTTCAGGCATCTGTGAATGTCCAGAGAGTGCAGAGTTCTTTCCGCAGGTGAAGAAGGCTTTGGAAAAAATGGTTTCAAGACCACGGGTTCATTCAGGTGGAATTCCGAAGGAACTTTCGGGATAAATTTAGGATTCGTCCGTAGAATCAGCACATTATTTTTAAACTGGAGAAATGGTTCCTCAATCGTGAAAGCCTGGATCTCACTTACTCTGCGAGCCGATGTCAGGGCCAAGAGAAGAGCCACTTTCCAGGAAAGAAACTTAAGGTCAGACTTATGCACCGGTTCAAAAGGGGCTTTCATGAGGGATGACAAAACCAGATTCAAGTGCCAGGTCGGAGGAGGTGGCCGGACTGGAGGGAAGACCCTGAATAAACCTTTCAGGAATTGTTTGACAATCCTTGCCGACCATAGGGAAGGCCCTGAAGATGAACGTCGGAATCTAGAGATAGCTGCCAGATGGACCTTTATCGATGATGGAGCCAATCCCGATTTCGCCAATGAAAGAATGTAAGGCAAGAGCTTGTGTGGAGAAGAAGTATACGGGTGTAAACCTTCCTTCTGGCACCAAACACAGAATCTCTTCCATTTGGCTCGATAGGCCTTGTTGGTACTAGGGGCTCGAGCCTGAGCCAGAATGTCTCTACATTCCCTTGAGAGATCTAAACCCTGGAACTCTCTGAACTCAGGAGCCACGCTGTCAATCTCAGTGACTGCAAGTCCGGATGTAGAACCTGACCTTGAGACATTGTTAGCAAAGTTGGAACAGGATGTAGGAGAACTGGCTGGTCCTGGGAGAGGAGAAGAAGCTCCGAGTACCAAACTTGTCTGGGCCATGCCGGAGCGATCAGAATCATCCTGCATGGTTCCACCTGGAGTTTGCTGATCAACTTCGGAATCAGTGGAATGGGAGGAAAGGCGTAAACAAAGGCGCCTGACCAGGCAATCAAAAGCGCATTCCCCAAGGATTCCCGATGGTGAACCCTGCTTGCGAAGGACCGGCATTTGGCGTTCTGGGGAGTCGCAAACAGGTCGATGGATGGTGTCCCCCATCGAGCAAAGAGTTCCTCCAGAACGGTCTGATCCAGTTCCCACTCGTGAGAGACTGTCCTCTGACGACTCAAAGCGTCCGCCTTGACATTGAGTGTCCCCGCTAGATGTTCCGCTGAGAGGGAGACGTTGTTCTGTATTAACCAATTCCAAAGCGTTTGGGCTTCCTTGGAGAGGGTGGAGGATCTTGTGCCACCCTGTTTGTTTATGTAGTGCATGGCCGTAGTGTTGTCCGTACGAACCAGCACTGCCCTGTTTTGCACCCTTGGAAGAAAAGCTTGAAGAGCCAAGCGGATAGCGAGAAGTTCCAGGAGGTTGATATGGAACTTGCGTTGCCCTGGACTCCAGTGACCGCTGACCTTTAGCTCCTGGAGGACCGCTCCCCATCCTTCCATGGAAGCGTCCGTTGTTACAATCAGGGGAGAAGGAGGCAGGAGGAACGATAATCCCTTGGAAAGATTGCCTTTTTCCAGCCACCAGCTGCTTGCTTTTCTCATTTCTTTGGTAACGACCACCTTGTCGTCGAAGGATCCTGTGACCTGCCGCCACTGTCTGTCCAGTTGCTCCTGTAGTGGACGCATCCTGAGCCTGCAGTGCGGAACTAAAGGAATGCAAGATGAAATCGATCCGAGAAGTGATTTGTACTTGCGAACTGTCAGTGTCTTTCGAGATTGGAGAAGACGAGCTGAACACATTAGTTTGGTCTGGCGTTCCTCCGATGGAAGGGCTAAGCAGCTGTTCGTGTTCAGGATGGCTCCTAGGAACCTTGCTGATCTGGATGGGTATAGAACCGATTTCTCTCTGTTGAGTCGAAGACCTAGCCGCTCGAACAGATCCTTGCATGTCCGGACTGCACTGGACGCTTCTTGAACAGATGGAGCTTTCAGCAGCCAATCGTCCAGGTATGGAAACACCTGAATAGCTTGTTTTCTGAGAAAAGCTGCCACGGGAGCTAGAACCTTTGTGAAGATCCGTGGAGCGGACCGGAGACCAAATGGCAGAACCTTGAATTGAAAGTGACTCTTGCCCACTGTAAATCGCAGATATTGCCTGTGAGCTGGATGAATAGGAACGTGGAAGTAGGCATCCTCCAAATCGAGGGTCGCCATACAATCCCCCGGATTGAGCAGACGAAGGATGTCCTGAAGAGTGACCATCCTGAAGGACAACTTCACGAGATAAGTGTTGAGCTGCCGTAGATCTAAAATTGGACGCCATTTGTCCTTTGTCTTCCGAACCAGGAAGAACCTGGAATAGAACCCTTTCCCCTTCTGCGAAAGGGGTACAGGCTCTACCGCCCCCTTGGTGAAAAGTTGGTGGGCTTCGAGATGAAGGAGCCTGAGATGTTTTGGAGGGAAGGCATCCGGCGCTCTTGTTGGAGGAAGGTCTTGAAACTCCAATGTGTGTCCTTCTCTGACAATCTGGAGGACCCACTGATCCGATGTAATAATCATCCAGTTGTGTAGGCAATGGGAAATCCTGCCCCCCACAGATGTGAATGAGGGAACAGGAACAGTGGAAAGAGCCACCTGGCCGCTATTGTTTCCTGGTGTTGTCTCTCCTTTGCTGCCCCTGACGTCCTTTAGGCTGCTGGCGAGAGAAAGAACCCCTCTGAGAGTACTGTGGCTTATACGTCTGGCTAGACTGAGATCCAGAGGAATAGCGATTTTGATTGCCTCCACGATAAGAAGAAAAACCTCTACCTCTAGCTCCTCTGAAGGGCACCTTACGATACTGCAATGTACCCAAGGACTTAGCTGTATCCGTGTCCTTTTTGATTCCTTGCAGGGCCTCATCGACGTGCTTGCCAAATAGCATCTCACCGTCATATGGCAGATCCAAGATCTTATTCTGCACCTCCTGCCTGAACCATGTGGCCTTCAACCAGCCTTGGCGTCGCAGAACCGCCGAGCCGGCTAGTGCTCGGAATGCGGTATTGCAATATCCATTGCCACATCAATGACCTCCGAAGAGGCCCGTTCGCCTTCGAGCAAAATCTTCTTCACCTCCTCCTTAGACGAATCCTGCAGTTCGTCCACAAATGGAGCAAGATCGCACCACATTTGTCGATCATAGCGTCCCAGAATCGCTAAGGCATTGGCTGCCCTAACCAGGAGACTGGCCATAGCTGAAAATCTCTTGCCCACATTGTCTAGGCGCCTGCCCTCCTTATCCGGCGGCGTAGTCATCGGCGTAGAAGGATTCTTGGACTTGCTCTGGGCAGCCTGCGAAATGACCGAATCCGGTTTCGGTTGGCCAAGTAAACATGCCGGACTGCCATCCGGTGCCTTATACTTCTTTTCTAGTCTCGGAAGTACCGGGAGGACTGTGGCCGGATTATGCATAGCCTTCAAGCCCTCAGACCAGACATGTTCAATGATTGGAATGGACCTCACTGACTTTCTGAATGGTTCCTTAAAGTCATACAAAAAGCAATCCGATTGAACCGTGGTCACTGGAAGACCAAATCTTTTGGATGCCCTGTCCATTAAGTTGTGAAATCCTCCAACGTCCGCTGGAGGCGAAGTAATATTATCCGGGTCGGCGTTGTCCGGATCTATAGGGTCAGCAGTATTCCATTGCGCCTGGTGATCTTGATCAGGATCCGCTTGCTGGTCTGCATCTGAAGACGCAGCGTCATCATCATCAGTATCTTGCACCTGTAATACCTCTTGAGGGCGCACTTCCAGCGCAGTGGCACGCTCTCTTGGGGGCAGAGAATGGTCTGCCACAGGACGTAATGTCTGAGGCGGAGGTGTCGGGGGGCGCACTTGTTGGGCTTCCGAAGGCGCCGGGAAACGTTGCTTGTAGTCCCGCAACATAAGTTGTAAATCCGCCACTAAAGTGGATGGTATTGCCACCATACCCTCAGGTAACTGACGCATAGGTTGTTGTGGAGGCATGTGCCTGGTCGCAGTGCCTTCCTCCTCATAATAATGTTCTGGAGCATAGTGCTGTCGTTCCATCTGCTCCTCTTCAGAGCTAAATTCCTGCACCTTAACCTGAAGGTCAGAAGGGCTATAGGCCTGCCCAAATTCACTGAAAGTCTCTTCCTCAGAGTCATCGTCCAATAGAAGGGTTGGTGGTAACCTCTGAACCTGGCGAGGAGACGTCATCTCTGGCGTGATCTGAGTCCTTTTCCGCGAAAAAACATGTTTATCCGATTTTTCCATCGTCGACGAGGTCGTCGTCGACGAGGCGGTCGTCGACGAGGCGGTCGTCGACGAAGCCGTCGTCGACGGGAAGGTCTTCTGGGTCTGCAACAGTGGAAGCGTAGACATAGACACTATCTTCGTCGTCGAGGATAGCGTCGTCGACGAGGTGAAGCTCATCGTCGACGATGGAGGAATCGTCGACGGGACCGTCGACGAGCTCGTCGTCATCAACATAGCCACCGGCGTCGTCGACATCGTCGTCGTCGAAGTCGTTCTCGTCGACGAAACCGCCGTCGACGGCAGCTTTGCAGACATTGTCGTCGACGTGGAGGTGGTCACCCTCGTCGACGATGAGCAGGATTCCGGAGCCTTGAAAACAGTCGACGGTGTAGTCGTCGACGCAGCCGTCGTCGACGAGCCCGTCGACGAGGCAACCCTGGTAGAGCTGTCCTTTTTAACACTCGTAGACGACGTACCTGGGAGCTTAGTCGTCGACGGTTTCTGCTTCTTGTCTGAAGCGACCTCCTGAGCCGGGGTTGAAGGCTTTTTGACCCCACGATCTTTCTCTGAGGAAGGTGAAGAGACTGTAGAAGCCTTTCTCACCCTTTTTGAGGCCAGTTGCTCCTCAGGCTTACCCTGCCTCTCCTTTTCACCTCGGTGAGGAGATTTTTGGGCAGCCGGCCTGTCGGACCTGTCAGAGGTCCCTGGTAAGGCCTTGTGACGGGACTCGTCTGAAGCAGAAAGGGGGGACCTACCCCTTTTTTGAGACCTTCTGGATGACACCATAGACGAGGAGCCCTCACTGTCCGAAGAGATAATGTCCTTACGGTCCTTCATCTTCTGAAGCCATGTGAGGAGACGACCTTCCCTGTCCCTCAAGGTCTTAGCTGAGAAGGATCTGCAAATCGGACAGCCTGTTGGTTTATGGTCCGGATACAAACAGTAGATACAATCCTCATGTTTGTCCTCGACAAACAACCTCTTCTTAGAGCAGGTGGCACAGGCTCTAAAAAGGGCTTTCCTCTCCGACATGCTGAGAAAAAATCCAAGTAGTTGAAGAAAAAACTGAAGAAAACTGAGCAGAGCTCAATGGAGACTCCCTTGCACAACGTGCGGTAGAAAATCTGAGGCTCTGAG
The DNA here is from genome assembly GCF_964263255.1 of Lissotriton vulgaris. Classification (NCBI taxonomy): domain Eukaryota; kingdom Metazoa; phylum Chordata; class Amphibia; order Caudata; family Salamandridae; genus Lissotriton; species Lissotriton vulgaris. The sequence goes on from NC_141694.1 coordinate 1,593,726,091, forward strand.
CTTCTCTCAGGAAGGTTCTATGGGGTGAGGCTGCTCTGATTGGCTGCTGCAGAAATTTGGTCTCTTTTACAAAAAGAGGTGGATAAGCTACAAAATGAGATGAGGCCTAGGCCTATTTTTCACTTTGTGCTTACTACTATAGTTTTTTACTAATTACCGAGGCTCCCATTCCGACGACGGGGAATGATACAAAGCATGGGAATCTATGAAAGTTCCAATACTGGGGCAAACAGCTGAAAGATATCCCACGATGGTGCCCAGAGCAGAGCCCTGCTGGGCAAGGGAAAGAAGAAAGAGGAGAACATCAGAAAGAGGGGCGGAAAAGGGATCCACAGCCTGAGCTGTGTACCATGCCACTAATTTGTTCCACCTGCAGGCGTATACCAATTTTGTGGAGGGACGCCTGGCTGCCAGAATGACATCACAGACTTTAGGAGGCAAGTCAAATGACATCAACTGCCGCCGCTCAATCTCCACGCATGGAGGTGGAGGCTGGACAGGTGGAGGACTGTACCCTGTTGCTGCGACAGAAGGTCCTCCTGAAGAGGCAGTCGAATCAGGGGATCGATTGACAGACTGAGTAGCTCAGGATACCAGTATCTTCCTGCTCAATCCGGAGCCACAAGGATGACTTGGGCCTGGTTGCGCCTGATCTTCTTTAGCACTCTAGACAAAGTGGTATAGACGGAAAGGTGTATAACAGACGGCAACTCCACTCGCGACGAAAAGCGAGTGCCGCCTTGGAAACTCGAACGCGCAGAACTGATAACATTGCGCCTTCCCTTTGATGGCGAATAGATCTAACCAAGGCTCTCCCCGCTGCTGAAAGAGACCTTGCGCCATGACAGAGTTCAAACGCCATTCGTGATCCATCATGCACCAACGGCTGATTTTGTCCGCCCTGGCATTCAGGGAACCTGCCAGGTGTTGAACCACCAGGTTGATACCAAGATGTTCCAGCCATGTCCAGAGACGCAGAGCATCCTGACATAGGGTCCACTACCCCACCCCGCCCTGTTTGTTGCAATACCACATGACGGTGGTGTTGTCCGTGAACACCTGCACTACACTTACCCAGACAGAGGGAAGGAATGCCTTCAGTGCAAGTCGGATCGCCCGCAGCTCCAGAAGGTTGATATGGAGCCAGGACTCCGCCGGAGACCAGAGTCCTCTGATCTCTGCCTCTCCCATGTGGCTCCCCATCCCAGGAGGGACTCATCCGTCACCACTGTGTGAACCGGTTAGGGTAGGGAGAGGGATCTGCCACTGACCCAATCGCGGTCCGTGAGCCACCACTGTAACTGTCTTGCAGTGCCCTCCGAGATCAGGACGTGGTCGGACAGGTTGCCCTGATAAAGGGCCCACTGGAACTTCAGGTCCCACTGCAGAGCCGGCATCCACCACCTGTCGTGATGTACCAGCAGGATGCAGGAGGCCATGCGATCCAGCAGCTGTAGGACCATCCTGACCGAGACTCGGGATAAAGGCTGAAAGATCAGAATCAGAACCTGAATATCCCGAACGCGCTGTTCAGGAGGATAAACCCGAAACTGCACCAAGTCCAGAACCGCTCGGATGAAGAGGAGCTTTTGGGAGGGACTCAGGTGCGACTTTGGCACGTTGATGGAGAACACCAGCGAATGCAGGAGGTCAGCCGTAGTCTGGAGGTTGGAGACGACTGTTTGGGGCGAGCCCGCCTTCAACAACCAGTCGTCGAGATAGGGGGAAGACTGGAACCCCTGATCTGCGCAGATGAGCTGCAACCACCACCATCTCTTTTGTGAACACCCGAGGGGCACTGGTGAGGCCAAAGGGGAGCACGGTAAACTGAAAGTGCTCAAGGCCCACCTTGAACCGCAGGTAACGCCGTTGGGCCGGCAGGACAGGAATGTGGAAATAAGCGTCCTGCAGGTCCAACGCTACCATCCAGTCGCCACAGTCAAGGGCAGTCAAAACCTGAGCTAACGTCAGATTCTTGAACTTCTCCTTCCGGAGGAAGCCGTTGACGCTCCTGAGGTCCAAGATAGGGCGTAGGCCCCCTTTGCCCTTCTTTGGAACCAGAAAGTAATGGGAGTAACAACCTCGTACCACTTCTGAGCCAGCAACGTGCTCAATGACCCCGTTGGCCAAGAGGGCCGTAACTTCCTCCCGTAGAAGTTGCAAGTCATCCCCGAAATGCAGTGGTACTGCGGTGGCATGGCTGGAGGGGTCGCCTCGAAGGGGAGGGAGTAGCCCCTTCAGACAATTTGCAGCACCCACCAGTCCGAAGTGATGGTATGCCAGTGGAGCCGGTGATGGCGAACTCTGCCTCCCGTGGAATGGGCCTGAAAGCTCGGACTAGGAAGGCTTTGAGGCAGATGCTGCGGGAGCGGATGTGGACTGACCGGCTCTCTGTCCCCCTGCTTCGCCACGGCGAAATGCACGTCCGCGACTGCATTGAAGTTGGTTCTGCGGCCTGTGGCTGGTCGAACGTGCGTGGGCTCCCCTTCCGTGGCCACAAAAGGAGCGAAAAGCAGAAGTTTGCTGGCGCTGGACCAACAGGCCCAAGGGCTTGGCCGTAGCCCTGGAGTCCTTAAAGCGCTCCAGCGCACTATCCACTTTGTTGCCAAAGAGGCAACGGCCATCAAAAGGCATATCCATGAGAGTGCTCTGGACATCTCCCGAGAAGTTTGTGGATCTCAGGAAGGCGCGACGACGAATCGCCAGCGTCATTGCCATTGCTCTACCCAGAGAGTCTGTAGTGTCCAGTCCACATAGGATGGAATATCGTGCTGCATCCCGCCCCTCAGCAAGAGCTTGGGTGAGCCGTGCCCTGGTCTCCTCCGGACACATGGGCAGCACGTCCGCCACCGTATCCCCCAGGGAGTGGGTGTAACGGTCTAAAATGCATGCAGTATTAATGCTTTGCAACCCTAAACTAAGGGAGGAAAACAGTTTCATGCCTTCATGTTCCAGCCTTTTGGATTCCCGGTCCGGTGGTGCGGTCGGGAAGGCCGTTTGGGACGTAGAGGACTGTATAACCAGACTCTCAGGAGTGGGGTGGGTGGACAGAAAGCAGGGGTCACCCGGAGCAGGGCGGTGGCGCCGGGCCACGTTCCGATCCACAGGAGGGACTTTGGTGGGCCCTGACCAAGTGCCCATCAGAACGTCAGTGAGGGCCTCATTGAACTGCAGCAGAGGCTCCGAAGAGCTTACTGGTGGTTGAAGCACCTCGGTGAGAAGGTTAGTCCTCACGGTCGCTGCAGGGAGCTCAAGGCCCAAGGCCTTGGCCGCCTTGCGCAGCACCACAGCATAAGTAGCTCCCTCCTCCGTAGCAATGGAAGGAGGAGAGAGAAAGCTAGTGTCAGGTGAAGTATCAAGACCACTGGCCTCCCCTAGCTCATCATCCCAGTCCTGACTTAACAGGCACTGCTGTGGCAAAGGGTCCTAAGACCCCTCCCAGTCCTCCCTTCATCTGTGTCCTGATAAACAGGCAGAAATTACAGAGCCGGGACATAGGTCAACAACTCATCAATCGGCGTCGAAGGGGCTGAAACCGGGGCCGGCACTGTCCTCGGGCGACGCCGGAAGTGGCTCGGATGGGGTCGGTGCCGGCGCCGGCAGAGGAGTTGTGAGGTCAACCAGCGTTCATCGGGATCTAGGCCTGAATCCCAAGAGTTCCTGCGGTGCCGGGACCGAAGTCGCCGGCAGCGCCGGGGCCGAAGCTGCCGGCAACACAGGCCTAGGACCCCCACTCGGACCCGCAGGGCCCAAAAGCACGCCGGCAGGGCCCGACGGCAAAAAGAGAGTCCTCATGGCCATGAGGAAGTCTCGAATCTGCTCAGGAGTCGCATTGAGCCCAGTGACCGAAGTGTGTGGGGCTGGATGCAACACTGCAGGCTCCACCGAAGCAGCAGGGGCGGCACCACCTGAACCCTAGGCCGAGTCGAGCGACCGGTAAGGGGAGGTCGCTTCAACTTTTTCTTACCAAGCCTCAACTTACCTGAGTGCAAGGACTTCGAACCGGACGAGCGGTGTAGACTGTGGCTCCGCGACCTGTCCCTCGACTTCCTCTTCGACCGGGACTGCGAGCGGCGCAGAGCCGACTGCCGGAGCTCGAGTAGCTTGTGGGACCGCTCCTGCCCAGTCTTCGATGTCACGGTGGCTAAATAGACATTAAACAATGTTGGACTAATTGATGAACCCGGAGGTAAACCGCAGGAGAAAATAAAATTGCCCGTTTTAAATGGCATTAAAAAGACAAAATTGGGGGGCGTGTCCAAGATGGCGGCTCCGGAGCTCCCTGCCCGATCCCTCCTAAAAGCACCAAACTGCGCCGCCTGATCTCCCTAGAGCAAGAAATCACGAGAGCCTAGAACGGAACACAGCTGCGGCCCCGGAGACCCATCGCTCAGCCTGCACACCCCGGAGGAGGCTTCGGACAGCGAGGGAGCCTCAGCCGCGGCCCCTGTAATGGCGGCTGCCTCGGAGCGTTGACCGGCTTGGGCGCTCCTTGCCCCTGTCTTACTCAGTTGCAAAGCCAGCTAAATACCTGCGGAGCCTGCGGAGATAGCCCCCTGCCGCTGGCCTTAGAGGCAAGACCCTTGATTGGCGTTGAATGCCGTCACCCCGACCCGGCCGGTGGTGAGGGGCAGACCGTCCGGGAGCCGCGAAAATTGAGACCCCGGCTTCGGGCTTTCTGATCGAACACCCGCGGCCGCCTGCGCGGCCTTGCCGGCTCGCCCCTGTGGCGCGGGGGCGGCACCCGCCAACTGCTGCACACGCCATTCTACCCCGCAACAGACTGACCCTGAGAGGGAACCCCAGAATTGACCGGCGCGACCGCAGTACCGGAAAGGAGGACGGTGCCGCTGCTCCCCTGCAGGTCTCCCCGGGACCGGGGGTCGACCTGCGAGAGTGGTGAGAGAGGCCGGAGGGCCTGAACTGCAGCGGAAGGTAGCCCAAGCGCCAGCCAACAAAAGGAGGTGAGGAGAGTGGAGGTGGGCACTGCGGTTGGCTCGGGGGGCACAATTGAGCTCCCGGCGAGGGGACTGACCGGTTAGGCCTACAGGCCAAGCTGCACCGACGGATAGGGGGCAGGATAACACGCTTCCCAGTCCAGCTACTGAAGGTCTGGGCCCATTTGCCTTTGCTGCACAGCACGGGCGGCCGCCGAGGAGGGAGTGCGGCTTCTTGGAGGGGGAAGCCTACCCCGCTACGCACTTGACCTGCTGCTGCTGTCTGCCCCCTGGGGTCCCCGGGCCCGGGGCTGAGATACACGAGTAATTGCCTGCCGTCTGGTTGCCCCTGGTGCGGCTGGGTCCGCTGCCGCGCTGCTGGCCCTTGGGGCCCTGACTGCCCCACGAAAACTGGCCTAGACAAAGCCAGGAGAGTCAACGCACGGCCCACCGGCGGCGCAGCGGCAGTCCGCCTCTTCCCCCATCGGGACCCCGAACGGAGCAGCCGGTGTGCCGACTGTTTGGTAGCACAATCCGCCTTCATCTTTGAACCGCCGGACCTCTGCGCTTCCCTCCGACCCCTGAAGATCGCCGTTCGGGGCTATCTCGGTGGCTAGTCACAACATGGCAGGTCTCAGAGGCAAAAAGGGGCCCCAGACACTCCCCGAACTACTGGCCAAGGCCCAACCTAAGCCCAGCAAGGATCCACCCTCCCCTGTGACCACAAAAACTTCGCCGGAACCGTCCGATGGCCAGGTACCCATCACCAGATCCTTCCTAGAGACATTGTTTAATTCCCTCTGGGACGACTTTAAGTCCCTAAAGCAGGAAGTGGCGGGTGAGGTCCGAGAGCTTCGGCGAGACGTGGAGGGTCTTGGAGAACAAGTGGTTGCCATCGAAGAAGCCGACCAAACCAGAAGCGACGAAATCAAGCAGCTCCAACAAGAGGTCCTGCGACTCACGGACCTGCAGCTGGACCTTCAGGCCCCGCAGAGGACCTTGAAAACCGTTCCCGTCGCAACAACATACGGGTCCGGGGGGGTCCCTCAGAAAGCGGAAGGGACTGATGTCGCGGGATACCTGCAAACCCTATTCAGGAACATTTTGAGGGAGCCAGCGGACTTTACCATCCGTATTGATCGAGCGCACAGAGTTGGGCTGCCCCGGCGCTCCTCTGCCCCGCCACCAGATATCTTGGCTTTTCTCCCTGACTTCCCGCTAAAAGAGCGGATTCTCCAGGAGGCCCGACGAGCACAGCCTCTTCAATTTCAGGGCAACCCCGTCGCCCTGTACCAGGAACTATCAGCCATTACATTACAAAAACGAAGAGAATTTAAAATAGCGACGGACTACCTGCGGCAATAAGATATCCCTTACTCCTGGGGCACCTGTTCAGACTGATATTTAAATGGAACGGAACTTTACATCAAATGCGATCACTTAACGACACCTGTACCCTTCTGGGACTTGACCAGGAAGACTATGTGCCAACAGTGAAAGCATCGCAGGGGCCCTCCAGGGGGGGCTGGCAGACGGTGGGCCGAAGACTATCCCCTTCACACCGCTTGAAACCCGATGCCTCCATCATCACGTAAGAGCGGGCGACAGCGGTGGCAGAGGTGGCCAAAGAGACCTCCTCCTCTGAATGATCTATATTCTTGTTAGGGAGATTGCTCACAGCACTCACCTTGCTCATGCAGCAGGGGGGTATCGGGTGGGGAGCCGAGATGGCTGCCATCGGATATGACCCTTGTAAGAAACTTTACCACGGCCCTGTGTGGACTGACAGGACTGGGACTATACATTCTTTTGGTTTGGGGGTTGGGGGGAGGGAGTTGGGTGGGGGAGATGACCATTCAGATCTGGGTTTTGGCTTTGAATAGATGGTTTGACAGTTGTGTTGTTTGGGGGAGGGGGGGTTTGGGGTGGGTTAGCGGGTGGGAACCAGCGTGCCAAAAGGGAATTGTCAGCGATGGAATTGCTATGTTTCATACTTGTCCCCCATCTCCTTGCTTATCCCTCCACACATTTCCGAATAGGAGTCCATTTGCACAAAACACTTCATGCACACTTCCCTCGAAGGCCGAGATACCAGAGAACTCCCTCATACGGACTAGTCCGTCACACTCTTATCTGCCAGGGGCACACACCTTCACCTTGGGCTACCCCGCTTATTCTCCTTACTATGGCTGATCCTACTTTGAAAGTACTGACCCTTAACGTAAAAGGGTTGAACAATCCTATCAAGAGGAGAGCAATAATTTCCTACCTAGAGAACTCCGGGCCGACATCTGTTTACTAAAGGAAACCCACCTTCTGCCCAAAGACTGGCACAGAATGCGCTCCCGTGCCTTCCCCCAGCAATTCTTTTCCTCCCTTCCAACGAAAAAGGCTGGGGTGGCCATCCTAGTGTCCAAGCACTTCCGGGGAAAGGTGGGAGACAAGGCAGGGGAGGTCAAGGGTCGCCTTTTGGCCTACACCTCCCTGATAGGCGACAGGTGTCTGACAATAGGTTCCATCTATGCCCCGGGACAGGGGGCTTTTTTGAAAAGCGCAGTTTCGGAGTCCCTTCAGCCATCTAATATGCTCTTGCTCATCGGGGGGGACCTCAACTTGGTTATGGACACGAACAAAGATAGGTCAGGGCATCGTTATGGGGACGCGGGCACCATTACGGCGACTGGAATAGAATGGTTGCGAGAGAGAGGCCTGGTGGACCTCTGGAGGGCCACACATCCTAACGCAACGCACTTCACCGTCTATTCTCACGTACACCGTACCTACGCCAGGCTAGATCACTACTTAGAATCCTCCGAACTGCTCACTACTCTCAACGAGGTTTGCATAGTGCCTGCGGCAATCTCAGACCATGATGCAGTGGAGTTATCGCTCGACATCCCTGTGTCTCCCCGCCCCCGGGGAACGTGGCGCCTTCGCGAAACCCTCCTGCAAAGGCCGGAAGTCACCAAATGGCTCCACAAATGTATTGTCGACTACTTGACTATTAACGATACGCCGGAGATATCTCGGTCAGCTCAATGGGACAGACGCGGCGATTCAGGCTGCCAATGTGTTGCTAACCATCTACAGCTGATTACTAGTTTTTAACGCGGCTCCTCCGCAATTATTATCGTGTTTGTGTTTTTTTAAACTTCGTGTTATTTTCTAATTGCTATTTGCACTTGCTTGGCTCCTTTGAGCAACCTACCTGTCATTTCCGCTCCAGACCCCGTTCCGCCCCGGCTGTGTGCCGTTTGCGCGGAGGGTCGAACTGGTGAGCGCCATTCCCCGCCTCCTTCTTTGATCCACTTCCGCCCTGACGCATTCAGCGCAGGTCAGCGGTCTAGCGGTTTTGGACCTCGAGTATTTAATGAGGCCAAACGCGGGACACAGTTGACAGACGCGGCGATTCAGGCTGCCAATGTGTTGCTAACCATCTACAGCTGATTACTAGTTTTTAACGCGGCTCCTCCGCAATTATTATCGTGTTTGTGTTTTTTTAAACTTCGTGTTATTTTCTAATTGCTATTTGCACTTGCTTGGCTCCTTTGAGCAACCTACCTGTCATTTCCGCTCCAGACCCCGTTCCGCCCCGGCTGTGTGCCGTTTGCGCGGAGGGTCGAACTGGTGAGCGCCATTCCCCGCCTCCTTCTTTGATCCACTTCCGCCCTGACGCATTCAGCGCAGGTCAGCGGTCTAGCGGTTTTGGACCTCGAGTATTTAATGAGGCCAAACGCGGGACACAGTTGACAGACGCGGCGATTCAGGCTGCCAATGTGTTGCTAACCATCTACAGCTGATTACTAGTTTTTAACGCGGCTCCTCCGCAATTATTATCGTGTTTGTGTTTTTTTAAACTTCGTGTTATTTTCTAATTGCTATTTGCACTTGCTCGGCTCCTTTGAGCAACCTACCTGTCATTTCCGCTCCAGACCCCGTTCCGCCCCGGCTGTGTGCCGTTTGCGCGGAGGGTCGAACTGGTGAGCGCCATTCCCCGCCTCCTTCTTTGATCCACTTCCGCCCTGACGCATTCAGCGCAGGTCAGCGGTCTAGCGGTTTTGGACCTCGAGTATTTAATGAGGCCAAACGCGGGACACAGTTGACAGACGCGGCGATTCAGGCTGCCAATGTGTTGCTAACCATCTACAGCTGATTACTAGTTTTTAACGCGGCTCCTCCGCAATTATTATCGTGTTTGTGTTTTTTTAAACTTCGTGTTATTTTCTAATTGCTATTTGCACTTGCTTGGCTCCTTTGAGCAACCTACCTGTCATTTCCGCTCCAGACCCCGTTCCGCCCCGGCTGTGTGCCGTTTGCGCGGAGGGTCGAACTGGTGAGCGCCATTCCCCGCCTCCTTCTTTGATCCACTTCCGCCCTGACGCATTCAGCGCAGGTCAGCGGTCTAGCGGTTTTGGACCTCGAGTGTTTAATGAGGCCAAACGCGGGACACAGTTGACAGACGCGGCGATTCAGGCTGCCAATGTGTTGCTAACCATCTACAGCTGATTACTAGTTTTTAACGCGGCTCCTCCGCAATTATTATCGTGTTTGTGTTTTTTTAAACTTCGTGTTATTTTCTAATTGCTATTTGCACTTGCTTGGCTCCTTTGAGCAACCTACCTGTCATTTCCGCTCCAGACCCCGTTCCGCCCCGGCTGTGTGCCGTTTGCGCGGAGGGTCGAACTGGTGAGCGCCATTCCCCGCCTCCTTCTTTGATCCACTTCCGCCCTGACGCATTCAGCGCAGGTCAGCGGTCTAGCGGTTTTGGACCTCGAGTATTTAATGAGGCCAAACGCGGGACACAGTTGACAGACGCGGCGATTCAGGCTGCCAATGTGTTGCTAACCATCTACAGCTGATTACTAGTTTTTAACGCGGCTCCTCCGCAATTATTATCGTGTTTGTGTTTTTTTTAAACTTCGTGTTATTTTCTAATTGCTATTTGCACTTGCTTGGCTCCTTTGAGCAACCTACCTGTCATTTCCGCTCCAGACCCCGTTCCGCCCCGGCTGTGTGCCGTTTGCGCGGAGGGTCGAACTGGTGAGCGCCATTCCCCGCCTCCTTCTTTGATCCACTTCCGCCCTGACGCATTCAGCGCAGGTCAGCGGTCTAGCGGTTTTGGACCTCGAGTATTTAATGAGGCCAAACGCGGGACACAGTTGACAGACGCGGCGATTCAGGCTGCCAATGTGTTGCTAACCATCTACAGCTGATTACTAGTTTTTAACGCGGCTCCTCCGCAATTATTATCGTGTTTGTGTTTTTTTAAACTTCGTGTTATTTTCTAATTGCTATTTGCACTTGCTTGGCTCCTTTGAGCAACCTACCTGTCATTTCCGCTCCAGACCCCGTTCCGCCCCGGCTGTGTGCCGTTTGCGCGGAGGGTCGAACTGGTGAGCGCCATTCCCCGCCTCCTTCTTTGATCCACTTCCGCCCTGACGCATTCAGCGCAGGTCAGCGGTCTAGCGGTTTTGGACCTCGAGTATTTAATGAGGCCAAACGCGGGACACAGTTGACAGACGCGGCGATTCAGGCTGCCAATGTGTTGCTAACCATCTACAGCTGATTACTAGTTTTTAACGCGGCTCCTCCGCAATTATTATCGTGTTTGTGTTTTTTTTAAACTTCGTGTTATTTTCTAATTGCTATTTGCACTTGCTTGGCTCCTTTGAGCAACCTACCTGTCATTTCCGCTCCAGACCCCGTTCCGCCCCGGCTGTGTGCCGTTTGCGCGGAGGGTCGAACTGGTGAGCGCCATTCCCCGCCTCCTTCTTTGATCCACTTCCGCCCTGACGCATTCAGCGCAGGTCAGCGGTCTAGCGGTTTTGGACCTCGAGTATTTAATGAGGCCAAACGCGGGACACAGTTGACAGACGCGGCGATTCAGGCTGCCAATGTGTTGCTAACCATCTACAGCTGATTACTAGTTTTTAACGCGGCTCCTCCGCAATTATTATCGTGTTTGTGTTTTTTTAAACTTCGTGTTATTTTCTAATTGCTATTTGCACTTGCTTGGCTCCTTTGAGCAACCTACCTGTCATTTCCGCTCCAGACCCCGTTCCGCCCCGGCTGTGTGCCGTTTGCGCGGAGGGTCGAACTGGTGAGCGCCATTCCCCGCCTCCTTCTTTGATCCACTTCCGCCCTGACGCATTCAGCGCAGGTCAGCGGTCTAGCGGTTTTACGTCCCTTATCCATATTATGACTGTATGGCGGAAGCGCAGCGGACGAGCGCAGCGGGAGCGCCGACGTCGCGCCGAAGTCAAGCCAAAGTCCTGCCCGTCTGCGCCCGTCCGCGTTCGATTGCGCCCTGCGGCCTTCCACTTTGCCGGAAAAGTCTCATACTCTTCGCAGGACCTTTATTCCCTCAATCACAATGTCCCTTTGCCGCCTGAAGCCATCAGAAGGGCCCAGGCGTGTGGCATTGCTCGCGCTTCAAGCACTTCCCTCGCCCCGTTACCTAGTTGTACCTTTCCTTCTGTATCCATTATTTCTTCCCCTTCAACCCCTGTGTCTTGCACTTTATCCATTCATTATTTAAATACGCGTTCCCTGATGAGACACCAACTGGACATCTATCGTCTATTAGACGATACTGAGACAGATATTCTGTTCCTGTCTGAGACTTGGCTGACCGAGGACTCAGCACCTGATATTTTAGCTGCTATCCCCAACGGGTACTATATACTACATGTTGACCGTCCCAGGGGGCAAACCGGTGGCGGAGTTGCCGCTATTATTCGCAAGGAATATGTTTTTTCAATCCTGGATTGCACTCCTATTCCTGACACTCAGACTCTTGTTATACAGCTTCGCTCAGTCACCACTTCCCTTACCTGTGTGCTCATGTACAGACCTCCCTCCTACATGCCTTCTTTCTCCCAGTCAGTCGGGGACCTGGTCTCCCAGCTTCTTATTAATCACTCTAGGATTCTTATCCTGGGTGATTTTAATTACTGGCCTAATGACCCCCAAGAAAGTCGACTGTCTGAACGTTTCACTGAAACCCTCAGCAGTCTGAACTGCCAGCAACTGATCTCCAGTCCTACCCACTGTAAGGGACACACACTCGATCAAGTTTGGTCGGCTAATCTTGATATCGACCCTCCTTTGATTGTTCCATGTACCTGGTCAGATCATTATATCATTTCTTTTTCAGTTGATCTGCCCAGCTCTCACCGCCCTCCTCGTCCTACGAACATTAGGGCCCGCAACTGGAAAAATGCCAACCTGCCAAAACTTCTCTCTCTCTTGGCAGCCTCAGCCCCTTCAGACTCTGATTCAGTATCCCACCAAGCCTCCTCCCTCGAGCATTGGCTGAAGGAAGCAGCTGATTCTGTAGCTCCCCTAAAGACCATAAAAGTCCAACGCCCTCACGATGCCCAGCGCTGGTTCAATGACCAGCTTAAATCTGATAAACTTGCCCTCCGCCAAGCTGAACGTCGTTGGCGCCACAAGTACGACCCTTCACTCAAGAAAGAGTTTACCTCCTTACTGAGTAAATATAAATCCTCGATACTTGAGGCAAAGACTCACTATTTTTCTACAAAAATCTTGGAGTCGGCCTCCAAAACAAAAGACATTTTCTCAATCGTCAACGAGCTCTCCCTCCCTGACCGCATTACTCTTCCACTGGCACCTACTCAGGCTTTGTGTGATGAGCTCAATGCCTTCTTCCAAGAAAAAATTTCCATTAAAACTAACATTTCCCCACCTTCCCCCTCTAAATCTTTCCCCCTCCCTCCTGCTAACCCTCAGGAATTCTCCTCTTTTCCTCCTATCTCTATTTCTGATTTTCACAACCTTCTTCATAAGGTCTGTTCCGGTTCTCCTAGGGACTGCTGTCCCCCTCATATCCTGAAGGAAATTTTCATGGCCTGTCCCGGTCCTGCCTTGGCCCTCCTCAACTCCTCTCTATCATCTGGAGTTGTTCCAGAGGCCTTTAAGCAGGCCGTGGTATTACCTATTTTAAAGAAACCCGGCGCAGATCCACTAGTGCTAAGTAATTACAGGCCCATCTCCCTCCTCCCTTTTTTGGGCAAGATATTAGAGACCTATGTCACCAGGTGCCTGAGCTCGTTCGTGGAGACTTCTCTGTTCCTGGATCCCCAGCAGGCTGACTTTCGCCCTCTCCACTCCACCGAGATGGTGATTGCGGCTGTCATGGACACCCTCAGAGCGGGCGCTGATGACAACCTCTCCCAAGCCCTGATTTTGCTGGATCTTTCGGCGGCATTTGACACGGTCGATCATGTTATCCTGATCGACCGTGTCAGAAACGCCGGCATCCAGGGTATCGCGCTGGACTGGGTGCGGTCTTTCTTGCAAGGCCGCTCGCAGGCAGTCCACCTGTCTACTTTCACTGCTCCCTTTTCCTCTCTCACCTGTGGTGTCCCTCAAGGTTCTGCTCTTTCTCCCCTTCTTTTTAACTTATATATGCAACCACTTATGGTCTCCCTTCGTCACTCCCCTGCAACTATCTATAATTATGCTGATGACCTTCAGTTGGTTTTTCCCTTGGACACTCTACCCTCTTCCCGTTATAATTTTCAAACCACAATGTTGTTGATCTCAGACTGGATGGCCCACAGCCAGCTCAAGTTGAATCCGTCAAAAACGGAACTTGTCCTGGTGGGTGGCCCTACTAATCCTTGGAATGACACTTATTGGCCTCCTTCCCTTGGTATCCCTCCCAGCCCGGTCAGCACTGTGAAAAGTCTTGGAGTGGTTATCTCTGAGGATCTATCCATGAAACCCCAGATCTCGGCTGTGACATCATCCTGTTTTTTTCAACTGCGCAGGATCCGTAAGATCTGTCGTTTTCTCACCAGAGAGGCTCTCATTTTAGTTTTACTGGCTCTGGTCATCTCCAGGATTGACTTTGCTAATCTCCTGTACGTGGGGATTCCTGCTTATCAGCTTCACAAACTTCAGTTAATCCAGAATCAGGCGGCCCGCTTGGTGTTTCACCAACCTAAACACCAGCATGTTTCTCCCCTTCTGAGGAGCCTTCATTGGCTCCCAGTGGCCCAACGGTGCTCTTTCAAACTCGGATGCACCGTCTTCAAATCTCTTCACGATCGCGCCCCTGAATTTGTGTCTTCTAAACTGAAGCGATATCTTCCCACCCGTAATCTAAGATCATCTGCTGATAATCTTCTCTGCATTCCATCTTTCCGTCGGAAGAAGCATGGCGGCTTGCGCTTTTCTTCTCTCGGCCCCATCTTTTGGAATTCCCTTCCCTCTTCTTTTCGTCACTGCCCTACCTATGAGTCATTTAGGAGAACCTTAAAAACTTTTCTTTTCAAAGCTGGAACAGTATGATCCCCTGGCCCTGGTTTGTTATGTCTGTTATGAGCGCCAAGAAACCGTCCCGGTGTACGTGCGCGGTCTGGAGGCAGTTGAAAGCGGCCAGGGCTCAACTGGCCAGCCTGGACACTGACAGGGCAGAATTCGCTGCGCTCCGTCTTCGACATACATATTACGTCGGGGGTAACCGAACTGGCCACTTGCTTGCCAGCGCTTTGAAGGCTAAAACCCAACGCTCAAAAATCTCCGGCCTTACAGACGAATCTGGCACCGTTCTCGCTGAGGAAACTCCGATTGCAGAGGCATTCCGGACATACTATGCCTCACTATACAGGGCTGAGGCGGTGTTCCTCGGAGAAGTCGACACCTATTTGAATACAGCGGCAATTATCGAACTGTCTCAGGCTGGTGCAGACGCTCTGGATGCCCCCATCCGTCTGGAGAAAGTGATGGCGGCTATTTCACGCCTTCGCCCGCTTAAATCTCCGGGACCTGACTGCTTCTCGGCCGGTTTTTACAAAACCTTTAGCCAGTTGCTAGCTCCTGTCCTCACCCGGCTCTTCAATTCCTTTGAGGGCCCGGGCTCCATCCCCCCTGATATGTTGGCGGCCGAAGTGGTGGTGCTACCTAAACCGAGCAAGAAACCCACACACTGCTCAGCGTTCCGCCCAATCTCATTGCTGAATTTAGACCTGAAACTCTTCACCTGAATTTTAGCTGGGATCTTGGAGCCTGACCAATCGGGCTTCGTGCCTAATCGGCAATGCAGTAATAACACCAAGAGGGTGCTCCACCTGATAGACAAGGCCCATTTTCAGAACTCAGATGCCGCACTGTTAGCCATTGACACTGAGAAAGCGTTCAACCGTGTCGATTGGTCCTACCTACAACGAGTCCTGACACGTTTTGGAATGGGAAACCGCTTCCAATCCTGGGTCGCCTGCTGTTATCACCGCCCCCAAGCTCGGGTCCGTTTGGGTAGTCTTCGATCAGACCCGTTTGAAATCCAACGGGGCACGAGACAAGGGTGCTCCCTGTCCCCCCTTCTATTTGCCCTTTACATAGAGCCCCTAGCGCAGAAGATCCGGGATAACCCTGACATCGGAGGTATCACCTTCGGCCGAGAACCACACACAATCAGCATCTATGCTGACGACATCGTAGTCGCTTTCGACCATCCAGACCGATAGGTGCCCAGTTCTTTTAGAGGAGCTAGACTCCTTTGGGGCTATCTCGGGCTTCCGAATCAACAGGGGGAATTCCCTGATATTACCCCTAGGCGAAAACGCCCACCCAGATTGGTCTGCTTCTACGTTTGGGAGTGATCTCCAGTTGGTCACACAACTCCCATACTTGGGAATTACTCTCACTTCCTCGACAGAGTCGACGATAGCTCTTAATTACAAGACCCTCACAACCCAGATTCGGGCGGACCTTGCGCGCTGGTCTAAGCAACCCCTCTCCCTCTTGGGGAGAGTTGCCGCGGTAAAAATGTCAATCCTACCTAAAATTTTATATCTCTTTCAGACCCTCCCAGTTGCGCCCCCTGCAGGCGCCATCTCAGACCTACAAGCCGCCCTCCATCATTTCATCTGGGAAGGGAAGCGAGCACGCTTACATAAACAGCTGACGCAAAGGCGCATGGATTAAGGGGGCCTCGGAGTCCCCAATCTACTGCAATATTTTCAAGCTGCTTAACTCCAATATCTGGTGGAATGGTACAGGCCAGAATCCGAAAAGAGATGGCTCTTCCAAGATAGGGCTTTGGCCCAGACGTCCCTCTGGAGGATTCCTTTCCTTCCCCGAAAGCACCGGCCGCGATACATCTCTAACTCACCTATCACCCGCACCGTTATGAAGGTCTGGGACATGGTCGCCGTCAAAAAGGGCCTAACTACCTTTGCTTCCCCATTCACCCCCATCCTGGACAACCCAGACTTCCCGCCGGGAAATGATCCTCATGCCTTCTTGCAGTGGCGGAGCACCGCCTGCCGATGTGCCGGTGACCTCTTTGACACACGGGGCTTTCTTACCCTCTCGGACATTAGACAGGGCTACGAGATCGCAGACGCTCACCTTTTTCAATATTTCCAACTCCGGCACTGGCTCACCGACCCAGCCATGACCGCCCTAGTGGGGCGTCCACTGACAGTTTTCGAGAAATGGCTTCTGACAAAAGAGACAGACGGGCATCTTATCTCAGACATATACAAAATGCTTACACCCCCACCCACCTCAGGTAAAACAGCGGGTCAGAAACGTTGGGAGGCTGAACTAGGTAGGACACTAACATCTACAGAATGGAGCTACATATATTACAGGGC
Organism: Lissotriton vulgaris; assembly: GCF_964263255.1. Lineage (NCBI taxonomy): Eukaryota > Metazoa > Chordata > Amphibia > Caudata > Salamandridae > Lissotriton > Lissotriton vulgaris. Next base: position 1,593,742,658 of record NC_141694.1, read on the forward strand.
CTCACATACCACGCGCAACACGACAGGTAGAGAAGCAGCGGTGAAACTAGCAATGTATTGTTACCTCACACCGGTCCAGCTTCACAGAGGGAACCCGACTTGCAGCGAATTATGTTGGATGGGCTGTGGGGAGCGTGGCACGCCAACTCATATCCTTTGGGACTGCTGCGAGGTCCAGGGATACTGTGAAACGGTCCTCGATGACATTGACTCCACCTTTGACACCGAAATCCCGAGATTCCCTGCCTACACTATCCTAGGCCTGCCCAATGCACTCACCTTTCCCTTGAAATCTATTCAGGGCCGCCAAATGGGTATCGTCATGCAGGCAGCAACACAGCACGTCTTATCGCTTTGGGGATCGACCACCAAGCCCACACATGTGGGCTGGCTACACAAACTCTGGTTCACCTTGGGGATGGAACGCATCCAAGCCACTCTCACACATACCACTGCTACATTTCAAAAGGTTTGGCTTCCGTTGATATCCCTTTTGTCCAAGGAATTTAATGAAATAACATACCCCAAATATATTTGAATACTGAGCCTTACTGAAGCTACAAGTGAAACCCAGGGGTCTCATGATTGATCGCAACATCCCCTATTTGATTGACTCTGAAGTTACTTCCTTCGTACGGCACACTGGTTGGGAGGGGGGAGGAAGGAAGGGAGGGGGAGGGGGGGGGGCTTTGGGGTTCAGTTTTGTTCTCTTACACTGCTTATCATTTGCCTTCTTGGTATCATACCGCTACTTTGGTATATCCATCTCACCTTCTATTCAATTTACAGAGAAGACGTGCCTGTCTGTCTCGCTCGCTTTGTTTGCCTGATACATTTGCATTGTAGCGCGATGCCTATTTCTGCTCTCAAAATCAATGAAACACATTTGAAACTCAAAAGACAAAATTGGATCTTTCTTATAGGAAAGGTTTAATCTAGTCCAGAGATGGGTCAAATACTCCAGTAGTCATTAGCTGCTGAATAAGTACTGAATGTGAAACCATGTCAAAAGTTGCAAGGTCAACCAACCCAGTACAAGATGCCTCAAAAGTCCTCAACTATAGCGAGAAATATGGGCTTACCCCATGTTGGTCCCACATTTTTTGGGGGGGGACGGGTGGGGGTGATTGTGCCCCCCCCCAGGAGAAAACACACATTTCTCAAACATATAAAAGAGCTGGTTGGCCCTGAAGGAATGGGCTGGCCCCCTTTGTCTCCCCCAACCTCTTTTTTTGTGTTTTTTTTTATAAATATGTTTTCCACTTGTGAGGCGATTGCGCCCCAAGGGAAAACACATTTATAGAAAAAAGCCACATTACACACATCGATTCAGAAAAGGGGGTGGTGATGGACAGAGTATCTGAATTAAACAGAATACTCATACCCAGTCAACAGATCAGGGCTTGATCCATCACCGTTTTTTAGCTCACTGCACCATCCCAGCTCAGAACCTGGCTACATGCAAATTAGTCTGTCCCTGGCCCAGTACATCATGGGAACAGGGCAGACCAAACTACCAAGCCAATTCTTATACTGGGAAGGAAACAAGCTTCCGGGGACCGGTTTCTGGCATTACAGCTGTCCTCGGCCCAGCTTGCTTGAATCCTGATGGTGCAATGAGCAAGGGACTCACATCTGAGTATACCCTTCCACGCTTATGTTGGACAAAACGATTCAGAAAAGGGGGTGGTGATGGACAGAGTATCTGAATTAAACAGAATACTCATACCCAGTCAACAGATTAGGGCTTGATCCATCACCGTTTTTTAGCTCACTGCACCATCCCAGCTCAGAACCTGGCTACATGCAAATTAGTCTGTCCCTGGCCCAGTACATCATGGGAACAGGGCAGACCAAACTACCAAGCCAATTCTTATACTGGGAAGGAAACAAGCTTCCGGGGACCGGTTTCTGGCATTACAGCCGTCCTCGGCCCGGCTTGCTTGAATCCTGATGGTGCAATTAGCAAGGGACTCACATCTGAGTATACCCTTCCACGCTTATGGTGGACAAAACGATTCAGAAAAGGGGGTGGTGATGCACCACCCCTTTTCTGAATCGTTTTTGGCCACTATAGGTGTGGCAGGGTATACTCAGACATGAGTCCCTTTCTTCCTGCACCATCAGGATTCAAGCAAGCCGGGCCGAAGACGGCTGAAATGCCAGAAACCGGTCCCCGGTAGCTTGTTTCCTTTCTGGTGAAGAATTGGCTTGGTAGTTTAGTCTGCCCTGTTCCCATGATGCACTGGGCCAGGGACAGACTGATTTGCATATAGCCAGGTTCTGAGCTGGGATGGTGCAGTGAGATAAATAACGGTGATGGATCAAGCCCTGATCTTTGGACTGGGTAAGAGTGGTCTGCTTAATTCAGACACTCTGTTCATCACCACCCCCTTTTATGAATCGTTTTTGGCCACTATAGGTGTGGCAGGGTATACTCAGACATGAGTCCCTTTCTCACTACACCATCAGGATTCAAGCAAGCCGGGCCGAAGACGGCTGAAATGCCAGAAACCGGTCCCCGGTAGCTGGTTTCCTTTCTGGTGAAGAATTGGCTTGGTAGTTTAGTCTGCCCTGTTCCCATGATGCACTGGGCCAGGGACAGACTGATTTGCATATAGCCAGGTTCTGAGCTGGGATGGTGCAGTGAGATAAATAACGGTGATGGATCAAGCCCTGATCTTTGGACTGGGTAAGAGTGGTCTGCTTAATTCAGACACTCTGTTCATCACCACCCCCTTTTCTGAATCGTTTTTGGCCACTATAGGTGTGGCAGGGTATACTCAGACATGAGTCCCTTTCTCACTGCACCATCAGGATTCAAGCAAGCCGGGCCGAAGACGGCTGAAATGCCAGAAACCGGTCCCCGGTAGCTTGTTTCCTTTCTGGTGAAGAATTGGCTTGGTAGTTTAGTCTGCCCTGTTCCCATGATGCACTGGGCCAGGGACAGACTGATTTGCATATAGCCAGGTTCTGAGCTGGGATAACGCAGTGAGATAAATAACGGTGATGGATCAAGCCCTGATCTTTTGGACTGGGTAAGAGTGGTCTGCTTAATTCAGACACTCTGTTCATCACCACCCCCTTTTCTGAAACATTACACACATGGCAACAATTATACGGCACAATTTGCCTTTTCTTGCTACAAAATGTAGTCAACCTTGTTGCATAATTGGATGCTCCCCCACAGCATAATTACAGTGACTGTGTTGATAGTATTGTATTTTACCATGTAGGACGACTGCACTCAAAGTTGCAGGTGTAAGTAAGTTAATGTGCTATTCTGGAATTCAAAGCTAGATTTTTGGCATTGGGATATTAGTTTTATACTGGCAAAGGTCCAGCAGCTCCAACAACTATAACATTTTTCATAAGCCATGACAAAAGTATACAGGGGTTTTGAGTATGTGGCATGATGAAGTAATTGTGTCTTTTGTGTAATTTCTTTTGGTGTCTTTGGAGAACCTACAGATTCAGACAACCAGATAAGTAATTTTGTATTTATATAATTCTGCACACATCTCACACACATACACCCCATGACTAAATTAAAACAATACTTCTGCCTTCTATGTAGGACAGTGTTCTAAAAGGAAGGCTTTAGTAAGTCAGTAGAGATGAAGTTTCGGTGGTTGACTGCTACCCAGGCCCTAACTCGGGTTATGCAGGACAGTAATGAGGCAGGATCAGAGAATGAGACAGGTAATATTGAGATAGCATCTGAGGGAGAGGAAAATGATGAAGACTTTGGAACTGATTTTTCAATCTGCAGAGTTCCATCCGACGTTTTGTCTTACAGCGATTCTTGGGACATGATGATGCTAGCTGACCTGTCCCTTCACAAGCACATAATGTGCAGTAGAGTGTCCATACCAAGGTAGACCAACCCAGAGAGCGGGCAAGAGTGGGGGCAAGCCCGCCTATTTAGTTCAGCCACAAATTCTGCCGCTCACTGGGGATGAGGGATGTAAAGTCGATACAACCGATTTTTTACCAAGTGACTAGGTCCATCTCTTTTCAGAAGTTGACTTCTTTGAGCAATTTGTGCAGCAAATACATTTGCTTGCCTAACAAGTTCTGAGGGAGCATGAAGGCACTCTAGGGCTTCACTCTATGGCACCCCAGTGGACTCCCACTTGAGGAGTTGTCGATATATTTGGGCCTTACGCTCAAAATGGGGTTTGTGCACAAACCAAGCTTGCAATCCTACTGGTCTACTCACACGGTTTGGGTAACACCCATCTTCGCATCATACATGAGCAGAGATTGTTTTTTGCTATTGTAGTGTATGCTGCAGTTCAATGACAATTTTGCAGCAATGCCCTGGGACCATCCAGAGCATGACAGGTTTTTCAAATTGTGGCCTGTCGTGGAACATTTATCAACCAGGTTTCCAGAGATATATATATACTCCTGGAAAGAATACAGTGATTGGAGAGTCCTTGGTGGCTGCTGTTCAAGCAATGTATTGTGAGCAAATGAGCTCACTATGGCATTACGTTGTACATGCTGTGAGAGAGATCTAGTTCCTATGTGTACAGCTTGAGAGTGTATACAGGGAAGGACTCCACTCTAAACCCTGTAGGTTGCACTTCCACTCTAGGAGTCACAGTACAGAGAGTATAGCAGATTATCCACCCACTATATATTATAACTTTTGTAAGAGAGTAGAGCCGTTCAGTGAACTGTACAAAGCTGGCACTGTGGCATTTGGTACAGTTTGTTGTCGTGGCAAAGAATTCCCACAGGAGGCTGCGTTACATTACAACAAACTGCTAGTAGTCAAGTTCTCGAACAGGTGTGAGGAGCATGTGTTCATAAAAAGATCACTTCCTCCCTCATGGTTTGGGTTCAGATGGCCAAAGTTCTGAAGCCCATTTTTATACTTGATTACAAGTACATGGAGGTGTTTAGTGTGGTGTAACTTGCATTGATTTTGTTCACCTTCCCATAACGGCGTACAAAAGTTTAAAGTGTGAATATGTCTAACATTACTCATTTATTTAAATTTTGGAAATTTTTATAATCTGTTGAAATTCACAAAGAAAAATTATTCCCATATGTCTCCGCATAAAAACTGAACCCAATTTTTGTGGATTGTTACAAATCCAAGGCTCAGGTACACTTGGAAACCTTGACATATGTCTTTTAACCCCAGGTTCCCCATATGACCATTCCACAATAGAACAATGCAGAGGCCCCCTTGCGCACGGTTAAGAGGCGCGACGGAACGTAGCCATTGCTTGGCTTACTGTTCCGGTATCCACGCCCCCTTCTTACTTCCGGGTTCCGAGCAGCTCCTTCCCTCGGTGGGCGCTGTGTTGTTCCTGCCTCCTCGCTATGTCTGCCAGTTCTAGCCTTTCGGTAGTGCTCCACTGTCCTGCCTGAGAACGAGCACTTCCCCGTCCTTGCCGAGGTCCTCCGTTCCGGAGAGCTTCACGCTGGCTGGTCGGGTCTCCTTTCCCGCCCTGTGATTTCTCACGCATTTGGAGGGCGTCTTTTTCCCTTGTCTGCAAATTAAGCCCTTTCACTCCTATCCTTGTTCATAGAGGAAGTACTTCCAGGCAGTGTTTTTTTAATCCTACTTTCTCCGTTTGGAGCCCTTCTCTCAATCCACAGTCTGGGCTCTGTTTGTTTCATTTCTTCCTGATGAGAGAGAGCGCTCCATTCGGCTTAATTCTCCGGGCCGGGTGTCTCTCCTCTTGAGAGTGTAGCTGCTCCGCTCTTAGTCCCCGTGAGAGCCGGCCAGTGCACCTCAAGTCCTCTCCCTTTCTGTTTATCTTATCTCCTGTGTGTCTGGTGTGTGTGCGTTCTTTTACGAGTTCAGCTCCTATAGACTTGTTATATTTTCTCAAGCCATATTTCTTCAGCAAGAACTCTATAAGGCCACCCGTGGACTTCCCTGGAGTAAGTTACCTTGTGGTATAAATATGCATGTCAATGTAACGCTATCGCCCTCTAGAATAATTATCTAAATGTATTAGTGCATGTCCTATTTTCTTCCAGCCTGGACCACAACGACCAGAACTGCACCTGTCCTGTTACCCCGCCCCTCGTATGGGGAGAGTGGTGGACACTCCTTGGGTTATTCCCCCATACTTTTAGGGAACAGTAGTCAGGAGTGTGTTCACCGTCACATTCTTGTTTCTGTTTTCTGGAGGTGTTGGGGATTCTTCTTCGTTCCCGTGGAAATTGGCTGGAATCCCGACATGGATGGCCCTCACAAGCACAATTGGAAAAGGCTAAAAACACACAGACACATCTATATTTATGCAGTAAAAACAGAACTTTTTTTGCAATGTGGGTAGCTATGGATACTTGGCTCTAGCTCAGCCAGACCCTAGGCAAACCTACACATTTTTAAAAGCTAGGCAGTCAAGGGAGTCCAGGGGAATGTAACATGTGTAGCTCTCACCAGATAATTTTACCCAGAAGCCCTTGCAAATGTCAAACTTACCAGAGCCACAGGTTTCTTACTACCCTGAGTTCCAAAATCTCTCCCAATAATAAAGGTACCTCGCTTATGTGGATGGGCCAAAAAGCAACAATACAAATGCCATTAAATCACTTCATTGAGAAATAAGGAATAGGGGTAGCTGCTGTAGGGGCTGTGCTGTGGCGACACCCATGCAAACCTACAAAAGACAGACATTTTTGAAAACTATACAACCAGGGGAGTCTAGGGTGGTGTGCCTTGCTTGGCTCTCACACGCGTTTTACCCACAATGGTCTGCAATCCTTGAACTCTGCCTGATTCACACATTTCCCTTCCGTTTATGTAATGGAAACTTCCAGAATGCCCAGGAACCTACAATATTCTTACCACTCTGCATTACCCCACTTGTGCAGATATAAACGCACTTCACTTGTTGTGGCTAGGCCTAGTGCCTGCAACAGGAACTGCTCAAAGCAAGGTCAATAGGAGCCCTCACCAGAGGATTCCCACTTACCTTGGTTAATCACTGTCCAAGTGACCCATGAGGTGATGTGGCACTCCTCAGTGTGCTGCAGCAGCAACTGCTGGACTTTCTTCTCCACAGGACTGAGGTACAGTGATGGGCCACACTATGGCCATAAAAACCCCAATGAACTCCTTCCCCCACTTTTTCATCTACCGCTGCAGTCATGGGGAGCACGGTCTAACCCCAGGACCCATCTGCCACTAGGATAAACTAGCTGTAGAGACCTCCTGTGCCTCAGTGGAGGCAAAAATAGACTCTGTGGCAGTGGATCTAGGTCTCCTCCAACACGAATAAAAGAAACGCAGGGGTACTGCCAAGAAAAATATTTCACCTGAAGGTTCAAATGTAAGGAGTCTGCAGCTAGATGTCTCGATTGAATACAATATTCAGGTAGAAAGCAGACACTGTCATTGTTCTTCACTCTGTATGTGTTTGCCCGGTGACTCCCTATGGCTGATGGTGGCTAGGCTGCTTCACTATAAGATTAGGGATGCCGTCCTCCAGGCAGCCTGGCAAGTCCCCCCCCGTTTCCACCTCCCCCATAGAACTGGATCAAACAGTACTGGTGTTCCTGAACTATACCCTTGCAATCCAATTGCAGTGCTCCTTCTTCCTGATGGTCAAAGGTAAACTCTGTGAACTGGACCTTCAATACTCATTGCTCATTCCTGCAAAATTTACAATTATCCAAAATCTAAAGACTTACTTTTTCACATACCCGTTTTCAGCCTGGGATTGGACTGAAAATCACTATGGCCTAAGCTGCATTAGATGCCCTGAATTGATGCCCCAGAGTTCTGGACAGTGCCAGCCCACTACACAGCTAAGATGGGTCAAAGATGGAAAGCCGTGCACATTCTGAAGACCGTGTTGCCCTGACGTTGCAGCCTACTTTCGAGCCTCCACCCCTCCTACTGATGCAGATCGTCACAGTAAGTCAAGCGTGGAAGAGATGCTCCATCTTTTTCGCCTGTCACTATACCTTGGGGGTTACTTAACAACCCAGGTGCCCTTTATACATGGGAATAATCTACTGGCCAACGCTCCTAAGATGTGCTTCATGTCCGGGAATGTATGGGGGATGTACACAGCACATATATGTTATTCTATCTACTCCTACATAAAGCGACAGAGCGCAGATACAATACCAGCAGAAACTGTTAAATATCAGAAACACTGGTACGTTTCCTTATTCTCCACTGACTTCTCAGCTTATGCAAGGCATGTCCTGGTGTGGTTGATGGCGGGGGTAGTCTTTAAAGCCCTGCACACAGCCACTGGACAGGGATGACAGATATACTTTAGTGGAGAGGCACCTAGATTGAACCCAGGTACTCCTTTCATAGTCAAACAACAAGTTATCCCATTTTGTGGGTAATTCGCAAGCCTTTGGAGGTGACTAACTGCATCCTCTCCTCTATCATAGGCCCAAGCATATTTCGCTCGTTGGCTTTCATGCTAGTCACTCATTGATGTCTGGAGGCAACTAAATCCAAATGCTCTGGTTTATTCCAATTACTGTACCCCACAAAACTTATACGTCAGGCTGAACGGAATTGTATGCTGCAACAGCACTATGGCCTACCTTGGCAGTATGATCTCGGACCAGAATGTCAAAATTGCAGACTCAGATGTGCAGACCTCATTCACTGATCCAAACATGGTGATTCCAATAAGAATCCCTTGAGGATCTAGTCTTTTGTGCCACCCTTTCTGAACATATTTTCCAGTGTTTTAAGGACCAGGACACAGCTTCATCCCGAGATACTGAAAAATCCCTTTTAAAGCTACAATAAGATTTAATACCATGCATGGAGGGACTGGTCGAATTGACTGCTACCTGCGACGAACACACCAACCTAATGGAGTGGCTGAGATGCCGGAACCTTGCTGCATTCACTGTGAGTTCTCACACAGAGGGAGGCAAAGTGCACAGGCTTCTTGCCTGGCTCATGAAACAGGATGCTCAAATAGCTCCAGTTTACCCTAAATAATCATGATGCCACACTAGATGCCTTCTACACTTACTACTCTAATCTATATTAATCTTCCCACAAATTATCTGCAGGCACGATTGAACATTTCCTGATCCCCTCACACTACCACACATATTTGTCGACCAACAGGTCAAGCTGATCAGCAAAACCACTAAGCAAGAAATTAAAGCTGCCATCCAAGATGTGGCCATGGGTAAGCCCTATGGCACAGATGGGATCGCCCCCTAGAATATTATAAAACCTTTGATGAGCAATTGGTCCCCTGGATGAAGGCACTCTACAGCTGGGAGTCCTGTAGGCCGCTACACGGGCATACTTCCACCGTCCCTTTGAAAGCCCTCTGGTCTCGATCCCTAAGCCTTATTGCGTTCCAACAAGTTGTTGTCCTATAGGCCGCTAGCGACATTAACAACTGCTCATAAAATGCTAAGCTAAATCCTTGTGGACATATTCTTGCAACTACTCCCTGGCCTTATACACCCTGACCCGAATGGTATCATTTTTAAACGCAGCACCTCCTGCAATATCTGTCATCTACTGTACATCATGGGACCGGCATTCCCACACTCTGCCTGTCCGGTGCTTGAACTGGAGAAAGCATTTGACACAATAGATTGGGACTATCTATTTCAGGTCCTTGCTAGCGACATTAACAACTGCTTATAAAATTCTAAGCTAAATCCTTGTGGACATATTCTTGCAAATACTCCCTGGCCTTAGGTATCATTCTGAAATGCAGCAGCTCCTGTAATATCTGTCATCTACTGTACATCATGGACCAGGCATTCCCCCAATTCCCACACTCTGACGGTCCGGTGCTGGACCTGGAGATAGCATTTGCCACATTAGATTGGGGCTATCTATTTCAGTTCCTTGCTGGTAAGGGAGTTGACAGGTGCCTATAAGCCCTAACCTGGCTCCTATTTATGATCCACATTGGCAAACTGATGTCTACCTCGTTTTCTGTCCACTGGGGCACATGGCAGGGCTGCCCTTTATCTCCATTACTCTTAACTGTTGAAATGTTGCCACTTTTTATACAACTAAGAATGGAAGGTGCAACATGCAATATCCCTCTGGCTGGCACTATTCATGCCGCCTCCTATTATGCAGAAGACATGCTCCAGTACCCCAGAGATATCTGCACCTGATATCGCTCTATTGGCTTAGCCCTGCAAAATTTCCAAGATGTGGCAGGACTTCTCGTTAGTTGGGGAAAGTCATGTATCAATCTCTTCAGATGCGGTACACAACCTCCTCTTGCAATCAATAAATCTTGCCCATGGCCAGGTCTCTTGGGAAGAACATGCATCCTCATATTTGGGCATCAGAATTTTTTCCATCTATACTGGCTTATAGGAGGGTAACCTGATTGTAGCGCAAATTGCTCTATGCACCCAGATTCAGTTTTGCAAAACTGCTCTACTAGGAACATCGGTAAAGATAGCACTGTCCAAAATGGTAATGATTCCACGTTTAATCTCTTACGTTGCAAATGTCTCTGTTGTTCCCCCACGATAGTTCTTTAGCGAGCTTGGCTGCATGCTCGGACACCTGATTCTGGGCACTGGCTGTCACTGCGTCGCACTTCATAAACCTAGGCTACCGATAGGTCATAGTGCACTAGGGGGTCCACCCTTTGAACAATATTATCTAGCATCTCAACTCCAATGGCTTGCTGGCTCCTCCCTAGAGGACACTGGTCGGACAAAGGAGTGAAGAACCGAGGAGAAATCTTACAATTTCTCCTGCCCTGCACTAGTTTGGGCCCAGAGCCTCCCAGGTCGGTTGAAATGATCAAACGTTGTGTTAACCGAGTTTTCTAACTCACACGTACCACCCGCCACACAAATACCACTCCAGGGTCTGCCCAGTGGCAATGGTTTAACACACATGGCACTGGCACAAACACATGGTGTCTAGTCCAGAAGACCTATTCTTAGATGGTCAATTTCTCCCATTTGACCAGCACATTACAGAACATGGTATTCCACCAGGTCAATGTTTACTATAACCATATCTCCAGCAGCCATGCAACACCTTGTGGACTTTCACCCGAGGTAGACCACCAACACACGCAGTGATACAGAGACTGCATGTGATGGGACTAGAAGTCCACTTAGTTATACAAAGCCCTGAGGCAGCACACCCTCACCCGGCTTTGAGTAACCTTGAAAAATGAAGTTGGGAGGGGACTAAACAACTCAGAGTGGTGTTTTGCCTTGGAATATCCACACTTGGTGTCCAGACATGACAGTTTCAGAAATATCAGATTCTCTCTCATTCATAGGGATCATCTGAGTCGAGTTAAACTGACCCGTATATACCAGACAGCACAGCTCTCCTGCCCTACCTCTCACTCAGAAGATGCTGACCTGAATCACATTCTATGGGAGTGTTCCTCATTGAATCGCTACTGGTAAGTGGTCCTATAAATGATATCACCCAACTTGAAGGGCTTGACTCTTGGGAAACTGCAGCTCTTGGAATTTACAGGCACTCTAAATGAAACTGCAGGAGGGTCCGTTTTGATGATCATGCACTCCTATTGTCCAAGAAGGCAAACACTTTACAGTAGTTGGCACAATTACCCCGATGGCTATGTCCCAGTGTTGTGTATTGGCTCGCTAGGCAGAGGCTGAAAGTACCCATTACAGGTAAGGGGATTCCCATTACAAGTTTGTGGACCTGGGTAGCAATCATTATAGAAGAACAATGGTCCTCAAACCAAAAACTTTCAAAGTATCTGAATTAATCACAAGTGCATAATTCTTTGTGGAGCAACCAAATTCTCACTCTACAATTGGCAAGTACAATTGGAACCAATTTCTCCAAAGGAGAGAGATGTGCAAGAAACCAACTTCTTATATAACAACTTTTTATTTACAAAACTGATATTTTTTAAAAAATAATTTACACATTTTTTCTTTTTTTTGATTTTTATATATACATTTTTGGTTGCTGTTGGAGTAAGACAGGGAAAGAAAGGAACATGCAAGAAGAGTAGTGCTAGAAATAGAGTAAGTGAGGGAATGATTCCCAATAGTGAAGGGTAGAAGAACAAAATTGAGATTTTTTGTCGGATTGATCATATATATCAATCTTACTGTCCTGTCCCGAAGACTATTTTACATGGTCTATTTACAATATTAATTACAATCACAGATTGCATTCATCTGTGGCACGTAACAGGAGGAATGGGGTCCAGGTACATAGAAATGTTGTTGACGTTTCGACTCGTCTTGTGGCATGTAGGGTGTTTTAGCCTTGCCTGCGAGTCTTCCTCAGGACGAGATGGGTGGGGTGGGAGTTGGGGTGATGTAGGAGGCAACCAACCCCTGTTATAGAATACTTAAATCCGCTCTCAACAGTGTGCGGATAATGCCTAGCTTCTGGGCTCATGGATATAAAAGCGAAGGCCCATCCAGGGTCAATCCGCTGTAATCAATTCAATTGAGGAAAATTCTTGCTCTAGATTCGATCCAGTTGTGCGTAAGATATATATATATAAAAAAACAGAAGCTAGGCATTATCCGCACACGGTTGAGAGCGGATTTAGGAATTCTATAACAGGGGTTGGTTGCCCCCTACATCACCCCAACTCTCCCCCACCCATCTCGTCCTGAGGAAGACTCGCAGGCAAGGCTAAAACACCCTACATGCCACAAGACGAGTCGAAACGTCAACAACATTTCTATGTACCTGGACCCCATCCCTCCTGTTACGTGCCACAGATGAATGCAATCTGTGATTGTAATTAATATTGTAAATAGACCATGTAAAATAGTCTTCGGGACAGGACAGTAAGATTGATATCTATGATCAATCCAACAAATAATCAAAATGTTGTTCTTCTACCCTTCACTATTGGGAATCATTCCCTCACTTACTCTATTTCTAGCACTACTCTTCTTGCAGGTTCGTTTCTTTCCCTGTCTTACTCCAACAGCAACCAAAAATGTATATATATAAAAAAAAATGTATAAATAATTTTTAAAAAATATCAGTTTTGTAAATAAAAAGTTGTTATATAAGAAGTTGGTTTCTTGCACATCTCTCTCCTTTGGAGAAATTGGTTCCAATTGTACTTGCCAATTGTAGAGTGAGAATTTGGTTGCTCCACAAAGAATTATGAACTTGTGATTAATTCAGATACTGTGAAAGTTTTTGGTTTGAGGCTGAAAGTACAGCAATCCGGAGAGGAATCAAGAGGTCAAAGCTAGCACCCTAGCATTTCAATGGAACAGGATGCTATGTTGATATAGCTTCAAGTCCTTATACAAGATGACAACCTCTCACCCTAGGCAACAGAGGAAAGTCCCAAGCTCCTCCCTCCCCCACATTCATCATTCCGTACTCTCAACCTAGTGAAGTCCCACTTCTACATTAGGGGCCCTGGATCTTTTGCCATATCGCTACAGACTAGGGACCCCCATAAATGTCTCAGTGTATCACGTATTGCAACAAATAGCCTGACCCAGCCCTCTTCAATCCACCTACACACTATCTAACCTTTAAACCTTATGCTCGTACACCCCCGTTCAAGTTTTACCACTTTACACTGTGAGATAATACTCAAAATTGGGCAAGACATTAACCCCCTGTTGAAAAGTGAGAGTATAATGTGGTATAGAAGGTATGCCTTACCATGTAATACTAGCACAATATACAAAGATGGACGCCGAATACTCTCTCAGAACACCTTCACTCAGTCCTGGTAGATTGGCAAAGAGCAGACAGGCTACTTAGAGGAACATGTGTCAAGCATTTGCCATCACCAACATGGACAATAAGTAATTGGCATGACTCAAGAGAAATCTGACGCCAATTTATAAAAATAGGTCTAATGTATATATATTTTTAGACAGCAAAACAAAATCAATACATACAGTATAACCTGTGTTATCAATTTAAACTCATTAACTCCTTTGGGGCTCATGACGAGCCCAGCTCGTCATGAGTCATAGTGAAGCAGGGCTCGTCATAACGGCTGTGCGCCGCCCCCGCGCGACTGAATCCCCTCCTGTGTGGGCAAATTATTCAGTGGGCGGGGGTCGTGGCGAGCCCAGCTCATCAAGAGCACAGCTCCACTGTGACTCAATACTGGGCTCGTCAAAAGCACAGTGGCGCCGCGGACCCCCCGAGCACCGTGGGAGAATTACCCCCGCAGCGAAGGGGTTAAATGAATCCGTACTTTGCAATGTGAAAACATTAATGTTGTGGTTAACAAGAAAAACACATAAATGGAATCAGTTATTTAGAGAGTGAGTTCAAGATAGCCCACTTAGAGTTAAGGTCTTGTGAGTCCCTAGACCAGTTCACAACAGCTAGCATATTTTTACCTGGCTTAGGAGAGAGGGATGCAGAGTTGCACTTTAGCTGTGAAACAGAGCTGTCAATTGGGCTTGCGGTATTTGAAAGGTTACCTTAGCTAAAAGGTACTTGTGGGGCAAGTTGAGCCCAACCCTATGGAAACAAAGCAAGGAGCTCACCCTGGACCAGGAGTCTCCAGACACATCTGATCTACACTGGTGGGACTCTGGTGCAGAGGTGCTCTTGGCTATTCATAGAGCTGAACTGGATCTGCGGCCAGAGAAGCAGGCAGGTACGCCAAGAGAGGGCAAATGCAAGATCTTTACGATGGAGCCACAGGGTTGACTGGTCGTTCGTGCAGGTGAATCTCTTCTCCTGAAACATCGAATAAAGCAGGTTGTAGTCATACTGAGAACCAACAAGCTTTGGTTCCTGCAAGCACTCTGGTTGAGGAAATCTTTATCCAAAGGACAAAGGGAACATTGTAGAAGGCTGAGCCTCGCTGAGGGTCGGAACTACAGTTCCCAAAAGACACCTGCCCTGTCCACTACAGGGGTCTAGTACCTCTAGCCCTAGGAAGTTCTTGTGAAGGTTTTAGATTGCGGAGGGGTTCACCTTCCTTTTGGAACTACTCTCCGGTCCTGGGTGAGTCATAGTCCAGTGGAAGCAGGGTGGCTGTCACAGGTGTGGAACTTCGTCCCTTTCCTTTTGTCCCTTTTCTCTTGTGCAGACACAGGTCTCTTCTTGCTTCACTCTGTTGTAGGGGTGCCCCTTAAATCCAAAATTTAAGGGGTTTTAGTGTGTCTGAGGACAAGTAGCCAATGGGCATCTAGTCCTGCGGCTAATCCGCCCCGTAGTGAAGACATATTTGTGGTGGACACATCCTGCATAGCTAATTTCCTGCCTGAGAAAACAGTGCCTGGGGCAGCGGGAGGCTTTTTTTTCAAGTGGGAGATAAGTTCCTTTGTCCAGTGGCAGTCTAATAACTAGCCATCCTGTGTGGGAGGAGGTGTCACCTCCTGCTCACACAGGTCTCTGTCTCCGGCCTCTGGGAGCTGCACACACTCCCCAGCATGAGGTCAGACTTCTGTCTTGGCGACCAAGCTTTGAAACGCCTGTAAAGGAACAAGAACACCGGATTAACTTGATGAACGCCATCTACAGTGTCACCTAGGTACAGGCTGGTTAAACCTCAACACCACCATCGAATGGGGGTTAAAAAGTAAAGTGTTAGACACCAAACACTAAAAGAACGGTCGGGCCATCATGGAGCTGGACATATAAATAATGCCCACATACCAGCCCATGTTTAGAATGATACCAGAAGACAATATATGCTTGCAAATATATTCCCACACATATAGTATAATGCACCCTGCCTCCTGGGCTGTAGGAGGCCTGCCTTAGGGATGACTGGCACACATTAAATGTAGCAAGTTGACCCGGTCACACATGGTGTCTGAAGGGTGAAACTCAAGCAGGCATGCTGCTCATGCAGGGCTGAGACTTCGGTTTTACCACTCACTCATGGAGGCACAATAAGTCCTGCAGCCCTGGTACCCCTTTTACATCCCTGCCTTTGGTACCACTGGTACCATATACTAGGGCCTTACAGGGGTGTAAACGTACTTGCCATTTGGGTGTACCATTTTACATTTACAGTTTAAGGGAAAGAGCACTGGTGCTGGGCCTGGTTAGCAGGGCCCAGCACACTTTCAGATCAATTACTACAGCATCTAGCAGTTCAAATGTTGGCAAACAAATGGGGGGCGGAGCATCTACAAGCAGGCCAGTATACTACACCACGTCACATGTTTTTCAATCCTACACAATAATATTATGATTCAGGATAATTTGTACTACAATGTTTTGCTACTCCAATCATAACCCGATCCTTTACTGTTATGTAAACAACTAAGCTGTTGAAAAATGCTCAATAATAAAAAATTTAAAAGCCATAGCTCTGGTCTCTCATAAAAAGTCCATGGGGGCTAGCGCTGGTCACCTGGGTGCAGATGGGTTTTTGCCTTCGGCATGACATTGGCTTGCCTGCTGTGTGTGCTAATTTCAGCCTGCTTTATGCGGCTGCAAATGCTTGGATGGAACACAAATTAGCCCACATTGATACAACACTGTGCGGGGAGCAGATACCAGGATAGGAGGAGCCTGCCCTCTCAGCACAACTGCTACGTCATAAAACCCCACATGTGAAAACAAGAAAATGTGATATATCCAAGACGATGTAAAAACAATTTAAAATGCCCCAAACTAGTAAAAACTGTAAAGTGCTGAGTGCTCAAGTAGTGCTTGCAGAATCCATTTTAGATGGCCCATGATACTGCCCTGAATTCTTCCCTGATATTCGCATGCATGGAGAAAATCAACGATGCTTGGGTCAAATGGACAGCACAACATTTGATGGAAAAATGCATAGAAAAATACATATGAGCACACCTATTAAGCTGTTTTATCTAAAGAATTAATCACCTCCTTCCCAATGATTGAATTTGTTTTGGAGGTGGTAAATCCACAGTCAATACCTTTGTAATGAAGGAGGAAAGAGCTCTACGCAAGTTTATCAGAAGCTCTTGTAGAACTCAAAAGATACTTAAATGTCCCACTGCTGTCATATTTTTCCACACACTCCAAGTAATATGCTGTCTACCAACTGCATCTCCATTCAACTTGGGCAGGTTACAACTGATGCACTGGCTTAGTAAGTGAGCTATAAAATCTAAAGTAGGTAGGGAAAAAAAAGCTTGCAGAAATACTATTATGTCAGGGAAGAACACACTGACCAACAATCTACGCAGTACCAGAAAACACTCATGCCTTCTAGTTTGTGAGAAATGACTAGAGGTTGAGATACTAGAAGAGAAATGAACCACTATATCATAAAGAGTAGAAAAATCATTCAATTGCCTTAAACACAAGGGGAACTCTTCGTATGAGATATTTTATACCTGCAAGGCTAAAGGCCACGTTTAGGAGCTCAGATCTTTGCTGCAGTGTGTGTGGAGCAAAGGGATCATACATACATTAGTGGTAGTTAAGCTCCCACCTACAATACTACAGAAAAGAGATGATGTTCTAGAACAAGTAGATAATAGGTGTGGACTCCCAAAAGACCCAGCTGTAATCCACTAGGTGTATTCAGGAGACAATATAATTTACTCCCTCTCTACAGTGTTAAGTATATTAAAAAAAACATTTCCTATTAGCTGAATGGCTAACTATATTCCATATGTATATTTCACAGCCGGACCCCAATGAATGAACTGAATTTGATATGGCGCACAAACACCCCGTTTGGGTGTCCTGGGACTGGCAGAGTCACAAATTCAAACTGAATATAACCCTTCAAGAGTTTGTGAAATTTCAACAGGTTTGGTTTGCAGTGGATGGGCAGAGACAGACTACTCTAGCATTCTGCAGTAATAAACGCAAAGACTCAACTGTTTGAGAACTATATATTTATTAGGATTGTTCGGTGAACTTCGCTCTGTTTGCAGAGTTTGCTCAGTTTTCTGCACTCAGCGGAGCTCGCGGAGTGGAAAAAAACTCATCTTACCGATGTGCAGCGGAGTTTTTTACCTGCTCACGATCGCAAACAGTAATATCTACCCGAGCTGCAGGAATACCACCACAAACTGCAGTTTGCACTGCACTCCGCTACTTGCAGAACTTTGCAGAGTTTTTTTGTAACTTCGCGGAGTTCTGCGTGTAGGAGAGTAGGGTCTGCTTCCTCCGGTCACCCCCACTTTCTGCTGTGATTCACTGGTTTTTCGACTTTAATGTGGCTGTAGGCCTGCTAATCAGACCCACAGCCCAGCTGTTCTCTCTCTAAATTGATACCATGTACTTTAGGTACATACCAGATTGGTTACTGGGTCACCCTTGTGAGCCCCTGTATAGTGTACCATAGGTACCCAGGGCATAGGTGCACCCTAGCCCTACCAGGGGCTGCAGCATGAATTGTGCCACCCCTGGTTTGCCTTCCAAACTGACACCACAGGTCTGTTCACACAGCCTGGATAAGGTGGTGTAATTACCCTTAACTTAGATATAGTATACCTATATCTACCTTTATATATAGACACATATACACCTATAAGCCACTCCTATGGTAGGCCTCGACAATCCTGGAGGCAGAGTGCTTGGTTTTATGTGAGAGGGAGCCCCTCTGCAGCTTTCGGAACCATCTCCTTATAGCTGTTCTATGATATAGCCATACCATATACTCTTAAGTGCATTTTAATCCTCGCGGTTAATGCTAACTTTGGTTTGGCTTCATCAAAACATGTTGTGTATGGTGTCAAACACTTTGGAATACTACACCCCGCCAATTCTGGCAGGGGGGGTTGCATTCCACCATTCTAGAGGGAAAAGACATGTAAGTTACTGCTTTACTCAGTTAAAGTTAAACAGAGCCTCAGCATCACAAAATGGATGCTGCTTCCGGGACACGAGTCTGACCTCCTGTTGCTGGGGGAAACTCCTGCAAGGGCAGCCTGGACAATAGGTTTCCTGTCCAGGGAGGTGCCAGCACCTCCCAGACAGGGGTTTTGTGTATTGGGGCAGGGAGGGCTGCATTCAGTGAATGCATCTAGACACTGCCTGGGGCGCACAAGGTACTCCATGCATAGCCCGGTTCAAACCAGTTGCTGTGGCACTCCAGCCCCAGCTCTGGCGCGAATCTGGACAAAGGGAAAGGGGTGTAACCATCCCCTTCTCAGGTCCACCCATAGGAGGGACCTAGTCAGGTAATCCAGCCCCATCCTTAGTATAAGTATAGGAGTTGTGTCCCTGGGACTTTAGATTATCCTGGACGAATCTTTGAACGACATAACTTGGACCTTCGACATTCCATTCTGACTGGAAGACGGGAGACATCTCCCTTGTGGTAAAGGAGTGACCACCCTGTGCAAACAGGCAACAACAGCAACTTCGCAGGTCTACAGTTTCAAGGCTCCCGTCGGAACCCGAAGACTCTGCGACTCAAGAACTGGGCTTCCAGACTTCTCTGACCCCGACCCACATCCACAGCAAGCTGAGACCCGTGGCGGACACGAGAGACGTGGGACCAGACATCTTGGACATTCTGCATTTTGCTATCTGCACTCGTTTCATGAAGCCTCAGTAAGTTGTGCATTGGAGAACGAGAAGCTCCAGCCCGAGCACCATTTGCACCGAAGCCCAGGCCCCCACACTCTGCGAGTGTCCCGTGGGCCCCACCTTTGCATTTGAGCTCGACGCGTCTTCACGGTTCCTTGCCAGTTGGCTAGTGAGCCCCTTGAAGACACCACCTTGAATTGACTTTGGTTTCCTGGTTTCTCCAGGCTTGTTCCAGCTTCCCTGAAAAGGAGAAGCACCACAGACCTTGCTGGTCTGCAACAGAGCCAATCTCGACATCCTGCGTGGGTTGTGGTTGCCAAGGCTTGTTGGGTCCAATCCGAATACGGACACCGCAGTCATCTAGATCCATCGTGGGACAGCTCGAACCCAGCGCCTGGTCATCGTCGATGCCTCTTGGACCTCGTGGCTGAAGAGACAAACCCACCTTCTTCGCCTTAAAGAACCCGACATCGCCTGGTTCCTTCCTGGTTCCTTCCTGGTCACTGGCTAGTGACCCAGACTCTGTCCCCTCTGCTTTCAGGTTCTTCACATCTCTGATCCACCCTTGGATCCACCCGGACACTTTTCCTCTGGTCGCCTGCAGCACTTCTTTGCAGCTCTCCATAGAAAACGAAGACGAAACCCGACACGAAAAGACACCTACGCACCTGGCTTCCCTGGGTGAGGTAACATGAGTACTCCGGTGCTCCCATGGATCTTGACTCTCGAAGTGTCCTAGTTTAAAAGGGTTCCATCCTAGTCCATCCGGAAGTGTTCTTAAATGGTATATTTCTAACTTCTTTGTTTCCCATAGAAAGTCAATGATAACCTGCGTCTGTGTTTAGACACTGCACGCGTCTCCCGTGGGCTTCCTACTTCCTAACCTTTGGTTGTTTAGTGTAGCCCCAGCGATTCCACAGGTCCCAGGCCTGCTTTCTAACCCTCACGTGGTACTTATACCACTTTCTTAGTATATGGTTTGTGAGGCCACTAGGGCATAACGTATACTGTGCAACTTATCGTATATTAACAGTGTGACTTGTATTGTAGGTTTACCTTTGACCTCATAAAGAGTGCAGAGGGGTTGTGTTTAGATTAAATACATATATATTTGATATATACCTTGTGTGGTGTCCTTTCATTTGGTATTCAAGGGATTATATATGGTAAAACAACTTGCTTAACTCGCCTACTGAAGTCTTAGCCTGAAGACTGCTGGTTCATGCTACCACTAGGATAGTTTTCTATAAGGTTGACTTTACAACCACCATCAATAAGGGTCGATTACACTGGTGCAAGGTGTCCACTAGAACTAGTGGACATCATATGCCAAGCTAACTTCTCAAACTGCGTAGCACAACTCAGCGAACTACGTCCAGGCCTAATATTTATACTGGGAATGATGACAGATGAAGCTACTTACCTCGGTAACGCTTTTTCTCGTTGATATAGTATCCCTTTTTCCATGGAATGCTGGCGCAGGGGATATTCAAAAGGTGAGGAATCCACAGGCAATAGTATCCATCGGAATGGGGAATTACGGAACAATGGGATCTAAAGGGCAGGTGTCCCATCAAAGGAGAAGTAAGGTAGGTATTGCAGGAGGGGTCCTGAAGCACTCTGTGATCGAAACAGGAGGGCCTTGAAAGAGTCAAATCCAGAGCTTGAAGCAGAGGGGTACTGAAACCGAAGATGAGATGAGGAATTGTGTTTTGGATCAGCTGACGTTTGTGTAAAACAACATCCAGAAGGCCAATGAACAGCGAATTGCAGTATTTGAGCCTGTTGATAAGCTAGTGACTGGATCAGCGTTTTATTTGGAAGACATGGAACTGTAGGAAATTATTTTCCTGATAACATATAACAAGGAAAAAACTGGTAGACACAATTTTGTTCAAAAGAGCTTTGCAAGTGAGCATCAGGTCAAATATGATGGCCATGTTGTAAACAGAAGGTGATGGCGAAGGGTCAAGTACCCCAAGAGGACAGCCACCCGTTGGAGGAGCAGGCTCAAAAGTTGGAAAAGACAAGAACCTCAGTCTTATCAGGATATAAAAAGCAAATTGAGACACATGGCAGTGTTTGAACCAATCCTGGATAGAAATGGATGCTCCTTGCAATTTCAGTTTACTTTGTGTGTCATCCATGTATGCAAAAAACGTAAAGTCCAAATAAAGCAATGAGCGTGGCCAGGGGAGCCATGTAAAAGCTGAGGAGAGCTGGGCTCAGAGATGCCAAAGTGGATGGTTTTGTAATCTGAACAATACTGAACCAGAGAAACTACTGGAGTGCGACCGGAAAGAAATGCAGTGAACCAGTTGACAACTGTTCCTGCAATGTCAAGTTTCAACCATGTTTGCGCAGATAGCCAGCCACAGTATTGAATGCTGCCAACAAATGAAGTGATTAAGCACTGCTGATCCTCCCGTATCAAGGATCATTATAATGTCTTTTGAGGGGGCTGAAAATACTGTCTCAGTGCTGAAGCTCGAAAGGAAGCCTGATTGGTGGGAATATAAAAGAGAATTATCTTCAATGAAAGTGAACATTTGGAGGTGAAAACATCTTTTGCTGTCTTTAGCGTTAAGCAGGACAAGAGATAAGACAGTAGTTGGCTAAGACTGCCAGATCAAGTTAAGTTTTTGTTGAAAAGCACAAATACAGCAGTTATCCATGTCGGCGGGACAGAGCCGGAGAATAAAGAAGGGTCATAATTGGAAGTCATAAGGAAAGCTGTACTAAAAGCGAGAGTTTTGGCAATCTTAGGAGGACAGGAAACAAGTGGGAAGCCTGAAGAAATCACCTAAAGATTTGCTAATAGGACCTCCCGTGATACTGGTGCAAAAGATCAGAAAGAGGAGAGATTAGGGGGAAAGGGCCGCAAACCCACAAGCTGTGGTACAGGGGGATGGCTCCACCGAGGGAATGAGGATGTAAGTTTCAACATTTTGTCTTGAAAGGAGTCGGAGAGAACATCTGCAAGGATGGTGTGAAGATATTTAAACAAGAAGGTGGATTTAAGATATCCAACATTTATTTAGTAAGATTGGTAGAAGAAAGAATGTGAATGTGATAGTACTGAGCAAGAGTAGTTTGAATAAGATTTTTCTAAAAATACAATGACTTTGCAGGCAGTACAGTCTTCCAAAGTTTAAGAGTGACGCCACTAGTACTCCAGTTCCTTGCAGCGTTTGGCGATGATCACATTACCAGATACTATGGTGCCAAAAGAAGGCAAGGACAGATGACAGGACCAGGTTTTGAGCTGAAGGTAAGTACCCAAAGCAGCAGTAGCCCAAGCCTCATACGCCCTCGAAAAGAAATCAGTACTCAATAATAGAGGCAGATGTATCCTTTTGAGAATCATCAAGAAATTGGGGACACTGAGATTAGGTCATGATAAACAGTAAAGTGTTGGTTAGAACAGTCAATGTTTTAGGTTGGAATGAATTAACGAGAGTGAAGATTACTGTGTTGTCAGACCAAAGTAGTGTTGATTGGCTTGATCAGCACGACATGAGTATAAATACTGTTCAGCATGTGCTGCACATTATGGGGTGAACAAGTTGGGACACATTTACCAAGCAGCAGATGATGCGGGATTTAGAAGTCATGTTGTCCTTTGGAGCTTCTGCATGTATGGTAAAATTTCCAAGGAGATTAAAATAACTGGCAGATAGGCAGGCAGTAAAAATACATTTACGAAGAGAGAATAAAAAACAGCCTTTCTCAATGCAGACAGCCATTATGTCAAAGGAGTTTCACTGGAAAGAGGGAATTGAGAGAAATGCTTAAGGAAACACTCTGCCTCAGCTATTGGAAAAGTGGCCCAAAGGGTGTACTTTTAAGGTCAACTGGGACCCCCCACTTCCAATTCGATCAGGGAAAATAATAAACTTGATGTAATAGCCTAGGGGAATAACAAGAACTGAGTCAGGGAAGAGAACTACCTGAGCCAGGTGTCTGTGATGGTGGGTCCCGGTTGTGGTCTGATACAATGTTCCTCATTTCTCCAGAGACCTAGTGTTAATGTGAACACAGAAGAGGCTGAGGTCCAGTGATTCAGGATAGGGGCAGAAATATATGAAGAGTGAGGCCAAATGAGAAGTAAAGCAGTAGCTCCTGGAACTGGGGAGAGAGAAGCTGAACGCAAGGGTAGATGCGCTAAGGAAGGCTAGGACATGGAGAAAGACCCTGGAAGATGCTTGTGATTGAGGAAATTGATAGGAGTCGAAAGACTGTCAAGGAGAGCCTCTCTAACCAATGGAAGGGATAAGATTACAATTTACTTACTGCTTGAAACTAGCATTATGGCCACACATGTGCCCAGACAAGGCACACACAGGCTTTGCTTTTGGCACACTCGCAGCACATATGGGCTGCAGTCATCATTAAATTACCCAGGAACTTACCTGCATATGGTGGAAGCACCAAAAGCATGATCACACCTTTCCAAAACAGAGGCTGGGCGAGGGACCACACAGTCCAGGAAAGATGGTGGAAGTGGAGCAAAGGAGAAAAGCGCTCTCTGCAAGATACAGACTGGACTGCACGTAATCTAAGGAACAATTTAAAGCAGTTGCTAAGAAAAACATTTAAAATGTGGACTTTGAAACACCTTTGTTCCCACAGTGAAGTAAATCACTCTACAACACACAAAGTCCTCAATGAGATGGACAAAAGTATGGCTCATATATTCTATGAAGCGACTCTTAGCACTGGTCAGCAGCAGAATGATTAGTTTTGATAAAATGTGGCTTGCCTTTAAAACATATGGAAAAATGAGACTAAGATGCAGGTGGGTCCCCTTCTAATTTCAAACATTTATTAAGAAAATCAGACTTGGAGGCATTGCCCTCCACAAACGAGATTGATAATGGCAATACCTTCCCCCCATTATGCCTATAATTAATGAGGCTTGTAAAGGTACATACTCAAAATATTAGTATTCAACACTGTGTTCCTTTCCAGTTGAAAACCTAACTTAAATTGAAAAATCTGTTGTATTACTGCACAACGAATTGAAGTCCGACACAAACAAAGGTGGGCATGTGGTCACTCTAGGTTTTCTGGGAACTTCCCTATTCCATCATAAACAGAAGTGCAAAAGTTAGTAAGTTAATATTCAAGCGTCAGAATAAGAAAGGATCTAAAAATCTGTGACCCAGTTCTAAGATCCAGATAGGATACAAATTAATTATGTATAAAACCCCATGGTAGAGTGTGACAATTAGCTTTTGTTTTCCATTTTAGTAATAACTCTTTCTTCATAAACAGAACAGAGCAAAAATCTTAACTCAACCTCGGAAACAATGGCCTAGGGGTAAAGAAGGAAGCATAAAACAAAAAGGCTGTGCAGGAATGCCTAAGTCACTAGGTTATCTGTATCGGAATCACAGAATATTTCTATAAAGTAATTCTTAGCAAAACTATGCACGGAACGTCAAGTGAAATCCTGTCTGGTATAGTGGCTGCCTTCCCTCTAGTAGCGAGAGTCCTGGGTTCACCTGGCAAAGATCTTTTACCACCTGATAGTAGGCTATGGTGCAAGTGACCATCCATGAATCTACGGATTGCCCGAGGAAACACTTTCTCTCATAATGCTTTCAGTACTAAAGTTCTTGCACAAGCCAAGAACTCTAAGCTTTCTGCGGAGAGGACTATGTGGAAAATCCAGCTCCACAGGAATCATGCACTCAATTTTTACAACGCAAGGGAGGGGTACTGCCCTCTACTCTCTCTAGTGATAGGGGATCTTGCTGGTGGAAAATGTGTTAGCACTGAAGTGGACAGCTCTGAGAATCAGACTAAATGAGGCCATGCTGCATCCATCAAGATGAATGAGAATAAAAGGCTATCTTGAATCTCTGGAAACCTCTCAGTATCAGAGCAATCGGGAGGACACATTCTATACAGAATATGACAGAACCCAAAAGATAAGGCCATATCCAGGAAGCAAACACATCACACGTTCTGGTTACATCATTTGCAGGGATGTTGATGCAAGAGGACTAGGGTTAAGGACTTCCGAGAATATTTAAATCATGAAATGACTGGTATTGCTTGTTTAACGCCATGCAAGTTGGAGACTAGCAGGAACATACAATGCTGCAATGCCCATTCCGCAAGATCTTTTCCAAAAAACCACAGATAAAAATGTTTTTGGACACTGACAATGGCAACAGTATTCTTTGTGTTGATCATTAGCACCATTGATCTCAGCCAGTAGAGAGCATCTGCCCACCACTCAAAGCTCAGGTCCAGGGATGACTTCGACTGATCATCCAGAATTAAACCCAGTGGGTTGCAGGGAAACATGTGGAGGCTGGTATACTGTACAACCTCTATGCAGACTTTGTGTTGTCTCTGAAGCCTCTGGAACCACCAGCTGCTCCAGTCCCAATAGATGACAATTGATTCACTGCCTGGGAGACTTTTGTCACCCTATCTGGAGGAGTTAAGAACTCTGCAAAAAGAACAATTGATGGAAAGAATGCAGAACAATGTCATACATTCACCCCAGTACAGCGAGCTGGGTCTAAATCCAGTTTGGACGCAGCCATATGCAAATCAGTCCTGACCCTGTGCCCAATGGGAACAGTCCAGCCCGAACTGCCAGCTGGACGTCAGTGGCTTGGAGAGCACAGGAATCACGTCTAAGCATACCAGTCCCACTCGGGGTGACAAATGCAAAAAGAGCAATTGATGGACAGAATGCAGAACAATGTCATACATTCACTCCAGTACAGAGATCTGGGCCTAAATACATCGTTTTTTTGCTCACCATGCCATTCCAGTTTGGACCCAGCCATATGCAAATCAGTCTTGACCCTGTGCCCAATGGGAACAGTGCAGCCCGAAATGCCACGCCAGGTCCTCCCTGCCCTGGAAACAAGCATCCTAGGACCACTGGAGCTCGACTCCAGTGGCATGGAGAGCACGGGACTCACTTCTGAGCATACCCGTCCCACTTGGGGTGACAAATGCAAAGAGACGTGGGTCCCTTGCTCACTTTGCCACTGTATTCAAGCTAGCCTGGCCTAGCCATGGCAGGTGATTAGCCAGAAACCGGTCCCAGGATGCTTGTTTCCGGTACAGGGAAGACATGGTTTGGCAGTTCGGGCTGGACTGTTCCCATGAGGCACAGGGTCCGACTGATTTGCATATGGCCATGTCTGAACTGGGGTGGCGGAGTGAGCTAAAGAATGATGATGGATTAAACCCAGAACCATTGACTGGGGGTGAGTGCTTGCAATGTTCAACACTTCGTCCAGCATCCCCTTTGGTTTTGCGGAGTTGAGAACTCTGCCAGACTGGAGCGAAGAATCAACTTTATGAACTAAATCCTCTTGGAATCAATCAAAGAGGCTTTTGAGTTATTCACAGAGAGCCCACGTATTAATAAAGGCACTCATATCATAGCCCTTAATCATTATTATCTTTTACTGCTGCCTGATGACAACTGTATAGACCTACACATCTTCTGCTATTGTATCACTAGGGCCATGGTCTGTGAGAAAAGTTCAAGGGGCAGTATTGAGACGGAAAAGCTGTTTTTCTGCTTTGGTAAAGCTAGTTGGTCAAGGTGAACCAGATGAACTTTCTGTTATCTTCTCCAAGATAAGTAAATAGAAAACCGATTATAAAGAACCACAGAGGACAGCTATTCATTGGTTTTTACTGATGCCATTACTGAGCTTAAGTAAGCATCTTTGTAGTAGTAGACTTGACTAAGGCAATGCACTTTATGCCTGAATCATCAAACAGCTCCTTCACAGACTCCAGACCCATACTCAACTGCCAACTTAGCACATGTATCTCACCAAACTTAAGAGAGCTTTACTGGCTACCCAGACGCAGGTAAGTGAAGCACGTAGCATGTGCATAAAAAGTACCACACAACTATCTACCTGAACAACTGCATACACTTTCAACAGCCAACAAGACACCTATGACCAGCCACACTCACTCGTG
Source organism: Lissotriton vulgaris (assembly GCF_964263255.1). Taxonomy (NCBI): domain Eukaryota; kingdom Metazoa; phylum Chordata; class Amphibia; order Caudata; family Salamandridae; genus Lissotriton; species Lissotriton vulgaris. Next base: position 1,593,770,019 of record NC_141694.1, read on the forward strand.
CACACACCCGCATTCACAAAAGCAGAACTGGAGGTTGCTCATTTTCTTTCATTGCACCTAAAATTTGGAACAACCTCCATCAACACATCAGAGCCTCCTCCTTGCTTCTTGAATTACACAACAAGCTGAACACCTGGCTGCTTGACTAAAACTGTAGGACCTAGCCCCTACACACCTACTCAAGTGCCTAGATACCCTCATGGGTGATTGCGATGCTGCGCAAATCCACATAACATAACATCTTGATCTCTTTTTGTCCATACAGGGAACTAGTGGGAATAATATCTTGGCTCAATTTGTGGAGCAATTACTGCCTTGAAAAAGGAGTGTCTGTCTGTCCAGTGCCCAAGGTCTTGAATTAATCAATTTTGCAATGGCAGATAGAGGCCACAATTCTCTTTCATCACTGTTAGCACTCGCGTAGCTGAGGTTATGAGTCCAGTAGATAGGAAGTCTTGCCACTATGGAGCAGAGTGGGCCACATCAGGTAGTGCAGTAGAGGGCCAGTGATTAGGAGGAACAAATTTGAATTAATTTGAGCCTGGGACAGAAGTCATATTTTTCTCTATAAAATGCCTCCTATTTCACGGTCTGTTCCCTGATGAAGGTAAAGACCCAGATGGATTAGTAGAGTGATAGATTTGGAGGTCTCTAATTGGCAGAGGTCTGCACCCTGTTCAAGTAGGAACCCTTCCTTCTAGTCAGGTTAAACGAGTTACATCCTCTAGATAATCTCTGCTCACCACCTTGGTAGCTTCGCACAAGCAAACAGGCTTATCCCAAAGGCAATGTGTAAAGTATTTGGAGCCAAACACACAGTAACACAGGTAACATAGTGAAAACACGACAAATGACCCCACACAAGTTTAGAAAAATAAAGTACATTTATCTAAACCAAGGAAGACTAAAACAAAAAAAATCCAACATACATATATGTCAAAAAATCACTTTTAAAAGGTTTCAAGCAATTCTGTCCATAGAAATCTCTGGATCCGTGATTTTACACAATGTACCTTCAGATGAGTCAAAATTCAAAAGGCCAAACAGTCGCAGAGAAGGGAAGTGTCTAAACACACAGTAATGCGTCGGTTACAGAGTCCTCGGGGAGGCCTTGCAGATTTGCTGCATGCAGGAGAAGCGTTGTATCGAATCCGGACTGTGAGGGGCCACAATGCTTTGATTCCAAGACAAATACGTTCTACGGGTGATGCGCCAGAAAACGAGCCACACGGGTGAGCTGGAGGTTGATGCAGGGGCGGCAAAACAGAAGCTGTGTCGATTTCTTTCAGCCACAGTGCCACAATGCGTCAATTCTTTCATCCACACAGTGGGGCCTGTGTCGGTGTCACTTCAGTAATCTCATAATTTGGAGGTCCGTGCACTGGACTCGGGGTGTATCGGATTTTCCAGCCGCTGACAGGTGCTGCACTGATTCTTTGGCCGCACGGCAACGGTGCATGGAAATTCTTTCCGCACAGTGCGCTGTGTCGGAAAAGCAGGTGTTGGAAGGGAGATACGATCCAACAAAGCAACACACAGCAAAGGGGCAGTACTCCGCCTGGCAGCTCTTCTTGGCAGGGTCCTCTTAGTTCCAGAAGTGATCTAAAGTTCTGGGGGTTAGGTCCAATACTTATACCCCATTTTCTCTTAGTAGTCTTTGTTTCTAAAGTCTCTGAGCTCAGTAAAAACCAGTTATGTCCTCTCTGGTCAAGCTGTACTACAGGAGATGGAGACGGCATAATGCAAAACAGACACAGACCATTCAGGTGCTACAATTCTGCTAAGTACCTCGCATCAGGGGTTAGACTAATGCATTTCAGTGTGGCGCTTCGTGCCACTGATATTCTTTGTTGTCTGTTTTTGCACTTTTATACAGTGCAAACCTGAACGGAAGAAGCGCTTCAAAGTAGCACCCGTCACGGGGCATGAGCCACAATCAGTTTTTAGGCCAGGACAGAGTGGGTGATTTGGCCAGAACAAGGGAATGTTTTGCAGGTCCATCCTCATGGCTGCACATGCATTCTACCACAGACAGGGTAATGGCAAGGCCTGAAGATTCGGAAAGCTCAAGGTGCTTTGCTCTGGACTGATTAGTAGAGTTGCGGCGCTGCTCAGCTACAGGTAAATAACAAGATGAACTATGTAAATAGGACGGTTTTGGAAGAGCAGAACTGAGGTGTTTTTACCAATGTGCTTGTTATTTTGTTACAAACAACATCTAAACTCGGTAATGTGCCTACTCGATGAGGCTTCAAAAAAAATTGACTTTCTGTTGCACATCCCTTGCCACGCATATGAGGGGAGTAGATGATTACAGACCCTACTCAGGCCAGAGACTCCCGATTTTGGAAGCCAAAAATGGCTTCATTGTAGCTGCTTCCCGCCAAAAATGCCTCTGCTTCAATATCTGAATGCTGGCTCACAGGTATGTGTGGACACATTTAAGATAATCCTATGTGTAACATTTGTAACATTTTACCTGCATAACTTTCATTTGGGAACAGCTAGAGGTTTGGGATTTAGGCTCTCTGAACTCATAATTTAATATTCACTTGCACAAATGACATCCCAGGTTACCACAATACACACGCGTGCTGTTTCAACGTCAGTCAAAAGTAAAATACTTTTACCCATTCCATAAACTTGGCACAAATCTGAACATTCTTGAAATATTCTCTTGTGGCCTTAGCAGATGTACTACCTACTTGGGTTGAGTCACCATCAAGAATAGCTATGACCAAAGCTTGGTTTTCAGACTTCATTCTTACTTGTGGGATGAAAAAAGGGCGGATCTCACATCGGGCTCTTACAATCCTTTGTCTCTGAAAAAACATTTGCTTTTGCTTCTAATGGAATGGAATGGAATATGCACTTATATTGCGCATGGTTACCCGTAGGCCTCCCAGCGCATTCTAAGGATGATGAACACAAACTCTGCATGAAGCACTGTTTTTTCAAGCAAAAATCGAATTCTAGTAGAGAAGCCTACTGAATTTTGTGATGATTTGACCGCTTTCGTAGATTAATAGCAGATTAAATACCATAAATGTACTCAGTAAAGGCGTGTGTGCTCTGGCCAAGCAGTCTTAGTACACTGCATAAGCCCCCGTCTAGAATGTTCTCTTCTTGGCTACTCATTAGTGTGTACATTCATGTTCTAATATTTGTTATAGCACAAGCCGAAATGTAATCTCATTAACTGCGTTTATGTTACGTACCACAAGACCGGTACCACTCCAACCTGTTCAATTCTGTTTTGTGTAGCCTGGTTAATTATTGCAAATGTTTTTCTTAACTACCAATGCAATATCTTATGTGCTTATGTGCTTACCGATTTGCTTTTTTCAACAATTTGTTCTAGAAGTGTAAAGCAGAACAGTCAAAATAAACCTTCATAAATGGATTCTTACCAGACGCTGTTTGCAGAGTGACTCCAGCTGGTACATGGATGGGATAACTGATTCCAGGAGGAAGAGTAAAAGTTGTACTCGACCTTGAAGTTCTCTACAAACAGTTGGAAAAGAATGTGTTTTTATTTTCAGCACATACATTTTGCCTCAGCTACTTGGGAGCAACAACACACATTCCATCAACTCTTAAGTGCGGACTGCTAAATTACTATAGAATGAACCTACAAACTACAGTTAACCAATGTAACAAAAAATGACTACAGTGCTTTTTCATTGTTTGAATTTGGCACTCATTTCTGATTCAGAGAAGGAATATGCTACTTACCAGTATGCATCTGTTCTTGGCATGTAGGGCTGCTGACCTTCATATCTGTGCATAGTTCACCGCCTAGTTTTGGATCCGGATGATTGCACCTTGTTGTCCTGGAAGAGTCTTCGAAGTATCACGAGATAGGTGATTCCTCCCTAAGACTACAGTGCGCATGGGCATCTTCTCCATCCTCAGATTGTTTTTCGCCATTGTGGCAGAGATGGAGATAGTAAAGTAAGAGATGGCCATGCAAAAGATAATGCTGCAGCTGCAACAGGCACAGGGGAGGAGGTTGGGCGATATGAATGTCAGCAGCCCTACATGCCAAGAACAGATGCATACTGGTAAGTAGCATATTCCGTTCGAGGCATGTGGGCTGCTGAATTCATATCTGTGCATAGACGGTATAGCAGTATCTCCTCTAGCGGTGCTTACCTGTGCCAGCTGCAGCGGTTTGAAAGAGATTTTTGAGGACAGCCTGGCATACAGCAGCTTGCTGCTTTGCTTGCACGTCTACACAATAGTGTTTTGTGAACGTGTGTATGGTAGACCATGTGGCTGCTCTACATATGTCTTCAAGAGGAATATTCCCTAGGAAAGCCATGGATGCCCCCATTTTGCGCGTAGAGTGTGCTCTTGGGGGGACAGTTAAAGTATGTTTCGCTTTTTGATAACATATTTGAATGCATTTAACTATCCATCTGGCTATTCCTGACTTTGATATGGGATTCCCTTTATGTTATGGTAAAAAAGCCACAAATAATTGCTTTGTTTTTCTAAATGATTTAGTTCTGTCCACATAATAAAGCAGAGCTCTCTTTACATCCAGTGTGTGGAAAGCTCTTTCAGCTACTGACTGTGGATTTTGGAAGAACACTGGCAGTTCTATTGATTGATTAATATGGAAAGTGGATATGACCTTTGGCATAAACTTAGGGTTTGTTCTAAGTACTACCCTGTTAGCATGTATCTGCATGAAGGGTTCTTGAATTGTTAGTGCTTGTAGCTCGCTAACTCGCCTGAGTGAGGTAATGGCAATTAAGAATGCCACCTTCCATGTTAGAAATTGCAATTCGCATGAGTGTAGAGGTTCAAAAGGAGGTCCCATAAGTCTGGTAAGTACTATATTTAGGTTCCAGACTGGTGAAGGTGGGTGCTTTGGAGGAATCACCCTTTTAAGACCCTCCATAAAAGCCTTGATTGCTGGTACTCTAAACAGTGAAAGGTGTTGTCTGTTTTGGAGATATGCTGCTATAGCAGCGAGGTGTAGTCTTATAGAAGTGTATGCTAGGTTGCATCTTTGAAGATGCAATAGGTAACATATAATGTTTTGTATGGAAGCATCGAATGGGTTGATTTGGTTATTGTTGCAGTAAACAACAAATCTTTTCCATTTAGCTGCATAGCATGCTCTAGTAGTTGGTCGTCTTGCCTCTTTAATGATGTTCATGCAGTGAGGAGGTAAGTTAAGGTATCCGAATTCTAAGACTTCAGGAGCCAGATCGCTAGGTTCATCTGATTGGAATCTGGGTGTCTGATTTCTCCATGGTTCTGCTTTAGAAGATGGGGTGCGAGACGCAGCCTTTGATGAGGAACTACTGAAAGCTCCAGGAACGTTGTGTACCATGGCTGTCTCGCCCATGTGGGAGCAGCTAGGATCATTATGAGTGACTGTTACCGTATTTTGCGTGCCACCAGCGGAATCAGTGGTGCTGGGGTAAAAGCGTACGCAAATCTGACTGACCAGTTCATCCATATCGCATTGCCCTGTGACAGCGGATGTGGGAACCTGTCAGCAAAGTACTGGCATTTTGAGTTTTCTTTTGTGGCAAACAGGTCTATCTCTGGGTGCTCCATTTTTGGAAGAATGGCTGGAGAACTTGGGGGTGAATCTCCCATTCGTGTAGTTATTGCCTGTGTCTGCTGAGCAGATCCGCTACTTCATTGTCCTTCCCTGGGAGGTGTTCTGCCAGGAGAAAGATGTTTTTTGGAATTGCCCACTTCCATATGCCCTGTGCTAAGTGGGACAGCTGTGGAGAGTGTGTTCCTCCCTGTTTCTGGATATAGTACATGGCTGTCATGTTGTCCGTCTGGATCAACACAGTCTTGTTCTAAGTATTTCTGGAATGCTTTTAGGGCTAGAAATATTGCTAGCAACTCTAGTTGGTTGATATGCAGTTTCTTTTGTTTGATTGTCCAGAGCCCTTGAACTGTGTATTGAAGTAGGTGGGCTCCCCAACCTGTCAGTGATGCGTCCGCTGTTAGTACTAGTTGTGGAACTTGCTCTTGGAACAGTTGCCCCTTAGAAAGGTTTTGTGGGTTCCACCACTGCAGAGAATTGTAAGCGCGACTGTCTACCAATACTAGGTCTTTTAGTAGGCCCTGAGCTTGGTTCCACTGTCTTGCAAGGCACTCTTGCAGAGGACGCATTTGAAGTCGGGCATGGGGGACAATGAACATGCAGGAGGCCATCATGCCTATGAGCTGCATGAATATTCGAGTGGGCAAAGAGTGTTGTGGTGAAATTTGCGAATGAGCATCTGCATGTTGGCTATCCTCGCTGAGTTTGGATATGCCTTTGCTACTGAGGTATTTATAGTAGCTCCCAGATATTGCTGTGTGTGGGATGGTTGTAGATGCGATTTTGGGTAGTTTATTGAAAAACCCAGGCTGTGTAGCAGCTGGATTGTTTTAGACATGTCTCTTACACACTGTTCATACGATTTTGCTTGTATTAGCCAATCGTCTAGGTATGGAAACACGTTGATGTGTTGCCTCCTGAGATGTGCAGCTACTGTTGCTAAGCATTTTGTAAACACTCTTGGAGCTGTGGTTACCCCGAAGGGGAGAACCGTGAATTGGTAGTATAGACCTTGTATTGTGAACCTGAGATATTTCCTGTGAGCTGGATGTATAGGTATGTGAAAATACGCATCCTTGAGGTCCAATGTTGCTAGGAAGTCTCCTTGCTGAAGCAACGGGAGTACTTGCTGTAGAGTGATCATTTGGAAGTGCTCCGACAGTATGTATTGATTTAGGGGTCTGAGGTCCAATATTGGTCTGAGAGACCCGTCCTTTTTGGGAATAAGGAAGTATAGTGAGTATACTCCTGTCCCTTGGTGTTGGAAAGGGACTGGCTCTATGGCTCCCTTTTCCAGGATGCATTTCACCTCTTGTTGTAACAGGGTGATGTGTTCTTTGGACATAGGACGATGTCTGGGTGGTATGTTGGGTGGAGTAGAAGTGAGTTCTAGGCAAGAACCATACTGGATAATTTGTCTCACCCACCTGTCTGTGGTAATTGCGTTCCAGACTGGTAGGAATTGTTGGGTAGTGCCTCCAACCGGTGTTAGATGGTCTGGAGGTAGTGTGATGAAGTCACTGTTTTGCGGCAGTGGAGGCTCTGGTGTTATTGCCTTCACGTCCTCTTCCCTTGTTATTGTTGCCCCTATAGCCTCCTCTGTTAGAGCCTTTGTTAAAGGAACCTTGGGTGTTGCTTTTGTATGTAGATGAGGTTTGTGAAGTATTGCCTCGTGTAGCTCCTCTGTAAGAGGAGCGTCGAAAGGAACCTCTGTCGAGTCGATGACTTTTTTCGGATCGACTGGTTCTTTAGGAGCACTTGTCTTTGGTTTGATGCCTTTCTTCGGCTCAATAGCCTTTGGTGTGACCCTTCTTTGGCTGGACCACCGACTTCGGTTCGACGACCTTCTTTGGTACGACGCCCTTTGGGTCGACGACCTTCTTCGGTTCTGCGACCTTCTGCACAACGGCCTTTTTTGGGTCGACGGCCTTCTTTGGTTCAGCGACCTTCGGCTCAACGGCCTTCTTTGGCTCGACGGCCTTCTTTGATTCGGCGCCCCTCGGCTCGATGGCCTTCTTCGGGTCGACGCCCTTAGGCTGTACGGGCTTCCTCGGTTCGGCGCCCTTCGGGTCGACTACCTTTTTGGGTTCTAGAACCTTCTTGGGGATAACGTTACTCGGACCTGGGGTCTCTGAAGGCTTATTTTTTTTAAAATTTTTGGGAACCTTTATTGATCGGAAAAGCAAGTACAAGCAGAGGCCTACAACCGTCTTGGCCGGCCACTAAACACGACATGATTATCACATGGCAAGCTTAGGTAAAACAAACGCAGCAGCCCGAGGCCAGGGATTCCACCTAAGGTTCAGGATATAACATGCGTCAGCGTAGGCAATCAGGATTAAAGAGGTTCATTTTATCATATATAGGTCACAAAGTCAATGCTACACAATCGTATCGGGTCTCGCAGTTGAAAGCGCATAGCAAAAAAACCATGAGCAACATAATTACAGTAGGAGTGATGGAGGCGAATTACGCTAAGCAGGATAGGCAGCAGTGCAAACATGGTACATAACAAACCGCTACCCCACCCCTCCGGACTGATAATTCTGCAGAAACCTCAGGAGACAGTGATACAATAAAAGAAAAGAAAAGAGAAAAGGGCCATAGAAGAAGAACAGAAAAGTAACAGGAAAAAGAGAGAAAGTACCCCACCCCCATCCCCCCACCCCAGAAGTGTGCCCGTCGCCCTAAATAGGTGACCCGAAATGTAGTGAGAGAAGAAGAAAGCAAGCAAGCGGACGGGGAGAAAAGGATGAATATACGGGCTCCCGGCCGCCCACTCTCCGAGCTCAGTCCCACAAAACAGTACAGGAATAAAGATCCGAGTCAGTTAATATATCGCCCGTCCCATGTAGTCACCAGCCGTCCCTGCTCCAGTGCTCAAGAAGACGCTCAGCCTTGTCCCTTACGGTCGGTTGTAACAAAGGAATCCGTCTGGCCAGCGGCCATTTTAGATGAAGTGGATGATCGAGGTGGCCATGATGATACTTTAGGCTGCCCACCGAAGTCTGCCAAGAACAATGGTGAATGAGCCACAATGATGTGCGGGAGTTCGGCGTGCAGCAATAGTCCCCCGGGGTCCACAGACCAGTGTGGCAACAACGGTTTCAGGAGAAGGGGGAGAGTCGCCCCCTCAATACACAGTTGAGTGGCCGGGCGCTTTGTCCAGAGCCGACCATCAAGCCACGGTGCATATCCATCATCACCTGACCCACTTCCACCAGCAACGAGCAGCTCCATGGCTGGTTCTAGATCATGGTCCCCAGACATTCCCACATCCACCCGAGTAACCAGTTCTTTGTGGACGGGTATAGGATGTGGCGCAGCGGCCTGCAGTCGGGAGTCGCCACGTGTAGCGAGGCACACAACGGGAACAATGGGCATCCAGCCGGCTCCCCAGGTCTCGGGCATTACAATCCAGGGCAGTGCGCAAGGTACCCAGAGCAACCAGTACTTCAAGAATCCCTGGCGTTGCCCCAAAAGTATAGTCTCCGGCAGTCCTCCGCACTCGAGGTTCCCCGTACTCCAACCGGTCATCAAACTGCCACTCGCCGGAGTAAAGTCGGGCCGAGAACACGGGGATAGCGATCTGCATTATGCCGCGGTTAATGACGTGGACACAGCCCCAGTGTTCGCCCGGTCCCGTAATCGCGATCGAGAGCCCCCAGTGCCAGGCGTAGAGCCCGTGATGCGCCAGATGTCGCCCTCTGTATCTCGAGGAAGATAAGGAAAGTGCCCGGGCGGTTCATAAGCGGAGAAACAGATACATTGTATTCTCCCAGGGCTACAATGTTCCACAGGCAAACAACTCCGCTAGGTGGTATGGAAGGCCACAGCAAGGGAGGGACAGTTTAGCAGACTCCCTTCGGCCGGCCGGCTCCTCCCCGTCTCGAGCGGCCGCTGCTATTGCATCAGAGGCTGGCCGTCACCAACACTAGAAGCCCCGGTCTCATGGGTAGGAGGGCCGTAGATTAGGTGAGGATATTCCGCCGCCGTTACAACCGGCAAAGATCCCGGGGACACGCCGAAGAAGGCAGCTTCAGTTCTCCCGCATGTAAACACGACTCGAAGCCAGGATGATGAACAGGAGGGTCGTGCAAAGCAAGAAGGTCGGCGGAGCCGAGAGCCTAAGCGGCCATCATGGTTGCAGGCTAGGCTCCTCCCCTGAAGGCTTAATTTTTGTTTTCGGAGCCGAGCCAGAAGGCGGGGCTTCTGAATGAGTTTTTGGATCTTGGCTACGGCCTTTAGGCGATGCCTCGACCGGAGCCTTCGGTAACGGGGTAATCGGTGTCGGGGCAGTGTACTCACGGGTTGCCCCGTCGGATCTCGTCATCGGAGTCCGAGTGGTCCTCGATGGTGACTGTCTTTAGATCAAAATCTTCCGCTTCTGGGAGTTCTTGTTCATCATCAAAGATTTTCGGGGGCCTGTCGCTGCATCTCTTGCCTAGCGGCCCGTCAAATCCCGATTGTTTTGGGCACAGGCTGGGCAATTTTCTTCTTTGTGGTCTGGAGATAGGCACTTGTTGCATACTGTATGTTTGTCAGTATGCGGGAATTTGGATTGGCACTGTGCGCACCTTTTGAACGGGCTCCTTTCCATCGACAGCAGGCCCACGTGGCGCCGAAAAGGCCCAACGGCCCGCGTCGACGACCGGGTTGAGATGGAAAGTTTGATCGAGTCAAGAAGTACCGAGCGAGAACAATACCGTAGAAGTCGAAGGCCTTTTGGCCTTTAGAAAAGTTTAGTTTCGATTCCGAAGTTGGAGAATAGGAATATCATCCAAACTTAATGGCGGAAAAAAACAATCTGAGGATGGAGAAGATGCCTATGCGCACTGTAGTCCAGGGGAGGAGCCACCTATTTTGTGATACCTCGAAGACTCTTCCAGGACAACCAAGGTGCAATCATCCAGACCCAACACTAGGCGGCGATCTATGCACAGATATGAATTCAGCAGCCCACATGCCTCGAACATCATGTTGGGAAACCTGTAAGTACAAAACAATAGCATTAATATTCACCTGAGTTGCGTATGCTACGATTTTGACGTAGTTCTTGCTTTCCCACCCTCAGGTGACACTTAGTTCAATGCGCCAGCGCTAAATGTGAAAGATAGGTCAGAAAGATCAGCGCCTTGAGACCCTACGGGTATGTAGCACGCTTTATAAGTGTCACTGATTGATTGATTGATAGGTTATTGTGGTCTCGCAGATCTCAACTCAATACACAGATGAGGTTAAATCATTGCTATTGGGTTATTAACAATCCTCGAAAAGGGATCAGGGGCCTCGTGACAACAGTAAACCTATTTCGCTTTTCATAGTATCACACACAAAGCACTAAGAAGAGCAGACACGTTTAACTAAAAGTCTTTATTAGAACATAGTGAACCTGTTTTTTAGTACATCTACAATCACACAGGATATCAGAAAACACCAAGAAAGCACATTGCAAACAAAAAGAATAAAATGAACATTTCTAACATGATTAAACTGTCATCTAAAAGCCTAACACTCTAACCCTACTTCCATGCCCTACCCTAGGAAAGTATGTAGGGTTGTATGACATTACAACGCATGTCATTACAATGCATGCCGTTACAACTCATACCTGTACACCCCGACTTGCTGTCGGGAGTGCGCTGGAAATTGGAATAATATAATGTACTATTACAACTCCAGTGTGTGCAACAGAAGGGAAGGTGTTGGAGTCAACTCCAACACCTTTTACCCCCTGCAACAAGCCTTTCATGTTTTAAAGACATGCGCTGTGATGGCATGCGTTGTAACGCTTCCGTTGTAGAGGCTGTTTCCCGTATGTAGTAGAGAAACATGAGGACTAGAGTTTCTTGAGGAGAAGTTGCATAGTGCATACCTTATTGACAGCTCGGGCTGTTATCAAAAGAGCCGTGGAGGAAGTGTACTCTGCGAAAGGCAGACATCCGCTCATATAGCAGCTCTCCTCAGGTACATTGTTTCTTATCAACTTCTATAAATGCCGGCAATAACCAAGATAGTCTTTGAACTGTACCTTGCAGGATAATCTGTGATGAAGGACCTCTATCCCCAGGGGTCAAATTGTGGTCCTTAAATGCTAAAAAGTTACCAGGGATGAAGAACTTTAAAAGTTTTAGGAATGTGGTCTATAGATTACAGGCACCAAAGAAGGGGTCCTACACATATCTTCAAGAAAATTAGAAGAGTGGACATCAATTTGAACTACACCTCTTTGATTAATTATCTAGGGATGTTTCTTGATGGCCTTGCCATATTGATCTGGGTCAATATAAGAACGCCTTGACACTTTCTGTACCTTTCTAAGTTAGACGAATAAGAGCAGAAGACAACATTTGTGTTATAAATATTTATCACAGATATGACAATTTGGAAGAAGTGTGATATAAGATTGATTTGAGGGTCTGACCGGATTGGAGTCAGACCTTAGGGACATTATGTGATCCCAGCTTATACTTTTAAATATGGTGTCACTGTGGCGAAACAAATCAAATGGGGAGATGATTAATGCGTTAATGCATACCTATAGTTATGCTCTCTTTATTTTAAATGCACATCCAACTGTCGGTAACCCTCTGCCTCTACAGAATGAAGATAAAATACAATTCAACAACATAACATCTGCTTTTATTTGAACCGAGGCAGGATTACTTAAAGCCTTGCATACTTTGAAGCATCTAGTGCATATTATCTTACGGAGAGATGAGTTTTGGCGACCAAATTTACAAGTAATGGAATGTGCACGATTAGACATGGGCGACAAAAAAACCAAAAAAAACTAAGTGAAAAAGAAGAGAAGTCTTCCCTGTCAATCCATTGAAAGAAAAAGAAAAATGCGGCTGACTAAGGTTCGCACTCACGTTTCGCAATAGTAAATGTTCAAATGGTTGTGCAAATCACATCCGGGGCAAGCCGCACAGAAGCTCCACTGTCTAGGCAGATACCAAGTTGCATGGGTGAAGGATTGTGCACCAAAAGAAAGTCCGTAGCAATGAGGTAATTTGGAAAAAGTTCCTTTAATATTAGAAATCGTTAAAAGGCTTCAGCCAACGCATTTCGTCCCCGAGGGGACTTAGTCAGGGCTGGAAGGACAAAGATAAAAACCACTTAGGCAAACAATTACATACATACACGCACGAAATATATACAAAAAGTATAACCAAATATTTAACCCTGTCAATCCATAACCAGCATGATATTGAATTTAAAAAAAAGAAAAACATAGTTTACTCTTCTGCTCCTCGGAGGGCATGTTGACATCCTCTGGTCCATAGACAGAATAATTGTGGTCATTGTAGAGGGCAAGTAAGGAATACCTATGTTCATAAATCTGCACATTTGATGGTTCATTACTCATGGGTGCAATGGAGGCACAAGCTGATGATGTAAGCTCGACTTTGGGGGGCCCACATGTCAACAGTGCATCGAGCCACTCTTCGTGAGGTATCTACAAATGTCATGGGTGCACTTGCTCTGTGTTAGATATGGCATCCTTGGCATGATTTCCCCAGACTTTTTGCCTTGGCACTGTGCTGGATTTAGTTTCTGGTTTACATTCTTTTGTCACTTTGCCACTACTGAACAGTGCCAAAGTGCAAGTGCTCCCTGTGTAAATTGCTATTGGTTATCCATAATTGGGATATTTGTTTTACCAGTAAGGCCCGAGTAAAGTGCACTAAGTGTGCCAGGGCTGGTAACTTAAATGCTACTAGTGGGTTTGCAGCACTGATTGTGCCACCCACATGAGTTGTGCTGAAAAGAGGTCTCACGCCTGCCACTGCATTGCCTGTGTGCAGTTTGTTAACATGTCGATCTGGCCACTGTACCAACTTGCCAGGCCTTACCCTTTCCTTTTCTTAAACATAGGACACCCCTTTGGTAGCCTCAAGGTACCTTCCTGGGCAGGGTGCAGTGTATGTGAAAGGTAGGACATGTACTAGTGTGCGTAACATTTCCTGAAAGTGAAATACTGCCAATTTCGGTTTTCACTATTGAAACACTATCTTGCCTATAGGACAGAATAGGGAATGCTGTGTAACATATTACCAACATATCTTCCCATAGAAGTGAGATAGAAACATGGAGTCTGGTACCCCTGAACTCAGAATTTAATAACCCATCTTTTAGGAAGGATGGTTTTTAAATTCTGTGTTTGAAAATAGCACTTTAAAAGTAGCTATTTCCTTGTTCAACCTTTCTGTGTGAATCTGCCAGTTGGTGGATTGACTGTCTGGTTTGAGAGTGACAGGGCCTGGGGTGGCTCCAGGAGTCTGAGTGAGTCAGCACTAGGATGAATAGGCCAATCTGCATTTGGAGTGGTGGGAGGAGTAGCACCTGGGCCTGAATAGGGCTGTGCATGCCTTCCACAATGCTGGCTCTACCTCCTGCGGTGTGTTGGAAGACCATGACCCTCCCTGACAAAGGAAGAAGTTGTGCACAGCAGAGTGCACCCAGAACTGGTTCGGACTGGGTCCAGGACCCCTCACACATAGGGAACGAAGACATTTGGGGTATAAATATGAGAGCTGAAACCCCTGTAAGTCAGACTACTTCGTGAAGAGGAAAGCTGAAGAGACGGAGGAGAAGTACTGCCCTTGCTGTGTGTCTGGGGTTTGCCTGCAGTTTGCCGTTTCTACTGAGATGAGGACCAAGGGACTTTGCTGTGTGCTGTGTCCCCTGTTTGAAGAAGGACTTTGCTGTGTGCTGTATCCATCTGAAGCAAAGTCCCCTAGGGCCTGAGAAGATCTGGCCTCCTGTTTTTGAAGTCCGGAACAAAAGGAATTCACCCCCAGCTTCCTTGAACTTCCTTACTGGGAGTTCTGACCTGCCAGGAGGTGCCTGTAACTGTGTGTGAGGCCTTTGCTTTTGGGAGCTGGATGCGAGACACAACGAGGGAGAAGCGTGTCGCTGCTGCAGCAGCCACCGTCGCATCGCTGAGGAAGCATGCTGCCACCGCATCACCATATAAGTGTGCCGCCACCATAGAGGGTGCAGTTACATCACTGGAGAAGCGTGTCGCAGGGCCTTTTGCATCGCTGAGGAAGCGTGCTGCCTCCGCATCACTGGAGAAGTGTGCCGCCGCCACAAAGAGTGCCGTTGCATAACCGGAGAAGCGTGTCGCAGGGCCTGTCGCAGTTCAAGAAACCACTGATTTCGCCGCACAGCCCCCACGTTGTCACATGGCATCAAGGCGCCATTTTGTCACATCCCACCAGATCATCGCAGCGCAAGAAGAATCGACCCATCACTTCTCTGCGACCCTTTTCTTTGTTCTGCGTAATGCATCCAAGGTACTTTGAGAGTAAAGTGTTGCATTTTCCATCTACATGCTTATTTTTGCAACAACCTTTTCTGTATCTGTTTGTGGAGTTTTGTTGTTTGGTCTTGTTTAGTTTAGATAAAGATATATTATTTTTCTAAACTGATGTGGTATCCATTTGTGGTGTTTTCACTGTGTTGCTGTGAGTGTTGATAAAAATACTTTACAAATTGCCTTTGGGATAAGCCTGTCTGCTCTTGCCAAGCTACCAAGGGGGGTGAGTAGGCGTTATCTAAAGTGTGTATCCCCCGCACCTGGACTAGAAGCAAGGGTCCCTATTTGGTCAAAGGTACCTACCTCTGCCAATTAGAGACTCCCCTTTCTAACACTCTGTCATACATCACTTCATGTTGGGGAGACAGAAGTACTGTTTGGCATCATTTAAGGAGCTCATGCAGTGGCTGAATAATGGTCTCTGCAGCGAAACAAGCAGTAGGTAGTTCCATTAGTGGTTCTAGTGTTAAATCCAGGATGATCTCAGTAGGACAATGTATGCACCAGAACACAGGTTTTACTTGTAATGTGTCCATTTTCCGGAAAGTTAGTATCCATTTTTCACTTAGTTCAGATAGCCAAGCATGTTCGATGTAACAAGCAAGAATTTCTCAGCATCTTTTTTCAACTGGATACACATGTGCCATGATGTTGGTTTCCTTGAGGGAATAGAAAAAAGACGATGATTCCACAGCGATTAGCAGTAGAATGGAATCGACTCCTCCAGAAATACTGTAGTACAAGGAGTGTTAAAATGATGGAATCAGTTCAAACTCTGTTTGAATCCAGTCACCAAACTAGATCTGATGTTCGTAAAAAGATGCACAGCACCAGTTGTTACAGATGAAGTTAATATTGTTTGCACTATATCAGCAAAGTGTGTGGGGTTCTGCATATATAACAGCCAGTGTACTTCTTAAGCATTTCTGGCTGTTCGCAGATTTTATACCTCAGCCGCAGAAGTCAAAGGGACTTCTTTCTGTAATAAAACGTACAATAGTTTATTTAGGTAGTTAACAACGCTTGTACTTCATACTAATATGAGGCCCAAAAAAATTACTGACTAGATGTTTAGGAGGGGAATACAAGGTTCTTCCACAACACTGTATTATTTTTTTTAAATAGTATGAGGAAAGGGTGGCTGAGAATCAGGTGACACCAAGTAAAATTAGTTAAAACTAAATAACAACCGTTGTTCAGAAGTTCATGATGTGTAGGGATTGACATAGTGGGGTTTACATATAAGATACAATTCAACCCTGACATAGAAGCACTGCACAGAAGGGAGTGTTTCAAAGGAGGTTTTCAATTAGCTGTACTGAAAACATAGGGTCATCCTCCTCTTCATTTAAACAAATGTGGAAAAAAGGAAGCTTCCATGCATGAAATTGTGCATTTTGCATCGCTTCATACCAGCCTACGGGTCTGTACTTCTGACGATTCTGAGAATGAAATGTAGTACATTGTATGGAAATGACAATCCTTAAATAAACGAGGTAATAGGTGAAAGGGGCCTCATTCATTTGTTCTATGTTTAATAGGGTGTATGTGGACGTTATTTCTGCCAAACTATAAGGTTCATAAATGGCTGTTTTGTTTGGAAGCTACAAATGTACAATACCTGATTGTAGATGTTTTCAGAGACTTGGGCCACATCTGAGCTATATCTTGAAGGGTACGAATGCCTTAATATTACGCACCCTACCCTAAACAAGGCAGACCCTCCGGTGGCTTATCCATCTGGGTGAGCATTGAGTCAGGTGGTAGCTTAAAAACAATCACTGGGGATTGCGGGGCGACGTTGGTGCTGCGTGCGCTGCCAGCACTGCGGCGGCGGCTGCGCTGCCAAGGCTGCTACCGTATGCAAATGCTGCCTCTGACGTCGCGATCATGTGGCTCTCGGCAAAGATTCCCCACTGATCGCGGCGGATTTCTTCGTCTGCCGCCCACTCTCCGGCGGGTCCGAGCCCTGCAGACCCCCGGCGCCGGGAGCACGGTCCGGGGCGGGCAGGCGCAGCGCAGGAAACTCCAACAAAAGCCTGTGTTTTTCCTCCGTGGTTTAATGGGTAACGCTGCAGACAAGAAATCTCAGCAATCTTCTTCAGGGTCTGTAGCGTTTGGTAATTGAGCCATGCAGTGGAGTAGCGCGCTCGCACTAATGATCACAGGAGCCGGCAGATTAGTTTTACACGTGGCTCCGACTAACTAGCCGAGGCCCGGCCTTTATTATTTATAACCGCGAACGTCTGACGTCACGTGTCAGCGATCGCTCGTTCCGATCACGTGGGTAGGCTGGAACGCCACCTCGTGCGTCAGAACATTACATTCCTTCCAACCTTTATTAAACAACAAAAATTTAACAATGCGTTTCAGGTAAAATGACGATGAATCTGTTACCAGTCTCAGTTCTTGATGACTACACCAGATAGTCCGCCAGCTGCGAAGATGGCGCCGGATTCCTTCGTAGACCATACCGGCTCTGTCCACCTCGGTATCCAACTGCATTCGGGGATCTGCTCTCAGAGGTGTTGTGCTCCCCTCGGGATGAGGGAGAGAGAGACAGATCACCCCTGGGGGATGCTGGCAGGGATCGAGAACTTTGGTCCATCAGATTTTCGTCGTCGGGCGGACACTGGTCTGCGTCCTGGTTTTCAGGTGATTGACTCGGGGGCAGTCTTTCAGATTCTGACCCGGGTCCTACAGGTGTCCCAGGATATGCTTTCTTGAAGGATACGTCTCTCGTGACAGTCTCTGCTCCTCTCTGGGCGGTCACCATTGTGCCAGTTCGGCGTGTGACGGTCCACGGCCAGTGCTCGAAAGGAGGTCTGAACTTGCTCCCAGGATATCGATCCTTGACGTATACTTGATCTTGCGATTGGATGGTGGACTCTTTGGCTCCTCTCCGCTTGCTGGCCTGATTGTTTGAGCGAGTCCTGTTAGCTAGGGTCTTTTCTCCACTGGCTTGCTTGGGGTCCCAGGTTGGGTGGTGAGGAAGTGTGTCACTCAAGGTTCGGCCCATGGTTGCCGTCCCCGGCGCTGCCTCCGTGGTGATGTGAGGGGTCATCCTGTACTCCCTCAAGAAGCTGTAGATCTCCCTTTCCAGAGGAGATCCTTCTGCCACAGCGATGCGTATTGTCTTGTTGAGGGTACGCATGAACCTTTCCACTTCCCCATTTGCTTGGGGCCAGCGTGGAGGGATCTTGCGATGGTGGATTCCCCATCCTCTCAGATATTCTGCAAATTCTTGCCCCTGGAAGGGGGGTCCGTTGTCTGTTTTTACCACTTCGAAGATGCCATGAGTGGCAATGGTCTTCTCGAATGTCGCGATCACCTCACTGGCTGTCTGGCTTCCCACTATTTCCACCTCCGGATATTTGGTGAAGTCGTCAATTATGACCAGGGCATAGCGTCCGTCCGGGAGGTGTCCAAAATCCGCACTCACACACTCCCACGGCCTCTTGGGATTTTCTTCAGTGGCCACAGGGTGGGGTTGATCTGCTTGTCCTGCCGCTTGACACCAGTTGCATGCCCTCACTGTTTGTTCGACCATGGCATCCATGCCGGGGAACCAGACCTTGGCCCTCAATCTGCTTTTGTTTTTCTCCATTCCTTGGTGCCCTCGATGTGCTAGATCTACTGCCTGCTGGTGAGGCTAGCCGGCATCACTAGTCTGGGGCCTCGTAGGAGACATCCTTGGCCGTCGACGGATTGTTCTCCTTTCACTCTCAGGATGGATTCCAGCGTCAGCTTGGCCTGGGTGGGTCTTCCGGCTCAATGACTCTTGGATAGCCTTCCACTCTCCCGACCTGACTGCCTCTGCGGCTGCTTGCAGGCATTCGTCACCTCTTAAGGCTTCATTGATTGCTGCTCGGCTTATGGGAAGGGGTCGTGATCTCTCAGTCACTAGAAGGACAAACTCTTCTGTGTCTTCTGCCTCCTCTTGTTCCTCTTTAGTGGCTCGTCGGGGATGCCTGGATAGATAGTCCGCCGGATTCGTGGACCCCGGTTTGTACTCCGCTCGGTAATCGTATCCTTGTAACTGGAGGATCCATTTCTCAATTCTGGGTGGCGGTTTTGAGGCTGATCCTTGGAAGAGAGGTATGAGTGGCTTGTGGTCAGAGGACACCGTGAAGTGGTGGCCATACACATACACATGGAAATGCCTACAGGCCCAATGAATGGCGATAGCCTCTCGCTCAATTTGCAAGTATCTTTGCTCTGTTTCGGTTAGGGACCGACTGGCGTAGGCGATGGGGGCCCAATCTCCGTTGTTCTGCAATTAAGCCAGTACTGCTCCTAGGCTGTAAGGGCTGGCGTCTACGGCCACATTGGTGGGTTTTGCTGGGTCTAAGTACGACAAGGTGGTGTCTGCCGACAAGGCCACTTTCGTTGCGCTGAAGGCTTGCTCTTGTTCAGGGCCCCACTGCCACGTGGTTGTGGATTTGGTCAATTCCCTGAGAGGCTTGGTAAGGTTGGATAGATCAGGGATAAAGCGCCCGCAGAAGTTTACCATGCCCAGGAAGCTCCTGGCTTCGGAAATGTTCGTTGGAGCGGGGGCCTCCTGGACGTCTTTCACTTTATCTGG
This sequence comes from Lissotriton vulgaris, assembly GCF_964263255.1. Classification (NCBI taxonomy): domain Eukaryota; kingdom Metazoa; phylum Chordata; class Amphibia; order Caudata; family Salamandridae; genus Lissotriton; species Lissotriton vulgaris. The sequence goes on from NC_141694.1 coordinate 1,593,789,513, forward strand.
GTCCCGGGCTACCCCTTGATCAGAGAATGTATATCCGAAGAAGCTGATCCTGTTCTGTAGGAATTGGCACTTCTCACGGTGCAGAGTGAGGCCTGATTCTTGGATCCTCTTAAGGACTCCTCTCAGCCTCTGGTGGTGTTCTTCCACTGTTGATGCGTAGATCAATAGATCATCGCTAACGTTTAGCACTCCTGGGAGTTCGCTGAGGACCTTTCTAATGAAGTTCTGAAACACTTCAGCTGCACTGGAGATGCCGAAGTTTAGGCGCCGGTATCGTCTGAGGCCTACATGGGTGGAGAAGGTGGTTATATACCTTGAGTCTGGATGGAGTGGCAGTTGGTGATAGCCTGATCGGAGGTCCATTTTGGAGAACCACTTGGCTCCGTTCAGCTCTCCTAGGATATCGTCAATAGTGGGCGTCAGGTGTCGTTCCCTTTTTACGGCGGCGTTGGGGAGGCGCATGTCCACGCAAATGTGGACTTGTCCGGGCTGTTTTGGCTTCCTGGCAATCACAATCGGGGATACCCATGGGGTTGGCCCGCTGAGTTTCTCTATGATGCCTTGTTTTTCTAGGGCCTCCAGCTCCTCTTTGACCTTCTGCCTCAGATGGAACGCAATCCGCCTGTGCCTCAACGCCACCGGCAGCACCGATGGATCAATGTGCAGGGACACTTCTTTTCCTTTCAAACACCCGATTCCTTTGAACACCTCGCCAAACTCCTCCATGATGGTTTCCAACTCTTCTTCCAATACTGCCATGGCAAACGATATTAGTTTCAATTCTTCGGCCGATTGCCCACTCAACAGCATGCTGCTGCCTTCCTTCGTGACGTAGATGGTGGGGCCTATCTTCATCTCTCTGTGCTCCACGTCGGTCTTGAAACATCCGATAAGTGGGATGGGCGTCTTTTGGCCATACGCGAATACTCGGATTTTCGATTCTCGCAGCGGAGGCTTTGTGCGCAGTTGGTTATACACGTTAGCCGCCATCAGCTCAATGGACGCCCCTGTATCGATAGTCGCTTTTACCTCCTGTTGGTGGATCATGATGCGACATTTAGGCAGGCGGCGCTTTTTCCTTTGTGGCTGGTTGATTGCGAGCACATAGTGTACTGGGTACTAGTCGGTGTCCTCGTCCATGTCTTCGCTATCTGGCTCTTCTTGCACTGCTTGTGCAGCCTCCTTCTTGGCCTTGGTGAAGGTAGATCTGCATACTGCTGCAAAGTGGTTTAGCCACCCGCATGCGCTGCATTTCTTCCCTCTTGCTGGGCAATCTTGCATGCGGTGAGGCTGGCCACTGCAGTACCCGCATTCCTTTTTTCTGGTTTCCGGTTGTCTCCTTTCTCAGGTTTGCCTCACTTTGGGCCTTACTACGTTCACTTTCTCCGCCACGTGGGCCTGTTCGTTTTGATGGGGCGATGCAGGGCCGCTTCCATGTGTGACGCCCTTGCCAACGACAGTTCTTTTGACCGGCCTAGTGTGAGGATGTCCGCCAGCGGCTTGCCGTCTTCCTGGAGGATGGCGACTCGGAGTTTGGAGGAGTAGCACCCTTGGATTATTTGTCCTCGGATCTCTTCCTGCTCGTCACGGAATCCGCACGTGCTGACTAGCTCCTTCAGGCGGTCATGGAACGCGTCTAGGAACTCTTCGGCTTCCTGCTTGGCTTGACGGAAGATGAATTTTTCGTAATCTCTGTTTGCCATGGGCTCAAAGTGGGCATTTAGAGCGGTCAGTAGGGTGTGGTATGTTTTCGGAGTGGCTTCCACGAGGGTTTTGTATATTCGGTGGATATCCTTGCCACCTAGATGGAGTAATAGTGCTCTGCGCCTTTCTCTGGATATCCCTGCCCCCACAAAGTATATTTAGGAGGCGATCGGTCCAATCCCTCCAGCGCGGGGCTAGGGACGACGGGGAACCATCGACGACGAATGGCTCGAGGGCTGGGATCGAAGCCATTTTGGCACGTGCACCGCGTGCTGTGTAGGCGGTGCACCGTGCTTCTTCCTCCTAGGCAAATACGTCGAGATTCGACACCCTTTGTTCCACTGGGCACCGTACTTGCCCTTCTGTCCCCTGCGGGGCGGTCAGATCGAGGTCACCAGCATAGGCATGGGGGTGCTGGCACTGCAATCCGGCGTGGGTTTTCCACCTGGCCCAGGAAGTCAAACGGGGGGGGGCGCTGTTCCACCTGTAGGCAGTCAGTAAGCCTGTGGAGAGGTACTGATGTCTGGGCCTCGAGGGGATGAACATACCTCTGACCCCCAGTACGGCGACAGCAGGCACAGTTGGGCCTTCCAGGGGGCTCCGTACACGGTGGATGCGCCGACAGACTTCCGTTGATCAGGCATAGAAAAGGGTAGACATCCCTGCTCGGGGATTCAACTCAACACCTTCGTCGCCAGTGTAGCGTTTGCTAATTGCGCCATGCAGTGGAGTAGCGCGCTCGCGCTAATGATCACAGGAGCCGGCAGATTAGTTTTACACGCGGCTCCGACTAACTAGCCGAGGCCCCGCCTTTATTATTTATACCCGCGAACGTCTGACGTCACACGTCAGCGTTCGCTCGTTCCGATCACGTGGGTAGGCTGGAACGCCACCTCGTGCGTCAGAACATTACAGGGTCATCTGCATGTGTTCTGTGATCTTGGGTTGCCAGGCATCCCAGTTAAACCTAACAAATGGGAGTGGTGTTTGAATACTTTGAGGAATACAGCACTTAACAAATAAACGGAGAGGTTTAAATTTATCTAAGCAACCTCTATAGATTCTGTGTTTTTTTGTTGTAAAACTCTGCATTCTTGAAATGGCAAGCAAAAGAAAGTCCACCACTCCATATATGGTACGAGCTTCAGAAGTCGTAGAGCAGGATGATCTTGAAGACGATGTTTTGAACAGTCGATGTGTAAGCCCTGCACTACAGGACTGTAAGGATGACTGGTCAATACATAAGGAGAACTCCAGGAAAGAGTGTGAAATAGTGGAGGGGAAACCATCCATTGAGAGTCAATCTAAGAAACAGCAGGGAGGCTATGAAAGCAAATACTGCCCTTACTCAACACTAAATCTTACCGAATTCACAGAGCACGTGGACATGCAACATCCAAATGTCATCATCAACCCCTTATACGTTTGTGCAGAGTGTGATTTCACAACAAAGAAATATGACTGCCTGTCTGACCATAATATAAAGTTCAATCCCGGAGAGAATAACTTCAAGCTTAAATTAATGAAACACAATAATCAGACTGTTCGAGACTGCACAAATATAATGTTAGGGAGTAGGAAAAACTTTTTCTAACATGTTAGGTATTTGTTCTTACTCGACAGAACAACAAGTGTAACACATCTTTGGTAATTTTTTTTGTTTGTAAATAGACTGTAAAGGGAACGAACTTCATTAAGGTTTTGTAAAATAAACAGCGCAGTATGAAAACCTGCATTTTTTTTATGTTTAGTTTGGGGAAAATGTCATTTCAAATAAATGTTCTGTTTTATTAATTTCTATAATAACAATTTTTCAATCAAGCCAAATATGAATTTTATTAATCTTTTTAACTTTATTTCGGACATACCCAATTTTATATGAAAACAAATACTTGCAGGGATTTGTCTGGGAGGCGACTTAAATGCAAAGATAGCAGGGGGAAACACCCTAACCCCGCCCTTATTACCCTATGGTCAATATATGCAAAAGGGGTCTGAGTTGTTGGACCATTTACTAAATAGTAATCTTTCTAATGTAATGGACATTGCAGCCACAAACAACGGGGATAGCCCAATACCAACTTACAGGGGCCATGGCGATGCTTCTACAATTGATTATGTCTTTATAACGGCCACACTAGCAAATTATTTAGTCAAAGCAGAGGTTAAGTTATCTACTTTTGGGGATCACAATCCAATCTTAGTTTTATTTAAGGTTGTACCAAGACCTGAGCCTAGAAAGGAGATAGAGGCCGGAAACCTCGAACCATCAACAGACAATTTAAAGGTCAAATGGAAAGGAATGGATAATAGTATTGTGTTTCAAAAAACGTTAAAAACCCACTGATTACTCTGTGAGACTTGTCTTTCATCCGTCGTTCCTAATATAGAGGTAGTTCCTGCCTTTGTCGACCTATGCGCAGGCATAAAAGGACTGATCTCAAGACCTGCTTTCGCATTTAACACCAACCCTAGGTGGTTTAATTGCGCCTGCTCTTGGGCAAATAGAGAGCTTAGAGTTGCTCTCTAAGCTTCCCCAAGGGACCCCAACCTCATTAGATCTTTGAGGCATGCCGATAAAAGAGTAACTAAGCAGAGGAAAGATGAGATCATAAAAGAACAATGGGACCACTTGGCCGGCGCAGCAAGATTTAATAATTCACATGGTTTCTGGACAGCTGCCAAGTCATTGAGATCACTGGGCAATAAACTCACTCCGTTAGGTTGTAATATAAAAAGTGAAGCTCGGGTAACCCATTCTTCTAATATATATGCTGCTATTCCCGAGAGTGAAGATACCATTGACAATTTTGTCATCAGCCGAATTCAAATATCAATATCGGAGGTGGAGGACGCTATTAACTAAAGTCTGGTTAACAAGGCTCCCGGCCCTGATGGGCTCCCCATTGACCTCATAAAATCTAGGCCAGAGTTCTGGGCCCATCTTTTACTTTACGTTTTTAATGACCTGACAACAACTAAAATCCTCAACACCTGGTCCACATCTGTCATCGTCCCAATTTTTAAAAAAGGAGACAGATCCAACCCAAGCTGCTACAGACCAATATCTTTAATTGACAATATCCTTAAAATATTGGGGAGTGTACTATTTAACAAAATCAGAACCTGGGTCGAGGATGAAAACATTTGAAATAGATGCCAGCTTGGTTTTAGAAGTAAATTTGAAGCGGTGGAACAGTGTCTTAACCTTCATTTGATTATAGGTAAATATACCATAGCTCGACACGGCCCCATTTAACTAGGATTCAATGACCTCACCTAGGCCTTTGATTTTGTTAATAGATCTCGGCTCTGGAAATGCCTTTTAGACTATGGGTTGGACGAGGACATGGTGTATTTTTTAGCATATTTACACAGGGATCTAAGGGCATGGGTGAGAATAAGCGCGGACGGGGCAGTTTCAGGGGACATAGTGGTCGGAAGAGGCGTAGGGCAAGGCTGCGTTTTAGCCCCACTTTTGTTTATCTTGTATGTTAATGAGTTACAGAATTTTTCAGTCTGACCTGACCAAAGATGTCCCTATGATTAATGGTAATAAGCTGCCCGCCCTTTTATATGCGGATGACGCTGTTTTAATGGGTAGAGCACCCAACACTCTGCGCACATTAGTTAGGGGATTTGGCGATTTGATGAATGGCCTGAATCTGTGTACACATTTTAAGAAATCCTTTTATATGTGTTGTGGTCCTAAACAATGTGTTATTAATGCTATTACTTCGGGTTCCGAAACCTTGTTACGCACACACACTTTTCCCTATTTGGGTTTACAATTTCAGACACTGGATCTTGGGTACCCCATTTGGCATATGGGCGGAGAACATTTTTAAAGGCAATTAACTCACTTTTAAACCTCCCCCAACCAAAAAGAATTGAGGCAGTGGTGTCCCTACTCAAAATCTATCGAACACAGTGCATACCGACTATAACATATGTGGCTGAAATCTGGGGCTATGTAAACACTAAGAGCGCCCAGGTTGAAGAAAATATATTTTGTAGGGGAATTTTGGAGATACCCATCGCTTCTTCATCCTTTGTCTGTCATAATGAATTAAAACTACTTTACCTAGAGGACTATATTAGGTCCCGCCCTGCAATGTTTTGGCTGAAGGTTCGACAAAACCCTGCAGCCTCCTTAACCAGGGAAATTATAATTGATTGCTTAAAATGCGACAAGGGAGGAGAGATTCCGTGGCTCGCCCAAGTGAAGGCTGGTTTAATAAGAGTAAACCTGGGATATATTTTCCATAATCAAGACCAGTTGGATGGAAACAACAAAAAGATTATTCGAGATGCCATATATAAACATTATGTGGACATAAGATATGCACAAGAGCTTTCTAAAACCTCAGTCGCACGTTATATATCAATGGTAGATGACGGGGGCCCCTCCACCTACCTACCAGCTGGTTACCTTTTAAGGGACATTATACGCTGGGAACGAAGTTTGCTCTTTCGCCTTAGGTCTGGCATATTAAAATATTTACTGCGTTTTCCCTTAGACTAAAAATCTGATATTGAGGAAATGCTTTGCCCTTGTGGCAACCCAGGCAAGCAATCCATGTTGCATTTCCTGTTCTTTTGTAATTTTTATCGAAGGCACAGTAAGCATCTTCTGTTGCCAATCTTTAGGGCTAACAGTATAAGGGATTTTAAGGTTGCCTGTAGCACTGTCCTCCAAATTAATGGGGAAGACTTAATACTTCAAGTCTGTACTTTTTTGAAAATGGCCATTCGTTCGCGTGCATCGATGAACCCCTGATAATTGTATCGGATTGGATGTTTTATATTTAATAGCCTATTCCCTTCTGCTGCTATTTCTATTTGCACTTTGCACCTTGTCACTTTATTGTATGATGCTGCTATACATATAAGGAGTAGTTTCTGTCCTGTAACTCCAGTTCTGTAGTAGGGGTATCTCTGTTATAGTCATAATCTAGTGAATAGTCCCGCCCATGTGCGTGGACCCCGGCAATCAAAAATAATCTCTTAAATTGTCAAATCATGCAGAAACTGCAAAGACACTTAAGAGAGAATTTAAAGACAAATAATGCAGCCTATATCCACAGGCTACACTGTCCAGTACTTCAACTAGAAATTCCACCAAAAAAACACCACACATAATACAGCCTGCCCAGTTTCTACCATAGAGAAACTTGCCTCCCCCAGTAAAAGACTCTGGAATGATAGAGAGGAAGGTAGGGACAGACAAGCCCCATAGGCTGCCATTATGTGGCTTAAATAGGATACTGTGCCTTTAAGAGAACTTTCCAGAACTTCTCCCAGTATCCCAGAATGCATAGCAGGTCCCTCTACTTTCAGTTCTTTTTGAAGGCGAAGCACGCCAGACCTGTTGCATTCCTTACATGATGAAATATCTCCACCGGGGAGGAGGGCGGGCGCTTATGACTATAACAGAGATACCCCTACTACAGAACTGGAGTTACAGGACAGAAACTACTCCTTCTGTAGTAGGGGATCTCTGTGTATAGTCATAATCTAGTGAATAGAATGGCAAGCCCATCCCCACACCAAAGCGGCGGTGGAGAAAGAAAATAACGCCACTACTGTGCGAACAAATTCCGCAACGAAGCCTGCCCAACCTGAGCGTCTGCCCTGGCGTCAGTGTCCAGGCAGTAATGCTTAGCAAAGGTATGAACCGACTTCCAAGTGGCTGCCTTGCAGATTTCAGCAATCGGCACGTTACGGAGCAGAGCCGTCGTGGCAGCTTTGCCCCTGGTGGAATGAGCCTTAGGCTTACCTCCTAAGGTCTTATTAGCCTTTTGGTAACTTAATTGAATGCAGGACACAATCCACCTAGAGATGGACTGCTTAGAGGTCGCAAGACCTGTCCTGACTGATCCATAATTAATAAACAACTGGTCAGACCTACGAATATCTTTGGTTTTATCCAGATAAAATTTCAACACCCTCCTAACATCCAGGGAATGGAGAGACCTCTCCGCTGGAGATGAAGGGTTCTGAAAAAACGTAGGCAAAGTTATGGTCTGGTTGACATGAAAATCAGAAATAACCTTGGGAAGAAATTTAGGGTGAGTACGCATAACAACCTTAGCAGCATGAAACACAGTATAAGGTTCAGTAAAACACAACGCCTGAATTTCACTCACCCTGCGGGCCGATGCAATGGCCACGAGGAACGCCGCCTTCCAGGACAGGTGCTGCAACGAAGTCTTATGAATAGGTTCAAAAGGCTCCTTCATCAATCTGGACAGCACCACATTCAATTCCCATGAAGGCGAAGGAAGCCTGACAGGAGGGAATACTTTCTTCAATCCTTCAAGAAAATCTTTGATCACAGGGATCTGGAAAAAGGAAGTCTGTGAAGGGCATTTCCTGTAGGCAGTCAAAGCAGCAAGATGAACCTTAATGGAATGAACATTAAGGCCAGACTGCGCCAAATGTAAAAGGTAAGGAAGGATGACATCTTCCTTACAGGTCGTAGGGTCATGGTTCTTAGACTGGCACCAGATACAAAACCTCTTCCACTTGTAAGCATATGAGGTTCGAGTGGAAGGCCTCTTAGACTCCTTCAGTATGTCCATGCAATCCTCAGGCAGATTCAGATGGCCATATTGCACTATCTCAGGAAACATGCCGCCAAACTCAAAGACGAGAGGTTGGGGTGTATCATCCGTCCCCCGAACTTCGTGAGAAGGTCCGGCCTGCACGGCAACCGAATGTGAGGAAGGAGAGACCGGTGAAGTAGGTCCGTGAACCACCACTGCCTGGGCCACTCCTGGGCAATGAGTATCATCCGAGCCCTGGACCGGGCCAGCTTGATGAGCACCGCCGGAATCAGGGGAATGGGAGGAAAGGCGTACAGAAAGCTGTTCGTCCAGTCGATCCATAACGCATTCCCCAGCGTCCCTTGCTGGTAGTACCTGGAGGCGAAGTCTCTGCACTTGCTGTTTTCGTCAGTGGCGAACAAATCTACGTCTGGAGTTCCCCACCTTGCGAAGACTTCTCCTAGTACTTCGTCGTTTATGACCCACTCGTAGTTTTCCTGAACCAGCCTGCTCAGTGCGTCTGCCTGAACATTCTGCACACCTGACAGATGGGTAGCCGTTATTGTCAGTCCTCTGGCTAGGAGCCAGTGCCAGATCGCCTGCGCCTCCTGTGACAGAGTGCGTGATCTCGAGCCCCCTGCTTGTTGAGGTAATACATCGTGGTGGTATTGTCCGTCTGTACAAGCAGAGAGTTGGTCTGGAAGGACGGAAGAAAGGCCTTCAGTGCCAAGTGAACAGCTCTGAGTTCCAGGAAATTGATGTGATACGTGGCCTCCATCGGTGACCACGTTCCTTGAATCTGTAGAGTCCCGGAGTGCGCTCCCCATCCCAGGAGAGAAGCATCCATCACAACAGTCTGCGTGGGAATGTCCTTGTGAAAGGGAACCCCTCTGAGGAGATTCTCCGCTGAACACAACCACTTCAGAGACTGAAGAGCATGCAGCGACAGTCGAATCTTGTCGTCCCAAGATCCTTTCCTCTGATCCCACTGGTCCTCCAAACACTCCTGCAGCGGTCTCATGTGCAGCCGTGCGTGCGGCGTCAGGAAGATACAAGAGGCCATCGATCCCAGTAGAGAAGACACCGTCCTCACTGTTGTAGATGAAGTTGTCATAAGAGCCTGAGCCTTCCGAAGGAGAGATAATTGTCGCTCTTCTGAAGGAGACACGCTTGCTGACAGCGTATTGATGGAGGCTCCCAAGTACTGTATTCATTGGTCCGGAGTCGGGGCAGACTTGGCCATGTTGATGTGCAGCCCCAGCTTGCTCAAGAGAACGCACGTCTTCTGGAAGTGTGCTCTCGCTACCGAGAAGGAGGATGCCTTGTTCAACCAATCGTCCAGGTACGGGTAGACGAACACCTTGTTCTTCCTCAGGTGTGCTGCTACCACCGCCATGCACTTCGAGAATGTTCTCGGCGCAGACTTCAGTCCGAATGGGAGTACTGTGTATTGATAATGATTGGCGCCGACTTGGAACCGCAGGAACTTCCTGTGTTTGTGTGCAATGGGCACATGGGAGTAAGCATCCTGTAGGTCTATTGCACATAGCCAGTCCCCCTGTTGCAACCGAGGATAAATCTGATGCAACAACAGCATGCGAAACTTTTCCCTGCGAATCCATTCGTTTGCCTGTCGCAAGTCCAGAATGGGCCTGAACTCGTTCTTGTCCTTCTTGCGAACCAGAAAGAACCGGGAGTACAGACCTCTTCCTCTCTGAGACAGAGGTACGTCTTCTATCGCCCTTTTCCTTAACAGGATATCCGCTTCCGCCTGAAGCTCGGGCAGCTGAAACTGCGAGCTGACCGGTGGAATTGCTGGAGGAGGGCTGGTGAACCGAAGACTGTATCCATTGCAAACAATATTCAGCACCCACTTGTCCTGAGTAATTTTTTCTCCACTGTGCCAGAAAAAATTGAATGCTTCCCCCTACCGGAGTGGGTAACAGATCCGGGGATAGTAGGTTCCTAGGGCCTAGACCCAGCCTGGCCCTTGGGCGCCGGAGCCGACTGCTGGCCTCCTCTGCCCTTCTGGCACTTCTGGAATGGCTTAGGGAACTGTTGTTGTTGTTGCGACTGTCCCGAAGCCTGGTCACGTCCCTGCCTTGCCCACTGAACCGCCGTTGGAACGGGCGGTACGACTTCTTCGTTTCTTTAGGCTTCTCCAGGCCCACAGCCGTGAGCGTTTCGGCCTCCGCCTTCATGCGGGCCATTTCATCGTCCGCATGCTTCCCGAAGAGGGTCTCGCCGGAGAATGGTAGGTTGGCCACCCTCTGCTGTGCGTCCGGTTTCAGGGACGTAAGACGGAGCCAGGCGTGACGTCGTTGGTTAGCCCCATGGCAAAACCCATGAGCTGCCAACAAGGAAGAGTCCGCTGCCGCGCTGATAATCTGGTTAGCCACCAGCAACCCTTCATTCAGCACTTCCTGGAAGTCCTCGCGCTTCTCGCGGGGTAACATCTCCGCAAACTGCTGGAGGGAGTCCCAGAGGGCACGGTCGTAGCGTCCCAACAGCGCCGTGGCACTCGCAGCCTTCATGAAGGTAGCCGATGTTCCACACACTTTCCTCCCTGCCGAATCCATCCATCTGGACTCCTTATCCGGGGGAACCGTGGATGACGGGGAGGTAGCATGTTGCTTGCGGGCCGCCGTCACAATTACAGAGTCTGGAGGGGGTTCTGCCCTCAGAAAGGCCGGGTCCGAGTCGGGAGCCGGGTACTTCTTCAGCAGCCTTGATGGAGCCGCCTTTATCACCGCAGGGGTGAGAAAAAGGGCCATAGCCGGTTCTTCCAGGCCCGGCACCAGAGGCAGGAGAGGACGAGACAGGTGTTTTTGATGCAATGTCTCAAAAATGACTGAAGTTTTAAGAGTAGGCACCGTCAAGGATATGCCCAACTTCGCAGCGCCCCTTAAAAGGACATCATGGAACGCCACCAGGTCATCAATCGGGGACACCCTCGTGTCCGGTGACTCCAACAAGGTAGGAGAATAGTCTCTGGTACCAGAGGACCTTGTGTGGGAGCAAGATTCGCGCCTCCTATGGCGGCGTCTCGACCTCGTGGACAATCTGTGTCGCGATCTCTCCCTTCTCCCAGAGCGAGAGCGAGACCTGCCAGCCCGTGGCCGCTCCACCGGTTTCCGTGGTGGGGTCTTCCTTGGCTCCTCTCGGGGTTTAGGTTTTGGGGTCCCCTTAGGAGGTACAGGCAAAGACGGCAGCGAAGTGGACCTCGGCGGAGGAACTCTCGGCTGCGGGGCGGGCCAATGCGGAGGAACTGGTGGCGGTGAGTCGCCAGACGGAAGTGGAGGGTTGGGTGGAGGATCCTCCTTAGGAACAGGTGGAGGTGGCGACCGAGTCCGAGATGGCGTGTACACGTCTGAGTACACCGAGCCCGGTGACCCCTTAGGCGAAGGTGGCTGAGATCCAGCCCCTTCAGCAGGTGATCGCTTCCTCTTGCGCCCTCCACTAGAAGCAGTCTGACTTCTGGGACCAGAATCCCTCTTGCGCCGTTTTGGAGAGGCAGAACGACTCCCAGACGCCGACCTCTTTCTTCTTGACGCTGAGCGTCGCTTTTCTGGCGTCGAATGTCGCCTCCGCGACTCCGGCGTCGAACGCCGCCTCCGATCTCCTCTTCCTCGACGTCGACCTCTTCCTCCGTGACGTCGTACGCCGCCTCCGCAACGTCGAACGTTCCTTCCTCGACGACGAGCGTCGATTCCGCCGTCTAGATGCTCTCGACGTCGAGGAGCCCCTCGACGTCGACCGGTGCTTCGACGGCGATCGGCGGTGTCGCCTCGACGGCGAGCGCCGATGCTTGCCACTTCGTCTCCGTCGTCGATAGGAAGACCTTGACGTCGACGATGATGATGACGTCGACGGTGGCTTCGACGGCGACCTCTTCAGGCCCTTCGACGTCGAGCCGTCACGCCGTCTCGACCCGGAGCCGCGGGGAGAAGGGAAGCACACCGCCGTCATCCCTCTCGACGTCGTCGTCGATGCAATCGACGTCGACGGAGACCGGGACCGTTTGCTGGACTTCCTGCCTCTGGGGAGCCCCCCAGAGGCCTCAGCAGAGGCAGAGGGAACCTGCCCAGCCTGCCCAGACCCACCTGCAGCCTGCAGACGTCTCTCCTCAAGGCCAGAAAGCCTGATCTTCATCCTGTCCCTCAGAGTCCGAGCAGTAAACTGCTGGCAGATGACACAGTCCTCAGGGACATGATCTTCAGGGAGGCAGACGATGCAGACATCGTGGGGATCACTCTTGGCCTTCTTCCTCCCACATGCTGGACACTTATCAAAAAGGCCAGGCATTTTAGAGCCCTAAAACGCCTGAATCAGCACACAAAAGAGAAAGAGAACACCAAGAGAGTAAACTGAAACACTTTTAAAACACAAAAGTGCCAAAATATTCAATAAACCCTTGAAACAAGGGAGAGCTCAATGCCAGGGTCCTGTAAGCAGGAGCCGGAAAAAAGAACTGAAAGTAGAGGGACCTGCTATGCATTCTGGGATACTGGGAGAAGTTCTGGAAAGTTCTCTTAAAGGCACAGTATCCTATTTAAGCCACATATTGGCAGCCTATGGGGCTTGTCTGTCCCTACCTTCCTCTCTATCATTCCAGAGTCTTTTACTGGGGGGAGGCAAGTTTCTCTATGGTAGAAACTGGGCAGGCTGTATTATGTGTGGTGTTTTTTTGGTGGAATTTCTAGTTGAAGTACTGGACAGTGTAGCCTGTGGATATAGGCTGCATTATTTGTCTTTAAATTCTCTCTTAAGTGTCTTTGCAGTTTCTGCATGATTTGACAACTTAAGAGATTATTTTTGATTGCCGGGGTCCTCGCACATGGGCGGGACTATTCACTAGATTATGACTATACACAGAGATCCCCTACTACAGAAACTGAAAAACCCCTGCTGCTACTTTCCCTAAAACTACCTGTACTCTGCGCTTTGGCATTTTATCTTTTGATGCTGCTATATTTATACTTTGTTACATCTGTGATAATTTTGTGTTGATCTATTGAATTTTTTTCACATAGCCAAAGCTTGATGTATGTTTTAAACCCAGATGATGTCTTTGTGTAAATGTTTAAAATGATTAATTTTATGAGAATTTCCTTCATATTTTTAAAAATACAACTTCACCAGTAAATTGAACTTTTAATAAATATTATAAAGAGACTAAGAATTCCATTTCTAGCTGTTCTTTTACAGTGCTTCTCAGTGGAACTGCCTGCCTTGCTGCAATGAAAATAGTTTTTAAGTGCTAGTCAGGTTTAATATTAAATTTCTACGTGTCCCACTTTTAGATATCATTCACCCGGACTTATGCTCTTTAAGACCTACTTAGAGATGACATTAATATTTAGAAGGAAGGTTTAAACCTGTCAAAGAGTTTATTTGGGCAGGTTGAATTACATTTTAAAATTTGCTTAAGTCGTGCTACAATGGAAGACCGGAGCCATTTCTACACTGTCACTGCAGTGGATGAAACAATAGGTCTTACAGTCTACTGACGCATTTAACTTCTAGGCCATCAGTACACTAGGTACCACATAGTAGGGACTTATTGTTAAGTTAAATATGCCAATAAGGGTTATGGCAATTTGAGCCTGTTAAAAGGCACTTTCATACTGGTTAGCAGGGGAAAAATGCACAAAGTTCCACAGTCAGCAAAATTAGATAACACAAAAAAAACAGGGATTCATCATGCAAACGAAGACCAGTTCAAACAGCAACGGACTGCTTAATGGTCCCTAGAATTTCCTGCCACAGCCCATATCTAATTGTAAACTTGTCTAGGGGAGGCCTTTTTAAAGAACCTTGTTGGGCGCTGATATCTACTCCGTGTCCTTGCCCTCTTTCTTTTACTCCACAAAGGGATTAATTTCTCTTATGTGTCAACCATCTTTACACTTCTACTCACCTCTCCCTATACAGTTTTTTTTAGCTCTTCATTCCCCTCCTTTTTAACGGATTTGTCACTTAGATTGTATTTTGTGTGTGGACCTGCTTTTCATACCAGTCATGCTTTTCAGGGCTAAGTCTGAATTCTTCTAGCATGTCTGGCTTCTTGCAACACACATAGGGAGTTACTCTTTTGACTTCTCAGTGTATGTGAGGTTGGTGTGTCTCTTCCCTATGGTCTTGCTTGTCCTGTCACAGAGTTGAAAAGCAGAGGACAATTCTTCTGGTTCTTGATATACCCCAACAGAGTTCGCACTAGTGTCTCTATGCTGGTGCTGGCTTTCCAGTGCTCCCACCTCTCTTTACCAATTAGGGCTGCTTCACCATGTTTGGCGCAGACTGGAAATATATACGATATATACATGCTGTATGTACTGCTTTCCTGATCTTTTACCTTGTCAAGAAACATCATCATGCCACAGACCTCACCCCTAGGATCACACCAGCCTTAGATACTTGATCATTAAACAAAACATGGAACTAGAGAATCTTATATGGGCAATTCAAAACCCTTTTTAGGAAGGATACCACATTATACTGCATCAAGGGGAATAGATTAGACCTAATAATATGACGCATGTTAAAATATTAAACTGGGTTTTACGCCTAAATCGAACTCCAAAATTAGCATTTTTCCACTAAAATAGATCAGCTGCTGTGGTGATGTATTCTAAAAAGGTAAGTATATAATTTGTTTGAGACAATAAACACCCCTTTTTAGGGCAGTTGAAGTGTTATCTACGCTCTAAATCAGGGAGAAAAACAGTGCCAGATAGAGTCAAATATTGTACTGCTACACAATTTTCTTGATTTACCATGTGATTTCCATTATGTTTCTTTAAAACCATCTGGATACAAATAAAACATAATCTTATGGGCAACTTTAATTACCTTCCAGTGATAAATGCCCCCTCAAGGGGTGTTAAGATTAACCCTATTTTGGCCACCAATAATTAATGCCATCATGTGGCTGGTGCACCAGCATAACCACAAACATACATATACAAGTGCACACTCTTGCACATGTGTGCACAAGCGCACACACACACATATACCCTTTTATAAATCTGAATTGGGATTAGGAAAATAGATGATATTGTAAGACACAGAATGATGCAATTTTATTTCGAGATATACTAAAGTTCAGTAAAGAAATATAATTTATCGAAAGAGGTACATTTGCCATATTTAGAAAGAAGTAGGTCTACAAATGAAAAATGCTAGGGCAAAGTAATATCTGTTAAATCTGGGAAAACTAATCCTCCATCATGCTGGATTGTTGGGGAGCTGGTATTGATTGTTTTCTACTTCGTGTTCATTCATAATTCAAGAAGCGCATTATCAAGAGTTCATGTCTATGAATAAGACTAGACAAGAATATAACTTCAGTTATAAAATATTGACCCATTAGTCAGACATTTTCTAACTGTCATAATTAAGGTTCTTTAAACTTATAAGCATCTGTGAAGATACAATATGTAGAAGATATTGTGCATGTAACTGATTTGGACACAAGGTTGCTGACTAAGGGAAAGGCTGCATATTTGGAAAGACTATAACTACCATCCTGTCCAGGAATCAAAGGCGGTCCCTGGAATCACATGCACCTGTTGCCTGTTAGTGCTACATAGTGTGGTCTTACACACTGCAGCATGGGGCATGCACCCAGGCAAAGACTAGGCCAAGAGAGGGCCCGTCTGCACCAGTCATCACCCGGGCCCCCTTTGACAGCAGGCCCTAGGAAATCTTTGTTACAAGTATAGGAAAATGCTAAGTTAGTCCCAGTAAGGATACCCCCTTGGCTAGGGAAGGTTTTGTTCCTAGGACAATGTGGGTAAGTCGTCTATCTTAACATACTTGTCCTCTGCAGTTGGTGTGCTCACGGAGGAGATTGTGACTGTAGAAGAATTGGATTCCCATGCTCATGCACGAGGCAGCATTTGTCCAGTGGGTCCCAATGATTTTATCACCTCTAAACCTGGATCAAATACCAAGGTTTCAACCCTGTTCAGGATGTACCCTCAGGGACCTGTAATGGCAATCCCAGGCTTACGAAAACAATGTATCAGGGTAACACATCCAGAGTAAGGATTTTAGTCAGCGAATGAATGAACAGTCCCAGGCCAAAGAAACCTGCAGGTTACAAAGCTTATTGAATGTGTTCTACCACAAAATTGAAAGTCTAATAACAAAACTCCAAGAGCCTGCCCTCCTGCTTTTGGAGCAGATTGAGCAGCTGATCAATAACGCTAGAGGTGCCCTGCCAAAACCACTAATCACGCTGGCTCAACCTTGGAGGGGAAGTTTCCTTTGAGGACAGGTAGCTATGATATGCCTAGGGACTTAGCTCTCCATCAAGTGCCTGTAAGAAATGGAGATGTTATAGTGCTTGGACAGCAACAGGATCTTGGTAATGAAGGGAACCGGCTTACCACCCCCCCTCAAATAAGGCAAAAGACAGAGGTCTTCAACCTCCACCTCAGGCAATCCCTTACCCCTGCCATACCGCAGGATATATTAAGTGAACCATGTAAGTGGTATGAACAGCAAAATGTGACTATTAATCTTCCCCCAGCGGCGACTCCCTACGTTGTGGTACTGAAGAATGTCCCACCCCTTAACCATGATTCAGGAGAAAAGTTTGTGCAATTGAAAAAAAAGTGATGCATTGGTTGAAGGCACACACCTCCCTGGGAACACTTCCTGGTGCTTGGATTAATATGGTCAGGCGGGTGAAGTGGATTAGAAGTGGACTGAAACCTTTCATGGAGGACTGTGTGATCATTAAGCTTTCTCTGGCAGACGTGGCTGCACACATTATTGGGTCTGTTAATCTGTTTGCCAAATCATCTATCTGCACCTCATCATTGGGGTATTTCTATGGGTCGAATTTGGCTCCAACTAATCAGGGTCCGGCGCCTACATCACGCCATGGAAGTAGAAATTTGGAGAAAGTGGTTCCCTTCACGGGAACCACTTTCTGAATAGATTTGCGCCACTTGGGTCTATGGACTCCTGTGACTGACGGATCCTATCCAACCCAAGCTCCAATTTCACAGCTGGGTTGAACATTTCTTCTGGGCGAAAACTCTTTGCGGTCCTTAAATAAGTTTAATTTTATCAGCTCATTCCTATAGGGGACTGAGAGTCGGCAAAACCTAACATCATATAGCACTTTACGTGGACGATCTGCTGTTGTTCATAGAAGGGGGAGATGGGGACTTGAGGGGAGCCCAGGCTCTGCTGGAGAGACTCTGCTCATGTCAGGGCTTAATGTGAACTTGTGAAAGTCTCAACTCTTCCTGGTGATGCAGACGGGACGTCCTCCGAGAGACCTCGAGTGCCTGCAGTGGGACCTAGCTGCCTGCTGTATCTGGGAGTCCAGAACTACCATACTCGGTCAGATCTATATGGGGGCAATATAGAGAGGGTCATGAGGGGACTGAAAATGTTTATGGACTTTTGGGGGACATTGTCGCTCTCAATGGCTGGAAGGATTACACTCCTCAAGAAGGTGGAACTCCCCAACCTGCTTTCCTTTTTTAATGCTCTTCCGCTGTGGATCTCTGCAGCCTTTTTCAGGGACCTGAACTCCCAGATCCGAACCTTTATTTGAGGCTCGGGCCCCCTAAGGTTGTCATTACAACAATGCAGTGTACTGCAGCTGCGGGTGGTCTGGCGACCCCGGACTTCAAATTCTACTATGTAGCAGCACAGTTGCAGTGGCTCATACGAAGCATAGCTCTGAGGGGAGAGCAGGCGGAGAGCCCGGTGCGGATAGGCCGCCACTGCACAATCTAATGCAAATATTCTTCAGGGAGACCGAATCAATGGGGAAAGACCCCATGTGCTTCAGGTGCAGGCCAGATGCTGGCATAGGGGGATGCAGAGGATGGGAGTTTGAGTTCCTCATTCTCCGGACATTCCACCAGACATGCTACAGGCACTCCCACACAGGGCAGTTGGCGGGTCCTAGAAGCTTGGATGGAAGCAGGGTGAAAGAGATGGGTGACCTCTATAGGTACACTGAGCTATTGCTGTTCGAGGAACTCCGAACTGAGTTTGGGCTACCCCAAGGACATTTCTGCATAGAGCACTTAAACTTCAATGCATAAGCCCTGGAAGATGGGATCGGTAGAGTCCCCACCAGATCTGAGTTGTCATTATATGGCCCTGTGGGCTGGCACTATTAAGGCGGCATCCTGTCTGTAAGGGGCACTCCACACAGACTGACTGCACCCACTGGAGGAGTATCGTCTCCAGTGGGAAGAGTACTTTAACACTCCGATTCCAGAGAAGGACTGGGATAGTATATTAGCCGGAATGCCAAGAGTGTCTAGAAATGCATGCGTCAAGTTAATAAATTACTATGTCTTCCATACAGCCTCCCTGACCTCTGAGCGCATATGTAGATATTTTCATGCGGACGAGGCAGCCTGCCCACGCTGTGGCGAAGCACAAGTGCATATCCTGCACATGTTCTTGGCTCTGGGAGAGATTAATACATATAGTGAGTGAGGTTATTAGTAGGGAGATCCCTTACTCACCAGCCAATTGCTTGTTAGGGTGGTACACCCACACAGCAAAAACCAAAGTCACTATTAAATTTGAGGACCTAGCATTCGTACTAGCGAAGCACGAAATAATCAGGAGCTGGATATCACCGGAGGGGGGCCCCCAGAGTGACCACCCGGAAAAAAAGAACTCCTGAAATGGCCAGGCTGTGAGGGACAAATACTGATGAACGAAGCCAAAAGAGGGCTGAGCAACATAGAGATAACCACATCATGGGAGACTTTCCTGCATGACCTAGCACACCCAGAATTGGAGGCCCCACAGGAGGAGGAAGAAGTCCTATAACAAACACCCCTCCAACATAGTCACACTAACTGTGAGATACCCCTAGAGCTCCTAGATGATCGGGACCCCACAGACGTACACACTGTTTTTGCGTTGCATTGCTCTTCCACATAGCTCTTAGAGGATTGCTACATACATAGTTTCCCACCATTCATGCGAGATATATTGCAGGTGACTCAACAGGGAGGGAGGGATGTTTACTGCTATAGTTCTGAATTTAGCTGACTTTCTGGAATAATCTGGTTATTAACAGTGAAATTTGCTACAGAACTTGTAACAGATGTTTTAACCTGTACTACTGAACTGTCACGATTCTACTGGAAAAGATCAATAAAATGTGTTTAAAAAAAAGCTTAATTTTATCAGCTGGAATGTTGCAAGACTTGGAGTTAAGCTAAATGATTCTGACTGGTCGGAGTACGTGAAGCACTGCGTGGTGATATTTCTCCAGGAGACTTTGACTTTAGACAGTTGCCAATTGGAGAGATTTAAATCCTATTTTGTTCTTGCTAGAGAATATCATATCAGGCAATGGGAGGTCTGAAAGTCTTTATCTCTCTAGAAACCAAGGGCACAGGGTAGATTGTTGATACTGGGTCCCCTAACCTGTAGGCCTTTTCTCTCTCTTTTGCAAGGGCCCAGCACTCTGTTGTTAAGCTTTTACAATGCTAAGACCTCCCTGCAGGATACTAGCAGTATACATCTCTTGGATTCTTTTCTCTGTTCCCTGGAGGGTATTACATGGAGGGCTTGGGCTTCATTAGCAGGCGATTCTAATTGTCACCTATGGGAGGACTTCCGTATTTTGCCTTCAAAACCTCTCCACAGCTTTTTGCCAAAGCACTTTAATCACAGTCCACATGGGAATTTATTGAACTTGTTTCTTAGAAAGTATGACTTAGTTTTTACTTTGGATAAAACAGTATTCTATGGGGGTGAGCTGGCCCAAACCTTTACAGGTAGAGGGTGAGCATCTTTTATCAATTTTATTTTTATCTCGCACCTCATTTTTACTCACATTTTGAAGGACACCATAGATTGTAGCCCTCATAGTAACCACAATCTTAATTGTATCTCGCTTAACTGGCAAATGGTGATAAAGCAGAGGAGTGGAGAACCTAGTAGATCCATTAAATCCATTAGTCCGGGTAGGCGGATACGTTGGTCGCAGGTCCCCCTGATCATCTCCACCATGCCCTTCTCACTAAATTCCCGCAAGAGCTTCTAAGATGTTTTAGTGAGTCAGCCTGTCCTAGAAAGCCTTTAGCTGCATTTCCACAAATTGCATGCATAGTCACTGAATTCCTTACTCGCTCTGGGGGCTCTCGTGTTAATACAGGCGTAGATTGATTTGATACGGGTTGCTCATTTGCACTTAGAGGACTTAAACGTACCCTTAAGAAAACCCAAAGGGTCGCTACTTTGGTATCTCTGCCGTTGTCACTATAAAGGGGAAGTTTAGCAATGCAAAAATTAGATTAGATATGCTATATGGGAGAATGTGCTCGACCCAGGATATCTGAAGAATAGTGCCAAGTTCTGGGGTATTATTATTCTCCCTTATAGTGGGGGCCCAGAAACAATGAGTAGCAAGAAAAGCCTGCCATTAGCAGGCTTTTCCCGTTTTGCCCAGGAAGAAGTCAAGAAGAGTATTATGGGTCTGTTCAGAGGTAAAGCACCAGGCCCGATGGAATCCTGCCTGATGTATATCAGAGTGATGTGGCTACCTGGGTGCCGGTTGTGACTAATGTTTTGAATGGAGCTGTGAAGGTAGCTCTTCTTCCTCACGGTCCGCTGCTGTCATTATTCCAGTCTTCAAAAATAGGGACAGGGATAGCCCTTCATATTATAGGCCAATCTCCCTTCTCATTTCTATCGTCAAGATTTTAGGGAGAAGCCCTACTGGATAGAGCAATTCATTGCTCAGTTTACTGTCTGACATCCATTATGGTTTTAGAACAGGGACAACAATAGTCGATCAATACATAAATCTTTATATAATTTTGAATAACTATATTGTGGCCCGCAATGTCTCTATCCAGTTAGCTTTTATGGATTTAACCTAAGACTTTGACCGGATTAACTGTGATGAATTGTGGAGAATTATTCTGAACATAGGGGTTAACCAGAACATAAAATCTTCCTGAGGGATCTCCAAGCATACACTGAGGCGGTCATCAGATACTCCTCTGGTTCCTGTAGGACAGAGTGTTTCAAACTTTGCTGGTTGTCCATCAAGAATGCATCTTGGCCCCCTTTTTATTTACTTTAATTATAAATCGACTAGAACAGGTTTTAGTGGATGAGGGAACAGACTTCCCACAGGTTAATGGCAGGCCCTTGCCTGTTTTGTTGTATGCAGACAATGCCGTTTTAATGGCCAAAACAGCCCTAACCAAGTTTTATTTCTTAAATTCTTAAATTGAGGTAATCCTGTAGGTACAGCCAGCTAATTATATTAGCTCTATGGAGTCACTGGCTTTATATAACTGAATATGTCACAGATAAAATAAGACGTTGTTTAAAATGTCATAAGGAATTAATGTTTTGCTACTTTGTACACAAAGAATACAAGTTCAAAGTATAGATAACTACATAATTGAAACACGCACATATCACTATACTGTAGGATTCAATGTTGTTGGGGGGATTATATAAAATATATGGTCAAACTCCAAGGTGTCTCAAGGATGATGAGCTGATTATCGTAGGACTGCCTTTGCTTTGTTTTGCGATTTATAGGTTACGTTGCTATTTTAATTTGTTTTTTATGTTTTATTGATTCTACTATAAGCACAATAAAAATAGATTTTTAAAACAAGTGATAAGGTATGAACATGTTTTAGTTTGTGGCAGTTATTTCTTCATATAAAGCACAGTCTTTGAATTATATATTGGCTTTGCATACACTTAGTTACATTTACATTAGTTCTATTGCATGCACATTAAAAGCAATTCCTTATCAAAATAGTTAGTTATGAACTTAAATGTATATATTTTATTTGTGACACAAGACACGTTTTATGTTAAAGTGTCTATGTGACAAGATTTTTTTTTTATATGTATACATTTTTGTAACTTTGTTAGATGAATAGTTGCATACATCGTGATAAAAAACAACAGCACACATTAGAGACAAATTTAAGGTAATGCAAACTTCAAGGCAAACAAAAACGGATAGCAGACCCTTATGTCTTGCTCCATAAATTAAACACATTTTAATTAAAGGTACATACCAGTTCGGCTGAAGAAAAGTTATGAACATTTCTACCAGTAGGAATAACCAAAGATGCTAAAAAAAAGTTTACAAAAATAGGTTAAAATAGTGAATTATGTGTATGAGATATCAATAACATCAACATTCCATCTGGAAATCATTTTTCTTTCCAATTCTAGCTACTTTATCTCCCCCATGTCCAGGCACTCAAATCTAATAAACACAATTGCGTACCCTTCATTGAATAGCACTGGGTAAGACAAAGTAGAGATTATGGGCCAGATGTACAACTATTTTGCATGCGCAAACGAGTATGCAAACCTGTTTGCATGTGCAAAAACAGCATGGGGAATGTACAAACTCTATTTTGCGAGTTGCAAATATTTAAAAGCGGTCCCAGACACTGTGGTCTGCTGAGCCAAGCAGGCCACCATCTCTGGGAGGGCCTGCAATTCCCAATGGGGTCGCAAATTGCGATGGGCTCAATAATATTTATAAGCCTCTCAATTTGCGACCCCATTGGTAATCGCTAACAGTGTGAAATACACTGCTGTACATTGGAAATAGCGCCTCGCAAATTGCGAGGCGCAAAAAACTTGCAATTCGCAAGGAGCTATTTCCACAGTCGTATATCTGGCCCCATAAGATCAAAGGTCTTGAATGTAGAGTACCTTGGAACACAATACAGCATATCTCCGAAACCTAATGTTCTCATTGTGGATGAGTGCAGACTTCCGTGCATTTGGTAAGCAAGATCGCAGTGGGTTTGGCTTTAGGTAACTTAGTAGGCCTGTTCATGGCTTTCGCTCCCAAACAGTACAACACGTTCTCGACCAGGGCCGGAAAGGCCATGTCTAACTGATCAGAAACCAAAATTATTGCTCACCATAAGTAGCAGCCAGTCACAAAGTTAGAACTAGATTAAGGTACCAATTAGGCATTATGAAGGGTGAAGGGGGAAATGTGTTGCAAACCTTTCAAGAACCTATCTACAGCAGAGGAGTTGAAGAGGGATATCTAATCAGGCAACCACAGAAAGTGAGAGAGGGCTAAAAAATTAGCCATCTAAGGTGCCCAAAGCAGAGCCCTGATGGGCAAAGGTAGGATATATAGAAGGGCCTGTGAAAGGGGAGCAGAAATAGGGTCAACCTGTTTCACCATGTCACAAACTTGTCCCAACAGCAGGCGTATACCTGGCTGCCAAGATAAATTTGGAGACTTCGGGCAGAAGATCGAAAGCTTTCAACTGTCATCGCTCAATCTCCAACTATGGAGAATTGACCGGTTCAGGTGGAGAATCCTCCCCTGCTGCTGAGAAAGAAGATCCTCCCGAAAGGCCAGCCTGATTGGAGGACCGAGTGCAATTCTCAACAGCTCAGATACCAAACTCTCCGAGCAAAGTCTGGAGTCACAAGGATGACTAGAGCGTGTCCTTCCTGATTTTCTTAAGAAATCTGGGAAGAAATAGTACGGGCAAACAGGTGTACAGGAGGCCTGTGCTTCACTTGAAATGAAAAGGGTCTCAGAGCGTGAGCCGCCTTGGAAACTCCAGCACACAGAACTGCTGGCATTGGTGTTCTCAGTGGTGGCAAACTGATCTAACCAAGGCTCTCACCACTGCTGAAATTGACCATGCACCACTTCCGAATGAAGACACCAATCGTGATTCGCTAGGCATCTTCAGCTGACACTGCAGTGGTGTTGACCTGAACACTTGTACTAGCCTTCCCATGATGGAGGGTAGAAAGGCTCTCATGCCAGCCGGATCGTCCGGAGCTCCAGAAGGTTGATGATTAAAAATCAGGTTGCTGATTGCGTTATAAGCTCAGGTCAAACAATAACCACAGTCCTAGTCAGGGTAAGAGGCAGGCAACTCTAAAATTTTCCACACCAGGTTAGAAAAATAGAGATAAATTTAATAAATAAAACAAGGACAGAACAACAAAAAACAAATAAGTAGAACTGGAGGTACAGAATTTTAAAGTTTACACTGAATAATAGTGTCAGGAAGCAAAAAGCAATACTGGGGCTACCTGATCTCGCCAGGTCAGGACAAGGTCACAGTTCATGCCCAACACAATGGAGCACTGGCCGGCTACAGGGATCAAGTTATGCACACTGAACTAAAGTATCTTAAATCCTGGTTGCAGAGCGTTTGTATGGATCCACGTCAAAAATGCATAGCACAACAGCGGCAATACATCAGTTCCCAGATGCAACGAGACTGAGGTGTGAGGTCGTGATGCGTCGATGTTGAGGATACTGTAGAATAGCTTGCAATGCGAATGCCAGGTTTGAGGATGCGCAGTGCAGTGGAGACATTGTGTCGGTTATGATGAGTGGTGAAGCTGCGATGCAGAAGTTTGGTGTCCTCGTCTAGGCTGCCGCTGACGTGAGATGCAAGGATCTTGCGCCAGAAAAAGCATTTTGTAGTGGTGGTTTCTGAAAGTAACGCTTCAGTCCCAGGATGTGGGATGAAGTGGCGAGGCAACTCATGTGCAACAGGTCTAAACCATGCAACAGTGGTGATGCATTGGTTCTGCTCGAATATGCGTCACTCAGCAGGGGATGCATTGGTTCTGCTGCAGAAACACCTGGGTGGCACAATCAGTACTGCAGGCACACTGGTAACATTTAATTTATAGGTCCTGGACACAAGTAGTGCCACTTTACAAAAGACTTGTAAGAAGGGCCACTGGAATTATGCAATTGTTCGGCCCCCAGCATTTGTTACATGTTTACACATTTTCCACATAATCCATCTTCTGCTGCATAATCTGCAGATATTGACAAAAAACGAATTTTGTTTCTGGCTCAAACGATTCAAAAGCTACTAAAAACACAGCAACACATGTTGCAGCTTAGCGGAAGGCCCTTTGTAAAGCTTGACTGGTCACCATTCTGTTGCTTACTGCTATATTTTTGTATTAGACTGGTGCTAATAATGTGCAAGCAATGCCCAGGAAGTGGTAACAAGTGCAAAAATGACAGGGCGTGACTTGCATTGCCAAGAGTGTGAACGTGTTATAGCGAGGTTCCGCCATGCAGCCCAGATTATCTGTCATTTATCTGCTAATGCGCGTATCATCCGACACGGATACGTAGCGGAATGCACTACTCTAGCACTGAAGAGCTGTGGCTCAACCCCTTGATTGCCAAGCTGCCTGAATAAACTGGTAACAGATGGAAATGCACTGCTGGCGATTGTGGCCTATGCCTGGTGCGGCGTGCTACCTGAGGGAGGCACAGCGGACGCAGTGGGTCACCGAACCCGTGAGGCACACTGACCTGACCGCCCGCTGTGCTGCCAGACAGGTGCAGGGCCCTAGTGCAGGTCGCTCTCAGTGGCCCTAATAGCTGGGTCCAGGTGGACTCACACCATAGGGGGTGTGGCCTGGGCCTGTCTGGAGGAGCTGCTGGAGCACGGCTGAGCAGAGAATGCCACTGGGCACCGGCGCTGGGATTTACGCTCAACCAGCTGCCCTTCCTGCAGGACTGATGTTGCTGTGGGCTCGTGGCGCTTGACTTGGCAGCACTACTGGGTACGTGTCGTATTATGAGGCCCTTCGCTGACCGCACTGACTGCTGTGTGCAGCCAGGTAAGACTGTTGCACAGGGAGGCTTGGGTGGTTGGTGAGAGCGTCTGCGCACCTGCCCCTACACATGGCCTGCTATTTAATTTGGACTTGCAGGGGCCTTTAGCCCCCTCTCCACCCAAGCAGAACTGGGGCCCTCCAATATTTCCATACCTGCTGCACTGGGGCTTGACTAGCCTGCGTCCGGAGTACCATGCTGGGACAATCACACTGCCAGGAACAGTGTACCGCCTTCCCCTGCAGACTTCCCCGCACCGCTCCATGCCTGCGACTCTGTAGGGGTGAGGGTCCAGGGCCATGCTCTTGGCTCGAGCCTGGTTCCAGAACCAGATTGACCCCTGGAGGAGCACACCTACCCAATGTCCCACACAGCAGTGGGAAGTCCTGTTATGGATCTTACCTCAACCGCTGAGGGGGCTGGGGTCGTACCGGATTGAATGGTGGGCCGTGGACTGCTCTGGGGCCGCACTCAACTCCCTGTCCTGTGCTAGAATCACTCCAACTTTCATCTGCTCCTGCCCTGCCTCCTGGAAGCACCTGACTGCCCTCATTGATGTTAAGTGAGTATACGGCGCTGGGTTGCTCGTTCTGCTGCACTCTCCTAGGATACGCTAGCATATGCAAGCGGGCCCTTCAATTCAGTTCTTGCAAGGAAAATAGCACTCCCCAGATGACGCATTGCCTCAAGGAACTCTGACTGTACGTACCAGAAGGATTTAGGATACCTTGCAACCCACCTATATTAGGTACTGCCCTTATGCCCTCGCTCTTGCTACTGATGCAGGTACCAGCTGGACCGATGCTCACTTCAAATCGATCCTAGGTAGCAAATTTATAAATACTCTGCACTAAGTATAGTGCTGCCGTTGCTGAGGTGTCAACTGGCCCTGGTAAGCGGGCCCCTGTAGCTAAACTGTTGGCGCTACTTCAAGAGACACACCCTTCATGCCTAGTGCCATGGGTCACTTGAAATCTGGCACTGGTGGCATATCCTCCAACGCACCCACCCTGAAAGACTGGCCAGATGTGCCAGAAAGTGTTAATTCTTCTGCTTCCATGGGGAGCAAGCTAGACGCAGTACTCGAGGCAGTGGAATGGCTTGGAGCCTCCCTGGATCAGATAAGAACGTCCCTTGAAAATAAATTTGACAATGTGGTGGCTGACCTCACATTACTGCATGCAGATCACCACAAGCTAGCCAACAAAGCCTGCACCCTAGCTGACCTCGCTCCTAAAATCCATGAGATGGAAACCTCCATGCAGGCGTTGGCTTAAAGTGTGAACGTTCTGGAACGCAGAGCGGATGATGCAGAGGGACTTTCCAGAAGAAACAACGACTGCATGGTAGGATTGCCGGAGGGATTGGAGGGGAAAGATGCTGTTGCATACAGCTGGATATGGCAACTGATCCCACCAGAGGCATTATCACAGTTCTCCACAGGGTGTGCTCACCGGATTCTGGGGCAGCCTTCCCTGCCTGGATCAATTCTCCGGCCTCTACTGTTCCATTTGCTACACTATGGTGATAGAGACTTCATTCTATTTTAAGCACGGGCACTCTCGGACATCACAGTAGAGAATGAAAATATAATATTATTTAAGGACTATACTATAACGGTGCAGAGACAGAGAAACTCCTTCCTGGACATGAAACGTTGGTTGCACACACTCAACTTAAAGTAGTCGCTCCTTTTCCCTCCCCACCTGCGAGTTTTTGCAAAGGGAAAATCACTGCGGTTTGATACCCCCGAGGCCACTTGGAGTGGTGGTTTCCGTCAAAGGACTTACCTTGCCGGCTCCTAAACCTGGAGGCTCCAAGTGTTTCTCAGGTGACGTCATCGAGCCACCGCTGTCGCAACCCAAACAAGTCTCTGATCGGGAACAGATTGTAAAAGATCAATGCAGGACCTTACAAACGGGGGAGGCCATCAGAGAAACGCCGCAGACATTGGACCTAGACGATGGACCTACCAGATCTGGCAGTGAAGATGGTTCTTCAAGTAACTGGCCTTCTGAGGATGATTTTGCTACACCTTCCTATGTAACATACAAACAGTGGATAGCATCATTTAAACTGAACTCTGTGCCACATTTATGAACCCTTGCTGATACTGATAATATTCACTATCTTATAGCTGATCCTGCATTACATTGCTGCATGTCCGAAGCTGGGAAAAGACAAGTACAGCAATCAATTCCCCCCCTTTTTTGAAGGCATAAAATGTTGCGCTAAACATGTATTCATCTGCTGTGTCACAAATATTGCTACGCTATATATCCTTCTAATGCCTATTCACTCAAAATATTTGGGACACCTACTACTGGGCTCCTTTTGCCCTGCCTCCCCAGCAGGTATACTTTCATCCCTTTCACTAGCTGAACCAAACTACACAGTTTGTTAGGATACACATTGTCCCTCTGCTCTGATTGTATTTACTGCTTTTGTTTTTCAATTTTGATTGTTCAAATGTGTTCTTTTTTGTTGTTCAGAGTCCAACTCCAGACCCATACCCACGCACCTTGGCCACTGTTTATGTGGTGTGCTGTGCTGTGCTCCTGGCCGCTTTGTGACAGTCTACGGCGCTGCTCCCTTTCACTACACGAATGGCCCTCACTAATATTCTAACATGGAACATGTGGGGCATCCATAAGCCTACACACATGCTCCATCTTAGGCGACGCTCCACCTACATTGCACTCCTACAGGAGACACATTAACACTTCCGGAGGCAACTAGGCTCCAGAGTCGCAGATGTAGTCAGCTGTTTGCCACCAAGCTTTCCACCTACACTAGAAGGGCATTAATATGGGTTAGGCAGGGTACCCCCTTTGTAGCAGACAAGACTGATATTGACACGGAGAGAGCAGATACGTTTTTGTGCTCGGTCGAACTCGGAACAAACTCTTTTCCTTAATAAGATGTCTGGCACACTTTTATTCTAGAGCAGGCTTCGTGGCTCATAGGAGGTGACTATAACAGGGTCATCGAGCCAGGACTTGACCGCCCGCCCCGCCCCCCTTGCCCGCCCCCCCCCATTTCCCAGTGGGCCCGCGGTCTCAACTGCTCAAGCACTGCACAACTGGCTCCAACATTGGCAGTTTGATTTGATTTATGATTTGATGAAAAAAATTATAGAGCGCACAAATGCCCTAGGGCGTCTTGGCACTTAGTCAGATGCAGAGTCTAGGACTGCCCAAGGTGGAGTTATACTATGCCGAGAAGAGACAGGTTTTTAAGGCCCTCCGGAATAGTAGCAGTGACGGGCTGTTTTTTATTGATAGTGAATTTGGTTCCAGGTCTTACCTGTGTGCAGCAGGAAACTTCTCCCTCCCCCATCTTAGCTGTTTGAATCTGGGGGTTTTGATCAGCTTTGCGTTGCTTGATCTGAGTTTTCTTGATAGATCGTATTGTTTGAGGTTTGATTTTAGAAATTGGGACCCTACCCCCTGAAACGCCTTGTATGCCAGGCAGGCCGATTTGAACCTTACACTTTTCTCCATTGTGAGGCAGACTGACCGCGAAGGGAAGGAAGGAAAGCCTTTAGTGCCAAACGTATTGCTCGCAATTTCAGAAGGTTGATGTGAAGCAACCTTTCCTCTTGAGACCAAAGATCCTTGACCTCCAGATCCCCCAGATGAGCACCCCAGAGTGGAGGAATCCGTGATCACTGTGGCCACCAGCGGAGAAGGCTGAATGGGCTTTCCTCGAGACAGGTTGCCCTACACACACCACCAAGTCTGCTGCAGCGTCTCTGGAGATTCTGACCTTCTCCCCGAGAACTCCATTGTGTTGACACCACTGCCTGCGAAGGTACCACTGGAGTTCCCTCATATGCCAGCATGCATGACTGACCAACAGTATGCAGGAAGCGAACAGACCGAGCAGACGTAGAGCCTTCAGGACTGGAACAACCGCTCAATGTGAAATAAAGGAATCATCTCCTGAATGTCGAGAATCCTTTGCGGAGGCGGAAATGCCCGACACAGACTAGTGACCAGTATTGCCCCTATGAACAGGCTGCGCTGAGAAGGCACCAGGTGAGATTTGGGTACATTTACTGAGAAACCCATTTTGAACAACAGTTGCGCTGTTACTTGCAAGTGGCGCAACACCAACTCCGGAGACTTGGCTTGAAACAACCAGTTGTCCAGATAGGGGAAAATAGGAACCCCTGACCTTCTGAGATGTGCCGCTACCACCGCCATCACCTTTGTAAAGACCCAAAGTGCGGAAGTCAAACCAAACGGAAGAAGCGCAAACTGGTAGTGTTGCGACCCCGCTGTGAACCGGAAATACTTCCGATGCGACTTCAGGATAGGAAGATGAAAATACGCATCCTGCAGATCGATGGACACCATCCAGTCTTCCTGTTGCAGCGCAAGAACCTGATCTGAGGTCAACATTTTGAACTTTTCCTGCCTGAGGTAAAGATTCAAAATCCTGCGGTCCAAGATCGCCCTCAATCGACCGTTTTTTTTGAGGGGTCAGGAAATACCGGGAGTAGCACCGCTGAGCCCTCTCCTGCTCTGGAACCACCTCTATCGCACCTTTCTTTAACACAGTACGAACCTGCTGCTGCAAAAGCAGTAAGTGGTCCTCTGAGCACCAACCCTGGTGAGGAGGGTAAGGAGGAGAAAACTACAAAAACAGGAGGACGATCCCATTCTCTACAAGATTTAAAACCCAATGTTCTGAAGTAATCTATTTCCAATCTTGTAGAAAATGGGACACCTGACCCGGACCAACATGTTCTAAAATGGGGGATCTAGAACTGCTTTCCTGATGCACCAACGGTGGCGGGGGGAAGAATAGGAGGAGGAGGCGGAGGACAGCTCCCCTAAGACGTCCTCTATTTTTACCCCTGTACCATTTGTACAAAAGATTCTGCTGTTGGCTCTGTTGAGATTGTTGACGGCCACAAAAGGAAGCAGCCCTTACAAATCCACGATACTGCTTGAAGCCGTATCCTCTAGATTGCGTTTGAAGGCCCAGAGATCTTGCTGTCGCTCTGCTATCCTTAAAGCGGTGCAAGGAAGAGTCAGCTTTAGTGTCAAACAGTCTCGACCCATCAAAGGGCAAATCCAGCTGAGTTGCCTGAACATCAGGAGAAAATCCGGACGACCTGAGCCAAGCTTGTCTTCTTGTAGTTACAGAAGACCCCATTACACGAGCCACAGAGTCAGCAGTGTCTAGACCCGATTGCATCAATTGACGGGCCTCAGCCTGAGAATCAGAAACGAAATCCATGAAATTTTTCCGGTCATCTTCAGGCAACTTTGGAGCTAACTGCTTTACTGAGTCCATCAAATCAAGGATATACCTCTCAAGTAGACAGGTAGCATTAGTGGACTTTAGTGCTATGCGCACAAACGAAAATACCTTATTTGCCGCTTGCTAATTTTTTTTTAGAATCCCTATCACCTGGTATAGTAGAAAATAACCCAGAAGATTGCTTCAAGCAAGAAGCCTGGACCATCAAGCTTTCAGGTGACGGATGTGAAGACAGAAAAGCCAGATCCCCAGGAGCAGGTCTGTACCTGATTTATTTATTTATTTATTTATTTATGCAATTTGTTAAGCGCAACAAATACCCTAAGGTGTCTCGGCGCTGTTCAGATCAAGTGCGTGGAAATCAGGACTTACTGGTTAAAGAGCCAAGTTTTTAATTGTCTCCGGAAGATCATGAGAGAAGGGCAAAATTTTATATGGAGGGGGAGAGTGTTCCACAGCCTAGAGGCAGCGACCGTGAAGCGTCTATACCCCCAGTTCACTTTTTTAGTGCGGGAAATTGGTAGCAGATTGGCAGAGGAAGAGCGCAACGCTCTTTTGGGCGTATCAACAGAGAAGGCTTGCTTTAAAAACTCTGGACCTGTGCCGTTCCTGGCCTTATAGGTGATAGATAGGGCCTTAAATTTTGTGCGGCTCCGGACCGGAAGCCAGTGCAGTTGTCGAATGATCGACGAGAATTCTGGGGTGTGGATTAGAATTCTGGCAGCAGAGTTTTGGATAAGTTGTAGCTTATTCAGAACTTGTGCTTGGGCATTTAATAGTAAACCGTTACAGTAGTCAACCTTAGATAAAACCAAGGTTGACATCAGGGTTTTGCCTGCGCTGGCTGGGAGAAACGGCAATAATTTCTTAATCATCCTCAGAGTGTAAAAAGATGCAGAGACTACCGCGTTGGCATGGCTTACAAATGACAGTTTATTATCAAATGGAACACCTAGGTTCCTGACTTTATTCACCGGTGTCGGGGGGAGGCCTAAGTCTGAGGGCCACCATGCTGGGGACCAAGACGGGGTCAAGCTACCGAATATCATGACCTCCGTCTTGTCTGAATTTAATTTTAAACAATTGTCGTCCATCCAAGAGCTGATGGCCATCATACCGTCTTGGAAGTTGGCTGCAACCGCTCTTCCATTGTTATGAACAGCCAGTACCAACTGGGTATCATCAGCAAAGGATGTTAAACCTATACCGTAGGATTTAATAACCCGCGCCAAGTCCGACACATAGATGTTGAATAGCGTCGGACTTAGCGAGGATCTCTGAGGAACACCACACGGCAAGGTAAAGATAGGGGAGATGAAGTCACCCAGTTTGACTGACTGCTCCCGGCCAGAAAGAAAGGAGGTTAGCAGTGATTTGGCCTTGTCCTGAATGCCGATCCTTCCAACACGGTCGATCAAGATGTTATGATCGACCGTGTCGAAAGCCGCAGACAAGTCCAATAATATCAGGACTGCTGCGCCTCCTTGATCCATGATCACTCTGACCTCGTCTGCTGCCTTTATAAGGGCAGTTTCGGTCCCATGGCCTTTCCTAAAACCGAATTGAGTATCATCAAGAAGATTATTCTGGTCAATGTATTTGGCCAGCTGATGATTCATGATTTTTTCGAATATTTTTGAGGGAAAAGGAAGGCATGCAATAGGTTGATAGTTTTTAGAATCAGAGGGGTCCAAGCTTGATTTTTTTAATAACGGTTTCTTGCAATGGACCGGGAAACTGCAAGAGCAGACAAGGGTTTTTGCCAGACTTCTAAAATAGACTATGTTACAGCCTCATTGAAGGGTAGAAGAGGTTCGGAAACTGCAGAAGATGTGTTTAGAACCTCAGTCAGGATGTTAGATTTCACCTCAGCTGAAGGTAACTGCAGAACAAGCAACTCAGCTGACTTCCTTATTACGACATGATAAGGAGCAACATTCTGTAATACCCCAGCCTTTGGGGATGAGCGATCATACTCAAGAGAAGTATCCAATCCACTGGCCTCCTGTAAGCCTTCAAACTTGTCCACAGATTCAACAATCTATCCTTCCTCCTGTTCCTGTCTATATTCCTCCTCTTCAAGAAGCCTCTGCGCATCCCTTCTAGAGCGCTGCTTCAGAATCGGTGTTGGCAGTGCTAGACTCGGCGCCGGTGACGAAGGCATCGGCGTCGATGGAGGGCTTTCTGCTTCAAATCTCGGCGTCGTTCGAATCGGAGGCAGCACCGACTAGACAGTCGAAGGAGTCCGAGGACCCGGAGTGGAAGACCTGGGTACCAGAAAATGCCAAGTCGGAGTCATCAACAAGAATGGCACAAAGGGCGCCTGGGTATACTGGTGAGGTATACTCAAATTAAAGGCCAAAGGTCCCAAGGGGCCCGAAGGCACACCAGAAGGATTAGAAGCCCTGGCAAACATCGCATTTAAAAAATGCGTACTGGCTGTTCCAGGAGCAGGAAAAGGAGGTCTTGGATCCGTACCTTCCTGAACAGGAATCACCTGAGGCTGATCTAAAACCTGCGGAGCATTAAGAGTTTAGCCTCACATTTTTTTAGGGCTTTCGGATTCAACTTCCTGCAGCTTCTACATTCATCGACGTCGTGATCAGAATACATGCAACAAAGGCAATCATCATGGGTATCAGTGATCGACATATGACAGCCATACTCCCTGCAGGGCTTAAATCCGGACTTTCTAGATGTAGCCATTAGAAATCTTCAAGGAAACAAAGTAATCCCTTTAGAAAATGGAGAGTCCTTAGAAAACCCGTTACGCATGGACGGCGCGGAAAAAAGGGAAGTGGCGTAAGCACGCCGACGAGGTCTTCTTATGGCTCCGATGACGGAGTTGCGAGCAGAGCCGTGCTATTATGACGTTCTTGTCGACGTGGAAGAGCTAGGAAAGAATTTCCGGAAAATGCTGGCCCAGGGGATATTCAAAAGGTGAGGAATCCACAGGCAAAAGTATCAATCAGAATGTTGCCATCAGTAATAAAAACTAACTATTTGGATCGGACCCACTCTGACCACAACCCGCAATACTTACAGTTGGCATGGGATACCAATACCCCGCCATTCCCACTTCACAACTGCAGCCGGGGAAGCTGGAGGACCCTCCTTTCGGGACATCCCCAGGTACCACCATAATTCAATATTTTGACCATAAAGATTGCACTGCATCCACACTACTTCGAGTGGGATGCGTTCAAGGTCACTATGTGTGGACATTGCATGGATAAGCAGAAGAATATGCGTAGGCACTTTAAAGGCAACCTTACTCGCATCCATTGTACACTTCTCCATATCGAAACCAAAGCCAGACGCAAACAGAATGAGGCACACCAATTAGCAAACAAGCACGAAGAGCGTGCATCCCTGCTTGAGAGACTGCTTTGCTCAATTACATGGCCCACTCAGCCCGTAAGCATGCTGCATCTCTACCATTGACGCTTTACTTTATACCCAGAACAAAATACACGACGAGCTCACGCGACATTATACATACTTTATCAGGCAATCACTGAGCCTGCTGAACTTAATACATTCTTTTACACAATCTTGCTGCCTCGAATCAAGCTTGCACAGCAAACAGAGCAGGATGACTCTACCACACAGTTCGAAATACAGGAAAGTATTTGTGCGAATGCCACCGGTAGGACCCTGGGTCCCAACAGCTTACCTGCGAATACTATAAACGCCTATTCTCAACTAGTTGCTCCCAAGCTGAAACTCCTGTAGGAGAAAGACCTCTCTGCTTCTACCTTAACTGTGTCCCAGTGAGAGGCTCTGCTCGTCTCCCTCCCCAAACCCGACAAGGATCTCATTGAACTGGGGCCGTACAGGCCACTGGCATTGCTTAATACAGACTGTACAGTCCTGACTAAAATCCTTGCAACTCAATTAGCGCCCCAACTGCCAACGCTGGTCCACCCATACTAAAACTGGTTTCCTCCAGCACGAAGCACCTCCTTGAATCTCAGGGGTATCTTCCACATCATGAAATATTCACCACAGCATGGGCCTCAAGCAGGATGCCATGAACTGAACCTCGAAAAGGCCATCAACTCTTTGGAGGGACCTTTTCTGCTTAAGGCACTGCAAAATGGCATGGAATTGGATCCTATTTGTTGCGCTTAGTGCAAATATTGTACACACACCATTTGATTAGAGTCAAAACTGACCCCTCCATCTCTGGACCAATATCAATAGGCAGGGGTACCCGCAGGGTTGCCTATTCTCCCCCTTACTCTTTTCACTTTAGATATAACTGCTAGCTGCCAACCTCCGGCGACAGAGGGAGACCTGGGGCATACCATTGGATGATGGTCAACATGTCATATCTCTTTATGCAGATGATCGGCTACTGTACCTTAGAGACATCCATAACATAATGGCCTCAGAGTCAACTTAGCAAAATCATGCTTATTCCCCCATTCTGGTACTTGGGCATTCACATTTATAATTCACCTGAGGATCGGTTTGATGGCAACCTCACGCATGCAGCCAGGTCTATCAGTTCCCAAATGGCTTTGTAGCAGACATTACCGATATCGGTGATGGGCTGGCTTGCCCTGATTAACATGGTGGTCCTCGTTTGTTTTTTCCCACTGGGAGGGCGACCTTACCAGTCCCTGCACAGGCAGGCAGTGGACTGTAATCCTAGAGAGACCCACTAATATACTGCACAGTATGAGGTTCCGCCTAATACAGTTTTATATTGCACACAGGGCCCGCCTTACCCCTGCCAATAAGAACCGCTATTATATACCTTGCAGTAAATGTCTCCCCCAATGTGCCCTGGTAGATACAGACCTGCTTCTGAAGCTGTGGTCTTGCCCTTCATTTCATACTTATGAGCAAAGTGGTACGACCCAGCTATCGGCTTGTGTAGAACGCCCGCATTGCATATGTGGGAAGCAAGAATACTGGGTTGATTCCCCAGGGCCAAGACGACAAGGCCAACCCCTAGATACCTCGATTTGGGCTCACTAGATTCCTCGATTACGGCTTACTTGCGGCAAAATCACCTGAAGGTGGTAGCTGCCAGACCTCGAGGCTTGGATGCAGAATTTCCTTGTGTGGGCGCAGACGGAGAGTGTAATGTTGCACAGGGAGGATGCTCTGGGCTTGCGCAAATACCCTGTGGCCTCCAACTGGGACACCATACTGACAGATCTCCTTACTCTCACACAGGAGAATGATGGGAGTGGTCCCCACCCTTAAGAAAATGGGGGCAGCGCAATGGTTGGTTGTTGCGCACAATAACTAGTGGCTCACCACGCTGATCTATCTTTCCTCCTGCATGGCCCACTTAGGATGTATTTCACCTTCCATAGTTAGATACTTCATTGGACAGTATGGGTTGGCGCAGGGGAGGTGCCGTGATCTGATGCTGCAGGCTTCAATTGTTTCTAGTGTTTTGTTCTCATATAATGGAATTGTTTCACCTCTACTGCAAAGATGTGGGTAGCTGAACCCCTTATGGAATTTATGTGGACCGCTCAATGCTTTAACTTACTAACTATTCTGATGAACTTTATTAGGCGTGTGTCACCAGCTGTTAATGTAATCAATTGACTGATTTACCCTCTGTACTTGCTGAAAGCTGTATTTTGTCAATTCTGTGACACCACTGAAAAGCTCCACAGTGGGCAAAATAAAACTATAATCCTGCATTTCATCGTTGGAAACGTTGTAAAAAGTGCAAAAAGCATTATAAAAATGAAGTAATGCCATTATAAAATGTGCTGCATTAAGCCGCTTAATTTGCCTTTTCTTGCTGCATACTTTACTCAACCCTGCTGCCTAATTTGGCTCTTTCCCTGCGCATAATTCCAGTGGCCCTGCTTAGAAGTAAATGAAATATGCCAATTGGGTATGAGCCAATGTTACTATGTTTAGAAGAGACAGCACGGGCACTTGAGCACTGATTAGCAGTGGTAAAATTCTCAGAGTTCTAAGGTCAACAAAAACTAGGTCGGAAAAAGTGGGGAGGAAGGCAAAAAGGTTGGGGTTACCCTGCAGAAATGGCCATTTTCCAACACAACCCTACCCAGCCTAAAGCCAGGGTAGACTAACCAAAACCTTGATGGATTTTCCTGTTTAGGCAAAAGAATGTGGACAATGGGAGTCTATGGAAGGGGCACTTGTCAGTTCTAAGGGCCTGAATTAGTTCTTGGCGGATAGGTTACTCTGTCACAAAAGTGACAGTGACAGATGTCCCGTCCTTTGAAATATAAATTCCATAGGATAGAAGGGGATTTATATTTTGGAGGATGGGATATCTGTCACTGTTGTGACAGAGTAACCTGTCTGCCAAGATTTAAATTGGTTCCTTAGTCTCTATGAACTCAGACGGTCGGTCTATACCCTCCAGAGACACTGAACTGTCACACGGGGAACCCTTCTCATCTGTGAACTATATCTGAGCAGCATCTAATCTTCACTTGCTTACAGATGAATCACAATAGGCAGAGAGTACCCCCTTGGCCAGTAAAGTGATGTGGCCCATTACGCCCTTTGGGTCTGGCTTCTGTCCCCAACCCAAGGGGAAAATTCGGTCCATAAGGACAGTATTCAACAGAGGCCAATGACACCTGTCAGTGTTAGGAGCCAGACCATCCACTTCTAGGTGGAGTCTCTAAATGGGGATATTGGTTATGCCTCTCTTTCAGCCTTGGGGCTGGCAAGAAGTTCCCTATGGGCTTCTGAGGTTGCTTTGTCCTCTGAGGTGCCACAGAGTAGGAGGCAGTAACCCAGGGTGTCTTGCACCCTACTTCCATTTTACCTCCCACCAGTTCAGGGATGGTTACTCCCTCACCCTACCCTCTATCTGGGCTCCAGTATGCTCCGCGAGGTTCGGCGTAGTCATGGAGGCTGCCGTTGATGAGGGATTCGAGGAGCTTGTGCCGGGAAAAGCATGGCACAGTGGCGGTTCCAAAGGCGAAGAGTCATCCCAAGAAGCGGAATGCAACAGCGAGGTGACTCTTTTGCAACAGGTCCAATCCGCACAACAGCCGAAATGCATTAGTTGTGCTAGAAGATGTGCCTTCCAGCCGAGGTGAGTTGGTTCTGCTCCAGGATGCGTCGCTCAGCAGATGTGTTGATTCTGCTGGTGAAATACCTTAGGCGCACTTCAAAGGATCCAGGATTGGGGAGGCACCACTTGGCAGGATATACCCACAGCTGGCAGAGTCTAGGTGCAGAAGCAGGTTGGTTGGAAGTCTTTTATGGCCCTGAGACTTCAGATCAAGAGGGCAGCCAACTAGCCTTTGTAGTAACTCAAGGTTAAAGCGATGCAGGTCCATTTACCTAACCAACTGAAGAGGGCAGCAGGTCAGCACAACAAGGCAGGACTTCAGCAAAACAGCAAAACATCAGTCCAGCAGAGTGGCAGTCCTTTCAGCAGCACAGCAGTCCTTCTTCCTGGCAGAGTCTTCACAGGTTCAG
Organism: Lissotriton vulgaris; assembly: GCF_964263255.1. Taxonomy (NCBI): domain Eukaryota; kingdom Metazoa; phylum Chordata; class Amphibia; order Caudata; family Salamandridae; genus Lissotriton; species Lissotriton vulgaris. Next base: position 1,593,828,117 of record NC_141694.1, read on the forward strand.
AAGTGTACTGAAGTGGTGGTGTCTGAGGTCCAGTACTTCTATCCAGTGGTGCCTCTGTAGTGGGGGAAACTTCAAAGACATGCCTTTGAAGTGCACAGATGTCATCCTGTCAGCCCTGGCTCCAGAATCACTACAGGTGGGTATGTGTGTGGACAGGGCACAGCCTACTCAGGTGTAAGTGAAGCTATACCCAGCTCCTCCCTTCCATCCTGCCAGGGTAGCCCATCAATTCACACCTAAGTTCCCATTATGTGTGGCTGTTAAGGGGAAATACACAAAGCCCAGCTGTCACCCACCCAAGAAGAGATCAGAGACAGACAGCAGGCACCAAATGGCTAAAATAGGAAAATGCCAACTTTTTAAAAACAGAATTTTCAGAATTGCAATTTCAAATCCGACTTCACCTGAAGTTAGGATTTTAAATTAGGATTCTAGAGACACTAAACCTGATCCAGTTATATTTTCCAATTTGAAAATAGTACTTTTAAATTGTAATACAGTAATCCCAATGTCATCCTATGGGAGATATAGGCCTGGCAGTAGTAAAAAAAGACAACGTTTTTCACTACCAGGGCACGTAAAACTTGAAAGTTCATGTCCTGCCTTTTAAATACAGTGCACCCTTCCCCTCTAGGTTGCCCAGGACCTACCTTAGAAGTGATGTATAAGTCAAACAAGGGAAGCTTTAGGCAGAAGGTTTATTTTGCCAGGTTGACATGGCACTTTAAACTGCACACACAGGCTCTGAAATGGCAGGCCTGAGACACTGTTTGATGGCCACTTAAGTGGGTGGCACAATCAGTTCTGCAGGCTCACTAGCAGCATTTAATTTACAGGCCCAGACACATGCAGATACACTTTACAAATGACTTATAAGTAAAAATAAATATGCCAGTTAGGTATGAGTCAATGTTACAATCTTTAGAGGAGAGAGGACATGCATTTTAGCACAGGTTAGCAGTGCTACAGTGCTCAGAGTCAACAAAACTGAGGTCAGAAAAAGTGGAGAAGAAGGCAAAAGGTTTATGGGTGGCCCAGCAGAAAGGGCCATTTTTCAACAATGGTGTACAGTCCAGATTCCGACAGAAACCAGAGTCCTCTGATCTCCACTTCTCCCAGATCGGCACCCCAGCCCAGGAGTGGCACATCTGTCACTACAGTCCGCTCCGGTTGGGGAAGGGAGAAGGTTCTGCCACTGACCCAACTGCGGATTGTCAGCTACCACTGCAGGTCTTTTGCATTTCCCTCTGAGATCTGAACCAGGCCGGAGAGATTCCCCTGATGCTGTGCCCAAAGTAACTTCAGGTACCTGTGAAGCCCATCATATGCCGAAAGTCACTCTCACCGAAATCCAGGATAGAAGCTGAAACATCAGTATCACAGTTTGTCCTGTACTTGTCGTTTGTAGGTTAGGCCCAAAACTGCACAGTGTCCTTAACGGCACCGACGAAAGAGAGAGTCTGAGAGGGATTCAGGTGCGATTTTGGCACGTTGATAATAAACCCCAGTGAATGATGGAGGTGTCCTGGAATCTGGAGGTGGGAGAAGACTGCCTGGGGCAAGCCCATCTTCAACAGCCATTTGTCAAGGTAGAGGAAAAATTGAAAACCTGACCTCCGCAGATGCACTGCAACTACTTCCATCACCTAGGAAAAAACCCAAGGGGCGCTGGTGAGGCCAAAGGCGAGCAAGAGAAACTGAAAGTGCTCTTATCCCAACATGAACTGCAGGTAGCGCCAGTGGGTGGGCAGTACGGGGATGGAAAAAATACATTGTGAGAGTCCAAAGCTACCATCCAGTCTCCAGAGTCTTGGGCAGAAAGAAGCTGTGCTAAGGTAAGCATCTTGAACTTCTCCTTTTTCAGTGAAGCAATTAAAAATGCTCAGTTTTAGAATAGGACAGAGCCTTCCAACCTTTTTGGGCACCAGAAAACAGCTGGAATAGCAACCATGACTATGTCTGAGTCTAGCACCCTCCCGGGTCAACACTTCCTGACGGAGCAAGGAGAGATGGTCTTCTGACAACAGGTCATAAGTGGGTGGAATAGGTGGGGGGGGGGGATTTCCAGAAAGCGGATGAGTTAGCCCCTCTGGACTATTTGCAAAACCTACCTGTCTGATATTATGGACTGCCAGTGTGGCAGATGATGGTGGATCCCGCCTCACGCTAAGTGCCTGTACTGGTATAAGGATAAACGAAAGGGGTTTGGAGGATGCAGCTGCAAAGGGGTGGATGACTGACCTGACCTCTGGCAGTGGGTCCCATGTAGTCGGTGGGAACTGCATCCACGACCAGGAAAAGGCTGAGAAGCCTGTTGGCCTTGGTGGTTAGGCAGAAAGGGATGCAGCTGGTATGCCCTACAGTAGTCACAGAGGTGTAAAAGGCGAGCTGGGGATGGTGAGTGGCCATGGATAGGACCAGGGACTTGGCTGTAGCTCTGCTGTCCTTAAAGCGCTGAGTCTCCCTTCCCACCAAATAGGCAAGAGCCATCAAAGGGCATTTCAATGAGCGAAGCTTTGACCGTCACTGGAAAACCAGTGGTTTTCAGTCAGGTGTGAAATCTTGGTGCCATTGATTAAGAAATTGTTCTACCCAGCAAGTTAGTCGTGTGAAGACCACATGTGTAGGTGAACTTTGCTGGATCTCGCTAGTCAGCTATAGCATGGCCTCCTCCGAGAACATGGGCAGTACTTGTGCAAATGAATCCCACACAGTGTGGACCTATCGGCCTCAGTATTAAGGTGGAAGAAAAAATCCTCTCAACAAAGCTATCCAGGCTTTTGGATTTCCTTTCTGGTGGAGTGGTAGGGAATGCACAGGTATTGATCCTGTAAGTGCAGGCTTTGACCACCAAGCTCTTTGAGGTAGGGTGCTGGGTGAGGAACCTGGGCTCTACACAAATTAAAACATTTTAATGCTTGAAAGTTCATACAAAACAATATATTAGCATCTGGCAAAATAGAATTCTATGTCAGGACTGGAGGCGAGGTTTACGCCTTCTTTTCTCCACTTTATTGAACAGTAGCCATGTAAAATATAAACAAGAACTACTTTTCCCATGGTACTGATGGAGCAAGGACTCGTATAACAGACTTGCACAGACGCAATCCTCTCACATAAACCAGTAACGAAGTATTAACAATGTATTTTGATACCAATATGCACCACATTTCAGATATTTGTAGATAGAGGAAGCTTGCCTATGTGTTTTACTAACAAGTAACCCAAGTGTGACTTAAAATGGCTGCGAACGCGGGAAACTATATTGCGCATGCGTCAACTGCATCTACGTAGAATTACGTCTTTACGCTTGGAGGCAAATTTCTGCTTCTTCACAATAGCATCTAAAATGGCCGCTTGGAAACTTACGTGCGAAGCATCTGCTTTGCTGAAACTAAAATTAGTTGTATACTAAATGCTAATGCATGAAGAGTCTTTCTAAGTAAATGGGATTAGAGTAGAGATAGGTGGTATACAGTGAAATCATTTTGAAATTAAATTAATACCTTTCCTTTTGACCCCTCTATTAGTTCGTATTTGGGCCTCTAAACAATGGTAAAGTCCACCACCCACGTGGTTCCTCCAGCATGCACAAAGAGGACAAGTCCAAAACAGTGATAAGTCTTGAAACTCTTACAAGGATGGTCTCAGTACATTTCCTGGGAACCAGCTGAACATCCTGAAGATTCAATGGACAACAGTGAAATGTAAACATTGTTGGTGATAAAGTTTGCAAAGACGGGTGGGAAATAAAGCATAGGAGAACAAATTAATGGGCAGGAACTTAAGATAAGTGCTCTATGGTTTCTCTCGCTTCATACTGATGAAGTTTATTTGCAGGGTTTGCTTGTTTTTGTTTTAGATTAAACTGTCACAGCGTGTTTGCGCGTCGTGACACTTTTAACTGTTATGTTTATGGTGATATATGGACTATAATGGGTATTTTCCTCCCTCGCAGGTCACGTCGGTTTTACCGTCGTTTTTCTGGTGAAATTGCCGTTTTCTAAATGTGTGCACACAGCGGGCGGTTCAGGGCGCGAGAGCGGTCCTTCGCTCTTATGCACCCGAGCCTGGAGCCCAGTAGGCCTCGGTGTGCACTTTGAATTCCTCTCAGAGGAATTTCCCAATGTCCACGTGTTTCCCGCTGCTTGTCTGCCAGTGAGGGAGACGCCCGTAGGGGTCCGTAATTACGGTGTTGAATTTCTTCAAAAGACTAGGCTAAACCTATGCTTTGCTTTAGCAGGCAGAGTTGGTACTGAAGTTCCTTGACCCCTCCATGAGGTCTGGTTTTACCCCTGGTGGCTCCTTGTTTGGGACACGTGTCCCCCCCCCCCCCCGGCTTGAAACAACTGCTGTATATCCTGTGTCTGCTCCAGGCTGAGAGCCTCTACTAATTAGTGACACACTTGCTTTCTTTCTTTCTTTGGACTGACACCCAGTCCCCATTATAAAGGGCCACTTTATAAGGGTTTACTGTCTGTCACCCACAAGTGTCTTCCTGTCCCTCATTTTCCTTAGTGTTCCTATTTGGGATTTATTATTAAAATGGAATACGGTGATGAATCACAGGGTGGGGCAGACCCTATGCAGACCCCCCATGAGATGACAATTTTTATGACGCGGTGGCTGCGTGTATGTATGTGTGTGTGTGTGTGTGTGTGTATATATATATACACATACAGTGGAGGAGACTATGAATCCTCTGGAGGAAAGATCTTTCCCGCTAAATTTCCCAGGTATTCGAGAAATGGGTCCCACCTTCCACGCCTGTAACGCCTGCCCCTATCCCGGTGTCTGGGGATCCTGTGGGCCCCACCGGCCCCCGTGAAGCAGTGGTGGATTTGGATGCTTTTAATTGGTTACGCCAAGCCTTTACGGCTACTCAACCCTCTTCGCCACCAGAGAATGGGGGTTTAGCCCTTTTCACTCTTCCTTCTACTCCCGAAGGTGCAGAAGGTCCTGACACGATTCCTGGCCCGTCTGGTTCTAATGGTTCCTCACATCCTGCCACTTCGGCCACTGATTTATCTGATATGTTAGACCCGGCACATATAATTCATCCCCGGACAAAAAGGTCACCTGCTATGTGGCAAACCGTATATGTAGCCTCTTGAAAAGGAGGCTCAGAATTGTTTACGTGCAGAGTGCCCTCGTCCTTCCCTAGAGGGGAAGGTGGCCTTAACTCCCCAAGATTGATCCACTCATGGCCACTTTCTTCCAAAAGTTTAAGAAGGATCCCAAAAAAGGCACAGACAGCTCATGGTGTAGATGCCAAGATAAGCTCCTGAATGCCTTGTGGCCTCTAACAAAGATCCTTGATATGGAGGAAGAAGCCAAAGTTTTTGGTGCCCTTATTTCCAAGACCCTTTCTGGGTGGGCTCAGCGTGCTGTTCTCTTTCTGGGCAATGCAAACTGTGCCCTTTCAACCTAGGGACACCGTTCTGTCCTTATAAAGGTGGACTCTAAATTGGGGGATTTAGCAGACTCTGAAGCGGTGGCAGTAGCACAAGATGGTCTCTTTGGTGAACCGTTTGTTAACGAATTAGGAAAGTTTGTAAATACTTATACATCTTTAGACAAAGCGCAGACAACAATCAAGAAAGTTTTTCCACTGGGCCGGTCGAGGCAGGAGTCACTTGACAGGCCGTGGTGAAAACCAGTACCAGCAAAAGGGACAAGTCCCATCAGTACCAGGACTAAATAAGGTTCAGCAACATCTACCCAATGAGAGGACGTTGTGGCAAGGGTAGAGGATACAGAGGAGCAAATTCATCCGCAAGCCCCGGTAAGTTTCCCCCTTCTGTCCATTTAAGATTAGGGGGGCATTTTTCTGCCACACAGAAAGAATGAGAACTCAAGAACTATGTTGGATCTGACGACTTACTCTGATTGTAAGAACGTGTGTATGTGGATTTTATTACGCTTCCCAGGAGTTGATTGCATTATGCTTAAAACTGCCATAAAAACTTGATGTGTTTCAAGGCGAATAAAGGATGATTTTCGCAGCATTTAAAAAAATAAAAATAAAAAAATGATTAGGGGGGCATCTGGAGAGTTTTTTCCCAGCTTGGGTTTCCATCACAAGCGATGCATGGGTTCTACAGTCAGTTCCGGGATTCCACTTCGAGTTTTTCAGGAATCCTACCCAAAGAGTGCATCCTCCCCCACTCCGGTTCTCTCAACAAGATGCCTCTCTGGTGGATCAAGAGATACATTCTCTCCTGGCCAGGGGCACTATCCAACCTACCTATCTTCATCCAAAGGGTTTCGTCAGCAATATCTAGGTCAACGGCCGGTAATAAACCTGAGCGAGTTCAACAAATGGGTGGTTTACCACCATTTCAAAATGGAAGGGATTTACCTTCTCAGAGATGTCCAACGTCCTTTGGCTTGGATGGGCAGTTTGGACCTCAAGGACTCATATCAAGTGGTACCGATTTCCTCTCTTTACCGGAAGTTCCTTCAATTCATCTGCAAGGGTCAGACTTACGAGTCTGCCTGCCTTCCGTTCGGTCTCTCCTCAGCTCTATGGTGCTTTACCAAGGTGCTCAAACCAGTGGTAGAACACCTCAGAACGTGTGGGGTTCGTCTCATGGTGTATCTCGATGATTTGCTCCTTCTGGATGCTTCCTACCAAAGACTCCTCTCACATCTTCAATTGGCAATAAATCTTTTGCAGGGTCCTGGCTTTGTCATAAATGAGAAAAAGTCTCTCTTGACCCCTTCTCAGTCAGTAACTTTTTGGGGTTTTGTGATAGACGCAACCTAATTTACCTTAAGTCTTCCATTCCGGAAAGTAACAAAAATGTGTCACAAATTAAGACGGACTCTGTCCAGGCAAAAATAACACTCGGACAAATATCTTGCGTAGTTGGCCTTCACTCGTCATTAATTCAGACAATATTTCTGGGTCCCTTGCATTACAGGGCCCTACAATGTCTGAAGGCATACCACCTTCGCAGGGGTTGCCCATACTCTCACAAGGTGTCTCTGTCCGAGGAGTCTTGAGAAGAACTCCGTTGGTGGCTCTGTCACATGGAGGCTTGGAATGGTCGAGCGCTCTTCGGTTCAGCTCCAGACTTGGTTATACAGTCAGACGCCAGCAGGACAGGCTGGGGAGCCAGATGCGGCGCAGCTCCCACTGGAGGCTTGTGGTCACCAGAAGAACAACGCTTACACATAAATTGCCTAGAACCTCTACCATGTTCTTTGGCAGTATGCTGCTGGACAAAAGATTCCATCTAATCGTATGTCCTCTTGAAGGTCGACTATGTGTCCCCGGTCCGTTACATCAATCATTTAGGAGGCATTCGGTCGCGAGCCCTTTCGGACCTAACAGTGGCGTTTTGGCAGTATTGCATGGATCATCAGGTCTCGGTCACACCCGAATATCTACCGGGATGCGAGAATGAGGAGGCAGATTTCCAATCCTGCAACCTTAGGGATGTCAGCCTCTGGAAGCTGGGCCCGGGAGTTTTTGCAACTCTGAACTCTTGGTGGTGTCCGTTTTCCATAGATCTCTTTGCCTCCAGACTGGATCAACAACTTCCTTGATTCTTCAGTTGGAGACCGGATCGGATGCGTTTCTCCAGGATTGGAGTCAAGAGAAGGGGTATGCGTTCCCCCCTTTTGCAATGATCACAAGAGTGACAGCCCAGGTCCGGAGACAAGAGGCGGATGTGGTGCTGATCACCACCCTCTGGATGTCTCAAGTTTGGTTTCCAGTTCTTTTGGAACTTTCCTGGGATTCTCCAATCCTACTTCCCCAGTTTCTGACTCTCTTCAAGAGTCCAGACCAAGTTCCTCATCCTCTTCTTCAGGAGAACTCATTGCGGGTCATGGCGTGGCAGATTACGGGTAACACTGGGAAATCCCAGGACTTTCCAAGAGGGCTGAAGTCCTAATGGCCAAAGGATGGGCAGATAGTACGGTCAAGAAGTACAAATCCGCTTGGGAAGATGGTCCGGTTGGTGTATTCGAAGGGATCTCAATCCCTTGGACGCAGATGTAGTCCATATCCTCAATTTTTTTTGGCTCATCTAGCTCTGAGAGGTCTCGCTTAAAGATCTATTAACACCTTCCAATCAGCCATTTCGGCTGGCCATATTCCAGTTAGTGATACAGCGGTAGGCAAACAACCTTTGGTCTACAGATTGCTCCGAGGTATCAGATTGTGGTTACCCCCTGAACCACGCTATTTGTCCCTTTGGGATGTCAATCAGGTTCTTAATATGTTTCTCTCATGGCAACCCAATCGGTTTCTTTCCAGGAAGGAGTTGTCAGCTAAACTGGATATGTTGCTTTGTCTCATTTCTTGTCGACGGGTCTCAGATGTGAAAGCATTGGATACCACGGGCTAAATTTTTACCCCCACTGGGGTCACCTTCACTTTGCTTAGGAGGACTAAATGTCATACTAGAGTTATTTCCTATCCCGAGTTTCCAGCCGTTCCGAAGCTATGTGTGGTACGATGCCTGAAAGCAAACAAGGGGAGAACCCACTGGGGAGAGGCAATTACTCATTGCTCTCCGCAAGCCTATTAAGGCGGTTTCTTTGCCCACTATTGCACGATGGATTCGATGGGTGATGCAAGAAGCTGGTATAGATCTCAAGATTTTTGGAGCACACTTGGTTAGAGGTGCAATGCCTTCTATAGCTTTCGGTATGGGTGCCTGTTGGAGGATCTCCTCAATACGGCAGTGGTCTTCGGATTCCACCTTTAAGCAGGTTTTATTTCAAACCGGGGCTTAACATGGCACATTGGTGGTTAACAAGATTTAAACTCGCATAATCCTCGCCTCCAGCCTGGACATGAAAATGAAAAATTTCCTAGCTATCATAATGGAAAGTTTCAATTCTATTAAATACTCGGAGGCGAGGATTATCCTACCCTAGAGTGTCCTACAAAGAGATCACCCTCCATGTAATGGAGTAAGTCATTCTCACATTCTTCTAGTCATTTGTTGTTCATACTGTATATTATCCAAGTTCTACATTTTAACCATGTATTTTAAAGTTATATTAGAGTGCAGTATGTACCTGTATTTTGGAAAGTTTTTTTCTACAGGCCTTTTTGTTGTAAAAGAGCTTTTGGTGACAACTATCCTTATCCTTGCAGGTTCTGTTGGCAACAAACAGGATTCGTAAGGGTTATCTTTTGGCTGAGTTCGCAAGTCAAAAGAGGACTGGGAGACAAGGAGAAAGGATTATATAGAACTGCCTATGAGCTGATTGGTTAACAAAGTGGTTCTTACTGGTTGATTCAACTAAGTTTTTCTCCCGATGTACCATGGGAAAAGTAGCTCTTGTTTATATTTTAAATGGCTGCTGTTCAATAAAGGGGAGAAAAGAAGGTATAATCCTCGTCTCCGAGTCCTTAATAGAATTGAAACTTTCCGTTACAATATTTAGGACATTTTTCATTCCTTTGTCATACATCCTCTGTGATGCTTTTACTTCTTAAATGTTTACTAATTAGATTTATTACAAATGCACGCGAGAATCTATACGGGGTTCCACTTTGTTTACCAGCATGATAACTCTAGTTAACCCTGATGAAGGGTCTTGTTGACATGAAAGCATTAGGCTGAGTGTTTGTAATCCATTTAAGAAACAGACTCTTCGCAGAGGATGTATGACAAAGGAATTATATTTTGCCAGATGTTGATATATGTTTTTGAATAAACTTTACTTTCAACCATTTAAAAAATTTATTTGTACAAAACTCGGTCTTCAGAAAGTTTATTCAGCATCAAATGGATTGAGCCCACAGGTGCATTTGTGACAGTTGCATTTTTGGAACTGGCTAGCCCACTTGCAGCCAGTAATCTTAGAACACTCACAGCAGAGCTGCCATCTTGGCTCACGGCTCGCTAGCAACCTAATGGTGGGCTTTAGAGCATCTGGATAGATCCCTCCTTGATGCAATGCACTGATAATCTCAGAGATGTGGGCAAAGGTGGCGATGCCATGTTTAATTAGGGAATGAGGGAGAAGATTAGATTCTGAGTCCATAGCATGGAGTTTGGATATTAGAGAGATGAAGAGTTGTGTGTGATTAAATTGTATGTTGTAACATGATCTTTTTGAACCATAAATTGCTTTAATGTACATGAATTGTTGAGCCGTGCACAGCAATGTTTAGCCTCAGTACAGTTGTATTTCTGCCATCTGCATCATTCTATTCAGTGGGGATGCCTGCCAGTAGTTAGCAGAAAATCAAGCAAACCTGAATGCTCCTTGTCAAAGGATGCAATTCTAGAGATCTGCCTTTCATTTATTCTGGTCTCTCTTTCAGAAAGCACTGCCATGACAGCCAAAGGTACAATGCCGATCAGCAGAAGGCAACTTCTGCTAATGCTTCTGGCTTACAAAGGACTTTAATAAGTGGTGGCCAGAGCCTATGGCCCAAGATCTGAATACCTGCCACTAGCAGGATGCTTGGGGCCATGAGGCCCAACAGCTTCAGAGTCATTCTTACCGAAATCCAAGTTAGGGGCTGAAACATCGTATCGTAACCTGAATATCCTGGACTTGCCGTTCAGGACGATAGGCCTGAAACTGCACCGTGTCAAGAATCTCGCAGATGAAAGGGAGCGTCTGAGAGGGACTCAGGTCTGACTTCGGCACATTGATAGTGAACCTTAGGGAATGCAGTAGGTTTGCCCTAGTCTGGAGTTGGGAGATGACGGATTGGGCCGAGACAGCCTTCAACAACTATTGAGATAGGAGGAATACTGGAACCCCTGATCTCCACAGATGGGCTGCGACCCCTGACATCACCTTGGTGAACACCTGAGGGGCACTGGTGAGGCCAAAGGGAAGCACAGCAAACTAAAAGTGCTCGTGGCCCACTGTGATCCTCAGAGATCGACTATGGGCAGGCAGGACAGGGATAAAAAAAAAAAAAAAAGAGGAACAGGCAGCCTGCAAGTCCAGTATTACCATCCAGTCTTTCGGGTCCAGGGCAGACAGGCCATGAGCAAGGGTGAGCATCCTGAAGTTGTTGAGGGCTCTGAGGTGCAGGATAGGGCGAAAGCCTCTGTTCTTGTTTGAAACCAGAAAATAGCGGGAATAACAACCACAGTCTATTTCTGGCCCGGGAACCTCTATAGCTTCCTTTGCCAAAAGAGTTTTGTCTTCCTTGCAGAGTATGCCAAGACAATCCTCCATCAGCCAATCGTAAAATGGGAGCATGGATGAAGGGGGAATCTCGGAGGGGTGGGAGTGGCCCCTTTGGACTATTTGCAAAATCCACATGTTTGAGTTGATGTTTTGCCAGGGGTGGAGATGATGCCGTATTCTGCCACCAACTAGGTGTGAATGATCCTGGGGGAATCGGACTAGGAGGATTTCGCGATAGAGGAGGGACTTGTCTCAACTTCCGGCCTCCCAACCCTCGGGGCTGAGGTGAACCGCATATACAGCCCGCAGAGGTTGCCAAACTTGAAGGGCCCTCTGCCTGGAATAAGGTTGGCGCTGTTGGTAGCCCCGTTCCATATCCACGAAAGGAGCAAAAAGTGGACACAGGTTGAGATGTTGTGGTGAGGCCCAAGGACTTGGTTGTAGTCCGCGAGTCCTTGAATCGCTCAAGTGCTGCATTTGCTTTGTCTCCGAAGAGACGAGAGCCATCAAAGGGTATGTCCATAAAATTAGAATGGACATTCCCTGAAAAGGCAGACGTCTTCAGGCAGGCGTGGCGATGTACAGCTACTGTTGTTGAAATCACTCTTCCCAGCGAGTAGGTCATGTCTAAGCCATATCAGACGGTGAACTTCGCTGCATCTCTGCGTCTGAAATAGCTTGGGAGAGCAGAATCCGGTCCTTCTCCGAGACTTTGGGCAGCACCTGCAGAATAACGTCCCAAAAGGCATCAACTTCAAAGTTATACAGGTGGAAGAGAACGTTTTCTTCCCAAAGCTTTCCAGTCTTTTTGATTCCCGGTCTGGTGATGTGGAAGAGAAAGCACCATGGGAAGTGCAAGCTAGAACCACCAAGGTTTGTGTGTGGGGTGAGGAAAGCTGGGTCGCCTGGTGCAGTGCGATGGTGGCGGGCAATCCTTTTGTTCACAGGAGCCCCTTTACTGGGCTTGGAAAAGGTGCCCAGAAGTAAGTCTGCCGAGGCCTCATTGAAAGGCAGCAAGGGTTCCGAGGTGGAGACATCTGGCTACAGGACCTCTGTAAAGATGTTAGTTTTGACTTCCACCATTGGGAGCTGCCGGTCCAAGATCTCCCCATCCCTGACCACCATACCAAATGATGCCCCCTCCTCCGTAGCTAGGTTAGGGGGAGACATCATGCCATAATCTAGGGCGGTGTCAATGCCACTGGCAACACCCCGTTCTTCATACCAGTCCATGTCTTGAGGGTGCAGGATTTCCAAGGGATCCTGCTACCCCTCCCAATTCATCTCATCCATTCCTAACAATTCAGAATAGGGCAGGTTGATAGGCATGGAGCTGTCTGACTCCGTCGGCGCCGGTCCCGGTGGATGCCCGACCGACTCTGGGTTGTCCAGAATGAGGATTGGGAGAGGTACCGACGGTGGGCGCCGGCGACGCAGAGGACCTCTGATGCGGCACTGGGGAAGGCCACCGGCACCGGTCCAGTGCCAGGAATGGTTCCAATAGGAGGCTGTGGCGCCGGAGCCGAAGGTCAGACCGCCCAAATACAGCACAATAGGGGGGGGGGGGTCACTCCCAGCCCCAGAAAGGGAGGGAAACATGAAGCCGACCCAGGCATCAGTTCCGTAGAGCGGGGCCTTGAACGCCGCGGTTTCTCCATTTTCTTGTGCGATAGACGGGCGCCCTTCAACTTCTTGTGATGCCTCTTACCGGACCGCAACGGCTTGTAAGAATAAGACCTCAATCCTCTGGAGCAGTGCTCAGACCTTGCTCTCGACCGAGATCAACAGGGCGACCTCAAAGACGCCTGGCCGTGAGCAGCTTTAGAGTCCGCTCCCTCAAAGCATTTGGCACCATGGCTCGCAATCGGAGCATGAGTTTGTGTCATGGTCGCGCTGCAGGCACCAGAGACATACCAAGTGGGCGTCCGTGACCAACATGGCGAGGTGACAGGCGCTGCTCGGCTTGCACCCAGAGGTCTTCTTACTAGCCATCCATAGCACACCAAAAGAAGAAGTCGACAAAAAGTTGAAAAAAGTCTACCCAAAAAATGACAGGGGGAAGCTCTCTTCGATGGATCTGTGATGGCTGGGCACAGAAAGAAAAGAACTGATGTCAGAGTGCCGGTTATATTGATGAAGCAGATGTCACAACGACGTGACGTCAAGTGGAGTCGACCGATGCCAACAACCATCATGCAGGGGTACTGCTATGAAAAATCTTCCAGATCCTGCCTGACGCCTGAATTTTCAAAGGTAAGGAATCTGTAGCTAGATGTCTCTATCAAATATTCCACTTCAACTAGATGCTCTTGTTTCCGTCTTGTTTTAGTTTTGTTCTGTGGAGGGAGGAGGGGCCTTGTTTCACAGCAAATATCTTTACAGGTTCTGGATAACTCCACCTCACTACACAGATGTGCCACTGTGGTCCCCTTTTAGCAGGTTTATTTCTTATGGCACTGATATTCCACACATTTCCCGGAGATAAGCCCTTGGAGATAAAGTAAGTAGCAGCTTTTGGAAGAGTATTTTAGAGACTGGCACCATTTGCTTAGCACAGTAGAAGTCCAGACAGTGGGATGAGCGGAGTTGAGCTATCTGGCAATGACTTATTATAACTTCACCCATGGGGCAACAGTGCTAACAACAGTTGCATCATGTTACAAATATAGTGAACTGGCTGTTTGCAGTGCAGGTATAGCATTGAGCCTGTAGGAATGGGGAAAAGACCAAGTTTTATTTATCAATATGGCACGCAGAACCCATCAGCATATATTAAATGACATTAGCAACGGTATCTGACCTGTTGAAGTTTGCAGAGTTTGATGTAAATTCTGTGGCAGCTGTAGAACAAACTGAGTTGAACTGTGGTTCTCTCTGAAGAAACCCTCGGTTGCTTTGGATTGCATAACCTTGGATTCCCACAGCTGATAAAGCAAGCACACAAGCAAGTTAGCAAAAGTCAATGACTTTCAGAAGCTCAACAACATAATTGCATCCAAGAAAATTCTACAGTAAACTATGGAAAATATTGCAAATACTAATAAAAAAAACTATTTTATCACTGACAAAAAGTTGCTGGTGTTCAGTTAACATCAACCTAAGAAACTTAAATCTCTAAGATTAGCTATTTTTGGCTCCTCACTTTCCGTAAAAACACAAGGCAGAAGTTACGAATATGCAGCAATGGTTTTCCTGCATAAATAAGTGCAAGTTAAATGGAAAATTTAGGACCTGGTATTGCTAATTAGAATGTTTCCAGAATTAGAGTAACATACAGTTTATTTTAATCCCAAATCATATCTCTTAACTTGTTCCTGATCATATGAGATCTTATAGTCTACAAAATGGTTCCGTCGGATAGCTCCTAATTCCTTTATCCGTACAATCGTTATAAAATAATTTAACAATAAACATTACTTTTAGGACAAAACACAAACCACAATTTTGTAGAAAAGCAAGTGTATTTTTCTTTTTGTTTTATTTTTAAGAAACAACTGTCATACATTATGTAAATAATTGATTAATTAGTGACTGTTGTTTCATGAAGTGATAAAAGTGAGGAAACAAGAATACATAAATACAAAAGAATGAAGAGTATTATATTTAAGTCTCTGTCCCAGTCTTTACTTCCAGTAGTAACCTGTAACTTCAACTTTTTTATGTTTACACTGATTAAGGACATGAGAAAGCAAGAAGTCAAAAGTTTGTATTGTAAGGACATCACGTAGGGTCTTCGTCAGGACAAAAGTAATAGAGACAGCTGAGTGTAAGTGAAAGGGACTCCCCCAATCCTGGAAAGAGTGCAACCTATTAAACTTGTTCAGGCATCGACAACTGCCTAGACTCGCTTCTCAAGGGGGTAATAAATCAAATCTCTCAACGATTGTTCAATGGAGTGGCCTCCATAAGGTAAGGGGATCCGGTAAAAATGATGGACGAACTGAGTGAAGTGGTTCCAGATAGCCGGTCACTGTTTGACTAGGCGAATGGCGCTGCCGTCCTCCTGGTTACAGGGAATGTAACAGAGTGAACTTGCAATGAATGCAACACGAACCTTCAGCCAGCGTTGGAGATTTGATTTATTACCAGCACAGACCCCAATATAACCTTTCAGACATAATTGCATCTTTCTTCCATCAATTGATTTATTACCCCCTTGGGAAGTGATCATCTTCAACCCCCTTCACATCTCTATGACGGTCTTCCTCCCATGAGTAGATGCATCAGAGATTATGTGGATGATGTCATCAGTGATGTCATTTGAGATGTCAATAGTGATGTAATATGTGACGTCATCTGCAATGCATTGCGGGGCGCACGTTATAGTTAGCTCAGCTAACTATAATGGCTGAATTTTTCTGGTTTTGTACAAGTGAAATGTCAGCCTAACAATAACGTCACTGAAAGCTGTGGTTTTTTCCAGTGAATTTCTAAGGTTCTTTAAATGTTATTTCCTAACTATAACGTCCCTGTAAAGAGGCAAGTGAGGTGCAGAAAGAAGCAAGAAAAGTGAAGAAAGAGTAGGAAAGGCACAGAAAGAAGCAAGAGAGGTGCATCATGAGGAAGAACGGAGTAGAAAGAAAAAAAGGTGCAGAAAGAAGCTAGAGATGTGCAGAAAGAGGCAAGGGAAGTGCAAAAGAGGAGAAGTAATGAAAGAGTAAAGGCAAGAGAGCTGCAGAAAAAAGCAAGAGGGGTGTGGAAAAAAGCAAGAGAGGTGTGGAAAGCAGCAAGAGAGGTGCAGATAGAATAAGAAAGGTACAAAAAGAAGAAGAAATGTGCAGAAAGAAGAGTGGTATATAAAGAAGCAAGAGAGGTACAGAAAGAAGCAAAAGAGGTAAGGAAAGAGGAAAAAAAGTACAGAAAGAGGCAAGAGAGTGCAGAAAGAGGTAAGAGGTGCAAAAAGAAGCAAGGGAGGTGCACAGAGAAGAGAAGTGAAAAAAGAGGCAAGAGAGGTGCAGAAAGCAAGAGATGAAGAAAGAAGCAAAAGGAGTGCAGAAAGAAGCAAGAGGAATGCAGAAAGAAGCAAGAGGAATGCAGAAACAGGCAAGAGGAGTGCAGAAAGAAGCAAGAGGAGTGTGGCAAGAAGTGCAGGAAGAGGCAAGAGAAGTGCAAAAAGAGGCAAGAGAAATGCAGAAAGTGGCAAGAGAAGTGCAGGAAGTGGCAAGAAAATCGGTCATTGTAATCCCTTGTTCGAAAACAGAGTCCATAGAACTGTATGATTCGGCTCAGAAACACCTGACCTTTCCAAATGCCTTTCAAAAACGATTCAGGCCAAACTTTTTCCGAGTATCGTAATCGGTTGTTGGGAACTGTGAACAAATCGGTCAGAAACAAGGGTTCTCAATCAGATTCGGCAAACCTGAATCCAATTCGGAGCCCTTCCGAATAGCATCGCAATCAACCACTAAGTCTGGAATGAACAGTACCTGAAAAAAAATAACACGAATCCCTCTCGCAATCATACAATACTATAAAACAAATAAAAACATACTCACATACTACTCTAAATATAAGTAACACTCTAAAACAAACCATAACACTAAACTTACGACACACTAACTGTACTTCAAATAAAATAATCTATCTAGTATACCACCCAACAACCAAAAACACAACGTACAAACCCTGAACAGTACCTAACTACCTTCACCCTACTCTTGAATTACTTTTAAAAAGTAATTAAAATAAAGTTACCTTAACCGATGCGAAGCAGCTTCCAAATTAGAGTTTCTCTGTGCAGAAACGACCTAAAACCAACACCAATAGACTAAAAAATAAGAGTTACTGAAAAAGAAATTGGCCGCCTTACTGAAATTAATAAAAAGACTATTCCCTATTGTACTCCATGTAAAATGAAAATCTTAATTACAAAAATGTAAATAAAATCAATGTAACAAATTAAGAAAATATTGTTTAACGTATTTTAGAAATGGTGCAATGTTTAGTAATATATTTTCCAACATACATAATATTTTTTACTATACATGATAAAATATTTCATGTTTTTTACTTATAAAAAATTATTTACTGTTTATAAAAATATATAAAATGTGTAATATGTTGAATTTTTTCATACTTTTAAACAATGTTTTCCTAACTATATAGGGCCTGATTACGATGCAGGATGAAACTGTCAGAGCCCTCCAGCCCGCGTCCTAATCGGCTAGTCGGATTCCTTTAAGACCGACCCATTATGATGGGGTCAGTTGGAAGAGAATCCGAATCACTTTTCCAAATGGCCTTCGACGGGCTCGGAGAGCCCGTCCGCCATTCGGAAAGCCTGCAGTAATCCCTCGGCCAGTTCTTTCTGGCCAAGGGAGAACAATGGCAGATTATCACTGCCTTTCTGTGACTGCCTATCCAACACAAAAAGACATTGGAAATCTGTCTTTGGGGGCCCCCAGCAGGGCCCCCATGGGAGCAAGGCCGTCAAATGGCAGCCTAGGGTGCACCTGGATCCCTGTACCCGGTGGGAGGCACCTAGAGGTGCCCGCCACGGGGTGCAGGGATGAACTTCACCTCTGTTCCCTGCAATGAGGGCATGTATTCCGTTCGGTCGCATCCTACTTTCTGGGCTGGAAGAAACAACATGAGGTTGTTCGGTTCCAGTTCCCAACCGATGTCGGGCAGACTCCGGTCCGTCCAACATAGGAATCGGACCCATAAGGTTTATTTTTCTTTAAAAATATTATAACAAATATATTATTATTTAATATCAAACATTAAAAAAAGAATATAACAAAAATGTTTTAGAAATATATATTAAACAATATACACTTTATTTAATCATTTAATATATAATTTAAAAATATAAACAATTGTATAACTATTACAAAATAATTAAATGAATATATGTATGCAAAAAATAATTATTATTTTGCCATTTGTTAAAATGTATGTTTCCAAACTTTTGCGTTATCTAAAATAAAAAGGTTAAATGCTAACTAGGTTTAAAAATAATATTTATGTTAAAATAATTACAAAATAGGTTACATTACAAAAAATGAGAAATGTTTTATTGTATTGCTTTACAAAAAATGCATACAATATATTGTACATAAAATAAAATGTACTTAATTTCTCTTCTTCATTTTTTCAATAAAGATAAATTGAAAATTTAAGTATACATCTTTATTTACTTACTTTCTATTTTAATTTGCATATATCATAATTGCAATGAAAATTATTTACTAAAATTCAAAACCTGTTTTAAATTATTTTATTAATAAACATATATGATATACTATTACCATTGAAACCTACATTAAGTCAGAAGTTGCTGCACACTAAACACATATAATTTACTATTCCCACTTCAAACTACATTAAGGGGTCAATTACGATGCCGATAGGAAGCGCTCCGACTTGAATTCGGGTTTGCTGAATACAATTCGGAACTGTTGTTTCCGATCGAATTGTACACAGTTCCCATCGACCGATTAAGATACCCGGAAACCGTTCGGGCTGTCCAAATCGGTTCCGAAAGGCATTCAGATGGTAAACACCCGTTATTACGCAACTTTTAGTTTGCGTACCATTACAACGCAAGCGTAACAACGCATGCGCTGTAACAACGCGTAGCCTTTACGATGCATGGTATTACTTCGCATGCGCTCTTACAATGCATGCGTTGTAATGCGTGTATGGCTGCTCCCGGATTTTGAGGCAGCAATGACGGCAGTGGGGAGTGGTAAATTCTGGAGAAGGACTGGCTTGGATTATTGCAGCGATGACGGCAGTGGTGAGTGGAGAATTCTTTGAGAACTGATTGAATGATTGCAAGGATGACGGGCGCTTGCAGCCGAGGACAAGGGACGTGCACAGAGGAAAGAGAGGTAAGAGGGGTTGTGTTTTGTGTTTGAAAAGTAGTGTGGGTCGTGTAGTGTTTGTGTGTAGTGACAGGAGTGGGTGATGGGGAAGGGTAGTGCAGGGTTAGTTTTTTAGGGTTTAGGGTAGTGTTGTAGTGTTTGTGTAGTGTAGGGTAGTGTCCGGGTGTCCTGTAGGGTAGTGTTTCACTGTAGGGGACGGACTGGGGGTGGGGGTAGGGTCATGCTGGGGGTAGTGTTTTAGGGTAGTGTTGTAGTGTAGGGTAGTGTTTTAGGGTTTAGGGTAGTGTCAGGGGGGACGTGTAGGTTAGTGTTTCAGTGTAAGGGACGGACTGGGCGTAGGGATAGGGTCGTGCTGGAGGTAGTGTTTTAGGGTAGTGTTTTAGGGTTTAGGGTATTGTCATGGGGTCATTTAGGGTAGTGTTTCGGTGCAGAGGAAAGACTGGGTGTAGGGGCATGCTGGTGGTAGTGTTTTAGGGTTTAGGGTAGTGTTGTAGGGTAGTGTGGTGGAGTGTGTGTTATGTCGGGTAGTGTATATGGATGGAGAAATTAGCATAGTGATGGGGGTTATTTTAAAAAACAATGCGATGTAAATCTATGTGGCGAATTGGGACCGGTTGTAAAGACATTAATTATGCATTTTAAAGCAAATGAGAAGTAATGGAATTTGTTAAAGAAAAATGCGCTATACCGGTACTTGTGAACTAATAACAATGTTGTAAAAGTATGCGTTGTTTTAGTTTGCTAAGTATCGTCATATATTCCATTCGGACAGGTCATACACCTCCATGGACACGGTTTCCGAGTGAGTGAAAACGATGACCGATTCAGACAGCCGTTTCGATTTGTCTGAAACTAAATAGCTGTCGGAATCTGCCTTTGAGGGTCCTTAGCAGGCCCTCCTTCACCTGGGGCATTCCGAATCGAGCCCAGGGGTGTACCTAAGGGACCCCCCTTTCAGCAAATGCATAGTGTGGCAGGTACTAACGGTTGCCTGCAACAGGGTGCATGATTTTCCCCAGCCACTCCTTTCTTCAATGGTAGCCTGTGTTGTCGTTCAGAACACAGGCTTCCATTGTAGTCAATGGAAGTCCGACAGAATTGTATCCAGAAGCAAAATCGCTCGGTCGGACTACCCTGATTCGAGTCATTCGGTAAGCATTCCGGGACCCATTCGGTAGCAATGCTTTCCGGGTGAGATCGTAACTGGCTCCAAAGTCAGGAAAGGTGCTGCACACTAAACATATATAATTTACTATTCCCTCTCCAAACTACATTAACCTAGGAAAGGTGCTGGATAATAAACATAGATAATTTCCTATTCTCACTCTAAATTACATTAACTCAGGGAAGGCGCTGGACACTAAACATACATAATTACTATTCCCATTCCAAATTAAGTTAAATTCCAAACCTTCCTACACATTTAACTTTTCCAAATGTAGAAAACAACAGCAATATACCTTAAAGTTAACCAAAAACACACAAATATATTAAAACAAATAAAATAATAATTACAACATATATAACAATTAAAACAATTAATAAGCCTTTCATGTATATAACATTTAACAATTACAACAAAAAATGATCATATAAAATTAACAAAACAAAGAAAATACCCAAAAACTATAACATTTGTTTTCTTCTTTTCTTTGCACATTATATTTTATTTAAAAATAAAATATTCGAATTTACCCTACTTTATTACTTACATTTTTGTAAACAAAAAAATTTGAAATTGTTAATTTTTTTTTAATATTCAATAAATTAAAAAAACATTTAAAGAGCTTTCTATGGTAATAGTAATCTTTATATTCAAAATAACATTCAAATATAATCTTTTTTCAAAACGTCAAATTACTTTTTTCATTTTTAATTAATAAAAAATCCATATTAAAAACAAAAACATTATGAAAATTTAGGGAAAAACCACAAACACAATTAAATTAAAAATTCAAAAATGGAGCACTATTTGACAAAATGTTCCTTTTGAATAATCCCAAAATCTTCTTTAAAAAGAAAATCAACACAACCTCCTAACACCAAATTAAAAAAGATGCACATAACATTTTCTAAAATATTTAAAAAAAAATTAAAACATAAGATACAAATCAACAAATATTTTACATTTTATTAAATGTAAATTTTACATTTTGGAATAAAATTATGAACAAACATCCCCCATAACTGGAAAAACAAATCTCACAAACATTACACCCTATAAACCCCAAGTAGGTAAAGATACATTTTGTTCATTGAATAATAATTTCTCTTTTCTGTCCTAAATTGTCGACAATATTTTTCAACACCCCCACCTTTATCCCCTATAAGCACAACATCCCACTCATAAAAATAGTTTACATTAAAAAAATTTGTTAATCTTCCAATTGTTATTTACACATTTTAAAATACTACCCACCCTTATACAATATAAACCAAACTGTGAAACCAAAAAAAGATTTAAATGTGTTTTTAAATTATTTTTCAATTTTCCACATTTGTATTACATATTTTAAAACACTCTCTACCCTTATCCCCTATAAACCCAACATCCCGCTCCTAAAAATTGTTTTTTAATGTATTTACATTTGTACGTTTTTTATACAAATATTTTAAAACACTCCCACTCTTATACCCTATAATCCCAACATTCCCCTACTAAAAAAAAATTAACTTTTTTATAATTTTAAAATGTTATTTACATATTTTAAAACACTCCCCACCCGTATCCCCTATAAGCCCAACATCCCGCTATACTAAACTATATTCCATTAAAAAAACTATATTTTTAACAACATTTTCTACATCAATATTTTTAACATTGGTATTTAATAGAAAACCCAAATCAGATATTCTTGACCTCGATATTATATACCACAATATTTTTCAAAGACGATATTTAAAACATGATATTTGTATACCACAATACTTTAAATTTGATATTCTGTCTAAATACCATCCGTATCTCTAGAAATTGGTTAACAGAGTGGGGAGGATGGGTGGGTCGGTAAGCAACCTGCGGCTAGATATAGTCTCTATCAGATAAGGTATTCATGAAGATAAATAACTTCATCAAACAGAGACTTCTAACCACAGATGGCTTACCTTTGAATATATACCCAAGCAATACCATCCCCGGAGAAGAGTCTGCAAAATAATTTCAAACAAGAAAGACCTGCAGCACTGAACGGGCAAAGTGATCATCCCTGCGGACCCGGCTTTCCAGATAATAATGTTTGGTGAATGTGTGCAGTCAAGCCTCCCGTTGGTGCCTGGCAGATCTCCAGGACCAGAACTCTGTTTGTTAATGCAGTGGTCACAGCACATGATCAACTGAAAATGCTTGTAGCCTACTGTAAACCACAGTTAGCGCTGGCGACAGGCAGGACGGGAACAAGAAAGTTGTCGTCCCGCAAGTCCAACGCTATCATCCAGTCTTGGGTTAAGAACTAAGCCAACGTGAGCAGTTTGAATTTCTCCTCCATTAAAAGAAAATAAAAATTAGGAGTTAACCGAATGATTAAGTTAAGTCTTCATTTTAATTTTCTTCCTTTTTAAAGTGTCACCTTTACAAACAGCAGGCATCTTCCTCCCAGTGGCTGATTGACACAGTGGCATATTTAGAACTGAAAAATACAGTCATTTTCTTTCAAAGTGAAGAAAAATGTTTCTATGAAACAAAGTCTTAATGTTTTTCTCTACTTTAAATTGAGCCAATTAAGTCCTAATGTTTTATGAAACATGTTTCTTCACTTTAAAGTCCTCACATTTAAACAAATGACTTTATTTTCCGGTTACAAATATGGCACCAAGTCTACATTCCACTTGGAGCAAAATTCCTGCAGTCTGTAAAGACACTTTGACATGGGAGAAAATGACAAATATTACTTTTATGTAATGCATATAAGCATAAGCTAACTCTTCAGTTGAATTTTCTCCCGTTTCAAAGTGTTACATTTACACACAGCAGGCATCTTGCCCCCATTTGCTGGTTGACACACTGCCCTATTTTTGACTAAAAAATACAGCAATGTTGTTTAAATGGGAGAAATGTAAAGTTCTGAAAAGTGTTGCATCAAGTGTAGAATTTTTTTTTACACTTTCAATATCTCCTAAATAGATATATGTTTGTATTGTACATGTAACTGTACCACATATGGCAAAAGATACATCCAAAAGTACATATGACACAGCCTCTCAGTCCCCAATATACATATATCCCATTCATTGACACACATGGTCAAACATCCCCACAGACCATGCATTCACTGACACACATGGCAAACCTATCATAGTACTCAGTCTCACTATTTTGTTCAAACCATAGTATAGGGTTGCATGGACATTAGGTTTAAAGTTAAAGAAGCTGTGCAAAGGGATTTCTGGTACCAATGCATGAGTTACTTGGCCTTGAGTAGCTCACAACAATTTTCACTGATTAGGCGTAGCTCTTATTACAGAAAAGGTTTGGGACCCATGATACAGGAGGAGGAGGCGGGTGTGTATGTGCGTGTGTGTGTGTGTAAAAGAAGCAGAGACCTCTAGGTGGAAAGAGTTCCTTACTACCCAAACGTGAGAACTACCCAGAGTTCTCTGCTTCTTTTTGGCATAATTTATGCGTCACTCTACGCCAGAAAGGGTATTGTTTTGCCTCATACTGGGTGCTCCCTTGTGTCAGGACAAAGCTATACCTCTCTGAAGAGCTCTAATGAGAGCGTAACACGTGTCAGGAGTTGCTTTCATTCATTTCAGGTTGGCATGGCTGGTATTTTACCAATTCAAAGCTGTAATGTGCCTAGAGTGGTAAAAGGCCATTGCATTTTACAGCTCGGCATGGACAGCACTAGGCAAGTCTTATGCTTAAAGACTTTGAAACGGGCAAATTATTTTGCCATTTCTACACCAATCTCGGCGTGGATGGCTCTGTGGTAATCCAATGCTTACAGACTTTGATAGAAAAGCAGACATTTGAGGTGATTAGATCTAGAGTGTCGCTGTTGTTAAGGGTGCTCTATATAGGAGCTTCTGTCTACCTAAACGTGAGAACTAACCAGAGTTCTCTGCTTCTTTTTGGCATAATTTATGCATCACTCTATGCCTGTAGGTAGGTAGTTATAGTTCGACCAATCTGCATGAAATTTTCCCCAAAAAGTGTCACAGTGGGTTCTATTGCAATTGAAAGTTTGGGGGATGATCCGTGCAGTGGGGACCGAGAATTTGGGACGCAAAAAAAGGTTGCATTTGTAATGTTAATTCTGAAAGGAACCTTTAGCTATACGTACAGCCCAAACCACTGAAAGGACTTACAGCAGATCTAATTTTTATTATGTTGTGGATGGTGCAAAAGGTAAAAACAAAGAAATGGTGCAGTGCTAGAAGGGTTACTGTTATATCACACCTGTCTGTAGCTGATCGACATGTTTCAGCCCATGTGTTCCCAGTTGAGTCTGGGGGCTTTCTTCAGGACCAATCAAACGCACATCGTTTTGTCGTAACGTTCAGAGGTAAGTAGTGCACTTACCCTTCTTCTTTAAGTGAGCATATTCAGACACTTACGAGTTGTAGATGTGATTGTGTCTACAACTGAAATAGAAAAAGACCATAAAGACAAGTCATAGCAGTACATAACAGTCGCAATTAGACTATTGTGGTCGCAGTTACTTGTTAAAATTGATGTTCGAGGTTCGATTTGAACTTACTCATAGTTACTGGGAAAAGAAAGTATGGAATAATAAAGTGAAAACATACATCAATTACAGTTCTGATAGAGAGATGGTTTGTGAACTGGTATAGCATGAAGGTGTGATTATGTTTCGGAAAAGCTGTATAGTTACTAAGTGCATCATAACATGATGATCATGCTATTCCTTGTGATTGCGGACACATTGGAGCAAGCCTAGGGCCAGAGTCTGCTTAAAGACAAGGCGGTACTCATTGCAGCCCATTGGTGCAATATTATGTGTGCACATTGATTAATGTGCGAAAATCTCATTCTCGGTCAGAGTTCGTTAAGTAATTATGGTTTCTCTGGGCAGCGCTTTGGTTTGGTATAATGTGAGCGCCTCATTCTATGTTAGCTTAAACGGTTTTGCGTTAAATGGTGAGCTCAGTAAGTATGCTTATAGACTAAGCGATACTCATTGCAGCGTGTTGGTGCGTTATTGTGTGAGTGCGTTGCCTTAAAAAATGAAAATACGTGATAAGATTGTTACTGCTCAACGTTCGCTAAACACCGGACTGAATTCTCTAAGCAGCATAGTGATGAAATATAACGTGAGCGTCTTATGCCTATGTCATAGGCTTTGAACGTGTTTCGGTCAATAGTAAGTACACCGGTACATGTGGTTGCTTAACCGATAGTTGTAGCAGCATTTATTCCAGGTAGCGCAATGGTGCAGTATAATGTGATCCCCTTATTCTCTGTCGTCAGCTTAGAAGAAATTGGGTTACGTGGATGCTTAACCAGCAAGCTATGCGGAGGGGGCTATTAGTTGAGCCCAGTTTATAGCCACCCGCTGAATCCAGAAGGCCTATGGTAGCGGTTGATGCTTACGGGCTATATCTGGTTCCAGTAAAGGTATAGAAAATCTAGCTTACCTTAATATGAAGAGTCTATGCGGCCGTCGGGGGATGGGCGCTTGGACTCTCTGTAGGAGGGAGTATTATGCCAAAGGTTAATGCCTGTTTTTCCGCCGTAGCCTAGGAGTGCAAGGCTGCGTGGCGTAGCATACCTTGTGAGTCTTGAAAGCAACTTGTGCTGGCACCATCTACCATGCCCCGGTGTCGGGGGTCGGTAGAGAAGCGCCTTTTATTTTAAGCAGTTGTTAGTTAGCATAGTTGGAAGACTACAGTTTAAGTGATAATAACATTAATTATGTGTGATTCCGGGGGCTCTTGACTGTGGAGTCAATAATTTCGTACTAATCTGCATATTCAAATTGCATTATATATCGGAAAATGCTTTACTACGGTGAGTAGGTTATTGTAGCAGATGACCGTGGGCCATTGTGTCGCGTTTCGTGCCGGTGGTCACATGTTGTCCATGTGTAGTGAAGTTGTCCACAAGGTATGCTACGGAGTTTGAATCATCAGAGTTGGCACATTATATTAGTGTGTTTTTCCCAAGTGGTTGATCGCTGATGGGTATGCCCTCATATCAGTATTTTGTACATGAGCAAATCTAACCAGATTATTTTAGGTTGACGCCTTGTGAGTGACTGGCACTTTGTTGATGTTGGGTGCGTAGTTTAGTTGATGTCTCCATACAGTTAGATAAATTTACACGCTGATATTTCTTCCAGTTGCCGGCACATTGTGGTGATTAAACCCATACTCGTCGTGCTCTATATTCTGGATAGAAGGGAGACTAAGTCGTACGACACCCGGAGGGTCTAGCAGTGCCCTTGTGTTCATGTGTGCCCCTGGCGGACAATATGTCTCAGGTTGTGTGTCTTGCTTGCATCTCTGTGCATTTCATTGTTAACTAAAAAGTTGTTGGTTGGTTTTATCCATTGGAGGGGATTTTTTTGAGAATTCAAGTGACTGTTCGGGATCAGCGTAACATTGAGTGCTACGGTATGTTGTCATTCAGCCCTTCCTTTGCTATTTTTAAGAGAATTTGTTCAGCTTTCTCATTTCTTGTGTTGTGTCTCTATGACAACCCAGCTGATTTTGTCAATGGAGTGTTTGAGGTTGATGTAATGGATGCTCATTTTGGTTGTTGTTTTATTACACTTTATGTTGCTACGATGTTCACAGATTCTGTTTTACCTTCCGACAGGTCATACCTATATATTTCAGATCACACGGACAGGGAATCATGTAAATTACATGGGTCTTGTTGCAATTCGTTTGGCTTTTCAAAGTCCATTTCATCTCTGTTTTTAGTTGTGGAGTCTTAGTGGTTTT